>NC_056052.1:14141598-15494913 GCF_004379255.2 Salvia splendens
GTCCTCGTTCGAGAGGGGGAAAGTCCTCAAGAGAGGGTCCATTTCCCATCCCGAGGGTGTGTTGTGTGACACTTGCATGCATCCGAAAGGAGTGAGGGGGAACTCCAGTGGTTGTTTGGACCCGGCACGTAATGAGAGGGTTGCGCAAACCAATGTGTCTAGCATCTCCGCCGAGAGTCCAAGGCGGCTAAGTGGATGATTTCGGCCTTTGTTGGTTGCGTTGGGGCCTCCACGACAATCGTCTCACGTGAGCTCTTGGACGGAAAGGAGAGTTAGCCCACTTTCGGAAGGAGGTTTGGTCTCCAAGCCAATTCGGGAAAGTTGGGTTGCTGCAAAAAGGAGCTAGATTTTGTTGTGTTTTGGGGGCTCAACGGATGCATTGGGGCCAGCATCACGTGGTGTTCCGAAGTGGCAAGGCGCCAAGGAACTTTCGGAACGTGATTTTGTTGTTGTGCCCATTTCGGGCAAGTTGACTAGCGCGTCCACCAACGCCTTTGACCCATGCTAGAGCCATCTCTCTCCGAGCAGCCATCATGTGGGGGGTTGTGCTCTCCTCCGTCACCGGTCCCCGCGTTTGCGCCGGCCGCAAGGTCATCGGCCGGAGCGTTGCCACCAGTTCTGGCGCCGGCAAGTTCTTCATTAATCTTAGCTTCATCTTCACCGTTGGGATTAGGGGAGGGCTCCATCGACGTCGGGAAGATGGGGCTTTGCATTTTGGACTTCCGACCGGCGAGCTCCCTTCGGCCCGAAATCAATCTTCTTCCTAAGTTGCTTGTCCTCCGGCATCGGTGAGGGTACGAACCTTTTCCGACCAGTGCCTTTGATGGAGGGGCTGGTGTACTTTTCCGTGCCTTCACCTTCATTTTCAAGGTTTTCCTCGCCACTTTCTTGCAGGGAAAAATTATGGAGGGAGACTCCTCCGACGTGAAAGTCATTGGCTGGTCCGAGAGAGGGTCCTCGGCCGACCGGAGGACCATTAGCTGGTCCGAGATGGTGCGCGGTTCTTCGGACTCCGGGGGGGATCCGGCAGGAGCTCCGGCATGATCGAGAGAGTGAGTCGAGTCACCAGCCGCTCCGGAGCTTTGTTCGTGCCTTAGCCAAAGGAGTGGGTTGGTTGGTGAGAATCCGAGGTCGGGAGGGTGGGGTGGGTGGCTGGTGGAGCGGGGCGTGAGGGGGACCGTCGACAGTGGTGAGCCGAGTGAGAATGGGGTAGGCGGCGATGTGGGAACTCAAACGTGGTGGGGGATTCTAGAGAGAAGGGAGAGCGTCTCTCTCTAACTTACAATTTCTCCATCCGTGTTTTTTGGCCGGTGACGAGAGTAGTGGTTGTGTGGCCAAGGCATCGAGAATGTCCGCCGAGTCCAAGGATGCAAGTTGGAGTAGGTTGCTTGATTTTGGCTGCACTTGGCCTCCAACGGCCAGTGCTACACGTGACTCCTCAAGGCGCCAAGGAACTTTCAAAAGTTGCCCTTGTTCCTATTACCATTTCGGGAAGCTTGACTCCCTCTTCCCCCAAGATTCCTTTTGCTTTTGCTGCACCAAGTACCATAGTTTTGTCTTGACCCAATGGGGTGTCCTTCCCCTAGGCGACGGTGGACTCCATGCGGGCTGAAAGGCCGGCCTTCTGGCCGAAAATTGTTGTAGTTTTTCGGGAGATGCTTGTTTTTTGGCCTCTGGCCCCTTCCATTTCTCGGTCCTTGTTATTCCCACTTTGTTCGTGCTCCTCCCACCTAGAAGAGTCCCCCATTACGTGTATCGGAGTCGTCGGGAAGATGGAACCTTTGCACTTAGGACTTCCGGACGAATATCCATCTTCCTCACCGAAATCGATCCTCTTTCTTAGTTGCTTGTCTTCGGGGAGTGGAGAGGGGAAAAATCTCTTCCGACCATTCCCTTTAGTGGGTGTTGCCGGGGTGCTCTGATGCATCTTGATTTTTGCTCTCGTGATTTTCATCACCAACTTCTTGGAGGGTTGCTTCGGGGATGACTTCTCCTCCGACATGAATACCATATGTTGATCCGAGATGGCTATGGCCTCCTCGGGGTCCGGTGGGTGACTCATTGCTTCGGCCAGCCGAGAGGAAGTCTTCTGCGAGGTGTGACCAAGTTCCGGCCGAGGGCGTGACTCCGGGATTGGAAGGTGCGGGTAATGGCCAAAGTGGCTGCCGACGTGGCTATGCGTCTAGGCCGGCGGAGGGGAGGTGTTGTGAGACGATGTGGGTGACGCGTTGTCGGGTGGGGTGGTGGGCGGGTGGTGTGAATGACCGGCGCGGTGAGTAACCGTGGGGCTAAGGGGGAGCCGGCGGAGATGGTAATCGGCGAAGTTGTTTAGGCGTGAGACAATAGGGGAATTTTAGAGAGAGGGAGGAGCTTATCACTCTAGAACAAAAGTTTCACGCCTAAAAATTTGTTACGTTCTTATCTGGGGGCTAGCGGGACTCTGCGGGCAAGTTGCTCGCAGCCTTCCAAAAAACTCCACCCTATTGCACCACGTTTTGCCTCCAACCGCCGGTCACTCTCCGCACCTCCAGTCGGCTTTGGTCGGCGTTCACCACTCTACACGCAATCCCCCAAAGGCTCTGGCCTTTGCACCTCCTCCGACGGTATTTCACCTCCCGTTGCACCTCTCTCCCACACATCCCGCCACCCCCTCGGTTAAAAATCCCACCGCCCGCATCTTGCCTTGCTAGCGGCTAGGCCACATTGTTTCCCCATCAGCCGGCCATGCCGGATCCCCCTTCGCTCTCCCCGCCGGACCTCGAGGAAGTGCGGGACATCCCGGACCATCAAATGGTTTTTCGTTCGAGTGAGGACACACCCTCAAAAAAGTTGGCAAGTCCGTGAAGGTCAAGAAACACACAATCCCGACTCAAGATCCGAAAGAGTACCCCCGGCGCCACCATCCAAAGGAAATGGGCGAAAAACGGTTCGTCCCATCCCCACTCCCGGAGGACAAGCAACTCCGTAAGAAGCTCACTTAGGAGGTGACGGTAGTCCCCCCTCCGAAAAGCCGAAATGCAAGGGAGCGATTTTTCCGGCGAACACAAATCTCGAAGTGGACGGGCTCCCCACGGTCCCTAACGACGACAACCCGGCCAACTTTGTGACCATTGAAGAGGAGTCCATTGGGGCCAGCATTGAGCCGAATGACGTCAACTCCGAGCTCATTTTAAGTCGCATGCAGTTCCCGGCGTCAAAGACCTCATGTTGTACCATCCCCAACCCAATGAGGGTACCGATTGTGAGGCACATGGCGTCTTGGGCGTTGAAAAAGTAGTCTTGCCCGAAATGGAAATGGAGACAATTCCCATTTGGAAAGGCGTTTGGTCACTTACCCCCATCAATGAGTCACGTGATGCCTTGGCCATTGAGCCTCATTTGCAGCCAAAAAAGGATGATCTCCTCCAGCTAGTGTCCCTAGATGTAGCGGAAAGGCTTGATGTGATGGAGGTGCAAACCCTTAATGGCCGTCGACCCACCGGAGGGAAGAAATGCGGCGGAGGCTCGAGGTCTCTTATGGCCGAGGAAGGGTGACTCGAGCAGGGCCGACCCTCATAGCCCCCATGTCCCATCATCCCTTGAAGACTCCCCCCCCCTTGAGAGGGGAAGGACCTGAAGAATCCGCGAGTCCTTTGAGACCATTCCGGCATTTGCTAAGCCCGGGGGGAACGGAACCAGGTCCAGCTTGGGCCGCATAAGGAAATATCGTCAAGGATGTCGCCCTCGTCATTAAACCCGAGTTCCGAAGCCAAGGGCCAATCGAAAGGGAGCGAGAGCCACCCACCGGCCACAACGGGCTTGGAAAACGACTGACCCCAACCAAAGTGACCGACGGGCCCAATACAAATTTCACTTTAGGGGAAGATACGAACACGACGACAAACCCCATGCACCAACACAGGGTGAATGAGGAGGGGGGCGAAGCCGAAGTCCCTAGCCGACTTGGTTAGGGGGAAGCTGAGTTCCGAAGGGCCGCAAGTATTCATCCCCGAGAAAATTCAAAGCATTGGAATGGCAACCTCCTCAAATGGCATTCCGACCATCTGTTTCTCCGGAGCCGAGACTCAAAAATTGGCGACGTCCTTGGACATGCCATCGTCGGTAAGTTCCCCCACTCCATCCCGACTTCATTTCAAATTCAAAAAGCGCTTGATAATATTAAATTTTGCCGAGGAATTACATGGACCTACATTAATGCAAAACACATTCTTGTTCAATTCGAGGACCTTGCGGATTATGCACGATTGCTTAGCGGCCCCAAAGGAACTCCGGTTTGGTACATCGACCGGCATCTGATGAGAGTGTTCAAATGGTCTTCAGAATTTGACGCCTATTGTGAGTCCCCCCATTGCGGCAATTTGGTGTAACCTAATTGGCCTCCCAATCCATTTATATGACCAATCGGCGTTGTTCGCTATTGGAAAACTCTTAGGGACTCCAATCCAAGTAGACCGAGCCACAGCCAACAGGACCCAACTCTCGTTCGCCCCGCATTTGCGTTGAAATTGATATATCAAAACCACCACCCGAAGAGATCATTCTTGACATTTGTTGGCGAGAAACGGTGCAGCAAGTAAAGTGGGACAAGATCCCATCATATTGCCGGGAGTACAAACACGTAGGCCAAAAGAACGACGTGTGCTATGCAATGGGAAAGGCGGTGAGGCCACCGAAGAAGAACTATAACACCCTTGCACAAAATCAACCACACCACGGTGGCCAAAGTCACAAAGAAAAACAGGAACAACCGAAGCAAATGTCCAATACCAACGAGTGGAAATACCAAGGAAAATACAAAGGGCCGAAGGGTCAATCAAAGGCGGGGCACGGGACTAAGGAAGCTGAGCCGAGGGAGTGGTCAGGGCCGGACATCATGGGTGACCTCACTGGTACACATGATGCGGCCACGGACGCGTGTATGCAGCTTGAAGGCTAGAGCTCCTCCGGCTGAGAGAGCCACAACCGAACCATAGGCGTGATCGCAAGCTCCACTCCACTTGGGGGCGAAGTAAACGGTCTCACGAGGGGATTCACGCCTACACGACGTGGAGCGTTCACAAGTTGGCGGGGAGGACCACAGGGTTCGACAAAAGTCTCCTCGGCTAGGGGCCGAGGGTCCCAAGCACCAAGGTACGTGCTAAGCTCCAATCAATATTATTCTTTCATGGAGAATGAGGACTTAGCAATTGATGATGGCGGGTATGGTGAAGGGGTAGAGGATGAGAGGATCCCGCGGACCAATAATGAAGACATCCGGGAGGACCTCATGATCATGAATGCGCCTACCCAAAACGTCCTTAAAAGATTAATCATATCCCATAATATTCATTTTCTTGCAATAATGGAGCCGCTTACAACTCCCAACCTAGAGTAATTTTCCAAGGCCTTGGGGCTGGTGTATCAAGGCTCGAATATAAATGGGAAGATTTGGGTTTTTTGCCGAAGAGGGGGGCAGCTTCGTGGCTGAGAGAGACACGGATCAAGCACTTCATGGCCGATATGGTTCACCCCGCCTTGCAAGCCACATTTGCGTCTTGGCGGTCTATGCAAAATGCATCAAGACCGAAAGGATGCTTTTATGGGACGAAATGAGGGTGTGCTCGATCCTCACGGAGGGAACACCTTGGATGATTGGAGGGGATTTCAATACCATCCTATGTTCGCGAGACAAAGTAGGAAGCGACACGATTCGACAAGCCGAAATGGTGGACTTTGCGGAAACCATTGAAGATTGCGGATTGCTTGACCCGGGCTTCGATGGGGCAGATTTCACATGGGCAGAGAATGGTCTGTTTGAAAGATTGGACAGAGTTCTAGTGAACGAGCCATGGGCTCAGAGATTGGAAGTTACTCGGGTAACAAACCCACCACGGGTATCTTCAGACCACGGGCTTGTGTTGGTTAGATGCAAAGTGACGAACAACCACGCCGGGGGAGGCCGTTTAGGTTCCAAAATATGTGGATCAGACACACGAAGGCTTTAAGGAACTTGTACGTGGGGATTGGAATCAACCGTCGGAGTGTGAGGGACTACTCAATTTCCAGATCAAACTTGCTCGGATAAAGAAAACTCTAAAAGAGTGGAATAAGGAAACTTTTAGGAATATCCATACCAAAATCAGGGACTCGGAGGAGAAGATCGCGATGGTCCAAGCCGTTTTCGAAGAGAGACCATCCCCCGAAAATAGTATAGAGATTAACAGACTTATCGCCGAGTACATCCGACTTCTTAAAATGGAAGAAGACTTCTGGCGCCAAAAGGCTACCCTAAGATGGCTAGCGGAGGGCAATAAGAATACCAAATTCTACCAAGCTGGGTCAAACAAAAAAGGATCTGAATGCGTATCCACCAGATCAATGCGGGAGGTCGAGAGCTATCGGACAAGGTAGAGATCAGAAACTCGGCGGTAGAGTTCTTCCAAAGCCTCCTCGCCCCGGGGCCCCTCACGCTCTCAGAGCCAGATCTCAGTTTGATCCAACAACTCCCACCCTCCCCGGAGGTAATAGCACTCCCCGATCCCCCGAATGAAGAGGAAGTTAAAAAGGCTGTCTTCGACATCTCCGGGGATAGTGCACCAGGGCAGGATGGCTTCATGGCCTCATTCTACCAAGCTTGTTGGGAGACGGTCGGGCCAGAAGTGGTTGCAGCAATCGGACAATTCTTTGGAGGGGTCTTCCTCCCCGAACCATTACGGCCACAAGCATGTTCTTATTCCAAAAAAGCCAGCGCCGGAATCGTGGGGTGATTACCGCCCAATCAGCCCGTGCAAAGTCTTCAACAAGATCATCACGAAGATTCTATCGAAGAGACTAACTCCCCTCCTCCCACTGGTTATTATCTCTCCAAACCATAGTGGGTTCGTGAAGGGACGGCTTCTCAATGATAACGTCCTATTAGCACAATAGATGTTCCATGAGTTCTCGAGAAGTGCTCCGGCCCCCAATGTCGTTGTCAAGATCGATATGGCTAAGGCATACGACCGAGTCCAGTGGCCTTTCTTACAAAAGTGCTACACCGAATGGGATTCTCGGCCTCGTGGATCTCTATGATTGAAAGATGGGTGGGATCATGTTGGTTTTCGATTCTGATCAATGGGGTCCCATCGGGCTTTTTCATATCCACCCGCGGCCTTCGATAGGGAGACCCAATATTACCGGCCTTATTCGTGATTGCAGCCGACAACCTCTCAAGGGAGCTAGACAAGCTTATTTTTGGGAAAGAAGGAGATGACCTTCAAGGCTACCCGCCACTGCATCGAGATAAGCCACCTTGCCTACGTCGATGACATCGTGATCTTCACACAAGCGGCAGCGGGCCCCCTCCGGCGTATTCGAACGTGTCTAGATGATTATGCTGGGGTCTTAGGACAGCAGATCAACTTAGCAAAAAGCAATTTATACATCGCCGAAAGACATGAAGGATGCGCCAACCTGATCCAAGCCGAAGGCGGCTTCGCGAGAGGTACGTTCCCCTTTTTGTACTAAGGGGTCCCTGTTTATCGTGGTGTTAAGCGTACAGACATGTTCATGTTCCTACGGGAAAAGATTGCCGCAAGAATCTCGGATTGGGCTCATCGCCACCTCTCTTTTGGAGGAAGGCTTATGATGGAGACACAACCAAGCTGATCTACAAGGACAAGAAGATGGATCCATTGATCATTCCAAGTGGGCCAATTACAAGAGCTAGAGCTAAGAAGATAAAGGAGTCCATGTTGCTTTTAGTTGTTGAAATAAAAGCCCAATTACAAGACCATTCTACATTGGGCCAAGTGGTGAATATTATTCAAGTTTGTGGGCAGCCCAAGACTTGAAGTTTGGAGTCACTACATATCACATTTTGGAGGCCCAAATTGATGATACATGATGCATTTTCGTCCAAGTTGGAGCAGCCAAAATGAAGGGTCTATTTTAGTTACATTTTATGTTAAATAAGTGACTTTAGATATCCTAGAGTTACATCAAAGGTTTAAGAGTTACTTTTCTTTTATTATGAGTCATTTAAGTGTCTTAAGTTGTACTAATGATGTGAGACTTTCAAGAGTCTATTCTAGCCTATAAATAGGCTTGTAAGCATGTCATTTGAAGACACCATTGATCAAATACGAAATAGACTTTGTCTTGTGAGTTGAATTTTCTTTGTAGAGGTTTTCACTTGTTTGGAACTTATCAAGATACTTTGAGTAAGTTCTTGTGGCGTTCAACCATACCGAGGTTCTTGGCTGATCATATAGCCAACGGGTCGAGGTTTTCCAAGCTCTGGAAGTGGATCAAACCCGATTATCAATCAAGGGAGTCTGCTGCCAAACCTTATATCCAACGGGCCCTTCGTCGTATCCTAATCTATATCATTTGGTATCACGAAATACATATTTCACCTCATATTTTCTTGACCATTTCCTTTCATCCTTCATTCAAGGGCTGAAGTTTGGTTTGTCGTTATTAGTTCTTGTTTGTTCTTGATTTGTTTTTTACTTGTGTTATCTTTGCAAAAGAGAAAGAGTGGTAAAAGGCTTGAGTGGTGAGATTATTTGAGGGGAGGTAAAAGCCAACGAGTGATATACACTAGTGTTTTGTGAGGTTTATTTTTGTGTGATACACGAGTGAACTGTGAGGATGGATTCTACTGATGAAAATCAAATTGATCCTACGTTGCAAGCCATCCAATAACATTTTAGAAGGCTTGGACGTGTTCTGGAAAGTGTTTCAGAGTGCTTGGAGAGGCTGGAACTTCAAGCAAAAATGCAAACAATAACGAGGAAAAAGAGAGTGGAGGAGAGGATAATGCTTCACATAGGCATCGAAATGAGAGGCATGGAAACGGTAGAAGAGGTCACTTATTTAACATAGAGAGAGAAGCTCTCCCTTCTCTCTAGAATTTGTCCACTCTCCCTCCCTCCCCTTTGAGGGAGGTGAAACGTGATTGTTGCATCCGACACATGGTGAAGTCCGGTGGTGAGCTGCCGGAGGGAGAGGCCGCGGCCTTGATACACACGATGCAGCCCCTTTCCTCGCCGGAGTGGAAGTTTCGTTCGCTTGCACGGCCTAAGACCAAAAGGGTTGGCACGCCCCACCCGGAGAAAGCTCGACAAGCCCTCAAACGAGCCGGTCTTGAATCTGGTTCGGAGGTTAGTCGGTCTAAGAAGAAGATGGCATTTGAAATGGTTGATGGACTCGTCGGCAAGCCCCATGGTGAAGGGAGGAGGTCGTCGGAGGCTGAGCAAGCCCTTGTTCGGGTGATGTTGAACGCACTAGCTGAAATGTCTAAGGAAGGGAGCATGCCAACGTGTGAAATGGAGGAACCCGATTGTGAGGAGGTCGCCAGAATTTCGCCAGCGCCGGCCAGCGGGGATCGTGATGTTCCACACAAGGAGAAGGTGCTGGTCAACGTTCTTCATGTGGATGGTACAAGAGGTCATGTGAACCCTTGTCTTGGTGTGGGGGTGACATGTGAGGAAGTGGACGCATGTGACCCACAAATGGAGGAAAGGCCGAATTCTACTTTGCATGGGGAAGTAAGTGTTGGCCCTTTTTTGGTAAGTGACAATTTGAATTCAAATTCAACCCCATGTGACACACACCCCTCCCTCCCACCTCTAGTCAATGGTGAACGCAAAGGGGGTCGGCCTCCCGATGCACCACCGCCGGAATTCTCGCCGGAAAAACTAGTGCCGCCGGCCGGAGCGTGGAAGGAGGCGAAAGAATCCCTATCTCGCGTGGGGATGGGGTCCGTGGAAGGAGCACCAGCCATGCAAAAATTCCAAAAAGCCGAGCCAATCTCGTTGGATGCCACCAAGATCAAAGCCTTGGGGATAGCCGGCTGTTTTGAAGGTACACCATCCCCCTCCTTTTCCGACTTAGAAACGGAGTACCTCTCGGAGAAGCTAGGGCTAGCCGTCGTTGGAAAATTCTCCCATTCGCTCCCATCAACTTACCAAATACAAAAAAGTCTATGAGGATTGGGGTTAGTTGGTTCATTTACTTGGAAATACTTGAATGCCAAGCATATTTTAATCCAATTCCATGAGATGGCCGACTATGTTAAGGTGTTAAATGGTCCTAATGGGAGCCCGAATTGGTATGTTGATGTTCACCCGATGAGGGTGTTCAAATGGGCGCCGGACTTCGATACATTCTTCGAGTCACCGATTGTTTCCGTTTGGTGCAACATCATCGACATCCCGGCGCATCTCTATGAGGAATCGGCCATCATGGCAATCGGTAATCTCTTAGGCAAGCCACTACAAGCCGATCATGCCACCATCCATCAAAGCCGGCTCTCCTTTGCTAGGATTTGTGTGGAGATTGACATTTCGATCCCCCCGCCGGAAGAAATCATCCTCAATATCCGAGGTAAAGATTCAAGGTACAATGTGGCATGGGACCGTTTCCCTTTGTTTTGTGCAAATTGTAAACATGTTGGGCACGTGAAAGAAGATTGTCATGCTTCGGGAAGGAAGAATCGGGTTGGAGGTAGGGATCGCCGAGTACCAACCAAGGCATTTTACTCGAGCAACGTCCCCAAGATCACCCGCCAAGAGTGGCGCCCAAAGGCGGATACTTGGGCATGCACCTCATCAACTAGTGGGTATCCGAACAAGGCTAAAGAATGTACCGACCAAACGTAGAACATGGAGGGATCAACGGATGCAGAACCGTCGAAGATTAAAGAGGCTAGCAGGAGTCAACCACGTGTGGATGATGATGGGTTCCAATTGGTGTCGAGAAAGAGGAAAGGCAAGGTACATAAGGGCGATGTGTACGTCAAAGCGCAACACATTGATTCATGGCATTTGAAGGAGAATGTTGCTACGGTGACATTTGGGATTGATAAATCAGGTGTGAACGAGTCGGGCACTGGCTCAATGAGTGTAGCATGTGGGCCCCCCAACCGGGAGATGGAAGGCTTCATTGAGGACCTTGACCCAGGAGGGTGCGTCCCCTGCGGAGGTATCCCTATCGCTGGCCTTAATTAGGAGATGGACTAAGGTTTATGGTGATGCACAGGCTGCATCAAAAGTGTAATAGGGTTCTTGAGAGTATATAGATGACCACTCTAGTTGTTAGGGAGGCCCTCGTTGTACTCTAATTATCATGGCGAGTCATCACTTTTGGGCGACTCGGTGTTTGTATGGTTGTTGCAAATGGCTTTTGGTAATGCACAGGTGTGGGTCCGCCTTAACCCTCCACCCCTTGGGGTGTTTTTATATTAAAAAAAAAACGGTAGAAGAGGGCGTACAAATGAAGTTGATGGTGATTTGAGAAGCATCAAACTGAAGACCCCAACATTCCAAGGATGGAGTGACCCCGAAGCTTATTTGGAGTGGGAGAGAAAGGTGGATCTCATCTTTGAATGTCACAACTATTCCGAGGAGAAAAAGGTTAGGCTTGCTGCTATTGAATTCACTGACTATGCTATAGTTTGGTGGGATCAATTGACAACTAGTACAAGGCGATATGGAGGAAGACCAGTTTCGACTTGGGAAGAAATGAAAGGCATAATGCGTAAGAGATTTGTACCTTCTCATTATTTTCGTGAATTGTATCAAAAATTACAATCTATGAAACAAGGTACTAAATATGTTGATGAGTACTACCAAGAGATGGAGATTGCTATGATTAGGGCAAATGTTGAAGAAGATAGAGAAGCAACCATGGCTCGATTCTCGCTTTGATTCATTGCACATAAGACAAAGTCGAGAGAGTGAGAAGCTCCTCCTTCTCTCTAGATTTCGCCCACTCTTCCTCCCTCCCTTTGAGGGAGGTGAAATGTGATTGTTGCATCCGATACATGGTGAAGTCCGGTGGTGAGCTACCGGAGGGGGAGGCCGCGGCTTTGGTTCACACGATGGAGCCCCTCTCTTCGCCGGAGTGGAAGTTCCCCTCGATTGCACGGCCCAAAACAAAAAGGGCTGGCACGCCCCACCCGGAGAAGGCTCGACAAGCCCTTAAACGAGCCGGTCTTGAATCTGGTTCGGAGGTTAGTCGGGCGAACAAGAAGATGGTTTTTGATATGGTTGATGAACTCGCCGAAATCCATGGTGTAAGGGAGAAACCGGTGGTAAGCGAGCATGTCCCTATTGGGGAGATGTTGCTGTCTCTTGCTCAAATGGCCAAAGAAGGGGGCGGCCCTACGACAATAGGATCGGCCAGAGCGTCGCCGGCGCATTGTAATACCCCGACTTTTTCTACATTTTATTTGTTCTCGTAGTGACATCGTTTGAGCATGTGAAAAATTTTTTGGCTTTGTTTTGTTTGTCGAGAGAAGAAATAGCATTTTGGACCTATAACAATTATTCTTCCTCTACCCCAATTTTATTTAAATTTTTTTTCAAGCCCAATTCATTTTTGTAGAATCCAATATGAGACCAACAGTAGATATGCTTAAATCTGCTCAAATCTTCCATGTAAATCTTTTCCCATGGAAATATTTATTCCATAGATTCCATAATTTAAATCATTCATTCAATTCCAAAGAAAACCTTGCTTTCTCCCACGATGTGCCGTCATCCACCATCTTGAGAAAGAGGAAAATTAGTTTTGCTGAATTTCAACAAACCAGCAAAATTGACGACGCAGTACAAGCATATATATGCATATCCACCCTCTCACCCCAACACGATTCATCCATCACTTTGGTATCAAAACACAAATCAGCAAAAAAACAAGAAACGGAGAGACAGAGACGTTGAATTGGAGTTTTGAGACAGAGAGAGAGAGCATGTAATGAGCTTTGGGAGAAAGAAGTGAGGGGGAGAGGGGAGATGAAGGAGACGGCGGCGTGTGAGCGACGGCGCTGCTAATCCTGCTTACAGATAGAGAAAAAGAGTGAGGCAACGACGTATGAGAAACAAAATTGGCGACGTTGGGAGCGTGATGGATCCCGTTCAACCGAATGCAGCGGCGGCGAGGCTGCTGAACGACGTGCTGGAGGAAGGTGACGCCGACTCGGTGATGGCAGCAGCGACCACGTCTGCACGGGGCGCGATCTGCAACGAGTTTCAGAATCAAGAGCAGCAGCAGCTCCTGCTGCGTCGCGACATTGGCGATGGTGGTTGGATGTTGAGGAAATTGAGCGATTGGAGCAGCAACGCCCGATCAGCGGCTGCTCGGTGATGACGGCAGACTGAGACAGCAACAGAGGCTTCAGATCGGGGGGGAAGCAATGCCACGATGCTGGTATTCGCCGTGAAGATATTCGAGGCGTGAACGACGGCACGAGTTCCGCCGTCGGGAGATGACTAGCAGCGATAACGCCGCGGTGGAGCAAGCATGACAGCGCTGTGACGGGAATTGAGACGCAGCCAGATGAGAGGCCGAGATGGGGAACGAAGAGCATAATGAGATAGATTCAGGTGCTGCTTTGACTGATGGCGTTGGCGGCGTGGCTTCGAGCGGTTCGGAGTAGCGGCGAGATTGGACACCGACAACGGTGTGATTGATGTTTGTTTCCAATTGGGAGATGAGTCGCTGAGAGAGGAGGCGGCGAGAAGAAGATAGGGAAGTAGGTTCTGATCTTGGGTATTTCACATTTGAGAAGAGAAGAGGAAGAGAGAAGATGATGTCGTAATTTTGATAGAGGTAGAGAGTGATGAGAGGATCTCGGTTGGTCGCTCAATTGATTTGGGCTTTTGATGAAAATGGAGAAAAGAGTTGTTAGGCCAGAGAGTATTTGTTTTGATTAGGCCGGCTGTCTAATTATTCTTGGGGTTAGATCATGTGAAGTAGGATTTATTTAATTATCTTAGCAAAGTCAGCGGCGTGTTGGGCCTGTTGATAAAAACTTTGGAAGAAATAATTAGCTTTCCCGACTGGATGTTAATTTTCCGAGCCGAAGATTATGCTACGGACTATTCAAGTATGGACTCAAAAGAAGAGATATCTCCACGAGCAAGAAAGATAGGCCGGTAAGATTGAATATCATGATCATGCATCTTTTTTTTTTATTTAAGTTAATTTATTTATCTTTGATGTCTAATTTTAGCATGTTATGTTCCTTAAAAAAAGGGGTAATTTTTGCACGCTATTTGAGAATGGAACGGAAAGACAAGTTGAGGATTTTAAGCGAACGAGGTGGGCTTTCTTTTTAAATAAGGACTATGTCCCAAGTATATTTATTTTTGCGAAATATGTTTGTCATGCCATATTTTTGTGTTGCTATGGGACCTATCTGAAGTGGCTTTTGCCATGTAGGTTTAATCGAATTCGGGTCCTAGTAGGGCCGCAAACCCTGCTCGGACTAGTGTACACCCCGTAGATCGTGCGCTATCTCTTTGAGTTGGCCGGTCTAGTGGCTTGGAATGTGGCCACATTCCTTGTCATGTATGTTCAGATATGGTATGGTGATGTTGAGATTGATGGTGATGATGATGTTGGTGAAATGTTTTAGTGACTCGGACCCTTTCAAAGTTAAAACCCCGAGGTCACTCGTTAATGGCATGATAAATTTTTTTTTTATTGAAACTGTTTTCGGCATGAGTCCACTGAGTGCATCAAGTACTCAGCCCTGCATATGTTTTCCCTATGTGCAGGTTGAGCGGTGACGAGCGCGGTGGGTGTTGAGCATAAAAGTGAAGAATGTCTATCAAATGTTCAGAATATGTTGTGTCTTCATACATAGCATTATTCTACTCTCGAGATGCTTCCGCTATATATTGTTACTTTTGAGTTGTCGATTGTAGAGATACTCTGATTGTATTCGAGCTATTCCCATTTGTTTCGGGCTATGGTCGAGTTCTGTTGTTTACCCCTTTCTTCCCCGCTTCTTTAACCCTCCCCTAGTCGCGATCAACCGTGTTTTCTATCCTTAGAAAATGCGGGCGTGACAGCGTCGCCGGCGCCGGTGCCGGTTGGCCGGATTCTTGAAGCTCCAAGCTTGGAGTGTGATTTGGTCAACAAGATGGATGTTGCAAGTACACCCTCTCACGTGCAGCCTAGGGGTGAGGATGGGGTGGCATGTGATGGTGTGGGTGCATGTGACTCACCAAAGGAGGAAAAGACAAGGGACACTATACATGGGGAAGAAATTGTTGCTCAATTTGTGGATAATAACGTTTGGAATTCAAATGAAGCACCATGTGCCATCCATATCCATCTCGACAATGATGGAGGCAAATATGAACGTGGCCCCGGTGCTCGGCCACCGGAATCTCCACCGGAAAAGGTGGCGTCGCCGGCGAATGCTTGGAAGGAGGCTAAAGACCTCTTCTCACATGGGGGGACGGGGCCCATGGTGGGAGCTCCAACTCCACACACGACCCATAAGGCCGAGCCATTCCCACTTGACGCCGGCAAGGCCACACCTATGGGGGCGGCCGGAAGCGTCGAAGGTACCCCATATCTTTCCTTTACCGATCTTGAAACGGAACATCTCTCGAAGAAACTAGGACTAGCCATTGTGGGGAAGTTCTCCAACTCGCTCCCATCCTCATTCCAAATTCAAAAAAGTTTAGGGTGCATGGGGCTAGTTGGAGATTACACTTGGAAATACTTGAATGCTAAGCACATACTACTCCAATTCCAAGAAGTGGCTGATTATGCCAAGGTGATAAACGGTCCGAATGGTAATTCGATTTGGTATTTGAATAATCATCCGATGAGGGTGTTCAAGTGGGCGCCGGATTTTGATAGTTTCTTCGAGTCACCGATCGTCGCCGTGTGGTGTAATATCATGGGAATCCCAGCCCACCTTTTTGAGGAATCGGCCCTCATGGCGATCGGCAAGCTCCTAGGCAAGCCGCTACAAGCGGATCATGCCACAATCAATCAAACCCGACTCTCTTTTGCTAGGTTATGCGTAGAGATTGATATCTCAAAGGCCCCGACGGAAGAGATCATCCTAAACATCCTAGGCAAAGATTCAAGACACAAAGTAGCATGGGATCGTATCCCATTGTTTTGCGAGAATTGTAAGGATGTTGGGCACGCCATCGATGATTGTCATGCGTTGGGAAGGAAGGGACGAGTTGGAGGCAAGGACCACCGAGCATCAACAAAGGTGTTTGATCCTAGCCATGTCCCGACGACCATCCGCCGAGAGTGGCGCCCGAAGGTGGCGACTACGGATGGCACTCCCCCGAACATTGATCACACTTGCAAGGAGAACGAAAGAGACAACCACGAGGAGATCAAGAAGGGCAAAATGGAGGCCAATCCGTTGGGTTCAAGAGAGTGCTTTGGGAGTCAACCAAGTGTGGATGAAGATGGGTTTCAATTGGTGTCACGGAAACGGAAAGGAAAGGCTCGTAACGGAGGAACGCACTCCAAGGCTCCACACATAGATCATTGGCGTTCAAAGGACAATGTGGCTACGGTTTCATTTGTTTGAGATGAACCTAGCGCGAGCGAGCCCAGCACTTGTTCAATGAGTGTCTCATGCGGGCTCCCCGACCGGGAGAAGGAAGGCTTCATCGAGGAACTTGATCCGGAAGGGATTACCCATCACGGGGGTATCCCTATTGCGGGTCTCAATTGAGGGACGGAGGTATATTTTGTGATGGGAAGGTACCGTCATGTTAATTGTAATAGGATTGCTAAGAGTACATTGATGACCACTCTAGTAGGTAGGGAGGCCCTCGTTGTACTCTAATTGGTTGTTGTGAATCGTCACTTTCGGGCGATTCGGTGTTTTGATTGTTCGTTGCAATTGACTCTGGTAATGCACAGGTGTGGGTCCGCCTTAACCCTCCACCCTCGTGGTGTTTAAAAAAAAAAAAACCATGGCTCGATTCTTATGTGAGCTGAATAGGGAGATTGCAAACATTGTGGAGCTACAACACTATGTAGAATTGGAGGACATGGTTCATATGGCCAAGAAGGTGGATGGACAATTGAAGAAGAATAGAACAATCCAAAAGAATTTTTCAACAAGTTCTCATTCGTCAAGGACAAAAGAGTGGACTTCATCCAAATCCAATTTTGAAGATACACCATCCCTCTCCTTTTCCGACTTAGAAACGGATTACCTCTCGGAGAAGCTAGGGCTAGCCGTCGTTGGAAAATTCTCCCATTCGCTCCCATCAACTTACCAAATACAAAAAAGTCTAGGAGGATTGGGGTTAGTTGGTTCATTTACTTGGAAATACTTGAATGCCAAGCATATTTTAATCCAATTCCATGAGATGGCCGACTATGTTAAGGTGTCAAATGGTCCTAATGGGAGCCCGAATTGGTATGTTGATGTTCACCCGATGAGGGTGTTCAAATGGGCGCCGGACTTCGATACATTCTTCGAGTCGCCGATTGTTGCCGTTTGGTGCAACATCATGGGCATCCCGGCGCATCTCTATGAGGAATCGGCCATCATGGCAATTGGTAATCTCTTAGGCAAGCCACTACAAGCCGATCATGCCACCATCCATTAAAGCCGGCTCTCCTTTGCTAGGATTTGTGTGGAGATTGACATTTCGATCCCCCCGCCGGAAGAAATCATCCTCAATATCCGAGGTAAAGATTCAAGGTACAAAGTGGCATGGGACCGTATCCCTTTGTTTTGTGCAAATTGTAAACATGTTGGGCACGTGAAAGAAGATTGTCATGCTTCGGGAAGGAAGAATCGGGGTGGAGGTAGGGATCGCCGAGTACCAACCAAGGCATTTTACTCGAGCAACGTCCCCAAGATCACCTGCCAAGAGTGGCGCCCAAAGGCGGTTACTTGGGCATGCACCTCATCAACTAGTGGGCATCCGAACAAGGCTAAAGAATGTACCGACCAAACGAAGAACATGGAGGGATCAACGGATGCAGAACCGTCGAAGATTAAAGAGGCTAGCAGGAGTCAACCACGTGTGGATGATGATGGGTTCCAATTGGTGTCGAGAAAGAGGAAAGGCAAGGTACATGAGGGCGATGTGTACGTCAAAGCGCAACACATTGATTCATGGCATTTGAAGGAGAATGTTGCTACGGTGACATTTGGGATCGATAAATCAGGTGTGAACGAGTTGGGCACTGGCTCAATGAGTGTAGCATGTGGGCCCCCCAACCGGGAGATGGAAGGCTTCATTGAGGACCTTGACCCAGGAGGGTGCGTCCCCTGCGGAGGTATCCCTATCGCTGGCCTTAATTAGGAGATGGACTAAGGTTTATGGTGATGCACAGGCTGCATCAAAAGTGTAATAGGGTTCTTGAGAGTATACAGATGACCACTCTAGTTGTTAGGGAGGCCCTCGTTGTACTCTAATTATCATGGCGAGTCGTCACTTTTGGGCGACACGGTGTTTGTATGGTTGTTGCAAATGGCTTTTGGTAATGTACAGGTGTGGGTCCGCCTTAACCCTCCACCCCTTGGGGTGTTTTTATTAAAAAAAAAATTTGGGGTAGCTTCTAAACCCCAAAATGAAGCGTCGACATCCAAGTCCAAAGAATTTGAGAAGGGTAAAGGTATTCCTACTTCTACTTCTACTCGAAATAGAGATATCAAATGTTTTCGTTGTCAAGGTGTTGGAAACATTGCATCTCAATGTCCAAACAAAAGGGTGATGATTTTGAAGCCAAATGGAGAGATAGAATCTGAAAGTGAACGTGAAGATGATGATGATGAGGAGGGATAAGCAATAGGAGGAGATTGGACCAGAACATGGAGAACTTTTGGTGGTTCGAAGGGCTCTAAACATGCAAAACAGAAACGATGATCAACAAAGGGAGAACATCTTCCACACAAGGTGTTTGGTCCAAGGTAAACTTTGCATAATGATTATTGATGGTGGTAGTTGTGCAAATGTTGCAAGTTCTGAAATGGTGGAAAAGTTTAGCTTAACAACGGAAAAACATCCTAATCCATACAAGCTACAATGGCTTAATGAATGTGGAGAAATTCGAGTGACTAAGCGAGTTCTAATTTCGTTTTCAATTGGCAATTATAAAGATGATGTTCTTTGTGATGTTGTGCCAATGCATGCAAGTCACATTCTTTTGGGGAGGCCATGGCAGTTTGATCGTAGGGTGATTTATGATGGATTTCACAACCACTACACCTTCAAGCACAACAAGTCTATTATGCTTGTTTCATTGACACCTCAACAAGTTCAAGAGGACCAACAGAAATTGTCACAAGCAAGGAGAGCTCGTGAGGTTGAGAGAAAAAAAATGAGGGCATTGAAAAAGAGTCGAGTGAAAAAAAGAGTCGAGAGAAAAGTAAGAATGAGAGAAAAAAAGGTGAGGGCATTGAAAAAGAGTCGAGTGAAAAAAAGAGTCGAGAAAAGTAAGAATGAGAGAAAAAAAGGTGAGGGCATTGAAAAAGAGTCAAGTGAAAAGAATCCGAATGAAAAAAAGAATTTTTATGTGGAAGCAAAAGAAATAAAGAGTGCAATAGTTGAAAAAGAGAGTGTTTTCACTTAGTGTACAAACAGTCTTTGTTTACCAATAACGAATTGACCACTTCTTTGCCAAGTACTTTTGTGTCTCTTTTACAGGAATTCGAAGATATTTTTCCAGTAGAAGAATCACGTGGATTACCTCCATTAAGAGGTATTGAACACCAAATTGACCTTGTTCCCGGGGCAGTTCTACCAAACCGACCAGCCTATAGAGCCAATCCCGAAGAGATTAAGGAAATTCAAAGGCAAGTGCAAGAGTTGTTGGACAAAGGAAAAATCCGTGAGAGCATGAGTCCATGTGCTATTCCTGTAATTGTTGTTTCTAGAAGGATGGATCATGGAGGATGTGCATCGACTGCCGAGCAATCAACAAAATCATGGTAAAATATCGCTATCCTATTCCTAGGCTAGATGATATGCTCGATGAATTGCATGGATCTGTTGTGTTTAGTAAGTTCGATTTGAAAAGTGGTTATCATCAAATTTAATTAGAGAAGCAGACGAATGGAAAACAGCCTTTAAAACAAAATTTTGTCAATATGAGTGGTTAGTAATGCCTTTTGGTTTAACTAATGCACCAAGTACTTTCATGAGATTGATGCACCATGTTTTGAGAAAATTCATTGAAAAATTTGTGGTTGTTTATTTTGATGATATTCTTGTCTATAGCAAAAATGTGGATGAACATCTTAACCATGTGCGTGCAGTTTTAGATACCTTACGAAAAGAATCATTGTATGCAAATCTCAAAAAGTGTTCTTTTTCCATGGATAAAGTTGTTTTTCTGGGTTATGTTATAAGTGCTAATGGGATTGAAATGGAAAAGGAGAAGGTGAAAGCTATTTTAGAATGGCCAATTCCTCAAAATGTAGCACAAGTTAGAAGTTTTCATGGTCTTGCAGGTTTTTATAGGAGGTTTGTCAAGGATTTTAGTACAATTGCTGCACCTTTGAATGAAATTGTGAAAAAGGATGTTTGTTTTTATTGGGGAGAAAAACAAGAGCATGCTTTTAATCGCCTTAAAGAAAAACTTACAACTGCGCCAATTCTTTCTTTGCCTAACTTTGATAACATGTTTGAGCTTGAATGTGATGCATCTGGAGTAGGCATAGGAGCTGTTTTGTTGCAGGATGGAAAGCCAATCGCTTACTTTAGTGAAAAGTTGAAAGGAGCTCAATTGAACTATCCAACGTATAACAAGGAGTTATATGCTTTGGTTAGAACTTTGGAAACATGGCAGCATTACTTGTGGCCTAGAGAATTTGTAATTCATACAGATCATGAATCTCTCAAGTACTTGAAAGGTCAAGGTAAGCTTAGCAAGAGACATGTTAAGTGGGTGGAATTCATTGAATCATTTCCCTATGTAATCAAATACAAAAAGGGAAAAGAAAACATTGTGGCTGATGCATTGTCTCGGAGGTACCTTTTGATCACTACTTTGAGTTCTAAGTTGCTTGGTTTTGAGTTGATTAAGGAAATGTATGATAATGACCCGGACTTTTCTTCTATCTATTTAGCTTGTGAGCATGCTGCATTTGACAAGTTCTATAGGCATGATGGCTGATGGCCATTTGCACAGATGGAATGGATTCGCAATCTGACCCTCTTCTGTTTCACCCAACTTTGATAGAATCTAGAGTTTCTGTCTCCCTCCGCGAGCCACCTCAAGGCCGCCTTTTGTCGCCAGAAATCCTCCTCCATTTTAAGTAAGAGGATGTATTCGGCAATGTTCTTGTTTATCTCGGTTCTATTCCGAGGCGTTGGGTCTACTTCAAAGTTGGCTTGGGCCTTTGCGATCTCTTCTTCCATACTCTTGAGGTTAGCATGTATGTTCCCAAAGACTTCTTTATTCCAGGACTTTAAGGCCTTTTTGCTTCTTACCAACTTGATTTGGAGATTTAGGAGCCCGGTCCCCCGGTTGGCTGCTCCCAAATGTCTTCAACTATCTTTTTAAAACCTTCGTGCCGGATCCACATATTTTGGAAACGGAATGCACTACCCCCTGTGGCAGGTCTCGCCAACTTGCACCTTGCGAGGATCGGGCCATGATCCGAGGAGACTCTTGGAAGGTTGGTCACCCTCGATGCCTCAAATACTTTGGTCCATGCCTCGCTAACAAACATTCTGTCCAGCCTTTCGAACAGCCCGTTTTTGGCCCATGTATACACCGCTCCATCATAACCCGGGTCAAGGAGTCGGCAATCTTCAATTGTTTCTGCAAAGTCGATTATCTCGCCCTGCCGATTGGTGTCACTCCCTACCCTATCAACATGTGAGAGGATCGTGTTAAAATCCCCTCCGATCAGCCATGGAATGCCTTCCACTTGGTTCGAGATCTCCTTCATTTTATCCCATAGGGGATGTCTTTCCGATCTTGTACACTTTGCATAAACGGCCGAGATGATGAAGTGGCTACCCATGCGGTTTGAAGTTAGCCTCCCACGAAGGATTTGATCCCCATCCTCTTTGATATCGAAGTGAGCTTCTTCTTCGGTAAAGATCCAAACCTTGCCGGTTGTGTTAGAGCCGTTGAAGTTGAGCCCAAGAGCCTTAGAGTATCGGTCCGGGTTAGGAGTTGTGAGTGGCTCCATTATTGCAAGAAACACAACATTATAGCATTTGATTCATCTTTTTAACACGTTTTGGGTGGGCGCATTAGCGACTCCCCTAGCGTTCCAAAACATTATATTGTAAGACATAATAACAAGGTAGGTTCATACCCGGAAGGTATGAAGGCCCTCCTTGAAATAGGACAATTTGTCGATCTTCTTCCTCCCTTGTGTGTTCCCTGCCGTCAATTTGCAAGGGAGAGTTCTCGGCTTGTTCATAATGTGGTTGGATATCCATCGCCGCCACACCCTCCTCTCCACATCCATCAACATCCTCCTCTCCACAACCATCAACGTCATATTCTCTCCATTGGCCATGAGAGATTAGAACTTATTCGTACTCATGATATTTCTAGACAAATCATCTCCGCTCCATCCGCTCTTGTTCGAGGAATGCCGGAACCCCTCTCGATCCCCCTCGTGCACCCCCTCGGGAGCGCGTTAGCATCCGTCGGTGTGAACCATTGATAAGGCTAATTTCATGCATCGGTCTAGGGGTTCATTTCATGAAATTGCTGGGTCTAACGCATTGAATTAAGTCAGGTATGTGAAGTTTTTCGCCTGATCCAGGAAAAGAAGAGGACGCTTGCATGGTCCTAGGAAACTGGCGAAAGGGTGAACAATTGGAAGAAAATTGCTAGACGGAGGAAGCCTCGGAGTTGAAGGGTAGAATAGGGATTTCTACGAAAACTCTAGAAGGCTATGTCCGCATCTATAAAAGGGAGAAGCATGCAGGCTGGAGGGACCTTCTCGGCTGGAGGCCTCACTAACAGCTCCTTGCTCGATTCACCTTTCCACACACTTGACTCTGAATTCGCGAGAGATTCCAGTTAGCACTTGGCTGGTGGTTCACGTTTAGCTTTCCGACAATGGTTCGAGGGTTGTAACACCGTCCTAGTTCAAGGGCGAAGAAACAATTTACATTTCCGTTGCTATTTACACTGATTCCGCCGAGCTTCGCTGTTCGAAGCTCGGTTTTCTTTTGACAACCAATATTTCCGGTTTTATTCCAGATTTTACTTTCGCTTATGTCTATTGTGTTCATTTCTGGTTTGCTGGTTGAGTTCGATTGATTTCGAGTTAGGATTGTCGGAGTTAGTTATTTTTGCAGTTGGTTCTGATTTATTGCCGATACTTGTTGTTTGGATCTGAAGAATGGTTCTGCTTTTTGGATGAATCGGAGGTTGGGTTTTGCTGGAGTTTGTGATTTGTTTGCAGATTGTTCATGATTGATTGAGATTGGAGTAGATTTGTGAAAATCGGAGATATGGCGTTGGTTTTGCTGTTTGTTGGGTTCGGATGGCTTGGATCCGGAGTGGATTAAGCGTCCGACGTAATCTGAGAAGGAGTACTTGATTTCCATGCCTAGTTTACGTATTTACATTTCATTTCGCCTAGTTTACGTAGATCTGTCGTATCTTCGAGTTATTGTAAGTTTCCGTCGACCAAATCTGTTTATTATGTTTGAATCTGGGCATTTCCTCTGTTTTCTCCATTTGCGAATCTGAATTAGTTAGAAAAGTGCATGAAGATTGTTAGCTGCAGCTTTACCGTACGTTGTCAGGCTTGGATTTCATGGTCCCCACTTTTTATTTCCTTTGTCTAGTGGTTATCGGTAGTTATGTACTCGGTCTAGGAATTGTTTAAACTTTTCTGCCTGTTACTTGGTTTAAGAGTCCTTTGTTCTTCGGTCTAGTATTTACGTTTTGTGCCTAGGTCTAGTAGTAGTTAAAATCTCAACCCCTTTTGCGTGGCAGCAGCCATTTTGTCCAAATTCTCTCAATACTAGCCTACGAATCCACCTCTGTGGGATCGACTCCACTTCCCTATACTAATCCATAGTATTCGGGTTGAGGAAATTTAATTGTTGAAGGAGAGTCGTGAGTGCCCAACGACCGGAGCGCCATTCGATCCCTCGAGTTACTGGACCCTGTGATTCAGTTAATTCGGAGAAGCGTGGTGTCTCGACCTAGCAATTGCTTAGATCGAATTTTGCAAGCGCATAACTCACTAGACTCCCACCCTTCAAATGGCGCCGTTGCCGGGGATAGATGGCGTGCTTAGTACTAGTGTTCAGAGTCTGTGGTGTAAATAGTTTTGATTTGTTTTCTTTCTCTTTTTGTTTGCAGTTTATGAGCAGAGGCTCAAGGTCTACCTACTGGAGCAACTCATCTGGGTGGACACACGGCCAGTTTGGTTGGCGGGTTAAGGATACAGTCTCTACTGTGACCACCAGATCAGGGTTCACCACGGGAGGCCCGTTTCCGAGTGAATTTACTAGCGACGAATCTTGGACGTCATCAGGACGCGAAGATCCAGAATCACCACCCGAATCAGAAACAGAGTCAGAAACAGGGGAAGCAGAGGAATTAGTCATGGCGCAGGTGGTAGACCCAGATCCAGAAATCGGCTCTCTCACTGCCCATTTAGATGGAGAACCAGCTCAAGCTATAGTAATGAATCCATGCCAGAGGACTATCGAGATCAAGACAAACGTACTCGGCATCTTGCCGACGTTCTCTGGGCGTAGAAATGAGTGTCCGTATGAGTTCTTAAATGAATTCAGTAAGTTATGTGGTATTCAGAAGAGGCCGAATGATGCAACAGAGGAGGATTATCGCTTACGAGCGATTCCGTTTACCTTGAAGGGGGAAGCTAATACGTGGCTATTGAGGTTGCCTCCGGATTCTATCCGCACGTGGAGGGACTTCAAGTTGGAATTCTTAGATTATTTCTTCCCATCCAACAAGACGAATGCACTTAAGAAAGAAATACTAGAGTGTAAGCAAGATTACGATGAATCGTTGAGTCAGTACTGGTCGAGATTTAAGGGGTTGTTGGATGCATGCCCGAATCACCGGATGATAGAGGCAGAGACCTACTCTTTGTTTTACGAAGGAGCCACTCCCGAGTCAAAGGACTTAATGAACTCCTCGAGTGGGGGAAATTTCACAAGAAAAAGGGGAAGTGAGGCAAGAGAGATCCTAGGGAAGTTGATTGACGCTAAGAAGGCGTACGATAACCCTAGGAATGCAGTGAAAAGAGGATCGGTGCATGCTGGGAGAGAACAAGAAGATGACAAAGTCGAAGCGAGGATTGATAGGCTCGAGAAGGCTCTTTTGAACGCGATTGAAAAGACGATTCCACTGGCTTCACAAGGGAAGGAGAAATCTCCTGGTCCAGGAGATAATCAAATGCAACAATATTACGGGACCCAGGAAGGAGATTATCAGGCCCAGGTCAATGCAATGGGAAGTTGGAATCCTGATGGGAGCTGGAATCCAGGGAGACAGAGAGATGCGCCTTGGAGAAACCATCCAAATTTCAGATGGACTGACAATGAACAGAATCAGCCGGCACCACAACAAAGTCAGCAGTTTGCACCTCAGCCCGAAAGACAAGATAGCTGGTCAGGAAGGAATCAAGAGGGGCAGGGCAACTGGATTAATCGGAACCAAGGAGACCACTCGAGCTGGGGAAACAGGAATCAGAATAATCAAGGGAACCCTTATGTACCACCGCACCAAAGGAATTTCCAAAACAATTACCAGGGCCAAGGAAATCAATACAATAACTCTTCAGGCGGTCAAGGAAACGCTCGTCAGAATCAAGCAAGTGGACCGACTCTGAGTATAGGGCCGGGACCCAGTCAACCACCAAAGTTAACAAAGAATATCGATGATATGGTGCAAGACCTCGTCAGTTCTCAGCAACATATGCAAAACAACCTGCAATCGAACAATGACGTAGTGCACAAGCTGCAAGATGCTCAACAGGAGCATAAAGCAGCCATGGATATGTTGGCTAAGCAATTGTCCCAAATAGCCACTTCTTTGAGTGACATGCGGGGAAACGAAGGAAAAATTCCGGCCTCAGTAAGGCCACCTGATAGAGCTAATATAAGTCAGATTACCTTGAGGTCCCGGAAAGGATATGAGGGACCGGTGGTGAGAACAAAGGAGGGGACAGATCCTAAGGAAGGCAAGAAGAAAGAGGATACAACTCCCAGACCCAGACACTTGGAGGGAGGAAGTCCCTTGGTCAAGGATGACCTTGAGGAGAAAGATTTGGAGAAACAATTGCCTAGACCGACCGAACCATTCTTCCTCGATCCAGAGCCGGAGTTGGAAGATGAGGCAGTGGGAAAAGAAACTGGAGAGTTATCAGCTGAAAGTTCTACCGGAGCAGGGAAGCGACTGAAACCCTTTCCGAGTCGGGGGGAAGCCAAGAAACAGAAGGAAGAACCGGTAGACTTCATGGACATTTTTGGGAAGTTGGAAATCAATCTGCCATTTTTACAGGCCCTGAAGATGCCAGTCTTTAGCAAGTTCATCAAGGAATTTATAGCTGGGAAGGCTAGGCCCAGTGGGAAAATTCGGATAGGCGAGAATGTCTCCGCAGTAATTCAGAAAAGGAAGATGCCTTCAAAATGCAATGACCCAGGTATGTTCACCTTACCCATCTCTATTGGTAATGTGAAAATCGATCATGCTATGTGTGATTTAGGTGCGTCGATAAACGTGTTACCACTTTCCATATACAAGAAGTTAGTTGGGGTAGGCATGGTAGATACGAAAGTTGTGATTCAATTGGCGGATAGGTCATGCATCTGTCCTGAAGGGGTGCTTGAGAATGTGATAGTCAGGGTACATGACTTCTTGTACCCTGCTGATTTCCATGTGATTAAGATGAGCGATAATGAGTCTGCTGAGTCGGGCGGAGTACTTTTAGGGAGACCCTTCCTACGAACCGCTAAGACTATCATTGATGTTTTTGATGGAACAATTTACCTTGATTACAATGGGGAGAAATATACATTCAGCATTGATGAGGCAATGAAGAAACCTCTTGACGTTGAAAATTTGCATGCTATAGATGTTATTAACCCTTTGGTCCAGGAATATCTTGAGACGGAATTAATGCAGGAACAGATTGAGAACTCCGAGATGAGTCTTGACATTGATAGAGAGATAGCCAGTTGGTGTCAAGCAATGAACACAAGTGAGTTATCTGATGAGGAGTTAGCTGAAGCAATTCTGGAATTCTGTGCAAATCCGGAGCTAGCCAGGTCAAGGAATACACCTTATGTGGCGAGTGTGGAAGGTTCTGCTGGGTCAAGGAAGGGAATGACTACGGAAGTAACAGAGAAAAATCCCTTGCCCCAGGAAAAAGATGTTCCCAAGAAAGAGCTGAAAACACTTCCACCAGGCCTAAAGTATGCTTATCTAGAGGAGAACGAAACTTTCCCTGTTATTATCAACAGCAGCTTGACCGAGGGACAAGAAGAGGAACTGCTGAAGGTAATCCGAAGAAACAAGAAGGCTATTGGGTGGACACTCTCTGACCTGGTAGGAATTAGTCCAGATTTGTGTATGCATCACATCCGCTTGGAGGAAGGAGCAAAAGCCTGCAGAGACCCTCAACGCAAATTGAATCCTAACATGAGGGAGGAAGTGCTGAAGGAAGTATTGAAACTACTCTCCCTAGGAATCATTTATTCCATACCAGACAGTGAATGGGTGAGTCCAGTCCATATGGTACCCAAGAAGTCAGGAATATAGGTGGTCAAGAACGACAAGAATGAATTGGTGCCCACCAGACTAGTCACTGGGTGGAGGATGTGCATCGATTATAGGAAGTTAAATGAAGCGACCAAGAAAGATCATCTCCCTCTACCCTTCATTGACCAGATGCTGGAGAGGCTAGCGGGCAAGCAATACTTCTGTTTCCTAGACGGGTTATTTTCAAATCTATGTGGATCCCGAGGACCAGGAGAAGACAACTTTCACGTGTCCTTTCGGCACGTATGCTTACAGGAGGATGCCGTTTGGCCTGTGCAATGCGCCAGGCACTTTTCAGCGGTGTATGATGAGTATCTTCTCGGATCTTTTGGAGGACTGCATCGAGATTTTTATGGACGACTTCACTGTGTACGGGAATTCATTTGACTCATGTTTGGCTAGTCTGGATAAAGTATTGAGAAGATGCCAGGAAAAACATTTGGTTTTGAACTTCGAGAAATGCCACTTTATGGTCCCTAAGGGAATTGTCCTAGGGCACGTAGTCTCGGAAAAAGGTATACAGGTAGACCAGGCAAAGATTGAGGTGATATCAAAACTGCCTTACCCGACGAACCAGAAGGAGGTAAGAGGATTCCTAGGGCACGCAGGATTTTATAGAAGATTCATTAAGGATTTTGCGAAGATTGCTCAGCCACTCACTCATTTGCTGCACAATGATGTTGAGTTTGTTTTCAATGAGGAGTGCATAAAGGCTTTTCAACTACTGAAAGATAGACTAGTATCGGCTCCCATTATCCGAGCGCCCGATTGGAGTTTGCCATTTGAAATAATGTGCGACGCGAGTGACTATGCAGTAGGGGCGGTGCTAGGTCAAAGAGTTGACGGAAAAAGTTACATAATTTTCTATGCGTCAAAAACGCTCAACCAGGCCCAGAAAAACTATGACACCACGGAGAAGGAAATGTTGGCAGTCGTGTACTCTTTTGAAAAATTCCGACCATATTTGCTTGGGTCGAGGGTGATAGTCTTCACTGATCACGCTGCGATAAAGTACTTGCTGGCGAAGAAAGAATCCAAGCCGAGATTAATCCGTTGGGTGTTGCTTTTGCAAGAATTCGATTGGGAAGTTAGAGATAAAAAGGGAACTGAAAATAAAGTAGCCGATCATCTGAGCAGGATATTTCAAAGGGAGACCGAGGAAGCAATACCGGACGCATTCCCCGAGGAACATTTGTACTACGTAAAAAAATTTCCTCGACCTACCAGCTGGGAGGAGGTTATGGAGTTAACAGGTCCAGGGGATGACGAAAAAGGGAAATGTCATCAAAACGCTGAGCCATGGTTCGCAGATCTGGCAAATTACTTAGTCACTGGAGAAGTGCCCAGTTCGCAAGTAATCTCCCGGGCCCAGAAGATGAAATTGAAGAGCGAGGCCAAGTACTATTTCTGGGATGACCCGTATTTATGGCGAATGGGAGCCGACCAAGTAATCCAGAGGTGTATCCCGGAGTGGGAACAGAGGGATGTGCTGAATCATTGCCATGCCCTAGCTTGTGGAGGTCACTTTGGACCTAGGAAGACAGCAAGGAAGGTGTTAGATAGTGGTTTTTACTGGCCTACGTTGCATAAGGATGCGTTCGAGTTTTGTCAGAATTGTGAGAGGTGTCAACAGACCGGGGGAATATCCAGGAGGGATGAGATGCCGCAAGTCCCAGTGATTGTGTGTGAGATCTTCGATGTTTGGGGGATGGACTTCATGGGTCCATTTCCGTCTTCATACGGGAACACCTACATACTTGTGGCAGTGGATTATGTGTCAAAATAGATAGAGGCAAAAGCAACCACCTCGTGTGAAGCTAAGGAGGTAGCAAAGTTTCTTAGAGCTAACATTTTCAACAGGTACGGAGTGCCCAGAGCTATAATATCTGACAATGGGACACACTTCCGCAACCGGACTATTGAAGCTCTGATGAGAAAATATGGCGTCCATCACAGACTGTCTACACCTTATCATCCTCAATCCAACGGCCAGGCGGAAATATCCAACAGAGAAATAAAGGCGATACTGGAAAAGACGGTTAATCCGTCCAGGAAAGACTGGAGTAAGAGGCTTGGAGACGCACTATGGGCTTACCGGACGGCATACAAGACGCCTATTGGGATGTCACCATATAGGCTTGTGTTCGGCAAAATGTGTCACTTGCCCGTGGGAGTAGAACACCGAGCATATTGGGCGGTCAAGGAAATAAACATGAGACCCGAATCCTGCGAGGAAGAGAGGAAATTGCAGCTGCAGGAGTTGGAGGAGCTAAGGCTGGAGTCATATGAATCGGCGATGTGGTACAAAGAAAAAACAAGACTCTGGCATGACAAGAACCTCCGGGTCAAGGAATTGCAAGTCGGGCAGAAGGTTCTCCTATTCAAATCCCGGCTCAAGCTAATGCCTGGTAAGTTAAAGTCCAAATGGATTGGGCCATACACTGTTGTGAGTTTGCGTGCAAATGGAGCTGTAGAAATCCAGGGAAGTTCTTCAAACTCTACTCCTTTTCTTGTTAACGGTCATAGGGTAAAGGTATTTAGGGATAGCTCGGAGATGTGTGTAGTGGACGAAATGCCACTACGCGCACTCCACGATATCGCCTAATAGATCTGGGAAGTGAGTGTTCTTAGAGATTTCCTAGGTCCAGCATCCAAGAAGTTTTAGCATGACCTAACCTAGGGAATCTTGAGAACACTTGAACATAAATTGTAAATATTCAATCGCTTTCTTTAAATCAAGAAAAACCCAAACAAATCAGAAAAAAAAATAATCTTCCAAAAATATTTTCGAAATACCAGACTCCTTAAGGATTTTTTTTTTTGATACTGTCATACCCTAGACCCGGGGAGTCTGGCGTTTCAATTTTTAGTTTAATGTTTTTCTTTATGTGTGATTTTGCAGAAGGAATTCACAAGGGCAAGGAGTTGTGGAGTAAAAATTTTGGAGGGAGTTGGCACCGGTTCGGATTTCAAAAGGAACTTTATGGGGAGGCGTACGGTCGCAAGCGTCATCACCTGCAACCGCCTGCCAAAAACGTCCTCTCTCATGCCTACACTATAATCGGTTTTGCCTTCTTATTTTCATTACCTATTCTCTCTCCAATATTCACAAACATAAAAAAATCCCCAATTTCCTCTCCCCTTTTTTTTCTCTCTCTCTAACCCTAATCTGCAAATTCCGCCCCAAATTCTTTACAAAAATTCCACAGAACATCCATGGAAAACAAACAAGGAACCGGAAGCACCTCAGGGTCCGCCGACTCTGGGGCGGCGGCGTTTATGGCCGAGCTATTCCAGAAATTTGGGGGTGCGGAGAAGGCGATGGAGGCATTCGCCATGTTTGCAACCGCAATGGGTAAATCCGTACAGGCTGCTCCGTTTTCTAGTGTACCACAACCGGAGGCCGTCTCAGAACCCGTCGCCGAACCTGAAACCGTTCAAGAAGCCATCGCCATTCCGGAACCCACTGCCGTACCAGAGGAGACAGTTGTTCCGGAGACCACCACACAACCAGAGGACATTCAAGAATCCACGACCACTAGCCCGGAACCAACCACCGCAGGGAATCGTGAAGACGACTCAGATTTGGTCACAGGGTTGGAATTGTTGGCTATGTGCGAACCAAGGGTAGACTCTGCAACTGAGGGGGAAACCCCTGTTTCGATTAGTGTTTCTGAGGGGGTGAAGCCCGTACTTGCTAGTGAGGAATATGTTGAGAGAGATGTTCTGGAACCATCTGGGGAAGTCAAAGATTTTGTCGCTGATGTTAGTATTTCTGAGGGGGAAACCCCTGTTTTGGAAAAATCTGTGGGGGGGGGAGGCCCCTATAGTTGGTTAAGATGGGGGCGACGAGGTCCTAATTTCTGAACAAAATGTGGAGGGGGATACCCCTGAGAAACCGGTGGGTACTGAGGCCCACGTCGGGGAAAGATTTGAGGGGGTAGAGACCCCTGTTTACATCTCGGGGGCAACCCCATTGTTGTCCAAGGAGGGAGAAGCCCTCGATTCTGAAATTAGCCAGGAACCCGCTGACGCCGGGGTGAAGTTGATTGTGGATCTGACCGAGATCCCAGACCCCAGAGATGCTAGGAGGCGGGCTCGCCGGAGCCTCATTGATGAGATTGATGAAACAGTGGAGCCGACGAAGGAAGAATCGCTGGGTCCAGAGACCGCAGCATCTGAACAGGTGAACTCTCCCAGACCTGGCAGGGGGGAGAGTGATGAGGAGAAGCGTCGCCAAACGGCTGAGAAGAAAAGGAAGGGGAAACAAATTGCTCCTTCCTCGACCAAGAAGGCGAGAGGGAACTCTACTGAATCCACACTTCCGCCGGCAGCTAAGGTACCATATGCCGCAGAAACCGAGAGCCCTTCTGAGTCCAGCGACTCGGAAGAAGAACAGGAAGAGGAATTCAACTTTGAGCCAACCGAAGTGTGGATAACAAACAGCTTGCTAGATGAAATGAGGACGTTTGACGACCCAAAGCGCACGGCCATTTATAAGGAGAAGAGTACTGAGGGGAAGGTCGCTAAGTCAGGAAAGATGTATAGCTCGTCGGAGCTCAAAACGATTGCTTGCAACGATGAATTCCGGACTTATATCGACGCAATAGGCTTCGATTGGTTGCTCAAGCACAGTACTACCGAGGTCCCGATTGACCTGGCCCGAGAATTCTTTTCCACCTTCCGATTTAAGTCCACTACCGATTTGGATGCTGAATCCATTAATTTCAGACTTTTCAGTGAGGAACATACGATGAGCATCCGGGAATGGACCTTGCGGATGGGTTTGCAGACGCGAACGGAGGACGATGAGGGCCTGTGGAACGAGAGGATGATTGGTCCACCGAAAATGACGCCGGGATTCAAAGCACAAAGCGCCTGGGAGTTCTTGACTCACCCGAGGGTGGGTCAGTTTAAAACAAGCTTTTCGAAGGCACACCACATCGAAAATAGGGTCCTGCGATTTGCCCAGACTTTTATTAGTTACAATTTAATGGGAACAACCAACAACGCTCTGACTACCGCCGATCTATACTTCACATGGTGCATGGTTACGGGGGTAAGAGTTCACTTGGGCTATTGGATAGCCCAAGCCTGCCATCAAGTGACTGCAAATCCTTCCCGGCACCTATACACGTGCCACCTGCTCAGAGCCTATCTGCAGAGGAATGTAATCATGAAGATCCATAAGGCATGCCGAGAGGTAAAGACATGTTCGCCCCCTAAGGTTTTTAACATGGATTATTTTTTCAATAAAGGGTTGCTGATCGCACGCGGAAGGGAAGTATGCTTTTACGAGGTTGGGCAGTCAGAGGCTCAGGTGAAACAGGACCCCGATGTGGTGGAAGTGAAGGATACTGCTGACGTAGAAGCAGGAGCCAGGATAGAAGTAGAGGAAGTGCGAAAGGAGGTTGGTTGGATGAGGTCAGAAATGAAGATGGTTCGGGAGGAAATTGTGTCCCTGCGGGGAAAAAGTAAGAATAGTACTGAGAGTGTCAGGAAAGATGTCGCTGGAGTACGAACGGAACTGGAAGAAATAAGGACGGAAGTTCGGAAGGTTAGGGAGGAAATGGTGACCCTCAAGGGGCGCATGTCTGATCTTGTGGCGACATCGACCAGATGTACTGGGAAGATGACGGAAGGAGTTGAGTTGATGATGGCGATGACAAAGTGGCTTAGAGCAAGGTTCCTAGAAACACCGAAGGAACTTCCGAAGCCTAGCGGCGATTCTACAACGCCAGGTCAAGGAAGTCTGACTGCGCAGAAGCCACCGCATGCCCCAAGGCCCCAGACTACTCCATCTCCCTCTCGGCCCGTGATATTGAAGACAACCGTACCCCGCCCGACAGAAGAACGACATGAGAAGCCGGAGTTGCCAGCCAGAAAGAAAGCTAAGGTGACCCACCAGACAGCGCCACCAAAGTCTGGCCCTCGCGGGGGCCAGACCCCGAATTGAACCCCCCACGGAGCCAAGTAACCCTTATTTTTTTATTTTTATTTTTTTTCCGTTTTGTTTGTGTTCTTATATGCCAGCATGCTCTGTAATTGTACATATGTGTTGCCTTTCTTACACTTAGCCCAACTTTTGGTCTAAGTGTGAGAAGGGGGTGTTTTGTTTTTTTTTTTTTTGCATGCCTTGGTTTGTTTGTTGCGCCTTCTCCCACTTAGCCCGATGCTCGGTCTAAGTGTGAGAAGTTTTGCTCTGTATTTGTGTTTGTTGTTGTTTGCTTTATCAGTCTGCTGTTAGTACTTCCCTTTTCCCCCATTCACTACGATGGCTTGGGGACAAGCTTGAGTGAAGTGGGAGGGGGGGAGTAAGTATCGTTTTTGTGTCTTAGGATGTGTGCTTCGCATGAGCTAGCTAGATAATAAGGCAAGATCCCCTTAGTAAGAGTGATTGAAGAGAGAAAGCAGATCAACTTTGACACTTTCTTCCTTAATAAGCCGAATGCAATCTGAATGAAGTTAGGACGATGGAAAATGCCTTAGATAACCTAGCTGTACAGCCCTACTATAAAGTGAGTTATAAGCCTAAACACTTTTAGAGCTAACATGAAAAAATGGGCTATCACTTGATGCTTAGGGAGTAGAGTATGAAGGAGAAAAAATGGGTTAAGGAGGCACAAGCTGGACGAAGTCCAGAAACCGGAGGTATAAGCTAGACGAAGTCCAGGGGAGGTAAAAAAAAAAAAACAAATATTTCTAGGAGGAATAAGCTGGACGAAGTCCAGGGGAAAGGGGTTATAATACAGGAAAATGAGGAAGAGAAAAAAAAGAAAAAATATAATCCTCAAGGGCAGAAAAAAATCGTAGCCTGGCCCAGGGAAATTCATAGGAAAGGAGGAAGAATAGGGAGAAAACTCTCATAACCCGACGCATCAGTGGTATAACTCTAACTTTGGAGCGTTTTGATCCTAACATCCCTGGTGAGGAATGAGTGATCAAGCGAACCTAACAGATGGGAAATCAATAGGCTATCTTGACTAACTGACAGACCGTTTAGGCAGACGAAGGAAGGGGGAAGATTTGAAGACTGTAATCGATCAGATTGAACTTGAGCTTGTGGGGATAGTAGCTTAAAAATTCGAAACTAGTTCATGCTTGTTTGTTTTGTTGTGTTTCTGTTCTTTGTGTTCTTTTCTTTTCTTAGTCCGTAGTTGCTTAGGTCTAGGAGTTTGTTTTGTTTTCATTTTTAGGGTTTTACTTGGTAACCATGCATTGAAATTCGCCTTATTCCTATTTTCTTGTCTTTCATACTTGAGGACAAGCATGGTTTAAGTGTGAGCAGTTTGATAAGGCTAATTTCATGCATCGGTCTAGGGGTTCATTTCATGAAATTGCTGGGTCTAACGCATTGAATTAAGTCAGGTATGTGAAGTTTTTCGCCAGATCCAGGAAAAGAAGAGGACGCTTGCATGGTCCTAGGAAACTGGCGAAAGGGTGAACAATTGGAAGAAAATTGCTAGACGGAGGAAGCCTCGGAGTTGAAGGGTAGAATAGGGATTTCTACGAAAACTCTAGAAGGCTATGTCCGCCTCTATAAAAGGGAGAAGCATGCAGGCTGGAGGGACCTTCTCGGCTGAAGGTCTCACTAACAGCTCCTTGCTCGATTCACCTTTCCACACACTTGACTCTGAATTCGCGAGAGATTCCAGTTAGCATTTGGCTGGTGGTTCACGTTTAGCTTTCCGACAATGGTTCGAGGGTTGTAACACCGTCCTAGTTCAAGGGCGAAGAAACAATTTACATTTCCGTTGCTATTTACACTGATTCCGCCGAGCTTCGCTGTTCGAAGCTCGGTTTTCTTTTGACAACCAATATTTCCGGTTTTATTCCAGATTTTACTTTCGCTTATGTCTATTGTGTTCATTTCTGGTTTGCTGGTTGAGTTCGATTGATTTCGAGTTAGGATTGTCGGAGTTAGTTATTTTTGCAGTTGGTTCTGATTTATTGCCGATACTTGTTGTTTAGATCTGAAGAATGGTTCTGCTTTTTGGATGAATCGGAGGTTGGGTTTTGCTGGAGTTTGTGATTTGTTTGCAGATTGTTCATGATTGATTGAGATTGGAGTAGATCTGTGAAAATCGGAGTTATGGCGTTGGTTTTGCTGTTTGTTGGGTTCGGATGGCTTGGATCCGGAGTGGATTAAGCGTCCGACGTAATCTGAGAAGGAGTACTTGATTTCCATGCCTAGTTTACGTATTTACATTTCATTTCGCCTAGTTTACGTAGATCTGTCGTATCTTCGAGTTATTGTAAGTTTCCGTCGACCAAATCTGTTTATTATGTTTGAATCTGGGCATTTCCTCTGTTTTCTCCATTTGCGAATCTGAATTAGTTAGAAAAGTGCATGAAGATTGTTAGCTGCAGCTTTACCGTACGTTGTCAGGCTTGGATTTCATGGTCCCCACTTTTTATTTCCTTTGTCTAGTGGTTATCGGTAGTTATGTACTCGGTCTAGGAATTGTTTAAACTTTTCTGCCTGTTACTTGGTTTAAGAGTCCTTTGTTCTTCGGTCTAGTATTTACGTTTTGTGCCTAGGTCTAGTAGTAGTTAAAATCTCAACCCCTTTTGCGTGGCAGCAGCCATTTTGTCCAAATTCTCTCAATACTAGCCTACGAATCCATCTATGTGGGATCGACTCCACTTCCCTATACTAATCCATAGTATTCGGGTTGAGGAAATTTAATTGTTGAAGGAGAGTCGTAAGTGCCCAACGACCGGAGCGCCATTCGATCCCTCGAGTTACTGGACCCTGTGATTCAGTTAATTCGGAGAAGCGTGGTGTCTCAACCTAGCAATTGCTTAGATCGAATTTTGCAAGCGCATAACTCACTAGACTCCCACCCTTCAACCATCATCTTCCCATGTCCCGTCCGTGTTCCCCTTTTCTTGTGTGCCACTTGTGTACTTGTTTACCGCTCCTTCCATTCGGTCATTTCTAAGGTTTTGTGATCCCCTTTCCATTTTGCCGACATCATGAGTATTGCCCACAATGTCCGGGCCCTCCCACACCGGGTCAAACCTTTTTTCCCCATCCGGTCTAGATCTTGGTGATGCCCCCTTTCCCTTGTTTCGCCTTTGCCATTTCCATTCATTGTTGTCATTGGGTGTGGCGCTTGTGTTTGCTTGCTTTTCGGCCGAGCCATTCACTCCTTGATTTGCCCTATGTGGAGTTGCACTGTTGTAGTTTCTTTTTGTCGGCCTTTCGGTCTTGCCCCCGCATAGCACACGCTACTTGAGTGACCGACGTGCTTACACTCCTGGCATTAGGTAGGGATCTTATCCCATCGGACTTGTTGCACCATCGGACTTGTGATGTCGATCTCGACACAAATTCACGCGAAGGAGAGCCTTGTTTTGTAGACGGTGGCTTGGTCGACTTGGATTGGAGTCCCAAGGAGTTTTCCGATTGCGAAGAGGGTCGAATGATCGGACAAGTGGATTGGAAGGCCAATTAGGTTGCACCAAATTGCTGCTATCGGTGACTCGCAATAGGCATCAAAGTCCGGGGACCATTTGAAGACCCTCATTGGGTGGCGATCAATGAACCACACCGGTGTTCCCTTCGGGCCACTTAGGAGCCTAGCATAATCCGCCAAATCCTCGCATTGAATAAGAATGTGTTTGACGTTAATGTATTTCCAAGTGAAACCACGGTGAAATTTAACGTTATTAAGGGCATTTTGAATTTGGGAAAATACCTACAATGGCGTGTCCAACATTCTCGGTGAGCTTCTGTATCTCCATCCCCGAGAAGTATGCATACTCCACTGGAAACTGATGCAAATCCTATGTTTTAGATCTTGTCGGGCACGAACACGTGCGGTCCATTCGGGTCGGGAACCCCCTTGAGCATATCCGCCATTGAATGCCAACCGTTGTTTTGCTTCGGGGCCGTTTCACCTCCTTCGGGGTTTGATTTTCATTCGAGCCTGTTTCGGTTGTGTCCCCCATTTTTGCTTGATTCTCGAGCATGGAAGTTGTTGAGTTTGCTTTGAAGAGGTCAGCCATTTCGCTCGGTTTGGAGGATGAGCTCGGGTTCTTCGCATTTCCCCCAACATCGGGGCCACCGGCCATGCCCATGGTGACATCTCCTTCACCCGATCTTACATTCGCGTTAGTAGGGGATATGAGAGTTACAACTGAAGGGAATCCAGCTTATATAGCTGTGAATTAACGTAACTAACTGTGAACTAATCGTAACTAACTTGAAATGATGAATCTAACTAACTAATAACAAACTATTCTTCACGCCACGTGTCGATATTCTCCACGATTTCCTCGTGTGCTTTCATCCCTGCACACGTGTTATTTAAGTCACCTTGTGCGTTTATTCCTTCATTCTACTATCATCATTTCCATGCATCACACCGCCATTTCCGTCACCACCACCAAACGCCGCCCCTCCTGCCTCTCTCGGATTCCCCCTCTCTTCTTAAACTATCTCATTTCAAAAGCCCTAATTTAAAAGGGACAACCCCTAGCTTTGCCTTCCCTCTTCTTCCTCGGTGAATTGGTCACTGGCCATTGTCCACCACCGTTCACCGGCATCACTCCCTCACTCCCAACTTCACGCCGTAAATCTCCAATTGGAAGCCTTAAATCGAAGAGGCTCGGCTGTGCCTTGCCCGTCGGTCACCGTGGTCTCGCTCACCCACCTCGTCTCCGGCCGCTTGACGAGCAGGGCCGTCGCCCGCTGTGTCACTCAGTGCCGGCTCTCCGTCACTACTCACAAACGGCAGCTCCACCCGCACGTCGTCGGTCAGCCACCACCCAAGCTAAGCTCTCCATCCCCTCCCCTTTTTCCTCTTTATTGGTTTTAGATTCGAGCAGTAGCTATGTTGGAAGCCTTTGATTGCGGTATCTAAAGTCATGATCTTTGGAGAAGAATTTCTATTTCACTGCATTGAATTCTATGGTTTGCGTTACATCCTTAAGTTGTGCGGTTGCTTATTATTTGTGAAGCTTAGCAAATGCTTGCTCTTGATATTGGTGTGAGAGTCCTATTGACATCTAAGTTCTTGGCTAGTTGATGAGGTTGATTTCACATGATACAAGGGGGAGTTTGGTTGTATTACTACGGATCTTATTTAGAATGAAAGCTACTTGAAATTCTAGGTTGTGGTGGCTCTAACAGATGTTAAATTGTAGTATTTTACCTGAAAATTGCAGCTGCGTTGTAGAAGCTCTTAGCCCTCAGTTACTCCTTACTCAGTTACGTTGCTGGGAGGAATTCTAAAGTATGTGGGAATGTTCCCAGGTGGTGTGAGGAGGGTTTTTATAGCCAAAATCGTGTACTAGTGAAGCATTAATTTGGGTTGTTGCATTTTTGTTTCCTTCTACAGTAGGTACCCTTCTCTAGGTCATTGCAGTCACTTTAACTCCACGTCCTTGATGTTGATTTTTTTGTAGGTGCTCAACAAGGGAAGATGGTGGTTTGCCTGTGATCTGCAGCTCTGCAGAGTGGCTACTGCTGCTTGGGCAGATGTTGCAGGTTGACCTTGCCCTCTTTAGGCCAAGCTCATCTCCATTATTGAAAAGGCAATGTCACCCTTTCCACTTAAGTATAGGTTGCAAACTGCCTTAGTATCTTATGCGTTTTTAGTTTAATTTGTTTGTGAGAAAGTGGACTGATCACATACGGCTGCTACCTTGATGTCCCGGGAGCCCAACGGGCCGTCGACAATCGGGCCAAAAATCGAGCCTAAGGAAGGGGCCGAAGCTTAGCATTTCTAAATTGTAATAGGGTAGTGCTTTTCCAAGCTTTCTTTTCTTTCAAACATGTATGAAACATTTTATAAAAGTTAGAATGTATTATTTTTCCTTCATTTTCATTATCATACATTTTGTAAACTAAGACATAGTTCGGAAAGTAACACGTTGTATTTTATTTACTTAAAGAATAAACGGACAGATTTCCATTTTTATTCGATCCTTGCTCGTTTCTTTAAATTTCCAGATTTATGTTAGTCTTTAATCGTGCAAATCGAACATAGGCATTGCATAATAATCGTACTTAAGGTATTTAGGAAGAGGCATTCACTTCACATTTCTTTAATTATTTCATAAGGTTAAGGTAATTAAATCGTGGCCATTACACATATACTAAAACAAAATACTCTATTAACATACTATACAACAAATATATCCATAAAATTCACAATATATACAGACATGGCACCTACTACACACACTCACTACAGACAATTTATACTACGCATAAAATTTACAATTTATACTACGCACTAAATGGACTGCACATACAACCCACAGTCACTACGTACACAAAATACACAATTTAAATATACTATACAACAAACGTACACATAAAATACACGATATATACATGACACATACCACAAATATTAAATACTTTATAAATAAAACACACAAACATTAAATGGACCTCACATACCACTCACATTATACAAAATACATACTAGTACACAATTTACAAAATAAACATACTAAACATCACTATACAAAAATAAAAACTTTAAACTATAGACAATACCTAATACACAAATAAAATACACACCTAATACACACGTGGTACATACTACAAACATTTTAAAAGTTATAAATAAAATACACAAACACAATATAAAACACACAATATTATAAAACATACAATACATATGAGGCACATACTACAAATAGTAATACAAAATACACTACTTATACACCATACAATAAATGCACAATTAAAATATACAATTTCACACATGGTATATACTACAAACATTAAACACAATATAAATAAAATATACAAACACAATATAAATAAAACACACATACACACACAACTCAACGACACACTATAAAAAATGAATAACACTGCATACATACTATGTACTATACATCATAGTACACATTGCACACTGTTCAGAGGACGTAGAATTTTCATCATTTCTTTTTAGATAAACCGGGATATCAGATTGACTAATTCTCGTTGAGAGGACGTAGAATTTTCATCCTTTATCCGGGATAATACACATTGCACACTGACGCCCCGAAATTTCATCCTTTCTTTTTAGATAAACCGGGATATCAGATTGACTAATTCTCATTGAGAGGACGTAAAATTTTCGTTGTAATTTCTGACTTCGGAATAAATTAAATACTGTTGTCAAGGGAAAAACAAAGTGCATTAAATTATTTCAAGGATAAAAGTGAAAGATATACTTTTATTAGATAAACACCTTGAGGAGTATTATTACAAGAATGATGGAAATACAAGTGGTGCATGCCTCGATTTCCACACAATGAGAACCTAATGGCTAAACTAGGGCATGGTCAAGAGCTACTCCAAACCTAATGCTTCAACAATTGCTAAACTTAGCAATAAGACAAGTGAGTGATGTAGTAAATCTCATCTCTTGTCTTCCTCCACATCTTCTCGATTTCCAGCCCCCACAACACTCCAAATGTGCAGCCCCTAAACCTGCAAAGATAGCACAAAATGGGGTAAGAAAAGGTACTCAAGAGAGAAGGGAGGGAGGGGAGAGCTTGAATGAAAATGGAGAGGAAGCAGGCTGATTTGTACAGCCAAGACGCTGCCTATTAGGCAGTGAAATCAGCCATTTTGTCAGATTCTCATCTTTCATCAAAGTAGAAGTTAGAACAAATGAGCATGGTAGAATGAGCCCTATGTTCATGCACAAAATGAACATGAATCAGAGCCTCTTTCCCATCACTAAGGCTGGAAGAACAGCCAAGGAGAGCAGCCCCAAATATTCACCAATCTAATAAGAACAACATTATCACAAAGCTCGAAAGGAAGCTAAGAAACAGCTCCAAAATAGCATCACAACCTCCCAAAAATCGGCACAAAGTGCCAAGAGAGGGGGGCTATATAAACAGCCCTTCACCGCTGGAGAAATTGCACGAACGACGGTGAGGCGCCTTGAGTCCCGCCCGAACAGCGGCAGCAGCGGGAACCTCGCGAAGCATCGACGGCCTCCTACTAGGGCGGAGAGCTCGATGGAGGAGGAGGTTCGGCCGTCGCGCGGAGATAAACCGACGGAGCCCCGGCATCCGTCGAGATGGCGTTCCGACGGGACAGGGGAGGGAAGAGGCGACGCCTCCCCCCGCCCCCAAATCGGTAAATCCGCCGATTGGAAGGGAGAACCGGCGGCGAGAAGTCGGAGGCAGTGGCGGCGCTACACCCCACTTATATCGAAAATCTCCAGACTGTGGGAGGTTCCTGAAGTCCGAGAAAGGGGAAACAAGGGAATGCGTGAGATAGAGAGAGAAACGCCGGAGGAGGGCGTGAGCAACGATGACTGATCCTCGCCGGGAGTTACGTCGAGATGAGGAAGCAGAAAGGGGATAGGCTGCAGTATGAAATTAGGGATTTGGAAGAGAAATTGATTTGGGGATTTGGCAGAGGGAGAAATCGACGGGTGGTGATAAGGAGTCTAGGCTTTGTGCCTTCTTAATTCATTGGAATTGGGCCACTAAAATATGGACTTCATTTTAACTCTTGGGCCAAGGAAATTCACCAAGAATGGGCCGATTCATGGAGTGTGGGGGAAGTATAAATTAGTTGTTGGGCCACTTGATGGAATTAATAATTGGGCTAATTGAATAGGAACTCCAAATTAATTTGGCATTCGGGCCGAGAATAATCGTTGGGCTTGAGAATTTATTTTGTCTGGTTGGGAATTATTTAAGGAATTAAGCTGGGAGCTTAATTGATCCCAAATAAATTATTTGGTTACCGAGGATGGAAAATATTAATGTGAGACGCGAAGGGCCGACCGACGCAGTGAAGTCGAGTTAGGATTTAAGAAAATTCCTATAAGCCGAGACTAAGAGATAGATGCTATCATATAGGATGCATGCTTTCTTTTCTCAGAAAAATAGTTCAAATACTAATTAGCGTATTACGCTATTTATTTTCAAAGGAGAAATTATTCAAGGGCAAGTGAGTCCAAACGAGGATTGTTAATTGGAGATGAATAATACTCCATACATACTACAATTGGAGATGAATAACGCTATTTAGTAGTGTGTGTGCGTGTTACACATGGTACACACTGCAAACATTAAACACGATATAAATAAAATACACTAACACAATATAAATAAAACACACACACAACTCAACGACACACTATAAAAAAATGAATAACACTCCATACATACTATTAACTATACATCATAGCACATAATACACATTGCGCACCACATCACAGATATACGCACACTTTACACACATACATATTAAACAAAAATTACACATTGTACACAAACATTACAAAAACAATACACTCAGTACGCGACACATACTACACACAGTAAACATACTATAAATATATATACAAACATACACAAAACACATGTACAACAATAATACTTACATACATTGCAAACGCTACGCTACATATACTAAAACAAAATACTCTATATATATACTACACAATAAATATATACATAAAATTCACAATTTATACATACGCACGCACTCACTACAGAACATTTATACTACGCATAAAATTCACAATTTATACTACGCACTAAATGGACGGCACATACAACTCACAGTCACTACACAAAATACACAATTTAAATATACTACACAATAAATGCACACACTATATACATGATATATACATTACACAAACACAATATAAATAAAACACACTTCATACACATTGCGCACTATATACACACTATACATACCACAAATATTAAACACACTATAAATAAAATACACTACACATGTACTGTAAACATACATGCCTACATTGCACACACTACGGGTAGTAGCACAAAATACGCAATTTCTACACTATACAACAAATATGCACATAAAATACATAATTTACACATACGTGGCACATATTATAAATATTAAACACAACATAAATAAAATACAAACACAATATAAATAAAATAAACAAACATTAAATTGACAACACATACTACACACATTATATACAAAATACACACTAGTATATAATTCACAAAATAAACATACTAAACACCACTATACAAAAATAAAAACTTTACGTTATAGACAAAATACACACTGTCCACACAAAATACGCAATACACACACTGCACTACACACACACTACACAAGATACATGCACACACATTAAACACATAAATATAAAACAAACATTACACACTATACACGAAAAACTAAATACGAATATTATAAAACATACTATACATACTCCGCACATACTACGAATAATATTACACACACTATAAATAAAATACACAAAACACATGCACGACATAAATTCGTACACACATTGTGCACACACTACCGATACTATTACAAAATAAACTATTTATACACTATGCAACAAATGCACAAATAAAATACACAACTAATACACACGTGTTACATACTACAAACATTAAAAACGTTATAAATAAAATACACAAACAAAATATAAATAAAACAAACAATACACCCAATATTATAAAACATACAATACAGATGCGCCACATACTACAAATACTAATACAAAATAGACTACTTATACACTATACAACAAATGCACAATTAAAATACACAATTTCACACATGGTACACACTACAAACATTAAACACGATATAAGTAAAATACACAAACACAATATAAATTAAACACACACACACAACTAAACGACACACTATAAAAAAATTAATAACACTCCATACATACTATTAACTATACATCATAGCACATAACACACATTGCGCACCCTCTGTACATCACACGCTACGCTACATACACTAAAACAAAATACTCTATTTATATACTACACAACAAATATATACATAAAATTCACAATTCGTGGCACCTACAACGCACACTCACTACAGCCCAATTTATACAACGAATAAAATTCACAATTTATACTACGCACTAAATGGACTGCACATACAACCCACACTCACTACGTACACAAAATACATAATTTAAATATACTATACAATAAATGCACACACTATATACATGATATATACATTAAATACTACAAATATTAACTATTTTATAAAAAAAATACACAAACACAATATAAATAAAACACACTTCATACACATTGCGCACTATATACACACTATACATATCACAAATATTAAACACACTATAAATAAAATACACTACACATGTACTATAAACATACATGCATATATTCCACACACTACGGGTAGTAGCACAAAGTACACAATTTATACACTATACAACAAATATACACATAAAATATACTCCCTCTCATTAGAAATGAAACGTTTTCCTTTTCGGTCTGTCCCATTAAAAATGAAACGTTCCTAAAAATTGAAATAATACTCTCTATACTTTTTCTTCTCTCTTACTTTACTCCCTCTTCATTAACTCACAAAACAACACTACATAAAATCTCGTGCCGAAAAGCAAATGTTGCATATTTAATGGGGAGGGAGTATAATTTGTACATACGTGGCACATATTACAAATATTAAACACAATATAAATAAAATACAAACACAATATAAATTAAATAAACAAACATTAAATGGACCGCACATACTACACACATTATATACAAAATGCACACTAGTACACAATTCACAAAATAAACATACTAAACACCACTATACAAAAATAAAAACTTTACACTATATACAAAATACACACTATCCATACAAAATACGCAATACACACAATACACTACACACAGTACACAAGATACATGCACAATACCCAAACACAATATAAATAAAATAAACAACCATTAAATGGATCGCACATACTACACACATTATATACAAAATATATACACTAGTACACAATTCACAAAATAAACATAATAAACACCACTATACAAAAATAAAAACTTTACACTATAGATAAAATACACAATGTCCATACAAAATATGCAATACACACACTACACTACACAAAATACGCAATACACACACTACACTACACACACTACACAAGATACATGCACACACATTAAACACATAAATATAAAACAAACAATACACACTGTACACGAAAAACTAAATACAAATATTATAAAACATACTATACATACTCGGCACATACTACACTAAAAATAAAATACACAAAACATATGCACAACATAAATACATACACACTTTGTGCACATTTCAGATACTATTATAAAATAATCTATTTATACACTCTACAACAAATGCACAAATAAAATACACAACAAATACACACGTGGTACATACTACAAACATTAAACATTAAACACGTTATAAATAAAATACACAAACACAATATAAAAAAACAAACAATAGACACAATATTATAAAACATACAATACATATGCAGCACATACTACAAATACTAATACAAAATACACTACTTATACACTATACAACAAATGCACAATTAAAATACACAATTTCACACATGGTACACACTACAAACATTAAACACAATATAAATAAAATACACACACCCACAACTCAACACATAACACATTTTGCACTCCCTCTGCACATCATACATATACGCACACTTTACACATACATATTAAACAAAAACTACACATTGTATAAAAAATACATATACAAAATACAAACATTACAAAAACACTACACTCAATACGCAGCCCATACTACAACAACTAAACATACTATAAATAATATATACAAACATGCACAAAACACATGTACAACAAAAATACTTGCATACATTGCAAACGCTGCGCTACATATACTAAAACAAAATACTCTATTTATATACTATACAACAAATATATACATAAAATTCACAATTTATACATACGTGGCACCTACTACGCACACTCACTACATACCAATTTATACTACGCATAAAATTCACAATTTATACTACGCACTAAATGGACAGCACATACAACCCACACTCACTACGTACACAAAATACATAATTTAAATATACTACACAACAAATGCACACATAAAATACACGATATATGCATGACAGATACTACAAATATTAAATACTTTATAAATAAAATACAAAAACACAATATAAATAAAACACCCTTCATACACATTGCGCACTATATACACATTATACATCCACAAATATTAAACACTATAAATAAAATATAATACACATGTAATGTAAACATACATGCCTACATTGCATACAATACGGGTAGTAGCACAAAATACACAATTTAGACACCATACAACAAATATACACATAAAATACACAATTTATACATATTTGGCACATATTACAAATATTAAACACAATATAAATAAAATAAACAAACATTATATGAACCGCACATACTACACACATTATATACAAAATACACACTAGTACACAATTCACAAAATAGACATACTAAACACCACTATACAAAAATAAAAACTTTACACTATAGACAAACTGTCAACACAAAATACACAATACACACACTACACTACACACACTCTACAGAAGATACATGCACACACATTAAACACATAAATATAAAATAAACAATACACATTGTACATGAAAAACTAAATACAAATATTATATAACATACTGTACATACTCGGCACATACTACGAATATTACACACTATAAATAAAATATGCAAAACACATGCACAACATAAATACATACACACATTGTGCACACACTACAGATACTATTACAACATAAATTATTTATACACTTTACAACAAATACACAAATAAAATACACAACTAATGCACACGTGGTACATACTACAAACATTAAACACATTATAAATAAAATACACAAACACAATATTATAAAACATACAATACATATGCGGCACATACTACAAATACTAATACAAAATACACTACTTATACACTATACAACAAATGCACAATTAAAATATACAATTTCACACATGTTACACACTACAAACATTAAACAAGATATAAATAAAATACACAAACACAATATAAATAAAACACACACACACACACAACTGAACGACACAGTATAAAAAATGAATAACACTGTATACATACTATGTACTATACATCATAACACACCCTCTGCACATCACACATATACGCACAGTTTACACACATACATATTAAACAAAAATTACACATTGTACACGAAATACATATACAAAATACAAACATTAAAAAAACACTACACTCAGTACACGGCACATACTAGAAACACTGAACATATGATAAATAAAATATACAAACATACACAAAACATATATACAACAATAAAACTTACATACATTGCAAACGCTACGCTACATATACTAAAACAAAATACTCTATTAACATACTATACAACAAATATATACATAAAATTCACAATATATTCAGACATGACACCTACTACGCACACTCACTACAGACAATTTACACTACGCATAAAATTTACAATATTATAAAACGTACAATACATATGCGGCACATAGTACAAATACTAAGACAAAATACACTACTTATACACTATACAACAAATGCACAATTAAAATACACAATTTCACACATGGTACACACTACAAACATTAAACACGATATAAATAAAATACACAAACACAATATAAATAAAATACACACACACTATACATATAATGCACATGTTGCTCACTATATAAAAAAACACGCACTATGCAACACACATTCTATACTCACCATACCATACAAAAAAACACTCACTATGCAACACACTATGCAACACTCACCATACCCACACAAGACATTATGGTGTGCACATATAAACAAAATACATGCACTACACACATACATACACAGTACATATATTGTACACTATACACAAAATACATACTCGTACATTATACACAAAAAAAACATACCTAAACAAAGTACACAAAAAATAACACCCTTTATGCGCCCAGTACAAATAAAATATACCCCCACTGTACACCATATACACAATATACATGCACTACACACAAAGTATACTTACACTACTACACAAAGTATACTAATACATATTATACACTACACGTAAAATTCACACACTTATATACAAAATACTCATAGTGCCCACACAATAAACACACTGCACTTCACACACTATACACAAAATGTATACACTGCCGGCACTACACAAATACACACACTTTACACATACAGAAAATACAGACACTATAAACACACTTCATGATGAATGACAGAAAAGTTGAAGCATCTGCGACATCTGCCAGAAAGTTAAAAGATGAGAAATTGGAGAAAGATGAAAAACCTTGACTTGCTTCAGTATGCTGTTGAGGGAGATTAACGACACTAGCCTTGCATCTTCAGCAGAAGTGGAAGGACTCCGAATAGGTGCAGCGCCACTTTCTAAATTTAACATCTCTGTGCCGTTTTTCATTTGTTGTAAAATCTGATTCGAGTAAACAGTGTTTGCAGAATTTCAGTATTTGAGAAGTGAGGTAACCAAGAAAAAGAGATCCAGCGCGCTATAATACAGACCTTTCTTCTCTTGTGATCAACAGATTCAAGAGCTGAACGTAGCTTAGCTACTTGAGCAGAGTCTTCCGCTGCTTCAGTCGCCAAAGTACCAGCAATATCCTTATGGACCAATATAACCGTAGATATCAGTATGTGAACCATAACAAACCACATTACTGTAAACAATATAAAAAAAGCATACAGTAAAAGATCTAGATAATGGCACTCTGTCCGTAGCTGCACAAAGATGGGAATCTAAAGAAAATGGTAAGAGCATACCTTCAAATGTTGCAGCTGTGAAGTATAAAGACATCTGGCATATTCAGATAACAACTGTCCAAGAGCATCGGTAGTCGGAGGCTGGCCAACACCAAGTCCAGCCATCCAACCATCCATTATTGCTGTAGAGAGAAGTTCCAGCTGACCAGTTGCTCCTGCAGCCGTGTCATCAGCAATGGAAAGGAAATCATTGATTGTTGCTTTGCTTCTGAAACTACTGATTCCACGTATCTTCAGAACTACTGATGACAACTTTGACTTCTTCTCTGGTTTTATATTTACTTTGAACCCTTGAATTCGGTCCCCAACCAGCATATTCCTTGAACTAGAATCGTAACGAACTAGAGATCTTCCAGCGCTCAACTTGAGAAACCTTACATCACGATAGACATTTTCACTTTTACACTCGATGCTTATCATATTCTAATATTTCATGTTTCACTCAAGTAGAAAAATTTGTCAATTCAACTAGTAGATCGACACATGACAGGGAGGCACCTTAATTGATTGTAGCTCTGGTGATCGAGCAAGCCGGGACATTATATAGAAAATCCTAACACGAGAGACAAGCATCGTATCCATCACTCTTCTGGGCTCCATTTTACGAATGAAAGAAAAAACAGCATCTCTTATTTCAGCTAGGATTTCAGGCTCTCTAGAAGCACCTGCCGTAATGACTGCAGCCAGTACCTGCACATAGGAAACCAAGCAGTTATCAGGAAGCTATAACCCATTAAAGATGATAGAATTTAAATTTTTAACAATCGAGTTTTTCTCAGCTGAGACACATACATAACAATGCATAAGGATGCAAATGCATACAAAACAAATCTTATTGATTCACCTAGGCGATAGATCCAAATGTATTGAACACCCTCAAACCATAGAAGGAAAATGTAAATCTTAACAAATACTTCAGAGCTATGTCATTAACACATGCTCTGGAACCAAGCTAATTTTCTTAATCTTCTCAGATGCCAGAAAGTTTCTTAAGGCAACTTATTTTGCAGACTGAACTTGCTGAGCAGATGCAATCATGTCATTCTTCAGCACAGTGAATTTCAGCTTTCTCATCATCATGATACCAAAAACTATATGTTGCCGACTGTATTCATAAGAGGAGGTAGAAGGTGCTGAACACAGAATACTAAGGCGAGCGTAGAAAAATGCAAGCAAGGAACCGAAGGGTGTCCTCAAGGAGATCCCATCCCCACAAAAAATTATAGAATGATCAAATTTATAAAATGAAGAGAGAGCTAAAATTTGAATGACCGAAAAATTTAAAGCATCTGAGACGACATCTGCCAAGCGCTTTATATTAAGTTCCAGTCTAGTAACTTGCCTCGGAGGGAGCATATACCTGTCTTGAATCTATTCCAAGCTTTTACCAGCAATGCAAGAACCTATACAAAACAAATGCCCATGATAATGATAGCACCAAGGAAAAATGAAAATTTTGATAACTAATATGTATAGAAGGTAAAATCTTCTCAAAGTGCAGATATTGCAATGCTTATTGTACAGTAAATACTATAAACATATGTTATAGACCCAATTGCGACTAGGCATTACTAATAAGTAGTTAAAAATCACAAGAAAAAGTTGGAAATGTGTCGTATTTGGATTTTCTCGATGTGTTAAATTTCTGCAGTACATTTAAGATTATTTCAGTTCATTTCAGAGTACAAAACTTTGATTTTCAATGTAATTGTAACAATAGATCTAAAGGGTCTGGGAAATCTTTTTTATTATAAATGCAATGAACATATATCTCTCTCTGAGTTATGACAGAAACTGCATGATACTTTGATTTTAGAAACCAATACCTCAAGTCCAACAGACTTTGCCATATTTTGAGTTGTTGTGTTGCTGGCCACCTCATCCAGGTATGATACACTTTCAGTTTCACAGAGTTGCAAAAGCTGCAGCGGAAAAAATCACACTTACTTTAAAGAATTAAAGGCCTGTTCACACAACTACACCAAGCACAAGTACAAGCACATAAAATTTTAAGGTGTGCTAACTTTACCAACAGTTTTAAGATTTAAACACATATCAATTTATCTTAATTGGAAAGTGCACTCACAATAGATAAAGTTATATGTGCTATTAATAGAACTTGTAATATGCGAAGTCATAAAAGCATAGGAAAACCAAAAGGATTAAGATAATGTGTAAACAGAGACCAAAAAATTATAAGACAGTTACATCCAATCACCTCTACGAGAGTTTCTGTTCTCAAAGTTGTAACACCAGTCCCAATGTTAATGTAATCCATAAAGCGCACAATGAGAGAAAGTAGCACAGTTAAACGTGATAATTTACTTGCTGAGGTTGATCTAGAAGACCGTGGTAAACCCGTTGAGGCAAATTGTATTGACAGCAAAGCACCACTGAGTGACTGCATTGTGGGTTTGAGTAGATTAGCTCACAAAAATAAAGTCAAAAACAAGGTAAAAAATGAAAAAGTATCAAGTGAACTACATCAAAGAAGACAAAGACCCTATTACTTGCCTTAGGAAGGGTAGGTGTGTTGTGATGGCTTCATGTAATTAGGAGTCAACTCTCATCTAGAGAACTTGGTGGTCTCTGTTGTAGTGAGATCGAAGAGGGGAGTTGCTAATCCACACGAGATGCTGCCAGGTCCGATCAGAGAAAATGATGTGCCTGCAATCTGAAACCAAAATGACCGCGTTGATGATCAGCATTGGCACTATGGCGGCCAACATCAGGTTAAGTATAAGCCGTTGAAATACTGTTAAGATCCCTCTCTATAAATGCTGCAAAGTGTAGGATATGATGGCAGTATTGTGGCCACTCAATAAGACGGTCCACAAACTGCTCCAATGCCTTACCCCCAAATGAAAACATCATAATGTCATAAATCCAAGGTCAGACTGTAATTCACAATAATAACATTCACTGATAACCTAGGAAGGAACAAACTTCCGAATCTGCAGGCTTCCAAACAGATCACTTCAAAAAGTATAAAACTACGTAACTAGCATATAAGAGATGTTAGGTCTAAATAAATTGTTGAGGAACTTGACCAAACAGATCACTTCAAAAAGAATATGCTGAATTATCTCAGTAGCCTCAAGTGCAACAGGATTGGCACACAGCTTTGAAATCTGACCCAAAAAGAATTTCTTTCCTGCATACAGACAAGAAAAGGGTTACACGTTTAGTGCAACACGTAGAAGAATTCCAAGGACATAAAAATAATAAATTGTTGTACGTATTCCACTTCCTACAACTAAACAAAAAATTATATCTAAATGTATGTACAAAGAAGCGAATAACTAACCACACATCCTGGTATCGTGTTCTTCAGAATTAGACAAAGCTAGACCAACTTCAATTTTATCAGGTACAGACAAGTGTAGAGCATCTGATTATGCAGAAGTTCTTCATTGATGGCTTTAGTATGAAATGACACACTTAATATCGAACTAAAGTTAGATTTAATAAATAAAAGTTTGAATATTGAAGCAAATATTGGTTGCAGCTTTATACCCTTCAACTCGCTGGAATAAATAGTGAGGTGGTCAAAACTAAACTGGAGCAGTACTACTCAATGAGACGGTCCAGAAACTGCTCTAATACCTTACTCTCGAAGGAAAACATGGGAATGTCATAAATCCAAGGTTAGACTAAAATTCAAAACAATAACATTAACCAATAACCTAGGAAGGAAAAACTCTTGAATTTGCAAGCTTCCCCAAAGCATCTAAAGCAGCTCAAGCAATACACAGCATATGGTGAGTCACAAGTTGATGCAGCAATACACAGCATATGGTGAGTCACAAGTTGATGCAGCAATACACAACATATGGTGAGTCAGAAGTTGATGCAGCAATACACAAGCAGAAGCATTCACAAAGGATAAACATTACAGGCAAGCTGAAAATTTTAGAACGGGGTAACATTACAACTCATAGTTAAGTTGAATAGTATATTACAACACTATTAATCTGTTCTTATGTTCACTCAGTAAACCAGAATTCGTTGTATCAATCATAATCATCAAACGGACAGGTAAAGAAAACAAACTCAAATATACAGAAATCGAAGTAGTCTAGATTCCATCTATTGTAGTTAAAGTATTTACTACATAGTGGCAACAAGCTGCAATTTCCATTCCTGCATTGCAAAAATATTAAAATCATGAGTAAGATCAGTCACCCTGCTACAGTAGTGGCAACACTAACCTCGTATAAAGTATCTTTACTTGACACTGATTGAGTCATCAACCAGTTTCCAATGCCCACGATTTCTTTTTTAGATGCAAGTCCTGCAAACTGAATGCCAAAGTAAAAAGGAAATGTGTGTAGTAAGTAACTGGGAAAGAGCCTATAAAAACATTTAACAGATATATTAAGAAGCCAAGACTTGACAATCAATGGAGTTTACATATCAAAGAAACACTTATATAGCACATATCTGTATAGGACATATGAGACAAAGAAAAATAGGATGCTATCTATGTATGTATGAATTAATTATGCTCCAAGGTAGCAAAAAGTGGATTAGAAAAAGTAGAAAAACATCAGGCACAGTATAACAAACAAAAATATAATATATGTAACAGATCAATTATAAGCTGCAAAATGCAGCAAAGAATGAATTAAATAAGTAGGAAAAAATAGAGGCGCAACAACCAAGAAACAGAAGATCACAAAGCAAGCTCAAAAATCAATAAATAGACTTTTGCCTTCAGTTTTCCACCGTGTCCTCCTCATCTTTTAAGTTAAGAACTCAGTCGCCCACTACCACCCTCGACCTTCAGATCGACTAAGTACTTTCTAGTCTATTTATGTACTAGGAACTATCTCAGAAAACACCTTAGTTCCACGAGAGATAACATTTGCAAGAACGAATCTAAATGCTTAGAGAGGCCTTCAAATTGACTAAGAGTAACACGAGAATATGCTGAATTATCTCAATAGCCTCAAACGCAACGGGATTGGTACACAGCAGCTCTGCAATCTGACTCAAACAGAAAGTCTTTCCTGAATACACAGCCAAGAAAAGGGTTACAGGTTTAGTGCAACAAGTAGAAGAATTCCAAGGAGATAAAAATAATAAAGTGTTGTATGTATTCCACTTCCTACAACTAAATAAAAAATTATGTCTAAATGTATGTACAAAGAAGAGAATAACTAACCACACATCCTCGTATCATGATGATATCGTGTTCTTCAGAATTAGACAAAGCAAGTCCAACCCCAATTTTATCAGGTACCAACAAGTATAGAGCATCATAAAGATTTGGCAATAGTTCTTCATTGATGGCTTTAGTATGAAATGACACACTAAATATCGAACTAAAGTTAGGTTCATTAAATAAATGTTTGAATATTGAAGCAAATATTGGTTGCAGCTTTATACCCTTCAACTCGCTGGAATAAATAGTGAGGTGGTCAAAATTGAACTGGAGCAGCAGTACACTACCCTCCATTCCATCCATTTTGTAATAACAAGTTAAACAATTACCCACACACATCAATTACTTCCCAAACATAAGTCTTGCTCGCCCTCAAGCAAGTTAGATAAATAAGCACATTCACAAGACATTTGATAATCCTCCACTTCAAGTCAAGTCAAATCACATGAATCATTTAGAGAAATTAGGTAGAGCCCGAATTCACGCGCGAGTAAGACTTTAGAACAAGAATTGTACACGAACTAATTCCCTAAGAGCTAGGCATCCAATGCTTCCATGTAAGTTCGATTTATGTCTTCGGAGTCTCAAACCATCGTCGCTAATTCATAAAGAGAAGTTCTTCCAGCTATTCTTTATTTTAAGCACATAAGATCTTTCTCCCAAAATCAAGCAAAAGTCATCGCTCACAAGTCAATATGATGCATAAATCAAAAGGTCTTTTTCATTTGGATGTAACGGGGCTTTTGGTAAAGGTGTGATCATATTTGGATAAGTAGCTTATCACCATTCTTAAAATGCTAGCACATCCCTCACAACATCCTTCACAACATCCTTCCCATCTCACTGAATGCGTACAAAATTCTGACAGCTCAACACCCCAAACATGAGATTTTTCTACCATCTAAACCAAGTCATCTTATTCTTTTGAGCATAATTCTGTTTTTTACTCGATATTCTTTTTTCTAGCCTTGGCTTTTTTAACTCATGAAAGGCTGCCTTTTTATTTTATTTTTTTTACTTGCCTTGGCTTTTTTTTACACATGAAAGGCTGCCTTTTTATTTATTTTTTTCTAGCCTTGGCTTTTTTTACACATGAAAGGCTGCCTTTTTATTTTTAATTTTTTCAAGCCTTGGCTTTTTTTTACACATTAAAGGCTGCCTTTTTATTTTACTTTTGTTTGAAGAGACAGCTTTTTTCATTTGTATCTCAATATAAATGAATACAACCTAATGAATGTTCCAGGACTTCCATCTTTTCCTTACCACCATAAATACCCTCCCAAGAATGTGCTAGCACTTTAATTTTAGTGACTAGGGTAGAAAATATAGGCCAACAAACGGATATAATAAGTAGGCTAATATAGTGACTTCAAAATTTTCAACAAAGAAATTAGGCTTTTGGGGCTCAAACCGGCTCACTAGTGGTTTATGTAAGGTTAGGCATGTGATAATTTGGATATGAGGCTTTTAGTCCTATTGCCTAAATCATTTTTATGCACCAATATCAACAAGATTGCAACTCATAAAGCTCTCATTCAGTTGATCAGCCCTATGGCTTTTTCAATTAATTTTTCAAAACCGGAATAGTTCTCTCTCCTTAGCTCAAGAAATCGGGCACCAAAGAACACTATTGTCACTGTATTTGAAGCACTGGAAACCTAGTTCTCCAGAAGTTAGTAAGCAACAACAAGTTTACGGACCAACCCTCGAGAGAAACGAACTCTACACTAATAACCAAAAAAAGTGGTGAAAGTAGTGACAATCAATGGAGGGAAAATCTTGCATGCACACACAAATAGCAAGTGGTGAAACACTGTTCGTGGAAGCTTTTCGTTCTCACTACAAAGTAGCATAGTACTAGGGCAATTTTTGGATATTTATGAAGCTAATATCCTTTGTTTATCGACTGGTGATGTGTATGAAATCATTAAAAACTAGGGAGATGCACATATTAGAGAGCCGTGACAGACAACCTCTCGAAAATTTACTCTTAATCATAACATGTCAATTAACATTTAAATTCTCTATAAAATTCAACATATCAGGCATGAATGAGAAAAAATAGCAGCTAGGCACTCATGTATAAGTAGGAAACATCTCAAGTTGAGTATATACGGGTTTGAATAACACCCGAAAAAGATGAGAAGTAGAATTACCAGAATCCTCAAAGACCAGGATTTTGACAACTACAAAGATGAGAAGTAGAGCTACTCCTTTTTTCATCAAGGCCGAGTTCAACACAGGAAGCTAGTTGCTCTGCAGTCCACCACTTCCCAAGCTCCTGCAAGAAGAAACAAACTTCATTAAAATCTTATCAAGAAGACAAAACATTTTATGGAAAAGGATGACTGATATCCATAGGTTAAGCTAGGTTAAGCCAGAGAGGTTTTACATGGACTAAATGATCTCCGATGCAGAACGAACGATTCGGGACTCAAATTGACTTATAAATAACATACAAAGAAGATTGTCAATCTTAGATATCCTTAAAAATGCATTAAGTACAGAATGCATGCATGCACATAATGATAAATGTGGTGAGTGAAGCAGGTTTATTAAAGAAATGTCAATGCGTTCAGGTAGTAAAAATTCTAATCAGATGACAGGGTAAAATCTAGAAAAACCTGGTTGTTAACAATGCATTCCCGGAACAACTTTTGCTGACACAGGGGCTGTAGAAATTGAAGAGAAGAATCACACTGCTGCCAGAGATGATTCAAGGTCTCTTCAGTAGTAGGGGATGCACTTCTAGATGAATCGTTGGTCTGCAGATACTTGACATCTACACAAACAGCAGCAAATGCTGCCTCTTTGAATATGTACACCTGCCACAAACTCCACTTACTCAGCCACAACATAATTTGATAACACTTTGAAATAACAACAATCAAGAAGATGAAGTGGGAAGATTTATAACATTAAACTAGTAATTTAATGTTCTCAGTTTTCACCAAATCCTGGATTGCTACCTTGTAATACGCAGTCAATGCTTGAGCAACCTCTTGGTAATGTGGAGAAACAATGACTGTCAACAATTAGACTGCAAGCTACGAGAGCCGCATGAAGAAGAACCATGTCATTGGGAATGGTGTGAGATTCCTGGATACGAAGTAGTAAGTACATATCTACAAAAAACAGATAAAAGACCAGGCCAATCAGTTGTTCTGATATCTTCATATCTTCAAGCAATATCTGAAGAAAACATATGATGATATATGAATTAAGGGGCATACTGAGGATGTATACGCATATAACCACATCATAACACACGTAAAAAATATGTTGCCAGATGTTGAGAATGACTATATTTCAAGTACAAAAAACAGGGAAGATAAATTAATAAAGAGCTAGGATCAATGTGAAGATAAGGAGCTGTGAATCAAAGTTATTAAAGGTTAAAGGTTAAAGGGCTCTTAGCTCATATCATACAAATGATGGGTGAGTTTATGATCTTAGAAAGTTGTGGTTTATGCAAAAGCATTAGCAACTGCTGTTACAGAAAACTAGAGGAAATTATGCAGAAAGGTTGTCAGGATAACTACAAAAAAACTTGTTAAAATACTTTTAAACCTGACTGCAAATCTCATAATATTGAGAATGAAAAATGAGAAGCAACCAAAAGCAACTTAAAGCAAAAAAGGAAAGCGAAAACATACTGTTACATGATGCAGTGGAAAAAAACCACAGAGAATAAAGTCGCTAGTAAAGCAACCAAGTCAAAATAAAGATTTTCTTTCCATCCGTTTATGTTTGTTGTCTTGCATCAATCAGCACACAAATCCAATTATAAGTGTAATATAGGACTTTTGAAAATTAACAAAAAAATAGAGCAATGCCATCTGCCGAAGGGAACACTCCAGGCAGAGGTAACGACAAACACCCCCATACCCTCTCTTGCATCATGTTAGAACGATAGTTAGCCGAGTATAGAACTCGATAAGATATCCACAACAACATGAACAAGTATCACATAGGCTTAGCCTCAATAACCAAGTATGCCACAAAACAATAAGGGCTGCTTAAGCCAAGAAAACGGAAGAACTTAGCCTTAGCGAGAGGTGCAGGCCACCACAGTAGATCACACAATACACTCAATCGTCAAGATCACAATCTCACATAGCTACTGCCCAACTTACAACAAAACAAGAACAAGCATAGTAACTGAGTAACGACGACAACGAAACAACGGGGGAAGGGGGATGTGACTTAGCTTTATCACGCGGAGGCGGCGACACCGCTGGAGAAATCGCACGAACGACGGTGAGGCGCCTTGAGTCCCGCCCGAACAGCGGCAGCAGCGGGAACCTCGCGAAGCATCGACGGCCTCCGACTAGGGCGGAGAGCTCGACGGAGGAGGTTCGGCCGTCGCGCGGAGATAAACCGACGGAGCCCCGGCATCCGTCGAGATGGCGTTCCGACGGGACAGGGGAGGGAAGAGGCGACGCCTCCCCCCGCCCCCAAATCGGTAAATCCGCCGATTGGAAGGGAGAACCAGCGGCGAGAAGTCGGAGGCAGTGGCGGCGCTACACCCCACTTATATCGAAAATCTCCAGACTGTGGGAGGTTCCTGAAGTCCGAGAAAGGGGAAACAAGGGAATGCGTGAGATAGAGAGAGAAACGCCGGAGGAGGGCGTGAGCAACGATGACTGATCCTCGCCGGGAGTTACGTCGAGATGAGGAAGCAGAAAGGGGATAGGCTGCAGTATGAAATTAGGGGTTTGGAAGAGAAATTGATTTGGGGATTTGGCAGAGGGAGAAATCGACGGGTGGTGATAAGGAGTCTAGGCTTTGTGCCTTTTTAATTAATTGGAATTGGGCCACTAAAATATGGACTTCATTTTAACTCTTGGGCCAAGGAAATTCACCAAGAATGGGCCGATTCATGGAGTGTGGGGGAAGTATAAATTAGTTGTTGGGCCACTTGATGGAATTAATAATTGGGCTAATTGAATAGGAACTCCAAATTAATTTGGCATTCGAGCCGAGAATAATCGTTGGGCTTGAGAATTTATTTTGTCTGGTTGGGAATTAATAGATGCTATCCTATAGGATGCATGCATTCTTTTCTCAGAAAAATAGTTCTAATACTCCCTCCGTTTCGCTATAGTTGAGGCGGAACTTTTGGGCACGGAGTCTAAGAAATGGATGTTTAGTGGATTAAGTGGATAGGTAATAAAGTAGATGAAGTAGGTGGACTTTTAAAATTTGAATGACAAATTTTGATTTGAATTATTATTTGAACTTGAAAAAAATTTCTTTTTATAAATTATTTATTCATTTGTTAATTATCCAAATCCAACATTTAAATTCTGTAGATAACAAAAAAAAGAGAGATAGACCTACAACGTTAATTATTTAAATAAAAACTCATTTTCCTTCTTCAAAAAGGAAATGAATATTTTGTCCCTACTTTTTCATTTTTCGGCAATTTTATTTGGTTAGTCATACCCTTTATTCGGAGTATTTGTTTTTTGCTGAAACGGAACAAAGAGATAATACCACAATTATCAAAAGCAGACTCCGTTGACAGAGAGAGAGCATATGAAATGAGCTTGGGGTTTTTAAGTTAAATCGGAATAGAAATTAAATAAATAGATTAAAACAAAATTGTTGGAAGATCGAGAAGACGAACTGAAATTGAGATTTTTATTGATCTGAAGTTAAATCGGAAATCGAAATATACACTGCTGGAATCAGATTCCGTTGTCGGAAATTAAATAATCAAATGAAACGAAAGTATGGGGGGTAGACAAAATTTCTCTAACCAGAGGGGTGACTTTCGACCCAAACCACCACAATGCAATGTGTGCCCAAGTATCATTTTGGAGAGTTTAGAATGTAGAACACTACCAAGTGCTTTAACTGTGGGGAAAATGACCACTTCTCTAGAGAGTGCCCGAGCAAGAATGTGGGGATGGGGACAAGGCAGAACCATCAAGGATTCCGTCAGCAATCGAGGGCACCACCGGCTGAACTAATGATGAATCGTGATCAATCTCCGCGACAACAACAACCTCACCGCCCAAGACTTCCCTCCCAGGCTAGAGCATATGCGCTGAGCTCTAGAAAAAAAAACCAAGACTGAACAAGGGAGTCACGAGAGCGGAAATTTGGCAGAACTATGTGTGGACACATTAAGTTGTCTGCTAATAAATCTGAACATAAGATGATGGTGACCTCACCAGTGGGAGGGGTGATAGAGATTTCTCGAACATGCTCGAACATAGAAATTGTTATGGGAGAACTTAAGCTAGTCGCGCACAACATACAAGTTATGGCCATGAAGGATATTGATATAATTTTGGAAATAAATTGGTTAGCCGTGTGTTATGCTACTACTTGTTGTAAAGAGAAACATATATCATTACAAGCCCCTGGAAAGGAATCAATTGTGTATCATGGGATCATAAGGAACCGAAAAACGTCTATCATCTCCGCACTCCAAGCCACTACGATGTTGAGAAAAGGGCGTCCTGCCTATCTGGTCTATCTACAAGGAGATGAGAAGAAGGAAATGAAAGTGGAGGATGTTGTTGTGGTACGAGAATTTCCAGACATTTTTTCCTGAAGCTTTGCCTAGCCCACCGCCTGATCGACAATTGGAGTTCATAATCGACCTAGAGCCAGGGTCGGCACCGGTGTCTAAGGCCCCATATCGAATGGCAGCTAAAGAGTTGGAAGAACTCAAGATACAACTTCAAGAGCTTATAGACTTTGGTTTCGTTAGACCCAGTGTTTCACCGTGGGGCGCGCCTGTGCTTTTGTGAAAAAGAAGGATGGGTCGATGAGGATGTGTATCGGCTATAGATTGAACAAAATGACCCTCAAGAACAAGTATCCACTACCGAGGATAGATGACCTATTCGATCAACTCCGAGGAGCCGGTGTGTTCTCAAAGATGGACTTAAGGTCTGGATACCATCAGTTGAGATTCCGACGAGAAGACATACCGAAGACTGCTTTTCGCACGAGATATGGTCACTATGAGTTTGTGGTAATGCCGTTTGGATTGACAAATGCCCCTGCGGTATTCATGGATTTGATGAATCGAGTGTTCCATTCATATTTGGATAAATTCGTTTTGGTGTTCATAGATGATGTACTTGTCTACTCGAAGGACGAGAAGGAACATGAGGAACACCTGCGAATCACATTGGAGACGTTGAGGAGTGAGAAACTGTATGCCAAATTCAGCAAGTGCGAGTTTTGGCTTAAGGAAGTGAACTTCCTTAGTCACGTTGTGTCAGAAGAGGGAATCCGAGTGGACCCTGCCAAGGTTGAGGCGGTACAACAATGGAAAGCACCCTCAACACCAAACGATATTCGGAGTTTCCTAGGCTTGGCAGGATACTACCGAAGGTTTATAGAGGGATTCTCCAACATAGCGAGACTCATGACCCAACAACTCAAGAAGGGGGTAAAAGTCAAATGGACCCCAGAGTGTGAGGCAAGTTTCCAGCTGTTGAAGGAAAAGCTAACTAGTGCACCGATTCTAGCTATGCCAAAGCCTGGAGTGAACTACGTGGTATACACTGACGCTTCAAAGGTGGGACTTGGATGTGTATTGATGCAAAACAACAAAGTGATTGCTTACGCGTCACGACAATTGAGGCCACACGAGTTGAACTATCCAACCCACGACTTGGAGCTAGCAGCTGTAGTGCACGCCTTAAAGATTTGGAGACATCATCTCTACGGAGTCCGATGTGAGATTTTCACGAATCACAAAAGTCTGAAGTATTTCTTCGAGCAGAAAGATCTGAACATGCGGCAACGAAGATGGCTCGAGTTGGTAAAGGACTACGATTGTGGCATCAATTACCACCGCGGCAAAGCAAATGTAGTGGCAGATGCTTTGCGCCGGAAGGACCATTCCCAACTGGCCACTTTTTTCACCAAAGAGGAAAGTCTGATTCGCGAGTTCAACAAGATGCGTTTGGAAGTGGTGAGGGCACCTGAAACAGTTGAAGCACAACGGCTGGATGCGAAATTGGAGGAAAGTCGTGTAGAAGTGCGAACTGGCGAATCTGGGAATTTTAGTGAAGAAGGTGAAAATGCCCTTACCTTCCAAGGAAGACTATGCATGCCGGATAATGAGGGGCAAAAAAAATGAGGTTATGATTGAAGCGCATGAGACTCCTTACACCGCCCACCCAGGAAGTACGAAAATGTATCAAGACCTAAAGAAGTCCTTTTGGTGGAATGGTATGAAGAGGGACATATCGTCATTCGTCAAAAGGTGTTTAGTCTGCCAGCAAGTAAAGACTCTACGTCAACGACCGAATGGAAAGTTACAACCGCTAGAGATTCCTGAGTGGAAATGGGAACACATCGCCATAGATTTCATGACGGGATTGCCGAGGACTCTGAGAGGGAACACCGCTATTTGAGTAATTATAGATCGACTTACCAAGAGTGTGCACTTCATACCGATTCTCATAAGCTATGGATCCAACAAACTGGCTCAAATTTACATAAAGGAGATAGTTCGATTGCATGGAGTCCCAACGACTATCACGTCCGATCGTGACCCGAAATTCACCTCAAGATTTTGGATAAGTCTACAGAAAGAGCTTGGAACAAATTGAACTTCAGCACAGCGTTTTACCCGCAAACCGATGGACAGTCCGAAAGAACAATCCAAACTCTTGAAGATATGCTGGGAGCCGTGGTACTAGACCGAGGAGGAAGTTGGGAGGTAGCACTACCACTGATTGAGTTCACCTACAACAATAGCTTTCAGGCAACGATAAACATGGCACCGTACGAGGTATTATACGGAAGAAAGTGTAGATCGCCGCTCTACTGGGATGAAGTTGGCGAGAGAAGAATACTCGGACCTGATGCAGTCGAAGAGATGGTGGGAATCGTTCGACAAATTCGTGAGAGGATAAAAGAAGCTCAAGACAGACAGAAATCATACGCGGATGTCCGACAAACCGACTTACAATTCCAAGTTGGCGATAAAGTTTTCTTGAAGGTATCTCCATCAAAAGGGATAACACGATTTGGCGTCAAGGGCAAATTGAAGCCGCGATTTATTGGACCTTACGAAATTCTTGAAGGAGTGGGCCCCGTTGCATACCGATTGGCGCTGCCACCAAGCCTTGGAAATGTGCACAACGTTTTCCATGTGTCGCAGTTACGGAAATACGTGTTCGACCCAAAACACGTGATCTATTTTGAAGAAGTCGCGTTGAACCCAGACTTGAGCTACGAGGAGAGACCCCAATCTATTCTGGACCGAAAGATCCAGAATGTGAGAAATAAACCTGTTGCTTGTGTGAAAGTACTTTGGGAAAATCATGGGCATGAAGAAGCCACGTGGGAGAAAGAGGATAAAATGATGGAATTGTACCCGGAACTCTTTACTTGAGGATAACAAATTTCGGGACGAAATTTCTGTTAAGGGTGGTAGGATGTAACGCCCCACTTTTCGAACCCTAAAGTACTTGTATTTATGCTTTTATATTTGCGATGTCCGTAAATTAATTGTTGGTGAATTAATTGTTGCTGGACTAGAGATTTGTGAGATAAATGACTGCGCGAATTTAATTAATTCATGTCCGTGAAGAATATCTATTGGACTCAATTCCGTGTTGGATCCGATTAATTAAATAAATATTATAAAAATTCAGTCCGTGATAAATAAATTGCGGACTGCACAATTTAATATAAAATAAAATGGGCTGTGAATTAAACTAAACTAATTAAAATAAAATATCTTTAATTAAATATGCTACGCAGATTTTCCTCCTCCGTGAGTAGATATTCCTCCTCCGTGAACTGCAAATAAATACCAAATAAATTCAGATTAATTCAAAGAAGAAAAAAAGGGGAATTTCGAATTCTTCCTCCCCTCACACACGTCAAAACTGTTCTCCCCTCTCTCCCCACTCCCTTAAATCTCTCCCACATCCAAACCACTCATCCCTCTAATTTAATTACCCAACCAATTCATTCTGCCTATTCTACACGTCCTCTGCAGCAAGAAAACCAAGCCTTCTTTTTCACAACTTCAATTCAAGGTAAACTGTGCAGAATTTTTCTCTCTATTCTACATGCTCTGAAATCAACTCATTCACTCTTCTCTACAGAAAACCAGAATTAAAATCGGGAAAAGATTCATCATCTACTCTTTCAAAATCCGTCTGCAAATTGAAGGTATACACCTCTCCCATCCAAATTTCCAATTTCATACTACTGCATCCACACCACAATCTGCGATATATCTCCTAATCGAGTGAATCGAAGCAAACTAAACTAAAGAAACAAATTTTAATTCACAAAGTCAAATAAAGAACTTATCTTCGGGATAAATCGAGGCGAAATCGAGGCTGTTCGGAGGTGGCGGAACTGACCGACGGACGCTGCTGACAGCAGCGCCATCGCGTCTCCCGGCAGCAATGGCGGCGGATTCCGGCGACGAGCAGCAGCGGCAACGGTTCAGGGGAGCAGCGCGTCTGACGGCGGCGGCGACGGCGTGACGGCAGCAGCAGCTCCTCCCGGCGACAGCAGCCTCTCCCCGACGAGCGGTAGCAGCAGCGGCGTCCGGCGGGAGATTGGGAGAAATTCCAGTCGGCGAGAGAGAAGAGAAGAGAAGAAGAGGGGGGGAGAGAGAGAGTGTCAGGCGTGGGGGGAGTATACAAATTTTGGGCTTTTGTTTTTAATTGGGATTGGGCCTCATTAATTAGAATTGGATGAATTATTAAAGATGGGCCTCCTTTTAATTGTTGGGCTTTAACTTGTAATTGAAGATATAAGGTGGAGAAAATAATTAAGTCAAGGGCTTTTAATTAAATCTTTGGGCTGATATTTAATAGTGACGAATTATTTAATTAATTCCGGAATATTTCAACGAATGAATAATTATATCCTAAGTCCGAAATAAATATAGTTCGAGGGGAAATGCTTGCGATAATTTAATTACTTTTTTTTAATTTTGGGAATTTTATTTCGATATCGTTGAGAAAAAATACGAGGAGCTAACGGAGGAATTAGGGGTGTAAGCGGCCGCCGAATAATCGAAAACCGAGATAAATAACTTCGCTTAGGATGCATGCATTTTTATTTATTTAATTTGAAAGTATGTTGATTTATGTGTTATTTTAATTCTAAAGGTGATATCTCGCAAGGGAATCGTGAACGCAAAGGAAAGAAAATAGTTTCGGATTAAGCAATCGAGGTGGGCTTCCTTTTTAAATAGGACAAAAGTCCTAAATGTTTTATTTATGAGAATGAAAATGTGTTTATCATGCCGTGTTTTGCTTTATCGTGCTTATCTGATGTGGCTCTGGCCAATATTGTTTAAATCGAATTCGGGTCCTCGTAGGGCCGCAAACCCTACTTGGATTAGTGTACACATATGGTAGACTGTGTGCTAGCGTACGGGCTGGCCGGTCTAGTGGCTTGGTTTGTGGCCACATTCCAAGTCATGTATGAGCAGATATGGCTAACGTCTATGGGAAAATGACTGATCAGTCGATGTTTAAAATGGAAATGATTTTGAGTGCCTCGGGCATTTCTAAAGCTAAACCCCGATGGTTACTTGTGAATGGCATGATAAATTACTATTTATTGAAAATGTTTTCGGCATGAGCCACTGAGTATTTTTTTTATAATACTCAGCCCTGCATGTGTTTTCCCTATGTGCAGGTTGCGCGGCGACGAGGATGTGGTGGTGTTGAGAAAGTGAATTTAAGATATTATTGTTGTCTTTGAACCTTGAGTGTCGTTGTGTCTTCATACATGACGTCACTTTTCCTCTTGGTCGTTTCCGCGGTGACGTTTCGCTTAATTATGTTTTATTTGGGCCGACAACTTTAATTGTTAGGATAAGGGATACTTTGAATTTCCTTGTTGGATAATATCAAACTCTTGGTTATTTATTGGGATATTTATTGTTGGTCCAACTTATGTTGAAACCCTAATTCTTTTCGTCTATTTATTAAATTCTTTTAATCACGATCGCCTGTATTTATTAACCCTAAAGGGCGGTCGTGACAGATAATGAGGCAAACAAAAGGGCGCTTGGTTTTCTTCATTTAATTACACTAATTAAGTGTAATTAGGGTGATTAATAAATATGCATAAATCACCATTAAGTTTGCTAATTATTTCCTTTTTTGGAAACGACTCAACTATAAAGAAATTTCCCGAAATGGTAAAATGACTCAACTATGGCGAAACGGAGGGAGTACTAATTAGCGTATTACGCTATTTATTTTCAAAGGAGAAATTATTCAAGGGCAAGTGAGGCCAAACGAGGATTGTTAATTGGAGATGAATAACACTCCATACATACTACGATTGGAGATGAATAACGCTATTTAGTTGTGTGTGTGCGTGTTACACATGGTACACACTACAAACATTAAACACGATATAAATAAAATACACTAACACAATATAAATAAAACACACACACATAACTCAACGACACACTGTAAAAAAATGAATAACACTCCATACATACTATTAACTATACATCATAGCACATAATACACATTGCGTACCACATCACAGATATACGCACACTTTACACACATACATATCAAACAAAAATTACACATTGTACACAAACATTACAAAAACAACACACTCAATACGCGGCACATACTACAAACAATAAACATACTATAAATAAAATATACAAACATACACAAAACACATGTACAACAATAATACTTACATACATTGCAAACGCTACGCTACATATACTAAAACAAAATACTCTATATATATACTACACAATAAATATATACATAAAATTCACAATTTATACATACGTGGCACCTACTACGCACACTCACTACAGAACATTTATACTACGCATAAAATTCACAATTTATACTACGCACTAAATGGACGGCACATACAACCCACAGTCACTACGCACACAAAATACACAATTTAAATATACTATACAATAAATGCACACACTATATACATGATATATACATTACACAAACACAATATAAATAAAACACACTTCATACACATTGCGCACTATTACACACTATACATACCACAAATATTAAACACACTATAAATAAAATACACTACACATGTACTGTAAACATACATGCCTACATTGCACACACTACGGGTAGTAGCACAAAATACGCAATTTATACACTATACAACAAATATACACATAAAATACATAATTTATACATACGTGGCACATATTACAAATATTAAACACAACATAAATAAAATACAAACACAATATAAATAAAATAAACAAACATTAAATGGACCGCATACTACACACATTATATACAAAATACACACTAGTATACAATTCACAAAATAAACATACTAAACACCACTATACAAAAATAAAAACTTTACATTATAGACAAAATACACACGGTCCACACAAAATATGCAATACACACACTACACTACACACACACTACACAAGATACATGCACACACATTAAGCACATAATATAAAACAAACATTACACACTATACACGAAAAACTAAATACAAATATTATAAAACATACTATACATACTCTGCACATACTACGAATAATATTACACACACTATAAATAAAATACACAAAATACATGCACGACATAAATTGATACACACATTGTGCACACACTACATATACTATTACAAAATAAACTATTTATACACTATGCAACAAATGCACAAATAAAATACACAACTAATACACACGTGTTACATACTACATACATTAAAAACGTTATAAATAAAATACTCAAACAAAATATAAATAAAACAAACAATACACACAATATTATAAAACATACAATACATATGCGCCACATACTACAAATACTAATACAAAATACACTACTTATACACTATACAACAAATGCACAATTAAAATACACAATTTCACACATGGTACACACTACAAACATTAAACACGATATAAATAAAATACACAAACACAATATAAATAAAACACACACACACACACAACTCAATGACACACTGTAAAAAAATGAATAACACTCCATACATACTATTAACTATACATCATAGCACATAACACACATTGCGCACCCTCTGCACATCACACGCTACGCTACATATACTAAAACAAAATACTCTATTTATATACTACACAACAAATATATACATAAAATTCACAATTTATACATACGTGGCACCTACTACGCACACTCACTACAGACCAATTTATACTACGCATAAAATTCACAATTTATACTACGCACTAAATGGACTGCACATACAACCCACACTCACTACGTACACAAAATACATAATTTAAATATACTATACAATAAATGCACACACTATATACATGATATATACATTACACATACTACAAATATTAACTACTTTATAAAAAAAATACACAAACACAATATAAATAAAACACACTTCATACACATTGCGCACTATATACACACTATACATATCAAAAATATTAAACACACTATAAATAAAATACACTACACATGTACTGTAAACATACATGCATACATTGCACACACTACGGGTAGTAGCACAAAGTACACAATTTATACACTATACAACAAATATACACATAAAATATACTCCATCTGTCCCATTAGAAATGAAACGTTTTCCTTTTCGGTCTGTCCCATTAAAAATGAAACGTTTCTAAAAATTGAAACAATACTCTCTCTACTTTTTCTTCTCTCTACTTTTTCTTCTCTCTTACTTTACTCCCTCTTCATTAACTCAGAAAACAACACTACATAAAATCTCGTGCCGAAAAGCAAATGTTGCATATTTAATGGGACGGAGGGAGTATAATTTATACATACGTGGCACATATTACAAATATTAAACACAATATAAATTAAATAACCAAACATTAAATGGACCGCACATACTACACACATTATATACAAAATGCACACTAGTACACAATTCACAAAATAAACATACTAAACACCACTATACAAAAATAAAAACTTTACACTATAGACAAAATACACACTGTCCATACAAAATACGCAATACACACAATACACTACACACACTACACAAGATACACGCACACACATTAAACACATATATAAAACAAACAATACACACTGTACACGAAAAACTAAATACAAATATTATGAAACATACTATACATACTTGACACATACTACGAATAATATTACACACACTATAAATAAAATACACAAAACACATGCACAACATAAATACATACACACATTGCGCACACACTACAGATACTATTACAAAATAAACTATTTATACACTCTGCAACAAATGCATAAATAAAATACACAACTAATACACACGTGGTTCATACTACAGACATTAAAAATGTTATAAATAAAATACACAATCACAATATAAATACAACAAACAATACACACAATATTATAAAACGTACAATACATATGCGGCATATAGTACAAATACTAAGACAAAATACACTACTTATACACTATACAACAAATGCACAATTAAAATACACAATTTCACACATTGTAGACACTACAAACATTAAACACGATATGAATAAAATACACACACAATATAAATAAAACACAAGCACACACAACTCAACGACACTCTAAAAAATGAATAACACTGCATACATACTATGCGGCACATACTACAAATACTAACACAAAATACACTACTTATACACTATACAACAAATGCACAATTAAAATACACATACGTGGCACTTACTGCGCACACTTACTACAGACAATTTATACTACGCATAAAATTCACAATTTATACTACGCACTAAATGGACTGCACATACAACCCACAGTCACTACATACACAAAATACACAATTTAAATATACTATACAACAAATGCATACATAAAATACACGATATATACATGACACATACTGCAAATATTAAATACTTTATAAATAAAATACACAAACACAACTCCATACACATTGCGCACTATATACACACACTATACATACCACAAATATTAAACACACTATAAATAAAATACACTACACATGTACTATAAACATACATGCCTACATTGCACACACTACGGGTAGTAGCACAAAATACACAAATTATACACTATACAACAATATACATATAAAATACACAATTTATACATACATGGCACATATTACAAATATTAAACACAACATAAATAAAATACACAAACACAATATAAATAAAATAAACAACCATTAAATGGATCGCACATACTACACACATTATATACAAAATATACACTAGTACACAATTCACAAAATAAACATAATAAACACCACTATACAAAAATAAAAACTTTACACTATAGACAAAATACACAATGTCCATACAAAATATGCAATACACACACTACACTACACAAAATACGCAATACACACACTACACAAAATACGCAATACACACACTACACTACACACACTACACAAGATACATGCACACACATTAAACACATAAATATAAAACAAACAATACACACTGAACACGAAAAACTAAATACAAATATTATAAAACATACTATACATACTCGGCACATACTACACTATAAATAAAATACACAAAACATATGCACAACATAAATACATACACACCTTGTGCACATTTCAGATACTATTATAAAATACACAACAAATACACACGTGGTACATACTACAAACATTAAACATTAAACACGTTATAAATAAAATACACAAACACAATATAAAAAAACAAACAATAGACACAATATTATAAAACATACAATACATATGCAGCACATACTACAAATACTAATACAAAATACACTACTTGTACACTATACAACAAATGCACAATTAAAATACACAATTTCACACATGGTACACACTACAAACATTAAATGCAAATTGTCGATGTGACACCGTGGCGAAATTTTCTTTCAAATGACACCGTGGCGAAATTGTCTTTCAAATGCAAATTGTCGATGTGTTGAGCTTTGGAGTGCATGTCTCCCTTATGTGCCTTGCCTTACCTCTTCCTCGACACCAATTGGAATCCATCCTCGTCCATGCTTGGTTGACTCCCAAGGGGCGCTCGAGGAGCCAACGGATCGACGTTCATTGTACCTTCCTTGTTCTTCTTTTGGCTGCCACTATCTTTTTCCTTGTTCGTGTGATCAATGTTCAGTGAGGTGCCAACCCTAATCGCCGCCTTTGGACGCCATTCTCGGCGGATGATCTTGTGATCGTGGCTAGGGTAGAACGCCTTGGTTGGTGTTCGGTAATCCTTGCCTCCAACACGACCCTTCCTTCCCAACGAATGACACTCATCAATGACATGCCCAACATGCTTACAATTCTCGCAAAACAATGGAATACGGTCCCATGCTACTTTGTGTCTTGAATTTTTGCCTAGGATGTTTAGCATGATCTCCTCCGTCGGGGGGTTGGAGATATCAATCTCAACACATATCCTAACAAAAGAGAGCCGGGTTTGATTGATTGTGGCATGGTCCGTTTGTAACGGCTTGCCTAGTAGCTTGCCGATCGCCATGAGGGCCGATTCCTCAAAAAGATGGGCCGGTAGTCCCATGATATTGCACCACACGGCAACGATGGGCGACTCAAAGAACGTATCAAAGTCCGGCGCCCATTTAAACACCCTCATTGGGTGAATGTCAACAAACCAAACCGGACTCCAATTAGGGCCACTTAAGACCTTAGCATAATCAGCCATATCTTGGAATTGAAGTATGATGTGCTTGGCATTCAAGTATTTCTAAGTGAAAGAACCAACTAGCCCCATACCCCCTAAGCTTTTTTGAATTTGGAAAGAAGAAGGGAGTGAGTGGAAAAACTTCCCAACAATGGCTAGTCCTAGTTTCTCCGAGAGATATTTCGTTTCAACATCGGTAAAGGAGAGATAAGGGGTACCTTCAAAGTCTCCGGCTGTCCCCAAAAGTGTGACCTTGCCGACGTTGAGTGGGATTGGCTCGTCCTTATGGGTTTTGAGTGGTGTTGAGGCTCCCATAATGCACCCCGTCCCCCCATGTGCGAACAAGTTTTTAGCCTCCTTCCATGCATTCGCCGGCGGGACCAGGTTTTCCGGTGGGTACTCCGGCGGCCGGCCGTCGGTGCCATGGTCCCTCTTGTCTCCATCGATGCCGATTTGGGTGTGGATAGCACATGGTGCTGATTTTGAATTCAAAACGGCATTTACCTCAAATGGACCATCTTTCTCTTGCCCAAGCAAAGTAACCTTTGTCTTTTCCTTCTTTTGTGAGTCACATGCCAACCCATCCTCTAACCTAGGCGTCACATGGAAGGGTGTACTTGCATTGGTCTCCTTGTTGACCATCTCATACTCCAAGAATGAGACATCAAGGTCCCGGCCAGCCGGCGCAATTCCGGCCATCCCCTCACCATCAAGACCTTCCAAATATTTAGTCGAAGCTTTCTCATCCTTTATCATTTGAGCTAAGGAGCTCAACATCTCCCCAATAAGAGCTTGCTTAACATCCGGCGACCCCCTCCCTTCACCATGGAGTTTGCCGACGAGTCCATCAGCCATTTCGAACACCATCTTCTTCTTAGCCCGACTCATCTCCGAACCAGATTCAAGACAGGCTCGTTTGAGGGCTTGTCGAGCTTTCTCCGGGTGGGGCGTGCCAACCCTTTTGGTTTTGGGCCGTGCAATCGAACGAAACTTCCACTCCAGTGAGGAAGGGGGCTGCATCGTGTGTATCAAGGCAGCGGCCTCCCCCTCCGGCAGCTCACCACCGGACTTCACCATGTGTTGGATGCAACAATCACATTTCACCTCCCTCAAAGGGGAGGGGAGGGAGAGTGGGTGAATTCTAGAGAGAAGGGAGAGCTTCTCTCAGTGTTAGGCCTCCGTGGACAGCATTGGCATTTCGACGCAAGCTCTATCTTCCTCCATTGGAGCTTGGAATCGACCGGGATCCTATTTGACAAGAGTCGCCAATTAAAGATTGCAATAGATTTTGTGAGGCCAGCCCCTCAAATGTCGTCGAGACCTTGAATTCTCGGCCTCTACATGCGTATAGTCTCCCAAGTTGTAGCAAGCGAGAACTCCCCGAGCCGAGAGAGCTTCCATCGAGGGACGTCCGGTACCCCCGCGACGATTGGAGTATCAAGGATTTGTTTGATAACCTCTTGTGGCATTCCGGCCTGATTGTGAAGTTGGAGTAACTTAGCCTCGGCCCAAGTTCCATCCCTAATGTAGTCCGAGACCTTGGCCGCTGGGGCGGCCCTATCGTCAAGACAGAGCTCGCGAAGGGGAGAGTCACCAAGCCATATGCCATCCCAAAAGTAGGCATCACCCTGACCGATCACCCATCTAATGTGCGGATTTGCTTGATTTCTCGCTTTCATTAACCGTTTCCATGTCGGGCTGTGTCTCCCCGAAGGGGAGGCCGCAAGGGGGGAATTTTTGTGACAATACTTGGCCTTCATGTACCTAGCCCATAGGGAGTTTTGCTCTCGGAACCTCCACCATAGTTTGATACTCAAGGCTCGGAGGACTTCTTTGGATTTACGAATGTCGAGACCCCCTTCGGGTGTGGGGAGGCAAATCTGATCCCACCCAATCCAATGTGTCTTTTTTCTCTCGTTTGACGATCCCTAGAAAAATTGAGCCATCTGCTGATCCAATTGCTTAAGGGCCCCGGACGTTGGTTCAATGGCCTGGAAAATGTGAAGCGGCCCCGCTTCAAGGGTGCTTTGAATTAGGGTAAGCCTACCTCCAAAAGAGAGGTGCCGATGGGCCCACCCCGAGATTTGTGCGACAATCTTTTCCCGAAGGAACATAAACATATCTGTACGTTTGGCACCGCGATAAATGGGAACTCCAAGGTACAAAAAAGGGAAGGTACCTCGTGCGAAGCCTCCTTCATTTTGAATTAGGTTGGCGCACCTTTCATGTTGTTCGGCAATGTAGAAGTCGCTTTTTGCCAGGTTGATCTGCTGCCCGGAAACCCCCGCATATGCCCCCAAGCATATCCGAAGCTGCCGAAGAGGCCCCTCCGCTGCTTGTGTGAATATCACAATGTCATCATCGGCTTATGCGAGGTGGCTTATTTCCATGCAATGGCGAGTAGCTCTAAAAGTCATCTCTTTCTTTCCCAAAATGAGCTTGTCTAATTCCCTTGAGAGGTAGTCAGCTGCAATCACGAAAAGTGCCGGGGATATTGGATCTCCCGTCTGAGGCCGCGGGTGGACTTAAAAAACCCTGAGGGGGCGCCATTGACCAGTACCGAGAACCAACACGAGCCCACACATCTTTCAATCATAGAAATCCACGAAGCCAGGAATCTCATCCGGTGTAGCACTTTCAAAAGGAAGGGCCATTGTACTCGGTCGTAGGCCTTAGCCATATCGATTTTGACAGCGACATTAGGGGCCGGCGCACATCTCGAGAGCTCATGGAACATCTCTTGTGCCAAAAGGACATTGTCATTGGGGAGCCGTCCCTTCACAAATCCACTCTGGTTTGGTGAGATAACCCTAGGGATGAGTTGAGTCAATCTCTTCGACAATATCTTCGTGATAATCTTGTTGACGACGTTGCACAGGCTAATGGGGCGGTAGTCGCTCCACGACTCCGGCACTAGCTTTTTTGGGATTAGGACTATGCTTGTGGCCGTAACGCTACATGGGAGGTAGGCACCCTCGAAGAATTGTCCAATTACCGCCACCACGCCTGGCCTGACCGTCGCCCAACAGGCCTGGTAGAAGAAGGCCGTGAATCCATCCGGCCCTGGGGCACTGTCCCCGTAAATGTCAAAGACAGCTTTTCTAACTTCATCTGTGGACGGGGGCTCGGGGAGTGCAGCCACTTCATCCGAGGGTGGGAGTTGGTGAATCAAACTAAGGTCTGGCTCGGAAAGTGTGAGGGGGCTCGGGGCCAGGAGGTCTTGGAAGAACTCCACCGCTGAGTTTCTGATCTCCATTTCATCCGAGATCTCTCGGCCGCCCACATTGATCTTGTGAATGCGCATGCGAATCCTTTTTTGCTTGACCCAGCTTTGGTAGAATTTAGTGTTCTTGTCGCCCTCCGCTAGCCATCTTAGGGTTGCCTTTTGGCACCGGAAATCCTCCTCCATTTTGAGGAGTCGAGTGTACTCGGCGATGCATCTATTGATCTCTGTTCTGTTCTCCGGGGTTAGCTTTTCTTCGAAATCGCTTTGGGCCATTGCAATTTTCGCCTCCATATCCCCGAGGTTGTTATGAATGTTCCCGATAGGCCGATCGAATTCCTTAGCCAGTTCCAAACCATGGTGTAAGGCCATAAGCTCAGCTTCAAGGACCGACTGTACGGCAAGGGGTGTGGCAAGGGCTGCAAGCAACTTACCGTCGGAGTCCCGGATGACCCCTCCCCCTCCGGCTCTTTCGGTTTCCGTGTTATATGCCCCATCCGTATTAACTTTAATCCATGGTTGGTCAGGGGGTTTCCATTTAATCGCCATGGCCCGTGGCCTTTCTATTCGTGAGTCGGCCCGGCTCGGGATGATGATAGTGGGCTGAACTCCTTTCCAGTGCTTTGGCTTAAGCTGTCCGTTGGCCATGCTATTCCGAATAAACATTTGAACCTGCCACACTACATTGTACAACTTGAATTGGACCTGATGGTCCCGGCTTCTGTTTCTTTCGGCCTAAAGAAACCAGAGAATGAGGTAAGGAATGAAATAGCTCAGGTGTCTCTTATTTTGTTGTTGCGTCCTCCTGGCCCATACTACGAGCCTCTCCGGGATTGTGTCGTTGATCCGCAATTGTGGAGAGGGGCCCAAAAACCAATCATCAAACTCCTTCCAAACATTGGCCGCCCCACATCCTTGGATGAAAAGGTACTGAAGTGACTCCGTGTTCGGGCAGCGAGGGCAACATTGACACTTGGAAGCCAGCTCTATTCTTCGCCACTGGAGCTTCGAGTCAACCGGAACCCGGTTCGAGAGGAGGCGCCAGTTGAAAATGGCTATGGACTTAGTAAGGCCCGTCTTCCAGATATCAGCGAGGCCTTGGATAATTGGCCGGTGTGACCGGATAGTCTCCCATGTAGTGGATAGCGAGAAGTCTCCAAGGCTGGAGAGGGACCATCTCGGCACATCATCATCCCCCGACATGATCGGACTCCTGAGGATTTGAGTAACTACTTGTTGTGATAATCCGACCTGGTTTTGCAGCAGTTGAAGTCGTGGCTCGTCCCAAGATCCAGCCCTAATGAAGTCCACAACCAGAGCCTTGGGGTCGCCCCTGTCATTTAAGCAATGGTCTTGGAGGGGCATATCCTTGATCCACACATCATCCCAAAAATAGATCTGCCCCCGTCCCACCATCCATCGAATAAACAGTTGTGCTTGAGCCCGGGCTTTTAGAAGCCTTTTCCAGATTGGGCTGTGCCTCCCGGAGGGTCTAGCTGTAAGGGGCGAGACAGAGTGGCAATACTTAGCCAACAAGTACTTGACCCACAATGAGTTTTGCTCGTGAAAACGCCACCAAAGTTTGATATTACATGCGCGCAACACTTCCTTTGTTTTTCGGACACCAAGTCCTCCTTCTGCAACGGGAAGGCAAATCTGATCCCAGCTGATCCAATGAGTTTTCCTTCTATCATTAGAGGCTCCCCAGAAAAACCTCGCTAGCTGCTGGTCCAACTGTTTGAGAGTTCCTCCCGTGGGCTTGATTGCTAGAAACATATGAAGTGGGACCGCTTCAAGAGTGCTTTTGATAAGGGTGAGCCTCCCACCTAATGAAAGATGCCGATGCGCCCACCCCGAGATCCGTCTAGCAATTTTCTCCCAGAGAAACATAAACATATCCGTACGTTTGTGCCCTCGGTAAATAGGGACACCCAAGTAGAGGAAAGGAAAGGTACCTCGGGAGAAGCCTCCAGCGACTTGGATTTGGTCCGCCTAGCCTTTGTGTTCCTCGGCAATGTAGAAGCTACTTTTAGAGAGATTGATCAACTGTCCCGAGACCCCCACGTATTCATCAAGGCATCTTCTAAGTTTTCGAAGGGAGTCCCCAGCTGCTTGGGTGAAAATGATTATATCATCGACATAAGCCAGGTGGCTTATCTCCATGCATCGGTGGGAGGCTTTGAAGGTCATGTCTCTCTGTCCCAGGATGGCCTTGTCGAGGGCCCTGGACAAGTACTCGGCGGCGATCACAAAGAGGGCCGGAGAGATAGGATCACCTTGCCTTAGGCCTCGGGTGGATTTGAAGAAGCCCGTGGGTGCGCCATTAATTAAGACCGAGAACCAACATGATCCAATGCACCTCTCTATCATCGAGACCCAACCCTCCGGGAAACCCATGCGCCGAAGAATCCTAAGGAGGAAGAATCCTAAGGAGGAAGAGCCACACACCATATGCCTTGGCCATGTCAATCTTGATCGTGACATTGGGGGAAGGGGAGCACCGTGGTAGCTCATGGAACATCTCTTGTGCAAGGAGGGCATTGTCGTTCAAGAGTCGGCCCTTCACAAAGCCGCTCTGATTTGGTGAGATAACCTCCTTGAGAAGCAAAGTAAGTTTCTTCGTTAGGATCTTAGTAATGACCTTGTTAATCACGTTGCAGAGGCTAATTGGCCGGTAGTCACCCCATGTTTTCGGGGATGGCTTTTTGGGAATAAGGACGATGCTTGTGGATGTAACACTCCTGGGTAAGAAGGCCCCCTGGAAGAATTGTGTGATCGCCTCGACCACATCCGGCCCCACACATCCCCAACAAGATTGGTAAAAGGTCGCCGTGAGTCCATCTGGGCCTGGGGCGCTGTTTCCTGAAATGTCAAAGATGGCTCGTCTAACCTCCTCGGCATCGGGTGGGTTGGAGAGTCTCTCCGTGCAGGCCGAGGGTGGGAGTTGTCGGATGATCTCAAGGTCGGGCTCCGCTAACTCCAATGATTCGGGCGCAAGGAGGTTCCGATAGAATTCAATTGCCGAGTTCTTAATCTCCTTCTCTTGTGTAAGCTCGCACCCATTAGCCATGATTTTACGAATGCGCATCCGGATCCTTTTCTGTTTTACCCAGCTTTGATAGAACCTTGTATTTTTGTCTCCCTCCGCAAGCCATCGGAGCGTTGGTTTCTGCCTCCAAAAGTCCTCTTCCATTTTGAGAAGGAGGATGTAATTAGCAATGAGTTTGTTGATCTCCGTCCTATTCCCCGATGTCGGCCTATCCTCAAAATCCTTTTGGGTCGAGGCAATGCCCTCCATCATTTTAATATTCGCGTGGATATTCCCAAAAACATCTTTATTCCAACTCTTCAATGCTTTCTTCGCTCTAGCCAATTTGATTTGAAGGTTGAGCAGGCCCCCGGCCTCTGTTTGTTGCGTCCACACTTGGTGGATCAGATCCAAAAAGCCTTCATATCTTGTCCACATATTTTGAAACCGAAAAGCTCTACCTCCATGGTTTGTGCGCGGGAGCGTGCACTTGACAAGGATTGGGCCATGATCCGAGGCAACGCGGGGGTAGATTCGTCACCCTCGTGGTCTCAAAGGCGCTAGCCCATGACTCACTCAGCAAAGCCCTATCCAACCTCTCAAATAAGCCATTCTTGGCCCAAGTGAAATCTGCTCCATCAAAACTCGGGTCTAGGAGTCGACAATCTTCAACGGCCTCCACAAAGTCGATCATCTCGGCCTGTCGGTTGTTTCGCTACCGTCCCTCTCTCTAGACGACAAGATGGTGTTGAAGTCGCCCCTAATAAGCCAAGGGAGCCCCTCCTCAAGATGGGCGATATCTTTTATTTTCTCCCATAGTGGGTACCTGTCTGCCCTAGAGCACTTTGCATAGACCGCCGATAGGGCAATGTGGTTAGCCAAGCGGGGAGATGTGAAGGAGCCATGTAGGATTTGGTCCGAATCATCCTTGATCACAAAGTCAGCCCCTTCCTCCACAAAAATCCATATTTTGGGTCGTCGCGTTAGCGATTCCCCTAGCGTTCCAAAACAAAAAGTTGCAAGACATAATTAACAAGGGAGAACCGTACCCGACAGGCATGAAGGGCCTCCTTGGAATACAATCATTTGGTGTTTTCCGTGTGCTTGCTTCGCGCCAGCCTTGGGGTTTAGGGATTGGTCTCCACCTCCCTCATCGCCCTCGGTCATGACCATCGCCGCATGTTCGAGGTTCTCGAACTCCTCACCCACAAAATCATCATCAGCCATTAACGAGTAGTATTGGTTTGTGCTAAGAAGATCTCTCTCCTGGTGGGAATTCCGGCCCCTCAGCACGGAATGTCGCGCCGAGCCTCACATCCCCCATCGTTTCGACGTGAAGTCACCCCTTCTCCCGGCAACTTTTCCCTTCGAGCATTCGAGGAAGCAATCGTCCCGTGAGGAGGGTCCAGAAAATGGCACCCTAGGATGGGAGAGGGTCGTGCTTCCCCTCCTATCGATGGGGTTGATGGCGCCCGAGCCACTTTCATGACCTCCTCGGAGATCACCCATAATATCCGGCCCTACCCACTCGTGTTCATCGTCATTCTCCGCCATTGGGGTGGCCTTAATTAGGGTAAGCTCACTGATTTCTTCTTGGTGATTCCCATTATTAGAGTTGCCATTTTACCTCGCCTGTCCTTGCTTTCCTTTCGTGGGTTGCTGTCCGTTTTGCGGTTGTTTGGATGCCCCAACATTGTAGTTCTTTCTCGATGGTCACACCCCTTTCTCGGCAGCGTAGCATACTTCGCTTCTATGGCCCACGTGTTTGCATTCATGGCAATAAGGAGGGATTTTATCCCACTTCACTTGCCGCACCAATTCTCGTCCGCAAATATCCAAAATTATTTCCTCGGGAGGTGGCTTGGTGATATCAATCTCGATACAAATACGGGCACAAAATAGACGGGCCTTGTTGACCGTGGCACGGTCCACTTGGATCGGATTGCCGAGGAGCTTCCCGATGGCAAATAAGGCCGCTTGATCATAGAGATGTATCGGGAGGCCGATAAAGTTGCACCAAATGGCCGCAATGGGTGACTCACAATACGCATCGAAATCCGGAGACCATTTGAAGACCTTTGGGGCCGCTTAGGAGTCGAGCATAATCCGTAATATCCTCAAATTGAACAAGAATATGCTTGGCATTAATATATTTCCACGAGAAACCACGACAAAATTTTGAGGTAGATGCAAAGCCAATGTTCAGGATGTTCTCGGGGACGAAGACTTGTGGTCCATCAGTGTGTGGAGTTCCCCGGAGCAAATCCGCCATGGTTTCGGAGTATGATTGTGTCCCGAGTTAGTCGCGCCATAGCCCGCCTGGTTCGGGTCATGCAAATTATTGTTCGATGCCCAACCTGATTTGGCCGAGGAGTCTCGGCTCGGTTGCCCAGGGCTGACTCATGGCGTCTCCAGCAACGGCCCCATCGTGTGAGGACCCGACGGCCCCACGCAAGGAACATGGGAGGTGTCGGCCGAGCCCTCATGCGTGCCTTTCATCGCTGCTGAAATGCTCGGCATATTCGAGTCACCCGCGACACCCGATGAGCCCGCCATGCTCGTAGCTACCGCGACGTCCGACGCACCCGGCATATCCGAGAAGCCCGCGACACCCGACGCACCCGCCATACCCGATACGTCCGAGACGCCCGAGACGCCCGTCATACCCGATACGTCCGAGACGCCCGCCATCCCCGATACTCCCGAGGCTTAGCCGGTCTTACCATTAGTCGGTCCCATGTTCGCCAGTGTAGATCCCCTCTCGAAGTTCTCTCGGAGCTTTGATGTTCTACCCTTTTCCAACGGTAGGAAGTCTTCCACGGGCGGGACATAGCCTCTCGGGTGCTTTATCATTATCGGTTCGACCTCCATTGGCAACGCAATGCAAGGGGTCCCGTTAGGTGGCCACCACCTCCGGTTGGCCGCCGGCGAGGAGCGGTTGGGCGGATAAGGTGTCAAGCATGTCGGCCGAGTTCAAAGCGGCCAGCTAGAATAACTCGTCTCTTTGCTGGTGCGTTGGGTAGTCAACGGACTCTACATCACGTGATGTACCAAGAGGGGAAGGTGCCAACCCACTTTCCAAAGGGAGATTTGTCTTCATTTCCATTTTCGGCGAGGAGACATTACCAATTTCCAAAAGCGAGTTTGTTCCTTTTTCCACTTCGGTTATGTTGACTAGCGCACCCTCCAAGGTGTCCTTTGCAGCACATGGGTCTTGTATCCTCGGTTGGTAAGGGACAAATGAGCTTTCCAAAGGTAGTTTTGTTCCTTTATCCATTTCTGGTAACTTAGCTCTCCCAACGGTAAGCAATTGGGGATCATGCAAGGGCATGTCTCCACTCGCACCAACGGTCGACAAGCCGCCACCGGAGCTTTGGCCAGAAAATGGGGCCTCTGCAGCTGCATCGCTCGAACCATGAGCAAGAATGTGCGTTACCTCCCCCTCGTCGTGGCTGAAGAAAGAGCCACCAGTCTCAGGGAGAGCCAACTCCTTGTCACGACGTGGGCTCGGAGGAAAGATGGCTATCCTGCAACATGGGGTCTCTGGACCCGGGCTATTTTCAACGCCAAAGGATAGTTTTTTCCGCAGCTGTTTATCTTCCGGGAGAGGGGATGGTATGAATCGTTTCCGGCCATTCCCTTTGGTAGGAGGGGCCGACGTATGTTTCCTTAGCTTGCATCAGGACTTAGCTGCCTTAGCTCTTAAGGCTTTAGTCGACTGGGTGAGAGGAGTGTCTTCGGAGTACCGGAACACCATTTGTTGGTCCGAGAGCTCTTTCGCATTCTCGGTCTCAAGGTCGGGATCCGGAGGGGGTCCGGCATGGCCGGAGGCTGGTAAGGGGTCGAGGCACGGAGGCGGTTTCGAAAGAGGGGTGCGAGCGTCGGAGCCGGCAAAGGGCCGGGAACCAATGAAGGAGATGGCAGGGAGGTGGTGGGAAACGGCTGCACACGGGGTGTATGGAATGATGGGGCAAAAGTGGGGTGGTTCGGTGGGTGGACGGACGTGAGACGGTTCGGTGGGTGGTGGCCGGCCATGACATGGTTCGGTGGGTGGTGGTCGGACGTGAGATGTTTAGGGGAGGGTGAAATCTAGAGAGAAGGAGGAGCTTCTCTCTCTAAACTTAATTTTTAGGATTGAAATGCGCCGGGTACGAAACCTCACTGTTAATTATATCCATTAACTTCATGTTTTGGAACGTTAGGGGTATTGCGAATGCGCCAACCCAAAACGTTTTAAAAAGATTAATTAAGTCTCATAATGTTAATTTTATTGCAATAATGGAGCCACTCACAAGGCTAAACCAGGAGAGATTCTCTAGAGCACTGGGGCTGGTCTTCAAAGGCTCAAATACTAATGGAAAATTTTGGATTTTTGTCGAAGAGGGTGCAAACTTCGTTGTGGAGGATGATTCGGACCAGGCGCTACACGGCCGCCTCTCCTTGTAAGCCACATTTCCGTCTCGGCCATCTACGCCAAGTGTACAAGGACGGATAGACAACACCTTTGGGATAAGATGACGAAAATCTCGGTCCTCACCAATGGAACTCCTTGGATCGTCAGCGGGGACTTTAACACTATTCTGTCCCCACAAGAGAGAGTCGGTAGCGACACCAACCGACAAGTGGAGATGATTGACTTTGCTGAGGCAATTGAGGATTGCAGACTACTTGACCCGGGGTTCGATGGATCGGCCTACACATGAGAAAAGAATGAACTCTTGGAGAGGCTTGATAGAACCTTGGTGAGCGACGCATGGCCACAGATCTTTGAGGCGACAAGAGTCACTAACCTACCATGTGTCTCATCGAACCATTGCCCGATTTTGGCTAGATGCAGAGGTGCTAGCCGGCACACCGGAAGAAAGGCCTTCAGATTCCAAAACATGTGGATCCGCCATGAAAGTTTTTTGGATCTTGTACATGATGCCTGGACCCAACCTACCGAGACCGAGGGCCAGCTTAACCTCCAGATCAAGCTTGCGAGAACCAAGAAGATACTCAAGCAGTGGAATAGAGAAGTATTCGGGAACATACACGCCAATGTCAAGGAAATGGAGGACAATGTGGCCGTGGCCCAGTGCGAGTTCGAGACAAATCCTTCGGCCGAGAATAGAGCCTTGGTGAACAAGCACATTGCTAACTACATCCTCCTCCTCAAAATGGAGGAAGACTACTGGCGCCAGAAAGCGGCTCTCCGGTGGCTCGCGGATGGAGACAAGAACACGAGATTCTACCAAAGTTTGGTTAAACAGAAGAGGATCCGGTTACGCATCCATAGGATCTCTGTGAATGGACTTGAAGTCACGGGTGAAGAAGAGATCAAGAGCTCGGCAGTAGACTTCTTTAAAAACCTACTTGCCCCCACATCCCCGATCCTTGCAGAACCAGATCTTAACTTGATCCATCAACTCCCACCCTCGGATCAACTAAGGGACCTCCCTAAGCCACCAGCTGAGGATGAAATTAAGCGAACTGTGTTTGATATATCCGGAAATAGAGCGCCAGGGCCGGATGGCTTCCCGGCCACCTTCTATCAATCGTGTTGGGATATTGTTGGACAAGACGTGGTGAAGGCAGTGAGACAGTTTTTACTTGGGGCGTTCCTTCCCCGGAGCGTCACGACAACGAGCATTATCCTCATCCCCAAGAAGCTCACGCCCGAAACGTGTGGGGACTATCGCCCCATCAGCTTGTGCAATGTGATCAACAAAATCATCACAAAAATGTTAACCCCATTCCCCCCCAAGTCATTGCCCCGAACTAAAGTGGGTTCGTGAAAGGAAGGCTTCTAAAGGACAATGTGCTCCTCGCCCAAGAGATGTTCCACGAATTGCCAAGATTTGCGCCTGCCCCGAATGTTGCCCTCAAAATTGACATGGCTAAGGCTTATGACCGCATCCAGTGGCCGTTCCTCATCAAGATCCTACGACAGATGGGATTCCTGGAGGCATGGATCTCCGTAATTGAAAGATGTATTGGCACATGCTGGTTCTCGGTGCTAATTAATGGTGCCCCCTCGGGTTTCTTCAAATCTACCCGAGGCCTTCGACAGGGCGACCCCATATCCGAGGCTTTGTTCGTGATTGCGGCGGAGTACCTATCAAGGGCGAATTATAAGCTGATATTGGGACACAAAGATATGGCATTTAAGGCGACTCGGCACTGCATGGAGATAAGTCACCCTAGCCTATGCCGACGATATCATCATCTTCACACAAGCGGCTACGACTTCCCTTAGGCGTTTAAGGTCTTGCCTTGAAGACTATGCGGAGGTTTCAGGCCAACAAATCAACCTCGCCAAGAGTAATTTCTATATCGCCAAGATACATGATGAGTGGGCAACCTCAATTCAGTTGGAAGGAGGATTCACACGATGTACCTTTCCTTTCCTATACTTGGGCGTCCCCATTTATCGAGGTGTTAAGCGAACCGACATGTTCATGTTTCTTCGGGAGAAAGTTGCATCAAGGATTTCCGGATGGGCCCATAGGCACCTCTCTTTCGGGGGAAGGCTAACGCTCATTTAGAGTACTTTAGAAGCGGTGCCAATCCACATCTTTCAAGCCATCGAACCAACAACCGATGCTCTCAAACAGCTTGATCAACAACTGGCCAGGTTCTTCTGGGAATCCTCAAACGAAAAGAAAGGGACACATTGGATCAGGTGGGATCAAATCTGCCTTCCCACCGCCGAGGGAGGCCTTGGCATCCGCAAGTCCAAGGAGGTACTAAGATCCTTTAATATCATATTATGGTGGAGATTCCGGGAACAAAATTCACTCTGGGCGAAGTACATAATGGCCAAGTATTGTAGCACGGTTTCACCGCTTGCGGCTAGGCCTTCGGGATGGAATAGCTCAACATGGAAAAGGCTCATGAAAGTTCAAGCCCAAGCACAACCGCACATTCGGTGGGTGGTGGGGGCACGACAAGAATTATTTTTGGGATGATATTTGGCTCGATGAAAGAGGATGCTCGAAGGACCTGGTTGGAGACTTCATCCGAACGGACAATGGTATGAACCCAATCTCCACTCCTTCATGCCCAAGCCGGACTCTCGCAACGAGCTATCAAGCAAATCCTTGACACACCAATCGTATCCGGAGAGCCAGACACCCCAAGATGAAACCTCTCCCGGCTCGGGGACTTCTCTGTTGCCACGACATGGGAGACCATCCGAACTCAGAGGCCTATCATCCGGGACTTGGATGACATCTAGAAGGCTGGCCTTACCAACTCAATTTCCATATTTGTTTGGAGGCTGCTATCTAACCGAATCCCAGTCGATACAAAGCTTCAATAGAGGAAGATGGAGATGGCATCTAAATGCCAATGCTGCCCACACAGGCCAAGTATTAAGTCACTCCAACACCTTTTTATACAAGGTTCTGGGGCAACCAAAGTGTGGAGAGAATTTGACGCCTGGTTCGAAGGGTCCTCACCCGCAATCCGGATCAACGATACCATCCCGGAAAGACTTGAGGCCTGGTAGCGAAGAACCCAGCAGCCAAGCAAAAAACATCTTAGCCATTCCATGCCATACCTCATTATGTGGTTCCTGTGGGCAGAGCGAAACAGAAGCCGTCACCAAATGGTCCAATTCAAGCCGTACAACGTGGTCCGGCAGGTACAAACTTTTATCCGAAATTGCATGACTAATGGGAGCATAAAGCAGAAACAATTGAAAGGCGTGAAACTCCACATGAAAATACCAATCGAAGCCGATACAAAGGTCCCGAGGCCACTCGCCATGTCGATCAAATGAAACCCCCGGACGGATCATGGATAAAAGTCAACACGGATGGTGCGTTTTTGCACACATTGGGCAAGGACGGAGGGGGAGGAGTTGTCCGAGACTCCACGGGGAAGATGATATCCGCCTTCGCAACACCACTTGATGCACACTCGGCCATGGAGGCCGAGCTTAAGGCAATTCACCTTGGCTTGGTCTTGGCAAAGGAGTGTAATCGACCAATATGGCTCGAGGTGGATTCCGAGCAAGCGCTCAATCTCCTCAACGGTGCAAGTTGGGGGCTGCCTCATGTTAGACACGAAGTGGCACGGATGGTTGTCTTCAAACGCCAAATTCACTTCCGTGCATCCTTTATCCATCGTGAAGTGAATACCGAAGGTGGCTGACTTCCTTACAAAAATGGGTGCCGAGAAGAGTGAATACCACCGCATGACCATCGATACAACACCACAGCTACTGAAGGCCATGGTCCGCATGGAGGAATTGGGGATCCCTAATATCCGAGTCAGAGGGGAGGACCCTACCTAGAATAGTTGTTCGTTTGTTTTGTATTTTGGATGGAGTAGGATGAGGTCCGAACCATGTTGGATCGGACCGCTTACTACTCTCGTAGCTTTTTGTCGAAACACCACTTTGGGTTGTGGCCATGATATATAATTCTCTTATTCGGAAATATAGGGATGAGGGACCCACGAACCCTCCACCGTGAAGGTGTTTGATTAAAAAAAAAGAAGAAGAACGTTTGTGCTTGATTTTTGTGGATGTAAAATGGATGAATTATTTTGTGGTTATTTGCAATTCTGTGAAATTTTACATGTTTATATTATTGGTGTTTATTCTCAGCTTGAACGAAAGATGATTACTACTTGGGAGATTTATTATGCGATACTTAGTTCGAGGAAGCATGATTCTGAATTATATAAGGGATTGAAAAATAGACTTGATGTTGACCTCTTGGTCAATGACTTGAAGTTGGTTCTCAGTGAGGACCGTCCTCCTACATTCCATTTACAAGATGAGGACAAGGAATTGCACGCTCGGTGGCATACTACGGATTGTCATCTCAAGGGGTTTCTGTTGGCCACTATTGGCAATGCCCTTGAGAGGTTTGACGAACCCAATAGGCCATTGATCAACAAGCCCAAGTGGTTTGAAGAAGTGTCCTCCAAGGCAAGAGCTGGACTTGCTGTGAAGCATTAAAGGAGTGAAGTATTGGAAGGGGCCCATGACATGGGCAAGTATGTCCTAGTCATGCATGGCTACTTCCATGAACTTCTCTTGTCGGGGGTGGGGGGAGGGGGAATTGACCCAGAAACCCTGTAGCACCCCGAAAATTTGCGACTTATTTTATTTTATTAATGAGGATGTTGATTGGGAAATTCAATTATGAAATTTAATTTCTATGTGATTGAGTTAATTATGCGAAAATAATTGTTGTGAGTTATGTGAGCTGATGTGATTTAATTTCCAATGTGTGAATTAAATTAAGTGGGATCATGCATAATCATTCTAGCCACTTTATTGGAATTTTTTGCCACTCCAAATTATTGGAAATGATATTATTTATCTTGGATTTAATTAATTTTTTGGGGATATTTATCCAAATTAAATCCAAACCAAATTATCCCTATGTTATTCTACAAGATTTTCCACCCCTTGTGCACTCCTTGAGAATTTTTGAATTCTCCTATTAATTAGGAGAATGAATTATTTTATAGATTTAATTGGTATCTTGTTTATTCATTCCTTCAATTAAAATCCAATTAAATCTTACCATTTTTTTAATTAAAAGCACCACGAGGGTGGAGGGTTAAGGCGGACCCACACCTGTCCATTACTAAGGACATTTGCAACGAACAACCAAGAACACCGAGCCACCCAAAAGTGACGACTCGCCAAAACTAGTTAGAGTACCCTACCAACTAGAGTGGTCATCAATGTACTCTCCTTACAATTAACACGGTGCAACTTTCGCATCACAAAATCCAAGGGCCGTCACTTAATTGAGGCCCGCACGATCCCTCACGGATCGAGTTCCTCGATGAAGCCTTCCTTCTCCCGGTTGGGGAGCCCACATGAGACATTCATTGAGCAAGTGCTCGGCTCGTTCGCACTAGAGTCATCTCGATCGAATGACACCGTGGTGACATTGTCTTTCAATCGCAAATTGTCGATGTGTAGATCTTTGGAGTGCATGTCTCCCTTATGTGCCTTGCCTTTCCTCTTCCTCGACACCAATTGGAATCCATCCTCGTCCATGCTTGGTTGACTCCCAAGGAGCGCTCGAGGAGCCAACGGATCGACGTCCATTGTGCCCTCCTTGTTCTTCTCTTGGTTGCCACTATCTTTTTCCTTGTTCGTGTGATCACTGTTTGGTGACGTGCTAACCCTAATCGCCACCTTCGGATGCCATTCTCGACAGATGCTCTTGTGGTCATGGCTAGGATAGAAAGCCTTGGTTGGTGTTCGGTAATCCTTGCCTCCAACATGGCCCTTCCTTCCCAACGCATGACACTCATCAATGACATGCCCAACATGCTTACAATTCTCGCAAAACAATGGGATACGGTCCCATGCTACTTTGTGTCTTGATTGTTTGCCTAGGATGTTTAGCATGATCTCCTCCGTCGGGGGTTGGAGATATCAATCTCTACACATATCCTAGCAAAAGAGAGCCGAGTTTGATTGATTGTGGCATAGTCAACTTGTAATGGCTTGCTAATAGCTTGCCGATCGCCATGAGGGCCGATTCCTCAAAAAGGTGAGCCGGTAGTCCCATGATATTGCACCACACGGCAACGATCGGTGACTCGAAGAACGTATCAAAGTCCGGTGCCCACTTGAACACCCTCATCGGGTGAATGTCAATAAACCACACCAGACTCCCATAAGGACCGCTTAGGACCTTAGCATAATCACCCATATCCTGGAATTGGAGTAAAAGTGCTTAGCATTTAAGTACTTCCAAGTGAATGAGCCCACTAGCTCCCATACACCCTAAGCTTTTTTGAATTTGGAATGTAGATGGGAGTGAGTGGGAGAACTTTCCAATTATGGCTAGTCCTAGTTTCTCCGAGAGGAATTCCGTTTCTAAATCGGTAAATGAGAGACATGGGGTACCTTCAACTTTTTCAGCCGTCCCCAAAGGTGTGACCTTGCCGGCGTCAAGTGTGATTGGCTCGGCCTTTTAGAAATTGTGCGGGTTTGGGACTCCCACCACGGGTCCCGTTCCTCCTTGTGAGAAGAGGTCTTTAGCCTCCTTCCAAGCGTTCGCCGGCGGAACTGGGTTTTCCGGCGAGTACTCCGGCGCTCCGGCGGCGGGGCCACGGTCCCTCTTGTCTCCATCCTTGCCGAGAGGGAGGTGGATAGCACATGGTGCTGATTTTAAATTCTAAATGACAACTTCCTCAAATGGACCATCATTTACTTGTCCATGTAAAGTTACCTTTGTCTTTTCCTCCTTTTGTGAGTCACATGCATCCAACAACTCACATGCCACCCCATCATTCACGTGGTGTATGGTACTTGCCATGGGCAGCGGGTTGACCATCTCCCTCTCCATGCTTGAACCTCCAAGATTCAGGTCTGCCGGTGCCGGCGACATTCCGGCCATCCCCTCACCTTCGAGCCCTTCCATTTCGCTCGTTGGAACGCTCCCTTCTTTTGCCATTTGAGCAAGAGAGCTCAACATCTCCCCAATTGGGACTTGCTTATTTTCCGATGACTTCTTCATTTCACCATGGAGTTCGGCAACGAGTGTATCAGCCATTTCAAAAACCATCTTATTCTTAGCTCTACTAACCTCTGAACCAGATTCAAGACCGGCTCGTTTGAGGGCTTGTCGAGCTTTCTCTGGGTGAGGCGTGCCAACCCTTTTTGTTTTAGACCATGCAATCGAATGAAACTTCCACTCCGGCGAGGAGAGGGACTGCGTCGTGTGTTTCATGGCCGGGGCATCCCCCTCCGACAACTCACCACCGGACTTCACCATGTTTCGGATGCAACAATCACATTTCACCTCCCTCAAAGGGGAAGGAGGGAGAGGGTGAATTCTAGAGAGAAGGGAGAGCTTCTCTCACTTGAAATGTTTTTTTTTTTACCATATCTTGCCAAATCTTTCCTTATTCTATTTAAATTAGGATTTAAATTATTTCCTTGTGGAAATAATCACCATTTTCGATCCACCCCTATTTTTTTAAAGGAATTAATATTTTGTTCCTATTTTGTGGGATTCTTTCTATCCAAGTAAATACCAAATCAATTCCTATGATAATTAAATAGCATATATTTCGAACTCTCTCTCTCTCTCTCAATACACACCTATTTTGTTTTAATTGTGGAATTTATTCAATGACCTCTATAATTTTCTTTCACAAATTTTCATTGTTTTATTTAACTGTGGGAATAAATCCTTGAATATATAAATATAGAAAAACCCTAACCCTAATCTTCCCCACTATCACACGCCCCCCCTCCCCCCTCCTCACTCTCTCCCTCTCTCCCACACGCCATCTCTCTCCCTCTCTCTCAAGTGCTCCAAATTGATTCTTCACAAAATTCATCATCTTTGCCTTGATTGGAGTTGGAAACTCAAGATCCGTTGAAGAATCAAACCACTTGTCGTTTCTACCAATTGTTCTCCAAGGGAAAGGTATACTTTGATCGATGTTTCTCATTCTTACTGTTTAATCTGTAATCTTGAACCCCCCATACATATAGTTGAGTGGAGAATTGTAGATCTAAGAACTAAATGGTTGGGAATGGAGTTTGCACAAGAATATGTGTGTGCGCGTGTATGTGTGTGTGCGCGTGTGGATGTATCAATTGTGAATATTATGTGTGATGAGGAAGGCATGGTTGTGAATCTGTTTTTAAGCATGAATGTGTATGTGGAAGCATGAATATGTATGTGAGGAAGTATGATAGACAAACTACGGTTTGTGGGTGTTGAGCATGAAAACTATTGTGTACGGGCAGTAGGTTCCGACGACTCTTAGACCAATCAAACGATCTTATTTTGGCACGAAATTTGAACTGGATGAGGTTTTAGATGTCTTCTGTGTTGTGTCCAAATTTCAGCTTCAATCGATGACGGATGATTTTTAACGAATTTTACAATTGAACTGCGCAGTCCTGCCAGAATCGTGTTTTGCCTTGTAACAGTTCAGTGAGTTTTGACTTTGATTTGACCGATCAAAAGATATGATTTTGGTGCGAAATTTTAACTGGATAAACCCTTATGTGTCTACTGTGTGGTGACCAAATTTTAGCTTCAAAGGATATCGGATAAAATTTTAATGATTTTTACAAAAGGACTGCGTTGTTCTGCCAGATTCATGTTTTGCCGTAATAGTCCTTGTTGACAAATTTTGAATGAAGTGCATGATACATGTATGAGTAAGGATCTGATCCTATGAAGTGGTTATGTGTTGCACGTTGATGTGTGCTAAAGTAATAGTTTTTTTTATTGTGAACGATTATGATGGGCAATGTAAGAAAACGATAGGGCATGCATGATTAATGTGTTGGTGGAAAACTGATTGTGTTATGTGCTTATGGTGTTAACAAGGGTTATTGTGCGTACGTGAGTACGAAGAAGCAAGAGTCGTGATAAAGTTGTGAACTGTGAATTAAAAGCAAGAGAGGTGGGCTTTCTTTTACTGAACTCTTCTACGCTTTCAAAAGTATGATTATGGTGTAATAAGGGTGGTTTAAACTGTTATGTCATGCCATGTTTGTTTGATGATGAGATTGTTGTCTGATGCCTAGATTGTGAGTTCGCTCCATTAGGTTATAGGCCTTTGTTAAACGAATTCGGGTCTGAGTAGGGCCGCAAACCACAGGTGGGATCGTGAGCCGTCCTTGCTAATCGGCCGGTCTCGTGGGCGAAGAGTGTGGCCACACTTTCGTCGCACTATGGTAAGAGGTTGTGATTGATTGATTGTTGAGAAAAGGAGAGATTGTTTTGACTGGCCAGTCTATGATATTGTTTTGTGTGTTCTCGATTATTTTTCTCAAGTTAAAACTCGAGTTCACTGTGGTATGGATGACATAACTTTTATCAACTGTTTTCGGCATAAGTGCACTGAGTATATTAAGTACTCAGCCCTACATGTGTTTTCCCTATGTGCAGGTTGAGTGGTGATGTAGCGGCGGATGTTGAGTCGAGCCTTAATAATTTCTGGATGCGTCGTGTTGTCATACATGGGCGTTATCCCATGACTCTCTAGATACCTTTATTCCACTGTCTTGTTTTGAATTGTTTTTCTATAAGTCTTCCGCTTTACCCTACACTGCTTCTATGACATTAACTACTTTGAGATATTAATTCCGATGTTTGACTATTTAATAGTACGAAATATTCATTTTGAAGTTTAGTTAAGTTTCAAGTTAAATGTTGTCTTTTATTGTTTTCCCCATTTCTTCCCCGCTTCTTAGTTCCTCCCCTAGTCACGATTTCCCCGTCTTTACTATCCTTAGTAAGGGCGGTCGTGGCAGAGTGGTATCAGAGCCTCGTTCTTTATCTCTAGTCCGAGAGTCTTCTTTTAGATTAAGTCTAGATTAGTACCCCTAGACTAAAAGAGTCACGAAGGCTCAACATCCGAAGCATCACGCTCAACCGAAAATGAGGTATGTTTTAAGTTGTTGAAAGGATATGAAATCGATGATGTGTTGGTATACTCGAAAAGTGAGGAGGAGCATGGATGACACATGCGAACCGTGTTGGAAACATCGCGGGAGGAAAAGCTTTATGCCAAGTTTAGTAAGTGTGAGTTTTGGCAGAATAAAGTGAACTTTCTTGGTCATATAGTGACGGCTGATGGAATTCAAGTGGACCCAGCAAAGGACAAGGCTGTGCAGAACTGGAAGTCGCCGAAAACGCCGAGTGATATTCACAGTTTCTTAGGATTGGCTGGATACTACCTACGCTTCATCGAGGGATTCTCTAAAATTGCGAGACCGACGCAACTATTGAAGAAGGGAGTCAAAGTGGATTGGACGTCTGAATGCGAGGCAAGTTTCCAACTTTTGAAAGAAAAATTGACTACAACACCTGTTCTAGCGGTGCCAGAACCTGACAAGAACTTCGCCGTCTATACTGACGCATCGAAAGTAGGACTTGGATGCGTGTTGATGCATGATGGAAAGGTGATAGCATATGCTTCCCGACAATTGAGGCCCAATGAGCTGAACTTCCCGAGTCATGACTTGGAGCTAGCAGCAGTGGTGCACGCACTAAAAATTTGGAGACATCATCTATATGGAGTGAGATGTGAAATTTATACGGATCACAAGAGTCTCAAGTACTTCTTCGAGCAGAAGGAGCTGAACATGCGACAACGACGTTGGCTGGAGATCATGAAGGATTATGACTGCGGTATTCACTATCACCCGGACAAGGTGAACGTGGTAGCTGATGCCTTGAGTAGGAAGAACCAACCTCAACTGGCTTCTTTTCTAACTCAAGAGGAAGCATTGATCCGTGAGTTCGATAGGATGCAATTGGAAATAGTGGAAGCGCCCGAGACAGTAGGAGAAAGAATAGCGACGCTAGTAATTGAGCCAGACTTAAGAACCAAGATCATAGAAGCTTAACGACGTGATGAGAAGTTAGAAGAGACACGTGCGAAGGTGAGGACCGAGAAATATGACCACTTTCGTGAAGAGACGGACAATGCTTTGACATGCGATGGACGATTGTGTGTGCCGATCGACGAGGCGCTGAATGATGAGATTTTGAGTGAAGCACACGACACGCCTTACACTGCTCACCCTGGAAGCACGAAGATGTATCAAGACTTGAAGCAACGTTTTTGGTGGAATGGAATGAAAGGGGACGTAGCATCGTTTGTAGAACGATGTATAGCGTGTCAAGGTTTGTGTAAGGATCAAGGAAGCTCAAGATAGGCAGAAGTCGTATGCTAACGTGCGCCAAACGGAGATCAAATTCAATGTTGGTGACAAAGTCTTCTTGAAAGTATCCCCATCGAGAGGAGTTGTGAGGTTTGGGGTGAAGGGCAAATTGAAACCACGTTTTGTATGGCCGTACGAGATAATTGATGAAGTAGGTCCTGTAGCGTATCGCCTGGCGTTACCACCTAGTTTTGGGAATGTGCACAACGTGTTCCATGTGTCGCAGCTGCGCAAGTACGTGTTTGATCCCAAGCATGTGATTCAGCAAGGAGAAGTTGTCCTGACCCCGACATGAGCTACGAGGAGAGACCCGAAGCAATCCTAGATCGAAAGGTGCAAGAGTTACGAAACAAGTCAATAGCATCGGTGAAAGTGTTGTGGAAACACCATGGTCCCGAGGAAGCCACATGGGAGTTAGAAGATAGGATGAAAGAAAAGTACCCCGAATTGTTTATGTGAGACGACCAAATTTCGGGACGAAATTTCTATTAAGAGGGGAAGGATGTAGCACCCCGAAAATTTGCGACTTATTTTTATTTTATTAATGAGGATGTTGATTGGGAAATTCAATTATGAAATTTAATTTCTATGTGATTGAGTTAATTATGCGAAAATAATTGTTGTGAGTTATGTGAGATGGTGTGATTTAATTTCCAATGTGTGAATTAAATTAAGTGGGATCATGCATAATCATTCTAGCCACTTTATTGGAATTTTAGGCCACTCCAAATTATTGGTAATGATATTATTTATCTTTGATTTAATCAATTGTTTTGGGATATTTATCCAAATTAAATCCAAACCAAATTATCCCTATGTTATTCTACATGATTTTCGACCCCTTGTCCACTCCTTGAGAATTTTCGAATTCTCCTATTAATTAGGAGAAGGAATTATTTAGTAGATTTAATTGGTATCTTGTTTATTCATTCCTTGAATTAAAATCCAATTAAATCTTACCATATCTTGCCAAATCTTTCCTTATCCTATTTAAATTGGGATTTAAATTATTTCCTTGTGGAAATAATCACCATTTTCGATCCACCCCTATTTTTTAAAGGGATTAATATTTTGTTCCTATTTTGTGGGATTCTTTCTATCCAAGTAAATAGCAAATCAATTCCTATGCTAGTTAAATAGCATAATTTTCGAACTCTCTCTCTCTCTCTCTCAATACACGCCCATTTTGTTTTAATTGTGGAATTTATTCATTGACCTCTATATTTTTCTTCCACAAATTTTAATTGTTTTATTTAACTGTGGGAATAAATCCTTGAATGTATAAATATAGAAAAACCCTAACCCTAATCTTCCCCACAACCCATCTTTACCTTGATTGGAGTTGGAAACTCAAGATCCGTTGAAGAATCAAACCACTCGGCGTTTGGGAAGGGAGTTTGCACAAGAATATGTGTGTGCGCGTGTATGTGTGCGTGTATGTGTGTGCGCGCGCGTGTGGATGTATCAATTGTGAATATTATGTGTGATGAGGAAGGCATGGTTGTGAATCCGTTTTGAAGCATGAATGTGTATGTGGAAGCATGAATATGTGTGTGCGCGTGTATGTGTGCAGAAAGTAGGAAGTTGAGCTAGAGTGAGAAGCTCCTCCTTCTCTCTAAAAACCCCACCTTATTGTCTCACCGGAATTCACCCCGTCACCCACCATCTTCTCCCTTCACCCACTCCCCCCCGCCACCCTCCTCCTCCCCCCGTCGCCTCTCATTTCCCTTCACAACCTCCGCCGGTCCTAGGAGCCCCATCTTGAGTGAGAAGGTGGAGGTTGCGCCCTCGCTCGGCGATGTCGGATCCGCCGCCGAGAAGTCCACCCGACCCCGAGGAGGCTCGAACGCTCTCGGATCACCAAATGGTTTTTAATTCCTCCGGGAAGAGCTCGCCAACAAAACCAGCCATGCTAATGAAGGTAAAAGCCTTGAAAGTCAAGCTCAAGCTTCAGAAGAGTACTCCGGCTCCTCCTTTGAAAGGTCATGGGCGTAAACGCCTTGATATCTCCCCTCTCCCGGAGGACAAGCCTCTTCGCAAAAAGCTCCGTTCGGAGGAGAAGATAGCCCCACCGCCGGAAGCCCCACGTGCAAATCGGCCATACTCTTGGCAAGCTTCACTCATGTTGAAGAGGAGAATCTGGCGTTGGAAGCCTACGGCTCATTACACACCTTGGAGGATGACGAAATGAGCCATAATGTACCCGCCGGTGCCAACTCCGTCGCCGTAATCCCGACCGCCGACCATGTGACCGGCGACGATGCCGGATCCGTTGATGAAGAAAAGGACACCACCCTACACAAGGATCGAGCGTTGGTTGTTGGTCCTAACATGGGACAAGTGACCTTGGAGAGTGTGGGAGTCAACTTTCCTAAAATGGTAGAAACAACAAATCCACTTTTTGAAAGCTCATTGGCGCCAATCCACCCCGGACCCTCACGTGATGCCCTAGCCGTTACACCCCCAATGCATCCAAAATTGAACCCCATTTTGCAGCTAGCATCCCTAGAGTCGGCCGAGATGCTCGATACTATGGCGGCACAACCTTTACTCGCCGGCAAACATCCGATGGACGAACAACCAAAGGACAACCACCTCCCTCAACTCCCTTGGACGACCGATGCACCAACAACACCTCCTATGGTTGACAAATTTTTTTTTTTCAAACACCTTTACAGTGGAGGGTTCGTGGGTCCCTCATCCCTATATTTCATAAGAGGTTGAGTACAGATCCTGGCCACACCCAAAAGTGGTGTGCCAACACAAAGATTAGGAGTAGAAAGCGGTCCGGATCCAACAACCCAGACCTCATCATACTCCCTTCCAAAAGACAAAATACAATTGAACAAAAACAAAAGACAAAACACTCCTTCCTTCCTCGGCAACAGTGCTACTCGTGTTCTTCAAACCGAACTCGAATGTTGGGTATTCCCATTTCTTCCATTCTAATGATGTCCTTTAGGGGTCTTGGAGCTGATTGGGCAGAGTAACGAAGGTAGCTTTGCTGGTCCAAGCCCATCTTAGCGAGCATATCCGCCGCTTGGTTCCCCTCCCGGGGGATGGATGAGACGCGGATGATGTGCTGTTGCTTGAAGAGGAAGAGCCGCGCCATGACCCGACAGACGTGTGCCGGCCCCACGTTTTACCATTGAGGAGTTTGGCGACTTGCTCAGCATCCGTCTCCATCCATATGAGCTGCGCTAGCTCGTTCGCAAGCTCGAGTCCACAATGAGCCGCCATGAGTTCAGCCTCCAAAGCTGAGTGGGCATCGAGAGGGGTCGAGAAAGCCGCAAGCAACTTTCCGGTCCAATCACGGACCACTCCTCCCCCTCCTGCTTTATCCAAAGCTTCCATGAATGCCCCATCCGTGTTAACCTTGATCCACGAGCCCTCGGGGGGGTGCCACTTGACCGGCATCACCAATGGTCTCGGCCCCCTTGAGACTGTCTGGCTCAGAATGCTCATTCCCAAATGCACCCCCTTCCAGTGTTTCGGCTTAATGGTCCCATTGGCCATGTTGTTGTGGATAAACATCTGAACTTGCCACACCACGTTGTACGATTTGAATTGGGTTTGCTCATGCCGGCTTCTGTTACGCTCCGCCCAAATGTACCAAAGGATGAGGTACAGAATGACTCGACAGAGATGTTTTCTATCATCCTGTTGCATCCGGTGCGACCAGACCTCTAATCTATCCGGAATGGTGTCATTTATCCGCAGAGAGGGTGCCGACCCTCCAAACCACCCGTCGAATTCTCGCCATACACAAAATGCACCTCGGCCTTGGATGAAGAGGTGCTGAAGGGATTCGGTGTTAGGGCTCCTGGGGCAGCATTGGCATTTTGAGGCCAGTTCGATCTTCCTCCACTGGAGTTTGGAGTCGACCGGGATGCGGTTCGACAGGAGGCGCCAGTTAAAGATTGCAATAGAGTTAGTCAGGCCAGCCCTCCAAATGTCATCGAGCCCCTGAATCCTTGGTCTATGTGTGCGAATGGTGTCCCATGTTGTTGCTAATGAGAATTCTCCAAGTCTAGAAAGGGACCACCTTGGGATATCCGGTTCCTCAGCAATGGCCGGAGTATCTAGGATCTGAGATATTACCTGCTGTGGTAGGCTGGCCTGGTCGTGAAGTTGTTGGAGCTTGGCTTCATTCCACTCGCCATCCATGAGAAAGTCCTCAACCAAGGAGTTGTGGTCGCCCCTATCATCAAAACTTAGGGACCGAATAGTGGCGTCGCCCACCCAAATGTCATCCCAAAAGTAGATTTCTCCTTTGCCCACCACCCATCTAATGTGAGGGTTCGCCTAATGTCTCGCTCGCATGAGTCTTTTCCAAGTTGTGCTATTGTGCCCGGAGGGGTTGGCCGCAAGGGGGGAAGTCTTCGTGCAGTATTTCATCTTCATATATCTAGCCCAAAGCGAACTTTGCTCTCGAAAACGCCACCATAGCTTGATGTTGAAGGAACGGAGCACTTCTTTGGATTTTCGAACCCCGAGCCCCCCTTTGGAAGTCGGGAGGCATATCTGATCCCATCCAATCCAATGTGTTTTCTTTCTCTCATTTGTCGAACCCCAGAAGAACCGAGCCATCTGTTGGTCCAATTGCTTGAGAGCCCCGGAGGTTGGCTCGATAGCTTGGAAGATGTGGAGTGGCACCGCTTCGAGTGTGCTCTTGATGAGAGTAAGCCTTCTTCCAAACGAAAGATGACGGTGCGCCCAGCCCGTAACTCTCGCAGCAATCTTTTCCCGGGGGAACAAAAACATGTCTGTACGCTTCACCCCTCGATAGATAGGGACCCCAAGATAAAGGAAAGGGAAAGTACCTCGAGAAAATCCACCTTCGGCTTGGATTAGGTCAGCACATCTCTCGTGTTTCTCGGCAATGTAGAAATTACTTTTTGCGAGGTTGATCTGTTGTCCAGAGATTCCCGCGTATTCATCAAGACATGCTTTGAGCCGTCTCAGCGGGGCTTCCGCCGCTTGAGTGAAAATCACAATATCATCAGCATAGGCAAGGTGGCTAACCTCCATGGAGCCTCATGAGGCCTTAAAAGTCATTTCCTTCTTCCCTAGGATTAATCTGTCCAAAGCCCTTGAGAGGTAATCCGCGGCAATCACAAACAGGGCGGGTGAAATAGGGTCACCTTGTCTAAGGCCACGGGATGACTTGAAGAAACCGGAAGGAATTCCATTAATTAGGACCGAGAACCAACATGAGCCCATGCACCTCTCAATCATGGATATCCACCGGGTCGGGAATCCCATCCGGTCCAAAACCTTGATCAGAAGAGGCCACTGAACTCTGTCGTAGGCTTTAGCCATGTCGATCTTGATCGCAACATTGGGGGCCGGGGAGCTTCTCGATAACTCATGGAACATCTCTTGCGCTAGGAGGACGCTATCATTTAGCATCCGCCCTTTCACAAACCCGCTTTGATTTGGAGAGACAACCTGAGGGAGGAGGGGAGTAAGTCTTCTCGTGAGGATTTTGGTTATGATCTTATTAGTGACATTGCACAAGCTAATGGGGCGGTAGTCGCTCCACGAGTCCGGGGCGAGCTTCTTCGGGATAAGCACGATGCTCGTGGCCGTGACGCTTCGGGGGAGGAAGGCCCCCCTAAAAAATTGCTGGATTGCGGCAACAACATCCATCCCAATAGAATCCCAACATGATTGATAAAAGGTGGCAGTGAAGCCATCCGGTCCTGGGGCACTGTCTCCGGAAATGTCAAAAATGGCTCTTTTCACTTCCTCGGCATTTGGTGGATCCGGTAGGGCATCCACCTCGGGTGATGGAGGGAGGCGTTGGATCAAGCTCAGATCCGGCTCCAAGAGCGTGAGAGGCCCTGGGGCAAGGAGGTTTTGGAAGAATTCCACCGCCGAGTTTCTAATCTCCAAGTCATCCGAGAGTTCTCTCCCCCTACATTAATCTTGTGAATGCGCATCCGTAATCTCTTTTGTTTAACCCAGCTTTGATAGAATTTGGTATTCTTATCGCCTTCCTCTAGCCATCTAAGCGTCGCCTTTTGTCGCCAAAAGTTCTCCTCCATCTTGAGGAGCCGGATATACATGGCAATACATCTGTTGACTTTGGCCCTATTCTCTGGGGAGGGCCTCTCCTCAAAGCCCGCTTGGGCAGCCATAATTTTTTCCTCTAATGCCCGAAGGTTGTCATGAATGTTCCCGAAAACTGCCTTGTTCCACTCCTTAAAGGTTTTCTTTATTCGTGCAAGTTTGATTTGTAGATTAAGAAGTCCCTCAGCCCCCGTCGGTTGGCTCCAGTATTCCCGTACCAGGTTCGCGAAACCCTCATGCCTAGTCCACATGTTTTGCAACCGGAACGGTCTGCCCCCAGAATAGGTGCATGGGGTTTACACCGGGCCAGAACGGGGGCATGATCCGAAGATACACGTGGCAAGTTAGTCACCCTAGTCGCTTCGAAGAGCTGTGCCCATGGTTCGTTCACCAAAATTCGATCAAGCCTTTCAAACAGGCCATTCTTGGCCCATGTGAAGGATGAGCCATCAAAGCCCGGATCCAAAACTCTGCAGTCTTCAATAGCTTCCGCAAAATCCACCATGTCGGCTTGTCGGTTAGTGTCACTTCCCACCCTATCACACGTCAAAAGAATGGTGTTGAAGTCTCCCCCAACCATCCAAGGAGTATCTTCGGAAGCCACAGAAATTTCCCTCATTTTGTCCCACAAAAGTACCCTCTCACCCCTTGTGCACTTCGCATATACTGCCGAAATACTAATGTGACCCGTGAGGCGGGGGGACTCAACTCGGCCATGAAGGACCTGCTCCGTGTCACACTCAACACTAAAGCTTGCACCCTCTTCAACAAAAACCCAAATCTTCCCATTTATATTTGAGCCTTGGAAAACCAGCCCCAAGGCCTTGGAGAACTTGTCCGGGTTTGGCGCCGTGAACGGCTCCATTATTGCAAGAAAATTAACATTATGAGACTTAATTAATCTTTTTAAAACGTTTTGGGTGGGCGCGTTCGCGATCCCCCTAACGTTCCAAAACATGAGATTAAATGACATAATTAAAAATGGAGTTCGTACCCGGCAGGAGTAACGCCCCCCTTGAATTTTGGTGTATTGTTGTTCTTGCTGAGCGTGACTTGACTCGTCCTCCGTGATTAGCATGGAGGGGCCTTCGGCGTAGGTGTTCGGCTGCCGCTCTACCTCAATGCTCTCTATATCATCGAACTCGTCTCCATCATAGGCTTCATTATCCATGAGTGAATAATATTGGTTCGTGCTCATGTGACCTCCCCTTCCACAATCCTCATGATTTTCCATTGAGGATGGTCGGGCCGGGCCCCTCGCACCATGCTTTAACGGGCCAGCCGACCCACTACGCCCATGCACACCCATGCCCTCGGCACTAGGAGAGATGTCCCTTCGGGGATAGTGGAAAGGGAGGAATCCTGTCCAATGCTTGGAAGGAGTCCAGCCTTGTTTTCCTCCTTTCTCTTGTTGCTCACCCTCCTCCGGGTTGATAGGTTCGAGGAGTTTGCCTAGAATGTCCGGCCCCATCCGGTCGACTTCCACGGCATCGCTTACCCTCAAGTCATTGTTGTGTTGATCCCCAGAATTTTTTCCTCTTCTTTGAGATATCCATTCCTTACCATTCAAAAAGGTTTTTGGGGTATCTTGTGCCCCTTGCTTTCCATTCTCGTATTGCGGTTGTTTGGGAGGGATGGTGTTGTAGTTTTTCTTGACCGGCCTTTCCGTCTTGCCTACCGCATAACACACGTCACTTTGTGTCCAACGTGTTTGCACTCCCGACAATAAAATGGGATCTTGTCCCATTTAACTTGTTGCACCAACTCACGGCCGCAAATGTCTAAGATGATCTCCTTGATGGGTGGCTTTAAATGTCAATCTCGACGCAAATGCGGGCGAAGGACAGCCTAGATTTGTTTGCCGTGGCCCGATCGATTTGGATCGGTGTGCTCAATAGTTTGCCAATGGCGTAGAGCGCCGCTTGATCAAAAAGGTGTATAGGAAGCCCAATTAAGTTGCACCAAATTGCCGCGATCGGAGACTCACAATAGGCGTCGAAGTCCGGAGACCACTTGAAAACCCTCATGGGGTGATGATCAATAAACCAAATAGGCGTTCCTTTCGGACCTCCAAGGATCTTTGCATAATCGGCAATGTCCTCACATTGAATAAGAATATGTTTAGCATTAAGATACTTCCAAGAAAAGTCTCGGCTCAATTTAATATTTTCAAGCGCCTTTTGAATTTGATGTGAGGCCGGGATAGAGTGAGAGAACTTACCGACGATGGCGTGTCCAAGGCTTGTAGCCAATTTTTGAATCTCCGCGCCCGAGAAGTAGATCGCCGGAACACAATTGGATGTGGTTGCAAATCCGATGTTTTGGATGGACTCCGGGTCAAAAGCTTGCGGACCATCTGTTCGTGTCGTTCCTCGGACCATGTCCGCCATAGAGATTGGCTTCGTGGCTTGTCGCACTGCGGGGTCAATGCCGGCTCGATGGCTGCTCCATGCACCTCCTTCTTTGGGCGGGGTCTCGCTCTCGGCCCCATCTTGTTGGCCTCGTAGCATGTTCCCGTTGACACTCGAGGTATTGGCTCCAATCGTCGATCCCACCAAAGTGTCGGTTCTAGTTACCCCAAGGTCGGCGCCATTTGCCCGAGCCTTTGTCCGAACCTCCCCGGTACATGACTGGCCGGCTTCGAAGTTGTTTCGGAGCTTCCGGGTTCTCCCACGCTCGAGAGGAGGGAAATCATCGATGGGTGGATTGTAGGTAATCATCAAGACGTCCGAGACTTGTTCATTTGGCGAAATAAGGAGGGGTTGAGGGCCCCCCGCCGAGTAGGCCACCTCCGGCTGTTTTCCGGCGAGGAGAGGTTGTGCGCCATGAGATCCATCGACTCCGCCGCATCCAAGGAAGCAATGAGCATGAGGTTGTCGTGTGTTGGCTGCAAGGGATGTGCAACCGTCAAGTCCTCACGTGAGTGGGTGGGTTGGAAAGGGACCAAGTCTCTTTCTAAAAGTGGTTTTGTACTTGTATCCATTTGAGGTAATTTGACTTTCTCTCCATCCAAGGACATGTGGGCATCACATGGGAGTGTCTTGTCCGTTTGTGTTAGTCGTGGGGGCTGAGCATCACCTTGGCCGACGGGTGTGGAGACTCCGTCGGGGGTCTGGTCGGAATCCGGCGATGGCGTATCCTCTCCTTGTCCGGCAAGGTCGTCAGCCATACGAACGTTGAGATCCCCTTTATCATCAAGGTTCGGGATGACCGGAGAGGGATCCACCTTACCGTTTGGGTTCTTGGGGTCGGAGCTAGCCTCTTCTCCAAAGGAAAGCTTCTTTCGGAGCTGCTTATCTTCCGGGAGGGGTGATAGAATTAACCTTTTACGTCCATCTCCTTTAGCGGGTGGAGCCGGTGTGCACATCCGGCCTTTACCCCGGGGTTTAGAGGCTTTGAGTTTCATCTTCAAGCTCGGCGATTTAGGGAGGGAGTCATCCCCCGACCGGAAGATCATTTGCTGGTCCGTGATGAGCTGGGGTGCCTCAGAGTCCGGCTCGGGGTCCGGAGGATGGTCCGGCATGGAGATGACACCAAAAGCTCGACTCGTGTCGATGATGAGTGGGAGGGAGGCAGCAAGGTCGTCGTGGGGGGGGGGAAGCGAAGGGATGTAGGAGGGATGTAGGTGGTCGACGGTGTTGAAGAGTAAGGGTGGCGGGGTTGAAATTCAGGCAAGACAATCCGGGACAGCGGCGGGAGTTAGGGTGAGGGGATTGTTAGAGAGAAGGAAGAGCGTCTCTCTCTAAAGGCATCAACGGCCGGTGTTTCACCTCCTATGGTTGACAATGGCCCATCCTTAGCCGACTTCCCCCCTCTAGAGCGTGGTCGTACTCGGAAAATTCGGGAATCCTTTGAGAATGGTCCGGTGTGCACTAACCCGAGAGCAAGGCCCCAAGCCAGCCGTAACGAGCAAGGTGTTGTGCCTACGAACCCGCCATTGTTGATCGCCTCTAACCATGCTAAGGACGGTGAGGGTGGGCCGCGAGACGTTGATGTACCGATGGCCGAGGTAAGCTCGGACCCGAGGGACAAAGGGCGCTGGAGAGCTGAGCCATCCGGCACGATAACTGTGGATAAACAAGAGGGCTCACCTAGCAACGTTAGGCCCGGCGGGATCGGAGCCGTTGAGGGGCACACGACCAACCCAAGGTCCATGGCGGATATGGTTCGGGAAGGTCCGAGCTCCGAGGGTCACCAAGCCTTTGTCCCGGAAAATATTCTAAATATTGGCTATGCTACCACATCAAATGGGCTCCGGGCGATTTATTTCTCATCATCGGAGACACAAAAATTGGCAACGAGTCTCGGCCATGCTATCGTCGGTAAGTTCTCCCATTCTATTCCGGCTTCGCACCAAATACAAAAAGCACTTGATAACATCAAATGGGCGCCGGATTTTGATGCATATTGTGAATCCCCGATCGCGGCAATTTGGTGTAACCTAATTGGCCTCCCCATCCACTTGTTTGACCAATCGACCCTTTTTACCATCGGAAAACTCCTTGGGACCCCTATCCAAGTGGATCGAGCTACAGCCAACAAGACACGACTATCCTTTGCCTGTATTTGCATCGAGATCGACATAACGAAGCCACCACCCGAGGAGATCATCCTTGATATTTGTGGGCGTGAAACCTGCAACAGGTGAGGTGGGATAAGATCCCGGCATATTGTAGTGAGTGTAGGCACGTGGGGCATAAAAGTGAGGCTTGTTATGCGGCGGGTAAAGCGGGCCCAAGGTTCGAAGGGATGATATGACCAACCGAAGGACAACTTGAACAGCAAGGAGGGGAAACAACATTGGAGACCCAAAGAAACGGAAGCTCAACCGATCATAACAACAAGCACTAGAGATACGAATGATGGAGTTTGGCAAGGACCGGATGTCATGGGCGCTTTGCATGAGGATGGCCCAGTGGATTTGGCCCTTCGGACCGACGAGGGTGACAAGAGCTGGAGTGCAACCCATTTGCATTGTAGGGGCTCGGCTTTCACACCCTTTCATTATGGGAAAGGCCGAGGGAATAAGGCGAAAGGAGATACAAGTAACCACCGGGTCACACCCTCGTCCTTGGAGGACGGCGCGACGAAGACTCAGCCTCGGGTGATATAGTGAGGCCGAAAGGCTCGTTCAAACCTTTCGATCTAAAAAGGTCCGAAGCACAAGAGGTGAACAACCACATGAGCACCAATAGATATTTCTCCCTAATGGCACGGGAGAATTTCGTGGATAATGACTTGGAAGACACGGATGAAGGGGATGAGAACATTCCTCTCAAGGGGTCAAATACCAACGGGAAGATTTGGATTTTTGTAGAGGAAGGGGCTAACTTCGAAGTTGAGGATGACTCAGAATAGTTGCTCCATGGGCGGCTCACTTGCCCGTGGCTACCAACACCTATTGAGATCTCAGCTGTATATGCTAAGTGTACGAGAGGGGAGCGGCTTGCACTGTGGGACAAGATGAGAGACATCACCCAAATGTCGGAAGGGAGGCCTTGGTTCATTGGAGGGGACTTCAACACCATCCTCTCCACTCGCGATAGGACGGGAAGCGACACCAATCGGCAAGTGGAGATGGTTGACTTCGCCGAGGCAATAGAGGATTGCTGATTGTTGGACCCGGGCTTTGATGGCTCGGACTACACCTGGGCAAAGAATGGCCTCATGGAAAGATTGGATAGAGTGCTGGTCAGCGAAATGTCAACCCAACTTTTTGACTCAACTAGAGTCACTAATCTTCCCCGGGTAGCCTCGGATCATGGGCCAATACTCGTCCGGTGCAGAATGCCGATAACCTGGGGGGTGGTAGAGCGTTTCGGTTCCAAAACATGTAGATGCGGCATGAGGGGTTTGCTGATTTGGTGCGAGTAGATTGGATGGCTCCCACGGAGGCTACAGGCCTACTCAACTTGAAGATCAAGTTAGCAAGGATTAAACAGACATTCAAATGGTGGAACAAAGAGGTTTTTGGGAATATCCACACCAACCTCAAAGCCTGTGAAGAGAATATTGCCGTGGCTCAATCTGAGTTCGAGGAAGACCCCTCGGTCCGGAACAGAATAGAGATCAACAAACAAATAGCTGAGTACGTCCTTCTTCTCAAGATGGAAGAAGACTTCTGGCGCCAGAAAGTGGCTCTCCGTTGGCTGTAAGAGGGTGATAAAAACACTAGGTTCTACCAAAGTTGGCTGAAGCAAAAGAGAATTCGGTTGCGAATCCACAAGATTAATGCTAATGGGAGGGAGCTCACGGATGACCTTGAAATCAAAGACTCGGCGGTCGAGTTCTAACAAAACCTCCTTGCGCTAACTTACCCGGAGTTGGCTGCCCCAGACCTAGACCTCCTGCAACAACTTCCCCCTCGGAGCAATTGGAGGATCTCCCCAAGCCGCCAGATGCGGATGAAGTGAAAAGGGCGGTTTTTGACATCTCAGGAAATAGTGCCCCCGGACTGGATGGGTTCTCGGCCTTGTTCTACCAAGCTTGTTGGGGAATCGTGGGGCCGGATGTAGTGGATGCGGTTAGGCAATTTTTCTGTGGGGCCTTCCTCCCCCGACACTTGGGGAGACTACCGGCCTATCAGCTTGTGCAACGTCATCAATAAGGTGATTACAAAAGTCCTCACGAAGAGACTCGCACTCTTTCTACCACGTGTCGTCTCACCGAATCAAAGCGGGTTCGTAAAGGGGAGGCTGCTAAACGACAATGTGCTCCTCGCACAGGAAATGTTCCATGAACTTAGCCGATGCACCCCGGCCCCGAACGTTGCAATCAAGATTGACATGGCTAAGGCCTATGATCGGGTGCAATGGCCCTTTCTGCTCAAGGTCCTTAAGCAAATGGGATTCCCGGGCCCTTGGATTGCGGTTATTGAATGATGCATTGGAACTTGCTGGTTCTCAATCCTCATTAATGGCTCCCCAGCAGGTTTCTTCAAATCCACCCGCGGGCTCAGGCAAGGTGATCCCATCTCCCCTGCCCTCTTTGTTTTAGCAGCATATTATCTCTCACGCACCCTCGACATGCTTATTCTTGGGCACAAAGAGATGACCTTTAAAGCCAGTCATGGAAGCTTAGAGATCAGCCACCTTGCATATGCCGACGACATCATTATTTTCACGCAAGCGGCCACGATATCCCTCAGGAGGCTTAGAGCGTGCCTTGACCACTGTGGAGAGGTGTCGGGCCAACAAATCAATCTGGCCAAGAGCAACTTCTACATTGCGGAAGCGCATGAAGGATGGTCGAACTCTATCCAAATCGAAGGGGGCTTCTCTAGAGGTACCTTCCCGTTCCTTTATTTGGGGGTTCCAATTTATCGAGGTGTGAAGCGCTCAGATATGTTTATGTTCCTACGGGAAAAGATACGGCTAGGATCTCAGGGTGGGCCATCGACACCTTTCTTTCGGGGGGAGACTCACATTGATCAAGAGCATGCTTGAGGCGGTCCCACTGCATATCTTTCAAGCAATCGAGCCTACGAGTGGAGCCCTCAAGCAGCTGGACCAGCAAATGGCTCGCTTCTTCTGGAGATCGACTAGTGATAAGAAAAGGACACACTGGATTGGCTGGGACCAAATCTGCCTCCCCACGGCCGAAGGGGGCCTTGGTATCCCCAACCTTAAAGAGGTACTTCATGCTTTCATTATTAAACTTTGGTGGAGGTTTCGTGAAGAGAATTCCTTGTGGGCACAATACATGATGGCCAAATATTGCCACAAAGCAACCCCTCAAAAATCTAGAACGTCCGGAAGGCATAGCCCGACGTGGAAAAGGTTGCTAAGGGTGCGACATCAAGCTCACCCCCACGTTAGATGGGTGGTGCGACAGGGGAAGATTTATTTCTGGGACGACATTTGGATTGAGGATGTTGCGCTAAGGGAGCTATGCATTGACGACCGGGGCTTACCCTTGACTATGGTTTCGGATTTCATCCGGGATGGGACATGGGACGAGGCCAAGTTACACATGCTCCAGGACCAAGCCGGCCTCCCTCAACAAGCTATAGCACATATCCTTGACACTCCAATTGTCCCGAGGGAGCCGGACACCCCGCGATGGGTCCTCTCCCGGATGGGCGAATTCTCTTTAGCCACGACATGGGAAACCATTCGCTCACAAAGGCCAATCATCCCGGGGCTTGATGATATTTGGAAAGCCGGACTCACCAAGTCAATTGCAATTTTCAATTGGCGCCTCTTGTCAAATCGGATCCCAGTTGACACAAAATTCCAATGGAGAGGGATTGAGATGGCATCCAAATGCCAATGTTGCCCTATTGGACCGAACGTTGAATCCTTGCAACACCTTTTTATTCAAGGCCGTGGGGCAACTAGCATATGGAGGGAATTTGATGGGTGGTTCGTGGGATCTTCTCCGCCGATCAGAATCAATGATACAATCCCGGAGAGAGTCGACGTGTGGTCACGAAGGACACAACAACAAGATAAGAAAAACTTGTGCCATGCCTTGTCGTACCTCATCATGTGGTTCATTTGGGAGGAACAAAATAGGAGCCGACATGACCAAGTCCCCTTCAAACCTTACAATGTGATATGGCAAGTGCAAACCTTCATCCGGAATGGTATGGCTATTGGTACCATCAAGCCGAAGCATTGGAGAGGCATGCTCTTGAAGATGAATGTCCCAAGCCAAGCCGAGTCGCGAAGGCCAAGACCGCTTGCCATGCAAGTCAAGTGACACCCCCCGGACCAGCCCTGGATAAAGATTAACACGGATGGTGCAATTTCTCGGTGACGGGCAAGGCCGGAGGAGGAGGGGTAGTTCGAGAGGATATCGGGAAAGTCCTTGCCGCATTCGCTACCCCACTCGACGCTCAATCAGCCCTTGAGGCCGAACTTATGGCCATCCACCACGGCCTCGTCATAGCCAAGGAGTTCAATCGGCCTATATGGATTGAATCATATTCTGAACAAGCCATCAAGTTGTTCAATGGTACAACTTGGGGGCCGGCGCATATCTGTCGAACCATGGCGCGCCTCGCCATCCTCAAACAAAAACACCACATCCGAGCGACCTTCATCCACTGGGAGGGAAACAAAGCGGCTGATTGGTTAGCCAAGATGGGACTGGACCTTTCAAGCTTCCGTCACATGTCCGAACAAACGATCCCTAGAATGCTCAAAGCCATCATCTGTATGGACGAGATGGGCCACCCCAACATTCGAGTCCGGAATGAAGATCGCGAGTAAACAAGTGGCTGGGGAGGGACGGTTTGATCATGAGCTCAACGGACGCTGGAGAGTATGGTGGTGTCGCGCTACCCATGGCATGTCCCCCTCTTACTCTTATATCGTAATTGTTCTTGTGGTTCTTTGTAATTATTTTTGGTTTCCCTAGACTTAGATGGTTCGTCCTTCTTGTATCCCCTCAAATGTAACATCTTTTGCTTTGCAATATAGGGATGAGGGACCCACGAACCCTCCACCATGAAGGTGTTTGATTAAAAAAAATTGTGAATATTATGTGTGATGAGGAAGGCATGGTTGTGAATCCATTTTTAGAATGAGAACGATGTTTGTAGCCGTGACACTTAGGGGGAGGTACACCCCTTTAAAGAACTGTGTGATATCTTCCACGACATCCGTTCCAACAATCGGCCAGCATGCTTGATAGAACGTGGCCGAGAAGCCATCCGGCCCGGGTGCACTATCCCAGGATATTTCAAAAACTGCTCTTTTCACCTCGTCCAGGTCCGGTGGCTTATGAAGGTCAGTGAGTTCCTCCGTAGGAGGGAATTGGTGGATCAGGTCTAGGTCCGGCTCCTCGAAAACTGGGTTGTCTGGTGCAAGGAGGCTCTGGAATAACTCAACCGCCGAATTTCTAATCTCTGCTTCATCCGTAATCTGATGGCCATTTGCACAGATGGAGTGGATTCGCAATCTGACCCTCTTCTGTTTCACCCAACTTTGATAGAATCTAGAGTTTATGTCTCCCTCCGTGAGCCACCTCAAGGCCGCCTTTTGTCGCCAGAAATCCTCCTCCATTTTAAGTAAGAGGATGTATTCGGCAATGTTCTTGTTTATCTCGGTTCTGTTCCGAGGCGTTGGGTCTACTTCGAAGTTGGCTTTGGCCTTTGCAATCTCTTCTTCCATACTCTTGAGGTTAGCATGTATGTTCCCAAAGACTTTTTTATTCCAGGACTTTAAGGCCTTTTTGCTTCTTACCAACTTGATTTGGAGATTTAGGAGCCCGGTCCCCCGGTTGGCTGCTCCCAAATGTCTTCAACTATCTTTTTAAAACCTTCGTGCCGGATCCACATATTTTGGAAACGGAATGCACTACCCCCTGTGGCAGGTCTCGCCAACTTGCACCTTGCGAGGATCGGGCCGTGATCTGAGGAGACTCTTGGAAGGTTGGTCACCCTCGATGCCTCAAATACTTTGGTCCATGCCTCGCTAACAAACATTCTGTCCAGCCTTTCGAACAGCACGTTTTTGGCCCATGTATACTCCGCTCCATCATAACCCGGGTCAAGGAGTCGGCAATCTTCAATTGTTTCTGCAAAGTCGATTATCTCGCCCTGCCGATTGGTGTCACTCCCTACCCTATCAACATGTGAGAGGATCGTGTTAAAATCCCCTCCGATCATCCATGGAATGCCTTCCACTTGGTTCAAGATCTCCTTCATTTTATCGGTCCCACCGCCGGAAGCCCCACGTGCAAATCGGCCATACTCTTGGCAAGCTTCACTCATGTTGAAGAGGAGAATCCGGCGTTGGAAGCTTCCGGCTCATTACACACCTTGGAGGACGACGAAATGAGCCATAATGTAACCGCCGGTGCCAACTCCGTCGCCGTAATCCCGACCGCCGACCATGTGACCGGCGACGATGCCGGATCCGTTGATGAAGAAAAGGACACCACCCTACACAAGGATCGAGCGTTGGTTGTTGGTCCTAACATGGGACAAGTGTCCTTGGAGAGTGTGGGAGTCAACTTTCCTAAAATGGTAGAAACAACAAATCCACTTTTTGAAAGCTCATTGGCGCCATTCCACCCCGGACCCTCACGTGATCCCTAGCCGTTACACCCCCAATGCATCCAAAATTGAACCCCATTTTGCAGCTAGAATCCCTAGAGTTGGTCGAGATGCTCGATACTATGGCGGCGCAACCTTTACTCACCGGCAAACATCCGATGGACGAACAACCAAAGGACAACCACCTCCCTCAACTCCCTTGGACGACCGATGCACCAACAACACCTCCTATGGTTGACAATGGCCCATCCTTAGCCGACTTCCCCCCTCTAGAGCGTGGTCGACTCGGAAAATTCAGGAATCCTTCTAGAATGGTCCGGTGCGCACTAACCCGAGAGCAAGGCCCCAAGCCAGTTGTAACGAGCAAGGTGCCGTGCCTACGAACCCGCCATTGTTGATCGCCTCTAACCAAGCTAAGGACGGTGAGGGTGGGCCGCGAGACGTTGATGTGCCGATGGCCGAGGCAAGCTCGGACCCGAGGGACAAAGGGCGCTGGAGGGCCGAGCCATCCGGCACGATAACTGTGGATAAACAAGAGGGCTCGCCTAGCAACGTTAGGCCCCGGCGGGATCGGAGCCGTTGAGGGGCACACGACCAACCCAAGGTCCATGGCGGATATGGTTCGGGAAGGTCCGAGCTCCGAGGGTCACCAAGCCTTTGTCCCGGAAAATATTCTAAATATTGGCTATGCTACCACATTAAATGGGCTCCCGGCAATTTATTTCTCATCATCGGAGACACAAAAATTGGCAACGAGTCTCGGCCATGCTATCGTCGGTAAGTTCCCCCATTCTATTCCGGCTTCGCACCAAATGCAAAAAGCACTTGATAACATCAAATTTAGTCGAGGCTTTACATGGAAGTATATTAATGCAAAACATGTTCTTGTTCAATTTGAGGATATTGCGCTCTATGCTAGGCTGCTTGGTGGCCCCAAGGGGACCCCGGTGTGGTATGTTGATCGACATCCTATGCGAGTCTTCAAATGGGCGCCGGATTTTGATGCATATTGTGAATCCCTGATCGCGGCAATTTGGTGTAACCTAATTGGCCTCCCCATCCACTTGTTTGACCAATCAGCCCTTTTTGCCATCGGAAAACTCCTTGGGACCCCTATCCAAGTGGATCGAGCTACAGCCAACAAGACACGACTATCCTTTGCCCGTATTTGCATCGAGATCGACATAACGAAGCCACCACCCGAGGAGATCATTCTTGACATTTGTGGGCGTGAAACCTGCAACAGGTGAGGTGGGATAAGATCCCGGCATATTGTAGTGAGTGTAGGCACGTGGGGCATAAAAGTGAGGCTTGTTATGCGGCGGGTAAAGCGGTCCGACCCCCGAAGAGGAACTACAATATTACCAAGCCGAGACAGCCACACTAAGGGGCCCTAGGTTCGAAGGGAGGATATGACCAACCGAAGGACAACTTGATCAGCAAGGAGGGGAAACAACATTGGAGACCCAAAGAAACGGAAGCTCAACCGATCATAACAACAAGCACTAGAAATACAAATGATGGAGTTTGGCAAGGACCGGATGTCATGGGCGCTTTGCATGAGGATGGCCCCGTGGATTTGGCCCTTCGGGCCGACGAGGGTGACAAGAGCTGGAGTGCAACCCATTTGCATTGTAGGGGCTCGGCTTTCACACCCTTTCATCATGGGAAAGGCCGAGGGAATAAGGCGAAAGGAGATACAAGTAACCATCGGGTCACACCCTCGTCCAGGGTTGGAGGACGGCGCGACGAAGACTCAGCCTCGGGTGATCTAGTGAGGCCGAAAGGCTCGTTCAAACCTTTCGATCTAAAAAGGTCCGAAGCACAAGAGGTGAAGAACCACATGAGCACCAATCGATATTTCTCCCTAATGGCACGAGAGAATTTCGTGGATAATGACTTGGAAGGCACGGATGAAGGGGAGGAGAACATTCCTCTCAAGGATGACGAAGGTGGAGACACTCCCATGCTTATGGAGGTGAAGACATGCCAAGAGAGGAATGACCTTCAAATCATTGAATTTCAAGGGGGGGCTTTCACACCCGCCGGGTACGGACTCCTTTTGTTAATCATGTCAATACATCTTCTGTTTTGGAACGTTAGGGGGATCGCGAACGCGTCAACCCAAAACGTCCTAAAAAGACTAATTAAATCTCATAATATTTACTTTCTTGCAATAATGGAGCTGCTTACAACCCCTAACCCGGACAAATTCTCAAAGAAATTGGGGCTGATCTACAAGGGGTCAAATATCAACGAGAAGATTTGGATTTTTGTAGAGGAAGGGGCTAACTTCGAAGTTGAGGATGACTCGGAATAGTTTCTGCATGGGCGGCTCACTTGCCCGTGGCTACCAACACTTATTGAGATCTCAGCTATATATGCTAAGTGTACGAGAGGGGAGCGGCTTGCATTGTGGGACAAGATGAGAGACATCACCCAAATGTCGGAAGGGAGGCCTTGGTTCATTGGAGGGGACTTCAACACCATCCTCTCCACTCGCGATAGGACGGGAAGCGACACCAATCGGCAAGTGGAGATGGTTGACTTCGCCGAGGCAACAGAGGATTGCCGATTGGCCTCAACCACATCAGGCCCTACGAGGAGCTCTCCCTTCTCTCTAGAATTCGACCTCTCTCCCACCCTCCCCTTTGAGGGAGGTGAAATGTGATTGTTTCATCCGACACATGGTGAAGTCCGGTGGTGAGCTACCGAAGGGGGAGGCCACGGCCTTGATACACACGATGCAGCCCCCTTCCTCGCCGGAGTGGAAGTTTCGTTCGATTGCACGGCCCAAAACCAAAAGGGATGGCACGCCCCACCCGGAGAAAGCTCGACAAGCTCTCAAACGAGCCGGTCTTGAATCTGGTTCGGAGGTGAGTCGGGCTAAGAAGAAGATGGTGTTCGAAATGGCTGATGGACTCGTCGGCAAACTCCATGGTGAAGGGAGGGGGTCGCCGGATGTTAAGCAAGCTCTTATTGGGGAGATGTTGAGCTCCATAGCTAAAATGGCAAAGAATGAGAAAGCTTCGACAAAAGATTTGGAAGGTCTTCATGGTGAGGGGATGGCCGGAATTGCGCCGGCGCCGGTGTCGGCTGGCCGGGACCTTGATGTCTCATGCTTGGAGTATGAGATGGTCAACAAGGAGACCAATGCAAGTACACCCCTCCATGTGATGCCTAGGCTAGAGGATGGGTTGGCATGTGACTCACAAAAGAAGGAAAAGACAAAGGTTACTTTGCTTGGGCAAGAGAATGATGGTCCATTTGAGGTAAATGCCATTTTGAATTCAAATTCAGCACCATGTGCTATCCACACCCAATTCGGCATTGATGGAGACAAGAGGGACCATGGCACCGACGGCCGGCCGCCGGAGTACCCGCCGAAAAACCTGGTCCCGCCGGCGAATGCATGGAAGGAGGCTAAAAACTTGTTCGCACATTGGGGGACGGGGTGCATGGTGGGAGCCTCAACACCACATAAAACCCATAAGGACGAGCCACTCCCACTCGACGCCGGCAAGGTCACACCTTTGGGGACAACCGGAGACTTTGAAGGTACACCTTATCTCTCCTTTACCGATGTTGAAACGGAATATCTCTCGGAGAAACTAGGACTAGCCATTGTTGGGAAGTTTTCCCACTCACTCCCTTCTTCTTTCCAAATTCAAAAAGGCTTAAGGGGAATGGGGCTAGTTAGTTCTTTCACTTGGAAATACTTGAATGCCAAGCACATCCTACTTCAATTCCAAGATATGGCTGATTATGCTAAGGTCTTAAGTGGCCCTAATGGGAGTCCGGTTTGGTTTGTTGACATTCACCCAATGAGGGTGTTCAAATGGGCGCAGGACTTTGATACGTTCTTTGAGTCGCCCATCGTTGCCGTGTGGTGCAATATCATGGGACTACCGGCCCATCTTTTTGAGGAATCGGCCCTCATGGCGATCGACAAGCTATTAGGCAAGCCGTTACAAGCGGACCATGCCACAATCAATCAAACCCGACTCTGTTTTGCTAGGATATGTGTTGAGATTGATATCTCCAACCCCCCAACGGAGGAGATCATGCTAAACATCCTAGGCAAAAATTCAAGACACAAAGTAGCATGGGACCGTATCCCATTGTTTTGCGAGAATTGTAAGCATGTTGGGCATGTCATTGATGAGTGTCATGCGTTGGGAAGGAAGGGTCGAGGCAAGGATTACCGAACATCAACCAAGGCGTTCTACCCTAGCCACGATCACAAGATCATCCGTCGAGAATGGCGTCCAAAGGCGGCGATTAGGGTTGGCACCTCACCGAACATTGATCACACGAACAAGGAAAAAGATAGTGGCAACCAAGAGAAGAACAAGGAGGGTACAATGAACATCGATCCGTTGGCTCCTCGAGCGCCCCTTGGGAGTCAACCAAGCATGGACGAGGATGGATTCCAATTGGTGTCGAGGAAGAGGAAAGGCAAGGAACATAAGGGAGACATGCACTCCAAAGCTCAACACATCGACAATTTGCGTTTGAAAGACAATGTCGCCACGGTGTCATTCGATCGGGATGACTTTAGTGCGAACGAGCCGAGCACTTGCTCAATGAATGTCTCATGTGGGCTCCCCAACCGGGAGAAGGAAGGCTTCATCGAGGAACTTGATCCGGGAGGGATCGTTCATCGCGGGGGTATCCCTATTGTGGGCCTCAATTAAGTGACGGATCTTGGATTTTGTGATGTGAAGGTTGCACCATGTTAATTGTAATAGAATAGTGAAGAGTACATTGATGACCACTCTAGTTGGTAGGGAGGCCCTCGTTGTACTCTAATTGGTTTTGGCGAGCCGTAACTTTTGGGCGGCTCGGTGTTCCTAGTTTTTCGTTGCAATTGTCCTTAGTAATGCACAGGTGTGGGTCCGCCTGAACCCTCCACCCTCGTGGTGCTTTTGATTAAAAAAAAAACAGAGGATTGCCGATTGTTGGACCCGGGCTTTGATGGCTCGGACTACACCTGGGCAAAGAATGGCCTCATGGAAAGATTGGATAAAGTGCTGGTCAGCGAAATGTCAACCCAACTTTTTGACTCAATTAGAGTCACTAATCTTCCCCGGGTAGCCTCAGATCATGGGCCAATACTCGTCCAATGCAGAATGCCGACAACCTGGGGGGTGGCAGAGCGTTCCGGTTCCAAAACATGTGGGTGCGGCATGAGGGGTTAGCTGATTTGGTGCGAGTAGATTGGATGGCTTCCACGGAGGCTACAGGCCTACTCAACTTGAAGATCAAGTTAGCAAGGATTAAACAGACATTCAAATGGTGGAACAAAGAGGTTTTCGGGAATATCCACACCAACCTCAAAGCCTGTGAAGAGAATATTGTTGTGGCTCAATCTGAGTTCGAGGAAGACCCCTCAGCCCGGAATAGAATGGAGATCAACAAACAAATAGCTGAGTACGTCCTACTTCTCAAGATGGAAGAAGACTTCTGGCGCCAGAAAGCAGCTCTCCGTTGGCTGGAAGAGGGTGATAAAAACACTAGGTTCTACCAAAGTTGGGTGAAGCAAAAGAGAATTCGGTTGCGAATCCACAAGATTAATGCTAATGGGAGGGAGCTCACGGATGACCTTGAAATCAAAGACTCGGCGGTCGAGTTCTATCAAAGTCTCCTTGCGCCAACTTACCCGGAGTTGGCTGCCCCGGACCTAGACCTCCTGCAACAACTTACCCCCTCGGAGCAATTGGAGGATCTCCCCAAGCCGCCAGATGCGGATGAAGTGAAAAGGGCAGTTTTTCACATCTCGGGAAATAGTGCCTCCGGGCCGGATGGGTTCTCTGCCTTGTTCTACCAAGCTTGTTGGGGAATCATGGGGCCGGATGTAGTGGATGCGGTTAGGCAATTTTTCTGTGGGGCCTTCCTCCCCCGACACTTGGGGAGACTACCGGCCCATCAGCTTGTGCAACGTCATCAATAAGGTGATTACAAAAGTCCTCACGAAGAGACTCGCACCCTTTCTACCACGTGTCGTCTCACCGAATCAAAGGGGGTTCGTAAAGGGGAGGCTGTTAAATGACAATGTGCTCCTCGCACAGGAAATGTTCCATGAACTTGGCCGATGCACCCCGGCCCCGAACGTTGCAATCAAGATTGACATGGCTAAGGCCTATGATCGGGTGCAATGGCCATTTCTGCTCAAGGTCCTTAAGCAAATGGGATTCTCGGGCCCTTGGATTGCGCTTATTGAAAGATGCATTGGAACTTGCTGGTTCTCAATCCTCATTAAGGGCTCCCCAGCAGGTTTCATCAAATCCACTCGCGGGCTCAGGCAAGGTGATCCCATCTCCCCTACCCTCTTTGTTTTAGCAGCAGACTTATTCTTGGGCACAAAGAGATGACCTTTAAAGCCAGTCGTGGAAGCTTAGAGATCAGCCACATGCATATGCCGACGACATCATTATTTTCACGCAAGCGGCCACGATATCCTTCAGGAAGCTTAGAGCGTGCCTTGACCATTATGGAGAGGTGTCGGGCCAACAAATCAATCTGGCCAAGAGCAACTTCTACATTGCGGAAGCGCATGAAGGATGGTCGATCTCTATCCAAATGGAAGGGGGCTTCTCTAGAGGTACCTTCCCGTTCCTTTATTTGGGGTTCCAATTTATCGAGGTGTGAAGCGCTCGGATATGTTTATGTTCCTACGGGAAAAGATACGGCTAGAATCTCAAGGTGGGCCCATCGACACCTTTCTTTCGGGGGGAGACTCACATTGATCAAGAGGACGCTTGAGGCGGTCCCACTGCATATCTTTCAAGCAATCGAGCCTACGAGTGGAGCCCTCAAGCAGCTGGACCAGCAAATGGCTCGCTTCTTCTAGAGATCGACTAGTGATAAGAAAAGGACACACTGGATTGGCTGGGACCAAATCTGCCTCCCCACGGCCGAAGGAGGCCTTGGTATCCGCAACCTTAAAGAGGTACTTCGTGCTTTCATTATTAAACTTTGGTGGAGGTTTCGTGATTAGAATTCCTTGTGGGCACAATACATGATGGCCAAATATTGCCACAAAGCATCCACTCTAAAATCTAGAACGTCCGGAAGGCATAGCCCGACGTGGAAAAGGTTGCTAAAGGTGCGACATCAAGCTCACCCCCACGTTAGATGGGTGGTAGGACAGGGGAAGATTTATTTATGGGACGACATTTGGATTGAGGATGTTGCGCTAAGGGAGCTATGCATTGACGACCGGGGCTCCCCCTTGACTATGGTTTCGGATTTCATCTGGGATGGGACATGGGACGAGGCCAAGTTACACATGCTCCAGGACCAAGCCGGCCTCCCTCAACAAGCTATAGCACATATCCTTGACACTCCAATTGTCCCGAGGGAGCCGGACACCCCGCGATGGGTCCTCTCCCGGATGGGTGAATTCTCTTTGGCTACGACATGGGAAACCATTCGCTCACAAAGGCCAATCATCTCGGGGCTTGATGATATTTGGAAAGCCGGACTCACCAAGTCAATTGCAATTTTCAATTGGCGCCTCTTGTCGAATCGGATCCCGGTTGACACAAAACTTGAATGGAGAGGGATTGAGATGGCATCCAAATGCCAATGCTGCCCTATTGGACCGAACGTTGAATCCTTGCAACACCTTTTTATTCAAGGCCGTGGGGCAACTAGCATATGGAGGGAATTTGACTGGTGGTTCGTGGGATCTTCTCCGCCGATCAGAATCAATGATACAATCCCAGAGAGAGTCGACGTGTGGTCACGAAGGACACAACAACAAGATAAGAAAAACTTGTGCCATGCCTTGTCATACCTCATCATGTGGTTCATTTGGGTGGAACGAAATAGGAGCCGACATGACCAAGTCCCCTTCAAACCTTACAATGTGATATGGCAAGTCCAAACCTTCATCCGGAATGGTATGGCTATTGGTACCATCAAGCCGAAGCATTGGAGAGGCATGCTCTTGAAGATGAATGTCCCAAGCCAAGCCGAGTCGCGAAGGCCAAGACCGCTTGCCATGCAAGTCAAGTGGCACCCCCCAGACCAGCCCTGGATAAAGATTAACACGGATGGTGCAATTTCGTCAGTGACGGGCAAGGCCGGAGGAGGAGGGGTAGTTCGAGAGGATACCGGGAAAGTCCTTGCCGCATTCGCTACCCCACTCGACGCTCAATCAGCCCTTGAGGCCGAACTTATGGCCATCCACCACGGCCTCGTCATAGCCAAGGAGTTCAATCGGCCTATATGGATTGAATCAGATTCCGAACAAGCCATCAAGTTGTTCAATGGTACAACCTGGGGGCCGGCGCATATTTGCCGGACCATGGCGCGCCTCGCCATCCTCAAACAAATACATCACATCCGAGCCACCTTCATCCACCGGGAGGGAAACAAAGCGGCTGATTGGTTAGCCAAGATGGGACTGGACCTTTCAAGCTTTCGTCACATGTCCGAACAAACGATCCCTAGAGTGCTCAAAGCCATCATCCGTATGGACGAGATTGGCCTCCCCAACATTCGAGTCCCGAATGAAGATCGCGAGTAAACAAGGGGCCGAGGAGGGACGGTTTGATTATGAGCTCAACGGACGCTGGAGAGTATGGTGGTGTCGCGCTACCCATGGCATGTCCCCCTCTTACTCTTATATCGTAATTGTTCTTGTGGTTCTTTGTAATTATTTTTGGTTTCCCTAGACTTAGATGGTTCGTCCTTCTTGTATCCCCTCAAATGTAACATCTTTTGCTTTGCAATATAGGGATGAGGGACCCACGAACCCTCCACCGTGAAGGTGTTTGATTAAAAAAAAATTGTGAATATTATGTGTGATGAGGAAGGCATGGTTGTGAATCCGTTTTGAAGCCTGAATGTGTATGTGGAAGCATGAATATGTATGTGTGGAACTATGATAGACAAACTAGGGTTTGTGGGTGTTGAGCATGAAAACTATTGTGTACAGGCAGTAGGTTCCGACGACTGTTAGACCAATCAAACGATCTTATTTTGGCACGAAATTTGAACTGGATGAGGTTTTAGATGTCTTATGTGTTGTGTCCAATTTTCAGCTTCAATCGATGACAGATGATTTTTAATGAATTTTACAATTGAACTGCGCAGTCATGTCAGAATCGTGTTTTGCCTTGTAACAGTTCAGTGAGTTTTGACTTTGATTTGATCGATCAAAAGATGCCAAATTTTAACTGGATAAACCCTTATGTGTCTACTGTGTGGTGACCAAATTTTAGCTTCAAATGATATCGGATAAAATTTTAATGATTTTTACAAAAGGACTGTGTTGTTCTGCCAGATTCATGTTTTGCCGTAATAGTCCTTGTTGACAAGTTTTGAATGAAGTGCATGAGTAAGGATCTGATCCTATGAAGTGGTTATGTGTTGCACGTTGATGTGTGCTAAAGTGATAGTTTTTTTTATTGTGAACGATTATGATGGGCAATGTAAGAAAACGATGAAAGGAACGATAGGGCATGCATGATTAATGTGTTGGTGAAAAACTGATTGTGTTATGTGCTTATGGTGTTGACAAGGGTTATTGTGCGTACGTGAGTACGAAGAAGCAAGATTCGTGATAAAGTTGTGAACTGTGAATTATTATTATTATTATTTTTAATCAAACACCTTCACGGTGGAGGGTTCGTGGGTCTCTTATCCCTATATTGCACAAAAATCAGGGGATACAAATTTAGGATTACAAGAAGACCGATCAATCTATCTATGCCTAGAAGGTCAAAAAGCTTGTACAAAAATCTAGAACAATTACACCACAAGAGTAGGTAAGGGTCTTGCCGATGATGGCTCGACACCTAGGTACTCTTTGGCGTTCGGTGATGACGAGATCGGTGGAATCCTTCCTTGGTACCCTTTTCCTACTCATGCTCTTCTTCCAAAGCCTCCTCGCCCCGGGGCCCCTCATGCTCTCAGAGCCAGATCTCAGTTTGATCCAACAACTCCCACCCTCCCCGGAGGTAATAGCACTCCCCGATCCCCCGAATGAAGAGGAAGTTAAAAAGGCCTTCTTCGACATCTCCGGGGATAGTGCACCAGGGCAGGATGGCTTCACGGCCTCATTCTACCAAGCTTGTTGGGAGACGGTCGGGCCAGACGTGGTTGCAGCAATCGGACAATTCTTTGGAGGGGCCTTCCTCCCCGAGCCATTACGGCCACAAGCATTGTTCTTATTCCAAAAATTCCAGCGCCGGAATCGTCGGGTGATTACCGCCCAATCAGCCCGTGCAAAGTTTTTAACAAGATCATCACGAAGATTCTATCGAAGAGACTAACTCCCCTCCCCCCACTGGTTATCTCTCCAAACCATAGTGGGTTCGTGAAGGGATGGCTTCTCAATGATAACGTCCTATTAGCACAAGAGATGTTCCATGAGCTCTCGAGAAGTGCTCCGGCCCCCAATGTCGCGGTCAAGATCGATATGGCTAAGGCCTACAACCGAGTCCAGTGGCCTTTCTTACAAAAGTGCTACACCGAATGGGATTTCCGGCCTCGTGGATCTCTATGATTGAAAGATGGGTGGGATCATGTTGGTTTTCGATTCTGATCAATGGGGTCCCATCGGGCATTTTCATATCCACCCGCGGCCTTCGATAGGGAGACCCAATATCACCGGCCTTATTCGTGATTGCAGTCGACTACCTCTCAAGGGAGCTAGACAAGCTTATTTTTGGGAAAGAATGAGATGACTTTCAAGGCTACCCGCCACTGCATCGAGATAAGCCACCTTGCCTACGCCGATGACATCGTGATCTTCACACAAGCGGCAGCGGGCCACCTCCGGCGTATTCGAACGTGTCTAGATGATTATGTGGGGGTCTCAGGACAGCAGATCAACTTAGCAAAAAGCAATTTCTACATCACCGAAAGACATGAAGGATGCGCCAACCTGATCTAAGCCGAAGGCGGCTTCGCGCGAGGTACGTTCCCCTTTTTGTACTAAGGGGTCCCTGTTTATCGTGGTGTTAAGCGTACAGACATGTTCATGTTCCTACGGGAAAAGATTGCCGCAAGAATCTTGGATTGGGCTCATCGCCACCTCTCTTTTGGAGGAAGGCTTATGATGGAGACACAACCAAGCTGATCTACAAGGACAAGAAGATGGATCCATTGATCATTCCAAGTGAGCCAATTACAAGAGCTAGAGCTAAGAAGATAAAGGAGTCCATGTTGCTTTTAGTTGTTGAAATAAAAGCCCAATTACAAGACCATTCTACATTGGGCCAAGTGGTGAATATTATTCAAGTTTGTGGGTAGCCCAAGACTTGAAGTTTGGAGTCACTGCATATCACATTTTGGAGGCTCAAATTGATGATACTTGATGCATTTTCGTCAAAGTTGGAGCAGCGAAAATGAAGGGTCTATTTTAGTTACATTTTATGTAAAATAAGTGACTTTAGATATCCTAGAGTTACACCAAAGGTTTAAGAGTTACTTTTCTTTTATTGTGAGTCATTTTAGTGTCTTAAGTTGTACTAATGATGTGAGACTTTCAAGAGTCCATTCTAGCCTATAAATAGGCTTGTAAGCATGTCATTTGAAGACACCATTGGTCCAAGGTAAACTTTGCATAATGATTATTGATGGTGGTAGTTGTGCAATGTTGCAAGTTCTGAAATGGTGGAAAAGTTGAGCTTAACAACGGAAAAACATCCTAATCCATACAAGCTACAATGGCTTAATGAATGTGGAGAAATTCGAGTGACTAAGTGAGTTCTAATTTCATTTTCAATTGGCAATTATAAAGATGATGTTCTTTGTGATGTTGTGCCAATGCATGCAAGTCACATTCTTTTGGGGAGGCCATGGCAGTTTGATCGTAGGGTTATTTATGATGGATTTCACAACCACTACACCTTCAAGCACAACAACAAGTCTATTATGCTTGTCTCATTGACACCTCAACAAGTTCAAGAGGACCAACAGAAATTGTCACAAGCAAGGAGAGCTCGTGAGGTTGAGAGAAAAAAAAAGTGAGGGCATTGAAAAAGAGTCGAGTGAAAAAAAGAGTTGAGAGAAAAGTAAGAATGAGAGAAAAAAAGGTGAGGGCATTGAAAAAGAGTCGAGTGAAAAAAAGAGTCTAGAGAAAAGTAAGAATGAGAAAAAAAAGGTGAGTACATTGAAAAAGAGTCAAGTGAAAAGAGTCCGAATGAAAAAAAGAATTTTTATGTGGAAGCAAAAGAAATAAAGAGTGCAATAGTTGAAAAAGAGAGTGTTTTCATCTTAGTGTACAAACAGTCTTTGTTTACCACTAACGAATTAACCATTTCTTTGCCAAGTACTTTTGTGTCTCTTTTACAGGAATTCGAAGATATTTTTCCAGTGGAAGAATCAAGTGGATTACCTCCATTAAGAGGTATTGAACACCAAATTGACCTTGTTCCCGGGGCAGTTCTACCAAACCGACCAGCCTATAGAGCCAATCCCGAAGAGACTAAGGAAATTCAAAGGCAAGTGCAAGAGTTGTTGGACAAAGGAAAAATCCGTGAGAGCATGAGTCCATGTGCTGTTCCGGTAATTGTTGTTTCTAAGAAAGATGGATCATGGAGGATGTGCATCGACTGCCGAGCAATCAACAAAATCATGGTAAAATATCGCTATCCCATTCCTAGGCTAGATGATATGCTTGATGAATTGCATGGATCTGTTGTGTTTAGTAAGATCGATTTGAAAAGTGGTTATCATCAAATTCGAATTAGAGAAAGAGACGAATGGAAAACAGCATTTAAAACAAAATTTTGTCTATATGAGTGGTTAGTAATGCCTTTTGATTTAACTAATGCACCAAGTACTTTCATGAGATTGATGCACCATGTTTTGAGAAAATTCATTGAAAAATTTGTGGTTGTTTATTTTGATGATATTCTTATCTATAGCAAAAATGTGGATGAACATTTTAACCATGTGCGTGCAGTTTTGGATACCTTACGTAAAGAATCATTGTATGCAAATCTCAAAAAGTGTTCTTTTTGCATGGATAAAGTTGTTTTTCTGGGTTTTGTTATAAGTGCTAATGGGATTGAAATGGAAAAGGAGAAGGTGAAAGCTATTTTAGAATGGCCAATTCCTCAAAATGTAGCACAAGTTAGAAGTTTTCATGGTCTTGCAAGTTTTTATAGGAGGTTTGTCAAGGATTTTAGTACAATTGCTGCACCTTTGAATGAAATTGTGAAAAAGGATGTTTGTTTTTATTGGGGAGAAAAACAAGAGCATGCTTTTAATCGCCTTAAAGAAAAACTTACAACTGCACCAATTCTTTCTTTGCCTAACTTTGATAACATGTTTGAGCTTGAATGTGATGCATCTGGAGTAGGCATAGGAGCTGTTTTGTTGCAGGATGGAAAGCCAATCACTTACTTTAGTGAAAAGTTGAAAGGAGCTCAATTGAACTATCCAACGTATGACAAGGAGTTATATGCTTTGGTTAGAGCTTTGGAAACATGGCAGCATTACTTGTGGCCTAGAGAGTTTGTAATTCATACAGATCATGAATCTCTCAAGTACTTGAAAGGTCAAGGTAAGCTTAGCAAGAGACATGTTAAGTGGGTGGAATTCATTGAATCATTTCCCTATGTAATCAAATACAAAAAGGGAAAAGAAAACATTGTGGCTGATGCATTGTCTCGGAGGTACCTTTTGATCACTACTTTGAGTTCTAAGTTGCTTGGTTTTGAGTTGATTAAGGAAATGTATGATAATGACCCGGACTTTTCTTCTATCTATTTAGCTTGTGAGCATGCTGCATTTGACAAGTTCTATAGGCATGATGGCTATTTGTTTAGAGAAAATAAACTGTGCATTCCTAAAGTTCTATGCGTGAATTGCTTGTGCGTGAAGCTCATGGTGGTGGTTTAATGGGGCATTTTGGAGTCCATAAGACAATGGATGTTTTGCATGAATATTTCTTTTGGCCTAAAATGCGTGTAGATGTTGAAAGAATTTGTAAAAGATGCATAACTTGCATGCAAGCCAAGTCTAAATCACACCCACATGGTTTGTACAAACCGTTACCAATTCCTAGTGCACATTGGGAGGATATTTCAATGGACTTTGTCGTTGGTTTGCCAAGAACAAAAAGAGGTTGAGATTCAGTTTTTGTGGTTGTTGATAGGTTTTCAAAAATGGCACATTTTATTCCATGTCACAAAACTGATGATGCATCTCATATTGCTGATTTGTTCTTTCAAGAAATTGTCTGTTTGCATGGTGTTCCTAGATCAATTGTGAGTGATCGAGATGCTAAATTTGTGAGTCATTTTTGGCGTGTGTTGTGGAATAAGTTGGGAACTAAACTCTTGTTTTCTACTACTTGTCATCCACAAACAGATGGACAAACTGAAGTAGTTAATAGGACTTTGTCTCAATTACTACGAACTTTAGTTAAAAAGAACTTGAAAAGTTGGGAGGAATGCTTACCTTTTGCTGAATTTGCTTATAATCGAAGTGTTCATTCTGCTACTAACTTTTCTCCATTTGAAGTTGTGTATGGTTTTAATCCATTGAGTCCACTAGATTTGATTCCAATACCTATTGAAGAACATGCAAGTCTTGATGGAAAAGCTAAGGCTGAAATGGTGAAAAGATTGCATGAAAGGGTAAGACTCAACATTGAAAAGAGGACAGAACAATATGCAAAGCAAGCCAACAAGGGTCGGAAACAAGTCATCTATGAGCCGGGAGATTGGGTTTGGTTGCATATGAGAAAGGAGAGATTTCCTTCGAAAAGAAAGTCCAAGTTGCAGCCAAGAGGAGATGGACCATTCCAAGTGATTACAAAAGTCAATGATAATGCTTACAAACTAGACTTACCTGGTGAGTTTAATGTAAGTGCTACTTTCAATGTTTCTGATTTATCTCCTTATGTTGGTGAATTAGATTCGAGGACGAATCCTCTTGAAGAAGAAGGGAATGATGGAGACACAACCAAGCTGATCTACAAGGACAAGAAGATGGATCCATTGATCATTCCAAGTGGGCCAATTACAAGAGCTAGATCTAAGAAGATAAAGGAGTCTTGATGGGGCTTGGGGTGCCCCATCTTCCATGGTCTCGGACTTCATTAGGAATGGGGCTTGGGATGAGGCCAAGCTGCACAACTCCACGACCAGACCGGACTGCCGCAAGTAATAATTTCACAAATCCTCGACACTCCAATCTTTTCGGGAGAGCCGGACATCCCAAGATGGACCCTATCTCGACTCGGGGAATTCTCGCTAGCAACAACTTGGGAGACTATTTGCACACAGAGACCGAGAATCCAGGGGCTCGAATATATCTGGAGGGCTGGCCTTACTAATTTTATTGCAATCTTTAATTGGCGTCTTTTGTCGAACTGAATCCCGGTTGACTCCAAGCTCCACTGGAGGAAAATCGAGTTGGCGTCAAAATGCCAATGCTGCCCACGGTGGCCTAATTCCGAGTCTCTCCCTTTCGTCCGAGGCTGGGGAGCAACGTGTGTTTGGAGAGAGTTCCACGGATGGTTTGAGGCCCCATCCCTCCGGATTAACGACACCATCCCGGACAGGATTGTAGTGTGGTCACTAAGGATCCAACAACAAGATAGGAAACACCTTTGCCGCATCATGCCTTATCTCATTTTGTGGTTCATCAGGGCAGAGAGAAATAGGAGTCGGCATGAGCAAGATCAGTTTAAACCTTTCAACGTGGTCTGCCAAGTTCAGATGTTCCTTCACAACAACATGCCCAACGGGCATATCAAGCCGAAATAGTGGAGAGGAGTGAAACTTAGAATAAGCATCCCGAACCAACTCGAGACAAGGGGACCGAGACCGATCGTCATGCCGATTAAGTGCCAACCCCCGGATCGGCCGTGGATCAAGCTAAATACGGATGGTGCGTATATGGTAGCAACGGATAAGGGAGGGGGTGTCGTTTGGGACTATTTCGGGAAGATGCTCGTGGCCTTTGCAACACCCGTCGACTCCCATTCGGCACTGGAGGCCGAGCTTTTGGCCTTGCACCATGGGTTGGTGGTAGCCAAGGAGTATAACCAACCCATCTGGATTGAATTCGACGAGGAACAAGCTATCAAATTACTCAATGACAACACTTGGGGCACGGCGCATGTTTGCCAAGCAATGGCCTGCCTCCACGCCTTCAAGAGACAGCATATCATTCGCGCCACCTTCATTCACCGAGAGGGCAACAAAGCGGGTGACCTGCTCGCCAAGATGGGCATTGAACAAGACTCCCCCTACCGTTTGACCACCCACAATGCTCCGAGAATGCTCAAAGCCATTCTTCGAATGGATGAGATGGGAATCCCCAACCTTCGGGTGAGAGATAAGGACCGTGAGTAGAGCTTGGGCTGGGATTGGACCTACCGATCTTGCTTTCACCGGACGCTGTAGAGTACGTAGGTGTCGAACCAATTATGGCATGACCTCTCCTTACTCTTGTGGTGTAATTGTCCTAGAGTGTTTTGTAAATTAATTTTGTTCACCTAGACATAGAAAGCTCGGCCTACTTGTAATCCTTTGATTGTAACCACTTTTTGAGTTGAAATATAGGGATGAGGGACCCACGAACCCTCCACCGTGAAGGTGTTTAATTAAAAAAAAAAGAAGCTCCTCGCGGAATTCCTTCAAGGTTAGATCGCGCGTCTCATCAGATTCCTCCCGACGCCGATCAGAATCAGTGATCTTCGTAGAGAATTCAGCCATGGTAGCTTTGACTAGCTCCTCCAAACGCCGCATATCTCCGGGGCAAGTGTCCACCATCACAGGAGTCGGATCGGGTAGGCTGATACCACTTGGTACGGAATCGGGGTCACCGATGATTGGAACGACGACCTGAATTGCACCAACACGTATGGAACTATGGGAAGGAGATGAGAGTGAGAAAGGAGATGAGAGTGAGGAAGGAGAAACAACTTGTATTAATTCGATGATATGAGAGTTACAACTGAAGGGAATCCAGCTTATATAGCTGTGAATTAACTAACTAATCGTACAACTGTGAACTAATCGTAACTAACTTGAAATGATGAATCTAACTAACTAATAACAAACTATTCTTCACGCCACGTGTCGATATTCTCCGCGATTTCCTCGTGTGCTTTCATCACTGCACACGTGTTATTTAAGTCACCTTGTGCATTTATTCCTTCATTCTACTATCATCATTTCCATGCATCACACCGCCATTTCCGTCACCACCACCAAACGCCGCCCCTCCTGCCTCTCTCGGATTCCCTCTCTCTTCTCAAAATATCTCATTTCAAAAGCCCTAAATTAAAAGGGACAACCCCTAGCTTCGCCTTCCCTCTTCTTCCTCGGCGAATTGGTCATTGGCCATTGTCCACAACCGTTCACCGGCATCACTCCCTCACTCCCAACTTCACGCCGTAAATCTCCAATTGGAAGCCTTAAATCAAAGAGGCTCGGCTGTGCCTTGCCCGTCGGTCATCGTGGTCTCGCTCACCCACCTCGTCTCCGGCCGCTTGACGAGCAGGGCCGTCGCCCGCTGTGTCACTCAGTGCCGGCTCTCCGTCACTACTCACAAACGGCAGCTACACCCGCACGTCGTCGGTGAGCCACCACCCAAGCTAAGCTCTCCATCCCCTCCCTTTTTTCCTCTTTATTGGTTTTAGATTCGAGCAGTAGCTATGTTGGAAGCCTTTGATTGTGGTATCTAAAGTCATGATCTTTGGAGAAGAATTTCTATTTCACTGCATTGAATTCTATGGTTTGCGTTACATCCTTAAGTTGTGAGGTTGCTTATTGTTTGTGAAACTTAGCAAATGCTTGCTCTTGATATTGGTGTGAGAGTCCTATTGACATCGAAGTTCTTGGCTAGTTGATGAGGTTGATTTCACATGATACAAGGGGGAGTTTGGTTGTATTACTACTGATCTTATTTAGAATGAAAGCTACTTGAAATTCTAGGTTGTGGTGGCTCTAAAAGATGTTAAATTGTAGTATTTTACCTGAAAACTGCAGCTGCGTTGTACTCTTAGCCCTCAGTTACTCCTTACTCAGTTACGTTGCTGGGAGGAATTCTAAAGTATGTGGGAATGTTCCCAGGTGGTGTGAGGAGGGTTTTTATATCCAAAATCGTGTACTAGTGAAGCATTAATTTGGGTTGTTGCATGTTTTGTTTCCTTCTACAGTAGGTACCCTTCTCTAGGTCAATGCAGTCACTTTAACTCCACGTCCTTGATGTTGATCTTTTGTAGGTGCTCAACAAGGGAAGATGGTGGTTTGCATGTGATCTGCAGCTCTGCAGAGTGGCTACTGCTGCTTGGGCAGATGTTGCAGGTTGACCTTGCCCTCTTTAGGCCAAGCTCATCTCCATTATTGAAAAGGCAATGTCACCCTTTCCACTTAAGTATAGGTTGCAAACTGCCTTAGTATCTTATGCGTTTTTAGTTTAATTTGTTTGTGAGAAAGTGGACTGATCACATACGGCTGCCACCTTGATGTCCCGGGTCCAACGGGCCGTCGACAATCGGGCCGAAAATCGAGCCTAAGGAAGGGGCCGAAGCTTAGCATTTCTAAATTGTAATAGGGTAGTGCTTTTCCAAGCTTTCTTTTCTTTCAAACATGTATGAAACATTTTATAAAAGTTAGAATGTATTATTTTTCCTTCATTTTCATTATCATACATTTTGTAAACTAAGACAAAGTTCGGAAAGTAACACGTTGTATTTTATTTACTTAAAGAATAAACGGACAGATTTCCATTTTTATTCGATCCTTGCTCGTTTCTTTAAATTTCCAGATTTATGTTAGTCTTTAATCGTGCAAATCTAACATAGGCATTGCATAATAATCGTACTTAAGGTATTTAGGAAGAGGCATTCACTTCACATTTCTTTAATTATTTCATAAGGTTAAGGTAATTAAATCGTGGCCATTACGCATATACTAAAACAAAATACTCTATTTATATACTACACATCAAATATATACATAAAATTCACAATTTATACATACGTGGCACCTACTACGCACACTCACTACAGACAATTTATACTACGCATAAAATTCACAATTTATACTATGCACTAAATGGACTGCACATACAACCCACACTTACTACGTACACAAAATACACAATTTAAATATAGTACACAATAAATGCACACATAATATACACGATATATACATGACACATACTACAAATATTAAATACATTATAAATAAAATACACAAACACAATATAAATAAAACACACTTCATACACATTGCGCGCTATATACACACTATACATACCACAAATATTAATCACACTATAAATAAAATACACTACACATGTACTGTAAACATACATGCCTACATTGCACACACTATGGGTAGTAGCACAAAATACACAATTTATACACTATACATGTCACGGCCGCAGTTAGCTAAGGATAGCATAACTCGGGGAAATCGTGACTAAGGAGGGATTATAAGAAGCGGGGACAGAATTTAGGGGAAAATTAAAGCCAAGGCAGAACAAGACACACAAAAATAAAGTCAAATAGTGAAATACTTATAACAAAATACACTCGATTATACAGAATCGAGTGACTATTAATATAAGTTCTGAATATCAGAGTCAAAAGTAAAATAGGCATTTCCTCTTAACCGGCACAGCGGAAACAAAAGAACGCGGTCCATGTGTGGAGACATGAACCTCCGAGAGTTTTATTCTTAGTTAGTTACTAGCTTGCTCTCCTCAGCACTTGTCCCTCCCCCTTTCCACGACTCAACCTGCACATTTAGAAATATATGCAGGGCTGAGTACAAAAGTACTCAGTGAACACCTTGCCAAAAAAATATAAATATACTTTTGAAAATATTGTCAAGCCATCATCACAGTAACACTCGGGGATTTTATTTAAAAGTCCCGATCTTACTAAAAATATTCACATTGGGCCCTTTTTCCTGTACTTAGCCTTATCTGATCACACTATGCCGTCGAGATGGTGTTCTCGCATGGTCAGCTTCTCTGCCCATCATGTCAGAGGTTTCCATGTACCGGGAAGGTGGCCACCTTCCACGGTCACCTTCTCTGCCGTTCATGGTCAGAGGTTCCGAGTAGGGACACCACCCTACCAGGACTCAAAATCGAATCGATTCACATATATAATCATTCATGTTCACTTGGCCTTAGCCAAACAGATAGACATCATACACAAAACATTTATGGCAAGACAACATCTTTAAAATCACGAACATGTGTTCGAGTTTTCATAGAATACGATTTGTATTTTAGTATAAGAAAGCTCACCTTGATTGCTTAGTTTCCTTAACTTGAATTTCTTACTCCGACCTTACTTGCGGAGATAACCTTTTTGAAACAACACAAAAGGAAAGTACTATTTTAGTTTTAAGAAAAGAAGCAAAGTCTAATCTACTTAGGGAGAAAGTCTCAAGCCTAGCCCCGATTATTATTATTATTATTATTATTATTATTATTATTATTATTATTATTATTATTATTATTATTATTATTATTATTATTATTATTATTATTATTATTATTATTATTTTGGATTATATTCAAATTCTAATTCAATCATAGAGTATGTAGTATTATGTTTCCGAGGGAATGAATAAGTACGTGCATTTGGCTATATATATTACTGTGAAAGAATATAAAATAGAATAAATTATGCCATTTAAACTTTAGGATAAATATTAATATTAAACGAAATTTACTGGATACCTAAATGTAAGTACTAGTATTATTTTACTCTTAGGCCCAAAAATAATTTAATTCGAAATTGGGTCTTTTCCTAATTATTTACTGTAATGAAATTAGGCTCAGATTCAACTCTTTTTTTCTAGGCCCAAACATTTAAATCATTAGCCCAAAAAAATAGAACCCATTACTAATACCCTAAATCCTTCTCCTCCTTCCTCATTCTAAAAAAAAGAACAGCAGCTTTCTTCTCCCATTTGGACTCCGCCGCCACCAGCCTCACCGCCGCCACTCTCCAGCGCCGCCGCTCCGGCTGCGCTCCTCTCTCCCTTCTCTCCCTCTCTCACTCTTCTCTCTTCTCTCAGCCTCACGCCGCCGCCGTCCCTTCTTTCTCCCCAGATTCGCCGCACCTCTGCCACCGCTGCGAGTCCGCTGTCGACGCGGATCCACCTCAGCCGCCGTCGCCGAAGGCCTCCCCAGCCGTCGTGGATTCTGCTATCACCTCGTGCAGCTCCTCCCGCCGCCGTGCGCATCGCTGCCGCCGCTGTGCATGCACAAGCGGCGGCTCCGGCATCTCCCCCTATGCTGTTGCTTCACCACCGGCAGCCTCCCCCACACTCTGCGACCACTGACCCCCTCCTCCAACAACACCACAACCGCCGTCCACCTCATCCAGTTGGTAAGAATTAATCCTAGTTTTCTCTAGATTTTTACTTTGTTAAATTATACATATGTAAGATTCTTGGTGTTTGAAGCATGTAGGCGGGTGAAAGTTACGAATTTGGTGGTTGATTTGGGGTATGGAACGTTTTTTTTTATTGACGAAGGAGTGCCGAAGCTTGCTGTCGGAAGTCCGGTAGATTCATCTTCTAAGATAAGTTACTATCATTAATTGAGAAACTGCCATTTTACCATTTTATGCTTAGACGTGTCATAGCAACTAGTTCTTGATTAGCTATGTTCCTCAAGACTAAGTTTGCCTACATGTAAAATTTTAATATGTTAATAAGTGAGTTGTGGTACTTACTTTTGTTTGATTATGAAAGAGAGTTGTTGAATTTTGTGCTTTCGTGTGATGGTGCAGCTGAATTTGTTTACTCCTCTTGCTTCAGCTTGTTGTGAGATTATGTGGGGTTTATGAAGGGATTATGTGGGGTTTGTGAAGGTGATGTTTTATGGTGAAAGAAAATGGGTAAATATACTGATTTATATAAAAAAAAAAAGAGCAGACGTATCTTGCAATTATTCTTGCAGAGAATAATTACCATATGTGTCAGAGAAGGAGGATTTTTTTTCTACCCTTCATTAATGCAGCATTCATTATTTCTAGTACTCATCAAGGCAGCATTTAATGCTGCCATGACAATGGTCCCTCTCGGATAAGCTAAAAAAAATATTAATTATTATTATTTTTTATTTATTATTTGAGTATTTACTTACTTAATCATTTAATTTGGTGTAGTTATAATTGGTTCAAGTTCGTGGTCCTCCGCGTTGAAGTACCCGCTTTCTTAAAACATACGATGTAAAGAATAAAAATTTTGTTGGACTTTTATCGAATGTATCGGACATTAAAATTTTAATTATGGGACTTTATTATATTTGTATAGGTGTACTATTTTTATGTGTTCTATTTTCTTGCCTAACGTCGAAACAAACAACGGAAATCTATCGTAGTTCGGATTTAATCGCATAAAAGTCACTTATATAGATAATCAAGCTAATAATATTGTTTCTAATAATATAGATTTAGCGGGTCGTTACATACTATCCCTCTTAAAAGAAATTTTGTCCCGAAATTTAGAAAGTATTTAGACAAAAAGCTCGGGATATTTTTCCTTCATTTTCTCTTCTAGCTCCCATGTTGCTTCTTCCTGTCCGTGGTTTTTCCATAAAACCTTCACTGTAGTAATCGACTTGTTCCGAAGCTGCTGCACTTTCCGGTCTAGTATTTCTACCGGTTTCTCTTCATAACTCAAGTCAGGTTCTAGAGCGATTTCTTCATGACGAATCACATGTTTCGGGTCGAACACGTACCTTCGAAGTTGGGAGACGTGGAATACGTTGTGCACATTCCCAAAATTGGGTGATAATGCCAAACGATATGCTACCGGGCCTACTTCCTCCAGAATTTCATAGGGTTCAATAAATCGTGGTTTCAGCTTTCCCCTGAGTCCAAATCTGGCTATTCCCTTGGAAGGAGATACTTTCAAAAAGACTTTCTCCCCGATGTTAAATTTCAATTCCGTTCGACGCTCATCGACGTAGGATTTTTGCCGATCTTGCGCTTCCTTAATCCGATTCCGGATTTGTCTCACGATTTCAATCATCTCTGCCACTGTTTCTGGGCCTAATACTTTTCTCTCCCCTACTTCGTCCCAATAGAGCGGAGACCGACATTTTCTTCCATATAGTGCCTCGTAAGGCGCCATGTCGATGGTGGCTTGATAACTATTATTATAGGCAAACTCTATCAGGTGCAAGATGGATTCTCAGTTTTCTCCTCTATCGAGTACGACGACCCTCAACATATCTTCCAGAGTTTGAATTGTCCTCTCGGATTGTCCGTCGGTCTGGGGGTGGAATGCGGTACTGAAATTTAATCTCGTACCCAATTCCCTATGCATGCTTTGCCAGAATCTGGACGTAAACTTCGAGTCTCGGTCTGACGTGATGGACACAGGCACTCCATGCAGACGCACGATTTCTCATACGTATAACTGTGCTAGCTTCTCAGACCCATACGTGATGGGAATAGGGATAAAATGAGCACTTTTTGTGAGTCGATCAACAATTACCCAAATGGCAGTATTCCAGCGCTTGGATCTGGGTAGGCCTGTCACGAAATCCATGGCGATGTGTTCCCACTTCCACTCTGGAATTTCCAAGGGTTGTAATTTTCCGTAAGGTCGTTGGTGCAATGCCTTGACTCGCTGGCAAGTTAAACATCTCTCGACAAACGTTGCGATGCTTCTTTTCATGCCGTCCCACCAAAATTTTCTTTTTAGATCTTGGAACATTTTTGTGCTTCCCGGGTGGCGGTATATGGGGTGTGGTGTGCCTCGATCAATATTTCGTTCCTTAGGTCCAGGTTGGCTGGTACACAGTCTTCCTTCAAAAGTGAGGGCATTGTCCGCCTCTTCCCTATAATTGCTTTGCTCACCGGTTCACACTTTCATTCGTATTTTCTCCAGAGCTTCGTCGTGTCTTTGGGCGTCAACTATTCGTTTTCTCAGGTCGGGCTGCAGCACCAAAGTAGCGATTTTGGCCTCCACCATTTCCGGTGCTTGTACTATTTCTATCCTCATCTTGGCGAATTCCTGTATCAGTATTTCCTCCCGGGTGGCCAGACAAGCTAGTTGTTGAGACTTTCGACTCAGTGCGTCAGCTACCACATTTGCTTTGCCAGGATGGTAGTTTATGCTGCAATCGTAATCCTTCACCAGCTCGAGCCATCTCCTCTGCCGCATGTTTAGATCCTTTTGTTCGAAGAAGTACTTTAAGCTCTTGTGGTCAGTGAAAATCTCACACTTAACCCCATATAGTTGGTGTCTCCAAATTTTCAGTGCATGCACTACGGCCGCTAATTCCAGATCGTGGGTGGGGTAGTTCAGTTCGTGGGGTCGGAGTTGTCTCGACGCGTAAGCTATCACCTTCCCGTTCTGCATTAGGACGCACCCGAGTCCATTTTTTGAAGCATCTGTGTAGACCACGTAATTTGTTCCTGATTCTGGCACGGCTAACACGGGGGCGGTGGTTAGTTTCTCTTTTAGCAGTTGGAAGCTAGCTTCGCATTCAGGGGTCCACACAAACTTGATGCCCTTTTTGAGTTGTTGGGTCATTGGCCTGGCAATCTTTGAGAACCCTTCGATGAATCTTCTGTAGTAGCCAGCCAGTCCTAGAAAACTCCGAATTTCGTTCGGGCTGGTTGGTGATTTCCAGTTTTGTACGGCCTCTACCTTCGCTGGATATACCCGAATTCCTTCTGCCGTTACTATGTGTCCAAGAAAATTAACCTCATTGAGCCAGAATTCGCACTTGCTGAATTTAGCATAGAGTCTCTCGGTCCTTAACGTTTCGAGGGTAGTTCTTAGATGCTCAACATGTTCCGATCTATTCTTCGAGTAGATGAGGACGTCGTCTATGAAGACCAGGACAAAATTGTCGAGATATGGGTGGAATATGCGATTCATTAAATCCATGAATACCGCAGGGGCATTGGTCAATCCAAAAGGCATTACCACAGACTCGTAGTGACCGTATCTGGTGCAAAAAGCCGTCTTGGGTACATCTTCAGACCGGATTTTCAGTTGGTGGTACCCAGACCTTACGTCAATCTTAGAAAATATACTGGCCCCCTTAAGCTGGTCAAATAAATCATCTATCCTTGGCAAAGGGTATTTATTCTTGAGTGTCACCTTGTTCAGTTCTCGGTAATCTATGCACATCCTCAAGGTTCCATCCTTCTTTTTGACGAAAAGTACAGGAGCTCCCCATGGCGACACACTGGGTCTGATGAAACCCAGGTCTAAAAGTTCTTGTAGTTGTAATTTGAGTTCTCCCAGTTCCTTTGGGGCCATTCGGTACGGCGCTTTTGAGATCGGCACGGCTCCTGGTTCTAAGTCAATGGTGAATTCCAGTTGTCTGTCTGGGGGTAACCCGGGCAGCGTGTCAGGAAACACGTCTGGAAATTCACGTACAATCTCCACATCCTCAATCTTCTTTTCTTCATTATGTCCTTCGCTTAAGTAGACGAGGTAGGCGGAACACCCTTTTCTTACAAGCGCGACTGCTTGTAGGACTGAGATTATGGATTTGCGCTTGTTCATAGTGATTCCATGGAATTCAACTTGCCCTTCTCCTGGGGTTTGGAAAGAAATTTGTCTTTCACTGCACTTGATGGTGGCGTGGTTCTTGGCCAACCATTCCATCCCTAGTATAATATCAACATCTTCCATTTTTATGATCCCCAAGTTATTAGCAATAACCTTACGTTCTCCGAGCGTGATTTCTAAGTTCGAGCATTTTTGTGTGATTTCTATAACTCATCCTACTGGTGAGGACACAGTTACTCTAGGTTCGGCTGGTTCTGGTGTGAGTTCTAAAGTGCTTACACACGAGGTTGATATGAAGGAGTGCGAAGCACCAGTATCAAACAATAGGACAATAGGTACGTTCAGTAGGGTGCCCATACCTGCCAAATTCCCATGGTTGTGGATGTGTTGAGAGGCTTGTGTTGAGAGGCTCGGTCGTTGTGGATGCGGGGCCTGGTAGTTCTGAGTGTCTGCATGTAGAGCTCGCAGGTGTTGACGTTGTGCTGGCTGGTTAGTTGGTGCACTCCTTTCCTGAGGTCCACTTCGACAGTACTTGGCGATGTGGCCATTTTTTCCACAAGTGTAACAAGTCATCCCTCTAGCCCCGCAAATTCCGCGGTGGGGCTTGTTGCATTTAGGGCAAAGGGGGTTTCTTGGCTGAAAGTTTCCTGGAGGGTTAAAGGTAGACGGTCTTGCAAAGTTTTGTGGGCGGGGTGGTCCGTGCCATGGCTTCTTTTGTCCCCACTTGTTCTGGTTCCCTTCCCACTTCCTTTTGTCCCTTGGGGCTTGGGACGAGGTCTGCAGTGATATATTTGTAGGGTTAGGTGCAGGTCTTTCTTTAGGCAATGCAACTTCAATGTCTAAGGCCAGTTTTAGAGCTTCGGAATATGGTAGTCCGCCACGGCTAGCCAATGCTACTCTTATTTTGTGCCTCAAGCCAGCACAAAATTTATCGGACTTCTTCTCATCCGTATCCACTTGATCAGCTCTGTATCTGGACAGGTCAAAGAAGGCGCGATCATATTCCGTTACTGACATTCGTCCTTGTTTCAAGTTGTAGAACTCTGTTTCTTTTTGCTTTTTATAGCTCTTGGGGATGTACTTGTCATAGATTCCTGTCTTGAACTGTTCCCAGGTTAGGTCCTCTAGCTGATGCAGGGTCATTGTCTTTTTGCGGGCCTCCCACCAATAATCTGCTGACCCTGTCAGTTGGAGTGAGGCACAAATCAAGCGCTCATCGTCTGTGCATTGCAGTAAATCAAACAGGCGCTCTAGCGCACGTATCCACGATTCTGCTTCAGCGGGGTCGCCTTATCTGTCAAATGTTGGCGGCTTCTTTTTCAGAAAGGTGTTCACGACCGTTCTATCCACTGTTGGGGCAGGTGGAGGTGAAGGTGATCGAGGTGGAGATGGTGGCGGAGGGTTTACGCGCTGTCCCTCAGGCTCGGGGTGTGGCCCTCTACCACGTCCTCTTCCTCAGGGTTGCCCGATTATTCTTGGCGGCATTTTCTATCGATAAAACATTTTCTTATAAGTTACTATTGTTGGAAAAAAAAATTAATGATTAGGAGAGTAGAGAACTTCAATTTATTCAACAATCATTATGTTAAAGACATAAAGTAAAACATGTATGTATTCGTATAAAAGTTTATGTACACGGAAAAATTGTCTCCACCGAGGACTTTCTTACAACCATTCTTGATGTCGCAAAATATCACATCTGTTACTAAACAGACGTTAGTCAAAATATGTCAAGCCACGGAACACTCTCATGAATGTTTCTGGGATGTCAAAATACTATAGCTAGTCAAAACATAAACCAGAACGGTCTCATAACGGATCCGTTTCTGGAGTACACACATATATACAAAGCTCACATCCCTATCTAGTCAATGATCAGGCTGGTGTCGCAGTGGTACTCGCACCGGTCCCCGGGTCCCCCTCATCTTCCTCTGGCTCCTCTTCGTCCGAACTCTCATCAAGGAGAATAGCTGACTCAATAGTGCTACTCGGAGGATGTGGTCCACGGGTCACAGCTCCCCAATGGCGTATAGCCCATGCGACGGGCCCACGCTCCAGTGATATAGACTCATGGTGACTAGGAATAGTAGGAATCATCGCTCCTGGCAGTGTGTCAGGAGATGTCTCAGAAGGAATAGGCAGTGGCTGTAGGCGACTGGTGCCTACTATGATCTTCTGCTCAACTGACTCATCCTCGTCTGAAAGAGTGGCGGGGGCTTTGCCCCTCCTACGCCTCTCAGCTGCTGCAGCTCGCAACTCTCTCGCCTCGGTGCTAGCCGACCCTACTCCCTCTAGGCTCGGTGCAGGGTCGAGGCTGGCTGGGTAGGGGTCCTCCTCCTCTCCCAAAGGGGGACAAGATGGTCCAGCCTCAAACTCTCCGCGAGCCCGACGCCTCGGTGGAGAGGGCAGAGGTGGGAGAATCAGATCGGGCTGCGGATCTGCTGGCTGCGGGATGACCGGCTCGGGCTGAAGGTCTGCTGGCTGCGGGACCCTTGGGTCTCCTACCGGGGCTAGATCGCCCGGCCGCATATATGGCCCCCTCGGTGCCTGGCCATGTAGGATAAAACACGAGTGAATCTCCCCGATGAACTCAGGAAAATCACCATGAGGGTCGAATAAAGGGGCTGTAGGAAATATATAATCACGAGATCGGTCGATGGCAAAGCCTACCCAATCCGAGGGTAGAAACCTAATAAGCCGCTGGATACCGTCATAGTGAGTCACTCCAAATGGGTGCGCTCTCTCCCAGAGCCACCTGAACTGTGCTAGAAATATCCCAAGATCTACTCCTACCAGCATCACAAATGTGAAACTCAAATTGAAGCACCACTCAAAATTGAATTTTCCAAACAAAGAATATAATCCCAAATCCCGTCACTCTTTCATTCAATTCCATATCAGAAACCGCAACGTACCGGCAAACAGAGGACGTCGTCGTCGGCGCTGCAGACCGCACGGAGGTCGCCGCTGACTTCAACCGTGATTTGTAGTACCGCCTCCGTCAAATTCTCTGCCGTTAGACGCTCGCGCACCAGGTGCGAACTCGCGGTCACCGTCGTCGTCGCTTGGCGTCGCCGCTTCGGAGTGGAGGAATCTCTGTCGTCGCGGTCCAGATCCTCCACCATCGCGTCGATCCTCACGCCGGCGGCCTCTGCTGTTTCTCCGTCGCCGTCGGGTTCGGCCACAGCGGCTACGGTCAGCCACTGCCCCGAGTCGTCGCCGCTGATGTCGGCTTCTCCGCCGGTTCTGTCGCCCCGATTTACCCCGAAAGATGAGTTCTTTACCCAATTTTTATGTTAATTCGTATCTTCGCTTAATTCTGATTGTTGATTTAATTCTGAGTTCAGCGTGGGAGTGATGTATGATGATATGTTGCGCAGGGTATACTAAAAGTTCATGACTTGAAATTGGGAAGGGATTTTACCTTGATAACACGATATTAGTTGTGAAATTGTAGAACCGAAAGGAGTAGCCCACTGAATTTTTGCAGATTCAGTTTCTGTAATTCAATTGATTGAGCTCTCGGTTTCTTGAATTTGTTTCGATTGAGATAAGAAGAATATCAGCCATGTTCTTGAAACTTCTTGCTGATTTTAGTGGAGCAACTTGTGGGGATGGAACTTGATTGTGAATGAACTAATATGGAGGAGTGGCGGTATGGAAAGAGGAGATTAGGGTGGTGAAAGTGATTGTATCTATATGTATAAAAGATGGCTGTGAAAGTGCGTAGGTAGCAAGGCAGCAAGTTGCTAACATTCTCTCCTAATCATTCTCTTTTGTCAGTAGATTTGAAATTCTCTCCTTTCATTAAATGCAGTAATAAATGATATGTCAGAAGATTGATCCTAAAGGATCTGCATCAGATTTAGTTGCTATTTTCTTGCATTAGATTAATCATTTAGAAAAAAAAATTATTTGCTTATTTGTTTGATTTGGTGCAGGAAAATCCAATTCCAGTTCGGAGCTGCTCTCGTTGATGTACCCGATTTTCTTTAGAACAAAGGATGTATTAAATTAAATTTTGTTGGACTTTTGTTGGACGCATCAGACATTAAAATTTTGATTTTGAGATCTTATTTTTTTTTTTTTCAGGTTGTTACAATACAAAAAATATACAAATAAAATACATAATTTATGCATACGTGCCACATATTACAAATATTAAACACAATATAAATAAAATACACAAACACAATATAAATAAAATAAACAAACATTAAATGCACACTAGTACACAATTCACAAAATAAAAATACTAAACACCACTATACAAAAATAAAAACTTTAAACTATAGACAAAATACACTGTCCACACAAAATATGCAATACACACACTACACACACACTACACAAGATACATGCACACACTGTACACAAAAAAATTAAATACAAATATTATAAAACATACTATACATACTCGGGACATACTACGAATATTACACACACTATAAATAAAATACACAAAACACATGCACAACATAAATACATACACACATTGTGCACACACAACATATACTACTACAAAAAAACTATTTATACACTCTGCAACAAATGCACAAATAAAATACACAACTAATACACACGTGGTACATACTACAAACATTAAAAGCGTTATAAATAAAATACGCAAACACAATATAAATAAAACAAACAATACACACAATATTATAAAACATATAATACATATGAGGAACATAATACAAATAGTAATACAAAATACACTACTTGTACACTATACAACAAATGCACAATTAAAATATACAATTTCACACAAGGTACACACTACAAACATTAAACACGATATAAATAAAATACACGAACACAATATAAATAAAATACACACACACACACACAACTCAACGACGCACTATAAAAAATGAATAACATTGCATACATACTATGTACTATACATCATAGCACATAATACACATTGCACATCGTCTGCACATCACACATATATGCACACTTTACACACATACATATTATACAAATATTACACATTGTACAGGAAATACATATACAAAATACAAACATTAAAAAAACACTACACTCAGTACGCGGCACATACTATACACACTGAACATACTATAAATAAAATTTACAAACATACACAAAACACATTTACAATAATAATACTTACATACATTGCAAATGCTATGCTACATATACTAAAACAAAATACTCTATTTATATATTATACAACAAATATATACATAAAATTCACAATTTATACATACATGGCACATACTGCGCACACTCACTACAAACAATTTATACATATGTGGCACATATTATAAATATTAAACACAACATAAATAAAATACACAAACATTAAATGGACCGCACATACTACACACATTATATACAAAATACACACTAGTACACAATTTACAAAATAAACATACTAAACACCACTATACAAAAATAAAAACTTTACACTATAGACAAAATACACACTGTCCACACAAAATACGCAATACACACACTACACTACCCAAAATACGTAATACACACTACACTACACACACACTACACAAGATACATGCACACACATTAAACACATAAATATAAAACAAACAATACACACTGTACACAAAAAACTAAATACAAATATTATAAAACATACTATACATACTCTGCACATACTACGAATATTACACACACTATAAATAAAATACACAAAACACATGCACAACATAAATACATACACACATTGTGCACACACTACAGAAACTATTTCAAAATAAACTATTTATACACTCTGCAACAAATGCACAAATAAAATACACAACTAATACACACGTGGTACATACTACAAACATTAAAAGCGTTATAAATAAAATACGCAAACACAATATAAATAAAACAAACAATACACACAATATTATAAAACATAAAATACATATGAGGCACATAATACAAATAGTAATACAAAATACACTATTTAACACTATACAACAAATGCACAATTAAAATATACAATTTCACACAAGGTACACACTACAAACATTAAACACGATATAAATAAAATACACAAACACAATATAAATAAAACACACACACACAACTGAATGACACACTATAAAAAAATGAATAACACTACATACATACTATGTACTATATATACATCATAGCACACCCTGTGCACATCATACATATACGTACACTTTACCCACATACATATTAAACAAAAATTACACATTGTACACGAAATACATATACAAAATACAAACATTAAAAAAACACAACACTCAGTACGCGGCACATACTAGAAACACTAAACATATTACAAATAAAATATACAAACATACACAAAACATATGTACAACAATAATACTTACATACATTGCAAACGCTACGCTACATATACTAAAACAAAATACTCTATTAACATACTATACAACAAATATATACATAAAATTCACAATATATACAGACACGACACCTACTACGCATACTCACTACAGACAATTTATACTACGCATAAAATTTACAATTTATACTACGCACTAAATGGACTGCACATACAACCCACAGTCACTACGTACACAAAATACACAATTTAAATATACTATACAACAAACGCACACATAAAATACACGATATATACATGACACATACTACAAATATTAAATACTTTATAAATAAAACACACAAACACAATATAAATAACACACACTTCATACACATTGCGCACTATATACACACTATACATACCACAAATATTAAACACACTAAAAATAAAATACACTACACGTGTACTATAAACATACATGCATACATTGCACACACTACTAGCACTAAATACACAATTTATACACTATACAACAATATACATATAAAATACACAATTTATACATACGTGGCACATATTAAAAATATTAAACACAACATAAATAAAATACACAAACACAATATAAATAAAATACACAAACACAATATAAATAAAATAAACAAACATTAAATGGACCTCACATACTACACACATTATATACAAAATATACACTAGTACACAATTCACAAAATAAACATACTAAACACCACTATACAAAAATAAAAACTTTACACTATAGACAAAATACACAATGTCCATACAAAATATGCAATACACACACTACACTACACAAAATACGCAATACACACACTACACTACACATACTACACAAGATACATGCACACACATTAAACACAAATATAAAACAAACAATACACACTGTACACGAAAAACTAAATACAAATATTATAAAACATACTATACATACTCGGCACACACTACACTACACACACTACACTACACACACTCTACACAAGATACATGCACACACATTAAACACATAAATATAAAATAAACAATACACATTGTACATGAAAAACTAAATACAAATATTATAAAACATAATGTACATACTCGGCACATACTACGAATATTACACACTATAAATAAAATACGCAAAACACATGCACAACATAAATACATACACACATTGTGCACACACTACAGATACTATTACAACATAAATTATTTATACACTTTACAACAAATACACAAATAAAATACACAACTAATGCACACGTGGTACATACTACAAACATTAAACACATTATAAATAAAATACACAAACACAATATTATAAAACATACAATGCATATGCGGCACATACTACAAATACTAATACAAAATACACTACTTATACACTATACAACAAATGCACAATTAAAATACACAATTTCACACATGGTACACACTACAAACATTAAACACGATATAAATAAAATACACAAACACAATATAAATAAAACACACACACTACTACATATAATGCACATGTTGCTCACTATACAAAAAAACACGCACTATGCAACACACATTCTATACTCACCATACCATAAAAAAAACACGCACTATGCAACACACATTCTATACTCACCATACCCACACAAGACATTATGGTGTGCACATATTAACAAAATACATGCACTACAAACATACATACACAGTACATATATTGTACACTATACACAAAATACATACTCGTACATTATACACAAAAAAACATACCTAAAGAAAGTACACAAAAAATAACACCCTTTATGCGCCCAGTACAAACAAAATATACCCCCACTGTACACCATATACACAATATACATGCACTACACACAAAGTATACTTACACTACTACACAAAGTATACTAATACATATTATACACTACACGTAAAATTCACACACTTATATACAAAATACTCGTAGTGCCCACACAATAAACACACTGCACTTCACACACTATACACAAAATACACAAAATGTATACACTGCCGGCACTACACAAATACACACACTTTACACATACAGAAAATACAGCCACTATAAACACACTTCATGATGAATGAAGTTGAAGCATCTGCGACATCTGCCAGAAAGTTAAAAGATGAGAAATTGGAGAAAGATGAAAAACCTTGACTTGCTTCAGTATGCTGTCGAGGGAGATTAACGACACTAGCCTTGCATCTTCAGCAGAAGTGGAAGGACTCCGAATAGGTGCAGCGCCACTTTCTAAATTTAACATCTCTGCGTCGTTTTTCATTTGCTGTAAAATCTGATTCGAGTAAACAGTGTTTGCAGAATTTCAGTATTTGAGAAGTGAGGTAACCAAGAAAAAGAGATCCAGCGCGCTATAATACAGACCTTTCTTCTCTTGTGATCAACAGATTCAAGAGCTGAACGTAGCTTAGCTACTTGAGCAAAGTCTTCCGCTGCTTCAGTCGCCAAAGTACCAGCAATATCCTTATGGACCAATATAACCGTAGATATCAGTATGTGAACCATAACAAACCACATTACTGTAAACAATATAAAAAAAGCATACAGTAAAAGATCTAGATAATGGCACTCTGTCCGTAGCTGCACAAAGATGGGAATCTAAAGAAAATGGTAAGAGCATACCTTCAAATGTTGCAGCTGTGAAGTATAAAGACATCTGGCATATTCAGATAACAACTGTCCAAGAGCATCGGTAGTCGGAGGCTGGGCAGCACCAAGTCCAACCATCCATTATTGCTGTAGAGAGAAGTTCCAGCTGACCAGTTGCTCCTGCAGCCGTGTCATCAGCAATGGAAAGGAAATCATTGATTGTTGCTTTGCTTCTAAAATGACAAGGTTAGAATGGCCCATCCACTGTGTGTGGATTTGTTGCTTCGCTAATACAAATTACAAGGAAATCGTTTCAATTTAGTATCTTATTCAGGCTTAAGCTGTTAGAGAGGTGTAACTCATCTATACAGAAATAAAGAATAACATAAACATGCTAGAATGGAAAAGACATTAAATCTAGTGATGAGTACAAATGGAATCAAGAAGGAAAACATGACTAATTTACCTGATCAATTCCACGTATCTTCAGAACTACTGATGACAACTTTGACTTCTTCTCTGGTTTGATATTTACTTTGAACCCTTGAATTCGGTCCCCAACCAGCATATTCCTTGAACTAGAATCGTAACGAACTAGAGATCTTCCTGCGCTCAACTGGAGAAACCTTACATCACGAAAGACATTTTCACTTTTACACTCGATGCTTATCATATTATAATATTTCATGTTTCACTCAAGTAGAAAAATTTGTCTATTCAACTAGTAGATCGACACATGACAGGGAGGCACCTTAATTGATTGTAGCTCCGGTGATCGAGCAAGCCGGGACATTATATAGAAAATCCTAACACGAGAGACAAGCATCGTATCCATCACTCTTCTGGGCTCCATTTTACGAATGAAAGAAAAAACAGCATCTCTTATTTCAGCTAGGATTTCAGGCTCTCTAGAAGCACCTGCCATAATGACTGCAGCCAGTACCTGCACATAGGAAACCAAGCAGTTATCAGGAAGCTATAACCCATTAAAGATGATAGAATTTAAATTTTTAAAAATCGAGTTTTTCTCAGCTGAGACACATACATAACAATGCATAAGGATGCAAATGCATACAAAACAAATCTTATTGATTAACCTAGGCGATAGATCCAAATGTATTGAACACCCTCAAACCATAGAAGGAAAATGTAAATCTTAACAAATACTTCAGAGCTATGTCATTAACACATGCTCTGGAACCAAGCTAATTTTCTTAATCTTCTCAGATGCCAGAATGTTTCTTAAGGCAACTTATTTTGCAGACTGAACTTACTGAGCAGCTGCAATCATGTCATTCTTCAGCACAGTGAATTTCAGCTTTCTCATCATCATGATACCAAAAACTATATGTTGCCGACTGTATTCATAAGAGGAGGTAGAAGGTGCTGACACAGAATACTAAGGCGAGCGTAGAAAAATGCAAGCAAGGAACCGAAGGGTGTCCTCAAGGAAATCCAATCCCCACAAAAAATTATAGAATGATCAAATTTATAAAATGATGAGAGCTAAAATTTGAATGACCGAAAAATTTAAACCATCTGAGACGACATCTGCCAAGCGCTATATATTAAGTTCCAGTCTAGTAACTTGCCTCGGAGGGAGCATATACCTGTCTTGAATCTATTCCAAGCTTTTACCAGCAATGCAAGAACCTATACAAAACAAATGCCCATGATAATGATAGCACCAAGGAAAAATGAAAATTTTGATAACTAATATGTATAGAAGGCAAAATCTTCTCAAAGTGCAGATATTGCAATGCTTATTGTACAGTAAATACTATAAACATTTGTTATAGACCCAATTGCGACTAGGCATTACTAATATGTAATTAAAAATCACAAGAAAAAGTTGGAAATGTGTCGTATTTGGATTTTCTCGATGTGTTAAATTTCTGCAGTACATCTAAGATTATTTCAGTTCATTTCAGAGTACAAAACTTTGATTTTCAATGTAATTGTAACAATAGATCTAAAGGGTCTGGGAAATCTTTTTTATTATAAATGCAATGAACATATATCTCTCTCTGAGTTATGACAGAAACTGCATGATACTTTGATTTTAGAAACCAATACCTCAAGTCCAACAGACTTTGCCATATTTTGAGTTGTTGTGCTGCTGGCCACCTCATCCAGGTATGATACACTTTCAGTTTCACAGAGTTGCAAAAGTTGCAGCGGAAAAAATCACACTTACTTTAAAGAATTAAGGGCATGTTCACACAACCACACCAAGCACAAGTACAAGCACATAAAATTTTAAAGTGTGCTAACTTTACCAACAGTTTTAAGATTTAAACACATATCAACTTATCTTAATTGGAAAGTGCACTCACAATAGATAAAGCTTTAGATTTTAGGCAGGAGATAGCAGCCATGTATGAGGAAATATTGTCTGAGCCCGATAACTTTAAGTTCATGACGGCCTGAACCAGAATCAGAACGCCTCCATTACCCGGTGTGAAAGGAAACCAAAAGTGCACTACTCCTGAATTAAAACAAATAATAAAGACACAAAGGGGGGAAAGGAAAACAGAAAGAATTCAGAAGTGTGAGATTTTATTTAACCGGTAGGATAAAGTTATATGTGCTATTAATAGAACTTGTAATATGCGAAGTCATAAAAGCATACGAAAACCAAAAGGATCAAGATAAAGTGTAAACAGAGACCAAAAAATTATAAGACAGTTACATCCAATCACCTCTACGAGAGTTTCTATTCTCAAAGTTGTAACACCAGTCCCAATGTTATGTAATCCATAAAGCGCACAATGAGAGAAAGTAGCACAGTTAAACGTGATAATTTACTTGCTGAGGTTGATCTAGAAGACCGTGGTAAACCCGATGAGGCAAATTGTATTGACAGCAAAGCACCACTGAGTGACTGCATTGTGGGTTTGAGTAGATTAGCTCACAAAAATAAAGTCGAAAACAAGGTAAAAATAGAAAAAGTATCAAGTGAACTACATCAAAGAAGACAAAGACCATATTACTTGCCTTAGGAAGGGTAGGTGTGTTGTGATGGCTTCATGTAATTAGGAGTCAACTCTCATCTAGAGAACTTGGTGGTCTCTGTTGTAGTGAGATCGAAGAGGGGAATTGCTAATCCACACGAGATGCTGCCAGGTCCGATAAGAGAAAATGATGGGCCTGCAATCTGAAACCAAAATGACCGCGTCGATGATCAGCATTGGCACTATGGGCCAACATCAGGTTAAGTATAAGCCGTTGAAATACTGTTAAGATCCCTCTCTATAAATGCTGCAAAGTGTAGGATATGATGGCAGTATTGTGGCCACTCAATAAGACGGTCCACAAACTGCTCCAATGCCTTACTCCCAAATGAAAACATCATAATGTCATAAATCCAAGGTCAGACTGTAATTCACAATAATAACATTCACTGATAACCTAGGAAGGAACAAACTTCCGAATCTGCAGGCTTCCACAAAGCATCTAAAACAGCTCGTAAAGCAATACCCAACGTAAGGTGAGTCACGCGTTGATGCTTAATGACTGATCTGAAGTAGAAGCATTCACAAAGGATAAACATTATAGGCAAGCTGAAAATTTTACAACATGGTAACATTACAATTAACATAGTTAGGTTGAAGAGTATTTTATGACATTATTTATCTGGGATCATGTTCACTCAGTAAACCAATAATTTGATTTATCAATCATAAACATCAAACGGACAGGTAAAGATAAAAAACTCAAACACAGTAGACTAAGTATAAAACTACCTAACTAGCATATAAGAGATGTTAGGTCAAAATAAATTGTTGAGGAACTTGACCAAACAGATCACTTTAAAAAGAATATGCTGAATTATCACAGTAGCCTCAAGTGCAAAAGGATTGGCACACAGCTTTGAAATCTGACCCAAAAAGAATTTCTTTCCTGCATACAGACAAGAAAAGGGTTACACGTTTAGTGCAACACGTAGAAGAATTCCAAGGACATAAAAATAATAAATTGTTGTATGTATTCCACTTCCTACAACTAAACAAAAAATTATATCTAAATGTATGTACAAAGAAGCGAATAACTAACCACAGATCCTGGTATCGTGTTCTTCAGAATTAGACAAAGCTAGACCAACTTCAATTTTATCAGGTACAAACAAGTGTAGAGCATCAGACTGATTATGCAGAAGTTCTTCATTGATGGATGGCTTTAGTATGAAATGCAGAAGTTAGATTTAATAAATAAAAGTTTGAATATTGAAGCAAATATTGGTTGCAGCTTTATACCCTTCAACTCGCTGGAATAAATAGTGAGGTGGTCAAAACTAAACTGGAGCAGTACTACTCAATGAGACGGTCCAGAAACTGCTCTAATACCTTACTCTCGAAGGAAAACATGGGAATGTCATAAATCCAAGGTTAGACTAAAATTCAAAACAATAACATTAACCAATAACCTAGGAAGGAACAAACTCTTGAATTTGCAAGCTTCCCCAAAGCATCTAAAGCAGCTCAAGCAATACACAGCATATGGTGAGTCACAAGTTGATGCAGCAATACACAGCATATGGTGAGTCACAAGTTGATGCAGCAATACACAACATATGGTGAGTCAGAAGTTGATGCAGCAATACACAAGCAGAAGCATTCACAAAGGATAAACATTACAGGCAAGCTGAAAATTTTAGAACGGGGTAACATTACAACTCATAGTTAAGTTGAATAGTATATTACAACACTATTAATCTGTTCTTATGTTCACTCAGTAAACCAGAATTTGTTGTATCAATCATAATCATCAAACGGACAGGTAAAGAAAACAAACTCAAATATACAGAAATCGAAGTAGTCAAGTATTTACCACATAGTGGCAACAAGCTGCAATTTCCATTCCTGCATTGCAAAAATATTAAAATCATGAGTAAGATCAGTCACCCTGCTACAGTTGGGGCAACACTAACCTCATATAAAGTATCTTTACTTGACACTAATTGAGTCATCAACCAGTTTCCAAGGCCCACGATTTCTTTTTTAGATGCAAGTCCTGCAAACTGAATGCCAAAGTAAAAAGGAAATGTGTGTAGTAAGTAACTGGGAAAGAGCCTATAAAAACATTTAACAGATATATTAAGAAGCCAAGACTTGACAATCAATGGGGTTTACATATCAAAGAAACACTTATATAGCACATATTTGTATAGGGCATATGAGACAAAGAAAAATAGGATGTATCTATGTATGTATGAATTAATTATGCTGCAAGGTAGCAAAAAGTGGATTAGAAAAAGTAGAAAAACGTCAGGCACAGTATAACAAACAAAAATATAATATATGTAACAGATCAATTATAAGCTGCAAAATGCAGCAAAAAATGAATTAAATAAGTAGGAAAAATAGAGGCGCAACAACCAAGAAACAGAAGATCACAAAGCAAGCTCAAAAATCAATAAATAGACTTTTGCCTTCAGTTTTCCACCGTGTCCCCCTCATCTTTTAAGTTAAGAACTCAGTCGCCCACTACCACCCTCGACCTTCAGATCGACTAAGTACTTTCTAGTCTATTTATGTACTAGGAACTATCTCAGAAAACACCTTAGTTCCACGAGAGATAACATTTGCAAGAACGAATCTAAATGCTTAGAGCGGCCTTCAAATTGACTAAGAGTAACACGAGAATATGCTGAATTATCTCAATAGCCTCAAACGCAATGGGATTGGTACACAGCAGCTCTGCAATCTGACTCAAACAGAAAGTCTTTCCTGAATACACAGCCAAGAAAAGGGTTACAGGTTTAGTGCAACAAGTAGAAGAATTCCAAGGAGATAAAAATAATTAAGTGTTGTATGTATTCCACTTCCTACAACTAAATAAAAAATTATGTCTAAATGTATGTACAAAGAAGAGAATAACTAACCACACATCCTGGTATCATGATGATATCGTGTTCTTCAGAATTAGACAAAGCAAGTCCAACCCCAATTTTATCAGGTACCAACAAGTATAGAGCATCATAAAGATTTGGCAATAGTTCTTCATTGATGGCTTTAGTATGAAATGACACACTAAATATCGAACTAAAGTTAGGTTTATTAAATAAATGTTTGAATATTGAAGCAAATATTGGTTGCAGCTTCATACCCTTCAACTCGCTGGAATAAATAGTGAGGTGGTCAAAATTGAACTGGAGCAGTAGTACACTACCCTCCATTCCATCCATTTTGTAATAACAAGTTAAACAATTACCCACACACATCAATTACTTCCCAAACATAAGTCTTGCTCGCCCTCAAGCAAGTTAGATAAATAAGCACATTCACAAGACATTTGATAATCCTCCACCTCAAGTCACGTCAAATCACATGAATCATTTAGAGAAATTAGGTTGAGCCCGAATTCACGCGCGAGTAAGACTTTAGAACAAGAATTGTACACGAACTAATTCCCTAAGAGCTAGGCATCCAATGCTTCAATGTAAGTTCGATTTATGTCTTGGGAGTCTCAAACCATCGTCGCTAATTCATAAAGAGAAGTTCTTCCAGCTATTCTTTATTTTAAGCACATAAGATCTTTCTCCCAAAATCAAGCAAAATTCATCGCTCACAAGTCAATATGATGCATAAATCAAAAGGTCTTTTTCATTTGGATGTAACGGGGCTTTTGGTAAAGGTGTGATCATATTTGGATAAGTAGCTTATCACCATTCTTAAAATGCTAGCACATCCCTCACAACATCCTTCACAATGTCCTTCCCATCTCACTGAATGCGTACAAAATTCTGACAGCTCAACACCCCAAACATGAGATTTTTCTACCATCTAAACCAAGTCATCTTATTCTTTTGAGCATAATTCTGTTTTTTGCTCGATATTCTTTTTTCTAGCCTTGGCTTTTTTAACTCATGAAAGGCTGCCTTTTTATTTTATTTTTTTTACTTGCCTTGGCTTTTTTTTACACATGAAAGGCTGCCTTTTTATTTATTTTTTTCTAGCCTTGGCTTTTTTTTACACATGAAAGGCTGCCTTTTTATTTTTTATTTTTTCAAGCCTTGGCTTTTTTTTACACATTAAAGGCTGCCTTTTTATTTTACTTTTGTTTGAAGAGACAGCTTTTTTCATTTGTATCTCAATATAAATGAATACAACCTAATGAATGTTCCAGGACTTCCATCTTTTCCTTACCACCATAAATACCCTCCCAAGAATGTGCTAGCACTTTAATTTTAGTGACTAGGGTAGAAAATATAGGCCAACAAACGGATATAATAAGTAGGCTAATATAGTGACTTCAAAATTTTCAACAAAGAAATTAGGCTTTTGGGGCTCAAACCGGCTCACTAGTGGTTTATGTAGGGTTAGGCATGTGATAATTTGGATATGAGGCTTTTAGTCCTATTGCCTAAATCATTTTTATGCACCAATATCAACAAGATTGCAACTCATAAAGCTCTCATTCAGTTGATCGGCCCTATGGCTTTTTCAATTAATTTTTCAAAACCGGAATAGTTCTCTCTCCTTAGCTCAAGAAATCGGGCACCAAAGAACACTATTGTCACTGTATTTGAAGCACTGGAAACCTAGTTCTCCAGAAGTTAGTAAGCAACAACAAGTTTACGGACTAACCCTCGAGAGAAACGAACTCTACACTAATAACCCAAAAAAAGTGGTGAAAGTAGTGACAATCAATGGAGAGAAAATCTTGCATGCACACGCAAATAGCAAGTGGTGAAACACTGTTCGTGGAAGCTTTTCGTTCTCACTACAAAGTAGCATAGTACTAGGGCAATTTTTGGATATTTATGAAGCTAATATCCTTTGTTTATCGACTGGTGATGTGTATGAAATCATTAAAAACTAGGGAGATGCACATATTAGAGAGCCGTGACAGACAACCTCTCGAAAATTTACTCTTAATCATAACATGTCAATTAACATTTAAATTCTCTATAAAATTCCACATATCAGGCATGAATGAGAAAAAATAGCAGCTAGGCACTCATGTATAAGTAGGAAACATCTCAAGTTGAGTATATACGGGTTTGAATAACACCCGAAAAAGATGAGAAGTAGAATTACCAGAATCCTCAAAGACCAGGAATTTGACAACTACAAAGATGAGAAGTAGAGCTACTTCTTTTTTCATCAAGGCCGAGTCCAACACAGGAAGCTAGTTGCTCTGCAGTCCACCACTTCCCAAGCTCCTGCAAGAAGAAACAAACTTCATTAAAATCTTATCAAGAAGACAACAAATATGATTATGATAAAAACAGATGCACTTAACATTTTATGGAAAAGGATGACTGATATCCATAGGTTAAGCTAGGTTAAGCCAGAGAGGTTTTACATGGACTAAATGATCTCCGATGCAGAACGAACGATTCGGGACTCAAATTGACTTATAAATAACATACAAAGAAGATTGTCAATCTTAGATATCCTTAAAAATGCATTAAGTACAGAATGCATGCATGCACATAATGATAAATGTGGTGAGTGAAGCAGGTTTATTAAAGAAATGTCAATGCGTTCAGGTAGTAAAAATTCTAATCAGATGACAGGGTAAAATCTAGAAAAACCTGGTTGTTAACAATGCATTCCCGGAACAACTTTTGCTGACACAGGGGCTGTAGAAATTGAAGAGAAGAATCACATTGCTGCCAGAGATGATTCAAGGTCTCTTCAGTAGTAGGGGATGCACTTCTAGATGAATCGTTGGTCTGCAGATACTTGACATCTACACAAACAGCAGCAAATGCTGCCTCTTTGAATATGTACACCTGCCACAAACTCCACTTACTCAGCCACAACATAATTTGATAACACTTTGAAATAACAACAATCAAGAAGATGAAGTGGGAAGATTTATAACATCAAACTAGTAATTTAATGTTCTCAGTTTTCACCAAATCCTGGATTGCTACCTTGTAATACGCAGTCAATGCTTGAGCAACCTCTTGGTAATGTGGAGAAACAATGACTGTCAACAATTGTAGACTGCAAGCTACGAGAGCCGCATGAAGAAGAACCATGTCATTGGGAATGGTGTGAGATTCCTGGATACGAAGTAGTAAGTACATATCTACAAACATCAGATAAATGACCAGGTCAATCAGTTGTTCTGATATCTTCATATCTTCAAGCAATATCTGAAGAAAACATATGATGATATATGAATTAAGGGGCATACTGAGGATGTATACGCATATAACCACATCATAACACGCGTAAAAAATATGTTGCCGATGTTGAGAATGACTATATTTCAAGTACAAAAAACAGGGAAGATAAAATAATAAAGAGCGAGGATCAATGTGAAGATAAGGAGCTGTGAATCAAAGTTATTAAAGGTAAAAGGTTAAAGGGCTCTGGAGAGGTGGAACTAAAAAACCTATAAAGCATTAAGTAGCTCATATCATACAAATGATGGGTGAGTTTATGATCTTAGAAAATAAAATGTAACGACCCGTTAAATCGTTACCTACACGAAAGAATAAACCACGTATCAAATACACTTTCGACAACAAATCGAGACGAAAAGTTGGATAAGAATCGCGTCACATCAGACACGTTTTCCAATTGGATAAGAATCGCGTCACATCAGGCACGTTTTTCAACGCTGCATTAATTACGCGTCACATCGAAACGAAAAGACGTGAATTTTTGTCTTTTATAAATACAACCTCCTTTCATTTCATTTCATTTCTTTCGAAATCGAGAATCCGAGAGAGAGAAGAGAGAGGAGGAGCCGATGGCGGCGGATCCGCGACGGCGGATTCGTGGCAGCGGTGAAGGGAGAGGGACGAATCGTGTCAACGTTTGTTTCTACCGTTCGTTTTTCTTGATTCAAGAAGGTATATTGTTCACTTTCTATCATCCTACCCGTTTTGACCATGTTCTTGAGTCCTACATGCATGTAGAGGGTGTAGGTTTGATAGATCGCAAGTTTAACGGAGGGAAAGTGTGTTTCGTAAGAACTTGTTTGATTTTGCGCTGTTGATTGAAATCATGTGTGTTGGATTGAAATATTTGGTGAATAATATGAGTTTATGTGCAAATATGTGTATGAGGAACGTGTAAGCATGATTATGTGTTATCGAGCATGAAAAAATCGGTGTTTGTGTTGTGGAAGTTTTAAAAACCCTATTTTCGAACTTGAACCAGAAATCTGTGATGCACGACCAGTGACTTATGATCTGTATTTGTCCCATCAAACGAACGAATTTTTCTATGAAATTTTTACTGAGTAAACTTCAAGTTGTTTTCTGTGTCTCGTATAAATTTCAGCCCTTTTTGTCGAAAAATGAATTTTTGAAAAATGTTTGAAGTTGACTGCGCAATTCTGCCAGTAACGTGTGTTCTCGGCCAGAATGTTTCGAAATCTGTTTGAACGACCAAATGACCTCCGATCGATGTGATTCTTGAACTAGATGAAAATTTGAAGTGTCTTCTGAGTCTTGTGAAAATTTCAGCCTTATTGGACATCGTATGAATTTACGGTGAATTTTTCAAATGAACTGCGCAGTGCTACTAGAATTTTATGTTCCGATCAGAGAGTTGCATAAATATTTTGACTGACCAAATGATATGATTTCAGTGTGAAATTTTAACTGGGTGAACTTGAATGTATCTAATGTGTTGTGACCAAATTTTAGCATCATATGAGGAAGGATGAATTTTTGGTGAATTTTTGAAGTTTACTGCGCAATACTGTCAGAAATTATATGTTCTGACCAGAGAGTTCAATATGTGAAATGACTGACTAAATGGCGTGATTTCGATATGAAAATTTTCATGGATGAACTTGAATGTGTCCTCTGTATTGTGACCAAAATTTAGCATCTTTTGAGGTTGGGTGATTTTATAGTAATTTTTACAAAACGGTCGCGCAATTCTGCCAGTTTTCTGCCTTATTAAAATGACACCTAGTTTCAAGATTTAAAAGTGTTATATGATGCATGTATGTCCAAGAAACGTGTTTAAATGTTGAAATCACTTGTGATCAGTTGAAATGTGTTACGCGTGTCTTACACCTATGTGACGTATGCTGGGTTTGGGAAATTGAGGAAAACGACGAGAGAGAAGCGATAGGACATGCATAGTAAGATGATGTTGTGTGAGGCTGACTTGTGTTGTCATTGACAAGGGTGTTGTGTACTCGTGAACTCGAGGATCGAGAGTTGCTAAGTTGGGGTGTGAATTGCTAAGAGAACGAGGTGGGCTTTCTTTTACTAAACTCTTTTACGCTTTCAAAAGTATGATTATGGAGAAATAAGGGTGGTTTAAAGTGTTATGTCATGCCATGATGTTTTGTTTATGAGATTGTTGCCTGATGCCTAGTTCGTCTGAGCTTGCTCCGTTAGGCTATATGGCTGTAATGAATGAATGAAACGAATTCGGGTCTGAGTAGGGCCGCAAACCCTATCAGGCTGTGTACACAAGTGGGATCGTGAGCCGTCCTTGCTAGTCGGCCGGTCTCGTGGGCGAATAGTGTGGCCACACTTTCGTCGCACTATGGAAAGAGAATGTGATTGAATGATTGATGAGAAAGTGGGGAGATTGATTGTCTGGCCAGACTTTGAAATATTTTTGTGTTCTCGTGATATTTCTTAACTACATAAAACTCGAGATCACTGGTATGGATGACATAACTGTTTTTATGAAAATGTTTTTGTCATGAGCCCATTGAGTACAACAAGTACTTTGCATGTGTTTTCCATATGTGCAGGTTGAGCGGGATGTTGCGGTGGATGTTGAGTCGGCATAGGGAATTTGGATGCGTTGTGTCTTCATACATAGGCGTCATCCTTGACTCTCTTTGAAACCTTATTTCCGCTGCTATATATATTTTTGAACTAAAATACTATTCTTTTAAGCTAATTGAGCATTTCTTATGAACTGTTATCCTTAAATGCTATACTTAAATGTTTGACCCTAGGTCACGATCGCCTCGTTTGTAACACCCCTAGTATGGGCGGTCGTGACAGAGTGGAATCAGAGCTTCGTTCTTTCGCTCTGGTCCGAGAGTCTTCTTTCACCTTAAGTCTAGATTAGTAAACCTTAAATTGGAGTGTCATGAAGGCTCAACATCCAAAGCATCACGCTCAACCAAAGAAAGTGAGGTATGTTTTAAGTTGTTGAAAGAATGTGAGATAGATGTATGAAATTGATGATGATATGATGAGGATGTTTTGGCAAGTGTACGCATGTGAATGAATGTTATACGTGAAGCTGAATTTTGATGATATGATTATGTGGAATATGAGTACGATTGACATGAAAATTTAAGCACGTGTGGTATGTTGATCATGATATTGTTATGATGTGATTATATGGAGCATGAGCAAGACTAGTATGATGACTAAGTATGTTTTATATGTGTGAAAGTACTACGACGTGAGCATGTCAACATAGGATGATGGAGTGTTTTACATGAATGACGAAAGTTGATGAGTTGTTTTGAGAATGTTAAAATTTTTAGAAAATAAATGAGTAATCTAAGAATGTTGTTTCAAACATATATGTGAAGTGCATGAGTGTTTTGTTTGGAATACAAATGTGTTATGAGTTTTGAAAGATTTGCATGGTTTGATATGTAGAAAAAAAAAATGGAAAAAGGATTTTGTGGTTGATGTTTTGTAATATTAATGACTCGTTGTCTAGTGGAGTTTGATTGAGGAAAAAATGTTTATGTTATGGAAAGTTGTTAAAAAAAATGAAAAAAAAAAAATTTGAAAAAAAAAAATTTTATAAAAAAAAAAAATTCCTTTTCGATTGGAAAATTTAGCTATGGAAGTGTGATGTTATATATGTTATGAGGTGCGAAGTATGAAGCGTTATTCTATGGAGTGTTTTATACGAGTGATGAAAGTGGATGTTCAAGTATGTTTTGAGTTTTGAGTCAAAACCTTTACTCCAAAGTTGAAAGTGAGATGTGAAAATTTTGATGAAAGTGTGAGAGTCTGAAGAAAATTTTATTTCAAAAGGTTTAAATGATAATGAGAAGTGTGAAAGTGTTTTGCTTTGAGATGTGAAAATGTCGTGTGTTATAGTACTTGTTGTGATATTTTGCTATCTACGAGATGATGAAATGTGTCGTGAACTTAGAGTGCCGAAGATGTAGACCTAGTTGACCACGCGGACCGTAGTTCTAATTTGAAAACTCACCTATTGCTTTCCCGAGCAATGAAAACGAACGAGAATGAAAAGTGGGGCGAAATTTCCAAATTATCGAGATATGAGACTAGAGTATCGAGATAGAGGATGGAGACCAGTGGACCATGAAATTTTTCTATTTCTTGGAATGACGCTATGAACTTTGTATGCGAACATAGAGTGCCTAAGAAGTATGTTAGATTAAATGATATCGAATTTAGTTGTTGACAACTGCAATATCACTTTTCCGAGTGATAGGACAAATGGAAATATGTGGTGTGAACTCGAACTTTATCGAATGATTACAAATTCAGAATCGTTTTTCCCTGAATGACGAGAACAAGGAGAATGCGAAAGGACGTAGCATATGATAAAGAGTTTAAGAAAAGAAGAAGTGCAAATTGAAGAGATGTTCCAAACGAGAAAATGTTCGAGGCAAGAAGAGATGCGAAATGATCCTACAACGGATGTAGAGATCATACCTGCGATCTAATAGATAAATCCGATCTTCGGTCAAACGTAGCGATTCGGCGAAAACGACCGTTATAGCATGTTGAGAGCGCGAGTATAACTACAACGTTTTAAGAAAATGACGATTATCACGTGCAAGGAATATATGAAGATATGGCTTTCGACTACTGTTATTAGTTGTAACGACACGATGAATCTCAACTTGGAATCCGCAATTTAGTAGAACGATGTTACCATGTTCGGCCTCAGAAAGATGAACGAGAGAGTGTGACCCTCGTGGCTATAATGAATGATTTTAATCAGCAGTACTTACTTGGATCCTAAGAAATTCTTTCTACGTTCTTTCGATTAACGGGGAGCCCTGTTCAATTTAAGACTCTGTTTGACTCAAACCTTGCAAGTAATGCTCATTATTTCTTTTTCCTATGTCATGTCATGACTCATTTTTCAGTTCTTGAAAATTTGTGCTTGTCTTTGTAACTTTGGACATCTTGATTAGTAGTCTTCTTTGATTCATCTTTTGTAAGGACAATATTTTGACTTTATGAACTTCCGCCTTTGAGCTTCATTTCTAAAGTTGTTTGCAGTTATGACTTTCAGTACGATCCCATTCCCAAACATGTTTCTTCAAAGGATGGAATATTCTTCTTGGAACTTTTGTACACCTTTTTATTTGGTAACTATGCATGCGGCAAGTTCTTCCTTGCAGAAGTGAAAAATTTTTTTAGCTCAGTTTCACTACACATATTGTTTCATGCTCAATGATTTTTTTTCTGCAACACCAAGTTAAGGCTACTGTGTCTCTTTTTCCTTAACGTGGTTGATCTAGCCGATCTTCCTAAAAAAAAGTTCACTTCACGTTGGTTGCAACCCTGTGAATCCATTGATGTGACATCATTATTCAATAACATGATGTCGTCGAACCATGATCAGTGCTACCTCATGACATTTGTCTATGCTTCTAAATCCTCCCACGATTGATCATCTCGTGTCATGACATGTGTGAACCATCATTCATTGATTTTGCAAATTTGATTTGACAATTGAAATATCTTATTTGGCAGCCTACTATGTAATTTGAGACCTGATTCAGTTTCATCCTGTTTTCAAGGCCTATCTCATATTCTTTCGAGCTCTCGTCAGAAGTAAAGTCTCAACCTTTATGAGTTTATTTGAAACCTTAATTTCCAGAATGAACATGATCAAGATCAATGAAACTTAGACCCTGCCTTACTTTTTCAAACCAATTTATGCAAGTTGGTGATGAGATCTAAAAGAGTCGAACTAGAAGTGTTGTTCTTGTTTTCTTGATTAATTCTACAACCTTTCTGATTAAGACACCTTCAGCAGTGTTGCTACAATTTTGAATTCAGTTCATATCCAAGTAAGACTGCATGATCAATTTTCGAGTTCTTGATACTAGACTTGGAGGAAATGGAGGGGTTGAGCTTTTCGAATGCACACGGGGGAATAAGTTTCTATACTCAGACATGCGTAAAAGTGATGCACCAGCCAGAGGCAAATTTCTTTTCAAACCCCTGGCGACGAGCCGACTATTTTTTGTAAGGGATTTCTTTAAATCGACAAACCTCTATAATCTCCGCATTGCAAGCAACCATGATGATAAGGAAAGGGCGTCCGGCGTATCTTGTGTACTTGAACGGAGAGGAAAGGAAGGAATTGAGAGTGGAAGAAGTGGCAGTAGTACTAGATTTTCTCGATGTGTTTTACAGAAGCTTTGTCTGGACCGCCAACCGACAGACAATTAGAGTTCACTATTGATTTGGAACCAGGGCCTGCGCCAGTATCGAAGGCGCCATACCGAATGGCCCCTAAAGAGTTGGCAGAGTTGAAGATTCAGTTGCAAGAATTGTTAGACTTAGGTTTTATCCGACCTAGTGTGACACCGTGGGGAGCGCCGGTGTTGTTCGTAAAGAAAAAAGGATGAAACGGTGAGAATGTGCATCGATTACCGTGAGCTCGACAAGATGACCTGAAGAATAAGTACCCACTGCCGAGGATTAATTATTTGTTTGACCAACTTCGAGGAGCGGACATATTTTCAAAAAAAAATGGACTTGAGGTCGGGATATCATCAACTTAAGGTCCGACGAGAGGATGTACTTAAAACTGCTTTTCACACTCGTTATGGCCATTATGAATTCGTAGTGATGCCATTTAGGCTGACCAACGCCCCGGCCGTCTTCATGGACTTGATGAACCGAGTTTTCCACGAGTATCTTGACAAGTTCGTGTTAGTCTTCTTCGACGATGTTTTAGTATACTCGAAGAACGAGGAGGAACATGGAGGGCATCTGCAAACTGTGTTGGAAACGTTACGAAGGGAGAAGCTTTATGCCAAGTTTAATAAATATGAATTTTAGTTGACTCGAGTGAACTTTCTTGGTCATATCGTGACGGCAAATGAGATTCAAGTAGACCCCGCAAAGGTTTAGACTGTGCAAAATTTGAAATCGCAGAAAACGCCGAGTGAAATCCGCAGTTTCTTGGGATTGGCGGGATACTACCGATGCTTCATCGAGGGATTCTCTAAAATCGCGAGACCAATGACACAATTGTTGAAGAAAGGAATCAAAGAGGTTTGGACGCCAGAATGCGAGGCGAGTTTCCAACGATTGAAATAAAAGTTGACCACAACACTTGTTCTAACGGTGCCGGCAGCCAACAAGGACTTCGCCGTCTCTACTGATACATCAAAAGTAGGACTTGGATGCGTGTTACTGCAAGATGGGAAGGTGATAGCATATGCTTCCCGACAGTTGAGACCGAATGAGCTGAATTTTCCGACTCATGATTTGGAACTAGCAGCAGTAGTGCACGCACTGAAAATTTGGAGACACCATCTCTATGGAGTGTGATGTGAGATTTATACGGATCATAAGAGTCTCAAGTACTCGAGCAGAAGGAGCTAAACATGCGACAATGACGTTGGTTAGAAGTCGTGAAAGACTATGACTGTGGTATTCACTATCATCCGGGCAAGGCGAACGCAGTAGCCGATGCTTTGAGTAGGAAGAACCAACCGCAAATAGCTTATTTCCTAACGCTAGAGGAAGCGTTGATTCGCGAATTCGATAGAATGAGATTGGAAATAGTAAAAGAGCCCGAGACAGTAGGAGAAAGAATAACGACGCTAGTGATTGAGTCAGATTTGAGAACCAAGCTCATAGAAGCCCAACGACGTGATGAGAAGTTGGAAGAATTTCGTGTGAAGGTGAGAGCCGAGAAGCTCGATCATTATCGTGAGGAGGCGGGTAATGTTTTGACGTACGATGGACGATTGGGTGTGCCGAGCGATGAGGCGCTAAAAGATGAGATTATAAGTGAAGCACAATACGCCTTATACTGTTCACCTAGGAAGTACGAAGATGTATCGAGATTTGAAGCAACGTTTTTGGTGGAATGGGATGAAAGGAGACGTAGCGTCACATGTGGAACGATGTCTAGCGTGCCAACAAGTGAATGCCTTACACCAGCGGCCATATGAGAAGTTGCAACCACTCGAAATTCCCGAATGGAAGTGGGAGCATATAGCCATGGACTTCGTGATGAGTTTGCAAAAGTCACATAAGGGCAACACTGCGATTTGGGTGATTATCGATCGACTGACTAAAAGCGCGCACTTCTTACCGATTAAAGATTTCCTATGGATCGGAAAAATTAGCTAAGATCTACGTGAGTGAGATTGTACGTTTGCATGGAGTGCCAAAGACTTTTGTGTCCGACCGCGATACGAAAATCACATCAAAGTTTTGGATGAGTTTGCAACGAGATTTGGGCACGCAATTGAACTTCAGAACTGCTTATCACCCGCAATCGGATGGACAGTCAGAGAGGACGATTCAAACGCTTGAGAATATGCTACGAGCCGTTGTCTTAGATTGAGAGGAAAGTTGGGAAACTGTTCTGCCGTTGGTTGAATTCACCTACAACAATAACTACCAAGCGACGATCGAAATGGCTCCGTATGAAGCTTTATATGGCAGGAAGTGTCAATCCCCACTATTGGAATGAAGTTGGCGAGAGGAAGATGTTAAGACCCAACGCTATAAAGGAAATGACCGAAATTTTGCATCAAATCCGCGCAAGGATCAAGAAAGCTCAAGATAGGCAAAAGTCGTATGCTGACGTGCGTCGAACGGAAATCAAATTCTACGTTGGTGATAAAGTGTTCTTGAAAGTACCCCCGACGAAAGAAGTTGTGAGGTTTGGAATGTAGGGCAAGTTGAAATCGCGCTTTGTAGGACCGTACGAGTTTATCGATGAAGTAGGTCCTGTAGCGTACAGTTTGGCGTTACCTCCCAGTTTGGGAATGTACGTGTTTGACCCCAAGCATGTGATTCGTCAAGAAAAAGTGATCCTAAACCCCGACATGAGCTACGAGGAAAGGCCAGAGGCAATCCTAGATCGGAAGATACAAGAGTTGCGAAACAAGTCGATAGCATTCGTGAAAGTGTTGGAAACACCATGGTTCCAAGGAAGCCACGTGGGAGTTAGAAGATGGAATTAAAGAAAAGTACCCCGAGTTGTTTATGTAAGACGATCAAATTTCGGGACGAAATTTCTGTTAAGGTGGGTAGAATGTAACGACCCGTTAAATCGTTACCTACACGAAAGAATAAACCACGTATCAAATACACTTTCGACAACAAATCGAGACGAAAAGTTGGATAAGAATCGCGTCACATCAGACACGTTTTCCAATTGGATAAGAATCGCGTCACATCAGGCACGTTTTTCAACGCTGCATTAATTACGCGTCACATCGAAACGAAAAGACGTGAATTTTTGTCTTTTATGAAAATATTTTCTATAAATAAAACCTCCTTTCATTTCATTTCATTTCTTTCGAAATCGAGAATCCGAGAGAGAGAAGAGAGAGGAGGAGCCGATGGCGGCGGATCCGCGACGGCGGATTCGTGGCAGCGGTGAAGGGAGAGGGACGAATCGTGTCAACGTTTGTTTCTACCGTTCGTTTTTCTTGATTCAAGAAGGTATATTGTTCACTTTCTATCATCCTACCCGTTTTGACCATGTTCTTGAGTCCTACATGCATGTAGAGGGTGTAGGTTTGATAGATCGCAAGTTTAACGGAGGGAAAGTGTGTTTCGTAAGAACTTGTTTGATTTTGCGCTGTTGATTGAAATCATGTGTGTTGGATTGAAATATTTGGTGAATAATATGAGTTTATGTGCAAATATGTGTATGAGGAACGTGTAAGCATGATTATGTGTTATCGAGCATGAAAAAATCGGTGTTTGTGTTGTGGAAGTTTTAAAAACCCTATTTTCGAACTTGAACCAGAAATCTGTGATGCACGACCAGTGACTTATGATCTGTATTTGACCCATCAAACGAACGAATTTTTCTATGAAAGTTTTACTGAGTAAACTTCAAGTTGTTTTCTGTGTCTCGTATAAATTTCAGCCCTTTTTGTCGAAAAATGAATTTTTGAAAAATGTTTGAAGTTGACTGCGCAATTCTGCCAGTAACGTGTGTTCTCGGCCAGAATGTTTCGAAATCTGTTTGAACGACCAAATGACCTCCGATCGATGTGATTCTTGAACTAGATGAAAATTTGAAGTGTCTTCTGAGTCTTGTGAAAATTTCAGCCTTATTGGACATCGTATGAATTTACGGTGAATTTTTCAAATGAACTGCGCAGTGCTACTAGAATTTTATGTTCCGATCAGAGAGTTGCATAAATATTTTGACTGACCAAATGATATGATTTCAGTGTGAAATTTTAACTGGGTGAACTTGAATGTATCTAATGTGTTGTGACCAAATTTTAGCGTCATATGAGGAAGGATGAATTTTTGGTGAATTTTTGAAGTTTACTGCGCAATACTGTCAGAAATTATATGTTCTGACCAGAGAGTTCAATATGTGAAATGACTGACTAAATGGCGTGATTTCGATATGAAAATTTTCATGGATGAACTTGAATGTGTCCTCTGTATTGTGACCAAAATTTAGCATCTTTTGAGGTTGGGTGATTTTATAGTAATTTTTACAAAACGGTCGCGCAATTCTGCCAGTTTTCTGCCTTATTAAAATGACACCTAGTTTCAAGATTTAAAAGTGTTATATGATGCATGTATGTCCAAGAAACGTGTTTAAATGTTGAAATCACTTGTGATCAGTTGAAATGTGTTACGCGTGTCTTACACCTATGTGACGTATGCTGGGTTTGGGAAATTGAGGAAAACGACGAGAGAGAAGCGATAGGACATGCATAGTAAGATGATGTTGTGTGAGGCTGACTTGTGTTGTCATTGACAAGGGTGTTGTGTACTCGTGAACTCGAGGATCGAGAGTTGCTAAGTTGGGGTGTGAATTGCTAAGAGAACGAGGTGGGCTTTCTTTTACTAAACTCTTTTACGCTTTCAAAAGTATGATTATGGAGAAATAAGGGTGGTTTAAAGTGTTATGTCATGCCATGATGTTTTGTTTATGAGATTGTTGCCTGATGCCTAGTTCGTCTGAGCTTGCTCCGTTAGGCTATATGGCTGTAATGAATGAATGAAACGAATTCGGGTCTGAGTAGGGCCGCAAACCCTATCAGGCTGTGTACACAAGTGGGATCGTGAGCCGTCCTTGCTAGTCGGCCGGTCTCGTGGGCGAATAGTGTGGCCACACTTTCGTCGCACTATGGAAAGAGAATGTGATTGAATGATTGATGAGAAAGTGGGGAGATTGATTGTCTGGCCAGACTTTGAAATATTTTTGTGTTCTCGTGATATTTCTTAACTACATAAAACTCGAGATCACTGGTATTGATGACATAACTGTTTTTATGAAAATGTTTTTGGCATGAGCCCATTGAGTACAACAAGTACTCAGCCCTGCATGTGTTTTCCATATGTGCAGGTTGAGCGGGATGTTGCGGTGGATGTTGAGTCGGCATAGGGAATTTGGATGCGTTGTGTCTTCATACATAGGCGTCATCCTTGACTCTCTTTGAAACCTTATTTCCGCTGCTATATATATTTTTGAACTAAAATACTATTCTTTTAAGCTAATTGAGCATTTCTTATGAACTGTTATCCTTAAATGCTATACTTAAATGTTTGACCCTAGGTCACGATCGCCTCGTTTGTAACACCCCTAGTATGGGCGGTCGTGACATAAAAACTTTACATCATAGACAAAACACATGCACGACATAAATACATACACACATTGTGCACACACTACCGATACTATTACAAAATAAACTATTTATACACTATGCAACAAATGCACAAATAAAATACACAACTAATACACACGTGTTACATACTACAAACATTAAAAACGTTATAAATAAAATACACAAACAAAATATAAATAAAACAAACAATACACACAATATTATAAAACATACAATACATATGCGCCACATACTACAAATACTAATACAAAATACACTACTTATACACTATACAACAAATGCACAATTAAAATACACAATTTCACACATGGTACACACTACAAACATTAAACACGATATAAATAAAATACACAAACACAATATAAATAAAACACACACACACAACTCAACGACACACTGTAAAAAAAAAGAATAACACTCCATACATACTATTAACTATACATCATAGCACATAACACACATTGCGCACCCTCTGCACATCACACAATACGCTACATATACTAAAACAAAATACTCTATTTATATACTACACAACAAATATATACATAAAATTCACAATTTATACATACGTGGCACCTACTACGCACACTCACTACAGACCAATTTATACTACACATAAAATTCACAATTTATACTACGCACTAAATGGACTGCACATACAACCCACACTCACTACGTACACAAAATACATAATTTAAATATACTATACAATAAATGCACACACTATATACATGATATATACATTACACATACTACAAATATTAACTACTTTATAAAAAAAACACACAAACACAATATAAATAAAACACACTTCATACACATTGCGCACTATATACACACTATAAATAAAATATACTACACATATACTGTAAACATACATGCATACATTGCACACACTACGGGTAGTAGCACAAAGTACACAATTTATACACTATACAACAAATATACACATAAAATATACTCTCTCTGTCCCATTAGAAATGAAACGTTTTCCTTTTCGGTCTGTCCCATTAAAAATGAAACATTTCTAAAAATTGAAACAATACTCTCTCCACTTTTTCTTCTCTCTTACTTTACTCTCTCTTCATTAACTCACAAAACAACACTACATAAAATCTCGTGCCGAAAAGCAAATGTTGCATATTTAATGAGACGGAGGGAGTATAATTTATACATACGTGGCACATATTACAAATATTAAACACAATATAAATAAAATACAAACACAATATAAATTAAATAAACAAACATTAAATGGACCGCACATCCTACACACATTATATACAAAATGCACACTAGTACACAATTCACAAAATAAACATACTAAACACCACTATACATAAATAAAAACTTTACACTATAGACAAAATACACACTGTCCATACAAAATACGCAATACACACAATACACTACACAAGATACATGCACACACATTAAACACATATAAAAAACAAACAATACACATTGTACACGAAAAACTAAATACAAATATTATAAAACATACTATACATACTAGACACATACTATACATACTAAATACAAATATTATAAAACATACTATACATACTAAACCCTAAACACATACTACGAATAATATTACACACACTATAAATAAAATACACAAAACACATGCACAACATAAATACATACACACATTGCGCACACACTACAGATACTATTACAAAATAAACTATTTATACACTCTGCAACAAATACATAAATAAAATACACAACTAATACACACGTGGTTCATACTACAGACATTAAAAATGTTATAAATAAAATACACAAACACAATATAAATACAACAAACAATACACACAATATTATAAAACGTACAATACATATGCGGCACATAGTACAAATACTAAGACAAAATACACTAGTTATACATTATACAACAAATGCACAATTAAAAAACACAATTTCACACATTGTACACACTACAAACATTAAACACGATATGAATAAAATACACAAACAAAATATAAATAAAACACAAACACACACAACTCAACGACACTATAAAAAATGAATAACACTGCATACATACTATGCGGCACATACTACAAATACTAACACAAAATACACTACTTATACACTATACAACAAATGCACAATTAAAATACATATACGTGGCACTTACAATTCACAATTTATACTACGCATAAAATTCACAATTTATACTACGCACTAAATGGACTGCACATACAACCCACAGTCACTACGTACACAAAATACACAATTTAAATATACTATACAACAAATGCATACATAAAATACACGATATATACATGACACATACTGCAAATATTAAATACTTTATAAATAAAATACACAAACACAACTCCATACACATTGCGCACTATATACACACTATACATACCACAAATATTAAACACACTATAAATAAAATACACTACACATGTACTACAAACATACATGCCTACATTGCACACACTACGGGTAGTAGCACAAAATACACAATTTATACACTATACACAATATACATATAAAATACACAATTTATACATACGTGGCACATATTACAAATATTAAACACAACAAAAATAAAATACACAAACACAATATAAATAAAATAAACAACCATTAAATGGATCGCACATACTACACACATTATATACAAAATATACACTAGTACACAATTTACAAAATAAACATACTAAACACGACTATACAAAAATAAAAACTTTACACTATAGACAAAATACACAATGTCCATACAAAATATGCAATACACACACTACACTACACAAAATACGCAATATACACACTACACAAGATACATGCACACACATTAAACATATAAATATAAAATAAACAATACACACTGTACACGAAAAACTAAATACAAATATTATAAAACATACTATACATACTCGGCACATACTACACTATAAATAAAATACACAAAACATATGCACAACATAAATACATACACACCTTGTGCACATTTCAGATACTATTATAAAATAATCTATTTATACACTCTACAACAAATGCACAAATAAAATACACAACAAATACACACGTGGTACATACTACAAACATTAAACATTAAACACGTTATAAATAAAATACACAAACACAATATAAAAAAACAAACAATAGACACAATATTATAAAACATACAACACAAACACTATACAACAAATGCACAATTAAAATACACAATTTCACACATGGTACACACTACAAACATTAAACACGATATAAATAAAATACACACACCCACAACTCAACACACAACACATTTTGCACTCCCTCTACACATCACACATATACGCACACTTTACACATACATATTAAACAAAAACTACACATTGTACACAAAATACATATACAAAATACAAACATTACAAAAACACTACACTCAATACGCAGCCCATACTACAACAACTAAGCCCATACTACAACAACTAAACATACTATAAATAAAATATACAAACATACACAAAACACATGTACAACAAAAATACTTACATACATTGCAAACGCTGCGCTACATATACTAAAACAAAATACTCTATTTATATACTATACAACAAATATATAATCACGGGATCGATCGATGGCAAAGCCTACCCAATCCGAGGGTAGAAACCTAATAAGCCGCTGGATACCGTCATAGTGAGTCACTCCAAATGGGTGCGCTCTCTCCCAGAGCCACGTGCTAGAAATATCCCAAGATCTACTCCTACCAGCATCACAAATGTGAAGTACTCAAGGAGAATGTCCTCGATTGTAGGATAAACCATCTACCAGAAGGCGTGTCGTTCAGATCCTCGTATTTTTATACATAAATATGCGTATAAAACATAAAGAAGTAAACGTGATACGATGCAAATGCTCGGTCATTCCTACGAGTCGTATCCAACTATGCTATTCTTGGGTACTAGAAGCAGTCCTAAAAGTCACTTCTACGTCACATCATACATTTCACAATCATTTGGAACTACTTATTATACCGTTTTTGGTATTGTTGCCTAGCTCAGGAAAGCGTTGGCAAATTTACGATTGTTGTTCTGTTAAGGCTATGTATAAAAAAAATTCAATACACAAAGTGGTAAACCGAAAATACACACTTGTTTCAAAATATAATCACTAACTGTTGCTTTGGTTGAGCGTGTTGGGGGTAGGTGCTGGGAGTCTCTTTCGTTAGACGAAAAGCCTAGCGGAACAATGGTAGGCCGAAGATTATTGAAAAAAAAGACTCTGGGGTTCAGAGCATGAAAGACGGCTCTGATACCACTCTGTCACGACCGCACTTTCTAAGGATAGAAAACACAGTTGATCGCGACTAGGGGATGATTAAAGAAGCGGGAAAGAAAGGGGAAAACAACAATACTCGACCATAGCTCGAAACGAATGGGAATAGTTCGAATAAAACCAGAGCATCTCAACACTAAACATACCACAAATATTAAATACTTTATAAATAAAACACACAAACACAATATAAATAAAACACACTTCATACACATTGCGCACTATATACACACTATACATACCACAAATATTAAACACACTATAAATAAAATACACTACACATGTACTGTAAACATACATGCCTACATTACACACACTACGGGTAGTAGCACAAAATACGCAATTTATACACTATATAACAAATATACACATATTACATACGTGGCACATATTACAAATATTAAACACAATATAAATAAAATACAAACACAATATAAATAAAATAAACAAACATTAAATGGACCGCACATACTACACACATTATATACAAAATACACACTAGTATACAATTCACAAAATAAACATACTAAACACCACTATACAAAAATAAAAACTTTACATCATAGACAAAACACATGCACGACATAAATACATACACACATTGTGCACACACTACCGATACTATTACAAAATAAACTATTTATACACTATGCAACAAATGCACAAATAAAATACACAACTAATACACACGTGTTACATACTACAAACATTAAAAACGTTATAAATAAAATACACAAACAAAATATAAATAAAACAAACAATACACACAATATTATAAAACATACAATACATATGCGCCACATACTACAAATACTAATACAAAATACACTACTTATACACTATACAACAAATGCACAATTAAAATACACAATTTCACACATGGTACACACTACAAACATTAAACACGATATAAATAAAATACACAAACACAATATAAATAAAACACACACACACACAACTCAACGACACACTGTAAAAAAAAAGAATAACACTCCATACATACTATTAACTATACATCATAGCACATAACACACATTGCGCACCCTCTGCACATCACACGCTACGCTACATATACTAAAACAAAATACTCTATTAATATACTACACAACAAATATATACATAAAATTCACAATTTATACATACGTGGCACCTACTACGCACACTCACTACAGACCAATTAATACTAACAATAAAATTCACAATTTATACTACGCACTAAATGGACTACACATACAACCCACACTCACTACGTACACAAAGTACATAATTTAAATATACTATACAATAAATGCACACACTATATACATGATATATACATTACACATACTACAAATATTAACTACTTTATAAAAAAATACACAAACACAATATAAATAAAACACACTTCATACACATTGCGCACTATATACACACTATACATATCACAAATATTAAACACACTATAAATAAAATACACTACACATGTACTGTAAACATACATGCATACATTGCACACATTACGGGTAGTTGCACAAAGTACACAATTTATACACTATACAACAAATATACACATAAAATATACTCCCTCTGTCCCATTAGAAATGAAACGTTTTCCTTTTCGGTCTGTCCCATTAAAAATGAAACGTTTCTAAAAATTGAAACAATACTCTCTCTACTTTTTCTTCTCTCTTACTTTACTCTCTCTTCATTAACTCACAAAACAACACTACATAAAATCTCGTGCCGAAAAGCAAATGTTGCATATTTAATGTGACGGAGGGAGTATAATTTATACATACGTGGCACATATTACAAATATTAAACACAATATAAATAAAATACAAACACAATATAAATTAAATAAACAAACATTAAATGGACCGCACATCCTACACACATTATATACAAAATGCACACTAGTACACCATTCACAAAATAAACATACTAAACACCACTATACAAAAATAAAAACTTTACACTATAGACAAAATACACACTGTCCATACAAAATACGCAATACACACAATATACTACACAAGATACATGCACACACATTAAACACATATATAAAACAAACAATACACATTGTACACGAAAAACTAAATACAAATATTGTAAAACATACTATACATACTAGACACATACTATACATACTAAATACAAATATTATAAAACATACTATACATACTAAACCCTAAACACATACTACGAATAATATTACACACACTATAAATAAAATACACAAAACACATGCACAACATAAATACATACACACATTGTGCACACACTACAGAAACTATTTCAAAATAAACTATTTATACACTCTGCAACAAATGCACAAATAAAATACACAACTAATACACACGTGGTACATACTACAAACATTAAAAGCGTTATAAATAAAATACGCAAACACAATATAAATAAAACAAACAATACACACAATATTATAAAACATAAAATACATATGAGGCACATAATACAAATAGTAATACAAAATACACTATTTAACACTATACAACAAATGCACAATTAAAATATACAATTTCACACAAGGTACACACTACAAACATTAAACACGATATAAATAAAATACACAAACACAATATAAATAAAACACACACACACACAACTGAATGACACACTATAAAAAAATGAATAACACTACATACATACTATGTACTATATATACATCATAGCACACCCTGTGCACATCATACATATACGTACACTTTACCCACATACATATTAAACAAAAATTACACATTGTACACGAAATACATATACAAAATACAAACATTAAAAAAACACAACACTCAGTACGCGGCACATACTAGAAACACTAAACATATTACAAATAAAATATACAAACATACACAAAACATATGTACAACAATAATACTTACATACATTGCAAACGCTACGCTACATATACTAAAACAAAATACTCTATTAACATACTATACAACAAATATATACATAAAATTCACAATATATACAGACACGACACCTACTACACACACTCACTACATACAATTTATACTACGCATAAAATTTACAATTTATACTACGCACTAAATGGACTGCACATACAACCCACAGTCACTACGTACACAAAATACACAATTTAAATATACTATACAACAAACGGACACATAAAATACACGATATATACATGACACATACTGCAAATATTAAATACTTTATAAATAAAACACACAAACACAATATAAATAAAACACACTTCATACACATTGCGCACTATATACACACTATACATACCACAAATATTAAACACACTAAAAATAAAATACACTACACGTGTACTATAAACATACATGCATACATTGCACACACTACGGGTAGTAGCACTAAATACACAATTTATACACTATACAACAATATACATATAAAATACACAATTTATACATACGTGGCACATATTAAAAATATTAAACACAACATAAATAAAATACACAAACACAATATAAATAAAATAAACAAACATTAAATGGACCTCACATACTACACACATTATATACAAAATATAAACTAGTACACAATTCACAAAATAAACATACTAAACACCACTATACAAAAATAAAAACTTTACACTATAGACAAAATACACAATGTCCATACAAATATGCAATACACACACTACACTACACAAAATACGCAATACACACACTACACTACACACACTACACAAGATACATGCACACACATTAAACACATAAATATAAAACAAACAATACACACTGTACACGAAAAACTAAATACAAATATTACAAAACATACTATACATACTCGGCACATACTACACTATAAATAAAATACACAAAACATATGCACAACATAAATACATACACACCTTGTGTGCACATTTCAGATACTATTATAAAATAATCTATTTATACACTCTACAACAAATGCACAAATAAAATGCACATTTCAGATACTATTATAAAATAATCTATTTATACACTCTACAACAAATGCACAAATAAAATACACAACAAATACCCACGTGGTACATACTACAAACATTAAACATTAAACACGTTATAAATAAAATACACAAACACAATATAAAAAAAACAAACAATAGACACAATATTATAAAACATACAATACATATGCAACACATACTACAAATACTAATACAAAATACACTACTTATACACTATACAACAAATGCACAATTAAAATACACAATTTCACACATGGTACACACTACAAACATTAAACACGATATAAATAAAATACACACACCCACAACTCAACACATAACACATTTTGCACTCCCTCTACACATCACACATATACGCACACTTTACACATACATATTAAACAAAAACTACACATTGTACACAAAATACATATACAAAATACAAACATTACAAAAACACTACACTCAATACGCAGCCCATACTACAACAACTAAACATACTATAAATAAAATATACAAACATAGACAAAACACATGTACAACAAAAATACTTACATACATTGCAAACGCTGCGCTACATATACTAAAACAAAATACTCTATTTATATACTATACAACAAATATATACATAAAATTCACAATTTATACATACGTGGCACCTACTACGCACACTCACTACAGACCAATTTATACTACGCATAAAATTCACAATTTATACTTCGCACTAAATGGACTGCACATACAACCAACACTCACTACGTACACAAAATACATAATTTAAATATACTACACAACAAATGCACACATAAAATACACGATATATGCATGACAGATACTACAAATATTAAATACTTTATAAATAAAATACAAAAACACAATATAAATAAAACACCCTTCATACACTTTGCGCACTATATACACATTATACATCCACAAATATTAAACACTATAAATAAAATATAATTCACATGTAATGTAAACATACATGCCTACACTGCACACACTACGGGTAGTAGCACAAAATACACAATTTATACACTATACAACAAATATACACATAAAATACACAATTTTTACATGTGGCACATATTACAAATATTAAGTACAATAAACAAACATTATATGAACCGCACATACTACACACATTATATACAAAATACACAAGTACACAATTCACAAAATAAACATACCAAACACCACTATACAAAAATAAAAACTTTACACTACAGACAAAATACACACTGTCCACTCAAAATACACAATACACACACTACACTACACACACTCTACACAAGATACATGCACACACATTAAACACATAAATATAAAATAAACAATACACATTGTACATGAAAAACTAAATACAAATATTATAAAACATACTGTACATACTCGGCACATACTACGAATATTACACACTATAAATAAAATACACAAAACACATGCACAACATAAATACATACACACATTGTGCACACACTACAGATACTATTACAACATAAATTATTTATACACTTTACAACAAATACACAAATAAAATACACAACTAATGCACACGTGGTACATACTACAAACATTAAACACATTATAAATAAAATACACAAACACAATATTATAAAACATACAATGCATATGCGGCACATACTACAAATACTAATACAAAATACACTACTTATACACTATACAACAAATGCACAATTAAAATACACAATTTCACACATGGTACACACTACAAACATTAAACACGATATAAATAAAATACACAAACACAATATAAATAAAACACACACACACTACATATAATGCACATGTTGCTCACTATACAAAAAAACACGCACTATGCAACACACATTCTATACTCACCATACCATAAAAAAAACACGCACTATAACACACATTCTATACTCACCATACCCACACAAGACATTATGGTGTGCACATATAAACAAAATACATGCACTACAAACATACATACACAGTACATATATTGTACACTATACACAAAATACATACCTAAAGAAAGTACACAAAAAATAACACCCTTTATGCGCCCAGTACAAACAAAATATACCCCCACTGTACACCATATACACAATATACATGCACTACACACAAAGTATACTTACACTACTACACAAAGTATACTAATACATATTATACACTACACGTAAAATTCACACACTTATATACAAAATACTCATAGTGCCCACACAATAAACACACTGCACTTCACACACTATACACAAAATACACATAATGTATACACTGCCGGCACTACACAAATACACACACTTTACACATACAGAAAATACAGCCACTATAAACACACTTCATGATGAATGAAGTTGAAGCATCTGCGACATCTGCCAGAAAGTTAAAAGATGAGAAATTGGAGAGAGATGAAAAACCTTGACTTGCTTCAGTATGCTGTCGAGGGAGATTAACGACACTAGCCTTGCATCTTCAGCAGAAGTGGAAGGACTCCGAATAGGTGCAGCGCCACTTTCTAAATTTAACATCTCTGCGTCGTTTTTCATTTGTTGTAAAATCTGGTTCGAGTAAACAGTGTTTGCAGAATTTCAGTATTTGAGAAGTGAGGTAACCAAGAAAAAGAGATCCAGCGCGCTATAATACAGACCTTTCTTCTCTTGTGATCAACAGATTCAAGAGCTGAACGTAGCTTAGCTACTTGAGCAAAGTCTTCCGCTGCTTCAGTCGCCAAAGTACCAGCAATATCCTTATGGACCAATATAACCGTAGATATCAGTATGTGAACCATAACAAACCACATTACTGTAAACAATATAAAAAAAGCATACAGTAAAAGATCTAGATAATGGCACTCTGTCCGTAGCTGCACAAAGATGGGAATCTAAAGAAAATGGTAAGAGCATACCTTCAAATGTTGCAGCTGTGAAGTATAAAGACATCTGGCATATTCAGATAACAACTGTCCAAGAGCATCGGTAGTCGGAGGCTGGGCAGCACCAAGTCCAGCCATCCAACCATCCATTATTGCTGTAGAGAGAAGTTCCAGCTGACCAGTTGCTCCTGCAGCCGTGTCATCAGCAATGGAAAGGAAATCATTGATTGTTGCTTTGCTTCGGAAATGACAAGGTTAGAATGGCCCATCCACTGTGTGTGGATTTGTTGCTTCGCTATTAAAAATACAAGGAAATCGCTTCAATTTAGTATCTTATTCAGGCTTAAGCTGTTAGAGAGGTGTAACTCATCTATACAGAAATAAAGAATAACATAAACATGCTAGAATGGAAAAGACATTAAATCTAGTGATGAGTACAAATGGAATCAAGAAGGAAAACATGACTAATTTACCTGATCAATTCCACGTATCTTCAGAACTACTGATGACAACTTTGACTTCTTCTCTGGTTTTATATTTACTTTGAACCCTTGAATTCGGTCCCCAACCAGCATATTCCTTGAACTAGAATCGTAACGAACTAGAGATCTTCCAGCGCTCAACTGGAGAAACCTTACATCACGATAGACATTTTCACTTTTACACTCGATGCTTATCATATTATAATATTTCATGTTTCACTCAAGTAGAAAAATTTGTCTATTCAACTAGTAGATCGACACATGACAGGGAGGCACCTTAATTGATTGTAGCTCCGGTGATCGAGCAAGCCGGGACATTATATAGAAAATCCTAACACGAGAGACAAGCATCGTATCCATCACTCTTCTGGGCTCCATTTTACGAATGAAAGAAAAAACAGCATCTCTTATTTCAGCTAGGATTTCAGGCTCTCTAGAAGCACCTACCGTAATGACTGCAGCCAGTACCTGCACATAAGAAACCAAGCAGTTATCAGGAAGCTATAACCCATTAAAGATGATAGAATTTAAATTTTTAACAATCGAGTTTTTCTCAGCTGAGACACATACATAACAATGCATAAGGATGCAAATGCATACAAAACAAATCTTATTGATTAACCTAGGCGATAGATCCAAATGTATTGAACACCCTCATACCATAGAAGGAAAATGTAAATCTTAACAAATACTTCAGAGCTATGTCATTAACACATGCTCTGGAACCAAGCTAATTTTCTTAATCTTCTCAGATGCCAGAATGTTTCTTAAGGCAACTTATTTTGCAGACTGAACTTGCTGAGCAGATGCAATCATGTCATTCTTCAGCACAGTGAATTTCAGCTTTCTCATCATCATGATACCAAAAACTATATGTTGCCGACTGTATTCATAAGAGGAGGTAGAAGGTGCTGACACAGAATACTAAGGCGAGCGTAGAAAAATGCAAGCAAGGAACCGAAGGGTGTCCTCAAGGAGATCCAATCCCCACAAAAAATTATAGAATGATCAAATTTATAAAATGATGAGAGCTAAAATTTGAATGACCGAAAAATTTAAACCATCTGAGACGACATCTGCCAAGCGCTTTATATTAAGTTCCAGTCTAGTAACTTGCCTCGGAGGGAGCATATACCTGTCTTGAATCTATTCCAAGCTTTTACCAGCAATGCAAGAACCTATACAAAACAAATGCCCATGATAATGATAGTACCAAGGAAAAATGAAAATTTTGATAACTAATATGTATAGAAGGCAAAATCTTCTCAAAGTGCAGATATTGCAATGCTTATTGTACAGTAAATACTATAAACATTTGTTATAGACCCAATTGCGACTAGGCATTACTAATATGTAGTTAAAAATCACAAGAAAAAGTTGGAAATGTGTCGTATTTGGATTTTCTCGATGTGTTAAATTTCTGCAGTACATCTAAGATTATTTCAGTTCATTTCAGAGTACAAAACTTTGATTTTCAATGTAATTGTAACAATAGATCTAAAGGGTCTGGGAAATCTTTTTTATTATAAATGCAATGAACATATATCTCTCTCTGAGTTATGACAGAAATTGCATGATACTTTGATTTTAGAAACCAATACCTCAAGTCCAACAGACTTTGCCATATTTTGAGTTGTTGTGTTGCTGGCCACCTCATCCAGGTATGATACACTTTCAGTTTCACAGAGTTGCAAAAGCTGCAGCGGAAAAAATCACACTTACTTTAAAGAATTAAGGGCCTGTTCACACAACCACACCAAGCACAAGTACAAGCACATAAAATTTTAAGGTGTGCTAACTTTACCAACAGTTTTAAGATTTAAACACATATCAACTTATCTTAATTGGAAAGTGCACTCACAATAGATAAAGCTTTAGATTTTAGGCAGGAGATAGCAGCCATGTATGAGGAAATATTGTCTGAGCCCGATAACTTTAAGTTCATGACGGCCTGAACCAGAATCAGAACGCCTCCATTACCCGGTGTGAAAGGAAACCAAAAGTGCACTACTCCTGAATTAAAACAAATAATAAAGACACAAAGGGGGGAAAGGAAAACAGAAAGAATTCAGAAGTGTGAGATTTTATTTAACCGGTAGGATAAAGTTATATGTGCTATTAATAGAACTTGTAATATGCGAAGTCATAAAAGCATAGGAAAACCAAAAGGATCAAGATAAAGTGTAAACAGAGACCAAAAAATTATAAGACAGTTACATCCAATCACCTCTACGAGAGTTTCTGTTCTCAAAGTTGTAACACCAGTCCCAATGTTATGTAATCCATAAAGCGCACAATGAGAGAAAGTAGCACATTTAAACGTGATAATTTACTTGCTGAGGTTGATCTAGAAGACCGTGGTAAACCCGATGAGGCAAATTGTATTGACAGCAAAGCACCACTGAGTGACTGCATTGTGGGTTTGAGTAGATTAGCTCACAAAAATAAAGTCAAAAACAAGGTAAAAATAGAAAAAGTATCAAGTGAACTACATCAAAGAAGACAGAGACCCTATTACTTGCCTTAGGAAGGGTAGGTGTGTTGTGATGGCTTCATGTAATCAGGAGTCAACTCTCATCTAGAGAACTTGGTGGTCTCTGTTGTAGTGAGATCGAAGAGGGGAATTGCTAATCCACACGAGATGCTGCCAGGTCCGATAAGAGAAAATGATGGGCCTGCAATCTGAAACCAAAATGACCGCGTCGATGATCAGCATTGGCACTATGGGCCAACATCAGGTTAAGTATAAGCCGTTGAAATACTGTTAAGATCCCTCTCTATAAATGCTGCAAAGTGTAGGATATGATGGCAGTATTGTGGCCACTCAATAAGACGGTCCACAAACTGCTCCAATGCCTTACTCCCAAATGAAAACATCATAATGTCATAAATCCAAGGTCAGACTGTAATTCACAATAATAACATTCACTGATAACCTAGGAAGGAACAAACTTCCGAATCTGCAGGCTTCCACAAAGCATCTAAAACAGCTCGTAAAGCAATACCCAACGTAAGGTGAGTCACGCGTTGATGCTTAATGACTGATCTGAAGTAGAAGCATTCACAAAGGATAAACATTATAGGCAAGCTGAAAATTTTACAACATGGTAACATTACAATTAACATAGTTAGGTTGAAGAGTATTTTATGACATTATTTATCTGGGATCATGTTCACTCAGTAAACCAATAATTTGATTTATCAATCATAAACATCAAACGGACAGGTAAAGATAAAAAACTCAAACACAGTAGACTAAGTATAAAACTACCTAACTAGCATATAAGAGATGTTAGGTCAAAATAAATTGTTGAGGAACTTGACCAAACAGATCACTTTAAAAAGAATATGCTGAATTATCACAGTAGCCTCAAGTGCAAAAGGATTGGCACACAGCTTTGAAATCTGACCCAAAAAGAATTTCTTTCCTGCATACAGACAAGAAAAGGGTTACACGTTTAGTGCAACACGTAGAAGAATTCCAAGGACATAAAAATAATAAATTGTTGTATGTATTCCACTTCCTACAACTAAACAAAAAATTATATCTAAATGTATGTACAAAGAAGCGAATAACTAACCACACATCCTGGTATCGTGTTCTTCAGAATTAGACAAAGCTAGACCAACTTCAATTTTATCAGGTACAGACAAGTGTAGAGCATCTGATTATGCAGAAGTTCTTCATTGATGGCTTTAGTATGAAATGCAGAAGTTAGATTTAATAAATAAAAGTTTGAATATTGAAGCAAATATTGGTTGCAGCTTTATACCCTTCAACTCGCTGGAATAAATAGTGAGGTGGTCAAAACTAAACTGGAGCAGTACTACTCAATGAGACGGTCCAGAAACTGCTCTAATACCTTACTCTCGAAGGAAAACATGGGAATGTCATAAATCCAAGGTTAGACTAAAATTCAAAACAATAACATTAACCAATAACCTAGGAAGGAACAAACTCTTGAATTTGCAAGCTTCCCCAAAGCATCTAAAGCAGCTCAAGCAATACACAGCATATGGTGAGTCACAAGTTGATGCAGCAATACACAGCATATGGTGAGTCACAAGTTGATGCAGCAATACACAGCATATGGTGAGTCAGAAGTTGATGCAGCAATACACAAGCAGAAGCATTCACAAAGGATAAACATTACAGACAAGCTGAAAATTTTAGAACGGGGTAACATTACAACTCATAGTTAAGTTGAACAGTATATTACAACACTATTAATCTGTTCTTATGTTCACTCAGTAAACCAGAATTTGTTGTATCAATCATAATCATCAAACGGACAGGTAAAGAAAACAAACTCAAATATACAGAAATCGAAGTAGTCAAGTATTTACCACATAGTGGCAACAAGCTGCAATTTCCATTCCTGCATTGCAAAAATATTAAAATCATGAGTAAGATCAGTCACCCTGCTACAGTAGTGGCAACACTAACCTCATATAAAGTATCTTTACTTGACACTAATTGAGTCATCAACCAGTTTCCAAGGCCCACGATTTCTTTTTTAGATGCAAGTCCTGCAAACTGAATGCCAAAGTAAAAAGGAAATGTGTGTAGTAAGTAACTGGGAAAGAGCCTATAAAAACATTTAACAGATATATTAAGAAGCCAAGACTTGACAATCAATGGGGTTTACATATCAAAGAAACACTTATATAGCACATATTTGTATAGGGCATATGAGACAAAGAAAAATAGGATGTATCTATGTATGTATGAATTAATTATGCTGCAAGGTAGCAAAAAGTGGATTAGAAAAAGTAGAAAAACGTCAGGTAGAGTATAACAAACAAAAATATAATATATGTAACAGATCAATTATAAGCTGCAAAATGCAGCAAAGAATGAATTAAATAAGTAGGAAAAATAGAGGCGCAACAACCAAGAAACAGAAAATCACAAAGCAAGCTCAAAAATCAATAAATAGACTTTTGCCTTCAGTTTTCCACCGTGTCCCCCTCATCTTTTAAGTTAAGAACTCAGTCGCCCACTACCACCCTCGACCTTCAGATCGACTAAGTACTTTCTAGTCTATTTATGTACTAGGAACTATCTCAGAAAACACCTTAGTTCCACGAGAGATAACATTTGCAAGAACGAATCTAAATGCTTAGAGCAGCCTTCAAATTGACTAAGAGTAACACGAGAATATGCTGAATTATCTCAATAGCCTCAAACGCAATGGGATTGGTACACAGCAGCTCTGCAATCTGACTCAAACAGAAAGTCTTTCCTGAATACACAGCCAAGAAAAGGGTTACAGGTTTAGTGCAACAAGTAGAAGAATTCCAAGGAGATAAAAATAATAAAGTGTTGTATGTATTCCACTTCCTACAACTAAATAAAAAATTATGTCTAAATGTATGTACAAAGAAGAGAATAACTAACCACACATCCTGGTATCATGATGATATCGTGTTCTTCAGAATTAGACAAAGCAAGTCCAACCCCAATTTTATCAGGTACCAACAAGTATAGAGCATCATAAAGATTTGGCAATAGTTCTTCATTGATGGCTTTAGTATGAAATGACACACTAAATATCGAACTAAAGTTAGGTTTATTAAATAAATGTTTGAATATTGAAGCAAATATTGGTTGCAGCTTTATACCCTTCAACTCGCTGGAATAAATAGTGAGGTGGTCAAAATTGAACTGGAGCAGTAGTACACTACCCTCCATTCCATCCATTTTGTAATAACAAGTTAAACAATTACCCACACACATCAATTACTTCCCAAACATAAGTCTTGCTCGCCCTCAAGCAAGTTAGATAAATAAACACATTCACAAGACATTTGATAATCCTCCACTTCAAGTCACGTCAAATCACATGAATCATTTAGAGAAATTAGGTTGAGCCCGAATTCACGCGCGAGTAAGACTTTAGAACAAGAATTGTACACGAACTAATTCCCTAAGAGCTAGGCATCCAATGCTTCAATGTAAGTTCGATTTGTGTCTTGGGAGTCTCAAACCATCGTCGCTAATTCATAAAGAGAAGTTCTTCCAGCTATTCTTTATTTTAAGCACATAAGATCTTTCTCCCAAAATCAAGCAAAATTCATCGCTCACAAGTCAATATGATGCATAAATCAAAAGGTCTTTTTCATTTGGATGTAATGGGGCTTTTGGTAGAGGTGTGATCATATTTGGATAAGTAGCTTATCACCATTCTTAAAATGCTAGCACATCCCTCACAACATCCTTCACAATATCCTTCCCATCTCACTGAATGCGTACAAAATTCTGACAGCTCAACACCCCAAACATGAGATTTTTCTACCATCTAAACCAAGTCATCTTATTCTTTTGAGCATAATTCTGTTTTTTGCTCGATATTCTTTTTTCTAGCCTTGGCTTTTTTAACTCATGAAAGGCTGCCTTTTTATTTTATTTTTTTTACTTGCCTTGGCTTTTTTTTACACATGAAAGGCTGCCTTTTTATTTATTTTTTTCTAGCCTTGGCTTTTTTTTACACATGAAAGGCTGCCTTTTTATTTTTTATTTTTTCAAGCCTTGGCTTTTTTTTACACATTAAAGGCTGCCTTTTTATTTTACTTTTGTTTGAAGAGACAGCTTTTTTCATTTGTATCTCAATATAAATGAATACAACCTAATGAATGTTCCAGGACTTCCATCTTTTCCTTACCACCATAAATACCCTCCCAAGAATGTGCTAGCACTTTAATTTTAGTGACTAGGGTAGAAAATATAGGCCAACAAACGGATATAATAAGTAGGCTAATATAGTGACTTCAAAATTTTCAACAAAGAAATTAGGCTTTTGGGGCTCAAACCGGCTCACTAGTGGTTTATGTAGGGTTAGGCATGTGATAATTTGGATATGAGGCTTTTAGTCCTATTGCCTAAATCATTTTTATGCACCAATATCAACAAGATTGCAACTCATAAAGCTCTCATTCAGTTGATCGGCCCTATGGCTTTTTCAATTAATTTTTCAAAACCGGAATAGTTCTCTCTCCTTAGCTCAAGAAATCGGGCACCAAAGAACACTATTGTCACTGTATTTGAAGCACTGGAAACCTAGTTCTCCAGAAGTTAGTAAGCAACAACAAGTTTACGGACCAACCCTCGAGAGAAACGAACTCTACACTAATAACCCAAAAAAAGTGGTGAAAGTAGTGACAATCAATGGAGAGAAAATCTTGCATGCACACGCAAATAGCAAGTGGTGAAACACTGTTCGTGGAAGCTTTTCGTTCTCACTACAAAGTAGCATAGTACTAGGGCAATTTTTGGATATTTATGAAGCTAATATCCTTTGTTTATCGACTGGTGATGTGAATGAAATCATTAAAAACTAGGGAGATGCACATATTAGAGAGCCGTGACAGACAACCTCTCGAAAATTTACTCTTAATCATAACATGTCAATTATGCAGAAAGGTTGTCAGGATAACTACAAAAAAACTTGTTAAAATACTTTTAAACCTGACTGCAAATCTCATAATATTGAGAATGAAAAATGAGAAGCAACCAAAAGCAACAAAAAGCAAAAAAAGGAAAGCGAAAACAAACATACTGTTACATGATGCAGTGGAAAAAAACCACAAAGAATAAAGTCGCTAGTAAAGCAACCAAGTCAAAATAAAGATTTTCTTTCCATCCGTTTATGTTTGTTGTCTTGCATCAATCAGCACACAAATCCAATTATAAGTGTAATATAGGACTTTTGAAAATTAACAAAAAAAATAGAGCAATGCCATCTGCCGAAGGGAACACCCCAGGCAGAGGTAACGACAAACACCCCCATACCCTCTCTTGCATCATGTTAGAACGATAGTTAGCCGAGTATAGAACTCGATAAGATATCCACAACAACATGAACAAGTATCACATAGGCTTAGCCTCAATAACCAAGTATGCCACAAAACAATAAGGGCTGCTTAAGCCAAGAAAACGGAAGAACTTAGCCTTAGCGAGAGGTGCAGGCCACCACAGTAGATCACACAATACACTCAATCGTCAAGATCACAATCTCACATAGCTACTGCCCAACTTACAACAAAACAAGAACAAGCATAGTAACTGAGTAACGACGACAACGAAACAACGGGGGAAGGGGGATGTGACTTAGCTTTATCACGCGGAGGCGGCGACACCGCTGGAGAAATCGCACGAACGACGGTGAGGCGCCTTGAGTCCCGCCCGAACAGCGGCAGCAGCGGGAACCTCGCGAAGCATCGACAGCCTCCGACTAGAGCGGAGAGCTCGACGGAGGAGGTTCGGCCGTCGCGCGGAGATAAACCGACGGAGCCCCGGCATCCGTCGAGATGGCGTTCTGACGGGACAGGGGAGGGAAGAGGCGACGCCTCCCCCGCCCCCAAATCGGTAAATCCGCCGATTGGAAGGGAGAACCGGCGGCGAGAAGTCGGAGGCAGTGGCGGCGCTACACCCCACTTATATCGAAAATCTCCAGACTGTGGGAGGTTCCTGAAGTCCGAGAAAGGGGAAACAAGGGAATGCGTGAGATAGAGAGAGAAACGCCGGAGGAGGGCGTGAGCAACGATGACTGATCCTCACCGGGAGTTACGTCGAGATGAGGAAGCAGAAAGGGGATAGGCTGCAGTATGAAATTAGGGATTTGGAAGAGAAATTGATTTGGGGATTTGGCAGAGGGAGAAATCGACGGGTGGTGATAAGGAGTCTGGGCTTTGTGCCTTCTTAATTAATTGGAATTGGGCCACTAAAATATGGACTTCATTTTAACTCTTGGGCCAAGGAAATTAACCAAGAATGGGCCGATTCATGGAGTGTGGGGGAAGTATAAATTAGTTGTTGGCAATAGGAACTCCAAATTAATTTGGCATTCGGGCCGAGAATAATCGTTGGGCTTGAGAATTTATTTTGTCTGGTTGGGAATTATTTAAGGAATTAAGCTGGGAGCTTAATTGATCCAGAATAAATTATTGGGTTACCGAGGATGGAAAATATTAATGTGAGACGCGAAGGGCCGACCGACGCAGTGAAGTCGAGTTAGGATTTAAGAAAATTCCTATAAGCCGAGACTAAGAGATAGATGCTATCCTATAGGATGCATGCATTCTTTTCTCAGAAAAATAGTTCTAATACAAATTAGCGTATTACGCTATTTATTTTCAAAGGAGAAATTATTCAAGGGCAAGTGAGGTCAAACGAGGATTGTTAATTGGAGATGAATAACACTCCATACATACTACAATTGGAGATGAATAACGCTATTTAGTTGTGTGTGTGCGTGTTACACATGGTACACACTGCAAACATTAAACACGATATAAATAAAATACACTAACACAATATAAATAAAACACACACACACAACTCAACGACACACTGTAAAAAAATGAATAACACTCCATACATACTATTAACTATACATCATAGCACATAATACACATTGCGCACCACATCACAGATATACGCACACTTTACACACATACATATTAAACAAAAATTACACATTGTACACAAACATTACAAAAACAATACACTCAGTACGCGGCACATACTACAAACATTACAAAAACAATACACTTAGTACGCGGCACATACTACAAACAGTAAACATACTATAAATAAAATATACAAACATACACAAAACACATGTACAACAGTAATACTTACATACATTGCAAACGCTACGCTACATATACTAAAACAAAATACTCTATATATATACTACACAATAAATATATACATAAAATTCACAATTTATACATACGTGGCACCTACTACGCACACTCACTACAGAACATTTATACTACGCATAAAATTCACAATTTATACTACGCACTAAATGGAAGACACATACAACCCACAGTCACTACACACACAAAATACACAATTTAAATATACTATACAATAAATTCACACACTATATACATTATATATACATTACACAAACACAATATAAATAAAACACACTTCATACACATTGCGCACTATATACACACTATACATACCACAAATATTAAACACACTATAAATAAAATACACTACACATGTACTGTAAACATACATGCCTACATTGCACACACTACGGGTAGTAGCACAAAATAATCAATTTATACACTATACAACAAATATACACATATTACATATGTGGCACATATTACAAATATTAAACACAATATAAATAAAATACAAACACAATATAAATAAAATAAACAAACATTAAATGGACCGCACATATTACACACATTATATACAAAATACACACTAGTATATAATTCACAAAATAAACATACTAAACACCACTCTATAAAAATAAAAACTTTACATTATAGACAAAATACACACGATCCACACAAAATACGCAATACACACACTACACTACACACACACTCCACAAGATACATGCACACACATTAAACACATAAATATAAAACAAACATTACACACTATACACGAAAAACTAAATACAAATATTATAAAACATACCATACATACTCTGCACATACTACGAATAATATTACACACACTATAAATAAAATACACAAAACACATGCACGACAAATACATACACACATTGTGCACACACTACCGATACTATTACAAAATAAACTATTTATACACTATGCAACAAATGCACAAATAAAATACACAACTAATACACACGTGTTACATACTACAAACATTAAAAACGTTATAAATAAAATACACAAACAAAATATAAATAAAACAAACAATACACACAATATTATAAAACATACAATACATATGTGCCACATACTACAAATACTAATACAAAATACACTACTTATACACTATACAATAAATGCACAATTAAAATACACAATTTCACACATGGTACACACTACAAACATTAAACACGATATAAATAAAATACACAAACACAATATAAATAAAACACACACACACACAACTCAACGACACACTGTAAAAAAAAAAGAATAACACTCCATACATACTATTAACTATACATCATAGCACATAACACACATTGCGCACCCTATGCACATCGCACGCTACGCTACATATACTAAAACAAAATACTCTATTTATATACTACACAACAAATATATACATAAAATTCACAATTTATACATATGTGGCACCTACTACGCACACTCACTACAGACCAATTTATACTACACATAAAATTCACAATTTATACTACGCACTAAATGGACTGCACATACAACCCACACTCACTACGTACACAAAATACATAATTTAAATATACTATACAATAAATGCACACACTATATGTCACGACCGCATTTTCAAAGGATAGAAAACACGGTTGATCGCGACTAGGGGAGGATTAAAGAAGCGGGGAAGAAAGGAGAAAATCAACACAACTCGACCATAGCTCGAAACAAATGGGAATAGCTCGAAATAAAATCAGAGTTTTGAACAAAATAGACTTGAGTCTTTTAAGATGCACAACGGAAGCAAATGAACGCGGTTCCATGTATGAAGACATGAACCTCCGAGAGTCAGCACTTCCTCCACCACTTCGCTGCTCAACCTGCACATTTAGAAATATATGCAGGGCTGAGTACAAAAAGTACTCAGTGAACACATTGCCGAAAAATACAAATATACTTTTGAAAATATTGTCAAGCCATCATCACAGTAACACCCAGGGGTTTTATTTAAAAGACCTGAGCTTACTAAAAATCTTTATTCGACTGCGCAGTCTAAGTTCTTTCCATTCTTTGCCATATCTGATCACATTGTGCCGTGGAGATGGTGTTCTCCCACGGTCACCTTACATTCATGTGCCGGGAAGGTGGCCACCTTCCTCGGTTACCTGCTCTACCCAACATGACAGAGGTAGCTTGTGCCGGGAAGGTGGCCACCTTCCTCGGTCACCTGCTCTGACCAACATGTCAGAGGTAGCTTGTGTACACTAGTCCGAGCGGGGACACCACCCTCACTGGGACCCGAATTCGACTTATATCATCATTCATAATTCACTTGGCCGTAGCCAACAGATAGGCATCATACACAAAACATTTATGGCAAGACAACATCATTAAAATCACGAACATGTGTTCGTGTATTCATAAAATACGATTTGTATTTTAGTATAAGAAAGCTCACCTTCATCGTTTAGTTCCTTTAACTTGAATTTCTTACTCCGACCTTACTTGCGGAGATAACCTTTTTGAAAACAAACAACGTACTAATAAGACTCGAGAAATTCACATACTTATAGGAATGCATGCCCCTACTTTATTTCTTTTATCATTTGTTCATCGTTAGAAAATTTTAGAAACTTGCATATTAATTAAACTGATAAATTTAATTAATAGCACTTCTTTATTAAACTTAATTATTTTTTTGTGACTTGAGAACGTTGTCTCCCTCTTTCTTTCCATTTCCTTAGCGGTCGCCCGAGGCGTCGCGCGGCGATGCCGGTCGGCCGCTTACGCCTATAATTCCTCCGTTGGCTCCTCGTGTTTCCCTCCACGATATCGAATTAAAATCCCAAAAATTATAAAAGTGCAAAATTAAATTATCGCAAGTATTTCCCCTCGCAATTACATTTATTTTGAAACTTGGGGTAACTTATTTGTACATCGATTTATCCCGAGAATTAATTAAATAATTCTACACAATTAATTTAATTATCAACTCAATGATTTATTTAATTATCGGTCCAAGCTAAAATTAGTGTTCTATACCATACTAATTATTCTACAAAAACTATAGCAACTTGTATCATAACAAAATATGTTGCTTAACCATTCATTCTTAGGCCCAAAGTCCCTTGGAAATTAATCCGACCCAACAATTCTTCTTGTTCCTTGATAATTCTTGGCCAAGTAATTAATTAATTCTAGCTACTGTAAATTCCAGGGGCTAACCCATAAGCCCAAAAACTTGACCCAATTCTAATTAAACTAGTGGTCCAAAATAGAAGGGTCTCAATTCTAGGATTAAATAAATGACCTCATGGTCCAATTCAACAATTAAATGAGACAGCCCATTTATTCCCTTAATTAAATTCTAGGCCCAATTCCCTTTAATTAATTAAAGTGGCCCAATTAAAAGTCATCCCCTCAATTATACTCCCCTTCATCCATCGTATCTCTCTCTCATTCACCTTCTTTATTTCAATTCTTCCCCAAATCCACCTTCCCATTTGAAATCCCTAAACAAAGGCATAGAGAAACAGCGGTGCCTCTCTTCCTCACGCCTCTCTCTTCTCCGGCGTCAGTGTCCCCCAAGCTGGAGTGCACCGAGCTGCCGGAACCCACGCCAGATCCCTCCGTCGAGATCTCTCTGCATCGAGCTCTCCGTCAGGTTCCTCACGCGGAGGGCTGTCGATTCGAGGGAGGAACGGAGGCGTCGCCTTTCAGCTGTGGTCCGAAACGAGTAGCCGCTGACCGGAGATGCATCGTTGTCCGGTTCTCCGCCGCCGGGTACGCCCCTGTCGTCGCCGTCATCTCCAGATCTCCCTCTCGTTCAGGCCAGCTGCCGTTGCGGAGGCCGCTGTCACCTCGCGCGGCCCCAGGCCCCGTCGCCTCCCCCTTCGTGCGCGTCGCTGCCGTTCGTCCAACCTAGCCATCGTTCATCATCGAACCAACCCCGAAACGTCCCGAAATCAACCCGAACAGCCCCGATTGAACCCCGAAAGGTAAGTCTTTTACCCAATTTTTATGTTAATTCGTATCTTCGATTTTGCCGTGAGAAAGTTCAATTGTTAAATGCTTGAGATATGCTATTAGTTTGGTTGATACTATGATTATGCATATGCTTACATATATTGAAAGAAAAGAAAGGACTTGGTGTTTACCTTTTGATAGGGAAGTAAAGTGTTGTTGGATTGTAGAAATCTCCCTCTTCGGACTCCTCTATGTTTTGTGGGATTGGTGTGTGTAGAGAGAATAGATGGTGTGATGGTGATGTGGGGTGAAGAAAACGATTGTCTATGTATAAAAGATGGCGATGAAAGTGGCTTGGATAGCAAGTTGGTTGTGGCAAGTTGCTAACATTCTTATCCTATCTTCCAGGATCTGCCCATATCTTTTCTTTTTTTTTTTCTTTTATTTTTATTTTGCTTTATTTAATTATTTAAATAATTATTTTAGTATTTATTTAATTGTTTATTTAATTTGGTGTAGGTATAATTCGTCCAAGTTCGTGGTCCTCCGCGTTGAAGTACCCGTTTTCTAAAAACGTACGATGTATAAATTAAGTTTTGTTGGACTTTTGTTGGATGTATCGAAAATTAAAATTTTGATTATGGGACTTTATTTATTTACTTAAATTTATTATATTCATATAGGTGTAATATATATTTACGTGTTCTATTTTCTTGCCTAACGTCAAAACAAACAACGACAATATATCGTAGCTCAGATTTAAATTGCATAAAAGTCACTTATATAAATAATCAAGCTGATAATATAGTTTATAATAATATCGGTTTAGCGGGTTGTTACACTATATACATGATATATACATTACACATACTACAAATATTAACTACTTTATAAAAAAAAATACACAAACACAATATAAATAAAACACACTTCATACACATTGCACACTATATACACACTATTCATATCACAAATATTAAACACACTATAAATAAAATACACTACAAATGTACTGTAAACATACATGCATACATTGCACACACTACGGGTAGTAGCACAAAGTACACAATTTATACACTATACAACAAATATACACATAAAATATACTCCCTCTGTCCCATTAGAAATGAAACGTTTTCCTTTTCGGTCTGTCCCATTAAAAATGAAACGTTTCTAAAAATTGAAACAATACTCTCTCTACTTTTTCTTCTCTCTTACTTTACTCTCTCTTCATTAACTCACAAAACAACACTACTGTAATACCCCGTAAAAAAAAGAGAGAAAAAAATTAAATCAAATTAATCTAATTAGATCTTTTCCTGTTGACTTGGTCACCAAGTCAATAATTCAAATTTAATTAAAGATTTGCAGAGATTTTCCTCCTCCGTGACAAGATTTTCCTCCTCCGTGATCTGCAAATAAAATTGAAAAAAAAACAAATTAAATTGATGCATATCACGTTCAAAAAAAGGGGAACAAAAACCGCACCCCACTCCTTTCCCATGTTCAAAACGGTTCCCCTCAATAAATCTCTCCCAAATCTAAACTATCCATCAGCCAACTCCCCTCTATAATATTCCTATCACAAAATCATTATCAACACGTAATCTTTACATCAAAATTCTCACAAATTCATCTCTTAAGATTATTCTATTCAATACAGTCCAAAATAATTAGCTTTCTATAATCTCAACTCCGATTCCAGGATATTCATCTTGATCGCCATCTCTCCATCTTCACTGTTCCAACCTAAATAAAAATGGAATCTCTCAGATTTTCTGCTCACGTCAGCACTCCGGCGGCTGACTTTCCGGTCACTCGCCGGGCCATGCTCGCTCCGAACCGAGTCGGGTTCAGAGTATCCACGCAGAGCGAGGCTGCTGCGAAGCCTGATCTCAGTGTGATGGTAAACGGGCAGAAAATGCCGAATCCCTTCGTCATCAGGTCGGGTCCGCCCGGAACCAACTACACCGTCATGAAGCGCGCCTTCAACGAAGGCTGGGGCGCTGTTATCGCCAAAACGGTGTCACTGGATTCTTCGAAAGTTGTGAATGTAACCCCTCGGTATGCAAGATTACGGAACAGCCGCTGCGATTCATGGCGACGCTGCAGGCCGGGGGAGTGAAGTGCGACGCCGAGCTGCCGCACGCACTGCAGCAACAGCGACAGCGGCTGTGACTATGTGAAACTGAGAGGCGACGGGCATACTACTACTTGTGGCGGTGGTGGAGCTGAATGACAGTACGGCTGGAAGAACGACGGCGTAGAACGGAGAAACCGAGAGCTGGGAGACATGAGGTAACGAGAATGAGAAGTTTGAATTTATTCTGATTTGGGATGACAAAAGCTATTATGTGGGTAAAATATGAGAAGTTTGAATTTATTCTGATTTGGGATGACAAAAGCTATTATGTGGGTAAAATGTGTGGCTGAAAATAGATAAGTGATTAATGGGCTAATTCTATGTTTAAGTTGGCCGAGAGGAATTATAGAGCTTGAGCATGACTTTTTGAAAGAGTTGGAGTTGGGATGATTAGAATTTATTTCTTGGGCATATGAGGGAGTATGCGTGTGTTTTGGAATGGGATTCGAATGAGATGATTTTTCATCTTTGTTTTATTCCTCTAAAAGAGTTTACATTTTTTTTTAAGTAAGAAGGAAAAGAGGTACACGTATTTTGTGCTTAGGAAAAAGAAAGGATTTTTTTTTTAAAAATTCTTTTATCATATTTGATTAAAAGAGGAAGTGTACATACGGTGGTTTAATTTGGGAGTATAATTTATTTCTTCCTTTGGACCATTTAATTTATTTGGTTTGGGCTTGTTTTAATATAATTTGTTGGGATGTGAGCGGTTGGAAATAATCGAAACACCTAAGCTTTTAATTGGAAAAATTTGTAATCTTGAACAAGGATATTGTGAGCACACACGTAGGATGCATGCATTGTTTTAAATTAATTTTATTTTGCAAAGTCTGATTTGCGCATATTATGTTTTTCGAAAAGGGTGAGCTTGTGCACGTTGTTTGCGGGGGAACAGAAAGTGATTGAGAATTGAACATTTGAGGTGGGCTTTCTTTTTTAAATAAGGACTATGTCCAAAGTATATTTATTTTTGCGAAATATGTTTGTCATGCCATATTTTTGGGTTGCTATGGGACCTATCTGAAGTGGCTTTTGCCATGTATAGTTAATCGAATTCGGGTCTGACTAGGGAGTGAGTCCCTACTCAGGCTAGTGTACACCCCGTAGATCGTGCGCTATCTCTTTGAGTTGGCCGGTCTAGTGGCTTGGAATGTGGCCACATTCCTTGTCATGTATGTTCAGATATGGTATGGTGATGTTGATGATGTTGAGGTTGATGATGATGATGTTGGTGAAATGTTTTAGTGACTCGGGTCCTTTCAAAGTTAAAACCCCGAGGTCACTCGTTAATGGCATGATAAATATTTTTATTAAAAATGTTTTAGGCATGAGTCCACTGAGTGCATCAAGTACTCAGCCCTGCATTTCTTTTTAAAAATGTGCAGGTTGAGCGGTGACGAGCGCGGTGAGTGTTGAGCAGAGCTGGTGAAGATTTGTGTTTGCTTTTAAATGTTCCGAATATATTATGTCTTCATACATAATATTATTCTTCTCTCGAATGCTTCCGCTGAATGTTGGTTTTTTTTTTAGTATGATTTGTTGAGGTATAATCCCTTGAGTTGTTGATCGTTGAGACACTTTGATTTTATTCGAGCTATTCCCATTTGTTTCGAGCTATGGTCGATTTGTGTTGATTTCCCCATTTCTTCCCCGCTTCTTTAACCCTCCCTAGTCGCGATCAACCGTGTTTTCTATCCTTAGAAAATGCGGGTGTGACAACTACATAAAATCTCGTGCCGAAAAGCAAATGTTGCTTATTTAATGTGACGGAGGGAGTATAATTTATACATACGTGGCGCATATTACAAATATTAAACACAATATAAATAAAATACAAACACAATATAAATTAAATAAACAAACATTAAATGGACCGCACATACTACACACATTATATACAAAATGCACACTAGTGCACAATTCACAAAATAAACATACTAAACACCACTATATAAAAATAAAAACTTTACACTATAGACAAAATACACACTGTCCATACAAAATACGCAATACACACAATACACTACACAAGATACATGCACACACATTAAACACATATATAAAATAAACAATACACATTGTACACGAAAAACTAAATACAAATATTATAAAACATACTATACATACTAGACACATACTATACATACTAAATACAAATATTATAAAACATACTATACATACTAAACCCTAAACACATACTACGAATAATATTACACACACTATAAATAAAATACACAAAACACATGCACAACATAAATACATACACACATTGCGCACACACTACAGATACTATTACAAAATAAACTATTGATACACTCTGCAACAAATGCATAAATAAAATACACAACTAATACACACGTGGTTCATACTACAGACATTAAAAATGTTATAAATAAAATACACAAACACAATATAAATACAACAAACAATACACACAATATTATAAAACGTACAATACATATGCGGCACATAGTACAAATACTAAGACAAAATACACTAGTTATACATTATACAACAAATGCACAATTAAAAAACACAATTTCACACATTGTACACACTACAAACATTAAACACGATATGAATAAAATACACAAACAAAATATAAATAAAACACAAACACACACAACTCAACGACACTATAAAAAATGAATAACACTGCATACATACTATGCGGCACATACTACAATTACTAACACAAAATACACTACTTATACACTATACAACAAATGCACAATTAAAATACATATACGTGGAACTTACAATTCACAATTTATACTACGCATAAAATTCACAATTTATACTACGCACTAAATGGACTGCACATACAACCCACAGTCACTACGTACACAAAATACACAATTTAAATATACTATACAACAAATGCATACATAAAATACACGATATATACATGACACATACTGCAAATATTAAATACTTTATAAATAAAATACACAAACACAACTCCATACACATTGCGCACTATATACACACTATACATACCACAAATATTAAACACAAAATACACTACTTATACACTATACAACAAATGCACAATTAAAATACATATACGTGGCACTTACAATTCACAATTTATACTACGCATAAAATTCACAATTTATACTACGCACTAAATGGACTGCACATACAACCCACAGTCACTACGTACACAAAATACACAATTTAAATATACTATACAACAAATGCATACATAAAATACACGATATATACATGACACATACTGCAAATATTAAATACTTTATAAATAAAATACACAAACACAACTCCATACACATTGCGCACTATATACACACTATACATACCACAAATATTAAACACAAAATACACTACTTATACACTATACAACAAATGCACAATTAAAATACATATACGTGGCACTTACAATTCACAATTTATACTACGCATAAAATTCACAATTTATACTATGCACTAAATGGACTGCACATACAACCCACAGTCACTACCTACACAAAATACACAATTTAAATATACTATACAACAAATGCATACATAAAATACACGATATATACATGACACATACTGCAAATATTAAATACTTTATAAATAAAATACACAAACACAACTCCATACACATTGCGCACTATATACACACTATACATACCACAAATATTAAACACACTATAAATAAAATACACTACACATGTACTATAAACATACATGCCTACATTGCACACACTACGGGTAGTAGCACAAAATACACAATTTATACACTATACAACAATATACATATAAAATACACAATTTATACATACGTGGCACATATTACAAATATTAAACACAATATAAATAAAATACACAAACACAATATAAATAAAATAAACAACCATTAAATGGATCGCACATACTACACACATTATATACAAAATATACACTAGTACACAATTTACAAAATAAACATACTAAACACCACTATACAAAAATAAAAACTTTACACTATAGACAAAATACACAATGTCCATACAAAATATGCAATACACACACTACACTACACAAAATACGCAATATACACACTACACAAGATACATGCACACACATTAAACATATAAATATAAAATAAACAATACACACTGTACACGAAAAACTAAATACAAATATTATAAAACATACTATACATACTCGGCACGTACTACACTATAAATAAAATACACAAAACATATGCACCACATAAATACATACACACCTTGTGCACATTTCAGATACTATTATAAAATAATCTATTTATACACTCTACAACAAATGCACAAATAAAATACACAACAAATACACACGTGGTACCTACTACAAACATTAAACATTAAACGCGTTATAAATAAAATACACAAACACAATATAAAAAAACAAACAATAGACACAATATTATAAAACATACAATACATATGCAGCACATACTACAAATACTAATACAAAATACACTACTTATACACTATACAACAAATGCACAATTAAAATACACAATTTCACACATGGTACACACTACAAACATTAAACACGATATAAATAAAATACACACACCCACAACTCAACACATAACACATTTTGCACTCCCTCTACACATCACACATATACGCACACTTTACACATACATATTAAACAAAAACTACACATTGTACACAAAATACATATACAAAATACAAACATTACAAAAACACTACACTCAATACGCAGCCCATACTACAACAACTAAACATACTATAAATAAAATATACAAACATACACAAAACACATGTACAACAAAAATACTTACATACATTGCAAACGCTGCGCTACATATACTAAAACAAAATACTCTATTTATATACTATACAACAAATATATACATAAAATTCACAATTTATACATACGTGGCACCTACTACGCACACTCACTACAGACCAATTTATACTACGCATCTGAGACGACATCTGCCAAGCGCTTTATATTAAGTTCCAGTCTAGTAACTTGCCTCGGAGGGAGCATATACCTGTCTTGAATCTATTCCAAGCTTTTACCAGCAATGCAAGAACCTATACAAAACAAATGCCCATGATAATGATAGCACCAAGGAAAAATGAAAATTTTGATAACTAATATGTATAGAAGGCAAAATCTTCTCAAAGTGCAGATATTGCAATGCTTATTGTACAGTAAATACTATAAACATTTGTTATAGACCCAATTGCGACTAGGCATTACTAATAAGTAGTTAAAAATCACAAGAAAAAGTTGGAAATGTGTCGTATTTGGATTTTCTCGATGTGTTAAATTTCTGCAGTATATTTAAGATTATTTCAGTTCATTTCAGAGTACAAAACTTTGATTTTCAATGTAATTGTAACAATAGATCTAAAGGGTCTGGGAAATCTTTTTTATTATAAATGCAATGAACATATATCTCTCTCTGAGTTATGACAGAAACTGCATGATGCTTTGATTTTAGAAACCAATACCTCAAGTCCAACAGACTTTGCCATATTTTGAGTTGTTGTGTGCTGGCCACCTCATCTAGGTATGATACACTTTCAGTTTCACAGAGTTGCAAAAGCTGCAGCGGAAAAAATCACACTTACTTTAAAGAATTAAAGGCCTGTTCACACAACCACACCAAGCACAAGTACAAGCACATAAAATTTTAAGGTGTGCTAACTTTACCAACAGTTTTAAGATTTAAACACATATCAACTTATCTTAATTGGAAAGTGCACTCACAATAGATAAAGCTTTAGATTTTAGGCAGGAGATAGCAGCCATGTATGAGGAAATATTGTCTGAGCCCGATAACTTTAAGTTCATGACGGCCTGAACCAGAATCAGAACGCCTCCATTACCCGGTGTGAAAGGAAACCAAAAGTGCACTACTCCTGAATTAAAACAAATAATAAAGACACAAAGGGGGGAAAGGAAAACGAGAAAGTAATCAGGAATGAAGAAAGAATTCGGAAGTGTGAGATTTTATTTAACCGGTAGGATAAAGTTATATGTGCTATTAATAGAACTTGTAATATGCGAAGTCATAAAAGCATAGGAAAACCAAAAGGATCAAGATAATGTGTAAACAGAGACCAAAAAATTATAAGACAGTTACATGCAATCACCTCTACAAGAGTTTCTGTTCTCAAAGTTGTAACACCAGTCCCAATGTTAATGTAATCCATAAAGCGCACAATGAGAGAAAGTAGCACAGTTAAACGTGATAATTTACTTGCTGAGGTTGATCTAGAAGACCGTGGTAAACCCGATGAGGCAAATTGTATTGACAGCAAAGCACCACTGAGTGACTGCATTGTGGGTTTGAGTAGATTAGCTCACAAAAATAAAGTCAAAAACAAGGTAAAAATAGAAAAAGTATCAAGTGAACTACATCAATGAAGACAAAGACCCTATTACTTGCCTTAGGAAGGGTAGGTGTGTTGTGATGGCTTCATGTAATTAGGAGTCAACTCTCATCTAGAGAACTTGGTGGTCCCTGTTGTAGTGAGATCGAAGAGGGGAATTGCTAATCCACACGAGATGCTGCCAGGTCCGATCAGAGAAAATGATGGGCCTGCAATCTGAAACCAAAATGACCGCGTCGATAATCAGCATTGGCACTATGGCGGCCAACATTAGGTTAAGTATAAGCCGTTGAAATACTGTTAAGATCCCTCTCTATAAATGCTGCAAAGTGTAGGATATGATGGCAGTATTGTGGCCACTCAATAAGATGGTCCACAAACTGCTCCAATGCCTTACTCCCAATTGAAAACATCATAATGTGATAAATCCAAGGTCAGACTGTAATTCACAATAATAACATTCACTGATAACCTAGGAAGGAACAAACTTCTGAATCTGCAGGCTTCCACAAAGCATCTAAAACAGCTCGTAAAGCAATACCCAACGTAAGGTGAGTCACGTGTTGATGCTTAATGACTGATCTGAAGTAGAAGCATTCACAAAGGATAAACATTATAGGCAAGCTGAAAATTTTACAACATGGTAACATTACAATTAACATAGTTAGGTTGAAGAGTATTTTATGACATTATTTATCTGGGATCATGTTCACTCAGTAAACCAATAATTTGATTTATCAATCATAAACATCAAACGGACAGGTAAAGATAAAAAACTCAAACACAGTAGACTAAGTATAAAACTACCTAACTAGCATATAAGAGATGTTAGGTCAAAATAAATTGTTGAGGAACTTGACCAAACAGATCACTTCAAAAAGAATATGCTGAATTATCACAGTTGCCTCAAGTGCAACAGGATTGGCACACAGCTTTGAAATCTGACCCAAAAAGAATTTCTTTCCTGCATACAGACAAGAAGAGGGTTACACGTTTAGTGCAACACGTAGAAGAATTCCAAGGACATAAAAATAATAAATTGTTGTATGTATTCCACTTCCTACAACTAAACAAAAAATTATATCTAAATGTATGTACAAAGAAGCGAATAACTAACCACACATCCTGGTATCGTGTTCTTCAGAATTAGACAAAGCTAGACCAACTTCAATTTTATCAGGTACAGACAAGTGTAGAGCATCTGATTATGCACAAGTGTAGAAGCAACTTCAATAAAAAACGAAAAACTAGAAAATAAAAATTATCACCAAAATTGCTATTAAAAATTAAAAACTCGAAAGGAAATACAACGAAAACTGTGAAAATAAAAATTAAGCCCCAAAAAATAGTAAAATGTATTTTTCGACCGAAATCCAACGTCTAAAAATCCTAAACCCAAACCCTAAACCGTAAATCCTAGGCCCTAACACGGACATCGCGATTTATAAGTGTTCAGAAAATCCTTAAAACTGAAAAGGAACAAAAAATGAAAACTAGAAAATTTAAAATTTTGCCACAATAAATTAAATTATTTTTTTCGTGTACAATGTGAAATGGCCAGAGTCCATTGTCCAAAAAACGTAGTCATATCAATGGCCTTTTTAAAAAAGTTTTGAAAGCCCTAAAAACTCTAAAGGAATTAAAATGAAAACTAGAGAATTGGCCGTAATCCATTTTCTGAAAAATATAGTCAAAACAAAGAAATCGATATTTATGAGTGCGTAGAATACCCTAAAAACTCATTATAAAATAAAACGAAAACTAGTAAAATTAAAATTGGGCCCCAAATACAGTAAATTGTGTTATTCGGCCAAAATCCATTGTCCAAAAACCCTAAACTCTAGACCATAAACCTTGTCCCTAAACCACAAATCCTAAACCCTAAACAAGGACATCGCTATTTATAAGTGTTACGAAAATCCCGAAAACTCACAAGGAAATGACACGAAAACTAGAATATTAAAAATAATAATCCAAAAATAAAGTAAATTAATTTTTTTCATATATGATGTGAAATGGCCAAAATTCATTGTCCAAAACAGTATTCAAAACAAGGACAACACTATTTATAAGAGTTTAGAAAATCCTAAATACTCTAAAGAAAAGAAAACAAACACTAGAAAATTGGCCTTAGTCCATTGTCTAAATATTATAGTCAAAACTAAAGGAAATCACTGTATTTATAATTGTTTAGAATACCCTAAAAACACATTAGGAAATAAAATGAAAACTAGAAGTTAAAATTTATTCCCAAAATTGCTATTAAAACTTTTAAACTCAAAACGAAACAAAATGAAAACTAAGAAATTAAAAATAAGCTCCAAAAATTAGTTAATTGTGTTTTCCGGCAAAAATCCATCGTCTAAAAAACCCTAAACCTAATCCCTAACCATAAACCTTAACCCCTAAACCCTAAACCCTATACCCTAAACCCGTCTAGAGCCTTTGTCCTAGCGGCATTGAGTTTAGACATTATTATTTGAGGTGCCGAGTTCGAGCCATCTTGATATCATTTTAAATTTCCTCCTTTATACATGAGTTTTTTTATAAATTTAAACCTTACAACAATTACAAATTTACAATTCACTAAAGACTTGAAGTCTTAAACAATAAATTAAAATACAAAGAGACTACAGCAAAGCTATTTACAAATTAGAAAAAAAGACTTGAATCACTTTAATTTTTGAACAATAAATTTATAAGTATATACTCATGGTCGGCGAAGGAGATGTTTCTACATAACTAAATTGATAACACCCTTAGCAATTCAACCTTAAATGTTGAGTTTAGTCTAACAATCAACAATTATGGTAGAATTGTCAAAAGTTTCCCGGATTTAGTCTTATAGAAAAGTCTCCTTCACCGACTAGAGTATATACAAATACAATTATTTAATTGTATTAGCATATTTTAAAGTTGAAACAAATAAAAAAAAGAAATAAAAGAAAAAAGGACTTGAGCTCAACTTAAATTTAAAATTTAAGTTAAGGTGCCTACGTATCCTCAATGCTCATTTGCATTGGGGAATAAAAGTCCACGTAGTTGTCTTACCTTACTTACCTATTTGGCTTGGCCGGCGGTTGACGGTTGGGCTACGACGCTTCACCCCGGTGAATTATTCACCCGATTCCTCCGAACGAGTATCCCAATCAGGTTCTTGTTGCACATGGTTCAAAAACCGCCGGTTCCGGTTCGGACCAGCGGTTCATGGTTCAAGATTTCCTTGAACCTGAACCGGCCCGCCGAGGTTCCCGGCGGTTCTGGCGGCAGCTCAAAACACGAAAACCTGGGGATCAAATTTTTTTTCCTTTTTCTTATTTATTTATCTATGAAATTTACGTAAAAGAATTCAAATAATCACGATAAAAATTACAATTTTTTTATATAAATTTAAGTGAGACTACAATTCTACAAGTTACAACTTACAACAATTACAAATTTACAATTCACTAAAGACTTGAAGTCTTAAACAATAAAATAAAATACAAAGAGACTACAGCAAAGCTATTTACAAATTAGAAAAATAGACTTGAATCACTTTAAGTTTTGAACAATAAATTTATAAGTATATATTCATGGTCGGCGAAGGAGATGTTTCTACATAACTAAATTGATAACACCCTTAGCAATTCAACCTTAAATGTTGAGTTTAGTCTAACAATCAACAATTATGGTAGAATTGTCAAAAGTTTCCCGGATTTAGTCTTATCGAAAAGTCTCCTTCACCGACTAGAGTATATACAAATACAATTATTTAATTGTATTAGCATATTTTAAAGTTGAAACAAATAAAAAAAGAAATAAAAGAAAAAAGGACTTGAGCTCAACTTAAATTTAAAATTTAAGTTGAGGTGCCAACGTATCCTCAATGCTCATTTGCATTGGGGAATAAAAGTCCACGTAGATGTCTTACCTTACTTACGTATATGGCTTGGCCGGCGGTTGACGGTTGGGCTACGACGCTTCACCCCGGTGAATTATTCACCCGATTCCTCCGCACGAGTATCCCAATCAGGTTCTTGTTGCACACGGTTCAAAAACCGCCGGTTCCGGTTCGGACCAGCGGTTCACGGTTCAAGATTTCCTTGAACCTGAACCGGCCCGCCAAGGTTCCCGGCGGTTCTGGCGGCTGTTCAAAACACGAAAACCTGGGGTTCGAATTTTTTTTTCTTTTTCTTATTTATTTATCTATGAAATTTACGTAAAAGAATTCAAATAATCACGATAAAAATTGCAATTTTTTTATATAAATTTAAGTGAGACTACAATTCTACAAGTTACAACTTACAACAATTACAAATTTACAATTCACTAAAGACTTGAAGTCTTAAACAATAAATTAAAATACAAAGAGACTACAACAAAGCTATTTACAAATTAGAAAAAAAGACTTGAATCACTTTAAGTTTTGAACAATAAATTTATAAGTATATACTCATGGTCGGCGAAGGAGATGTTTCTACATAACTAAATTGATAACACCCTTAGCAATTTTGGGAATAAATTTTAACTTTCTGGTTTTCATTTTATTTCCTACTGTGTTTTTAGGGTATTCTAAACAATTATAAATATATTGATTTCCTTGAGTTTTGACTATAATATTTAGATAATGGACTAAGGCCAATTTTCTAGCCTTTATTTTATTTTCTATTGAGTATTTAGGGTTTTCTAAACACTTATAAATAGTGATGTCCTTGTTTAAGGTTTAGGGTTTAGGGTTAAGGGTTTTTTTTATAAAAAAAACTCCTGTATAAAGGAGAAAATTTAAAATGATATCAAGTGGCTCATACTCGGCACCTCAAATAATAATGTCCATGCTCAATGCCGCTAGGGCAAAGGCTCTAGACGGGTTTAGAGTATAGGTTTTAGGGTTTAGGGGTTAAGGTTTATGGTTAGGGATTAGGTTTAGGGTTTTTTAGACGATGGATTTTTGCCGGAAAACACAATTAACTAATTTTTGGAGCTTATTTTCTTAGTTTTCGTTTTGTTTCGTTTTGAGTTTAAAAATATTAATAGCAATTTTGAGAATAAATTTGAACTTCTAGTTTTCATTTTATTTCCTACTGTATTTTTAGAGTATTCTAAACAATTATAAATACAGTGATTTCCTTTAGTTTTGACTATAATATTTAGACAATGGACTAAGGCCAATTTTCTAGTCTTTATTTTCTTTTCTTTAGAGTATTTAGGGTTTTCTAAACTCTTATAAATAGTGTTGTCCTTGTTTTGAATACTGTTTTGGACAATGAATTTTGGACATTTCACATCATATAAGGAAAAAAATTAATTTACATTATTTTTGGATTATTATTTTTAATATTCTAGTTTTCGTTTCATTTCCTTGTGAGTTTTCGGGATTATCGTAACACTTATAAATAGCGATGTACTTGTTTAGGGTTTAGGATTTGTGGTTTAGGGACAAGGTTTATGGTCTAGAGTTTAGGGTTTTGGACAATGGATTTTGGCCGAATAACACAATTTACTGTATTTGGGGCCTAATTTTGATTTTACTAGTTTTCGTTTTATTTCATAATGAGTTTTTAGGGTATTCTACGCACTCATAAATATCGATTTCTTTGTTTTGACTATATTTTTCAGAAAATGGATTACGGCCAATTCTCTAGTTTTCATTTTAATTCCTTTAGAGTTTTTAGGGTTTTCAAAACTTTTTTAAAAAGGCCATTGATATGACTACGTTTTTTGGACAATGGACTCTGGCCATTTCACATTGTACACGAAAAAAATAATTTAATTTATTGTGGCAAAATTTTAAATTTTCTAGTTTTCATTTTTTGTTCCTTTTCAGTTTTAAGGATTTTCTAAACACTTAGAAATCGCGATGTCCGTGTTAGGGCCTAGGATTTACGGTTTAGGGTTTGGGTTTAAGATTTTTAGACGTTGGATTTCGGTTGAAAAACACATTTTACTATTTTTTTGGGGCTTCATTTTTATTTTCGTAGCTTTCGTTGTATTTCCTTTCGAGTTTTTAATTTTTAATAGCAATTTTGGTGATAATTTTTATTTTCTAGTTTTTCGTTTTTTTCCTACTGAAATTTAAGGGTATTCTAAACACTTATAATTATTGATTTCTTTGATTTAACTATACTTTTCATACAATGGATTACGACCAATTTTCTAGTTTTCAATTTATTTCCTTTAGAGTTTTTAAGGTTTTCTAAATTCTATTAAAAAGTGTTGTTCTTGGTTTTACTACATTTTTTGGATAATGAATTTTGACTATTTCACATCATATAAGGAATAAAATTAATTTATTATTTTGTGATTATTTTTAATTTTCTAGATTTCATTTTATTTCCTTTTTCATTTTTTAGGATTTTCTAAACACTTATAATAGTGATGTTTTTGTTTAAGGTCTAGGGTTTAGGGTTTTTCTATAAAAAAAACTCATGTATAAAGGAGGAACTTAGAAATGATATCAAGAGGGCTCGAACTCGGCACCTCAAAACAATAATGTTTAAGCTCCATGCCGCTAGGACAAAGGCTCTGGATGAGTTTGGGTTTTGGGTTAGAGATTAGGTTTAGGGTTTTTTGACGATGGATTTTAGCCGGAAAACACAATTAACTGTTTTTTGAAGCTTATTTTTAATTTCTTAGTTTACGTTTTGTTTCGTTTTGAGTTTTAAAATTTTAATAGCAATTTTGGGAATAAATTTTAACTTTCTGGTTTTCATTTTATTTCCTACTGTGTTTTTAGGGTATTCTAAACAATTATAAATATAGTGATTTCCTTGAGTTTTGACTATAATATTTAGACAATGGACTAAGGCCAATTTTCTAGCCTTTATTTTATTTTCTATTGAGTATTTAGGGTTTTCTAAACACTTATAAATAGTGATGTCCTTGTTTAAGGTTTAGGGTTTAGGGTTAAGGGTTTTTTTATAAAAAAAACTCCTGTATAAAGGAGAAAATTTAAAATGATATCAAGATGGCTCGAACTCGGAACCTCAAATAATAATGTCTAAGCTCAATGCCGCTAGGGCAAAGACTCTAGACGGGTTTAGAGTATAGGGTTTAGGGTTTAGGGGTTAAGGTTTATGGTTAGGGATTAGGTTTAGGGTTTTTTAGACGATGGATTTTTGCCGAAAAACACAATTAACTAATTTTTGGAGCTTATTTTTAATTTCTTAGTTTTCGTTTTGTTTCGTTTTGAGTTTAAAAATATTAATAGCAATTTTGGGAATAAATTTGAACTTCTAGTTTTCATTTTATTTTCTACTGTGTTTTTAGAGTATTCTAAACAATTATAAATACAGTGATTTCCTTTAGTTTTGACTATAATATTTAGACAATGGACTAAGGCCAATTTTCTAGTCTTTATTTTCTTTTCTTTAGAGTATTTAGGGTTTTCTAAACTCTTATAAATAGTGTTGTCCTTGTTTTGAATACTGTTTTAGACAATGACTTTTGGACATTTCACATCATATAAGGAAAAAAATTAATTTACATTATTTTTGGATTATTATTTTTAATATTCTAGTTTTCGTTTCATTTCCTTGTGAATTTTCGGGATTTTCGTAGCACTTATAAATAGTGATGTACTTGTTTAGGGTTTAGGATTTGTGGTTTAGGGACAAGGTTTATGGTGTAGAGTTTAGGGTTTTGGATTTGGCCGAATAACACAATTTACTGTATTTGGGGCCTAATTTTAATTTTACTAGTTTTCGTTTTATTTCATAATGAGTTTTTAGGGTATTCTACGCACTCATAAATATCGATTTCTTTGTTTTGACTATATTTTTCAGAAAATGGATTACGGCCAATTCTCTAGTTTTCATTTTAATTCCTTTAGAGTTTTTAGGGTTTTCAAAACTTTTTTAAAAAGGCCATTGATATGACTACGTTTTTTGGACAATGGACTCTGGCCATTTCACATTGTACACGAAAAAAAAAATTTAATTTATTGTGGCAAAATTTTAAATTTTCTAGTTTTCATTTTTTGTTCCTTTTCAGTTTTAAGGATTTTCTAAGCACTTATAAATCGCGATGTCCGTGTTAGGGCCTAGGATTTACATTTAAGGGTTTGGGTTTAAGATTTTTAGACGTTGGATTTCGGTTGAAAAACACATTTTACTATTTTTTTGGGGCTTCATTTTTATTTTCGTAGCTTTCGTTGTATTTCCTTTCGAGTTTTTAATTTTTAATAGCAATTTTGGTGATAATTTTTATTTTCTAGTTTTTCGTTTTTTTCCTACTGAAATTTAAGGGTATTCTAAACACTTATAATTATTGATTTCTTTGATTTAACTATACTTTTCATACAATGGATTACGACCAATTTTCTAGTTTTCAATTTATTTCCTTTAGAGTTTTTAAGGTTTTCTAAATTCTATTAAAAAGTGTTGTTCTTGGTTTTACTACATTTTTTGGATAATGAATTTTGACTATTTCACATCATATAAGGAATAAAATTAATTTATTATTTTGTGATTATTTTAATTTTCTAGATTTCATTTTATTTCCTTTTTCATTTTTTAGGATTTTCTAAACACTTATAATAGTGATGTTTTTGTTTAAGGTCTAGGGTTTAGGGTTTTTCTATAAAAAAAACTCATGTATAAAGGAGGAACTTAGAAATGATATCAAGAGGGCTCGAACTCGGCACCTCAAAACAATAATGTTTAAGCTCCATGCCGCTAGGACAAAGGCTCTGGATGAGTTTGGGTTTTGGGTTAGAGATTAAGTTTAGGGTTTTTTGACGATGGATTTTAGCCGGAAAACACAATTAACTGTTTTTTGAAGCTTATTTTTAATTTCTTAGTTTACGTTTTGTTTCGTTTTGAGTTTTAAAATTTTAATAGCAATTTTGGGAATAAATTTTAACTTTCTGGTTTTCATTTTATTTCCTACTGTGTTTTTAGGGTATTCTAAACAATTATAAATATAGTGATTTCCTTGAGTTTTGACTATAATATTTAGACAATGGACTAAGGCCAATTTTCTAGCCTTTATTTTATTTTCTATTGAGTATTTAGGGTTTTCTAAACACTTATAAATAGTGATGTCCTTGTTTAAGGTTTAGGGTTTAGGGTTAAGGGTTTTTTTATAAAAAAAACTCCTGTATAAATGAGAAAATTTAAAATGATATCAAGATGGCTCGAACTCGGCACCTCAAATAATAATGTCTAAGCTCAATGCCGCTAGGGCAAATGCTCTAGACGGGTTTAGAGTATAGGGTTTAGGGTTTAGGGGTTAAGGTTTATGGTTAGGGATTAGGTTTAGGGTTTTTTAGACAATGGATTTTTCCCGGAAAACACAATTAACTAATTTTTGGAGCTTATTTTTAATTTCTTAGTTTTCGTTTTGTTTCGTTTTGAGTTTAAAAACTTTAATAGCAATTTTGGGAATAAATTTGAACTTCTAGTTTTCATTTTATTTCCTACAGTGTTTTTAGATTATTCTTAACAATTATAAATACAGTGATTTCCTTTAGTTTTGACTATAATATTTAGACAATGGACTAAGGCCAATTTTCTAGTCTTTATTTTCTTTCCTTTAGAGTATTTAGGGTTTTCTAAACTCTTATAAATAGTGTTGTCCTTGTTTTGAATACTGTTTTGGACAATGAATTTTGGACATTTCACATAATATATGGAAAAAAATTAATTTACATTATTTTTGGATTATTATTTTTAATATTCTAGTTTTCGTTTCATTTCCTTGTGAGTTTTCGGGATTTTCGTAACACTTATAAATAGCGATGTACTTGTTTAGGGTTTAGGATTTGTGGTTTAGGGACAAGGTTTATGGTCTCGAGTTTAGGGTTTTTGGACAATGGATTTTGGCCGAATAACACAATTTACTGTATTTGGGGCCCAATTTTAATTTTACTAGTTTTCGTTTTATTTCATAATGAGTTTTTAAGGTATTCTACGCACTCATAAATATCGATTTCTTTGTTTTGACTATATTTTTCAGAAAATGGATTACGGCCAATTCTCTTGTTTTCATTTTAATTCCTTTAGAGTTTTTAGGGTTTTCAAAACGTTTTTAAAAAGGCCATTGATATGACTACGTTTTTTGGATAATGGACTCTGGCCATTTCACATTGTACACGAAAAAAATAATTTAATTTATTGTGGCAAAATTTTAAATTTTCTAGTTTTCATTTTTTGTTCCATTTTAGTTTTAAGGATTTTCTGAACACTTATAAATCGCGATGTCCGTGTTAGGGCCTAGGATTTACGGTTTAGGGTTTAGGATTTTTAGACGTTGTATTTCGGTCGAAAAACACATTTTACTATTTTTTGGGGCTTAATTTTTATTTTCATAGCTTTCATTATATTTCCTTTCGAGTTTTTAATTTTTAATAGCAATTTTGGTAATAATTTTTATTTTCTAGTTTTTCATTTTTTCCTACTGAAATTTTAGGGTATTCTAAACACTTATAATTATCGATTTCTTTTATTTAACTATACTTTTCATACAATGGATTACGACCAATTTTCTAGTTTTCAATTTATTTCCTTTAGAGTTTTTAAGGTTTTCTAAATTCTATTAAAAAGTGTTGTTCTTGGTTTTACTACATTTTTTGGATAATGAATTTTGACTATTTCACATCATATAGGGAATAAAATTAATTTATTATTTTGTGATTATTTTTAATTTTCTAGATTTCATTTTATTTCCTTTTTCATTTTTTAGGATTTTCTAAACACTTATAATAGTGATGTTTTTGTTTAAGGTCTAGGGTTTAGGGTTTTTCTATAAAAAAAACTCATGTGTAAAGGAGGAACTTAGAAATGATATCAAGAGGGCTCGAACTCGGCACCTCAAAACAATAATGTTTAAGCTCCATGCCGCTAGGACAAAGGCTCTGGATGAGTTTGGGTTTTGGGTTAGAGATTAGGTTTAGGGTTTTTTGACGATGGATTTTAGCCGGAAAACATAATTAACTGTTTTTTGAAGCTTATTTTTAATTTCTTAGTTTACGTTTTGTTTCGTTTGAGTTTTAAAATTTTAATAGCAATTTTGGGAATAAATTTTAACTTTCTGGTTTTCATTTTATTTCCTACTGTGTTTTTAGGGTATTCTAAACAATTATAAATATAGTGATTTCCTTGAGTTTTGACTATAATATTTAGACAATGGACTAAGGCCAATTTTCTAGCCTTTATTTTATTTTCTATTGAGTATTTAGGGTTTTCTAAACACTTATAAATAGTGATGTCCTTGTTTTTTTTTTCACACACACACATACACATCGGACACACACCCACACACACATCGGAGTTCGAGATACATTGGCAAGTGAACCAGCCTCTTCTAGCCCCTCGTGTCCGCACGAACTAGCCCACCCCAGCCCTTCGTGGCCCCAACGAACTAGTCTTCTTCCCAGCTGGTACTAGGCATGTAAGCTATTTACCACCTCGTGGCCCCCAAACGAACTAGCCTTCTTCGCAGCCGGTACTAGACCGGTAAGTTATCCACCTCCAGACGGGTCCCGGGCATGTAAGTTGACCACCCTCAGACAGGTCCAGGCCTGCACGCTTGCAAAGTCCCAAGGCAACAAGCCTTGAGCCCACAGGGAAATTAATCCCAGGATGCGCCATCCAGGATTCGAACTCCTGACCTCCTGGATGGGCGGTATCCATTGCCTCCCTTCCCAACCAGTTGAGCTAGGAAGCTTGAATTATTCACCCGATTCCTCCGAACGAGTATCCCAATCAGGTTCTTGTTGCACACGGTTCAAAAACCGCCGGTTTCGGTTCGGACCAGCGGTTCACGGTTCAAGATTTCCTTGAACCTGAACCGGCCCGCCAAGGTTCCCGGCGGTTCTGGCGGCAGCTCAAAACACGAAAACCTGGGGTTCGAATTTTTTTTCCTTTTTCTTATTTATTTATCTATGAAATTTACGTAAAAGAATTCAAATAATCACGATAAAAATTGCAATTTTTTTATATAAATTTAAGTGAGACTACAATTCTACAAGTTACAACTTACAACAATTACAAATTTACAATTCACTAAAGACTTGAAGTCTTAAACAATAAATTAAAATACAAAGAGACTACAACAAAGCTATTTACAAATTAGAAAAATAGACTTGAATCACTTTAAGGTTTGAACAATAAATTTATAAGTATATACTCATGGTCGGCGAAGGAGATGTTTCTACATAACTAAATTGATAACACCCTTAGCAATTCAACCTTAAATGTTGAGTTTAGTCTAACAATCAACAATTATGGTAGAATTGTCAAAAGTTTCCCGGATTTAGTCTTATCGAAAAGTCTCCTTCACAGACTAGAGTATATACAAAAACAATTATTTAATTGTATTAGCATATTTTAAAGTTGAAACAAATAAAAAAGAAGAAATAAAAGAAAAAAGGACTTGAGCTCAACTTAAATTTAAAATTTAAGTTAAGGTGCCTACGTATCCTCAATGCTCATTTGCATTGGGGAATAAAAGTCCACGTAGTTGTCTTACCTTACTTACCTATTTGGCTTGGCCGGCGGTTGACGGTTGGGCTACGACGCTTCACCCCGGAGAATTATTCACCCGATTCCTCCGCACGAGTATCTCAATCAGGTTCTTGTTGCACACGGTTCAAAAACCGCCGGTTCCAGTTCGGACCAGCGGTTCACGGTTCAAGATTTCCTTGAACCTGAACCGGCCCGCCAAGGTTCCCGGCGGTTCTGGCGGCTGTTCAAAACACGAAAACCTGGGGTTCGAATTTTTTTTTCTTTTTCTTATTTATTTATCTATGAAATTTACGTAAAAGAATTCAAATAATCACGATAAAAATTGCAATTTTTTTATATAAATTTAAGTGAGACTACAATTCTACAAGTTACAACTTACAACAATTACAAATTTACAATTCACTAAAGACTTGAAGTCTTAAACAATAAATTAAAATACAAAGAGACTACAACAAAGCTATTTACAAATTAGAAAAAAAGACTTGAATCACTTTAAGTTTTGAACAATAAATTTATAAGTATATACTCATGGTCGGCGAAGGAGATGTTTCTACATAACTAAATTGATAACACCCTTAGCAATTTTGGGAATAAATTTTAACTTTCTGGTTTTCATTTTATTTCCTACTGTGTTTTTAGGGTATTCTAAACAATTATAAATATATTGATTTCCTTGAGTTTTGACTATAATATTTAGATAATGGACTAAGGCCAATTTTCTAGCCTTTATTTTATTTTCTATTGAGTATTTAGGGTTTTCTAAACACTTATAAATAGTGTTGTCCTTGTTTAAGGTTTAGGGTTTAGGGTTAAGGGTTTTTTTATAAAAAAAACTCCTGTATAAAGGAGAAAATTTAAAATGATATCAAGTGGCTCGTACTCGGCACCTCAAATAATTATGTCTATGCTCAATGCCGCTAGGGCAAAGGCTCTAGACGGGTTTAAAGTATAGGGTTTAGGGTTTAGGGGTTAAGGTTTATGGTTAGGGATTAGGTTTAGGGTTTTTTAGACGATGGATTTTTGCCGGAAAACACAATTAACTAATTTTTGGAGCTTATTTTTAATTTCTTAGTTTTCGTTTTGTTTCGTTTTGAGTTTAAAAATATTAATAGCAATTTTGAGAATAAATTTGAACTTCTAGTTTTCATTTTATTTCCTACTGTGTTTTTAGAGTATTCTAAACAATTATAAATACAGTGATTTCCTTTAGTTTTGACTATAATATTTAGACAATGGACTAAGGCCAATTTTCTAGTCTTTATTTTCTTTTCTTTAGAGTATTTAGGGTTTTCTAAACTCTTATAAATAGTGTTGTCCTTGTTTTGAATACTGTTTTGGACAATGAATTTTGGACATTTCACATCATATAAGGAAAAAAATTAATTTACATTATTTTTGGATTATTATTTTTAATATTCTAGTTTTCGTTTCATTTCCTTGTGAGTTTTCGGGATTTTCGTAAAACTTATAAATAGCGATGTACTTGTTTAGGGTTTAGGATTTGTGGTTTAGGGACAAGGTTTATGGTCTAGAGTTTAGGGTTTTGGACAATGGATTTTGGCCGAATAACACAATTTACTGTATTAGGGGCCTAATTTTGATTTTACTAGTTTTCGTTTTATTTCATAATGAGTTTTTAGGGTATTCTACGCACTCATAAATATCGATTTCTTTGTTTTGACTATATTTTTCAGAAAATGGATTACGGCCAATTCTCTAGTTTTCATTTTAATTCCTTTAGAGTTTTTAGGGTTTTCAAAACTTTTTTATAAAGGCCATTGATATGACTACCTTTTTTGGACAATGGACTCTGGCCATTTCACATTGTACACGAAAAAAATAATTTAATTTATTGTGGCAAAATTTTAAATTTTCTAGTTTTCATTTTTTGTTCCTTTTCAGTTTTAAGGATTTTCTAAACACTTAGAAATCGCGATGTCCGTGTTAGGGCCTAGGATTTACGGTTTAGGGTTTGGGTTTAAGATTTTTAGACGTTGGATTTCGGTTGAAAAACACATTTTACTATTTTTTTGGGGCTTCATTTTTATTTTCGTAGCTTTCGTTGTATTTCCTTTCGAGTTTTTAATTTTTAATAGCAATTTTGGTGATAATTTTTATTTTCTAGTTTTTCGTTTTTTTCCTACTGAAATTTAAGGGTATTCTAAATACTTATAATTATTGATTTCTTTGATTTAACTATACTTTTCATACAATGGATTACGACCAATTTTCTAGTTTTCAATTTATTTCCTTTAGAGTTTTTAAGGTTTTCTAAATTCTATTAAAAAGTGTTGTTCTTGGTTTTACTACATTTTTTGGATAATGAATTTTGACTATTTCACATAATATAGGGAATAAAATTAATTTATTATTTTGTGATTATTTTTAATTTTCTAGATTTAATTTTATTTCCTTTTTCATTTTTTAGGATTTTCTAAACACTTATAATAGTGATGTTTTAGTTTAAGGTCTAGGGTTTAGGGTTTTTCTATAAAAAAAACTCATGTATAAAGGAGGAACTTAGAAATGATATCAAGAGGGCTCGAACTCGGCACCTCAAAACAATAATGTTTAAGCTCCATGCCGCTAGGACAAAGGCTCTGGATGAATTTGGGTTTTGGGTTAGAGATTAGGTTTAGGGTTTTTTGACGATGGATTTTAGCCGGAAAACACAATTAACTGTTTTTTGAAGCTTATTTTTAATTTCTTAGTTTACGTTTTGTTTCGTTTTGAGTTTAAAAATTTTAATAGCAATTTTGGGAATAAATTTGAACTTTCTGGTTTTCATTTTATTTCCTACTGTGTTTTTAGGGTATTCTAAACAATTATAAATAAAGTGATTTCCTTGAGTTTTGACTATAATATTTAGACAATGGACTAAGGCCAATTTTCTAGCCTTTATTTTATTTTCTATTGAGTATTTAGGGTTTTCTAAACACTTATAAATAGTGATGTCCTTGTTTAAGGTTTAGGGTTAAGGGTTTTTTTATAAAAAAAACCCCTGTATAAAGGAGAAAATTTAAAATGATATCAAGATGGCTCGAACTCGGAACCTCAAATAATAATGTCTAAGCTCAATGCCGCTAGGGCAAAGGCTCTAGACGGGTTTAGAGTATAGGGTTTAGGGTTTAGGGGTTAAGGTTTATGGTTAGGGATTAGGTTTAGGGTTTTTTAGACGATGGATTTTTGCCGAAAAACACAATTAACTAATTTTTGGAGCTTATTTTTTTGGATTTTTGCCGAAAAACTCAAATAATAATGTCACGCCCGCCCACCCCAGGGGTGTTACAAACGAGGCGATCGTGACCAAGGGACAAACATTTAAGAATAGCATTTAAGGATAACAGTTCATAAGAAAGACTTAATTAGCTTAAAAGAATAATATATATATGAGTGTATGATACACAGAGTGCAAACTCGACTTTAGCTCCAAACAAATGGGAAAAACTCGAATAAAATCAGAGTGTCTTTTCAACAATCAGCAACTCGAGATAAAATTATCTCAACAATACTTGGCGGAAGCATTCGAGAGTAGAATACTATTATGTATGAAGACATAATATATTCAGAAAGTTTTATTTACAATCTTCTTCACTTTCATGCTCAACACCCACCGCGCTCGTCACCGCTCAACCTGCACATAGAGAAAACATGCAGGGCTGAGTACTTGGTGTACTCAGTGGACACGTGCCAAAATATATTTTATAAAAATAGATTTTGTCAAGCCACTCTTTGAGTGAACTCGGGATTTTAGGAAAAGTCCGAGAACACTAAACATTTTTCTTTTCCTTTTTCAAAAGCGATCTTTCGATCTATTTTCCTGGAACATATGCCGTATCTGACAAACCCGATTTCACTATCTCTTGTTCATTCATCAGTCCATTCATCATTCATCTTTCCTTTCATCATTCATCATATCTTAACATTCAAGTGCCTGGGAAGTGGTTACCTCCCACGGTCACCCATCAATCCATTCCATTCAAGTGCCGGGGAAGTGGTTACCTCCCACGGTCACCCATCAATCCATTCCATTCAAGTGCCGGGGAAGTGGTTACCTCCCACGGTCACCCATCAATCCATTCCATTCATCATTCATCGTTCCTTTCATCATTCATCATATCTTAACATTCAAGTGCCTGGGAAGTGGTTACCTCCCACGGTCACCCATCAATCCATTTCATTCATCGTTGCAGTCAGATAGGCATAGTTCCAAAACAAAATATGGCTTGACATAACCTTTTCAACTTTATTTTTCTGTAAGACCGTTTTTTTTTTTTTTTTACATAACTCATCTTTCTTTCATCAAAAGAAGCACATATAACCTTCAAAACTTCAAAACTTCATCTCTTTTTTTTTCGTCGTAAACGTATTTGGATCAAAACTCATTTCTATCGGTCAAAGCCGAACTCAAGAATCAACGCAGGCTACACTTCATAAGCAATCGTAAAGCAACACATAACATCATATAATAACACCAAGCAAATAGCACTTTTCATAATACTTCACGTTAATTAGCAAGCTCGCACTTAACATCATATAATAAATAGAAAGCACATAAAACAATTCTCATAACCACTTTATAGTAAACTAAAAACCTTCATAAAAACATTTTAGTTCGAAAGCTCACATAAATATACTTTTCGTAAAAAAAACTGTAACTTTAACAGAAAGCCCACCTCGTTTGCTTAAACCATTCAATATCCATTTAAGGCAACCCTCGTTCCTTGTGCTCACGTACACACAATAATCCTTGCCAACATCACAACATAAGTCAGCCTTCCATAAACTCATTTTTTTCTATGCATGTCCTATCGTTCCTCTCTCATCGTTTTTCTCAATTTACCCAACCCAATGTTCAACACAAGAGGGAAAAACACACCATAACATATTTCAAAGTGCAACACCTAACCACACCAATAAACACACTCCTTAGATATACATGCATCATATAACACCATATATCTTGAAAATAAGCACTATTTTATTAAGGCATAAAACTGGCAGAACTGCGCGACCGTTTTGTAAAAATCACTAAAAATCCATCCGACCTCATATGAAGCTCAAATTTGGTCACAACACAGTAGACACATTCAAGTTCACCCAGTTAAAATTTCACACCGAAATCGTGTCATTTGGTCAGTCAAAACATTTATGCAACTCTCTGATCGGAACATAAAATTCTAGCAGCACTGCGCAGTTCATTTGAAAAATTCACCGTAAATTCATACGATGTCCAATAAGGCTGAAATTTTCACAAGACTCAGAAGACACTCCAAATTTTCATCTAGTTTAAGAATCAAATCGATCGGAGGTCATTTGGTCGGTCAAACAGATTTCGAAACATTCTGGCCGAGAACACAAGTTACTGGCAGAATTGCGCAGTCGACTTCAAACATTTTTCAAAAATACATTTTTCTACAAAAAGGGCTGAAATTTATACGAGACACAGAAATCACCTTGAAATTTACTCAGTAAAATTTTCGTATCAAAATTCGACCGTTTGATCAGTAAAATACACGTCGGAATCCACTGTCCGAACACCACAAATTTCATACTCAAAATTTCGAAATTTGAGTTTCTTCCACAATCATCCAAACAAAATTTTCTCATGCTTATTACACACAATCATGCTTGATAAGACTCTCTTAACATGTTTGCACATAAACTTAGATCATTTACCAAGGATTCAAATCAAACTTCACACAACTTAATCAACAATAGCATAACTATCAAAGTTCTCAAGCAAACTCACTTTCCCACCGATTAACTTTGCGATCTATGATTTCTACACCCTCTATATGCATGTAGGATTCAAGAATAAAGTTTCAATGAAGGAGATGAGAAGGAAATCTTAGTTATACCTTCTTGAATCAAGAAAACGAACGGTAGAAACAAACGTTGACACGATTCGTCCCTCTCCCTTCACTGCTGCCGCCGCTGCCACGAATCCGCCGTCGCGGATCCGCCGCCATCGGCTTCTCCTCTCTCTTCTCTCTCTCGGATTCTCGATTGCGAAAGAAAAGAAAATGAAATGAAATGAAAGGAGGTTGTATTTATAGAAAATATTTTCATAAAAGACAAAAATTCACGTCTTTTCGTTTCGATGTGACGCGTAATTAATGCGGCGTTGAAAAACGTGCCTGATGTGACGTGGTTCTTATCCACTTGGAAAACGTGCCTGATGTGACGCGGTTCTTATCCAACTTTTCGTCTCGATTTGTTGTCGAAAGTGTATTTGATACGTGGTCTATTCTTTCGTGTAGGTATCATTTTGGGCTCGTAACAATTGGGTTTCAAATTGGGCTAGGAAGAATAATTGTTTGGCCTCAAAAGTGAAATACTTCTCTCGACAAAAGAAACAAGGTCGAAAAAATTTTCAAGTGCACAAACGACAGTCCTTTCAAGAACTCAATAAAAAGGTAGAAAAAGTCGGGGTGTTACACTTATAAATAGTGTTGTCCTTGTTTTGAATACTGTTTTAGACAATGACTTTTGGACATTTCACATCATATAAGGAAAAAAATTAATTTACATTATTTTTGGATTATTATTTTTAATATTCTAGTTTTCGTTTCATTTCCTTGTGAGTTTTCGGGATTTTCGTAGCACTTATAAATAGTGATGTACTTGTTTAGGGTTTAGGATTTGTGGTTTAGGGACAAGGTTTATGGTCTAGAGTTTAGGGTTTTGGATTTGGCCGAATAACACAATTTACTGTATTTGGGGCCTAATTTTAATTTTACTAGTTTTCGTTTTATTTCATAATGAGTTTTTAGGGTATTCTACGCACTCATAAATATCGATTTCTCTGTTTTGACTATATTTTTCAGAAAATGGATTACGGCCAATTCTCTAGTTTTCATTTTAATTCCTTTAGAGTTTTTAGGGTTTTCAAAACTTTTTTAAAAAGGCCATTGATATGACTACGTTTTTTGGACAATGGACTCTGGCCATTTCACATTGTACACGAAAAAAATAATTTAATTTATTGTGGCAAAATTTAAAATTTTCTAGTTTTCATTTTTTGTTCCTTTTCAGTTTTAAGGATTTTCTAAGCACTTATAAATCGCGATGTCCGTGTTAGGGCCTAGGATTTACATTTAAGGGTTTGGGTTTAAGATTTTTAGACGTTGGATTTCGGTTGTAAAACACATTTTACTATTTTTTGGGGCTTCATTTTTATTTTCGTAGCTTTCGTTGTATTTCCTTTCAAGTTTTTAATTTTTAATAGCAATTTTGGTGATAATTTTTATTTTCCAGTTTTTCGTTTTTTTCCTACTGAAATATAAGGGTATTCTAAACACTTATAATTATCGATTTCTTTGATTTAACTATACTTTTCATACAATGGATTACGACCAATTTTCTAGTTTTCAACTTATTTCCTTTAGAGTTTTTAAGGTTTTCTAAATTCTATTAAAAAGTGTTGTTCTTGGTTTTACTACATTTTTTGGATAATGAATTTTGACTATTTCACATCATATAGGGAATAAAATTAATTTATTATTTTGTGATTATTTCTAATTTTCTAGATTTCATTTTATTTCCTTTTTCATTTTTTAGGATTTTCTAAACAATTATAATAGTGATGTTTTTGTTTAAGGTCTAGGGTTTAGGGTTTTTCTATAAAAAAACTCATGTATAAAGGAGGAAGTTAGAAATGATATCAAGAGGGCTCGAACTCGGCACCTCAAAACAATAATGTTTAAGCTCCATGCCGCTAGGACAAAGGCTCTGGATGAGTTTGGGTTTTGGGTTAGAGATTAGGTTTAGGGTTTTTTGACGATGGATTTTAGCCGGAAAACACAATTAACTGTTTTTTGAAGCTTATTTTTAATTTCTTAGTTTACGTTTTGTTTCGTTTTGAGTTTTAAAATTTTAATAGCAATTTTGGGAATAAATTTTAACTTTCTGGTTTTCATTTTATTTCCTACTGTGTTTTTATGGTATTCTAAACAATTATAAATATAGTGATTTCCTTGAGTTTTGACTATAATATTTAGACAATGGACTAAGGCCAATTTTCTAGCCTTTATTTTATTTTCTATTGAGTATTTAGGGTTTTCTAAACACTTATAAATAGTGATGTCCTTGTTTAAGGTTTAGGGTTTAGGGTTAAGGGTTTTTTTATAAAAAAAACCCCTGTATAAAGGAGAAAATTTAAAATGATATCAAGATGGCTCGAACTCGGAACCTCAAATAATAATGTCTAAGCTCAATGCCGCTAGGGCAAAGGCTCTAGACGGGTTTAGAGTATAGGGTTTAGGGTTTAGGGGTTAAGGTTTATGGTTAGGGATTAGGTTTAGGGTTTTTTAGACGATGGATTTTTGCCGAAAAACACAATTAACTAATTTTTGGAGCTTATTTTTAATTTCTTAGTTTTCGTTTTGTTTCGTTTTGAGTTTAAAAATATTAATAGCAATTTTGGGAATAAATTTGAACTTCTAGTTTTCATTTTATTTTCTACTGTGTTTTTAGAGTATTCTAAACAATTATAAATACAGTGATTTCCTTTAGTTTTGACTATAATATTTAGACAATGGACTAAGGCCAATTTTCTAGTCTTTATTTTCTTTTCTTTAGAGTATTTAGGGTTTTCTAAACTCTTATAAATAGTGTTGTCCTTGTTTTGAATACTGTTTTAGACAATGACTTTTGGACATTTCACATCGTATAAGGAAAAAAATTAATTTACATTATTTTTGGATTATTATTTTTAATATTCTAGTTTTCGTTTCATTTCCTTGTGAGTTTTCGGGATTTTCGTAGCACTTATAAATAGTGATGTACTTGTTTAGGGTTTAGGATTTGTGGTTTAGGGACAAGGTTTATGGTCTAGAGTTTAGGGTTTTGGATTTGGCCGAATAACACAATTTACTGTATTTGGGGCCTAATTTTAATTTTACTAGTTTTCGTTTTATTTCATAATGAGTTTTTAGGGTATTCTACGCACTCATAAATATCGATTTCTCTGTTTTGACTATATTTTTCAGAAAATGGATTACGGCCAATTCTCTAGTTTTCATTTTAATTCCTTTAGAGTTTTTAGGGTTTTCAAAACTTTTTTAAAAAGGCCATTGATATGACTACGTTTTTTGGACAATGGACTCTGGCCATTTCACATTGTACACGAAAAAAATAATTTAATTTATTGTGGCAAAATTTAAATTTTCTAGTTTTCATTTTTTGTTCCTTTTCAGTTTTAAGGATTTTCTAAGCACTTATAAATCGCGATGTCCGTGTTAGGGCCTAGGATTTACATTTAAGGGTTTGGGTTTAAGATTTTTAGACGTTGGATTTCGGTTGAAAAACACATTTTACTATTTTTTGGGGCTTCATTTTTATTTTCGTAGCTTTCGTTGTATTTCCTTTCAAGTTTTTAATTTTTAATAGCAATTTTGGTGATAATTTTTATTTTCCAGTTTTTCGTTTTTTTCCTACTGAAATATAAGGGTATTCTAAACACTTATAATTATCGATTTCTTTGATTTAACTATACTTTTCATACAATGGATTACGACCAATTTTCTAGTTTTCAACTTATTTCCTTTAGAGTTTTTAAGGTTTTCTAAATTCTATTAAAAAGTGTTGTTCTTGGTTTTACTACATTTTTTGGATAATGAATTTTGACTATTTCACATCATATAGGGAATAAAATTAATTTATTATTTTGTGATTATTTCTAATTTTCTAGATTTCATTTTATTTCCTTTTTCATTTTTTAGGATTTTCTAAACAATTATAATAGTGATGTTTTTGTTTAAGGTCTAGGGTTTAGGGTTTTTCTATAAAAAAAACTCATGTATAAAGGAGGAAGTTAGAAATGATATCAAGAGGGCTCGAACTCGGCACCTCAAAACAATAATGTTTAAGCTCCATGCCGCTAGGACAAAGGCTCTGGATGAGTTTGGGTTTTGGGTTAGAGATTAGGTTTAGGGTTTTTTGACGATGGATTTTAGCCGGAAAACACAATTAACTGTTTTTTGAAGTTTATTTTTAATTTCTTAGTTTACGTTTTGTTTCGTTTTGAGTTTTAAAATTTTAATAGCAATTTTGGGAATAAATTTTAACTTTCTGGTTTTCATTTTATTTCCTACTGTGTTTTTAGGGTATTCTAAACAATTATAAATATAGTGATTTCCTTGAGTTTTGACTATAATATTTAGACAATGGACTAAGGCCAATTTTCTAGCCTTTATTTTATTTTCTATTGAGTATTTAGGGTTTTCTAAACACTTATAAATAGTGATGTCCTTGTTTAAGGTTTAGGGTTAAGGGTTTTTTTATAAAAAAAACCCCTGTATAAAGGAGAAAATTTAAAATGATATCAAGATGGCTCGAACTCGGAACCTCAAATAATAATGTCTAAGCTCAATGCCGCTAGGGCAAAGGCTCTAGACGGGTTTAGAGTATAGGGTTTAGGGTTTAGGGGTTAAGGTTTATGGTTAGGGATTAGGTTTAGGGTTTTTTAGACGATGGATTTTTGCCGAAAAACACAATTAACTAATTTTTGGAGCTTATTTTTAATTTCTTAGTTTTCGTTTTGTTTCGTTTTGAGTTTAAAAATATTAATAGCAATTTTGGGAATAAATTTGAACTTCTAGTTTTCATTTTATTTTCTACTGTGTTTTTAGAGTATTCTAAACAATTATAAATACAGTGATTTCCTTTAGTTTTGACTATAATATTTAGACAATGGACTAAGGCCAATTTTCTAGTCTTTATTTTCTTTTCTTTAGAGTATTTAGGGTTTTCTAAACTCTTATAAATAGTGTTGTCCTTGTTTTGAATACTGTTTTAGACAATGACTTTTGGACATTTCACCTCATATAAGGAAAAAAATTAATTTACATTATTTTTGGATTATTATTTTTAATATTCTAGTTTTCGTTTCATTTCCTTGTGAGTTTTCGGGATTTTCGTAGCACTTATAAATAGTGATGTACTTGTTTAGGGTTTAGGATTTGTGGTTTAGGGACAAGGTTTATGGTCTAGAGTTTAGGGTTTTGGATTTGGCCGAATAACACAATTTACTGTATTTGGGGCCTAATTTTAATTTTACTAGTTTTCGTTTTATTTCATAATGAGTTTTTAGGGTATTCTACGCACTCATAAATATCGATTTCTCTGTTTTGACTATATTTTTCAGAAAATGGATTACGGCCAATTCTCTAGTTTTCATTTTAATTCCTTTAGAGTTTTTAGGGTTTTCAAAACTTTTTTAAAAAGGCCATTGATATGACTACGTTTTTTGGACAATGGACTCTGGCCATTTCACATTGTACACGAAAAAAATAATTTAATTTATTGTGGCAAAATTTAAATTTTCTAGTTTTCATTTTTTGTTCCTTTTCAGTTTTAAGGATTTTCTAAGCACTTATAAATCGCGATGTCCGTGTTAGGGCCTAGGATTTACATTTAAGGGTTTGGGTTTAAGATTTTTAGACGTTGGATTTCGGTTGAAAAACACATTTTACTATTTTTTGGGGCTTCATTTTTATTTTCGTAGCTTTCGTTGTATTTCCTTTCAAGTTTTTAATTTTTAATAGCAATTTTGGTGATAATTTTTATTTTCCAGTTTTTCGTTTTTTTCCTACTGAAATATAAGGGTATTCTAAACACTTATAATTATCGATTTCTTTGATTTAACTATACTTTTCATACAATGGATTACGACCAATTTTCTAGTTTTCAACTTATTTCCTTTAGAGTTTTTAAGGTTTTCTAAATTCTATTAAAAAGTGTTGTTCTTGGTTTTACTACATTTTTTGGATAATGAATTTTGACTATTTCACATCATATAGGGAATAAAATTAATTTATTATTTTGTGATTATTTCTAATTTTCTAGATTTCATTTTATTTCCTTTTTCATTTTTTAGGATTTTCTAAACAATTATAATAGTGATGTTTTTGTTTAAGGTCTAGGGTTTAGGGTTTTTCTATAAAAAAACTCATGTATAAAGGAGGAAGTTAGAAATGATATCAAGAGGGCTCGAACTCGGCACCTCAAAACAATAATGTTTAAGCTCCATGCCGCTAGGACAAAGGCTCTGGATGAGTTTGGGTTTTGGGTTAGAGATTAGGTTTAGGGTTTTTTGACGATGGATTTTAGCCGGAAAACACAATTAACTGTTTTTTGAAGCTTATTTTTAATTTCTTAGTTTACGTTTTGTTTCGTTTTGAGTTTTAAAATTTTAATAGCAATTTTGGGAATAAATTTTAACTTTCTGGTTTTCATTTTATTTCCTACTGTGTTTTTATGGTATTCTAAACAATTATAAATATAGTGATTTCCTTGAGTTTTGACTATAATATTTAGACAATGGACTAAGGCCAATTTTCTAGCCTTTATTTTATTTTCTATTGAGTATTTAGGGTTTTCTAAACACTTATAAATAGTGATGTCCTTGTTTAAGGTTTAGGGTTTAGGGTTAAGGGTTTTTTTATAAAAAAAACCCCTGTATAAAGGAGAAAATTTAAAATGATATCAAGATGGCTCGAACTCGGAACCTCAAATAATAATGTCTAAGCTCAATGCCGCTAGGGCAAAGGCTCTAGACGGGTTTAGAGTATAGGGTTTAGGGTTTAGGGGTTAAGGTTTATGGTTAGGGATTAGGTTTAGGGTTTTTTAGACGATGGATTTTTGCCGAAAAACACAATTAACTAATTTTTGGAGCTTATTTTTAATTTCTTAGTTTTCGTTTTGTTTCGTTTTGAGTTTAAAAATATTAATAGCAATTTTGGGAATAAATTTGAACTTCTAGTTTTCATTTTATTTTCTACTGTGTTTTTAGAGTATTCTAAACAATTATAAATACAGTGATTTCCTTTAGTTTTGACTATAATATTTAGACAATGGACTAAGGCCAATTTTCTAGTCTTTATTTTCTTTTCTTTAGAGTATTTAGGGTTTTCTAAACTCTTATAAATAGTGTTGTCCTTGTTTTGAATACTGTTTTAGACAATGACTTTTGGACATTTCACATCATATAAGGAAAAAAATTAATTTACATTATTTTTGGATTATTATTTTTAATATTCTAGTTTTCGTTTCATTTCCTTGTGAGTTTTCGGGATTTTCGTAGCACTTATAAATAGTGATGTACTTGTTTAGGGTTTAGGATTTGTGGTTTAGGGACAAGGTTTATGGTCTAGAGTTTAGGGTTTTGGATTTGGCCGAATAACACAATTTACTGTATTTGGGGCCTAATTTTAATTTTACTAGTTTTCGTTTTATTTCATAATGAGTTTTTAAGGTATTCTACGCACTCATAAATATCGATTTCTCTGTTTTGACTATATTTTTCAGAAAATGGATTACGGCCAATTCTCTAGTTTTCATTTTAATTCCTTTAGAGTTTTTAGGGTTTTCAAAACTTTTTTAAAAAGGCCATTGATATGACTACGTTTTTTGGACAATGGACTCTGGCCATTTCACATTGTACACGAAAAAAATAATTTAATTTATTGTGGCAAAATTTAAATTTTCTAGTTTTCATTTTTTGTTCCTTTTCAGTTTTAAGGATTTTCTAAGCACTTATAAATCGCGATGTCCGTGTTAGGGCCTAGGATTTACATTTAAGGGTTTGGGTTTAAGATTTTTAGACGTTGGATTTCGGTTGAAAAACACATTTTACTATTTTTTGGGGCTTCATTTTTATTTTCGTAGCTTTCGTTGTATTTCCTTTCAAGTTTTTAATTTTTAATAGCAATTTTGGTGATAATTTTTATTTTCCAGTTTTTCGTTTTTTTCCTACTGAAATATAAGGGTATTCTAAACACTTATAATTATCGATTTCTTTGATTTAACTATACTTTTCATACAATGGATTACGACCAATTTTCTAGTTTTCAACTTATTTCCTTTAGAGTTTTTAAGGTTTTCTAAATTCTATTAAAAAGTGTTGTTCTTGGTTTTACTACATTTTTTGGATAATGAATTTTGACTATTTCACATCATATAGGGAATAAAATTAATTTATTATTTTGTGATTATTTCTAATTTTCTAGATTTCATTTTATTTCCTTTTTCATTTTTAGGATTTTCTAAACAATTATAATAGTGATGTTTTTGTTTAAGGTCTAGGGTTTAGGGTTTTTCTATAAAAAAAACTCATGTATAAAGGAGGAAGTTAGAAATGATATCAAGAGGGCTCGAACTCGGCACCTCAAAACAATAATGTTTAAGCTCCATGCCGCTAGGACAAAGGCTCTGGATGAGTTTGGGTTTTGGGTTAGAGATTAGGTTTAGGGTTTTTTGACGATGGATTTTAGCCGGAAAACACAATTAACTGTTTTTTGAAGTTTATTTTTAATTTCTTAGTTTACGTTTTGTTTCGTTTTGAGTTTTAAAATTTTAATAGCAATTTTGGGAATAAATTTTAACTTTCTGGTTTTCATTTTATTTCCTACTGTGTTTTTAGGGTATTCTAAACAATTATAAATATAGTGATTTCCTTGAGTTTTGACTATAATATTTAGACAATGGACTAAGGCCAATTTTCTAGCCTTTATTTTATTTTCTATTGAGTATTTAGGGTTTTCTAAACACTTATAAATAGTGATGTCCTTGTTTAAGGTTTAGGGTTAAGGGTTTTTTTATAAAAAAAACCCCTGTATAAAGGAGAAAATTTAAAATGATATCAAGATGGCTCGAACTCGGAACCTCAAATAATAATGTCTAAGCTCAATGCCGCTAGGGCAAAGGCTCTAGACGGGTTTAGAGTATAGGGTTTAGGGTTTAGGGGTTAAGGTTTATGGTTAGGGATTAGGTTTAGGGTTTTTTAGACGATGGATTTTTGCCGAAAAACACAATTAACTAATTTTTGGAGCTTATTTTTAATTTCTTAGTTTTCGTTTTGTTTCGTTTTGAGTTTAAAAATATTAATAGCAATTTTGGGAATAAATTTGAACTTCTAGTTTTCATTTTATTTTCTACTGTGTTTTTAGAGTATTCTAAACAATTATAAATACAGTGATTTCCTTTAGTTTTGACTATAATATTTAGACAATGGACTAAGGCCAATTTTCTAGTCTTTATTTTCTTTTCTTTAGAGTATTTAGGGTTTTCTAAACTCTTATAAATAGTGTTGTCCTTGTTTTGAATACTGTTTTAGACAATGACTTTTGGACATTTCACATCATATAAGGAAAAAAATTAATTTACATTATTTTTAGATTATTATTTTTAATATTCTAGTTTTCGTTTCATTTCCTTGTGAGTTTTCGGGATTTTCGTAGCACTTATAAATAGTGATGTACTTGTTTAGGGTTTAGGATTTGTGGTTTAGGGACAAGGTTTATGGTCTAGAGTTTAGGGTTTTGGATTTGGCCGAATAACACAATTTACTGTATTTGGGGCCTAATTTTAATTTTACTAGTTTTCGTTTTATTTCATAATGAGTTTTTAAGGTATTCTACGCACTCATAAATATCGATTTCTCTGTTTTGACTATATTTTTCAGAAAATGGATTACGGCCAATTCTCTAGTTTTCATTTTAATTCCTTTAGAGTTTTTAGGGTTTTCAAAACTTTTTTAAAAAGGCCATTGATATGACTACGTTTTTTGGACAATGGACTCTGGCCATTTCACATTGTACACGAAAAAATAATTTAATTTATTGTGGCAAAATTTAAATTTTCTAGTTTTCATTTTTTGTTCCTTTTCAGTTTTAAGGATTTTCTAAGCACTTATAAATCGCGATGTCCGTGTTAGGGCCTAGGATTTACATTTAAGGGTTTGGGTTTAAGATTTTTAGACGTTGGATTTCGGTTGAAAAACACATTTTACTATTTTTTGGGGCTTCATTTTTATTTTCGTAGCTTTCGTTGTATTTCCTTTCAAGTTTTTAATTTTTAATAGCAATTTTGGTGATAATTTTTATTTTCCAGTTTTTCGTTTTTTTCCTACTGAAATATAAGGGTATTCTAAACACTTATAATTATCGATTTCTTTGATTTAACTATACTTTTCATACAATGGATTACGACCAATTTTCTAGTTTTCAACTTATTTCCTTTAGAGTTTTTAAGGTTTTCTAAATTCTATTAAAAAGTGTTGTTCTTGGTTTTACTACATTTTTTGGATAATGAATTTTGACTATTTCACATCATATAGGGAATAAAATTAATTTATTATTTTGTGATTATTTCTAATTTTCTAGATTTCATTTTATTTCCTTTTTCATTTTTTAGGATTTTCTAAACAATTATAATAGTGATGTTTTTGTTTAAGGTCTAGGGTTTAGGGTTTTTCTATAAAAAAAACTCATGTATAAAGGAGGAAGTTAGAAATGATATCAAGAGGGCTCGAACTCGGCACCTCAAAACAATAATGTTTAAGCTCCATGCCGCTAGGACAAAGGCTCTGGATGAGTTTGGGTTTTGGGTTAGAGATTAGGTTTAGGGTTTTTTGACGATGGATTTTAGCCGGAAAACACAATTAACTGTTTTTTGAAGTTTATTTTTAATTTCTTAGTTTACGTTTTGTTTCGTTTTGAGTTTTAAAATTTTAATAGCAATTTTGGGAATAAATTTTAACTTTCTGGTTTTCATTTTATTTCCTACTGTGTTTTTAGGGTATTCTAAACAATTATAAATATAGTGATTTCCTTGAGTTTTGACTATAATATTTAGACAATGGACTAAGGCCAATTTTCTAGCCTTTATTTTATTTTCTATTGAGTATTTAGGGTTTTCTAAACACTTATAAATAGTGATGTCCTTGTTTAAGGTTTAGGGTTAAGGGTTTTTTTATAAAAAAAACCCCTGTATAAAGGAGAAAATTTAAAATGATATCAAGATGGCTCGAACTCGGAACCTCAAATAATAATGTCTAAGCTCAATGCCGCTAGGGCAAAGGCTCTAGACGGGTTTAGAGTATAGGGTTTAGGGTTTAGGGGTTAAGGTTTATGGTTAGGGATTAGGTTTAGGGTTTTTTAGACGATGGATTTTTGCCGAAAAACACAATTAACTAATTTTTGGAGCTTATTTTTAATTTCTTAGTTTTCGTTTTGTTTCGTTTTGAGTTTAAAAATATTAATAGCAATTTTGGGAATAAATTTGAACTTCTAGTTTTCATTTTATTTTCTACTGTGTTTTTAGAGTATTCTAAACAATTATAAATACAGTGATTTCCTTTAGTTTTGACTATAATATTTAGACAATGGACTAAGGCCAATTTTCTAGTCTTTATTTTCTTTTCTTTAGAGTATTTAGGGTTTTCTAAACTCTTATAAATAGTGTTGTCCTTGTTTTGAATACTGTTTTAGACAATGACTTTTGGACATTTCACCTCATATAAGGAAAAAAATTAATTTACATTATTTTTGGATTATTATTTTTAATATTCTAGTTTTCGTTTCATTTCCTTGTGAGTTTTCGGGATTTTCGTAGCACTTATAAATAGTGATGTACTTGTTTAGGGTTTAGGATTTGTGGTTTAGGGACAAGGTTTATGGTCTAGAGTTTAGGGTTTTGGATTTGGCCGAATAACACAATTTACTGTATTTGGGGCCTAATTTTAATTTTACTAGTTTTCGTTTTATTTCATAATGAGTTTTTAGGGTATTCTACGCACTCATAAATATCGATTTCTCTGTTTTGACTATATTTTTCAGAAAATGGATTACGGCCAATTCTCTAGTTTTCATTTTAATTCCTTTAGAGTTTTTAGGGTTTTCAAAACTTTTTTAAAAAGGCCATTGATATGACTACGTTTTTTGGACAATGGACTCTGGCCATTTCACATTGTACACGAAAAAAATAATTTAATTTATTGTGGCAAAATTTTAAATTTTCTAGTTTTCATTTTTTGTTCCTTTTCAGTTTTAAGGATTTTCTAAACACTTATAAATCGCGATGTCCGTGTTAGGGCCTAGGATTTAAATTTAAGGGTTTGGGTTTAAGATTTTTAGACGTTGGATTTCGGTTGAAAAACACATTTTACTATTTTTTGGGGCTTCATTTTTATTTTCGTAGCTTTCGTTGTATTTCCTTTCAAGTTTTTAATTTTTAATAGCAATTTTGGTGATAATTTTTATTTTCCAGTTTTTCGTTTTTTTCCTACTGAAATATAAGGGTATTCTAAACACTTATAATTATCGATTTCTTTGATTTAACTATACTTTTCATACAATGGATTACGACCAATTTTCTAGTTTTCAACTTATTTCCTTTAGAGTTTTTAAGGTTTTCTAAATTCTATTAAAAAGTGTTGTTCTTGGTTTTACTACATTTTTTGGATAATGAATTTTGACTATTTCACATCATATAGGGAATAAAATTAATTTATTATTTTGTGATTATTTCTAATTTTCTAGATTTCATTTTATTTCCTTTTCATTTTTTAGGATTTTCTAAACAATTATAATAGTGATGTTTTTGTTTAAGGTCTAGGGTTTAGGGTTTTTCTATAAAAAAAACTCATGTATAAAGGAGGAAGTTAGAAATGATATCAAGAGGGCTCGAACTCGGCACCTCAAAACAATAATGTTTAAGCTCCATGCCGCTAGGACAAAGGCTCTGGATGAGTTTGGGTTTTGGGTTAGAGATTAGGTTTAGGGTTTTTTGACGATGGATTTTAGCCGGAAAACACAATTAACTGTTTTTTGAAGCTTATTTTTAATTTCTTAGTTTACGTTTTGTTTCGTTTTGAGTTTTAAAATTTTAATAGCAATTTTGGGAATAAATTTTAACTTTCTGGTTTTCATTTTATTTCCTACTGTGTTTTAAGGGTATTCTAAACAATTATAAATATAGTGATTTCCTTGAGTTTTGACTATAATATTTAGACAATGGACTAAGGCCAATTTTCTAGCCTTTATTTTATTTTCTATTGAGTATTTAGGGTTTTCTAAACACTTATAAATAGTGATGTCCTTGTTTAAGGTTTAGGGTTTAGGGTTAAGGGTTTTTTTATAAAAAAAAACTCCTGTATAAATGAGAAAATTTAAAATGATATCAAGATGGCTCGAACTCGGCACCTCAAATAATAATGTCTAAGCTCAATGCCGCTAGGGCAAAGGCTCTAGACGGGTTTAGAGTATAGGGTTTAGGGTTTAGGGGTTAAGGTTTATGGTTAGGGATTAGGTTTAGGGTTTTTTAGACAATGGATTTTTCCCGGAAAACACAATTAACTAATTTTTGGAGCTTATTTTTAATTTCTTAGTTTTCGTTTTGTTTCGTTTTGAGTTTAAAACTTTAATAGCAATTTTGGGAATAAATTTGAACTTCTAGTTTTCATTTTATTTCCTACTGTGTTTTTAGATTATTCTTAACAATTATAAATACAGTGATTTCCTTTAGTTTTGACTATAATATTTAGACAATGGACTAAGGCCAATTTTCTTGTCTTTATTTTCTTTCCTTTAGAGTATTTAGGGTTTTCTAAACTCTTATAAATAGTGTTGTCCTTGTTTTGAATACTGTTTTGGACAATGAATTTTGGACATTTCACATCATATATGGAAAAAAATTAATTTACATTATTTTTGGATTATTATTTTTAACATTCTAGTTTTCGTTTCATTTCCTTGTGAGTTTTCGGGATTTTCGTAACACTTATAAATAGCGATGTACTTGTTTAGGGTTTAGGATTTGTGGTTTAGGGACAAGGTTTATGGTCTAGAGTTTAGGGTTTTTGGACAATGGATTTTGGCCGAATAACACAATTTACTGTATTTGGGGCCCAATTTTAATTTTAGTAGTTTTCGTTTTATTTCATAATGAGTTTTTAGGGTATTCTACGCACTCATAAATATCGATTTCTTTGTTTTGATTATATTTTTCAGAAAATGGATTACGGCCAATTCTCTTGTTTTCATTTTAATTCCTTTAGAGTTTTTAGGGTTTTCAAAACTTTTTTAAAAAGGCCATTGATATGACTACGTTTTTTGGATAATGGACTCTGGCCATTTCACATTGTACACGAAAAAAATAATTTAATTTATTGTGGCAAAATTTTAAATTTTCTAGTTTTCATTTTTTGTTCCATTTTAGTTTTAAGGATTTTCTGAACACTTATAAATCGCGATGTCCGTGTTAGGGCCTAGGATTTACGGTTTAGGGTTTAGGATTTTTAGACGTTGTATTTCGGTCGAAAAACACATTTTACTATTTTTTGGGGCTTAATTTTTATTTTCATAGCTTTCATTATATTTCCTTTCGAGTTTTTAATTTTTAATAGCAATTTTGGTGATAATTTTTATTTTCTAGTTTTTCATTTTTTTCCTACTGAAATTTTAGGGTATTCTAAACACTTATAATTATCGATTTCTTTTATTTAACTATACTTTTCATACAATGGATTACGACCAATTTTCTAGTTTTCAATTTATTTCCTTTAGAGTTTTTAAGGTTTTCTAAATTCTATTAAAAAGTGTTGTTCTTGGTTTTACTACATTTTTTGGATAATGAATTTTGACTATTTCACATCATATAGGGAATAAAATTAATTTACTATTTTGTGATTATTTTTAATTTTCTAGATTTCATTTTATTTCCTTTTTCATTTTTTAGGATTTTCTAAACACTTATAAATAGTGATGTTCTTGTTTAAGGTCTAGGGTTTAGGGTTTTTCTATAAAAAAAAACTCATGTATAAAGGAGGAACTTAGTAATGATATCAAGAGGGCTCGAACTCGGCACCTCAAAATAATAATGTTTAAGCTCCATGCCGCTAGGACAAAGGCTCTGGATGGGTTTGGGTTTTGGGTTAGAGATTAGATTTAGGGTTTTTTGACGATGGATTTTAGCCGGAAAACACAATTAACTGTTTTTTGAAGCTTATTTTTAATTTCTTAGTTTACGTTTTGTTTCGTTTTGAGTTTTAAAATTTTAATAGCAATTTCGGGAATAAATTTTAACTTTCTGGTTTTCATTTTATTTCCTACTGTGTTTTTAGGGTATTCTAAACAATTATAAATATAGTGATTTCCTTGAGTTTTGACTATAATATTTAGACAATGGACTAAGGCCAATTTTCTAGCCTTTATTTTATTTTCTATTGAGTATTTAGGGTTTTCTAAACTCTTATAAATAGTGTTGTCCTTGTTTTGAATACTGTTTGGACAATGAATTTTGGCCATTTGACATCATATATGGAAAAAAATTATTTTACATTATTTTTGGATTATTATTTTTAATATTCTAGTTTTCGTTTCATTTCCTTGTGAGTTTTCGGGATTTTCGTAACACTTATAAACAACGATGTCCTTGTTTAGGGTTTTGGATATGTGGTTTAGGGACAAGGTTTATGGTCTAGAGTTTAGGATTTTTGGACAATGGATTTTGGCCGAATAACACAATTTACTGTATTTGGGGCCCAATTTTAATTTTACTAGTTTTCGTTTTATTTCATAATGAGTTTTTAGGGTATTCTTCGCACTCATAAATATCGATTTCTTTGTTTTGATTATATTTTTCAGAAAATGGATTACGGCCAATTCACTAGTTTCATTTTAATTCCTTTAGAGTTTTTAGTGTTTTCAAAACTTTTTTAAAAAGGCCATTGATATGACTACGTTTTTTGGATAATGGACTCTGGCCATTTCACATTGTACACGAAAAAAATAATTTAATTTATTGTGGCAAAATTTTAAATTTTCTAGTTTTCATTTTTTGTTCCATTTTAGTTTTAAGGATTTTCTGAACACTTATAAATCGCGATGTCCGTGTTAGGGCCTAGGATTTACGGTTTAGGGTTTAGGATTTTTAGACGTTGTATTTCGGTCGAAAAACACATTTTACTATTTTTTGGGGCTTAATTTTTATTTTCATAGCTTTCATTATATTTCCTTTCGAGTTTTAATTTTTAATAGCAATTTTGGTGATAATTTTTATTTTCTAGTTTTTCATTTTTTTCCTACTGAAATTTTAGGGTATTCTAAACACTTATAATTATCGATTTCTTTTATTTAACTATACTTTTCATACAATGGATTACGACCAATTTTCTAGTTTTCAATTTATTTCCTTTAGAGTTTTTAAGGTTTTCTAAATTCTATTAAAAAGTGTTGTTCTTGGTTTTACTACATTTTTGGATAATGAATTTTGACTATTTCACATCATATAGGGAATAAAATTAATTTACTATTTTGTGATTATTTTTAATTTTCTAGATTTCATTTTATTTCCTTTTTCATTTTTTAGGATTTTCTAGACACTTATAAATAGTGATGTTCTTGTTTAAGGTCTAGGGTTTAGGGTTTTTCTATAAAAAAAAACTCATGTATAAAGGAGGAACTTAGTAATGATATCAAGAGGGCTCGAACTCGGCACCTCAAAATAATAATGTTTAAGCTCCATGCCGCTAGGACAAAGGCTCTGGATGGGTTTGGGTTTTGGGTTAGAGATTAGGTTTAGGGTTTTTTGACGATGGATTTTAGCCGGAAAACACAATTAACTGTTTTTTGAAGCTTATTTTTAATTTCTTAGTTTACGTTTTGTTTCGTTTTGAGTTTTAAAATTTTAATAGCAATTTCGGGAATAAATTTTAACTTTCTGGTTTTCATTTTATTTCCTACTGTGTTTTTAGGGTATTCTAAACAATTATAAATATAGTGATTTCCTTGAGTTTTGACTATAATATTTAGACAATGGACTAAGGCCAATTTTCTAGCCTTTATTTTATTTTCTATTGAGTATTTAGGGTTTTCTAAACTCTTATAAATAGTGTTGTCCTTGTTTTGAATACTGTTTTGGACAATGAATTTTGGCCATTTGACATCATATATGGAAAAAAATTATTTTACATTATTTTTGGATTATTATTTTTAATATTCTAGTTTTCGTTTCATTTCCTTGTGAGTTTTCGGGATTTTCGTAACACTTATAAACAACGATGTCCTTGTTTAGGGTTTGGATATGTGGTTTAGGGACAAGGTTTATGGTCTAGAGTTTAGGATTTTTGGACAATGGATTTGGCCGAATAACACAATTTACTGTATTTGGGGCCCAATTTTAATTTTACTAGTTTTCGTTTTATTTCATAATGAGTTTTTAGGGTATTCTTCGCACTCATAAATATCGATTTCTTTGTTTTGATTATATTTTTCAGAAAATGGATTACGGCCAATTCACTAGTTTCATTTTAATTCCTTTAGAGTTTTAGTGTTTTCAAAACTTTTTTAAAAGGCCATTGATATGACTACGTTTTTTGGATAATGGACTCTGGCCATTTCACATTGTACACGAAAAAAATAATTTAATTTATTGTGGCAAAATTTTAAATTTTCTAGTTTTCATTTTTGTTCCATTTTAGTTTAAAGGATTTTCTGAACACTTATAATCGCGATGTCCGTGTTAGGGCCTAGGATTTACGGTTTAGGGGTTAGGATTTTTAGACGTTGTATTTCGGTCGAAAAACACATTTTACTATTTTTTGGGGCTTAATTTTTATTTTCATAGCTTTCATTATATTTCCTTTCGAGTTTTTAATTTTTAATAGCAATTTTGGTGATAATTTTTATTTCTAGTTTTCATTTTTTCCTACTGAAAGTTTAAGGGTATTCTAAACACTTATAATTATCGATTTCTTTATTTAACTATACTTTTCATACAATGGATTACGACCAATTTTCTAGTTTTCAATTTATTCCTTTAGAGTTTTTAAGGTTTTCTAATTCTATTAAAAAGTGTTGTTCTTGGTTTTACTACATTTTTTGGATATGAATTTTGACTATTTCACATCATATAGGGAATAAAATTAATTTACTATTTTGTGATTATTTTTAATTTTCTAGATTTCATTTTATTTCCTTTTTCATTTTTTAGGATTTTCTAAACACTTATAAATAGTGATGTTCTTGTTTAAGGTCTAGGGTTTAGGGGTTCTATAAAAAAAAAACTCATGTATAAAAGGAGGAACTTAGTAATGATATCAAGAGGGCTCGAACTCGGCACCTCAAAATAATAATGTTTAAGCTCCATGCCGCTAGGACAAAGGCTCTGGATGGGTTTGGGTTTTGGGTTAGAGATTAGGTTTAGGGTTTTTTGACGATGGATTTTAGCCGGAAAACACAATTATTTCCTTTCGAGTTTTTAATTTTTAATAGCAATTTGGTGATAATTTTTATTTTCTAGTTTTTCAATTTTTTCCTACTGAAATTTTTAGGGTTTCTAAACACTTATAATTATCGATTTCTTTTATTTAACTATACTTTTCATACAATGGATTACGACCAATTTTCTAGTTTTCAATTTATTTCCTTTAGAGTTTTTAAGGTTTTCTAAAAATTAAAAAAGTGTTTTCTTGGTTTTACTACATTTTTTGGATAATGAATTTTGACTATTTCACATCATAAGGGAATAAATTAATTTACTATTTTGTGATTATTTTTAATTTTCTAGATTTCATTTTATTTCCTTTTTCATTTTTTAGGATTTTCTAAACACTTATAAATAGTGATGTTCTTGTTTAAGGTCTAGGGTTTAGGGTTTTTCTATAAAAAAAAACTCATGTATAAAGGAGGAACCTTAGTAATTGATATCAAGAGGGCTCGAACTCGGCACCTCAAAATAATAATGTTTAAGCTCCATGCCGCTAGGACAAAGGCTCTGGATGGGTTTGGGTTTTGGGTTTAGAGATTAGGTTAGGGTTTTTTGACGATGGATTTTAGCCGAAAACACAATTAACTGTTTTTTGAAGCCTTATTTTTAATTTCTTAGTTTACGTTTTGTTTTCGTTTTGAGTTTTAAAAAATTTTAATAGCAATTTCGGGAATAAATTTTAACTTTCTGGTTTTCATTTTATTTCCTACTGTTTTTTAGGGTATTCTAAACAATTATAAATATAGTGATTTCCTTGAGTTTTGACTATAATATTTAGACAATGGACTAAGGCCAATTTTCTAGCCTTTATTTTATTTTCTATTGAGTATTTAGGGTTTTCTAAACTCTTATAAATAGTGTTGTCCTTGTTTGAATACTGTTTTGGACAATGAATTTTGGCCATTTGACATCATATATGGAAAAAAATTATTTTACATTATTTTTGGATTATTATTTTTAATATTCTAGTTTTCGTTTCATTTCCTTGTGAGTTTTCGGGATTTTCGTAACACTTATAAACAACGATGTCCTTGTTTAGGGTTTTGGATATGTGGTTTAGGGACAAGGTTTATGGTCTAGAGTTTAGGATTTTGGACAATGGATTTTGGCCGAATAACACAATTTACTGTATTTGGGGCCCAATTTTAATTTTACTAGTTTTCGTTTTATTCATAATGAGTTTTTAGGGTATTCTTCGCACTCATAAATATCGATTTCTTTGTTTTGATTATATTTTCAGAAAATGGATTACGGCCAATTCACTAGTTTCATTTTAATTCCTTTAGAGTTTTTAGTGTTTTCAAAACTTTTTTAAAAAGGCCATTGATATGACTACGTTTTTTGGATAATGGACTCTGGCCATTTCACATTGTACACGAAAAAAATAATTTAATTTATTGTGGCAAAATTTTAAATTTTCTAGTTTTCATTTTTGTTCCATTTTAGTTTTAAGGATTTTCTGAACACTTATAAATCGCGATGTCCGTGTTAGGGCCTAGGATTTACGGTTTAGGGTTAGGATTTTTAGACGTTGTATTTCGGTCGAAAAACACATTTTACTATTTTTTGGGGCTTAATTTTTATTTTCATAGCTTTCATTATATTTCCTTTCGAGTTTTTAATTTTTAATAGCAATTTTGGTGATAATTTTTATTTTCTAGTTTTTCATTTTTTTCCTACTGAAATTTTAGGGTATTCTAAACACTTATAATTATCGATTTCTTTTATTTAACTATACTTTTCATACAATGGATTACGACCAATTTTCTAGTTTTCAATTTATTTCCTTTAGAGTTTTAAGGTTTTCTAAATTCTATTAAAAAGTGTTGTTCTTGGTTTTACTACATTTTTTGGATAATGAATTTTGACTATTTCACATCATATAGGGAATAAAATTAATTTACTATTTTGTGATTATTTTTAATTTTCTAGATTTCATTTTATTTCCTTTTTCATTTTTTAGGATTTTCTAAACACTTATAAATAGTGATGTTCTTGTTTAAGGTCTAGGGTTTAGGGTTTTTCTATAAAAAAAAACTCATGTATAAAGGAGGAACTTAGTAATGATATCAAGAGGGCTCGAACTCGGCACCTCAAAATAATAATGTTTAAGCTCCATGCCGCTAGGACAAAGGCTCTGGATGGGTTTGGGTTTTGGGTTAGAGATTAGGTTTAGGGTTTTTTGACGATGGATTTTAGCCGGAAAACACAATTAACTGTTTTTTGAAGCTTATTTTTAATTTCTTAGTTTACGTTTGTTTCGTTTTGAGTTTTAAAATTTTAATAGCAATTTCGGGAATAAATTTTAACTTTCTGGTTTTCATTTTATTTCCTACTGTGTTTTTAGGGTATTCTAAACAATTATAAATATAGTGATTTCCTTGAGTTTTGACTATAATATTTAGACAATGGACTAAGGCCAATTTTCTAGCCTTTATTTTATTTTCTATTGAGTATTTAGGGTTTTCTAAACTCTTATAAATAGTGTTGTCCTTGTTTTGAATACTGTTTTGGACAATGAATTTTGGCCATTTGACATCATATATGGAAAAAAATTATTTTACATTATTTTTGGATTATTATTTTTAATATTCTAGTTTTCGTTTCATTTCCTTGTGAGTTTTCGGGATTTTCGTAACACTTATAAACAACGATGTCCTTGTTTAGGGTTTTGGATATGTGGTTTAGGGACAAGGTTTATGGTCTAGAGTTTAGGATTTTTGGACAATGGATTTTGGCCGAATAACACAATTTACTGTATTTGGGGCCCAATTTTAATTTTACTAGTTTTCGTTTTATTTCATAATGAGTTTTTAGGGTATTCTTCGCACTCATAAATATCGATTTCTTTGTTTTGATTATATTTTTCAGAAAATGGATTACGGCCAATTCACTAGTTTCATTTTAATTCCTTTAGAGTTTTTAGTGTTTTCAAAACTTTTTAAAAAGGCCATTGATATGACTACGTTTTTTGGATAATGGACTCTGGCCATTTCACATTGTACACGAAAAAAATAATTTAATTTATTGTGGCAAAATTTTAAATTTTCTAGTTTTCATTTTTTGTTCCATTTTAGTTTTAAGGATTTTCTGAACACTTATAAATCGCGATGTCCGTGTTAGGGCCTAGGATTTACGGTTTAGGGTTTAGGATTTTAGACGTTGTATTTCGGTCGAAAAAACACATTTTACTATTTTTTGGGGCTTAATTTTTATTTTCATAGCTTTCATTATATTTCCTTTCGAGTTTTTAATTTTAATAGCAATTTTGGTGATAATTTTTATTTTCTAGTTTTTCATTTTTTCCTACTGAAATTTTAGGGTATTCTAAACACTTATAATTATCGATTTCTTTATTTAACTATACTTTTCATACAATGGATTACGACCAATTTTCTAGTTTTCAATTTATTTCCTTTAGAGTTTTTAAGGTTTTCTAAATTCTATTAAAAGTGTTGTTCTTGGTTTTACTACATTTTTTGGATAATGAATTTTGACTATTTCACATCATATAGGGAATAAAATTAATTTACTATTTTGTGATTATTTTTAATTTTCTAGATTTCATTTATTTCCTTTTTCATTTTTTAGGATTTTCTAAACACTTATAAATAGTGATGTTCTTGTTTAAGGTCTAGGGTTTAGGGTTTTTCTATAAAAAAAAAACTCATGTATAAAGGAGGAACTTAGTAATGATATCAAGAGGGCTCGAACTCGGCACCTCAAAATAATAATGTTTAAGCTCCATGCCGCTAGGACAAAGGCTCTGGATGGGTTTGGGTTTTGGGTTAGAGATTAGGTTTAGGGTTTTTTGACGATGGATTTTAGCCGGAAAACACAATTAACTGTTTTTTGAAGCTTATTTTTAATTTCTTAGTTTACGTTTTGTTTCGTTTTGAGTTTTAAAATTTTAATAGCAATTTCGGGAATAAATTTTAACTTTCTGGTTTTCATTTTATTTCCTACTGTGTTTTTAGGGTATTCTAAACAATTATAAATATAGTGATTTCCTTGAGTTTTGACTATAATATTTAGACAATGGACTAAGGCCAATTTTCTAGCCTTTATTTATTTTCTATTGAGTATTTAGGGTTTTCTAAACTCTTATAAATAGTGTTGTCCTTGTTTTGAATACTGTTTTGGACAATGAATTTTGGCCATTTGACATCATATATGGAAAAAAATTATTTTACATTATTTTTGGATTATTATTTTTAATATTCTAGTTTTCGTTTCATTTCCTTGTGAGTTTTCGGGATTTTCGTAACACTTATAAACAACGATGTCCTTGTTTAGGGTTTTGGATATGTGGTTTAGGGACAAGGTTTATGGTCTAGAGTTTAGGATTTTTGGACAATGGATTTTGGCCGAATAACACAATTTACTGTATTTGGGGCCCAATTTTAATTTTACTAGTTTTCGTTTTATTTCATAATGAGTTTTTAGGGTATTCTTCGCACTCATAAATATCGATTTCTTTGTTTTGATTATATTTTTCAGAAAATGGATTACGGCCAATTCACTAGTTTCATTTTAATTCCTTTAGAGTTTTTAGTGTTTTCAAAACTTTTTTAAAAAGGCCATTGATATGACTACGTTTTTTGGATAATGGACTCTGGCCATTTCACATTGTACACGAAAAAAATAATTTAATTTATTGTGGCAAAATTTTAAATTTTCTAGTTTTCATTTTTTGTTCCATTTTAGTTTTAAGGATTTTCTGAACACTTATAAATCGCGATGTCCGTGTTAGGGCCTAGGATTTACGGTTTAGGGTTTAGGATTTTTAGACGTTGTATTTCGGTCGAAAAACACATTTTACTATTTTTTGGGGCTTAATTTTTATTTTCATAGCTTTCATTATATTTCCTTTCGAGTTTTTAATTTTTAATAGCAATTTTGGTGATAATTTTTATTTTCTAGTTTTTCATTTTTTTCCTACTGAAATTTTAGGGTATTCTAAACACTTATAATTATCGATTTCTTTTATTTAACTATACTTTTCATACAATGGATTACGACCAATTTTCTAGTTTTCAATTTATTTCCTTTAGAGTTTTTAAGGTTTTCTAAATTCTATTAAAAAGTGTTGTTCTTGGTTTTACTACATTTTTTGGATAATGAATTTTGACTATTTCACATCATATAGGGAATAAAATTAATTTACTATTTTGTGATTATTTTTAATTTTCTAGTTTTCATTTTATTTCCTTTTGAGTTTTTAGGGTTTTCTAAACACTTATAAATAGTGATGTTCTTGTTTAAGGTCTAGGGTTTAGGGTTTTTCTATAAAAAAAAACTCATGTATAAAGGAGGAACTTAGTAATGATATCAAGAGGGCTCGAACTCGGCACCTCAAAATAATAATGTTTAAGCTCCATGCCGCTAGGACAAAGGCTCTGGATGGGTTTGGGTTTTGGGTTAGAGATTAGGTTTAGGGTTTTTTGACGATGGATTTTAGCCGGAAAACACAATTAACTGTTTTTTGAAGCTTATTTTTAATTTCTTAGTTTACGTTTTGTTTCGTTTTGAGTTTTAAAATTTTAATAGCAATTTCGGGAATAAATTTTAACTTTCTGGTTTTCATTTTATTTCCTACTGTGTTTTTAGGGTATTCTAAACAATTATAAATATAGTGATTTCCTTGAGTTTTGACTATAATATTTAGACAATGGACTAAGGCCAATTTTCTAGCCTTTATTTTATTTTCTATTGAGTATTTAGGGTTTTCTAAACTCTTATAAATAGTGTTGTCCTTGTTTTGAATACTGTTTTGGACAATGAATTTTGGCCATTTGACATCATATATGGAAAAAAATTATTTTACATTATTTTTGGATTATTATTTTTAATATTCTAGTTTTCGTTTCATTTCCTTGTGAGTTTTCGGGATTTTCGTAACACTTATAAACAACGATGTCCTTGTTTAGGGTTTTGGATATGTGGTTTAGGGACAAGGTTTATGGTCTAGAGTTTAGGATTTTTGGACAATGGATTTTGGCCGAATAACACAATTTACTGTATTTGGGGCCCAATTTTAATTTTACTAGTTTTCGTTTTATTTCATAATGAGTTTTTAGGGTATTCTTCGCACTCATAAATATCGATTTCTTTGTTTTGATTATATTTTTCAGAAAATGGATTACGGCCAATTCACTAGTTTCATTTTAATTCCTTTAGAGTTTTTAGTGTTTTCAAAACTTTTTTAAAAAGGCCATTGATATGACTACGTTTTTTGGATAATGGACTCTGGCCATTTCACATTGTACACGAAAAAAATAATTTAATTTATTGTGGCAAAATTTTAAATTTTCTAGTTTTCATTTTTTGTTCCATTTTAGTTTTAAGGATTTTCTGAACACTTATAAATCGCGATGTCCGTGTTAGGGCCTAGGATTTACGGTTTAGGGTTTAGGATTTTTAGACGTTGTATTTCGGTCGAAAAACACATTTTACTATTTTTTGGGGCTTAATTTTTATTTTCATAGCTTTCATTATATTTCCTTTCGAGTTTTTAATTTTTAATAGCAATTTTGGTGATAATTTTTATTTTCTAGTTTTTCATTTTTTCCTACTGAAATTTTAGGGTATTCTAAACACTTATAATTATCGATTTCTTTATTTAACTATACTTTTCATACAATGGATTACGACCAATTTTCTAGTTTTCAATTTATTTCCTTTAGAGTTTTTAAGGTTTTCTAAATTCTATTAAAAAGTGTTGTTCTTGGTTTTACTACATTTTTTGGATAATGAATTTTGACTATTTCACATCATATAGGGAATAAAATTAATTTACTATTTTGTGATTATTTTTAATTTTCTAGATTTCATTTTATTTCCTTTTTCATTTTTTAGGATTTTCTAAACACTTATAAATAGTGATGTTCTTGTTTAAGGTCTAGGGTTTAGGGTTTTTCTATAAAAAAAAACTCATGTATAAAGGAGGAACTTAGTAATGATATCAAGAGGGCTCGAACTCGGCACCTCAAAATAATAATGTTTAAGCTCCATGCCGCTAGGACAAAGGCTCTGGATGGGTTTGGGTTTTGGGTTAGAGATTAGGTTTAGGGTTTTTTGACGATGGATTTTAGCCGGAAAACACAATTAACTGTTTTTTGAAGCTTATTTTTAATTTCTTAGTTTACGTTTTGTTTCGTTTTGAGTTTTAAAATTTTAATAGCAATTTCGGGAATAAATTTTAACTTTCTGGTTTTCATTTTATTTCCTACTGTGTTTTTAGGGTATTCTAAACAATTATAAATATAGTGATTTCCTTGAGTTTTGACTATAATATTTAGACAATGGACTAAGGCCAATTTTCTAGCCTTTATTTTATTTTCTATTGAGTATTTAGGGTTTTCTAAACTCTTATAAATAGTGTTGTCCTTGTTTTGAATACTGTTTTGGACAATGAATTTTGGCCATTTGACATCATATATGGAAAAAAATTATTTTACATTATTTTTGGATTATTATTTTTAATATTCTAGTTTTCGTTTCATTTCCTTGTGAGTTTTCGGGATTTTCGTAACACTTATAAACAACGATGTCCTTGTTTAGGGTTTTGGATATGTGGTTTAGGGACAAGGTTTATGGTCTAGAGTTTAGGATTTTTGGACAATGGATTTTGGCCGAATAACACAATTTACTGTATTTGGGGCCCAATTTTAATTTTACTAGTTTTCGTTTTATTTCATAATGAGTTTTTAGGGTATTCTTCGCACTCATAAATATCGATTTCTTTGTTTTGATTATATTTTTCAGAAAATGGATTACGGCCAATTCACTAGTTTCATTTTAATTCCTTTAGAGTTTTTAGTGTTTTCAAAACTTTTTTAAAAAGGCCATTGATATGACTACGTTTTTTGGATAATGGACTCTGGCCATTTCACATTGTACACGAAAAAAATAATTTAATTTATTGTGGCAAAATTTTAAATTTTCTAGTTTTCATTTTTTGTTCCATTTTAGTTTTAAGGATTTTCTGAACACTTATAAATCGCGATGTCCGTGTTAGGGCCTAGGATTTACGGTTTAGGGTTTAGGATTTTTAGACGTTGTATTTCGGTCGAAAAACACATTTTACTATTTTTTGGGGCTTAATTTTTATTTTCATAGCTTTCATTATATTTCCTTTCGAGTTTTTAATTTTTAATAGCAATTTTGGTGATAATTTTTATTTTCTAGTTTTTCATTTTTTTCCTACTGAAATTTTAGGGTATTCTAAACACTTATAATTATCGATTTCTTTTATTTAACTATACTTTTCATACAATGGATTACGACCAATTTTCTAGTTTTCAATTTATTTCCTTTAGAGTTTTTAAGGTTTTCTAAATTCTATTAAAAAGTGTTGTTCTTGGTTTTACTACATTTTTTGGATAATGAATTTTGACTATTTCACATCATATAGGGAATAAAATTAATTTACTATTTTGTGATTATTTTTAATTTTCTAGATTTCATTTTATTTCCTTTTTCATTTTTTAGGATTTTCTAAACACTTATAAATAGTGATGTTCTTGTTTAAGGTCTAGGGTTTAGGGTTTTTCTATAAAAAAAAACTCATGTATAAAGGAGGAACTTAGTAATGATATCAAGAGGGCTCGAACTCGGCACCTCAAAATAATAATGTTTAAGCTCCATGCCGCTAGGACAAAGGCTCTGGATGGGTTTGGGTTTTGGGTTAGAGATTAGGTTTAGGGTTTTTTGACGATGGATTTTAGCCGGAAAACACAATTAACTGTTTTTTGAAGCTTATTTTTAATTTCTTAGTTTACGTTTTGTTTCGTTTTGAGTTTTAAAATTTTAATAGCAATTTCGGGAATAAATTTTAACTTTCTGGTTTTCATTTTATTTCCTACTGTGTTTTTAGGGTATTCTAAACAATTATAAATATAGTGATTTCCTTGAGTTTTGACTATAATATTTAGACAATGGACTAAGGCCAATTTTCTAGCCTTTATTTTATTTTCTATTGAGTATTTAGGGTTTTCTAAACTCTTATAAATAGTGTTGTCCTTGTTTTGAATACTGTTTTGGACAATGAATTTTGGCCATTTGACATCATATATGGAAAAAAATTATTTTACATTATTTTTGGATTATTATTTTTAATATTCTAGTTTTCGTTTCATTTCCTTGTGAGTTTTCGGGATTTTCGTAACACTTATAAACAACGATGTCCTTGTTTAGGGTTTTGGATATGTGGTTTAGGGACAAGGTTTATGGTCTAGAGTTTAGGATTTTTGGACAATGGATTTTGGCCGAATAACACAATTTACTGTATTTGGGGCCCAATTTTAATTTTACTAGTTTTCGTTTTATTTCATAATGAGTTTTTAGGGTATTCTTCGCACTCATAAATATCGATTTCTTTGTTTTGATTATATTTTTCAGAAAATGGATTACGGCCAATTCACTAGTTTCATTTTAATTCCTTTAGAGTTTTTAGTGTTTTCAAAACTTTTTTAAAAAGGCCATTGATATGACTACGTTTTTTGGATAATGGACTCTGGCCATTTCACATTGTACACGAAAAAAATAATTTAATTTATTGTGGCAAAATTTTAAATTTTCTAGTTTTCATTTTTTGTTCCATTTTAGTTTTAAGGATTTTCTGAACACTTATAAATCGCGATGTCCGTGTTAGGGCCTAGGATTTACGGTTTAGGGTTTAGGATTTTTAGACGTTGTATTTCGGTCGAAAAACACATTTTACTATTTTTTGGGGCTTAATTTTTATTTTCATAGCTTTCATTATATTTCCTTTCGAGTTTTTAATTTTTAATAGCAATTTTGGTGATAATTTTTATTTTCTAGTTTTTCATTTTTTTCCTACTGAAATTTTAGGGTATTCTAAACACTTATAATTATCGATTTCTTTTATTTAACTATACTTTTCATACAATGGATTACGACCAATTTTCTAGTTTTCAATTTATTTCCTTTAGAGTTTTTAAGGTTTTCTAAATTCTATTAAAAAGTGTTGTTCTTGGTTTTACTACATTTTTTGGATAATGAATTTTGACTATTTCACATCATATAGGGAATAAAATTAATTTACTATTTTGTGATTATTTTTAATTTTCTAGATTTCATTTTATTTCCTTTTTCATTTTTTAGGATTTTCTAAACACTTATAAATAGTGATGTTCTTGTTTAAGGTCTAGGGTTTAGGGTTTTTCTATAAAAAAAAACTCATGTATAAAGGAGGAACTTAGTAATGATATCAAGAGGGCTCGAACTCGGCACCTCAAAATAATAATGTTTAAGCTCCATGCCGCTAGGACAAAGGCTCTGGATGGGTTTGGGTTTTGGGTTAGAGATTAGGTTTAGGGTTTTTTGACGATGGATTTTAGCCGGAAAACACAATTAACTGTTTTTTGAAGCTTATTTTTAATTTCTTAGTTTACGTTTTGTTTCGTTTTGAGTTTTAAAATTTTAATAGCAATTTCGGGAATAAATTTTAACTTTCTGGTTTTCATTTTATTTCCTACTGTGTTTTTAGGGTATTCTAAACAATTATAAATATAGTGATTTCCTTGAGTTTTGACTATAATATTTAGACAATGGACTAAGGCCAATTTTCTAGCCTTTATTTTATTTTCTATTGAGTATTTAGGGTTTTCTAAACTCTTATAAATAGTGTTGTCCTTGTTTTGAATACTGTTTTGGACAATGAATTTTGGCCATTTGACATCATATATGGAAAAAAATTATTTTACATTATTTTTGGATTATTATTTTTAATATTCTAGTTTTCGTTTCATTTCCTTGTGAGTTTTCGGGATTTTCGTAACACTTATAAACAACGATGTCCTTGTTTAGGGTTTTGGATATGTGGTTTAGGGACAAGGTTTATGGTCTAGAGTTTAGGATTTTTGGACAATGGATTTTGGCCGAATAACACAATTTACTGTATTTGGGGCCCAATTTTAATTTTACTAGTTTTCGTTTTATTTCATAATGAGTTTTTAGGGTATTCTTCGCACTCATAAATATCGATTTCTTTGTTTTGATTATATTTTTCAGAAAATGGATTACGGCCAATTCACTAGTTTCATTTTAATTCCTTTAGAGTTTTTAGTGTTTTCAAAACTTTTTTAAAAAGGCCATTGATATGACTACGTTTTTTGGATAATGGACTCTGGCCATTTCACATTGTACACGAAAAAAATAATTTAATTTATTGTGGCAAAATTTTAAATTTTCTAGTTTTCATTTTTTGTTCCATTTTAGTTTTAAGGATTTTCTGAACACTTATAAATCGCGATGTCCGTGTTAGGGCCTAGGATTTACGGTTTAGGGTTTAGGATTTTTAGACGTTGTATTTCGGTCGAAAAACACATTTTACTATTTTTTGGGGCTTAATTTTTATTTTCATAGCTTTCATTATATTTCCTTTCGAGTTTTTAATTTTTAATAGCAATTTTGGTGATAATTTTTATTTTCTAGTTTTTCATTTTTTTCCTACTGAAATTTTAGGGTATTCTAAACACTTATAATTATCGATTTCTTTTATTTAACTATACTTTTCATACAATGGATTACGACCAATTTTCTAGTTTTCAATTTATTTCCTTTAGAGTTTTTAAGGTTTTCTAAATTCTATTAAAAAGTGTTGTTCTTGGTTTTACTACATTTTTTGGATAATGAATTTTGACTATTTCACATCATATAGGGAATAAAATTAATTTACTATTTTGTGATTATTTTTAATTTTCTAGATTTCATTTTATTTCCTTTTTCATTTTTTAGGATTTTCTAAACACTTATAAATAGTGATGTTCTTGTTTAAGGTCTAGGGTTTAGGGTTTTTCTATAAAAAAAAACTCATGTATAAAGGAGGAACTTAGTAATGATATCAAGAGGGCTCGAACTCGGCACCTCAAAATAATAATGTTTAAGCTCCATGCCGCTAGGACAAAGGCTCTGGATGGGTTTGGGTTTTGGGTTAGAGATTAGGTTTAGGGTTTTTTGACGATGGATTTTAGCCGGAAAACACAATTAACTGTTTTTTGAAGCTTATTTTTAATTTCTTAGTTTACGTTTTGTTTCGTTTTGAGTTTTAAAATTTTAATAGCAATTTCGGGAATAAATTTTAACTTTCTGGTTTTCATTTTATTTCCTACTGTGTTTTTAGGGTATTCTAAACAATTATAAATATAGTGATTTCCTTGAGTTTTGACTATAATATTTAGACAATGGACTAAGGCCAATTTTCTAGCCTTTATTTTATTTTCTATTGAGTATTTAGGGTTTTCTAAACTCTTATAAATAGTGTTGTCCTTGTTTTGAATACTGTTTTGGACAATGAATTTTGGCCATTTGACATCATATATGGAAAAAAATTATTTTACATTATTTTTGGATTATTATTTTTAATATTCTAGTTTTCGTTTCATTTCCTTGTGAGTTTTCGGGATTTTCGTAACACTTATAAACAACGATGTCCTTGTTTAGGGTTTTGGATATGTGGTTTAGGGACAAGGTTTATGGTCTAGAGTTTAGGATTTTTGGACAATGGATTTTGGCCGAATAACACAATTTACTGTATTTGGGGCCCAATTTTAATTTTACTAGTTTTCGTTTTATTTCATAATGAGTTTTTAGGGTATTCTTCGCACTCATAAATATCGATTTCTTTGTTTTGATTATATTTTTCAGAAAATGGATTACGGCCAATTCACTAGTTTCATTTTAATTCCTTTAGAGTTTTTAGTGTTTTCAAAACTTTTTTAAAAAGGCCATTGATATGACTACGTTTTTTGGATAATGGACTCTGGCCATTTCACATTGTACACGAAAAAAATAATTTAATTTATTGTGGCAAAATTTTAAATTTTCTAGTTTTCATTTTTGTTCCATTTTAGTTTTAAGGATTTTCTGAACACTTATAAATCGCGATGTCCGTGTTAGGGCCTAGGATTTACGGTTTAGGGTTTAGGATTTTTAGACGTTGTATTTCGGTCGAAAAACACATTTTACTATTTTTTGGGGCTTAATTTTTATTTTCATAGCTTTCATTATATTTCCTTTCGAGTTTTTAATTTTTAATAGCAATTTTGGTGATAATTTTTATTTTCTAGTTTTTCATTTTTTTCCTACTGAAATTTTAGGGTATTCTAAACACTTATAATTATCGATTTCTTTTATTTAACTATACTTTTCATACAATGGATTACGACCAATTTTCTAGTTTTCAATTTATTTCCTTTAGAGTTTTTAAGGTTTTCTAAATTCTATTAAAAAGTGTTGTTCTTGGTTTTACTACATTTTTTGGATAATGAATTTTGACTATTTCACATCATATAGGGAATAAAATTAATTTACTATTTTGTGATTATTTTTAATTTTCTAGATTTCATTTTATTTCCTTTTTCATTTTTAGGATTTTCTAAACACTTATAAATAGTGATGTTCTTGTTTAAGGTCTAGGGTTTAGGGTTTTTCTATAAAAAAAAACTCATGTATAAAGGAGGAACTTAGTAATGATATCAAGAGGGCTCGAACTCGGCACCTCAAAATAATAATGTTTAAGCTCCATGCCGCTAGGACAAAGGCTCTGGATGGGTTTGGGTTTTGGGTTAGAGATTAGGTTTAGGGTTTTTTGACGATGGATTTTAGCCGGAAAACACAATTAACTGTTTTTTGAAGCTTATTTTTAATTTCTTAGTTTACGTTTTGTTTCGTTTTGAGTTTTAAAATTTTAATAGCAATTTCGGGAATAAATTTTAACTTTCTGGTTTTCATTTTATTTCCTACTGTGTTTTTAGGGTATTCTAAACAATTATAAATATAGTGATTTCCTTGAGTTTTGACTATAATATTTAGACAATGGACTAAGGCCAATTTTCTAGCCTTTATTTTATTTTCTATTGAGTATTTAGGGTTTTCTAAACTCTTATAAATAGTGTTGTCCTTGTTTTGAATACTGTTTTGGACAATGAATTTTGGCCATTTGACATCATATATGGAAAAAAATTATTTTACATTATTTTTGGATTATTATTTTTAATATTCTAGTTTTCGTTTCATTTCCTTGTGAGTTTTCGGGATTTTCGTAACACTTATAAACAACGATGTCCTTGTTTAGGGTTTTGGATATGTGGTTTAGGGACAAGGTTTATGGTCTAGAGTTTAGGATTTTTGGACAATGGATTTTGGCCGAATAACACAATTTACTGTATTTGGGGCCCAATTTTAATTTTACTAGTTTTCGTTTTATTTCATAATGAGTTTTTAGGGTATTCTTCGCACTCATAAATATCGATTTCTTTGTTTTGATTATATTTTTCAGAAAATGGATTACGGCCAATTCACTAGTTTCATTTTAATTCCTTTAGAGTTTTTAGTGTTTTCAAAACTTTTTTAAAAAGGCCATTGATATGACTACGTTTTTTGGATAATGGACTCTGGCCATTTCACATTGTACACGAAAAAAATAATTTAATTTATTGTGGCAAAATTTTAAATTTTCTAGTTTTCATTTTTTGTTCCATTTTAGTTTTAAGGATTTTCTGAACACTTATAAATCGCGATGTCCGTGTTAGGGCCTAGGATTTACGGTTTAGGGTTTAGGATTTTTAGACGTTGTATTTCGGTCGAAAAACACATTTTACTATTTTTTGGGGCTTAATTTTTATTTTCATAGCTTTCATTATATTTCCTTTCGAGTTTTTAATTTTTAATAGCAATTTTGGTGATAATTTTTATTTTCTAGTTTTTCATTTTTTTCCTACTGAAATTTTAGGGTATTCTAAACACTTATAATTATCGATTTCTTTTATTTAACTATACTTTTCATACAATGGATTACGACCAATTTTCTAGTTTTCAATTTATTTCCTTTAGAGTTTTTAAGGTTTTCTAAATTCTATTAAAAAGTGTTGTTCTTGGTTTTACTACATTTTTTGGATAATGAATTTTGACTATTTCACATCATATAGGGAATAAAATTAATTTACTATTTTGTGATTATTTTTAATTTTCTAGATTTCATTTTATTTCCTTTTTCATTTTTTAGGATTTTCTAAACACTTATAAATAGTGATGTTCTTGTTTAAGGTCTAGGGTTTAGGGTTTTTCTATAAAAAAAAACTCATGTATAAAGGAGGAACTTAGTAATGATATCAAGAGGGCTCGAACTCGGCACCTCAAAATAATAATGTTTAAGCTCCATGCCGCTAGGACAAAGGCTCTGGATGGGTTTGGGTTTTGGGTTAGAGATTAGGTTTAGGGTTTTTTGACGATGGATTTTAGCCGGAAAACACAATTAACTGTTTTTTGAAGCTTATTTTTAATTTCTTAGTTTACGTTTTGTTTCGTTTTGAGTTTTAAAATTTTAATAGCAATTTCGGGAATAAATTTTAACTTTCTGGTTTTCATTTTATTTCCTACTGTGTTTTTAGGGTATTCTAAACAATTATAAATATAGTGATTTCCTTGAGTTTTGACTATAATATTTAGACAATGGACTAAGGCCAATTTTCTAGCCTTTATTTTATTTTCTATTGAGTATTTAGGGTTTTCTAAACTCTTATAAATAGTGTTGTCCTTGTTTTGAATACTGTTTTGGACAATGAATTTTGGCCATTTGACATCATATATGGAAAAAAATTATTTTACATTATTTTTGGATTATTATTTTTAATATTCTAGTTTTCGTTTCATTTCCTTGTGAGTTTTCGGGATTTTCGTAACACTTATAAACAACGATGTCCTTGTTTAGGGTTTTGGATATGTGGTTTAGGGACAAGGTTTATGGTCTAGAGTTTAGGATTTTTGGACAATGGATTTTGGCCGAATAACACAATTTACTGTATTTGGGGCCCAATTTTAATTTTACTAGTTTTCGTTTTATTTCATAATGAGTTTTTAGGGTATTCTTCGCACTCATAAATATCGATTTCTTTGTTTTGATTATATTTTTCAGAAAATGGATTACGGCCAATTCACTAGTTTCATTTTAATTCCTTTAGAGTTTTTAGTGTTTTCAAAACTTTTTTAAAAAGGCCATTGATATGACTACGTTTTTTGGATAATGGACTCTGGCCATTTCACATTGTACACGAAAAAAATAATTTAATTTATTGTGGCAAAATTTTAAATTTTCTAGTTTTCATTTTTTGTTCCATTTTAGTTTTAAGGATTTTCTGAACACTTATAAATCGCGATGTCCGTGTTAGGGCCTAGGATTTACGGTTTAGGGTTTAGGATTTTTAGACGTTGTATTTCGGTCGAAAAACACATTTTACTATTTTTTGGGGCTTAATTTTTATTTTCATAGCTTTCATTATATTTCCTTTCGAGTTTTTAATTTTTAATAGCAATTTTGGTGATAATTTTTATTTTCTAGTTTTTCATTTTTTTCCTACTGAAATTTTAGGGTATTCTAAACACTTATAATTATCGATTTCTTTTATTTAACTATACTTTTCATACAATGGATTACGACCAATTTTCTAGTTTTCAATTTATTTCCTTTAGAGTTTTTAAGGTTTTCTAAATTCTATTAAAAAGTGTTGTTCTTGGTTTTACTACATTTTTTGGATAATGAATTTTGACTATTTCACATCATATAGGGAATAAAATTAATTTACTATTTTGTGATTATTTTTAATTTTCTAGATTTCATTTTATTTCCTTTTTCATTTTTTAGGATTTTCTAAACACTTATAAATAGTGATGTTCTTGTTTAAGGTCTAGGGTTTAGGGTTTTTCTATAAAAAAAAACTCATGTATAAAGGAGGAACTTAGTAATGATATCAAGAGGGCTCGAACTCGGCACCTCAAAATAATAATGTTTAAGCTCCATGCCGCTAGGACAAAGGCTCTGGATGGGTTTGGGTTTTGGGTTAGAGATTAGGTTTAGGGTTTTTTGACGATGGATTTTAGCCGGAAAACACAATTAACTGTTTTTTGAAGCTTATTTTTAATTTCTTAGTTTACGTTTTGTTTCGTTTTGAGTTTTAAAATTTTAATAGCAATTTCGGGAATAAATTTTAACTTTCTGGTTTTCATTTTATTTCCTACTGTGTTTTTAGGGTATTCTAAACAATTATAAATATAGTGATTTCCTTGAGTTTTGACTATAATATTTAGACAATGGACTAAGGCCAATTTTCTAGCCTTTATTTTATTTTCTATTGAGTATTTAGGGTTTTCTAAACTCTTATAAATAGTGTTGTCCTTGTTTTGAATACTGTTTTGGACAATGAATTTTGGCCATTTGACATCATATATGGAAAAAAATTATTTTACATTATTTTTGGATTATTATTTTTAATATTCTAGTTTTCGTTTCATTTCCTTGTGAGTTTTCGGGATTTTCGTAACACTTATAAACAACGATGTCCTTGTTTAGGGTTTTGGATATGTGGTTTAGGGACAAGGTTTATGGTCTAGAGTTTAGGATTTTTGGACAATGGATTTTGGCCGAATAACACAATTTACTGTATTTGGGGCCCAATTTTAATTTTACTAGTTTTCGTTTTATTTCATAATGAGTTTTTAGGGTATTCTTCGCACTCATAAATATCGATTTCTTTGTTTTGATTATATTTTTCAGAAAATGGATTACGGCCAATTCACTAGTTTCATTTTAATTCCTTTAGAGTTTTTAGTGTTTTCAAAACTTTTTAAAAAGGCCATTGATATGACTACGTTTTTTGGATAATGGACTCTGGCCATTTCACATTGTACACGAAAAAAATAATTTAATTTATTGTGGCAAAATTTTAAATTTTCTAGTTTTCATTTTTTGTTCCATTTTAGTTTTAAGGATTTTCTGAACACTTATAAATCGCGATGTCCGTGTTAGGGCCTAGGATTTACGGTTTAGGGTTTAGGATTTTTAGACGTTGTATTTCGGTCGAAAAACACATTTTACTATTTTTGGGGCTTAATTTTATTTTCATAGCTTTCATTATATTTCCTTTCGAGTTTTTAATTTTTAATAGCAATTTTGGTGATAATTTTTATTTTCTAGTTTTTCATTTTTTTCCTACTGAAATTTTAGGGTATTCTAAACACTTATAATTATCGATTTCTTTTATTTAACTATACTTTTCATACAATGGATTACGACCAATTTTCTAGTTTTCAATTTATTTCCTTTAGAGTTTTTAAGGTTTTCTAAATTCTATTAAAAAGTGTTGTTCTTGGTTTTACTACATTTTTTGGATAATGAATTTTGACTATTTCACATCATATAGGGAATAAAATTAATTTACTATTTTGTGATTATTTTTAATTTTCTAGATTTCATTTTATTTCCTTTTTCATTTTTTAGGATTTTCTAAACACTTATAAATAGTGATGTTCTTGTTTAAGGTCTAGGGTTTAGGGTTTTTCTATAAAAAAAAACTCATGTATAAAGGAGGAACTTAGTAATGATATCAAGAGGGCTCGAACTCGGCACCTCAAAATAATAATGTTTAAGCTCCATGCCGCTAGGACAAAGGCTCTGGATGGGTTTGGGTTTTGGGTTAGAGATTAGGTTTAGGGTTTTTTGACGATGGATTTTAGCCGGAAAACACAATTAACTGTTTTTTGAAGCTTATTTTTAATTTCTTAGTTTACGTTTTGTTTCGTTTTGAGTTTTAAAATTTTAATAGCAATTTCGGGAATAAATTTTAACTTTCTGGTTTTCATTTTATTTCCTACTGTGTTTTTAGGGTATTCTAAACAATTATAAATATAGTGATTTCCTTGAGTTTTGACTATAATATTTAGACAATGGACTAAGGCCAATTTTCTAGCCTTTATTTTATTTTCTATTGAGTATTTAGGGTTTTCTAAACTCTTATAAATAGTGTTGTCCTTGTTTTGAATACTGTTTTGGACAATGAATTTTGGCCATTTGACATCATATATGGAAAAAAATTATTTTACATTATTTTTGGATTATTATTTTTAATATTCTAGTTTTCGTTTCATTTCCTTGTGAGTTTTCGGGATTTTCGTAACACTTATAAACAACGATGTCCTTGTTTAGGGTTTTGGATATGTGGTTTAGGGACAAGGTTTATGGTCTAGAGTTTAGGATTTTTGGACAATGGATTTTGGCCGAATAACACAATTTACTGTATTTGGGGCCCAATTTTAATTTTACTAGTTTTCGTTTTATTTCATAATGAGTTTTTAGGGTATTCTTCGCACTCATAAATATCGATTTCTTTGTTTTGATTATATTTTTCAGAAAATGGATTACGGCCAATTCACTAGTTTCATTTTAATTCCTTTAGAGTTTTTAGTGTTTTCAAAACTTTTTTAAAAAGGCCATTGATATGACTACGTTTTTTGGACAATGGACTCTGGCCATTTCACATTGTACACGAAAAAAATAATTTAATTTATTGTGGCAATATTTTCAATTTTCTTGTTTTCATTTTTTGTTCCTTTTCAGTTTTAAGGCTTTTCTGAACACTTATAAATCACGATGTCCGTGTTAGAGCCTAGGATTTACGGTTTAGGGTTTGGGTTTAGGATTTATAGACGTTGGATTTCGGTCGAAAAACACATTTTACTGTTTTTTGGGTCTTAATTTTTATTTTCGTAGCTTTCGTTGTATTTCCTTTCGAGTTTTTAATATTTAATAGCAATTATGGTGATAATTTTTATTTTCTAGTTTTTCGTTTTTTTCCTACTGAAATTTTAGGGTATTCTAAACACTTATAATTATCGATTTCTTTGATTTAACTGTACTTTTCATACAATGGATTACGACCAATTTTAGGTTTAGGGTTTAGGTGTTAAGGTTTATGGTTAGGGACTAGGTTTAGGGGTTATTAGACGATGGATTTTTGCCGGAAAACACAATTATCTAATTTTTGGAGCTTATTTTTAATTTCTTAGTCTTCGTTTTGTTTCGTTTTGGGTTTAAAAATTTTAATAGCAATTTTGGGAATAAATTTTAACTTCTAGTTTTCATTTTATTTCCTACTGTGTTTTTAGGGTATTCTAAACAATTATAAATACAGTGATTTCCTTTAGTTTTGACTATAGCTTATAAGACGGTTGGTAAGCCTTATGTTTAGGTGTTCCACGCATAGTGTTCCCCTGCGACCAGTTTCTTCCATCTAAACCAACTCCTAATTTAATTTTTCCTATCCCTCTTTTAAACATGGCCAGTAAGTTTAGAAGTCTCTTAAGATCCAATGCAAAAAACAATAAAAAGGATAAAAATATTGTTTCAAGTAGTGAAACTCATGCCCCTATAGATTATTCTAATTGGAGCATCCCTAATGAAAAAATTGAAAACTACTATGATATAGGACTTATTGATTTCAAAACTGCCTTTTCTATAAGGACTCATGAAGAAACTAGAAGCATATTGCAAAAATCGGAAAGCTTTCCTCTTCTTAATGGAAGATCAATAAAAAGATATATGGAACAGAAATATAGATATGCACATTTTGGTCTTGCCCAAATTGCTGTCAAACCCTTGGTCCACATAGGAGTTGATACTCCCATTTTGCTTGTTCTAAGAGATAAAAGACTCAAGAATTACCAAACTTCTATATTAGCCATGGTTCAAACAAACATATGTAATGGTCCCATCTACTTTAACTGCTGTCCAAATTTCTCTGTCGATCTCACAGATCCCATGATCCTTGAATCTCTCATCCTTGATGTACAAATTCAAGGGGATGAGTTTCATGTATGTAAAAACTTTGCTGTCATGTTTAGAGTCTATCTTAGACTATTGACGTCTAATCTGAATCCTAAATTCAGTAAGAATCCCTTTTCAAAAGGAGAAACTATCCTTCTGCAGGTTGATGTTGAGCAGTCCTCAACCTATACTCCTAAAAGACTAAAATGGGATGAAATTACTATCCCAAGTCAGTTTACTATAATAGAACCTCAGGCTCCTAGAAACTTAGAAAAAACAGAACCATCTCAGATCATTGAAGAACCAAATGGCACTATAACTGTCAAATTTGATAGAACAAATTCTTTCTCAACTTTTAGAAACAATAGGAGTTTCAACAATGAAAGTAGTAGAGCCTCTTGTTCTGACATGCCTAGCACATCTGAAAGAAATTGGACCTTCAAAACTCCCATACCTCGACCAAATTCTCCTACGGAACAAAACATAGATGACCCTTACTCACCTACTAGGAGTACTATGGTCATAACTACTAATAAACAATTTGAACCTGACATGGATTATCTTAAGAAAGAATTAAGCAATCCTATTTAAAAAGAAAAAGAAAGATGGTTCAATGAATTAAATGATAAAATTAAGAGTGAAATAAAAGAGAAATGGATGAGAGAAATGAAAAAAATCAAATCAAATTTCCTTTTTTATGATTTCATAGCAATTCATCTATCATCTGAAGGATGGTATAATTGTTTCAAAAAACCTGCCATAGAAGTTGGATCAAGCCTTATGAAAAGGTGGTATTCTTCTGAAAAAAATATAGTTATTTCAGCTGTCCATCCCCCTCTTCAAGCTCTGAAAATTCAAACTTCTAAAGGAGAGATTATTGCTGACCCTTTCAAACGAACTAATTTACTGACCCTGAGGAAAACAGAGAATTCCGGAAAATTATCCAACAAAGTAATTTTTCAAACCAAATCCTTGGTACCATTGCAGAACAACTAGATACTATTTCATCAAAATTATTTACTGTTAATAAACAAAGCATCCTTAACGATACTTCCAAACCTTTTTTCAAAAGCAATGATAATTTGAAAAATAAGAATATTTCCTTCAATTAAAAAACAGAGGAAATTCTTAATAAGATCTCTGGAAATCTTGCTGGGCCAAGCAAGTCAACTACGAATGTTATTCAACATTGCCACGAGTCTAGTACTGAACAGTCAAGTTACTCTTCCTCTGAAAAGGAAGATAATTTTGTTGAAAAACTAGAAGATGTTTTCAAAGAGTCTAGTAACTCCCCTCTTAAAATAAATAAAATTTTCAAGGGAAAAAGATTTAACAGTAATAAACCTTAATATAGTAGGCCTTCGCCAGCAGATTTGCTGTATGAAGAAAGAGGTCAATTTCATAGGTCCAGTTATGATGGAACCTCAATTACTGAATGGAATATTGATGGAAAACCTGAATATGAAATTCTCAATACTTTACAAGAAATGGGAATGGCAAAAATGGCATTTAGATATGCTGGTATTTCTGAAAAAGAAGCTTGTGTCCTCCTTGTTAATGGTTTTACAGGCCAACTTAAAAATTGGTGGGATAATGCGTTAAGCCTAGAAAGCAAGGAAGAAATTCTTAATCATATTGTTAATACCGAAGATCAAGATGGTGAAATACATGAAGCAAGCGATGCTTGTGATTTCCTTATTATTACCATCTCCATGTATTTTGTCGGAAACCCTAGGGAAGAATATAATAGCTCCTCTATGGTTTTAAATAATCTGAGATGCCCTTCCTTATCCGATTACAGATGGTATAAAGATGTCTTCATAACTCATGTCCTCAAAAGAAATGATTGTAATCAAGCCTTTTGGAAAGAAAGATTCATAGCAGGATTACCCAAACTGTTTAGTGAAAGAACAATACAAAAACTTAAAGATGACATTGATTCTGAAAATATCCCTTTTGAAAATATAACTTTTGGTCAATTATTTGCTTTTATCAAAAAAAGAAGGATTAGCCCTTTGTATGGAAATAAAAATACAAAACAAATATAGAAAGGACAAACAAAATGCCAAAAACGAATTAGGGTGTTTCTGTGAAATGTTTGGAATAGAAAAAATTGAGGCTCCTTCGTCTAAGAGCAAAAAGAAAATTAGAAGATTCAAGAAAGATACTCAAAAGCATGATTATTACAGAACGTCACGAAGTAATTTTACAAAATCAAAAAGAAAATTCAAACCAACTAAGGATAAAGACAGGGATAAGATAAAATGTGAATATTGCAAAAAGGTGGGTCTCACAGAAGAACGATGTTGGAAGAAAAGAAATAAAAACATTAGGTTACTAAGTAAACAGATTAATAACCTTTTAAGAGAAGAAAATAGTTCCTCCAGTTCTGAAAGTGAGTCAGAAATTGAAGAAATTCAAAACACCTCTGGAAGTAGTAATTACCATAGTAGTAATGAAAATGAAAAAGATATTTGCAAAATTTGCATCAATACCATTTCTAAAGAAAAGAAGGAAGCTATTCTTGATCTCCTTCACCAAATCACTGACACTGAAACTAGGGATGATTATCTTAATAAGTTAAAGGACTTAATTCTTGAAGAGCCATCTACTTCTAAGAAGATTAGTATAAAGGAAGAGTTCAGCCTAAACAAACTTTGGGAAAATGGGATCAGAGCTTTCTTATTAAGATATTATAACCACTTCTAAGAAGATTAGTATAATTATATCGACTATAAGAATGCTTGGTTCAGAGCTTTCTTATTAAGATATTATAACCACTCCTGGTTCATGGCCTTTCACCATAATTGTGAAAAACAATTTCCAATTTGGTTTCCAGATTGGTGGAGGAAAATGGGATCTTCTATCCAAATTCTTCCCCTTGAAGTTCAAAAGGGTTTCCACGCCTTTGCGGAATACTCTACCCTCAAAAACTTTAAAAAATTTATCATGTTCCATGCTGAGTTCAAAGTACCTTGGATTTTTTCCTGGGATTTCAACTTTGAGAAAATCTATTCGGACCCTTCTCCTTACTCCTTGACAAGGGTTTACAAAGTTAAATGGTGGGCTAAGTTCCAAAATCATATTGGAGATGAATCTGCTGTCAAACAATTTTTTTCCACTGGTGAAAAAGTGATTTTCAAAAAGGATAACAAAGAGAAAAGCAAAGCAGAAAGAACAAAGAAGGCCAGTTCCTCGGAGCCAAATGATTTTCTGAAAAACCTTCCAGAACATATCAAAAGAGACTTCTTTGAATTTATGGCCCAAAAGTCTGCCTCTTCAAAGTCTGAAGAATCGGTCTCTTCTGATCCTATTGGGGGTCAAGACCCCTTTGATTTCTGATGACAGGTTTCTTTAGAAGGAAGAATACTGAAGCCTATTCTAGGTTTCTCATTGATAATATCAAAATTGATACCGAAATGGTTACCTCCCTCTCAGAAATTGCAAAGATTGTTCTTGAAGCCCCTCCTGAAGAAGTGGATTTTCCATTTCTTAGAGAAACCATTGATGACATTTTTCATAGAATCAATAGAATCAAACGGATGAAGAGAACGCTCAAAATCATTAATATTATCACCGCAGCCTAATCCTGTTCGCATTATACCAGGATGCCTCCTTTTTGGTTCTTTCGCATTGGTGATAAAATAAGAAGATTAGAACAAGCTATCAAAGATGAAGAAGAAAGCCTCCAAGTCATGTATGACGTCAGATTTCGAAGAAGTAGACATATGGATTACTACTACGACGATGAAGAATGGAGACATTGTCAATATATCAAAAGATGCAGAAATAAAATCAATAGGCTCCACATCATCATGGCAGCCTAGTGTGAATTTGATTTCAAAGTCAGAAATGACGGTCACCTTCTTTTATAGTTATTGTAAAAATGTTTGAATAGTGAATAGTGAATAGTGAATAGTAACTTTTTGTAATAGTACTATGTAAATTAGTGTGATTTTCGTCACTGCTTACGTATTTGTAAAATACTGTACTCCTATGTAGCTAGGGTTGTTGGCTATAAATAAGAGGTTTTCTAGGAAGAGAAGTACACCGAGTTCTGATCTCAGACTCATTGCTCTTCTCCCTCCTTCCCTCTGCTACCTTGAAGCTTTAATCCAAAGTTAGTTTTCAAAATCTCTTTACTTTCATTCTGCTTTCTTTCTTTATGCAAAATATTTTCAATATGTCTTTCATACTGTTTGATAACGGAATAATTTATCATAACATTCCAATCACAAACCTTACGGTTCTGACCAATACGTTATTACACAATAAGGCTTCTGCCAATACGTGTTCTAACAACAAGGTTTTAACCAATAAGTTTGATGATTCAAAACTATCAAAATATAACCTGGGTGCAAATAGTATCAGAGCCATTTTAATGGCGGTAATGGATGTTAATAGACCTATAAATTTAACCAGCTTTAAGTTTAAACACTTATAATAGTGATGTTTTTGTTTAAGGTCTACGGTTTAGGGTTTTTCTATAAAAAAAACTCATGTATAAAGGAGGAACTTAGAAATGATATCAAGAGGGCTCGAACTCGGCACCTCAAAACAATAATGTTTAAGCTCCATGCCGCTAGGACAAAGGATCTGGATGAGTTTGGGTTTTGGGTTAGAGATTAGGTTTAGGGTTTTTTGACGATGGATTTTAGCCGGAAAACACAATTAATTGTTTTTTGAAGCTTATTTTTAATTTCTTAGTTTACGTTTTGTTTCGTTTTTAGTTTTAAAATTTTAATGGCAATTTTGGGAATAAATTTTAACTTTCTGGTTTTCATTTTATTTCCTACTGTGTTTTTAGGGTATTCTAAACAATTATAAATATAGTGATTTCCTTGAGTTTTGACTATAATATTTAGACAATGGACTAAGGCCAATTTTCTAGCCTTTATTTTATTTTCTATTGAGTATTTAGGGTTTTCTAAACACTTATAAATAGTGATGTCCTTGTTTAAGGTTTAGGGTTTAGGGTTAAGGGTTTTTTTATAAAAAAAACTCCTGTAAAAAGAATAAAATTTAAAATGATATCAAGATGGCTCGAACTCGGAACCTCAAATAATAATGTCTAAGCTCAATGCCGCTAGGGCAAAGGCTCTAGACGGGTTTAGAGTATAGGGTTTAGGGTTAAGGGGTTAAAGTTTATGGTTAGGGATTAGGTTTAGGGTTTTTTAGACGATGGATTTTTGCCGAAAAACACAATTAACTAATTTTTGGAGCTTATTTTTAATTTCTTAGTTTTCGTTTTGTTTCGTTTTGAGTTTAAAAATATTAATAGCAATTTTGGGAATAAATTTGAACTTCTAGTTTTCATTTTATTTTCTACTGTGTTTTTAGAGTATTCTAAACAATTATAAATACACTGATTTCCTTTAGTTTTGACTATAATATTTAGACAATGGACTAAGGCCAATTTTCTAGTCTTTATTTTCTTTTCTTTAGAGTATTTAGGGTTTTCTAAACTCTTATAAATAGTGTTTTCCTTGTTTTGAATACTGTTTTGGACAATGACTTTTGGACATTTCACATCGTATAAGGAAAAAAATTAATTTACATTATTTTTGGATTATTATTTTTAATATTCTAGTTTTCGTTTTTTTTCCTTGTGAGTTTTCGGGATTTTCGTAGCACTTATAAATAGTGATGTACTTGTTTAGGGTTTAGGATTTGTGGTTTAGGGACAAGGTTTATGGTCTAGAGTTTAGGGTTTTGGATTTGGCCGAATAACACAATTTACTGTATTTGGGGCCTAATTTTAATTTTATTAGTTTTCGTTTTATTTCATAATGTGTTTTTAGGGTATTCTACACACTCATAAATATCGATTTCTTTGTTTTGACTATATTTTTCAGAAAATGGATTACGGCCAATTCTCTAGTTTTCATTTTAATTCCTTTAGAGTTTTTAGGGTTTTCAAAACTTTTTTAAAAAGGCCATTGATATGACTACGTTTTTTGGACAATGGACTCTGGCCATTTCACATTGTACACGAAAAATATAATTTAATTTATTGTGGCAAAATTTTAAATTTTCTAGTTTTCATTTTTTGTTCCTTTTCAGTTTTAAGGATTTTCTGAACACTTATAAATCGCGATGTCCGTGTTAGGGCCTAGGATTTACATTTAAGGGTTTGGGTTTAAGATTTTTAGACGTTGGATTTCGGTTGAAAAACACATTTTACTATTTTTTGGGGCTTCATTTTTATTTTCGTAGCTTTCGTTGTATTTCCTTTCAAGTTTTTAATTTTTAATAGCAATTTTGGTGATAATTTTTATTTTCCAGTTTTTTGTTTTTTTCCTACTGAAATATAAGGGTATTCTAAACACTTATAATTATCGATTTCTTTGATTTAACTATACTTTTCATACAATGGATTACGACCAATTTTCTAGTTTTCAACTTATTTCCTTTAGAGTTTTTAAGGTTTTCTAAATTCTATTAAAAAGTGTTGTTCTTGGTTTTACTAATAATGAATTTTGACTATTTCACATCATATAGGGAATAAAATTAATTTATTATTTTGTGATTATTTCTAATTTTCTAGATTTCATTTTATTTCCTTTTTCATTTTTTAGGATTTTCTAAACAATTATAATAGTGATTTTTTGTTTAAGGTCTAGGGTTTAGGGTTTTTCTATAAAAAAAACTCATGTATAAAGGAGGAACTTAGAAATGATATCAAGAGGGCTCGAACTCGGCACCTCAAAACAATAATGTTTAAGCTCCATACCGCTAGGACAAAGGCTCTGGATGAGTTTGGGTTTTGGGTTAGAGATTAGGTTTAGGGTTTTTTGACGATGGATTTTAGCCGGAAAACACAATTAACTATTTTTTGAAGCTTATTTTTAATTTCTTAGTTTACGTTTTGTTTCGTTTTGAGTTTTAAAATTTTAATAGCAATTTTGGGAATAAATTTTAACTTTCTGGTTTTCATTTTATTTCATACTGTGTTTTTAGGGTATTCTAAACAATTATAAATATAGTGATTTCCTTGAGTTTTGTCTATAATATTTAGACAATGGACTAAGGCCAATTTTCTAGCCTTTATTTTATTTTCTATTGAGTATTTAGGGTTTTCTATACACTTATAAATAGTGATGTCCTTATTTTTTTTTTTTTAAAATAACTCCTATACGAAGGAGAAAATTACAAATAAACTCCTATACTATAGAAAGGAGGAAATTACAATTGATAAAGAGGGCTCGAACTCGGCACCTCATACAATAATGTCTAAGCTCCTTGCCGCTAGGACTTAGGGTTTAGGGTTTAGGGTTTTTTTATAAAAAAACTCCTGTATAAAGGAGAAAATTTAAAATGATATCAAGATGGCTTGAACTCGGCACCTCAAATAATAATGTCTAAGTTCAATGCCGCTAGGGCAAAGGCTTTAGACGGGTTTAGCATATAGGGTTTAGGGTTTAGGGGTTAAGGTTTATGGTTAGGGATTAGGTTTAGGGTTTTTTAGACGATGGATTTTTGCCGGAAAACACAATTAACTAATTTTTGGAGCTTATTTTTAATTTCTTAATTTTCGTTTTGTTTCTTTTTGAGTTTAAAAATTTTAATAGCAATTTTGGGAATAAATTTGAACTTCTAGTTTTCATTTTATTTCCTACTGTATTTTAGAGTATTCTAAACAATTATAAATAGAGTGATTTCCTTTAGTTTTGACTATAATATTTAGACAATGGACTAAGGCCATTTTCTAGTCTTTATTTTCTTTTCTTTAGAGTATTTAGGGTTTTCTAAACTCTTATAAATAGTGTTGTCCTTGTTTTGAATACTGTTTTGGACAATGAATTTTGGACATTTCACATCATATAAGGAAAAAAATTAATTTACATTATTTTCGGATTATTAGTTTTAATATTCTAGTTTTCGTTTCATTTCCTTGTGAGTTTTCGGGATTTTCGTAACACTTATAAATAGGGATGTCCTTGTTTAGGGTTTAGGATTTGTGGTTTAGGGACAAGGTTTATGGTCTAGAGTTTAGGATTTTTGGACAATGGATTTTGGCCGAATAACACAATTTACTGTATTTGGGGCCCAATTTTAATTTTACTAGTTTTCGTTTTATTTCATAATGAGTTTTTAGGGTATTCTACGCACTCATAAATATCGATTTCTTTGTTTTGATTATATTTTTCAGAAAATGGATTACGGCCAATTCACTAGTTTCATTTTAATTCCTTTAGAGTTTTTAGTGTTTTCAAAACTTTTTTCAAAAGGCCATTGATATGACTACGTTTTTTGGACAATGGACTCTGGCCATTTCACATTGTACACGAAAAAAATAATTTAATTTATTGTGGCAAAATTTTCAATTTTCTTGTTTTAATTTTTTGTTCCTTTTCAGTTTTAAGGCTTTTCTGAACACTTATAAATCACGATGTCCGTGTTAGAGCCTAGGATTTACGGTTTAGGGTTTGGGTTTAGGATTTTTAGACGTTGGATTTCGGTCGAAAAACACATTTTACTGTTTTTTGGGTCTTAATTTTTATTTTCGTAGCTTTCGTTGTATTTCCTTTCGAGTTTTTAATATTTAATAGCAATTATGGTGATAATTTTTATTTTCTAGTTTTTCGTTTTTTTCCTACTGAAATTTTAGGGTATTCTAAACACTTATAATTATCGATTTCTTTGATTTAACTATACTTTTCATACAATGGATTACGACCAATTTTAGGTTTAGGGTTTAGGGGTTAAGGTTTATGGTTAGGGATTAGGTCTAGGGGTTTTTAGACGATGGATTTTTGCCGGAAAACACAATTATCTAATTTTTGGAGCTTATTTTTAATTTCTTAGTCTTCGTTTTGTTTCGTTTTGGGTTTAAAAATTTTAATAGCAATTTTGGGAATAAATTTTAACTTCTAGTTTTCATTTTATTTCCTACTGTGTTTTTAGGGTATTCTAAACAATTATAAATACAGTGATTTCCTTTAGTTTTGACTATAGCTTATAAGACGGTTGGTAAGCCTTATGTTTAGGTGTTCCACGCATAGTGTTCCCCTGCGACCAGTTTCTTCCATCTAAACCAACTCCTAATTTAATTTTTCCTATCCCTCTTTTAAACATGGCCAGTAAGTTTAGAAGTCTCTTAAGATCCAATACAAAAAACAATAAAAAGGATAAAAATATTGTTTCAAGTAGTGAAACTCATGCCCCTATAGATTATTCTAATTGGAGCATCCCTAATGAAAAAATTGAAAACTACTATGATATAGGACTTATTGATTTCAAAACTGCCTTTTCTATAAGGACTCATGAAGAAACTAGAAGCATATTGCAAAAATCGGAAAGCTTTCCTCTTCTTAATGGAAGATCAATAAAAAGATATATGGAACAGAAATATAGATATGCACATTTTGGTCTTGCCCAAATTGCTGTCAAACCCTTGGTCCACATAGGAGTTGATACTCCCATTTTACTTGTTCTAAGAGATAAAAGACTCAAGAATTACAAAACTTCTATATTAGCCATGGTTCAAACAAACATATGTAATGGTCCCATCTACTTTAACTGCTGTCCAAATTTCTCTGTCGATCTCACAGATCCCATGATCCTTGAATCTCTCATCCATGATGTACAAATTCAAAGGGATGAGTTTCATGTATGTAAAAACTTTGCTGTCATGTTTAGAGTCTATCTTAGACTAATGACGTCTAATCTGAATCCTAAATTCAGTAAGAATCCCTTTTCAAAAGGAGAAACTATCCTTCTGCAGGTTGATGCTGAGCAGTCCTCAACCTATACTCCTAAAAGACTAAAATGGGATGAAATTACTATCCCAAGTCAGTTTACTATAATAGAACCTCAGGCTCCTAGAAACTTAGAAAAAACAGAACCATCTCAGATCATTGAAGAACCAAATGGCACTATAACTGTCAAATTTGATAGAACAAATTCTTTCTCAACTTTTAGAAACAATAGGAGTTTCAACTATGAAAGTAGTAGAGCCTCTTGTTCTGACATGCCTAGCACATCTGAAAGAAATTGGACCTTCAAAACTCCCATACCTCGACCAAATTCTCCTACGGAACAAAACATAGATGACCCTTACTCACCTACTAGGAGTACTATGGTCATAACTACTAATAAAGAATTTGAACCTGACATGGATTATCTTAAGAAAGAATTAAGCAATCCTATTTACAAAGAAAAAGAAAGATGGTTCAATGAATTAAATGATAAAATTAAGAGTGAAATAAAAGAGAAATGGATGAGAGAAATGAAAAAAATCAAATCAAATTTCTTTTTTTATGATTTCATAGCAATTCATCTATCCTCTGAAGGATGGTATAATTGTTTCAAAAAACCTGCCATAGAAGTTGGATCAAGCCTTATGAAAAGGTGGTATTCTTCTGAAAAAAATATAGTTATTTCAGCTGTCCATCCCCCTCTTCAAGCTCTGAAAATTCAAACTTCTAAAGGAGAGATTATTGCTGACCCTTTCAAACGAACTAATGTTACTGACCCTGAGGAAAACAGAGAATTCCGGAAAATTATCCAACAAAGTAATTTTTCAAACCAAATCCTTGGTACCATTGCAGAACAACTAGATACTATTTCATCAAAATTATTTACTGTTAATAAACAAAGCATCCTTAACGATACTTCCAAACCTTTTTTCAAAAGCAATGATAATTTGAAAAATAAGAATATTTCCTTCAATTCAAAAACAGAGGAAATTCTTAATAAGATCTCTGGAAATCTTGCTGGGCCAAGCAAGTCAACTACGAATGTTATTCAACATTGCCACGAGTCTAGTACTGAACAGTCAAGTTACTCTTCCTCTGAAAAGGAAGATAATTTTGTTGAAAAACTAGAAGATGTTTTCAAAGAGTCTAGTAACTCCCCTCTTAAAATAAATAAAATTTTCAAGGGAAAAAGATTTAACAGTAATAAACCTTAATATAGTAGGCCTTCGCCAGCAGATTTGCTGTATGAAGAAAGAGGTCAATTTCATAGGTCCAGTTATGATGGAACCTCAATTACTGAATGGAATATTGATGGAAAACCTGAATATGAAATTCTCACTACTTTACAAGAAATGGGAATGGCAAAAATGGCATTTAGATATGCTGGTATTTCTGAAAAAGAAGCTTGTGTCCTCCTTGTTAATGGTTTTACAGGCCAACTTAAAAATTGGTGGGATAATGCGTTAAGCCTAGAAAGCAAGGAAGAAATTCTTAATCATATTGTTAATACCGAAGATCAAGATGGTGAAATACATGAAGCAAGCGATGCTTGTGATTTCCTTATTATTACCATCTCCATGTATTTTGTCGGAAACCCTAGGGAAGAATATAATAGCTCCTCTATGGTTTTAAATAATCTGAGATGCCCTTCCTTATCCGATTACAGATGGTATAAAGATGTCTTCATAACTCATGTCCTCAAAAGAAATGATTGTAATCAAGCCTTTTGGAAAGAAAGATTCATAGCAGGATTACCCAAACTGTTTAGTGAAAGAATAATACAAAAACTTAAAGATGACATTGATTCTGAAAATATCCCTTTTGAAAATATAACTTTTGGTCAATTATTTACTTTTATCAAAAAAGAAGGATTAGCCCTTTGTATGGAAATAAAAATACAAAACAAATATAGAAAGGACAAACAAAATGCCAAAAAATGAATTAGGGTGTTTCTGTGAAATGTTTGGAATAGAAAAAATTGAGGCTCCTTCGTCTAAGAGCAAAAAGAAAATTAGAAGATTCAAGAAAGATACTCAAAAGCATGATTATTACAGAACGTCACGAAGTAATTTTACAAAATCAAAAAGAAAATTCAAACCAACTAAGGATAAAGACAGGGATAAGATAAAATGTGAATATTGCAAAAAGGTGGGTCACACAGAAGAACGATGTTGGAAGAAAAGAAATAAAAACATTAGGTTACTAAGTAAACAGATTAATAACCTTTTAAGAGAAGAAAATAGTTCCTCCAATTCTGAAAGTGAGTCAGAAATTGAAGAAATTCAAAACACCTCTGGAAGTAGTAATTACCATAGTAGTAATGAAAATGAAAAAGATATTTGCAAAATTTGCATCAATACCATTTCTAAAGAAAAGAAGGAAGCTATTCTACTCAGAAATTGAAGAAATTCAAAACACCTCTGAAAGGACTTAATTCTTGAAGAGCCATCTACTTCTAAGAAGATTAGTATAAAGGAAGAGTTCAGCCTAAACAAACTTTGGGAAAAATATCATTATCAAAGTATATCAAAACAAATAACTACAAAAGACCTTCAGAGTGAAATTAATAATCTTAAAAAACAAATTAATGAAGAATTTTATAGACTTAAAGAAAAGGATTTTGAATTAGAAACAAGACTTTCTATTATTGAAAATAATACAGAAGTTAATAATTGGGAAAATCCGGAACAAAATTCAGAAAATAATTCCATAAAAGTCATCCAAGAAATGAATTATAAAAAATGGCATGTTAATGTAACTCTGGTTATCAGTGACTTCAAAACCAACATAATGGCGTTAGTTGATTCGGGTGCTGACCAGAATATTATTAGAGAAGGAGTTGTTCCTACTAAATATTGTGATAAAACAAAAGAAAAACTTTACACAGCCAATAATAACCCTTTAAGAACTATCCAAGGCCCATATCTGTAATAATGGTTATTGTTTCAGAAATATTTTTACAATTGTTGAAGATATCACCTACAATATGATTCTAGGAACACCTTTCCTAACTCAAATCTATCCTTTTAGTGTTGATGATAGTGGCATTACTACCAATATCAAAGGAAGAAAATTAAAATTTAATTTCATCTCCCCCATTTTGAAACAAGAAATCCTTAACCTTCAAAGAAGTTCTATCTTTAAACAAATCAATAAGATAACCCAAAAACAAAAACAAATAAGTTATCTTAAAGAAGAAATTCCTTTCCAAAAAATTGAAGAGCAACTAAAAAATCCTAGGTTTGTTTCAAAAATTAAAGAAATAGAAAATAGTTTTATCAAAAGGGTTTGTAATGAAGTCCACAATGCTTTCTGGGAAAGAAAGCATCATGTGATTAATTTACCTTATGAAGAAGATTTCCACGAAAGTAAAATCCCTACGAAGTCAAGACCCATTCAAATGAATCAGGAACTTCTTGAAGTTTGTAAAAAAGAAATTAAAGACTTACTTGATAAGAAACTTATTAGACCCTCAAATTCTCCCTGGAGCTGTTCTGCTTTCTATGTCATGAAACAGGCAGAATTAGAAAGGGGAACTCCCAGACTTGTTATTAATTATAAACCCCTCAATAATGTTTTACAATGGATTAGGCATCCAATCCCTAATAAAAGAGATCTGATAAACAGGCTTTACAATGCAAAAATATTTTCCAAATTCGATCTTAAATCTGGATTTTGGCAAATTCAAATTGCTGAGAAGGATAGATATAAAACAGCCTTCACAGTTCCCTTTGGACATTATGAATGGAATGTAATGCCTTTCGGTCTAAAAAATGCTCCTTCAGAATTTCAAAAAATTATGAATGATATCTTAAATCCTCACAGTCAATTTAGCATTGTCTACATAGATGATGTTCTGATCTTTTCCCACGATCTTGATCAACATATAAAACATTTAGGAATTTTCTTAAGAACCATTGAGAGAAATGGATTAGTTATTTCTACTCCAAAAATGAAACTTTTCCAAACTAATATAAGATTCTTAGGGCATGAGATTTAAAAGGGAGCTTTCAGACCCATCAGTAGATCCATATCCTTCACAGACAAATTTCCTGATGAGATAAAAGATAAGAATCAATTACAAAGATTGTTAGGATGTCTAAATTACATCTCAGATTTCTTTCCTAACCTTAGGGAGACTTGTAAACCTCTCTATCAAAGACTTAGGAAAAATCCTTCAAATTGGACAGAAGAACATACCAATGTGGTTAAAACCATAAAATAACAGGTCAAAACTCTACCTTGCTTAGGTATTCCTAATCCAAAAGCCTTCATGATTATTGAAACGGATGCTTCGAACATAGGCTATGGGGGGATATTAAAACAAAAACTGGATTCAAAAGAACAACTGGTAAGATACCATTCTGGTATCTGGAATAATGCGCAAATGAATTATTCTGTTATTAAAAAGAAATTTTATCCATAGTTTTATGCATTCAAAAATTTCAAGATGACCTTTATAACAAAAGGTTTTTAATCAGAATTGATTGCAAATCTGCAAAAGAAGTCCTTACAAAAGATGTTCAAAATATTGTCTCAAAACAAATCTTTGCCAGATGGCAAGCCATTTTATCTGTCTTTGATTTTGAAATTGAGTTCATAAAAGGAGAAAATAATTCTCTACCTGATTTTCTAACCAGAGAGTTTTTACAAGGTCGCAATGACGGACTCTAGGATGTCCAAGAAACAAAGTGTCAAAGATTATGAGATCTTCCCCTCAAATAAAACCTCAAAGGCCTTGGTTTCATCCTCGGCTCCTCTCACTCCTCAAAAACCCAATCAAAGACACTTTTCAAATCAAATTATTTCAAACAGATTTTCCCCACTTCAAAATACTCCCGAAATCCCTTATAATACTGTCCTTACCTCAAATATTCCAAAGTCCACTAATATTCAAATCCCTAATGCTCCTGAAGAATTCAAGTATTTTCCAAAACAATGGCATGAAGATTGTGGGATGACCCCTTTCACTGATTTTCCAGCCAAACTCTCTCAAACTGACTTCATAAGAAACCGCTTTCCAAACTCTTCCCAACTCTGGGAATCGGATGATTGCCTAAAGGATCAAACGTATTATGAGTTTATTCTTGTTGATTCTGATTCAGTTGAAATAACTCATAACTACAACAGATCCAAAGAAATTGAGTATTCAAAATGCATTATCAAAAAGGTCCATACTACGACCACCTTTGGTGGCCTCAGTGAATTCAAAACTAATTATATCGACTATAAGAATGCTTGGTTCAGAGCTTTCTTATTAAGATATTATAACCACTCCTGGTTCATGGCCTTTCACCATAATTGTGAAAAACAATTTTCAATTTGGTTTCCAGATTGGTGGAGGAAAATGGGATCTTCTATCCAAATTCTTCCCCTTGAAGTTCAAAAGGGTTTCCACGCCTTTGCGGAATACTCTACCCTCAAAAACTTTAAAAAATTTATCATGTTCCATGCTGAGTTCAAAGTACCTTGGATTTTTTCCTGGGATTTCAACTTTGAGAAAATCTATTCGGACCCTTCTCCTTACTCCTTGACAAGGGTTTACAAAGTTAAATGGTGGGCTAAGTTCCAAAATCATATTGGAGTTGAATCTGCTGTCAAACAATTTTTTTCCACTGGTGAAAAAGTGATTTTCAAAATGGATAACAAAGAGAAAAGCAAAGCAGAAAGAACAAAGAAGGCCAGTTCCTCGGAGCCAAATGATTTTCTGAAAAACCTTCCAGAACATATCAAAAGAGACTTCTTTGAATTTATGGCCCAAAAGTCTACCTCTTCAAAGTCTGAAGAATCGGTCTCTTCTGATCCTATTGGGGGTCAAGACCCCTTTGATTTCTGATGACAGGTTTCTTTAGAAGGAAGAATACTGAAGCCTATTCTAGGTTTCTCATTGATAATATCAAAATTGATACCGAAATGGTTACCTCCCTCTCAGAAATTGCAAAGATTGTTCTTGAAGCCCCTCCTGAAGAAGTGGATTTTCCATTTCTTAGAGAAACCATTGATGACATTTTTCATAGAATCAATAGAATCAAACGGATGAAGAGAACGCTCAAAATCATTAATATTATCACCGCAGCCTAATCCTGTTCGCATTATACTAGGATGCCTCCTTTTTGGTTCTTTCGCATTGGTGATAAAATAAGAAGATTAGAACAAGCTATCAAAGATGAAGAAGAAAGCCTCCAAGTCATGTATGACGTCAGATTTCGAAGAAGTAGACATATGGATTACTACTACGACGATGAAGAATGGAGACATTGTCAATATATCAAAAGATGCAGAAATAAAATCAATAGGCTCCACATCATCATGGCAGCCTAGTGTGAATTTGATTTCAAAGTCAGAAATGACGGCCACCTTCTTTTATAGTTATTGTAAAAATGTTTGAATAGTGAATAGTGAAAAGTAACTTTTTGTAATAGTACTATGTAAATTAGTGTGATTTTCGTCACTGCTTACGTATTTGTAAAATACTGTACTCCTATGTAGCTAGGGTTGTTGACTATAAATAAGAGGTTTTCTAGGAAGAGAAGTACACCGAGTTCTGATCTCAGACTCATTGCTCTTCTCCCTCCTTCCCTCTGCTACCTTGAAGCTTTAATCCAAAGTTAGTTTTCAAAATCTCTTTACTTTCATTCTGCTTTCTTTCTTTATGCAAAATATTTTCAATATGTCTTTCATACTGTTTGATAACGGAATAATTTATCATAACATTCCAATCACAAACCTTACGGTTCTGACCAATACGTTATTACACAATAAGGCTTCTGCCAATACGTGTTCTAACAACAAGGTTTTAACCAATAAGTTTGATGATTCAAAACTATCAAAATATAACCTGGGTGCAAATGGTATCAGAGCCATTTTAATGGCGGTAATGGATGTTAATAGACCTATAAATTTAACCAGCTTTAAGTTTAAACACTTATAATAGTGATGTTTTTGTTTAAGGTCTAGGGTTTAGGGTTTTTCTATAAAAAAACTCATGTATAAAGGAGGAACTTAGAAATGATATCAAGAGGGCTCGAACTCGGCACCTCAAAACAATAATGTTTAAGCTCCATGCCGCTAGGACAAAGGCTCTGGATGAGTTTGGGTTTTGGGTTAGAGATTAGGTTTAGGGTTTTTTGACGATGGATTTTAGCCGAAAACACAATTAACTGTTTTTTGAAGCTTATTTTTAATTTCTTAGTTTACGTTTTGTTTCGTTTTGAGTTTTAAAATTTTAATGGCAATTTTGGGAATAAATTTTAACTTTCTGGTTTTCATTTTATTTCCTACTGTGTTTTTAGGGTATTCTAAACAATTATAAATATAGTGATTTCCTTGAGTTTTGACTATAATATTTAGACAATGGACTAAGGCCAATTTTCTAGCCTTTATTTTATTTTCTATTGAGTATTTAGGGTTTTCTAAACACTTATAAATAGTGATGTCCTTGTTTAAGGTTTAGGGTTTAGGGTTAAGGGTTTTTTTATAAAAAAAACTCATGTATAAAGGAGAAAATTTAAAATGATATCAAGATGGCTCGAACTCGGAACCTCAAATAATAATGTCTAAGCTCAATGCCGCTAGGGCAAAGGCTCTAGACGGGTTTAGAGTATAGGGTTTAGGGTTTAGGGGTTAAGGTTTATGGTTAGGGATTAGGTTTAGGGTTTTTTAGACGATGGATTTTTGCCGAAAAACACAATTAACTAATTTTTGGAGCTTATTTTTAATTTCTTAGTTTTCGTTTTGTTTCGTTTTGAGTTTAAAAATATTAATAGCAATTTTGGGAATAAATTTGAACTTCTAGTTTTCATTTTATTTTCTACTGTGTTTTTAGAGTATTCTAAACAATTATAAATACACTGATTTCCTTTAGTTTTGACTATAATATTTAGACAATGGACTAAGGCCAATTTTCTAGTCTTTATTTTCTTTTCTTTAGAGTATTTAGGGTTTTCTAAACTCTTATAAATAGTGTTGTCCTTGTTTTGAATACTGTTTTGGACAATGACTTTTGGACATTTCACATCGTATAAGGAAAAAAATTAATTTACATTATTTTTGGATTATTATTTTTAATGTTCTAGTTTTCGTTTTATTTCCTTGTGAGTTTTCGGGATTTTCGTAGCACTTATAAATACTGATGTACTTGTTTAGGGTTTAGGATTTGTGGTTTAGGGACAAGGTTTATGGTCTAGAGTTTAGGGTTTTGGATTTGGCCGAATAACACAATTTACTGTATTTGGGGCCTAATTTTAATTTTACTAGTTTTCGTTTTATTTCATAATGAGTTTTTAGGGTATTCTACGCACTCATAAATATCGATTTCTTTGTTTTGACTATATTTTTCAGAAAATGGATTACGGCCAATTCTCTAGTTTTCATTTTAATTCCTTTAGAGTTTTTAGGGTTTTCAAAACTTTTTTAAAAAGGCCATTGATATGACTACGTTTTTTGGACAATGGACTCTGGCCATTTCACATTGTACACGAAAAATATAATTTAATTTATTGTGGCAAAATTTAAATTTTCTAGTTTTCATTTTTTGTTCCTTTTCAGTTTTAAGGATTTTCTAAGCACTTATAAATCGCGATGTCCGTGTTAGGGCCTAGGATTTACATTTAAGGGTTTGGGTTTAAGATTTTTAGACGTTGGATTTCGGTTGAAAAACACATTTTACTATTTTTTGGGGCTTCATTTTTATTTTCGTAGCTTTCGTTGTATTTCCTTTCGAGTTTTTAATTTTTAATAGCAATTTTGGTGATAATTTTTATTTTCTAGTTTTTCGTTTTTTTCCTACTGAAATATAAGGGTATTCTAAACACTTATAATTATCGATTTCTTTGATTTAACTATACTTTTCATACAATGGATTACGACCAATTTTCTAGTTTTCAACTTATTTCCTTTAGAGTTTTTAAGGTTTTCTAAATTCTATTAAAAAGTGTTGTTCTTGGTTTTACTACATTTTTTGGATAATGAATTTTGACTATTTCACATCATATAGGGAATAAAATTAATTTATTATTTTGTGATTATTTATAATTTTCTAGATTTCATTTTATTTCCTTTTTCATTTTTTAGGATTTTCTAAACAATTATAATAGTGATTTTTTGTTTAAGGTCTAGGGTTTAGGGTTTTTCTATAAAAAAAACTCATGTATAAAGGAGGAACTTAGAAATGATATCAAGAGGGCTCGAACTCGGCACCTCAAAACAATAATGTTTAAGCTCCATACCGCTAGGACAAAGGCTCTGGATGAGTTTGGGTTTTGGGTTAGAGATTAGGTTTAGGGTTTTTTGACGATGGATTTTAGCCGGAAAACACAATTAACTGTTTTTTGAAGCTTATTTTTAATTTCTTAGTTTACGTTTTGTTTCGTTTTGAGTTTTAAAATTTTAATAGCAATTTTGGGAATAAATTTTAACTTTCTGGTTTTCATTTTATTTCATACTGTGTTTTTAGGGTATTCTAAACAATTATAAATATAGTGATTTCCTTGAGTTTTGTCTATAATATTTAGACAATGGACTAAGGCCAATTTTCTAGCCTTTATTTTATTTTCTATTGAGTATTTAGGGTTTTCTATACACTTATAAATAGTGATGTCCTTGTTTTTTTTTTTAAAAATAACTCCTATACGAAGGAGAAAATTACAAATAAACTCCTATACTATAGAAAGGAGGAAATTACAATTGATAAAGAGGGCTCGAACTCGGCACCTCATACAATAATGTCTAAGCTCCTTGCCGCTAGGACTTAGGGTTTAGGGTTTAGGGTTTTTTTATAAAAAAACTCCTGTATAAAGGAGAAAATTTAAAATGATATCAAGATGGCTTGAACTCGGCACCTCAAATAATAATGTCTGAGCTCAATGCCGCTAGGGTAAAGGCTTTAGACGGGTTTAGCATATAGGGTTTAGGGTTTAGGGGTTAAGGTTTTTGGTTAGGGATTAGGTTTAGGGTTTTTTAGACGATGGATTTTTGCCGGAAAACACAATTAACTAATTTTCGGAGCTTATTTTTAATTTCTTAATTTTCGTTTTGTTTCGTTTTGAGTTTAAAAATTTTAATAGCAATTTTGGGAATAAATTTGAACTTCTAGTTTTCATTTTATTTCCTACTGTATTTTAGAGTATTCTAAACAATTATAAATAGAGTGATTTCCTTTAGTTTTGACTATAATATTTAGACAATGGACTAAGGCCATTTTCTAGTCTTTATTTTCTTTTCTTTAGAGTATTTAGGGTTTTCTGAACTCTTATAAATAGTGTTGTCCTTGTTTTGAATACTGTTTTGGACAATGAATTTTGGACATTTCACATCATATAAGGAAAAAAATTAATTTACATTATTTTTGGATTATTAGTTTTAATATTCTAGTTTTCGTTTCATTTCCTTGTGAGTTTTCGGGATTTTCGTAACACTTATAAATAGGGATGTCCTTGTTTAGGGTTTAGGATTTGTGGTTTAGGGACATAGTTTATGGTCTAGAGTTTAGGGTTTTGGACAATGTATTTTGGCCGAATAATACAATTTACTGTATTTGGGGCCTAATTTTAATTTTACTAGTTTTCGTTTTATTTCATAATGAGTTTTTAGGGTATTCTACGCACTCATAAATATCGATTTCTTTGTTTTCACTATATTTTTCAGAAAATGGATTACGGCCAATTCTCTAGTTTTCATTTTAATTCCTTTAGAGTTTTTAGGGTTTTCAAAACTTTTTTAAAAAGGCCATTGATGTGACTACGTTTTTTGGACAATGGACTCTGGCCATTTCACATTGTACACGAAAAAAATAATTTAATTTATTGTGGCAAAATTTTAAATTTTCTAGTTTTTTTTTGTTCCTTTTCAGTTTTAAGGATTTTCTAAACACTTATAAATCGCGATGTTCGTGTTAGGGCCTAGCATTTACGGTTTAGGGTTTGGGTTTAAAATTTTTAGACATTGGATTTCGGTTGAAAAACACATTTTACTGTTTTTTGGGGCTTCATTTTTATTTTCGTAGCTTTCGTTGTATTTCCTTTCGAGTTTTTAATTTTTAATAGCAATTTTGGTGATAATTTTTATTTTCTAGTTTTTCGTTTTTTCCTACTGAAATTTAAGGGTATTCTAAACACATATAATTATCGATTTCTTTGATTTAACTATACTTTTCATACAATGGATTACGACCAATTTTCTAGTTTTCAATTTATTTCCTTTAGAGTTTTTAAGGTTTTCTAAATTCTATTAAAAAGTGTTGTTCTTGGTTTTACTACATTTTTTGGATAATGAATTTTGACTATTTCACATCATATAGGGAATAAAATTAATTTATTATTTTGTGATTATTTCTAATTTTCTAGATTTCATTTTATTTCCTTTTTCATTTTTTAGGATTTTCTAAACACTTATAATAGTGATGTTTTTGTTTAAGATCTAGGGTTTAGGGTTTTTCTATAAAAAAACTTATGTATAAAGGAGGAACTTAGAAATGATATCAAGAGGGCTCGAACTCGGCACCTCAAAACAATAATGTTTAAGCTCCATGCCGCTAGGACAAAGGCTCTGGATGGGTTTGGGTTTTGGGTTAGAGATTAGGTTTAGGGTTTTTTGACGATGGATTTTAGCCGGAAAACACAATTAACTGTTTTTTGAAACTTATTTTTAATTTCTTAGTTTATGTTTTGTTTCGTTTTGAGTTTTAAAATTTTAATAGCAATTTTGGGAATAAATTTTAACTTTCTGGTTTTCATTTTATTTCCTACTGTGTTTTTAGGGTATTCTAAACAATTATAAATATAGTAATTTCCTTGAGTTTTGACTATAATATTTAGACAATGGGCTAAGGCCAATTTTCTAGCCTTTATTTTATTTTCTATTGAGTATTTAGGGTTTTCTAAACGCTTATAAATAGTGATGTCCTTGTTATTTTTTCCTAAAACACCATCACGGCGGGGGGTTAAGGCGGACCCCCAACGTGTATATATCAAAAATCACCAAAAGAACATACATCAGTCAAGCCCAAAAGTGACTCGGTCCGCACGAGAGATACAAATCCCAAGAGCTAACAAAGCTACTATGGTATCCCCACAGACCGGGTACTAACCATCTAACAAAAGAGAGAATAAACATAACAAAGCTATACATCATAAAAAGAACAAGGATGATGGCCAAATGTTGGCCAAATCCAAAGGAAAACAAAAAACCATAGATCAAAACCACGAACCAAGTGAAGTAGTCATCCATCTTAATATCTGAATCTGAAGTTCGGATAACCTAACTGGTCCATCCTGACGAGCGACTTTGGGTTTAGGGTTAAGGGTTTTTTAAAAAAAAAACTCCTGTATAAAGGAGAAAATTTAAAATGATATCAAGATGGCTCGAACTCGGCACCTCAAATAATAATGTCTAAGCTCAATGCCGCTAGGGCAAAGGCTCTAGACGGGGTTTTTTTTTATGTCAAGAGGGTTCGAACTCGGCACCTCATGTAATAATGTCTAAGCTTCTTGCCGCTAGGACAAATGCTCTGGACGGTTTTTTTTTTCCTCAAACACCTTAGCGGTGGGGGGTTAGGCATACCCCCAACCTGTCCATATCATCCAAAATGGTAAAAGTCATAAACATACATAGTCCAAGCCCGAAAGTGACTTGAACTTGAAAATCAAGCTAAGACAGCCCCACAAGTTGGGTGCTATCTATCAATCAATCTAGCAAAAAGCTATGTAAAAAAGGAACCAAAACATACGTGCCCATGGCTGGCCCAAAAGTGACCAACTCATAAGGAAGAAAAAAGTTAGGCAAATCAAAAACTAAAAACCAAGTCGATCATCTATCTCGGTACCTGAATCTGAAGTTCGGATAGCCCAACTGGTCCATCCTCACAAGTGCCTTCAAGTACCGAGGTGTTGTATCCGCATCGAAGAATGTGAGGGCAGTGGTCTGGACCCCCCTACCTGCTAAAAAATCCGCTGCTCGATTGGCCTCCCGATGGATGTGAGAGAAGCGCGTCTGCAGCTGTGAGAGCAAAAGACGAATGCTAACCATGTGGTGTCGCACGTCCGCTGCTCCCCTACGATCTGAAGTGAACACCGCGACCACTGCTGCTGCATCCAACTCAACCCAGACCTGTGATGAGAACTACATAGCCATCCTCAGACCATGATGAAGAGCAAGAAGCTCCGCCTCAAAGCCCGACGCGGCTACAAGGGGCGTGCAAAAGGCCCTCAGGAGAGAACCGTCTGAACCACGAACCACTCCCCTACCACCAGCCTGTCCAGTCGAGGTAGAAAATGCCCCGTATGTGTTCAGCTTCACCCAAGGAGCATAAGGTGGATGCCAAAGAACACTCAAGGACCTCAGAACTCGCCGGCGAGGAGGAGCCATGGGCATGAAATCGACAGCCAGGGTGCAACCACGCCATTGAAGGGGGACTAGCACACCCGCCGCCACCAAAGTCCGCAACTGATGTACAACCTGCCAAATCACATGGGAAGCACGAAATGAAATGCCGCGATGCTTACAGCTATTTCTCTCCGTCCAAATGAACCAGTAGACCAAGCAAGGAATAATGAAGCTGATGTGCAAGGTGGGAGCCCTGTGAGAGGACCTCCACCAGAAACCTAATCTAAGTGCAATATCAGTGCACGTGTGAATGTGTGTGCGTATATCAGGAAACCAGCCATCAAAGTAGTCCCGAACAGACCTCGCCGACTGAATAGACACAAACAAATGCTGTAAAGACTCGACAGAAGAAGAAGAGACACAACACAGACACTTGGAAGCAAGGGAAATACCATGGGACTGCACATGACAATCAACAGGGATCTTCTGAAGGAGGAGGCGCCAGATGAACACGGAGGTAGTCGGGGTCAGCCCAGCATTCCACACCATGCGAAGGTCGAAGTGTCTAGGGGACCGAGTCCGGATGAGCTCCCAAGCTGAGGCCGTCGAGAACTCGCCATCACCAGTCAGACTCCATCGCATCACATCCCTACCGCCCACCTCAATCGGCACAGCCCTGATAACATCCAAAACATGCGCAGGCAAAGCATACCGAACAAGCAATTCATGCAGTTTATCATCATGCCAAGCACCATCACTCAAGAAACAAGAAACCTTGTCGGGTGGGAAAGCAGTCCCAGGCTGACAATAGGTCCGAAGGGGACGATCCCTGACCCACACGTCATCCCAGAAGCTGATCTTCCCCTCGCCAAGGGACCATCTAATGAAACAATGCACATGCTGCCTAATGACAGTGAGACGACGCCAAATAGGACTATCATGCGAAGCACAAGGAGCAACAAAGGCACGTCCACGATGATTACATTACTTACTCAAAGTGTATTGCGCCCACAAGGAATCCTGTGAGAGGAATGTAATACCCGAAAATTTGTGGAATTTTATTCTTTTAATTAAGGATGAAATTCTTTTCTATGTTTTTGTGTTTAAAATTTGGTGTGGAAAATATTTTGTGTTTATTTGATTGTTGTGGATGTGGTATTTTTCTACCTAGGCAAATTAAATGTAATTAAATAATTAATTAAGCCATGTTTTTAAAAATCCTAATTAAAATTAAATCTCTCTCTCTCTCTCTCTCTCTCTCTCGGTTTCTCACCCCCTCCCCACTAATTTCTCAACCTCCCCCACTCCCTCTTAACCGATACATCTTTCCCTTTCCAATCTCTCCCCACATCGTTTTCTCTCCTTTCTCTCTTGCAATTGCTCTCAACACCGGTAAGCTCCCTCTCTCCTTCTCCCTCTCGGTTCTCATCTTTTTCATTCACTCCCTCTCATCATCGTCTTGAATTCCTCAAGGTGATACCCTCCTTCGTCGTGAATCGGAGTCGGAAAAGGAAGTAAAGCTTTTGCGTTTCGTTTGAACCATCCGGGGAAGGTAACCCCTAACCCTTGTTTAATTCGAAAACTCATGCATATAGGACGTTTTGGATGGGTTAGATGTTGAGTAGGATTTGTGGCTATGTGCTTGTGTTGAGCATGTTTTCGGTGATAACTGACAGTGGGTTCCGACCCCTTTTTGACTGAGCAAACGACCTCCTTTTGGTACGATTTTTTTAACTGTATAAACTTTGGTGTGTCTTCTGTGTGGTGTGTAATTTTCAGCCTCTTTGGATGTCGTATGAATTTATTATGATTTTTGCAAGTAAACTGCGCAGTTCTGCGTGTTGTATGTTTTGGGAGATGTTTTCATGTGCTTTTGGCGTGATTCTGAGTGATATGTTTTTGTGATGAATGTGGGTGTGTTTGGCCAAGAGATGGCCCGGGAAAATCTGTGTTTGGCTCAAGGGCTTTGTGTGGGTTGGCCGAGAGATCTAGGGTCCGGCCTAGGGCAGGCTGGTGGGAAGTTTTGAAGGGACGATCCCAGGTGTTTGGGTGTGTTTTGGGACGTAGAATGCGTGGTGGGAATGTCGTATAGGGTTTGAGAATCGGAAGTTGAAGGAATATGAGTGTACACGGAACCAGCGGCCGAGGTGCCGAACAGATGGCCGGCACCCGAGACGGTCGGTCGAGGTGCCGAGCCGGACGGCCGAGATGGTCGGCCGAGGTGCCGAACAGGCGGCCGAGACGGTCTGCCGAGGTGCCGAGCCGGACGGCCGAGATGGTCGGCCGAGGTGCCGAGCTGTGCCGAGACAGGTGCCGAGCTGTGCCGAGATAGGTGCCGAGCTATGCCGAGACAAGTGCCGAGCTGTGCCGAGACAGGTGCCGAGCTGTGCCGAGACAGGCGGCCGAGGTGCCGAGCCAGGCGGCCGAGACGGTCGGCCGAGGTGCCGAGCCAGGCGGCCGAGGTGCCGAGCCAGGCGGCCGAGATGGTCGGCCGAGGTGCCGAGCCAGGCGGCCGAGACGGTCGGCCGAGGTGCCGAGCCAGGCGGCCGAGACACCGAGCCAGGCCGAGACGCCGATCCTTTTTCCGAGCTTTTTCCGAACCTTTTCCGAGCCAAGTGAGCCGTTGCACAGTAAGGGTATGCCAGGACTTGGAGTGCTGTGTTCGGGTGTCGTGTGCGCGTTTTGGGTACGTCGTTTGCGCGCGGGGTGTGTTTCGAACGTGTGACTTTGTGTGTTTGTTTTGTAATATGTTGTTAAGTGTATGTACGTGTAACGTGCTAGATGTTGAAGTCGTCCACGTAGGAATCATGCATTGTCGTTTAAACCTCGTTTACCCTGACTCTAATCATGATATTATTTATCTTTCAAAAGGGTGATCTTTTTCGAGGAAAGTGTGGTTGAAGGGAACTGTTTTAAAAGCTAAGCAATCGAGGTGGGCTTTTCTACCCTACTTTTATGTGGGTTATCTTTAAATACGGACTTCGTTCCGGAAATGTTTATGGAGGTGAACTGTTTGTCTTGCCAATTATTTCGTTTTGAAACCTATCTGAAGTGGTTTACCACATATGTTTAATCGAATTCGGGTCTGTTGGGCTGCGAACCCTCAGGCTAGTGTACACGAGACTGGGTGCCATCTGAGAGCAAGTTGGCCGGTCTAGATGACCTGGGGTGTGGCCACGCCCCTTGTCATGGTTTGGATCAGATAGTGTATGATTGAGGGAATAAGGGTGGCAATATCGGAAAATGACTGCGCAGTCGAATTTATGAAATGTATTTTTGTGTACTTGGGTTATTTTCATTACACTCAAAACCCCAATGTTACACTGTTATGGCATGACAAACTATGTTTTTGGCGTGTGTCCACTGAGTGCAATAAGTACTCAGCCCTGCATGTTGTTTTCTTAATGTGCAGGTTGAGCGGCGATGGGGAGGACGGATGTTGAGCAGTTAAAGCCAAAGTGTGTTTTTATCTTTCGGATGGTGTCGTGTCGTCATACCCGGCATCATCTGTCTTTTGGGTCTTTTCCGCTGCTTGTAAACCGTCACGATGTTTTCATTTCAAACTCTGAATACTTTAACTCAAGAATGTCGTCACAGTACTTTGTTTTGAATTGAATTTCCTTTTATTAAATGTTTTCGAGTCAAATATTCTTGTTACCCCCTTTCTTCCCCGCTTCTTTATTCCCCCCCCTAGTCGCGGTCCACCGTACTTCCTATCCTTAGGAAATGCGGGCGTGACAGAGTGGTATCAGAGCCTAGGTTTTCTCTTTCTGCTCTGGACCCAAAAAAAAAAAATCTTTTTCTGACTGGGGTAAGTTTTCAAAAGTGTCATTGGCTCAACATCCGACTCATCGCACTCAACCAGAAATGAGGTAATGAAAATTTCGAAATTTTGGAAAGTATATGGAAGTGGAGGAAATTGTGATTTTGGTGTTGAAAATGTTTTATGTAAAGTTTAAGTAAATGTTGAGACTTGTGGAAGGGTACAACGTGATGTGGAAAAGTTGGAAATTATTTGAGTTATGAACTGTTATGGTGTTATGAACTGTTGATGTATGATGAACTTATATGAAAGCATGTGGCTGATGTGTGATGATATGATGACGTGAATGTTGATGTGAGCTTTTATGTGAGTATGTGTTGGCCTTTTGAATGTTTGAACTTAGACGTGATAGAATTTCACTAGTGCTTCTTGGACCTATGATAGATAAGAGCTTTTGGCCTTTGAACACCAGCGGGTTTGGGTTAGAACAGCGATACGTGCATACACTCTCTCTCTCTCTCTTCTTCGGTTATGCACTCTGTTTTTATACGCGAGGCGGTTGTTTCTGTTTTTCTATAGATGGCGCGTATGTTCCGAACCCCGCGACGGAGTGATCGCGATAGACTTAGGGCACAGAGGGTGCTCAGAGATTATAGAGTGTACCGGAAGAAGGATCACGTACCGTTGATCGAGTTCGTGGCACACTTCGACACCCTCTGGAGGGCAGCTCAGGAGTTCGGAGTGACAGAGCATGACGGCATTGAGAAGCTAATAGATTTGCTTCCCGATAGCTGGAAGGAGTGGGCCGAAAGAACGGCGATGAGGTACACGTGGCATGAGCCCGCTACCGATGACATGGTGGGTGACATGGCTGGCTTTCGGAAAGCCGTGTATTGTGCACTGGTGGACTCTCGAGAGGAGCAGCCCCCACAGGAGGTGGAAGAGAGGGTCGTGTATCAGGACAAGTATGTGAGCATGTACGAGGGTGAACAAGGGTATGAAGATGTTTATGAGGAGGCTCTGCCAGGGAACTCCGAGGAGGACGACGACGAAGACCCGGAGGAAGGGCCTATGGATGAGGATGATAGAGTCGTAGTCTAGAATTAGAATAGTTCGTTGTCTTTTCAGTTTTTGCTTTCTGTACGATCTGCTCTTGGGAACAATGTTGGCCTTCTTTCTTTTAATGAGAATTTTGATTTTGATATATATATCCTATGTGTTGCATCTTATACTACATGAAGGTTTTATAAGAAAATTTTGAGAAAGTGGTAATTTTGGATGAGAATTGTAGTAACACTCTTTGGATATTGAATCAGAATGCCGCCAAGACGTGCACGCCAACCACGACAAGAACCCCACGTGGAGGCACCACCTCCACCACCACCGCCACCACCACCTCCACCCCCGCCTCAACAAGAAAGATTCATAGTTACGTTCTCAAGGCAGAATCCCCCGAAATTTGACGGACAGGGAGACCCATCCAAAGCGGAAGAGTGGATACGCGGCCTCGAGCGTATCTTCAGGGTCATGGAGTGCACAGATAGGGAGCGCATTGCTGGTGCTACCTTTCAACTGTTAGGTGCTGCCGATTACTGGTGGGAGACTCGGCAGAGAACTATGGATCCTGCCCGCCTGGAGGCGCTGACATGGGAGGAGTTTAAAGTAGAGATCGATAACAAGTATGTTCCAAAGACGTACAGACGGGCCAAGGTGGTAGAGTTCCACACACTAAGCCAAGGCCGAATGACTGTAACCGAGTATGACCGAGCCCTCGCGCAGATGGCACGATATGCGCCCGAGTTGATGGACACCGATGAGAAATGGGCGGTGAAGTTCCGGGCCGGGCTCAGAGATGAGATAAAGGCTGCATTGGCCTGTCGAGGAGAACTCTCCTACTCGGAGATCTTGACTTGTGCACTGGACGTGGAAGATGCACTCCCTAAGCCAAGAGTTGTGGCAACAACAAACGCGACACCTCTACAAGCTCAGCCGGGCCACCAAGAGAAGCGGAGGTGGGATGGTGACCAGGCTCAGTATGGTGGTAAGAGGCCACAACACATGAGGAACCCACCCTACAATGGCGGGAGACAGAATACTTTCCAACCGAGGGCAAACTTTCCGCCGAGGAACCCTCAATGTGGAAGGTGCTTCAAGTACCACGCCGGGGAGTGTCGAGACCCTAGGTGCTTCAACTGTGGTGGGAGTGGCCACTACATCCGAAATTGCCCAAACAAGCACATGGGAACGGGAATGAGACAGAACCAGCTAGGTTTCCGTCCACAATCCCAGGCACTACCTGCACCTCCACCGCAACAACGCCGCCAAGGATTACCATCGCAAGCAAGGGCCTACGCCTTGAAGGGGAAACAGCCGGCAAACGGGAAAGAAACCTTTGAGCAAGGAAACTTGGCAGGTATGGGCACACTTCTAAATATGCCTATAGTTGTCTTGTTTGATACGGGTGCGTCGCATTCCTTTATATCAACGTCTTGTGTGGATACTTTGGAATTACCTACTGTTAAGACCGAACCCACTATGAGTGTGACCTCACCGGTAGGCGGGGCTATAGATATATCCCGATCTTGTGCATGTGTGAACTTTGGAATAGGTGAACTCAGTTTAGTGGCTTATAATTTGCAAGTAATGACGATGGGTAGCGTAGACATAATCTTGGGTATGGATTGGTTAGCGGAGAACCACGTTACCCTTCATTGTAGAGAAAGGAAAATTTCGTTTGAAACCCCCGGAAAAGAGCCGATGAAGTTTCACGGAGTCCCAATGAGCCGACGCAAGTCCATTATCTCTGCGCTGCAAGCCACTACAATGATGAGGAAGGGATGTCCAGCGTACCTTGTTTATTTGAATGGGGAGGAGAAGAAAGACAGGAAGATAGAAGATGTGGCGATAGTGAGTGAATATCCCGACGTCTTCCCCGATGCGTTGCCAGGACCCCCACCCGACAGACAGGTAGAATTCACGATCGATCTGGAGCCCGGATCGGCACCAATATCCAAAGCACCTTATAGAATGGCGCCAAAAGAGTTGGAGGAGCTTAAGGTGCAACTGCAAGAGCTACTGGAATTGGGATTCATTAGACCTAGCGTGTCACCATGGGGAGCACCAGTGTTGTTCGTAAAGAAGAAGGATGGAACGATGAGGATGTGCATCGACTACCGGGAGCTAAACAAACTAACGCTGAAGAACAAGTATCCACTACCAAGGATAGACGACTTGTTTGACCAACTTCGAGGGGCAGGAGTCTTCTCTAAGATGGATTTGAGGTCTGGGTACCATCAGCTGAGGGTTCGGCGAGAAGATGTACCCAAGACAGCTTTTCGAACAAGATATGGTCATTATGAGTTCGTTGTAATGCCTTTTGGACTGACGAACGCCCCGGCAGTGTTCATGGACCTTATGAACCGCGTGTTCCATCCATTTCTGGATCGGTTTGTCCTGGTTTTCATCGATGACGTGCTTGTTTACTCAAAGAACGAGGAGGAGCACAAAGAGCACTTGAGAACCGTCCTAGCAACTCTAAGGGACGAGAAACTATATGCCAAGTTCAGTAAATGCGAGTTTTGGCTCAAGGAAGTAAATTTTCTTGGACATGTAGTAACTTCAGATGGAATTCGTGTAGATCCGGCCAAGGTAGAAGCGGTGCAGGAGTGGAAGTCACCTTCTACACAAAACGAAATCCGAAGCTTTTTAGGACTGGCGGGCTATTATCGAAGATTCATCGAGGGATTCTCGAAGATAGCAAGGCCAATGACGCAACAACTGAAAAAGGGAGTCAAGATGATTTGGACGCCAGAATGTGAGGCGAGCTTTCAGTTGTTGAAGGAGAAATTGACCACCGCACCAATCCTAGCTGTGCCGGAGCCAGAGACTGACTATGCGGTATATACGGATGCGTCGAAGGTGGGACTGGGATGTGTGCTTATGCAGAAGGGGAAAGTGATTGCATATGCATCGAGACAATTGAAGCCCCATGAACTGAACTATCCGACGCATGACTTGGAACTGGCAGCTGTGGTACATGCTTTGAAGATCTGGAGACATCATCTTTATGGAGTCCGTTGTGAGATATACACGGACCATAAGAGTCTAAAGTACTTCTTTGAGCAAAAGGAGTTGAACATGCGCCAACGTAGGTGGCTCGAGTTGGTGAAGGACTACGATTGTGGTATAAATTACCATCCGGGAAAAGCAAACGTAGTGGCCGATGCTCTTAGTAGGAAGTCTCAATCTCAGCTGGCCACCTTTCTTACTATCGAGGAAAGTATAATCCAAGAGTTCAGTAAGATGCGCTTGGAAGTGGTGAGAATGCCCGAGACTGTGGAAGGGATAGTAGCCACGTTGGTGATGGAACCCGACTTAAGAGCCAGAATTGTAGAAGCTCAACGGCGAGATACGTTACTAGAAAAGATTCGCTCAGAAGTGAGGACGGGTGAACTCGGAAATTTTCGTGAGGCAGCGGATAATGGTCTCACATACAAGGGAAGGTTGTGTGTGCCCAAGGATGAAGGCCTGAGGATGGAAATCATGAGAGAAGCACATGAAACCCCATACGCTGCTCATCCAGGGAGCACCAAAATGTATCAAGACTTGAAAAGACAGTTTTGGTGGAACGGTATGAAAAAGCATGTTGCGGCATTTGTGGAGAGATGCCTAGCATGTCAACAAGTAAAGGCGCTACACCAACGGCCCTATGGGAAATTGCAACCCCTCGAGATTCCGGAATGGAAGTGGGAACATATTGCAATGGACTTTGTGGTAGGACTGCCAAAATCCCAGCGAGGGAACACGGTGATTTGGGTGATTATAGATCGCCTCACCAAATCTGCCCATTTTGTGCCGGTTCGTGCCACTTATGGATCCGATCAGTTGGCTAAGGTATATGTACGGGAAATTATACGCTTGCATGGAGTTCCAGCGACAATCACATCTGATCGTGATGCTAAATTCACTTCTAGATTTTGGACAAGCCTGCAGCGCGAGTTGGGGACTAAGTTGAATTTCAGTACAGCGTTCCACCCGCAAACCGACGGGCAGTCGGAGAGAACGATACAAGCATTGGAGGACATGCTACGAGCCGTGGTGCTAGATCGAGGCGTAGGTTGGGAAGAAGTGTTGCCCTTGGTAGAGTTCGCTTACAATAATAGTTACCAGGCGACTATCAAGATGGCTCCATATGAGGCCTTGTATGGAAAGAAGTGTAGATCGCCACTTTATTGGGATGAAGTGGGTGAGAGAAGAATTCTCGGACCAGACTCTGTAGAAGAGATGATAGAGATTGTCCGACAAATCCGTGGGAGGATCAAGGAGGCACAGGATCGACAGAAATCTTATGCGGATGTTCGAAGGACCGATTTACAATTCGAGGTCGGAGAAAAGGTCTTTCTGAAAGTTTCCCCTTCTAAGGGAATAACTCGTTTTGGAGTGAAGGGAAAGCTGAGACCCCGATTTATTGGTCCATACGAGATTTTGGATAGAGTCGGCGTGGTAGCATACAGATTGGCCCTACCACCAAGCTTCGGAAATGTGCACAACGTTTTCCATGTGTCACAATTGAGGAAGTATGTGTATGACCCCACACACATCGTTCACCAAGAAGAAATGATGGTCCTAAATCCCGATCTAAGCTATGAGGAGAAGCCCGAGGCCATTGTGGATCGAAGAGTGCAAGAATTGAGGAATAAGTCAGTTGTTTCGGTGAAGGTACGGTGGAGGAATCATGGAGTCGAGGAGGCAACATGGGAATCAGAAGATAAGATGAGAGAGAAGTTTCCAGAACTGTTTGAGTGATCTAACAAATTTCGGGACGAAATTTTTGTTAAGGTGGGAGGAATGTAATACCCGAAAATTTGTGGAATTTTATTCTTTTAATTAAGGATGAAATTCTTTTCTATGTTTTTGTGTTTAAAATTTGGTGTGGAAAATATTTTGTGTTTATTTGATTGTTGTGGATGTGGTATTTTTCTACCTAGGCAAATTAAATGTAATTAAATAATTAATTAAGCCATGTTTTTAAAAATCCTAATTAAAATTAAATCTCTCTCTCTCTCTCTCTCTCTCTCGGTTTCTCACCCCCTCCCCACTAATTTCTCAACCTCCCCCACTCCCTCTTAACCGATACATCTTTCCCTTTCCAATCTCTCCCCACATCGTTTTCTCTCCTTTCTCTCTTGCAATTGCTCTCAACACCGGTAAGCTCCCTCTCTCCTTCTCCCTCTCGGTTCTCATCTTTTTCATTCACTCCCTCTCATCATCGTCTTGAATTCCTCAAGGTGATACCCTCCTTCGTCGTGAATCGGAGTCGGAAAAGGAAGTAAAGCTTTTGCGTTTCGTTTGAACCATCCGGGGAAGGTAACCCCTAACCCTTGTTTAATTCGAAAACTCATGCATATAGGACGTTTTTGGATGGGTTAGATGTTGAGTAGGATTTGTGGCTATGTGCTTGTGTTGAGCATGTTTTCGGTGATAACTGACAGTGGGTTCCGACCCCTTTTTGACTGAGCAAACGACCTCCTTTTGGTACGATTTTTTTAACTGTATAAACTTTGGTGTGTCTTCTGTGTGGTGTGTAATTTTCAGCCTCTTTGGATGTCGTATGAATTTATTATGATTTTTGCAAGTAAACTGCGCAGTTCTGCGTGTTGTATGTTTTGGGAGATGTTTTCATGTGCTTTTGGCGTGATTCTGAGTGATATGTTTTTGTGATGAATGTGGGTGTGTTTGGCCAAGAGATGGCTCGGGAAAATCTGTGTTTGGCTCAAGGGCTTTGTGTGGGTTGGCCGAGAGATCTAGGGTCCGGCCTAGGGCAGGCTGGTGGGAAGTTTTGAAGGGACGATCCCAGGTGTTTGGGTGTGTTTTGGGACGTAGAATGCGTGGTGGGAATGTCGTATAGGGTTTGAGAATCGGAAGTTGAAGGAAAGTGAGTGTACACGGAACCAGCGGCCGAGGTGCCGAACAGATGGCCGAGGTGCCGAACAGACGGCCGAGGTGCCGAGCATAAGATGCCGAGGTGCCGAGCAGGCGGCCGAGACGGTCGGTCGAGGTGCCGAGCCGGACGGCCGAGATGGTCGGCCGAGGTGCCGAACAGGCGGCCGAGACGGTCTGCCGAGGTGCCGAGCCGGACGGCCGAGATGGTCGGCCGAGGTGCCGAGCTGTGCCGAGACAGGTGCCGAGCTGTGCCGAGATAGGTGCCGAGCTATGCCGAGACAAGTGCCGAGCTGTGCCGAGACAGGCGGCCGAGGTGCCGAGCCAGGCGGCCGAGACGGTAGGCCGAGGTGCCGAGCCAGGCGGCCGAGGTGCCGAGCCAGGCGGCCGAGATGGTCGGCCGAGGTGCCGAGCCAGGCGGCCGAGACGGTCGGCCGAGGTGCCGAGCCAGGCGGCCGAGACACCGAGCCAGGCCGAGACGCCGATCCTTTTTCCGAGCTTTTTCCGAACCTTTTCCGAGCCAAGTGAGCCGTTGCACAGTAAGGGTATGCCAGGACTTGGAGTGCTGTGTTCGGGTGTCGTGTGCGCGTTTTGGGTACGTCGTTTGCGCGCGGGGTGTGTTTCGAACGTGTGACTTTGTGTGTTTGTTTTGTAATATGTTGTTAAGTGTATGTACGTGTAACGTGCTAGATGTTGAAGTCGTCCACGTAGGAATCATGCATTGTCGTTTAAACCTCGTTTACCCTGACTCTAATCATGATATTATTTATCTTTCAAAAGGGTGATCTTTTTCGAGGAAAGTGTGGTTGAAGGGAACTGTTTTAAAAGCTAAGCAATCGAGGTGGGCTTTTCTACCCTACTTTTATGTGGGTTATCTTTAAATACGGACTTCGTTCCGGAAATGTTTATGGAGGTGAACTGTTTGTCTTGCCAATTATTTCGTTTTGAAACCTATCTGAAGTGGTTTACCACATATGTTTAATCGAATTCGGGTCTGTTGGGCTGCGAACCCTCAGGCTAGTGTACACGAGACTGGGTGCCATCTGAGAGCAAGTTGGCCGGTCTAGATGACCTGGGGTGTGGCCACGCCCCTTGTCATGGTTTGGATCAGATAGTGTATGATTGAGGGAATAAGGGTGGCAATATCGGAAAATGACTGCGCAGTCGAATTTATGAAATGTATTTTTGTGTACTTGGGTTATTTTCATTACACTCAAAACCCCAATGTTACACTGTTATGGCATGACAAACTATGTTTTTGGCGTGTGTCCACTGAGTGCAATAAGTACTCAGCCCTGCATGTTGTTTTCTTAATGTGCAGGTTGAGCGGCGATGGGGAGGACGGATGTTGAGCAGTTAAAGCCAAAGTGTGTTTTTATCTTTCGGATGGTGTCGTGTCGTCATACCCGGCATCATCTGTCTTTTGGGTCTTTTCCGCTGCTTGTAAACCGTCACGATGTTTTCATTTCAAACTCTGAATACTTTAACTCAAGAATGTCGTCACAGTACTTTGTTTTGAATTGAATTTCCTTTTATTAAATGTTTTCGAGTCAAATATTCTTGTTACCCCCTTTCTTCCCCGCTTCTTTATTCCCCCCCCTAGTCGCGGTCCACCGTACTTCCTATCCTTAGGAAATGCGGGCGTGACAAGGAATCTCCACCAGAGCTTAATGCTGAAAGCGGTGACCAGCTCGGGGAGGCGACGGATGCCAAGGCCTCCCTCATCCAACGGCAAACGGATCTTATTCTTCCAATTGACCCAGGGAATCTTTTTCTGTTGTCCAACGGTGCCCCAAAAGAATCTGGCCATAATCTGCTCCAGCTCCCTCAACCAGTACCCATAGGGCTCCATGACCTGAAGGATGTGGAGCGGGATAGTCATCAGGGTGCTCTTGATCAGAGCAAGACGGCCCCCGAGAGAGAGATGTCTGTGGGACCAGTTGTGGATCCGGTCCACCATCTTCTGTCGGATGTCGAGGAGGAAGTCAGCCTTCAGGTTGCCTTTATAGATGGGCACCCCGAGGTATGTGAAAGGGAACGAGCCCATCTGGAAGCCTCCGACCTCCGCCACCGTATCTGCCCATGATTCAAACCTCGGGAGCAAGAAGAAGTGACTCTTTCCCCGGTTCACCATCTGACCAGACACTGCCGAATAGTGGTCAAGGCAGTGCGTGAGTCTCTCAACCGCCTCCCTATGCGCCCTGGTGAAGATGATGATGTCATCAGCATAGGAGAGGTGGGAGATGGTGGGCGATGATCTAACAGCTCTGTACGCCATGTCTGGATGGGAATCAACCAGCCTGTCCAAGCTCCTAGACAGGTAGTCTGCTGCGAGGACAAAGAGAGATGGGGAGAGAGGATCTCCCTGGCGAAGACCCCGCGTCGACTGGAAGAAGCCCGCAGGGGACCCATTCACCAGAACTGAGAACCAGCACGAGGAGATGCACCGTCTGATCATACTCACCCAACCCGACGGGAATCCCATCCTCTCAAGCACCATGAGGAGAAAAGGCCACTGCACTCTATCATACGCCTTTGCCATGTCCAGCTTGAGTGCTAGATTAGGCGATGGGGCCCTCTTGAGGATCTTCCTCCCGATGTCGTGAATCATCTCCTTAGCCAAAAGAACATTATCGCAAAGCAAGCGACCCTTCACGAAACCACTCTGGTTTGGCGCCAGCACAAGAGGCAACAGCGGCGCCAAACGCGCGGTCAAGATCTTGGTGATGATCTTGTTGGTCACGTTGCAAAGGCTAATAGGCCTGTACTCCGCCCAAGTCTCTGGGTTGGCCTTCTTCGGCAGGAGAATGATCGTCGTGGCTGTAAAACTGCGAGGCATAGGGGCACCCAGGAAGAAGTCCTCGACTGTGGCGACCACATCTGCACCCACAATGTCCCAACAACGCTGGAAGAACAGGGACGAGAAGCCATCCGGACCTGAAGCACTGTCTCCACTGATGCCAAAAACTGCTGCTCTGACCTCATCTGAATCTGGCACTGCACAAAGACCCGGGCGGTCCACTGAGTCTGGCAAGCTGTGCAGGATGTCAAGATCGGGCTGTCCCAGCTGCTCGATGTCTGACGTGAGGAGCTGCTGAAAGAACCCAACCGCTGACTGTCTGATCTCCTCCTCTGAGGTGAGGCTCTGGCCGCCTGCCTGAATCACGTGAATCCTGGACTTCACCCTCTTCTGTCGGACCTACCCATGAAAGAACTTAGAATTCCGCTCGCCCTCTGTCGCCCATCGAATGGCAGCTTTCTGCTTCCAAAAATCCTCTTCCATCCTAGTGCGGACGACATACTCTGCGGTGCACCTATTGAGCTCAGCCCTGTGCGTGGGTGTGGGATCCCCATCATATGCCGCCTGGGCCAAGGTGACCGCCTCCTCTGCCTCTCTCAAGCTCTCAAAGATGTTCCCGAAGACGTCTCTTGAGGAAACCTTTAACCCGATTGAGCTTGAACTGAAGATTAATCATACCAAAGAACCCCGTGTCTGCCTCCCATGCCCTGGCAATCTCCTCCGTGAAAGTATGATGTCGGGTCCACATGTTCTGAAACCTGAAAGACGGCCTCGGAATCTGTAAAGAAGCCTGGCACCTGACCAGGAGGGGAGCGTGATCTGAAGATATCCTAGGCAGATGAGTGACCCGAGTAGCTGCAAAAACCGTCGTCCAATGCTCCCCAAGCAAAACTCTATCGAGTCTCTCCCAAACCCCGTTCCGTGTCTAAGTGAAATCAGGACCATCGAAGCCAGGATCAAAAAGCTGACACTCTGCAATCGCATCTGCAAAATCCATCATCTCACCGTGTCTCTCTGATGTGCCACCCCGTCGCTCATCCTCCGTGAGGAAGATGTTGAAGTCACCTCCAACGAGCCAAGGTGATCCATCTGTCAACAGGGAAATCTCTCTGAGCTTGTCCCACAAGCTATATCTGCCCACCCTCGTGCACTTGGCATACACAATCGAGAGGTGAATGGGAACGGGAAAGATGGCGGCCGTAACTCTCACATGCAGGACCTGATCCGAGTCGTAGACCACCTCAATATCCCAGTCTCTATGTGCAAAAATCCAAATCTTGCCGCTGATATTCGCACATCCAAACTGAAGGCCAAACCGCCTACTGTAAAAAGAAGGCCGGGGATCGGTCTGAGGCTCGATCACAGCTGCAAACATCACACTGTACATATCAATCATATTCTTCAGAGTACCCTGGGTGCGAGAATTCGCAATGCCCTGGGCATTCCAAATCACGAAGTGGCTAGACATGAGGAGATCAGTGGGACCCTGAAGCCCCAAGCTTCGCCTTCTTCAATCTACCCTCAGAAGGAGGGGAAGTGTGTCCCCTCCTACTATGTTTTTAGGTTATTCTAAACAATTATAAATACAGTGATTTCCTTTAGTTTTGACTATAATATTTGGACAATGGACTAAGGCCAATTTTCTAGTCTTTATTTTCTTTTCTTTAGAGTATTTAGGGTTTTCTAAACTCTTATAAATAGTGTTGTCCTTGTTTTGAATACTATTTTGGACAATGAATTTTGGACATTTCACATCATATAAGGAAAAAAATTAATTTACATTATTTTTGGATTATTATTTTTAATATTCTAGTTTTCGTTTCATTTCCTTGTGAGTTTTCGGGATTTTCGTAACACTTATAAATAGGGATGTCCTTGTTTAGGGTTTAGGATTTGTGGTTTAGGGACAAGGTTTATGGTCTAGAGTTTAGGGTTTTGGACAATGGATTTTGGCCGAATAACACAATTTACTGTATTTGGGGCCTAATTTTAATTTTACTAGTTTTCGTTTTAATTTTAATTTTACTAGTTTTCGTTTTATTTTGGTCTACGTTTTATTTTAAATATCGATTTCTTTATTTTGACTATATTTTTCAGAAAATGGATTACGGCCTATTCTTTAGTTTTCATTTTAATTCCTTTAGAGTTTTTAGGGTTTTCAAAACTTTTTTAAAAAGGCCAATGATATGACTACGTTTTTTGGACAATGGACTCTGGCCATTTCACATTGTACACGAAAAAAATAATTTAATTTATTGTGGCAAAATTTTAAATTTTCTAGTTTTCATTTTTTGTTCCTTTTTAGTTTTAAGGATTTTCTGAACACTTATGAATCGCGATGTCCGTGTTAGGGCCTAGGATTTACGGTTTAGGGTTTGTGTATAAGATTTTTAGACGTTGGATTTCGGTTGAAAAACACATTTTACTGTTTTTTGGGGCTTCATTTTTATTTTCGTAGCATTCGTTGTATTTCCTTTCGAGTTTTTAATTTTTAATAACAATTTTGGTGATAATTTTTATTTTCTAGTTTTTTTGTTTTTTCCTACTGAAATTTAAGGGTATTCTAAACACTTATAATTATCGATTTCTTTGATTTAACTATACTTTTCATACAATGGATTACGACCAATTTAACTATACTTTTCATACAATGGATAATGAATTTTGACTATTTCACATCATATAGGGAATAAAATTAATTTATTATTTTGTGATTATTTCTAATTTTCTAGATTTCATTTTATTTCCTTTTTCATTTTTTAGGATTTTCTAAACAATTATAATAGTGATGTTTTTGTTTAAGGTCTAGGGTTTAGGGTTTTTCAATAAAAAAAACTCATGTATAAAGGAGGAACTTAGAAATGATATCAAGAGGGCTCGAACTCGGCACCTCAAAACAATAATGTTTAAGCTCCATGCCGCTAGGACAAAGGCTCTGGATGAGTTTGGGTTTTGGGTTAGAGATTAGGTTTAGGGTTTTTTTACGATGGATTTTAGCCGGAAAACACAATTAACTGTTTTTTGAAGCTTATTTTTAATTTCTTAGTTTACGTTTTGTTTCGTTTTGAGTTTTAAAATTTTAATAGCAATTTTGGGAATAAATTTTAACTTTCTGGTTTTCATTTTATTTCCTACTGTGTTTTTAGGGTATTTTAAACAATTATAAATATATTGATTTCCTTGAGTTTTGACTATAATATTTAGACAATGGACTAAGGCCAATTTTCTAGCCTTTATTTTATTTTCTATTGACTATTTAGGGTTTTCTAAACACTTATAAATAGTGATGTCCTTGTTTAAGGTTTAGGGTTTAGGGTTTAGGGTTTAGGGTTAAGGGTTTTTTTATAAAAAAAAACTCTTGTATAAATGAGTAAATTTAAAATGATATCAAGATGGCTCGAACTCGGCACCTCAAATAATAATGTCTGAGCTCAATGCCGCTAGGGCAAAGGCTCTAGACGGTTTAGAGTATAGGGTTTAGGGTTTAGGGGTTAAGGTTTATGGTTAGGGATTAGGTTTAGGGTTTTTTAGACGATGGATTTTTCTCGGAAAACACAATTAACTAATTTTTGGAGCTTATTTTTAATTTCTTAGTTTTCGTTTTGTTTCGTTTTGAGTTAAAAAACTTTAATAGCAATTTTGGGAATAAATTTGAACTTCTAGTTTTCATTTTATTTCCTACTGTGTTTTTAAATTATTCTTAACAATTATAAATATAGTGATTTCCTTTAGTTTTGACTATAAAATTTAGACAATGGACTAAGGCCAATTTTCTAGTCTTTATTTTCTTTTCTTTAGAGTATTTAGGGTTTTCTAAACTCTTATAAATAGTGTTGTCCTTGTTTTGAATACTGTTTTGGACAATGAATTTTGGACATTTCACATCATATAAGGAAAAAAATTAATTTACATTATTTTGGATTATTATTTTTAATATTCTAGTTTTCGTTTCATTTCCTTGTGAGTTTTCGGGATTTTCGTAACACTTATAAATAGCGATGTACTTGTTTAGGGTTTAGGATTTATGGTTTAGGGACAAGGTTTATGGTCTAGAGTTTAGGGTTTTGGACAATGGATTTTGGCCGAATAACACAATTTACTGTATTTGGGGCCTAATTTTAATTTTACTAGTTTTCGTTTTATTTCATAATGAGTTTTTAGGGTATTCTACGCACTCATAAATATCGATTTCTTTGTTTTGACTATATTTTTCAGAAAATGGATTACGGCCAATTTTCTAGTTTTCATTTTAATTCCTTTAGAGTTTTTAGGGTTTTCAAAACTTTTTTAAAAAGGCCATTGATATGACTACGTTTTTTGGACAATGGACTCTGGCCATTTCACATTGTACACGAAAAAAATAATTTAATTTATTGTGGCAAAATTTTCAATTTTCTTGTTTTCATTTTTTGTTCCTTTTCAGTTTTAAGGCTTTTCTGAACACTTATAAATCACGATGTCCGTGTTAGAGCCTAGGATTTACGGTTTAGGGTTTGGGTTTAGGATTTTTAGACGTTGGATTTCGGTCGAAAAACACATTTTACTATTTTTTGGGTCTTAATTTTTATTTTTGTAGCTTTCGTTGTATTTCCTTTCGAGTTTTTAATATTTAATAGCAATTATGGTGATAATTTTTATTTTCTAGTTTTTCATTTTTTTCCTACTGAAATTTTAGGGTATTCTAAACACTTATAATTATCGATTTCTTTGATTTAACTATACTTTTCATACAATGGATTACGACCAATTTTAGGTTTAGGGTTTAGGGGTTAAGGTTTATGGTCAGGGATTAGGTTTAGGGGTTTTTAGACGATGGATTTTTGCCGGAAAACACAATTATCTAATTTTTGGAGCTTATTTTTAATTTCTTAGTCTTCGTTTTGTTTCGTTTTGGGTTTAAAAATTTTAATAGCAATTTTGGGAATAAATTTTAACTTCTAGTTTTCATTTTATTTCCTACTGTGTTTTTAGGGTATTCTAAACAATTATAAATACAGTGATTTCCTTTAGTTTTGACTATAATATTTAGACAATGAACTAAGGCCAATTTTCTAGTCTTTGTTTTCTTTTCTTTAGAATATTTAGGGTTTTCTAAACTCTTATAAATAGTGTTGTCCTTGTTTTGAATATTGTTTTGGACAATGAATTTTGGCCATTTCACATCATATAAGGAAAAAAAATTAATTTACATTATTTTAGGATTATTATTTTTAATATTCTAGTTTTCTTTTCATTTCCTTGTGTGTTTTCGGGATTTTCGTAACACTTATAAATAGCTATGTCCTTGTTTAGGGTTTAGGATTTGTGGTTTAGGGACAAGGTTTTTTTTTTCCTCAAACACCATCACGGCGGGGGGTTAAGGCGGACCCCCAACCTGTATATATCAAAAATCACCAAAAGAACATACATCAACCAAGCCTGAAAGTGACTCGGTCTGCACGAGAGATACAAATCACAAGAGCTAACAAAGCTACTATCGTATCCCCATAGACCGGGTACTAAGCATCTAACAAACGAGAAAACAAACATAACAAAGTTATACCTCAAAATAATAATAACAAGGGTGATGGCCAAATGTTGACCATACTCACCCACCCCGGCGGGAATCCCATCCTCTCAAGCACTAGGAGGAGCAAAGGCCACTGCACTCGATCATAGGCCTTAGCCATATCTAGCTTGAGGGCCAGATTAGGCAAGTTTGCCTTCTTAATGAGCGACGTTTAGGGTTTTTGGACAATGGATTTTGGCCGAATAACACAATTTACTGTATTTAGGGCCTAATTTTAATTTTACTAGTTTTCGTTTTATTTCATAATGAGTTTTTAGGGTATTCTACGCACTCATAAATATCGATTTCTTTGTTTTGACTATATTTTTCAGAAAATGGATTACGACCAATTGTCTAGTTTTCATTTTAATTCCTTTAGAGTTTTTAGGGTTTTCAAAACTTTTTTAAAAAGGCCATTGATATGACTACGTTTTTTGGACTATGGACTCTGGCCATTTCACATTGTACAAGAAAAAAATAATTTAATTTATTGTGGCAAAATTTTAAATTTTCTAGGTTTCATTTTTTGTTCCTTTTTAGTTTTAAGGATTTTCTGAACACTTATAAATCGCGATGTCCATGTTAGGGCCTAGGATATACGGTTTAGGGTTTAGGATTTTTAGACGTTGGATTTCAGTCGAAAAACACATTTTACTGTTTTTTGGGGCTTAATTTTTATTTTCGAAGCTTTCATTATATTTCCTTTCGAGTTTTTAATTTTTAATAGCAATTTTGGTGATAATTTTTTTTTTCTAGTATTTCATTTTTTTCCTACTGAAATTTTAGGGTATTCTAAACACTTATAATTATCGATTTCTTTGATTTAACTATACTTTTCATACAATGGATTACGACCAATTTTTTAGTTTTCAATTTATTTCCTTTAGAGTTTTTAAGGGTTTCTAAATTCTATTAAAAAGTATTGTTCTTGGTTTTTCTACATTACTTGGATAATGAATTTTGACTATTTCACATCATATAGGGAATAAAATTAATTTACTATTTTGTGATTATTTTTAATTTTCTAGATTTCATTTTATTTCCTTTTTCATTTTTTAGGATTTTCTAAACACTTATAAATAGTGATGTTCTTGTTTAAGGTTTGAGGTTTAGGATTTTTCTATAAAAAAAACTCATGTATAAAGGAGGAACTTAGTAATGATATCAAGAGGGCTCGAACTCGGCACCTCAAAACAATAATGTTTAAGCTCCATGCCGCTCGGACAAAGGCTCTGGATGGGTTTGGGTTTGGGTTTTGGGTTAGAGATTAGGTTTAGGGTTTTTTTACGATGGATTTTAGCCGGAAAACACAATTAACTGTTTTTTGAAGCTTATTTTTAATTTCTTAGTTTACGTTTTGTTTCGTTTTGAGTTTTAAAATTTTAATAGCAATTTTGGGAATAAATTTTAACTTTCTGGTTTTCATTTTATTTCCTACTGTGTTTTTAGGGTATTCTAAACAATTATAAATATAGTGATTTCCTTGAGTTTTGACTATAATATTTAGACAATGGACTAAGGCCAATTTTCTAGCCTTTATTTTATTTTCTATTGAGTATTTAGGGTTTTCTAAACTCTTATAAATAGTGTTGTCCTTGTTTTGAATACTGTTTTGGACAATGAATTTTGGCCATTTGACATCATATATGGAAAAAAATTATTTTACATTATTTTTGGATTATTATTTTTAATATTCTAGTTTTCGTTTCATTTCCTTGTGAGTTTTCGGGATTTTCGTAACACTTATAAACAGCGTTGTCCTTGTTTAGGGTTTAGGATATGTGGTTTAGGGACAAGGTTTATGGTCTAGAGTTTAGGATTTTTGGACAATGGATTTTGGCCGAATAACACAATTTATTGTATTTGGGGCCCAATTTTAATTTTACTAGTTTTCGTTTTATTTCATAATGAGTTTTTAGGGTATTCTACGCACTCATAAATATCGATTTCTTTGTTTTGATTATATTTTTCAGAAAATGGATTACGGCCAATTCACTAGTTTTCATTTTAATTCCTTTAGAGTTTTTAGTGTTTTCAAAATTTTTATAAAAAGGCCATTGATATGACTACGTTTTTTGGACAATGGACTCTGGCCATTTCACATTGTACACGAAAAAAATAATTTAATTTATTGTGGCAAAATTTTCAATTTTCTTGTTTTCATTTTTTGTTCCTTTTCAGTTTTAAGGCTTTTCTGAACACTTACAAATCACGATGTCCGTGTTAGAGCCTAGGATTTACGGTTTAGGGTTTGGGTTTAGGATTTTTAGACGTTGGATTTCGGTCGAAAAACACATTTACTATTTTTTGGGTCTTAATTTTTATTTTCGTAGCTTTCGTTGTATTTCCTTTCGAGTTTTTAATATTTAATAGCAATTATGGTGATAATTTTTGTTTTCTAGTTTTTCATTTTTTTCCTACTGAAATTTTAGGGTATTCTAAACACTTATAATTATCGATTTCTTTGATTTAACTATACTTTTCATACAATGGATTACGACCAATTTTAGGTTTAGGGTTTATGGGTTAAGGTTTATGGTCAGGGATTAGGTTTAGGGGTTTTTAGACGATGGATTTTTGCCGGAAAACACAATTATCTAATTTTTGGAGCTTATTTTTAATTTCTTAGTCTTCGTTTTGTTTCGTTTTGGGTTTAAAAATTTTAATAGCAATTTTGGGAATAAATTTTAACTTCTAGTTTTCATTTTATTTCCTACTGTGTTTTTAGGGTATTCTAAACAATTATAAATACAGTGATTTCCTTTAGTTTTGACTATAATATTTAGACAATGAACTAAGGCCAATTTTCTAGTCTTTGTTTTCTTTTCTTTAGAATATTTAGGGTTTTCTAAACTCTTATAAATAGTGTTGTCCTTGTTTTGAATACTGTTTTGGACAATGAATTTTGGCCATTTCACAACATATAAGGAAAAAAAATTAATTTACATTATTTTAGGATTATTATTTTTAATATTCTAGTTTTATTTTCATTTCCTTGTGTATTTTCGGGATTTTCGTAACACTTATAAATAGCTACGTCCTTGTTTAGGGTTTAGGATTTGTGGTTTAGGGACAAGGTTTTTTTTTTCCTCAAACACCATCACGGCGGGGGGTTAAGGCGGACCCCCAACCTGTATATATCAAAAATCACCAAAAGAACATACATCAACCAAGCCCGAAAGTGACTCGGTCTGCACGAGAGATACAAATCACAAGAGCTAACAAAGCTACTATCGTATCCCCATAGACCGGGTACTAAGCATCTAACTAACGAGAAAACAAACATAACAAAGTTATACATCAAAATAATAATAACAAGGGTGATGGCCAAATGTTGACCATACTCACCCACCCCGGCGGGAATCCCATCCTCTCAAGCACTAGGAGGAGCAAAGGCCACTGCACTCGATCATAGGCCTTAGCCATATCTAGCTTGAGGGCCAGATTAGGCAAGTTTGCCTTCTTAATGAGCGACGTTTAGGGTTTTTGGACAATGGATTTTGGCTGAATAACACAATTTACTGTATTTAGGGCCTAATTTTAATTTTACTAGTTTTCGTTTTATTTCATAATGAGTTTTTAGGGTATTCTACGCACTCATAAATATCGATTTCTTTGTTTTGACTATATTTTTCAGAAAATGGATTACGACCAATTGTCTAGTTTTCATTTTAATTCCTTTAGAGTTTTTAGGGTTTTCAAAACTTTTTTAAAAAGGCCATTGATATGACTACGTTTTTTGGACTATGGACTCTGGCAATTTCACATTGTACAAGAAAAAAATAATTTAATTTATTGTGGCAAAATTTTAAATTTTCTAGGTTTCATTTTTTGTTCCTTTTTAGTTTTAAGGATTTTCTGAACACTTATAAATCGCGATGTCCGTGTTAGGGCCTAGGATATACGGTTTAGGGTTTAGGATTTTTAGACGTTGGATTTCAGTCGAAAAACACATTTTACTGTTTTTTGGGGCTTAATTTTTATTTTCGAAGCTTTCATTATATTTCCTTTCGAGTTTTTAATTTTTAATAGCAATTTTGGTGATAATTTTTATTTTCTAGTTTTTCATTTTTTTCCTACTGAAATTTTAGGGTATTCTAAACACTTATAATTATCGATTTCTTTGATTTAACTATACTTTTCATACAAAGGATTACGACCAATTTTTTAGTTTTCAATTTATTTCCTTTAGAGTTTTTAAGGGTTTCTAAATTCTATTAAAAAGTATTGTTCTTGGTTTTTCTACATTATTTGGATAATGAATTTTGACTATTTCACATCATATAGGGAATAAAATTTATTTACTATTTTGTGATTATTTTTAATTTTCTTGATTTCATTTTATTTCCTTTTTCATTTTTTAGGATTTTCTAAACACTTATAAATAGTGATGTTCTTGTTTAAGGTCTAGGGTTTAGGGTTTTTCTATAAAAAAAACTCATGTATAAAGGAGGAACTTAGAAATGATATCAAAAGGGCTCGAACTGGCACCTCAAAACAATAATGTTTAAGCTCCATGCCGCTAGGACAAAGGCTCTGGATGGGTTTGGGTTTTGGGTTAGAGATTAGGTTTAGGGTTTTTTGACGATGGATTTTAGCCGGAAAACACAATTAACAGTTTTTTGAAGCTTATTTTTAATTTCTTAGTTTACGTTTTGTTTCGTTTTGAGTTTTTAAATTTTAATAGCAATTTTGGGAATAAATTTTAACTTTCTGGTTTTCATTTTATTTCCTACTGTGTTTTTAGGGTATTCTAAACAATTATAAATATAGTGATTTCCTTGAGTTTTGACTATAATATTTAGACAATGGACTAAGGCCAATTTTCTAGCCTTTATTTTATTTTCTATTGAGTATTTAGGGTTTTCTAAACACTTATAAATAGTGATATCCTTGTTTAAGGTTTAGGGTTTAGGGTTTAGGTTTTTTTTTATAAAAAAACTCCTGTATAAAGGAGGAAATTTAAAATGATATCAAGATGGCTCGAACTCGGCACCTCAGATAATAATGTCTAAACTAAATGCCGCTAGGACAAAGGCTATAGACGGGTTTAGGGTATAGGGTTTAGGGTTTAGGGGTTAAGGTTTATGGTTAGGGATTAGGTTTAGGGTTTTTTAGACGATGGATTTTTGCCGGAAAACACAATTAACTAATTTTTGGAGCTTATTTTTAATTTCTTAGTTTTCGTTTTGTTTCGTTTTGAGTTTAAAAATTTTAATAACAATTTTGAGAATAAATTTTAACTTCTAGTTTTCATTTTATTTCCTACTGTGTTTTTAGGGTATTCTAAACAATTATAAATACAGTGATTTCCTTTAGTTTTGACTATAATATTTAGACAATGGACTAAGGCCAATTTTATAGTCTTTATTTTCTTTTCTTTAGAGTATTTAGGGTTTTCTAAACTCTTATAAATAGTGTTGTCCTTGTTTCGAATACTGTTTTGGGAAATGAATTTTGGCCATTTCACATTTTGTGATTATTTTCAATTTTCTAGATTTCATTTTATTTCCTTTTTAAGTTTTTAGGATTTTCTAAACACTTATAAATAGTGATGTCCTTGTTTAAGGTCTAGGGTTTAGGGTTTTTCTATAAAAAAAACTCATGTATAAAGGAGGAACTTAGAAATGATATCAAGAGGGCTCGAACTCGGCACCTCAAAACAATAATGTTTAAGCTCCATGCCGCTAGGACAAAGGCTCTGGATGAGTTTGGGTTTTGGGTTAGAGATTAGGTTTAGGGTTTTTTGACGATGGATTTTAGCCGGAAAACACAATTAACTGTTTTTTGAAGCTTATTTTTAATTTCTTAGTTTACGTTTTGTTTCGTTTTGAGTTTTTAAATTTTAATAGCAATTTTGGGAATAAATTTTAACTTTCTGGTTTTCATTTTATTTCCTATTGTGTTTTTAGGGTATTCTAAACAATTATAAATATAGTGATTTCCTTGAGTTTTGGCTATAATATTTAGACAATGGACTAAGGCCAATTTTCTAGCCTTTATTTTATTTTCTATTGAGTATTTAGGGTTTTCTAAACACTTATAAATAGTGATATCCTTGTTTTTTTTTTTTTTTTTTTTTTAAAAAATTAACTTCATATATTTATATCATATATATGAAGGAGGAAATTACAAATCAACTCCTATAACAAGGAGGAAAGACAAATTACGCCACCCAGGGTTCGAACTCGAGACCTCCAGGATGGACGCGGTATCCAGCACCCTTTACCGCTAGGCCAAGGGGCTTGGATAGTGATATCCTTGTTTAAGGTTTAGGGTTTAGGGTTTAGGTTTTTTTTTTATAAAAAAACTCCTGTATAAAGGAGGAAATTTAAAATGATATCAAGATAGCTCGAACTCGGCACCTCAGATAATAATGTCTAAACTAAATGCCGCTAGGACAAAGGCTATAGACGGGTTTAGGGTATAGGGTTTAGGGTTTAGGGGTTAAGGTTTATGGTTAGGGATTAGGTTTAGGGTTTTTAGACGATGGATTTTTGCCGGAAAACACAATTAACTAATTTTTGGAGCTTATTTTTAATTTCTTAGTTTTCGTTTTGTTTCGTTTTGAGTTTAAAAATTTTAATAACAATTTTGGGAATAAATTTTAACATCTAGTTTTCATTTTATTTCCTACTGTGTTTTTAGGGTATTCTAAACAATTATAAATACAGTGATTTCCTTTAGTTTTGACTATAATATTTAGACAATGGACTAAGGCCAATTTTATAGTCTTTATTTTCTTTTCTTTAGAGTATTTAGGGTTTTCTAAACTCTTATAAATAGTGTTGTCCTTGTTTTGAATACTGTTTTGGGAAATGAATTTTGGCCATTTCACATTTTGTGATTATTTTCAATTTTCTAGATTTCATTTTATTTCCTTTTTAAGTTTTTAGGATTTTCTAAACACTTATAAATAGTGATGTCCTTGTTTAAGGTCTAGGGTTTAGGGTTTTTCTATAAAAAAAACTCATGTATAAAGGAGGAACTTATAAATGATATCAAGAGGGCTCGAACTCGGCACCTCAAAACAATAAGGTTAAACTCCATGCCGCTAGGACAAAGGCTCTGGATGGGTTTGGGTTTAGGGTTAGAGATTAGGTTTAGGGTTTTTTGACGATGGATTTTAGCCGGAAAACACAATTAACTATTTTTTAAGCTTATTTTTAATTTCTTAGTTTACTTTTTGTTTCGTTTTGAGTTTTAAAATTTTAATAGCAATTTTGGGAATAAATTTTAACTTTCTGGTTTTCATTTTATTTCCAACTGTGTTTTTAGGGTATTCTAAACAATTATAAATATAGTGATTTCCTTGAGTTTTGACTATTATATTTAGACAATGGACTAAGGCCAATTTTCTAGCCTTTATTTTATTTTCTATTGAGTATTTAGGGTTTAAACACTTATAAATAGTGATGTCCTTGTTTAAGGTTTAGGGTTTAGGGTTAAGGGTTTTTAAAAAAAAAACTCCTATATAAAGGAGGAAATTTAAAATGATATCAAGATGGCTCGAACTCGGCACCTCAAATAATAATGTCTAGCTCAATGCCGCTAGGACAAAGGCTCTAGACGGGTTTAGGGTATAGGGTATAGGGTTTAGGGTTTAAGGGTTAAGGTTTATGGTTAGGGATTAGGTTTAGGATTTTTTAGACAATGGATTTTTTCCGGAAAACACAATTAACTAATTTTTGGAGCTTATTTTTATTTCTTAGTTTTCGTTTTGTTTCGTTTTGAGTTTAAAAATGTTAATAGCAATTTTGGGAATAAGTTTTAACTTCTAGTTTTCATTTTATTTCCTACTGTGTTTTTAGGGTATTCTAAACAATTATAAATACAGTGATTTCCTTTAGTTTTGACTATAATATTTAGACAATGGACTTAGGCAATTTTCTTGTCTTTATTTTCTTTTCTTTAGAGTATTTAGGGTTTTCTAAACTCTTATAAATAGTGTTGTCCTTGTTTTGAATACTACGTTGGACAATGAATTTTGGTCTTTTCACATCATATAAGGAAAAAAATTAATTTACATTATTTTTGGATTATTATTTTTAATATTCTAGTTTTCGTTTCATTTCCTTGTGTGTTTTCGGGATTTCCGTAACACTTATAAATAGCTATGTCCTTGTTTAGGGTTTAGGATTTGTGGTTTAGGGACAAGGTTTATGGTCTAGGGTTTAGGGTTTTTGGACAATGGATTTTGGCCGAATAACACAATTTACTGTATTTGGGGCCTAATTTTAATTTTACTAGTTTTCGTTTTATTTCATAATGAGTTTTTAGGGTATTCTACGCACTCATAAACATCGATTTCTTTGTTTTGACTATATTTTTCAGAAAATGGATTACGGCCAATTCTCTAGTTTTCATTTTAATTCCTTTAGAGTTTTTAGGGTTTTCAAAACTTTTTAAAAAAGTCCATTGATTTGACTACATTTTTTGGACAATGGACTCTGGCCATTTCACATTGTGCACGAAAAAAATACTTTAATTTATTATTGCAAAATTTTAAATTTTCTAGTTTTCATTTTTTGTTCCTTTTGAGTTTTAAGGATTTTCTTAACTCTTATAAATCGCGATGTCCGTGTTAGGGCCCAGGATATCCGGTTTAGGGTTTGTGTTTAGGATTTTTAGACGTTGGATTTTGGTCGAAAAACACATTTTACTGTTTTTGGGGCTTAATTTTTATTTTCGTAGCTTTCGTTGTATTTTCTTTCGAGTTTTTAATTTTTAATAGCAATTTTGGTGATAATTTTTATTTTCTAGTTTTTGTTTTTTTTCCTACTGAAATTTTAGGGTATTCTAAACACTTATAAATATCGATTTCTTTAGTTTAACTATACTTTTCATACAATGGATTACGACCAATTTTCTAGTTTTCAATTTATTTCCTTTAGAGTTTTTAAGGTTTTCTAAATTCTATTAAAAACAAGGCAGGGAATGATAAAACTGATGTACAAGGTAGGAGCCCTGTGAGAGTACCTCCACCAAAAACCTAATCTAAGTGCAATGTCATTGCACATGTGAATGTGTGTGCTAATGTATGGGAACCAGCCATCGAAGTAATCCCAAACAGATCTCGCCAACGGACTCGACACAAACAAATGCTGAAACGACTCGACTGAAAAAGAAGAGACGCAACACAGACACTTGGAAGCGAGAGAGATACCGCGAGTCTGAACATAACACTCAATAGGGACTTTCTGGAGGAGGAGGCGCCAGATGAAGATAGAGATGGTCGGGGTCAGCCCAGCATTCCAAACCATGCGAAGTCTGAAATGTCTAGGGGACCATGTCCGGATGAGCTCCCAAGGTGAGGCCGTTGAGAACTCGCCATCACCAGTCAGGCTCCATTGCATAGCATCCCGTCTGCCCGCCTCAATCGGAACAACCCCGATAACGTCCAACACATACAAAGGCACACCATACAAAGCCAAATAATCATGCAATTTTTCAACATGCCAAGTATGATCACACCAAAACCGAGAGACCGCAGCAACCGGAAGATCAGTCCTAGGCGACAATAGGTCCTAAGGGAGCGATCCCCGACCCACACATCGTCCCAGAAACTAATCCGCCCTTCACCGAGGGACCATCTAATGAGACCATGCACCTGACCCCTAATATCAGTGAGATGATGCCAGATAGGACTATCATGCGGAGAGTAAGGAGAAATAAAAGCACGACCAGCATGGAAACAACACTTGCGCATGGTGAACTGTGCCCATAAAGAATCTTGTGCGAGAAATCTCCACCAGAGCTTGATGCTGAAAGCTTTGACGAGCTCACGAAAACGACGGATGCCAAGGCCTCCCTCATCTAACGGAAAACAAATCTTCTTCTTCCAGCTAACCCAGTGAATCTTCCTCTGCTCCCCAACCGTGCCCCAGAAGAACCTGGCCATGACCTGCTCCAAATCCCTCATCCAGTACTCATACGGCTTCAGGACCTGGAAGATGTGAAGGGGGATAGTGACTAGGGTGCTCTTGATCAGAGCAAGGCGGCCTCCAAGAGAAAGATGTGTATGAGACCAGCTGTGAATCCGGTCCACCATCTTCTGTCGGATCTCTAAAAGGTAGTCGGCCTTCAGCCCCCCCTATAGATAGGCACTCCAAGGTATGTGAAAGAGAGGAGGCCCTGCTGGAATCCAATCACCTCTGCCACCTTAGCCGCCCAAGAGTCGAACTTCTGAAAGAGATAGAAGTGACTCTTTCCCTTGTTCACCATCTACCCGACACGGCAGAATAGTGCTCAAGGCAATGTACCAGCCATTCCACGGACTGTCTGTGCGCCCTGAAAAAAATTGACAATGTCATGGCTCACGTCGAGCGCATCTATACGCCATGTCAGGATGTGTCCACAAGCCTGTACAAGCTCATCGAAAGATAGTCTGCTGCAAGCACAAACAACGAAGGCGATAACGGGTCTCCCTGGAGAAAAGGCCACTGCACTCGATCATAGGCCTTTGCCATATCTAACTTTACAGCCAGATTAGGGGAGTTTGCCTTCGGAATGAGCGACCTACTGATATCATGAACCATTTCCTGGGCCAGGAGCACATTATCGCTAAGCAAACGACCCTTGACAAAACCGCTCTGGTTTGGCGCCAACGCTAGAGGAAGCAGCGGCGCCAAACGCGATGTGAAGATCTTGGTGATGATCTTGTTGGTCACATTGCAAAGGCTAATCGGCCTGTACTCCGCCCAGGTCGCCGGGCTTGCCTTCTAACGCAAGAGAATGATGGTCGTGGCTGTGAAGCTGCGGGGCATAGGCGTTCCTAAGAAGAAGTCCTCCACTGCTGCACCACCTCTACTCCCACGATGTCCCAACAGTGCTGGAAGAAAAGAGACGAGTAACCATCTGGTCCTGAAGCGCTGTCCCCACTGATGCCAAAGACCACCGCTCTCACCTTATCTGAGTCGGGGACTGTACAAAGGCCGTCGCGGTCCACTGACTCTGGAAGACTACACAAGAGATCTAGGTCTGGCTACTCCAAGTACTCAACATCTGTCGTGAGTAGCTGCTGGAAGAAGCTAACCACCGACTATCTAATGTCCTCCTCTGACGTGAGAGTCTGGTCGCCTACCTGAATGGCATGAATCTGTGACTTCACCCGCTTCTGTCGTACCCACTCATGGAAGAATTTAGAATTTCTTTCACCTTCTGCCGCCATCTAATGGTAGCCTTCTGCTTCCAGAAATCCTCTTCCATCCTAGTGCGGAGAACATAAAGAGCGGTGCACCGGCTAAGCTCACTCCTATGGGCTCCTGTGGGTTCCCGTCGTAAGGCGCCTATGCAATGGTAACTGCATCCTCTGTCTTCCTCAGCCTGTCGAAGATGTTCCATCCTTTGAGGAAACTCTCGACTCTGCTGAGTTTGAACTAAAGATTTAGCATACCGAAGAACCATGTGTCTGCCGCCCAGACTCTGGCGATCTCATCCCTGAAAGTGTGATGACGAACCCACATATTCTGAAACCTAAAGGAAGGTCTCAGAATCTATGTAGTGAGCTGGCACCGCACAAGCAAGGGGACATGATCTGAAGAGATCCTAGGCAAATGAGTCACCCTAGTAGCTGCAAAGACGGTCGTCCAATGCTCCCCAAGAAGGACTCTATCTAATCTATTACAGAGCCCACACCTCGTCCAGGTGAACTGTGGGCCATCGAAACCAAGGTCCAGAAGCTGGCAGTTTGCGACGTCGTCAACGAAGTCCATCAGTTCTCCGTGCATGTCTGTCGTGCTACCCTGTCTCTCCTCCCCAAGCAAGAAGATGTTGAAGTCTCCTCCAACAAGCTAGGGTACCCGTTAGTGGCTAAGGAGAGGTCCCTGAGCTTATTCCACAAATCATATCTCTTCTCCATCGAGCACTTAGCATACACTACGGAGAGATAGATTGAAAAAAGAATATAGCAGCAGTAACTCAGACATGTAGGACCTGCTCAGAGTCGTCAATAACCTCGACCTACCAATCTCTGTGAGAGAAAATCTAAATCTTGTCGTTTATGTTCGAACACCTAAACTGCAACCCAAAACGCCAAGTAAAGAAAGAAGGGTGGGGATCTGTCTGAGGCACAAGCACCGCGGCAAACAACACACTATACATGTCGACCATGTTCTTCAAAGTGCCTTGGGTAGTAGTGTTCGCTATCCCCTGCGAATTTACGATCATGAAGTGGGCAGACATGGGAAACTTAGTGAACTCCCGAGGCCGAAAGCCTCGCCCTCTTCGGTGTACACTCCGCGGGAGGGGAAGTGTGTCCTATGTACTGCACCGCTGGATCTGTAAATCGAATCCACCTGGTCGGGGCATCTACCATCATAGTATCATGGTGGGCATCAACCTCCTCCTCATTGTCATCTGAGGGGAAGTCCTCCAAGGCCCCGAACATGTTGTTGTCATGCAACACCATCACTAGAGGACCGAACCCTAAGCCAAGTCTAAGTGAAGGTGAGAGCAATCTAGATCCCCGCTCACTCTCTGATGAGGACTCATTCGCCTCAGCTCCCCGCTGTCCCTCTCCGTCTGACACTGTCCTCGCCGAGCTGGTGGCTGTCCGTCTCTTCGCCTGACGCCTCTCTCGCTGCCTCTCGCGACTAGCAACGCTCTTCGTCTTCTTCTTCTTCTTAGGCGCAGCGAAACCCTCATCCTTTGCAACATGTGCACCTTCTGCGGCTGCTGAAGAAGATCCGGGATGTAAGACATAGCTAAGGGCAGTCTCTCTAACCCTCATCTCCTGGTTGTGTCTCTCTTGGCGTGGTGGCTGTCTAGCTTCGGTGGAAGGCCTCTCTGTGGCCTGACTTACGGTAGGCCGCTGCCGTTGAGCTTGAGGCTGCTTACCAGCCGCAACACTTGCAGCTGGAGGCTGCTCTACATGACGCGACTCTCCCTCTCTGTTGGGAGTCGACCGGTTCTGTGGGGGTCGCCCGTGAGAATAATCCATCTTAGGAGGCATAGGCCGCTTCCCAGAAGCATAACGAGTCATCAACGAGTGGCCCACGTGCTTGCACTCCGAACAATATGATGGGATCTTATCCCATTTCACCTTCAATGTCCCCGCAATACTAATATCAATCTCCTCTGGATAGGCCGTGACAAATCTACTTCAACACAAATACGAGCAAAGGAAACACGAGATCTAGAAATAGTGGCACGATCAACTTGCACAGGCTTACCAAGCATCTCGCCAATAGCAATCAAAGAGGACTCCTCAAATAAGTGCGCAGGTAAAGCAAGAATGTTACACCAAATAGCAACGATAGGAATCTCAAAAAAAGGATCAAAAGCATGGGTCCATTTAAGCAGACGCATAGGATGATGCTCAACTGTTACGACCGCATTTCCTAAGGATAGGAAGCACGGAGAATCGTGACTATTGGGGAAATTAAGAAGCGGGGAAGAAGGGGGTAGCAATCAAGGGAATACGAAATATCGATCAAAAGATGAAATTTCATTAATCAAACAACGTTCAAATCCCGAAAATACATAATGTAAGTGACATAGTTTGAGAACTCAAAGGAAAGTAAAGAGATTCTTAAAAACGTAGAGTAGCAGAAGCAAATGAGAGTTTAGCTACTACTATGTATGAAGACACAATAGTAACCGGAACAATTATTGAATATGTTTCTTGAATCATCGCTCTACATCCTCCGCCTCCCGACCTCGCTCAACCTGCACATAGGGAAAACATATGCAGGGGCTGAGTACTTGATGCACCCAGTGAACTCATGCCCGAAATACATTTATCGCTAAGATATGTCAAGCCATCATAGAGTGAATCTCGGGTTTTACTTTAAAATAGCCGAGAAACACCAAAATCATTCCTTAAAAAAAATAGTGTCTGCACAGACAAACATCATCCTCCATCATATACCATATCTGAACTATCTTGTGAAACGAGAATGCGGCCACAAACTCGATCACTGGACCGGCGGACCTAGGGGACGGCTCACGATCCCCATCAGTGCACTAGCCTAAGTAGGGCTTAGACCCTGGTTAGACCCGAATTCGTTAACCATCAAAGTCTAGTAGAGTTTTATTCTAGTAGACAATCAGATAGGCAATTTCAAAACATAAAACACGGCATGACATACTATTTAAAAACCATCCTTATTACACCATAAACATACCAATTTAAAATAAAAGTTAAAGTAATAAAGCCCACCTCAAAAGCTTAGGATTTCCATAAATAGTTCCTCGTTTCGACATTTAGTGTGCGAGCGAACCACCTTTTCGGAAAATACATAAAGTTCACATCAATTCTCGGTAACGAAGGTATGTAGAATGCATGCACTCTAATTAAAATCTTTTAATTCGTTTTCTCGGTTTTCATACGTTTTCGATTATTCGGCGGCCGCCTAAGGCATCGCGTGCGACGCCGGTCGGCCGCTTACGCTCATTCTTTCCTGCGTTGGCACCTCGTATTTTCCATGTTGTCGAAAATAATTTCTAAAAAAATTATTTAAGCGTATACTTTAATTATCGCAATTATTTATCGTTGAAAATATATTTTTTTACAATTAGGATAGAATTATTCATCCTTCAAAATCATTCCGGGAATTTAAATTAAATTTTCCCGCGATTAACTTAAATTATTCTTTACGATTGAGTTATCGGCCCACACCTTAATTATCTTCATCATTTCCTACTTCCAAATTAATTTAAAAGCCCCAAAAAGAAAGGCCCAACTTAAAAATTAAATCCTCCCCAAAATAAAATTTGGCCCAAAAAGTAAAGGCCCAAAACATTTTTTTAAAACAAGCCCCATTCTTTTATCTCTCTCTATCTTACTCCCTCCCCCAAATCGACTGAATCACAGAAACGAAGACTTTCCCCATCCCGCCGCTCGCTCCGGCTTACCGCCGCAGCCGGAGCTACCGCCGGAGTCGCCAGGAAGTCGCGAAGCCGCTGCTGTCTCACCGCCACGCCACTGCTGCTGCCACGGGGGAGAGAAGCAGCTGCTGTTGCGCCGCCCGAGGGACTGCTGGTCGCCGACGGCCGTCGCTGGAGTCGCCGGACAGCGCTGGGGTCGCCACTGCCGCCGAGCCGTCGAGAACCGCCGCTGTCTGCCGCGGTCAGCCGCTGCCGGCAGTCTCCCCTTCCCCAAAACCACTCCGAACAACCCCGATTTAACCCGCAAGGTGTATTTTTATCATCAAGTTACGTTCTTTCGCGTGTTCGATTACGTTCGGCGAGCGTTCGATTAGTTTTAATTGTTGAATTGTTTGAGTTGGTCATGGAAATGAATTATGGAACGATGTAGGCAATATGTATATACAACAATTCATGCTTTATGGATGGAAGAGAGATTATACCTCAAATTGGTTTGGTTTTGGTGGTGAATGGACAAGAATGGTGAAAAATCCTCCTCCTGCTCCCTTTCTCGGCACTCTCGGCTCCCTCTCTCACTCTCACTGTTTTTTTTTCTTTTGTTTTGCTTGAAGTGTTGAAGTGGAAGGGTGGGGAAAAGATAAATAAGTTTAATACTTAAGTGACTCTTGATTTCTTTTGGAGTTACTGAGGGAAGATGAAAGGTGAAGAGAGTTGGAGGTGGAGAGCCTCCCTGGAACATTCGGCCGAGAGGTGGAAGGGAGAAGGAAGGAAGAAAAAATTTCTTGGGCTTGCTCCCATTTTCTTGGATAGATTTGGGCTCCAATTAATTGTGTTGTTGGGCTCAAGTTAATGTAAACCCATGGTAGAAATATTATTATTTGTTAGATTTTTAAATAACTAGGGTCCAAGCTATTTTGTAGATAGACAATTGGACTCTACTTAAATTTGCAAAGCCCAAAATAAATTCATACTTTATATTTTCGTATTTTACTTCGATAATTAAAATTCATGGGTCTTTATTTAATTTTGTTAACTCGTTCTTCACAAACAAAAATTAAAGTACGTTTAACGACACTCGGATCTCTTGGAGGACTGCATCGAGATTTTTATGGACGACTTCACTGTGTACGGGAATTCATTTGACTCATGTTTGGCTAGTTTGGACATAGTATTGAGAAGGTGCCAGGAAAAACATTTGGTTTTAAACTTCGAGAAATTCCACTTTATGGTCCCTGAGGGAATTGTCCTAGGGCACGTAGTCTCGGAAAGAGGTATACAGGTAGACCAGGCAAAGATTGAGGTGATCTCAAAACTGCCTTACCCGACGAATCAGAAGGAGGTGAGAGGATTCCTAGGGCATGCCGGATTCTATAGGAGGTTCATAAAAGATTTCGCAAAAATTGCTCAGCCACTCACCCACTTGTTGCATAACGATGTTGATTTTGTCTTTGATGAGGAATGCAAAAAGGCTTTTCAGTTGTTAAAAGACAGGCTAGTATCTGCGCCTATTATTAGAGCGCCCGACTGGAATCTACCCTTTGAGATTATGTGTGACGCAAGCGATTATGCGGTGGGAGCGGTGCTAGGTCAAAGAGTTAATGGGAAAAGCTATGTGATCTTTTATGCTTCAAAAACGCTGAATCAAGCTCAGAGAAATTATGACACTAGTGAAAAAGAAATGCTGGCGGTAGTATACTCATTTGAGAAATTTCGCCCGTACTTGCTTAGGTCGAGGGTGATAGTCTTCACCGACCACGCGGCTATAAAGTACCTGTTGGCAAAGAAAGAATCCAAGCCGAGATTAATCCGATGGGTGTTGCTTTTACAGGAATTCGATTGGGAAGTCAGAGACAAAAAGGGAACATAAAATAAAGTAGCCGATCATCTGAGCAGGATATTTCAAGGGGAGACCGAGGAAGCAATACCGGATGCATTCCCAGAGGAACATTTGTACTACGTGAAAAAATTTCCTCGACCTATCAGCTGGGAAGAGATTATGGTGTTAACAGGTCCAGGGGATGCCGAAAAAGGGAAATGTCATCAAAACGCTGAGCCATGGTTCGCTGACCTGGCAAATTACTTAGTCACTGGAAAGGTGCCCAGTTCGCAAGTAATTTCCCGGGCCCAGAAGATGAAATTGAAGAGCGAGGCCAAGTACTATTTTTGGGATGACCCGTATTTGTGGCGAATGGGAGCCGACCAAGTAATCCGGAGGTGTATTCCGGAGTGGGAACAGAGGGATGTGCTGAATCGTTGCCATGCTCTAGCATGTGGAGGTCACTTTGGACCTAGGAAGACCGCAAGGAAGGTGTTAGATAGTGGTTTTTACTGGCCTACATTGCATAAGGATGCGTTCGAGTTTTGTCAGAATTGTGAGAGGTGTCAACAGACTGGGGGAATCTCCAGAAGAGATGAAATGACGCAAGTCCCGGTGATCGTTTGTGAAATTTTCGATGTTTGGGGAATGGACTTCATGGGTCCATTTCCATCTTCATACGGGAATACATACATACTAGTGGCAGTGGATTATGTTTCGAAATGGATAGAAGCCAAGGCGACCACATCTTGCGAAGCTAAGGAGGTATCGAAGTTTCTTAGAGCTAATGTCTTCAATCGGTACGGAGTGCCCAGAGCTATAATATCTGACAATGGGACGCATTTCCGCAACCGGACTATTGAAGCTTTGATGAGAAAGTATGGCGTCCACTACAGATTGTCTACACCTTATCATCCTCAATCTAACGGCCAGGCAGAAATATCAAACAGAGAAATCAAAGCGATCCTGGAAAAAATGGTGAATCCGTCGAGGAAAGACTGGAGCAAGGGAATTGATGATGCATTATGGGCATACAGAACAGCGTATAAAACGCCCATTGGAATGTCTCCTTACAGGTTAGTATTCGGTAAGATGTGTCACTTGCCGGTGGGAATTGAGCACAAGGCGTACTAGGCGGTCAAGGAGATTAATATGAATCCTCAAGCTTGTAAAGAAGAGAGGAAACTGCAACTCCAGGAGTTGAAAGAATTGCGACTTGAATCCTATGAGTCAGCAATGTGGTACAAGGAAAAGACCAAGTTGTGGCATGATAAGAATCTCCGGACCAAGGAACTGCAAGTGGGGCAGAAGGTTCTCCTGTTCCAGTCCCGACTCAAGTTAATGCCCGGTAAGCTGAAGTCCAAATGGACTGGACCATACACTGTTGTGAGTCTGCGTGCGAACAGAGCGGTAGAAATCCAGGGAAGTTTTTCAAACTCAACTCCATTTCTTGTCAATGGCCATAGGGTAAAGGAATTTAGGGATAACTCGGAGATGTGTGTAGTGGACGAAGTTCCACTACGCGTACTCCCTAATATCGCCTGATCATTCTGGGAAGTGAGTGTTCTTGGAGATTTCCTAGGTCCAGTATCGAAGAAGTTTTATCATGGCCTGGTCTAGGGAATCTTGAGAACACTGGAACATAAATTGTAAATATTTAGTCGCTTTTAGTAAATCAAGAAAACCCAAACAAATCAGAAAACAAACAATCTTCCAAAAATATTTTTGAAATACCAGGCTCCTTAAGGAATGTTTTTGATACTGTCATACCCTAGACCCGGGGAGTCTGGCGTTTCAATTTTTAAGTTTAATGTTTTTCTCTAAGTGTGATTTTGCAGAAGGAAGTTACTTGGGCAGGGAATTGAGGAGTAAAATTTTCGAGGGAGTAGGCACCGGTTCGGATTTCAAAAGACACCTTTATGGGGAGGCGTACGGTCGCTAGCGTCATGCCTGCAAACCACCTGCAACAAAAACCGTCCTCACCCATACCTATCGGATAATAACCGTGTTCTCCTTTTATTTTACTTATTCACTCTCTCTCTCTATACATCCAAAATTCCCCAAATTCTCTCTAGGCTTTCTCTTTTCTAACCCTAATCAAAGTAATTTCCGTCCAAGTCTGTGTAAAAAAATTTTGCAGAGTTCTCCATGGATAACAAGCAAAGTGCCGGGAACACCTCAGGATCCGCCGATTCAAGTGCGGCAACGTTTATGGCCGAGCTATTCCAGAAATTCGGGGGTGCGGAGAAGGCGATGGAGGCATTCGCCATGTTTGCAACCGCAATGGGTAAATCCGTACAGGCTACTCCGACTTCTAGTGTACCACAATCGGAGGCCGTTTCAGAACCCGTCGCCGAACCTGAAATCGTTCAAGAAGTCATCGCCATTCCAGAACCCACTCCCGTACTAGAGGAGACAGTTGTTCCAGAGACCACCACACAACCAGAGGACGTTCCAGAATCCACGACCACCAGTCCGGAACCACCCACAACAGGGGATCATGAAGACGACTCAGATCTGGTCACAGGGTTGGAATTGTTGGCTGTGAACGAACCAAGGTTAGACTCTGCAACTGAGGGGGAAACCCTTATTTCGATTAGTGTTTCCGAGGGGGTGAATCCCGTACTCGCCAGTGAGGAATGTGTGTTGAGAGATGTTCTGAAACCTTCTGGGGAAGTCAAAGATTTTGTTGTTGATGTTAGTATTTCTGAGGGGGAAACCCCTGTTTTGAAAGAATGTGTGGGGGGGAGGCCCCTATAGTTGGTAAAGATGAGGGCGACGAGGCCCCGAGAAACCGGTGGGTACTGAGGCCCACGTCGGAGAAGGATTTGAGGGGGTAGAGACCCCTGTTTATATTTCGGGGGCAACCCCATTGTTGTCCACGGAGGGAGAAGCCCTCGATTCTGAAGTTGGCCAGGAACCCGCAGACGCTGGGGTGGATTTGATTGTGGATCTGACCGAGATCCCAGAGGAGACCGACTCACCGGTAAATCCCAGAGATGCTAGGAGGCGGGCTCGCCGGAGCCTCCTTGATGAGATTGATGAAACAGTGGAGCCGACGGAGGAAGAATTGCTAGGTCTAGAGACCGCAGCATCTGAACAAGAGAACTCTCCCAGACCTGGCAGGGGGGAGAGTGATGAGGAGAAACGCCGCCAAGCGGCTGAGAAGAAAAGGAAGGGGAAACAAATTGCTCCTTCCTCGACCAAGAAGGCAAGAGGGAAGTCTACTGAATCCACACTTCCGCCGGCAGCTAAGGTGCCATATGCCGCAGAAACCGAGAGCCCCTCTGAGTCCAGCGACTCGGAAGAAGAACAAGAAGAGGAACTCAACTTTGAGCCAGCCGAAGTGTGGATAACAAACAGCTTGCTAGATGAAATGAGGAAGTTTGACGACCCAAAACGCAAGGCCATTTATAAAGAGAAGAGTACTAAGGGGAAGGTCGCTAAGTCTGGAAAGATGTATAGCTCATCGGAGCTCAAGAAGATTGCTTGCAACGGTGAATTCAGGACTTATATCGACGCCATAGGCTTCGATTGGTTGATCAAGCACAGTACTGTCGAGGTTCCGATTGACCTGGCCCGAGCATTCTTTTCCACCTTCCGATTTAAGTCCACTACCGATTTGGATGCTGACTCAATTAATTTCAGACTTCTCAATGAGGAACATACGATGAGCATCCGGGAATGGACCTTGCGGATGGGTTTGCTGACACGAACGGAGGACGATGAGGGCCTGTGGAATGCAAGAATGGTGGGTCCGCCGAAAATGACGCTGGGATTCAAAGCGCAAAGCGCATGGGAGTTTTTGACTCACCCGAGGGTGGGTCAGTTTAAAACAAGCTGTTCGAAGGCACACCATATTGAGGACAGGGTCCTGCGATTTGCCCAGACTTTTATTAGTTACAATTTAATGGGCACAGCCAACAACGCTATGACTACCGCCGATCTGTACTTCACATGGTGCATGGCTACGGGGGTAAGAGTTCACTTGGGCTACTGGTTAGCCCAAGCCTGCCATCAAGTGACTGCAAATCCTTCTCGGCACCTATACACATGCCACCTACTCGGGGCTTATCTGCAGAGGAATGTGATCATGAAGTTCCATAAGGCATGCCGAGAGGTAAAGACATGCTCGCCCCCTGAGGTTTTTAACATGGATTATTTTTTCAATAAAGGGTTGCTGATCGCACACGGAAGGGAAGTATGCTTTTATGAGGTTGGGCAGTCAGAGACTCAGGTAAAACAGGAACCCGATGTGGTGGAAGTGAAGGATACTGCTGACATGGAAGCAGGAGCCAGGATAGAAGTAGAGGAAGTGCGAAAGGAGGTTGGTTGGATGAGGTCAGAAATGAAAATGGTTTTGGAGGGGATTGTGGCCCTGCGGGGAGAAGGGAAGAATAGTGTTGAGGCTGAGAGTGTCAGGAAAGAAGTCGCTGGAGTACGAACGGAACTGGAAGAAATAAGGACGGAAGTTGGGAAGGTTCGGGAGGAAATGGTGGCCCTCAAGGGGCGCATTTCTGATCTAGTGGTATCATCGTCCAGATGTACTGAGCGGATGACGGAGGGCGTCGCACTGATGATGAAGATGACGAAGTGGCTTCAAGCGAAGTTCCCCGAAACACCGAAGGGATTTCCTGAACCTAGCGGCGGTTCCAAGACGCCGGGTCAAGGGAGTCTAGCTGTGCAGAAGCCGCCAAAAGCCCAAAGGCCTCAGACCACCTCGTCTTCCTCCAGGCCCGTGATTTTGAAGAAAACCGTACCCCGACCCACAGAAGATCAGAAGAAAACCGTACCCCAAAACCAAGTAATTCTTATTTTTTTCTGTCTTTTACTTTTCGTTTTTCTTTCGTTTGTGTTTTTATGTACCAGCATGCTTCGTTTGTATATATGTGTTATACCTTCCCACACTTAGCCCATTTTTTGGTCTAAGTGTGAGAAGGGGCTTTGTTTTGCATGTCTTGGTTTTGTATGTTGCGCCTTCTCCCACTTAGCCCGATGTTCGGTCTAAATGTGAGAAGTTTGTTTTGTTCATATATTTTGTTTGTTGTCTGTTGTTCTTACTAGGATAGCTTAGGGATAGCTTAGGGACAAGCTTGAGTGAAGTGGGAGGGGGGGGAGTAAGTATGTGTCTGTTTTTTTTCTGTTTTAGAGTCTTTAGGATGTGTGTTTCGCATGAGCTAGTGAGATAATAAGGCAGGTTTCCCTTAGTAAGAGTGATTGAAGAAAGAAAGCAGATCAACTTTGACACCTTCTTCCTTAATAAGCCGAATGCGATCTGAATGAAGTTAGGACGATGGAAAATGCCTTAGATAACCTAGCTGTGCAGCCCTACTATAAAGTGAGTTATAAGCCTAAACACCTTTTGTGCTAACATGTAAATTGGGCTGCCACTCGATGCTTAGGGAGTAGAGTATGAAGGAGAAAAAAATGGGTTAAGAAGGTATAAGCTGGACGAAGTCCAGGGGAGGTTTGAAAAAAAAAAAAAAAAAATTTAATCTTTAAGGGCAGAAAAATCGTAGCCTGACCCAGGGAAATTCATAGGAAAGGAGAAGTAAGAAGGGAAAAACTCTCATAACCCGATGCATCAGTGGTATAACCTTAACTGTGGAGCGTTTTGATGCTAACATCCCTGGTGAGGAATGAGTGATCGAGCGAACCTAACAGATGGGAAATCGATAGGCTATCTTGACAAACTGACGGACCGTTTAGGCAGACGAAGGAAGGGGGAAGATTTGAAGACTGTAATCGATCAGATTAAACTTAAACTTGTGGGGATAATAGGTTAAAATTCGAAACTAGTTCATGCTTGTTTGTTTTGTTATGTTTTTGTTCTTTGTGTTGTTTTCTTTTCCAATTCCGTAGTTGCTTAGGTCTAGGAGTTTGTTTTCATTTTTAGGATTTTACTTGGTAACCATGCATTGAAATTCGCCTTATTCCTATTTTCTTGTCTTTCATACTTGAGGACAAGCATGGTTTAAGTGTGAGCAGTTTGATAAGGCTAATTTCATGCATCGGTCTAGGGGTTTTATTTCGTGAAATTACTGGGTCTAACGCACGATTTAAGCCAGGTGTGTGAAGGTTTTCACTAGATCCAGGAAAAGAAGAGGACGCTTGCATGGTCCTAGGAAACTGGCGAAAAAGTGGACATTATGAAGGAAATTGCTTGACGGAGGAAGCCTCGGAGTTGAAGGGTAGAATAGGGATTTCTACGAAGACTCTAGAAGGCTATGTCCGCATCTATAAAAGGAAGAAGCATGCAAGCTGGAGGGATCTTCTCGGTGGAGACCTTGCTAACAGCCTGTAGCTTAGTTCATTCTCTTCACACTCTTGGGTTCTTTCGGTGGGAAATTCAGGGCACACTAGGGGGTTCACCTCTAGCTTTCATACATTTTCGATCTGGTTGTAACACCGTCCTTCTTTAGGGCGAAGAAACAATTTATTTTCCGCTTTCGTTTCTGCTGAATTCGCCGAGCTTCGCTGTTCGAAGCTCGGACCTCTTTTGTTTCTGGATATTTCTTACTTTTATGCAAGTTTCGTTTTCGTTTACGTCGATCGTGATGGTTCCTGTTGTTTGATTGTGTTTACTTGAATTCTGGAGTTGGATTGTTGGAGTTGGTTGATTTCTAGATTATTGCAGGTTAATGGTTGAATCTGGGAGAATGGAGCTGGTTTGTGAATGAATCGGGGTTTTGTCTGGTTAATGTTGTGGAGTTGTTCGTGATTGTTGGAATTTGGCAGTGATCGGAGCAGATCTGTTAGAATCGGAGTTATGGTGTTGATTTTGTTGATTGTTGAGTTTGGATTGCTTGGATCCGGAGTGGATTAAGCGTCCGACTTGATTCTGGGCAGGAGTGTTTAATTTTATGCCGCGCTTACGTGTTTTCATTTCATTTCACCTAGTTTACGTAGATCTGGTGTATTTCCGATTCGTAGCAAGTTTCCGGCGTCCAAATTTCTATATTATGTTCGAATCCAGGAGTATGCTCTGTTTTCTGCATTTACGCGTCTGAGTTGGTTAGGAAATTGCATGGGTTGGTTGTCTGCAGCTTTTTACCGTACTTGCTATATCTGGAAACATGGTCCCCACTGTTAGTTGCTTTCTGTTTAGCTAGATTAGGTAATTGTTTACTTAGTCTAGGGAGTAATTGTGTCTTTCGGATTTGATGTCTGATTCCAGTAAGTTTTCTGTGTCCTAGGTCTAGCGTTTACATTTCTTGCCTAGATCTAGTGATAGTTAAAATCTCAACCCCTTTGCGTGGCAGCAGCCGTTTGTTTCCATAGTCTCTTAGCACTACTTTGCGAATCCATCTCTGTGGGATCGACCCCACTTCCCTATACTAATTCATAGTATTCGGGTTGAGGGATTTATTTTTGAAGGGGAGTCGAGTGTGTCCAACTACAAAAACACTGTAGTTCTCTTGAGTTCCTGGACCCAGTGATCCAGTGGATTTAAGGATCGTTGTGTCTGGACCGAGCTTACCATTAATTCTCATATGTGCACACTTGCTTACTCCTGAGTCTAGTCATTCGACTTTAGAGTCGAGTGAGAGGATGACCACTTCAGGCTTCATTTTTATTTTCGTAGCTTTCGTTGTATTTCCTTTCGAGTTTTTAATTTTAAATAGCAATTTTGGTGATAATTTTTATTTTCTAGTTTTTCGTTTTTTTCCTACTTAAATTTAAGGGTATTCTAAACACTTATAATTATCGATATCTTTGATTTAACTATACTTTTCATACAATGGATTACTACCAAGTTTCTAGTTTTCAATTTATTTCCTTTAGAGTTTTTAAGGTTTTCTAAATGCTATTAAAAAGTGTTGTTCTTGGTTTTACTACATTTTTTGGATAATGAATTTTGACTATTTCACATCATATAGGGAATAAAATTAATTTTTATTTTGTGATTATTTTTAATTTTCTAGATTTCATTTTATTTCCTTTTTAATTTTTTAAGATTTTCTAAACGCTTATAATAGTGATGTTTTTGTTTAAGGTCTAGGGTTTAGGGTTTTTCTATAAAAAAAACTCATGTATAAAGGAGGAACTTAGAAATGATATCAAGAGGGCTCGAACTCGGCACCTCAAAACAATAATGTTTAAGCTCCATGCCACTAGGACAAAGGCTCTGGATGAGTTTGGGTTTTGGGTTAGAGATTAGGTTTAGGGTTTTTTGACGATGGATTTTAGCCAGAAAACACAATTAACTGTTTTTTGAAGCTTATTTTTAATTTCTTAGTTTACGTTTTGTTTCGTTTTGAGTTTTAAAATTTTTATAGCAATTTTGGGAATAAATTTTAACTTTCTGGTTTTCATTTTATTTCCTACTGTGTTTTTAGGGTATTCTAAACAATTATAAATATAGTGATTTCCTTGAGTTTTGACTATAATATTTAGACAATGGACTAAGGCCAATTTTCTAGCCATTATTTTATTTACTATTGAGTATTTAGGGTTTTCTAAACACTTATAAATAGTGATCTCCTTGTTTAAGGTTTAGGGTTTAGGGTTTTTTTATAAAAAAACTTCTGTATAAAGGAGAAAATTTAAAATGATATCAAGATGGCTTGAACTCGGCACCTCAAATAATAATGTCTAAGCTCAATGCCGCTAGGGCAAAGGCTCTAGACGGGTTTAGAGTATAGGATTTAGGGTTTAGGGGTTAAGGTTTATGGTTAGGGATTAGGTTTAGGTTTAGGGTTTTTTAGACGATGGACTTTTGCCGGAAAACACAATTAACTAATTTTTGGAGCTTATTTTTAATTTCTTAGTTTTCGTTTTGTTTCGTTTTGAGTTTAAAAATTTTAATAGCAATTTTGGGAATAAATTTGAACTTCTAGTTTTCATTTTATTTCCTACTGTGTTTTTAGAGTATTCTAAACAATTATAAATACAGTGATTTCCTTTAGTTTTGACTATAATATTTAGACAATGGACTAAGGCCAATTTTCTAGTGTTTATTTTCTTTTCTTTAGAGTATTTAGGGTTTTCTAAACTCTTATAAATAGTGTTGTCCTTGTTTTGAATACTGTTTTGGACAATGAATTTTGGACATTTCACATCATATAAGGAAAAAAATTAATTTACATTATTTTTGGATTATTATTTTTAATATTCTAGTTTTCGTTTCATTTCCTTGTGTGTTTTCGGGATTTTCGTAACACTTATAAATAGCGATGTACTTGTTTAGGGTTTAGGATTTGTGGTTTAGGGACAAGGTTTATGGTCTAGAGTTTAGGGTTTTGGACAATGGATTTTGGCCGAATAACACAATTTACTGTATTTGGGGCCTAATTTTAATTTTACTAGTTTTCGTTTTATTTCATAATGAGTTTTTAGGGTATTCTACGCACTCATAAATATCGATTTCTTTGTTTTGACTATATTTTTCAGAAAATGGATTACGGCCAATTCTCTAGTTTTCATTTTAATTCCTTTAGAGTTTTTAGGGTTTTCAAAACTTTTTTAAAAAGGCCATTGATTTGACTACGTTTTTTGGACAATGGACTCTGGCCATTTCACATTGTACATGAAAAAAATAATTTAATTTATTGTTGTAAAATTTTAAATTTTCTAGTTTTCAATTTTTGTTCCTTTTAAGTTTTAAGGATTTTCTAAACACTTATAAATCGCGATGTCCGTGTTAGGGCCTAGGATTTACGGTTTAGGGTTTGGGTTTAAGATATTTAGACGTTGGATTTCGGTTGAAAAACACATTTTACTGTTTTTTGGGGCTTCATTTTTATTTTCGTAGCTTTCGTTGTATTTCCTTTCAAGTTTTTAATTTTTAATAGCAATTTTGGTGATAATTTTTATTTTCTAGATTTTCGGTTTTTTCCTACTTAAATTTAAGGGTATTCTAAACACTTATAATTATCGATTTCTTTGATTTAACTATACTTTTCATACAATGGATTACGACCAATTTTCTAGTTTTCAATTTATTTCCTTTAGAGTTTTTAAGGTTTTCTAAATTCTATTAAAAAGTGTTGTTCTTGGTTTTACTACATTTTTGGATAATGAATTTTGACTATTTCACATCATATAGGGAATAAAATTAATTTATTATTTTGTGATTATTTTTAATTTTCTAGATTTCATTTTATTTCCTTTTTCATTTTTTAGGATTTTCTAAACACTTATAATAGTTATGTTTTTGTTTAAGGTCTAGGGTTTAGGGTTTTTCTATAAAAAAAAACTCATGTATAAAGGAGAAACTTAGAAATGATATCAAAAGGACTCGAACTCGGCACCTCAAAACAATAATGTTTAAGCTCCATGCCGCTAGGACAAAGGCTCTGGATGAGTTTGGGTTTTGGGTTAGAGATTAGGTTTAGGGTTTTTTTACGATGGATTTTAGCCGGAAAACACAATTAACTGTTTTTTGAAGCTTATTTTTAATTTCTTAGTTTACGTTTTGTTTCGTTTTGAGTTTTAAAATTTTAATAGCAATTTTGGGAATAAATATTAACTTTCTGGTTTTCATTTTATTTCCTACTGTGTTTTTAGGGTATTCTAAACAATTATAAATATAGTGATTTCCTTGAGTTTTAACTATAATATTTAGACAATGGACTAAGGCCAATTTTCTAGCCTTTATTTTATTTTCTATTGAGTATTTAGGGTTTTCTAAACACTTATAAATAGTGATGTCCTTGTTTAAGGTTTAGGGTTTAGTGTTTTTTTATAAAAAAACTCCTGTATAAAGGAGAAAATTTAAAATGATATCAAGATGGCTTGAACTCGGCACCTCAAATAATAATGTCTAAGCTCAATGCCGCTAGGGCAAAGGCTCTAGACGGTTTTAGAGTATAGGGTTTAGGGGTTAAGGTTTATGGTTAGGGATTAGGTTTAGGGTTTTTTAGACGATGGATTTTGCCGGAAAACAGAATTAACTAATTTTTGGAGCTTATTTTTAATTTCTTAGTTTTCGTTTTGTTTCGTTTTGAGTTTAAAAATTTTAATAGCAATTTTGTGAATAAATTTGAACTTCTAGTTTTCATTTTATTTCCTACTGTATTTTAGAGTATTCTAAACAATTATAAATACAGTGATTTCCTTTAGTTTTGACTATAATATTTAGACAATGGACTAAGGCCAATTTTCTAGTCTTTATTTTCTTTTCTTTAGAGTATTTAGGATTTTCTAAACTCTTATAAATAGTGTTGTCCTTGTTTTGAATACTGTTTTGGACAATGAATTTTGGACATTTCACATCATATATGGAAAAAAAATAATTTACATTATTTTTGGATTATTATTTTTAATATTCTAGTTTTCGTTTCATTTCCTTGTGAGTTTCGGGATTTTCGTAACACTTAAAATAGCGATGTACTTGTTTAGGGTTTAGGATTTGTGGTTTAGGGACAAGGTTTATGGTCTAGAGTTTAGGGTTTTGGACAATGGATTTTGGCCGAATAACACAATTTACTGTATTTGGGGCCTAATTTTAATTTTACTAGTTTTCGTTTTATTTCATAATGAGTTTTTAGGGTATTCTACGCACTCATAAATATCGATTTCTTTGTTTTGACTATATTTTTCAGAAAATGGATTACGGCCAATTCTCTAGTTTTCATTTTAATTCCTTTAGAGTTTTTAGGGTTTTCAAAACTTTTTTAAAAAGGCCATTGATTTGACTACGTTTTTTGGACAATGGACTCTGGCCATTTCACATTGTACATGAAAAAAATAATTTAATTTATTGTTGTAAAATTTTAAATTTTCTAGTTTTCAATTTTTGTTCCTTTTAAGTTTTAAGGATTTTCTAAACACTTATAAATCGCGATGTCCGTGTTAGGGCCTAGGATTTACGGTTTAGGGTTTGGGTTTAAGATATTTAGACGTTGGATTTCGGTTGAAAAACACATTTTACTGTTTTTTGGGGCTTCATTTTTATTTTCGTAGCTTTCGTTGTATTTCCTTTCAAGTTTTTAATTTTTAATAGCAATTTTGGTGATAATTTTTATTTTCTAGATTTTCGGTTTTTTCCTACTTAAATTTAAGGGTATTCTAAACACTTATAATTATCGATTTCTTTGATTTAACTATACTTTTCATACAATGGATTACGACCAATTTTCTAGTTTTCAATTTATTTCCTTTAGAGTTTTTAAGGTTTTCTAAATTCTATTAAAAAGTGTTGTTCTTGGTTTTACTACATTTTTTGGATAATGAATTTTGACTATTTCACATCATATAGGGAATAAAATTAATTTATTATTTTGTGATTATTTTTAATTTTCTAGATTTCATTTTATTTCCTTTTTCATTTTTTAGGATTTTCTAAACACTTATAATAGTTATGTTTTTGTTTAAGGTCTAGGGTTTAGGGTTTTTCTATAAAAAAAAACTCATGTATAAAGGAGAAACTTAGAAATGATATCAAAAGGACTCGAACTCGGCACCTCAAAACAATAATGTTTAAGCTCCATGCCGCTAGGACAAAGGCTCTGGATGAGTTTGGGTTTTGGGTTAGAGATTAGGTTTAGGGTTTTTTTACGATGGATTTTAGCCGGAAAACACAATTAACTGTTTTTTGAAGCTTATTTTTAATTTCTTAGTTTACGTTTTGTTTCGTTTTGAGTTTTAAAATTTTAATAGCAATTTTGGGAATAAATATTAACTTTCTGGTTTTCATTTTATTTCCTACTGTGTTTTTAGGGTATTCTAAACAATTATAAATATAGTGATTTCCTTGAGTTTTAACTATAATATTTAGACAATGGACTAAGGCCAATTTTCTAGCCTTTATTTTATTTTCTATTGAGTATTTAGGGTTTTCTAAACACTTATAAATAGTGATGTCCTTGTTTAAGGTTTAGGGTTTAGTGTTTTTTTATAAAAAAACTCCTGTATAAAGGAGAAAATTTAAAATGATATCAAGATGGCTTGAACTCGGCACCTCAAATAATAATGTCTAAGCTCAATGCCGCTAGGGCAAAGGCTCTAGACGGTTTTAGAGTATAGGGTTTAGGGGTTAAGGTTTATGGTTAGGGATTAGGTTTAGGGTTTTTTAGACGATGGATTTTGCCGGAAAACAGAATTAACTAATTTTTGGAGCTTATTTTTAATTTCTTAGTTTTCGTTTTGTTTCGTTTTGAGTTTAAAAATTTTAATAGCAATTTTGGGAATAAATTTGAACTTCTAGTTTTCATTTTATTTCCTACTGTATTTTAGAGTATTCTAAACAATTATAAATACAGTGATTTCCTTTAGTTTTGACTATAATATTTAGACAATGGACTAAGGCCAATTTTCTAGTCTTTATTTTCTTTTCTTTAGAGTATTTAGGGTTTTCTAAACTCTTATAAATAGTGTTGTCCTTGTTTTGAATACTGTTTTGGACAATGAATTTTGGACATTTCACATCATATATGGAAAAAAATTAATTTACATTATTTTTGGATTATTATTTTTAATATTCTAGTTTTCGTTTCATTTCCTTGTGAGTTTTCGGGATTTTAGTAACACTTATAAATAGCGATGTACTTGTTTAGGGTTTAGGATTTGTGGTTTAGGGACAAGGTTTATGGTCTAGAGTTTAGGGTTTTGGACAATGGATTTTGGCCGAATAACACAATTTACTGTATTTGGGGCCTAATTTTTATTTTACCAGTTTTCGTTTTATTTCATAATGAGTTTTAGGGTATTCTACGCACTCATAAATATCGATTTCTTTGTTTTGACTATATTTTTCAGAAAATGGATTACGGCCAATTCTCTAGTTTTCATTTTAATTCCTTTAGAGTTTTTAGGGTTTTCAAAACTTTTTTAAAAAGGCCATTGATTTGACTACGTTTTTTGGACAATGGACTCTGGCCATTTTACATTGTACATGAAAAAAATAATTTAATTTATTGTTGTAAAATTTTAAATTTTCTAGTTTTCAATTTTTGTTCCTTTTAAGTTTTAAGGATTTTCTAAACACTTATAAATCGCGATGTCCGTGTTAGGGCCTAGGATTTACGGTTTAGGGTTTGGGTTTAAGATATTTAGACGTTGGATTTCGGTTGAAAAACACATTTTACTGTTTTTTGGGGCTTCATTTTTATTTTCGTAGCTTTCGTTGTATTTCCTTTCAAGTTTTTAATTTTTAATAGCAATTTTGGTGATAATTTTTATTTTCTAGATTTTCGGTTTTTTCCTACTTAAATTTAAGGGTATTCTAAACACTTATAATTATCGATTTCTTTGATTTAACTATACTTTTCATACAATGGATTACGACCAATTTTCTAGTTTTCAATTTATTTCCTTTAGAGTTTTTAAGGTTTTCTAAATTCTATTAAAAAGTGTTGTTCTTGGTTTTACTACATTTTTTGGATAATGAATTTTGACTATTTCACATCATATAGGGAATAAAATTAATTTATTATTTTGTGATTATTTTTAATTTTCTAGATTTCATTTTATTTCCTTTTTCATTTTTTAGGATTTTCTAAACACTTATAATAGTTATGTTTTTGTTTAAGGTCTAGGGTTTAGGGTTTTTCTATAAAAAAAAACTCATGTATAAAGGAGAAACTTAGAAATGATATCAAAAGGACTCGAACTCGGCACCTCAAAACAATAATGTTTAAGCTCAATGCCGCTAGGACAAAGGCTCTGGATGAGTTTGGGTTTTGGGTTAGAGATTAGGTTTAGGGTTTTTTTACGATGGATTTTAGCCGGAAAACACAATTAACTGTTTTTGAAGCTTATTTTTAATTTCTTAGTTTACGTTTTGTTTCGTTTTGAGTTTTAAAATTTTAATAGCAATTTTGGGAATAAATATTAACTTTCTAGTTTTCATTTTATTTCCTACTGTGTTTTTAGGGTATTCTAAACAATTATAAATATAGTGATTTCCTTGAGTTTTAACTATAATATTTAGACAATGGACTAAGGCCAATTTTCTAGCCTTTATTTTATTTTCTATTGAGTATTTAGGGTTTTCTAAACACTTATAAATAGTGATGTCCTTGTTTAAGGTTTAGGGTTTAGTGTTTTTTTATAAAAAAAACTCCTGTATAAAGGAGAAAATTTAAAATGATATCAATATGGCTTGAACTCGGCACCTCAAATAATAATGTCTAAGCTCAATGCCGCTAGGGCAAAGGCTCTAGACGGTTTTAGAGTATAGGGTTTAGGGGTTAAGGTTTATGGTTAGGGATTAGGTTTAGGGTTTTTTAGACGATGGATTTTGCCGGAAAACAGAATTAACTAATTTTTGGAGCTTATTTTTAATTTCTTAGTTTTCGTTTTGTTTCGTTTTGAGTTTAAAAATTTTAATAGCAATTTTGGGAATAAATTTGAACTTCTAGTTTTCATTTTATTTCCTACTGTATTTTAGAGTATTCTAAACAATTATAAATACAGTGATTTCCTTTAGTTTTGACTATAATATTTAGACAATGGACTAAGGCCAATTTTCTAGTCTTTATTTTCTTTTCTTTAGAGTATTTAGGGTTTTCTAAACTCTTATAAATAGTGTTGTCCTTGTTTTGAATACTGTTTTGGACAATGAATTTTGGACATTTCACATCATATATGGAAAAAAATTAATTTACATTATTTTTGGATTATTATTTTTAATATTCTAGTTTTCGTTTCATTTCCTTGTGAGTTTTCGGGATTTTAGTAACACTTATAAATAGCGATGTACTTGTTTAGGGTTTAGGATTTGTGGTTTAGGGACAAGGTTTATGGTCTAGAGTTTAGGGTTTTGGACAATGGATTTTGGCCGAATAACACAATTTACTGTATTTGGGGCCTAATTTTTATTTTACTAGTTTTCGTTTTATTTCATAATGAGTTTTAGGGTATTCTACGCACTCATAAATATCGATTTCTTTGTTTTGACTATATTTTTCAGAAAATGGATTACGGCCAATTCTCTAGTTTTCATTTTAATTCCTTTAGAGTTTTTAGGGTTTTCAAAACTTTTTTAAAAAGGCCATTGATTTAACTACGTTTTTTGGACAATGGACTCTGGCCATTTCACATTGTACATGAAAAAAATAATTTAATTTATTGTGGCAAAATTTTAAATTTTCTAGTTTTCAATTTTTGTTCCTTTTAAGTTTTAAGGATTTTCTAAACACTTATAAATCGCGATGTCCGTGTTAGGGCCTAGGATTTACGGTTTAGGGTTTGGGTTTAAGATATTTAGACGTTGGATTTCGGTTGAAAAACACATTTTACTGTTTTTTGGGGCTTCATTTTTATTTTCGTAGCTTTCGTTGTATTTCCTTTCGAGTTTTTAATTTTTAATAGCAATTTTGGTGATAATTTTTATTTTCTAGTTTTTCATTTTTTTCCTACTTAAATTTAAGGGTATTCTAAACACTTATAATTATCAATATCTTTGATTTAACTATACTTTTCATACAATGGATTACTACCAATTTTCTAGTTTTCAATTTATTTCCTTTAGAGTTTTTAAGGTTTTCTAAATTCTGTTAGAAGTGTTGTTCTTGGTTTTACTACATTTTTTGGATAATGAATTTTGACTATTTCACATCATATAGGGAATAAAATTAATTTTTATTTTGTGATTATTTTTAATTTTCTAGATTTCATTTTATTTCCTTTTTCATTTTTTAGGATTTTCTAAACGCTTATAATAGAGATGTTTTTGTTTAAGGTCTAGGGTTTAGGGTTTTTCTATAAAAAAAACTCATGTATAAAGGAGGAACTTAGAAATGATATCAAGAGGGCTCGAACTCGGCACCTCAAAACAATAATGTTTAAGCTCCATGCCGCTAGGACAAAGGCTCTGGATGAGTTTGGGTTTTGGGTTAGAGATTAGGTTTAGGGTTTTTTGACGATGGATTTTAGCCAGTAAACAAAATTAACTATTTTTTGAAGCTTATTTTAAATTTCTTAGTTTACGTTTTGTTTCGTTTTGAGTTTTTTTTATAGCAATTTTGGGAATAAATTTTAACTTTCTGGTTTTTATTTTATTTCCTACTGTGTTTTTAGGGTATTCTAAACAATTATAAATATAGTGATTTCCTTGAGTTTTGACAATAATATTTAGACAATGGACTAAGGCCAATTTTCTAGCCATTATTTTGTTTACTATTGAGTATTTAGGGTTTTCTAAACACTTATAAATAGTGATGTCCTTGTTTTTTTTTTTTTTTTTTAAATTAACTTCATATATTTATATCATATATATGAAGGAGGAAATTACAAATCAACTCCTATAACAAGGAGGAAAGACAAATTACGCCACTCAGGGTTTGAACTCGAGACCTCCAGGATGGACGCGGTATCCAGCACCCTTTACCGCTAGGCCAAGGGGCTTGGATGTTGTTTAAGGTTTAGGGTTTAGGGTTTAGGGCTTTTTTATAAAAAAAACTCCTGTATAAAGAAATTTAAAATGATATCAAGATGGCTTGAACTCGGCACCTCAAATAATAATGTCTAACCTCAATGCCGCTAGGGCAAAGGCTCTAGACGGGTTTGGAGTATAGGGTTTAGGGGTTAAGGTTTATGGTTAGGGATTAGGTTTAGGTTTAGGGTTTTTTAGACGATGGATTTTTGCCGGAAAACACAATTAACTAATTTTTGGAGCTTATTTTTAATTTCTTAGTTTTCGTTTTGTTTCGTTTTGAGTTTAAAAATTTTAATAGCAATTTTGGGAATAAATTTGAACTTCTAGTTTTCATTTTATTTCCTACTGTGTTTTTAGAGTATTCTAAACAATTATAAATACAATGATTTCCTTTAGTTTTGACTATAATATTTAGACAATGGACTAAGGCCAATTTTGTAGTATTTATTTTCTTTTCTTTAGAGTATTTAGGGTTTTCTAAACTCTTATAAATAGTGTTGTCCTTGTTTTGAATACTGTTTTGGACAATGAATTTTGGACATTTCACATCATATAAGGAAAAAAATTAATTTACATTATTTTTGGATTATTATTTTTAATATTCTAGTTTTCGTTTCATTTCCTTGTGTGTTTTCGGGATTTTCGTAACACTTATAAATAGCGATGTACTTGTTTAGGGTTTAGGATTTGTGGTTTAGGGACAAGGTTTATGGTCTAGAGTTTAGGGTTTTGGACAATGGATTTTGGCCGAATAACACAATTTACTGTATTTGGGGCCTAATTTTAACTTTACTAGTTTTCGTTTTATTTCATAATGAGTTTTTAGGGTATTCTACGCACTCATAAATATCGACTTTTTTGTTTTGACTATATTTTTCAGAAAATGGATTACCGCCAATTCTCTAGTTTTCATTTTAATTCCTTTAGAGTTTTTAGGGTTTTCAAAACTTTTTTAAAAAGGCCATTGATATGACTACGATTTTTGGACAATGGACTCTGGCCATATCACATTGTACACGAAAAAAATAATTTAATTTATTGTGGCAAAATTTTAAATTTTCTAGTTTTCATTTTTTGTTCCTTTTCAGTTTTAAGGATTTTCTGAACACTTATAAATCGGGATGTCCTTGTTAGGACCTAGGATTTACGGTTTAGGGTTTGGGTTTAGGATTTTTAGACGTTGGATTTCGGTCGAAAAACACATTTTACTATTTTTTGGGGCTTAATTTTTATTTTCGCAGTTTTCGTTGTATTTCCTTTCGAGTTTTTAATTTTTAATTGCAATTTTGGTGATAATTTTTATTTTCTAGTTTTTCGTTTTTTTCCTACTGAAATTTTAGGGTATTCTAAACACTTATAATTATCGATTTCTTTGATTTAACTATACTTTTCATACAATGAATTACGACCCATTTTCTAGTTTTCAATTTATTTCCTTTAGAGTTTTTAAGGTTTTCTAAATTCTATTAAAAAGTGTTGTTCTTGGTTTTACTACATTTTTTGGATAATGAATTTTGACTATTTCACATCATATAGGGAATAAAATTAATTTATTATTTTGTGATTATTTTTAATTTTCTAGATTTCATTTTATTTCCTTTTTCATTTTTTAGGATTTTCTAAACACTACTGTAGCAGGGTGACTGATTTTACTCATGATTTTAATATTTTTGCAATGCAGGAATGGAAATTGCAGCTTGTTGCCACTATGTGGTAAATACTTTAACTACAATAGATGGAATCTAGACTACTTCGATTTCTGTATATTTGAAAAAGGAAATAAAATGAAATCTAGAAAATTAAAAATAATCACAAAATAGTAAATTAATTTTATTCCCTATATGATGTGAAATAGTCAAAATTCATTATCCAAAAAATGTAGTAAAACCAAGAACAACACTTTTTAATAGAATTTAGAAAACCTTAAAAACTCTAAAGGAAATAAATTGAAAACTAGAAAATGGGTCGTAATTCATTGTATGAAAAGTATAGTTAAATCAAAGAAATCGATAATTATAAGTGTTTAGAATACCCTAATATTTCAGTAGGAAAAAAACGAAAAACTAGAAAATAAAAATTATCACCAAAATTGCTATTAAAAATTAAAAACTCGAAAGGAAATACAACGAAAACTGCGAAAATAAAAATTAAGCCCCAAAAAATAGTAAAATGTGTTTTTCGACCGAAATCCAACGTCTAAAAATCCTAAACCCTAAACCGTAAATCCTAGGCCCTAACACGGACATCGCGATTTATAAGTGTTCAGAAAATCCTTAAAACTGAAAAGGAACAAAAAATTTATACTAGAAAATTTAAAATTTTGCCACAATAAATTAAATTATTTTTTCGTGTACAATGTGAAATGGCCAGAGTCCATTGTCCAAAAACGTAGTCATATTAATGGCCTTTTTAAAAAAGTTTTGAAAACCCTAAAAACTCTAAAGGAATTAAAATGAAAACTAGAGAATTGGCCGTAATCCATTTTCTGAAAAATATAGTCAAAACAAAGAAATCGATATTTATGAGTGCGTAGAATACCCTAAAAACTCATTATGAAATAAAATGAAAACTAGTAAAATTAAAAATTGGGCCCCAAATACAGTAAATTGTGTTATTCAGCCAAAATCCATTGTCCAAAAACCCTAAACTCTAGACCATAAACCTTTTCCCTAAACCACAAATCCTAAACCCTAAACAAGGACATCGCTATTTATAAGTGTTACGAAAATCCCGAAAACTCACAAGGAAATGACACGAAAACTAGAATATTAAAAATAATAATCCAAAAATAATGTAAATTAATTTTTTTCATATATGATGTGAAATGGCCAAAATTCATTGTCCAAAACAGTATTCAAAACAAGGACAACACTATTTATAAGAGTTTAGAAAACTCTAAATACTCTAAAGAAAAGAAAACAAAAACTAGAAAATTGGCCTTAGTCCATTGTCTAAATATTATAGTCAAAACTAAAGGAAATCACTGTATTTATAATTGTTTAGAATACCCTAAAAACACATTAGGAAATAAAATGAAAACTAGAAGTTAAAATTTATTCCCAAAATTGCTATTAAAACTTTTAAACTCAAAACGAAACAAAATGAAAACTAAGAAATTAAAAATAAGCTCCAACAATTAGTTAATTGTGTTTTCCGGCAAAAATCCATCGTCTAAAAAACCCTAAACCTAATCCCTAACCATAAACCTTAACCCCTAAACCCTAAACCCGTCTAGAGCTTTTGTCCTAGCGGCATTGAGTTTAGACATTATTATTTGAGGTGCCGAGTTCGAGCCATCTTGATATCATTTCAAATTTCCTCCTTTATACAGGAGTTTTTTTTATAAATTTACAACTTACAACAATTACAAATTTACAATTCACTAAAGACTTGAAGTCTTAAACAATAAATTAAAATACAAAGAGACTACATCAAAGCTATTTACAAATTAGAAAAAAAGACTTGAATCACTTTAAGTTTTGAACAATAAATTTATAAATATATACTCATGGTCGGCGAAGGAGATGTTTCTACATAACTAAATTGATAACACCCTTAGCAATTCAACCTTAAATGTTGAGTTTAGTCTAACAATCAACAATTATGGTAGAATTGTCAAAAGTTTCCCGGATTTAGTCTTATAGAAAAGTCTCCTTCACCGACTAGAGTATATACAAATACAATTATTTAATTGTATTAGCATATTTTAAAGTTGAAACAAATAAAAAAAAGAAATAAAAGAAAAAAGGACTTGAGCTCAACTTAAATTTAAAATTTAAGTTGAGGTGCCTACGTATCCTCAATGCTCATTTGCATTGGGGAATAAAAGTCCACGTAGTTGTCTTACCTTACTTTCCTATTTGGCTTGGCCGGCGGTTGACGGTTGGGCTACGACGCTTCACCCCGGTGAATTATTCACCCGATTCCTCCGAACGAGTATCCCAATCAGGTTCTTGTTGCACACGGTTCAAAAACCGCCGGTTCCAGTTCGGACCAGCGGTTCACGGTTCAAGATTTCCTTGAACCTGAACCGGCCCGCCGAGGTTCCCGGCAGTTCTGGCGGCAGCTCAAAACACGAATACCTGGGGTTCGAATTTTTTTTCCTTTTTCTTATTTATTTATCTATGAAATTTACGTAAAAGAATTCAAATAATCACGATAAAAATTGCAATTTTTTTATATAAATTTAAGTGAGACTACAATTCTACAAGTTACAACTTACAACAATTACAAATTTACAATTCACTAAAGACTTGAAGTCTTAAACAATAAATTAAAATACAAAGAGACTACAGTAAAGCTATTTACAAATTAGAAAAATAGACTTGAATCACTTTAAGTTTTGAACAATAAATTTATAAGTATATACTCATGGTCGGCGAAGGAGATGTTTCTACATAACTAAATTGATAACACCCTTAGCAATTCAACCTTAAATGTTGAGTTTAGTCTAACAATCAACAATTATGGTAGAATTGTCAAAAGTTTCCCGAATTTAGTCTTATCGAAAAGTCTCCTTCACCGACTAGAGTATATACAAATACAATTATTTAATTGTATTAGCATATTTTAAAGTTGAAACAAATAAAAAAAAGAAATAAAAGAAAAAAGGACTTGAGCTCAACTTAAATTTAAAATTTAAGTTGAGGTGCCTACGTATCCTCAATAATCATTTGCATTGGGGAATAAAAGTCCACGTAGTTGTCTTACCTTACTTACCTATATGGCTTGGCTGGCGGTTGACGGTTGGGCTACGATGCTTCACCCCGGTGAATTATTCACCCGATTCCTCCGCACGAGTATCCCAATCAGGTTCTTGTTGCACACGGTTCAAAAACCGCCGGTTCCGGTTCGGACCAGCGGTTCACGGTTCAAGATTTCCTTGAACCTGAACCGGCCCGCCGAGGTTCCCGGCGGTTCTTTTTTCTACATATCAAACCATGCAAATCTTTCAAAACTCATAACACATTTGTATTCCAAACAAAACACTCATGCACTTCACATATATGTTTGAAACAACATTCTTAAATTACTCATTTATTTTCTAAAAAAAAAATTTTTTTTTTAACATTCTCAAAACAACTCATCAACTTTCGTCCTTCATGTAAAACACTCCATCATCCTATGTTCACATGCTCACGTCGTAGTACTTTCACACATATAAAACATACTTAGTCATCATACTAGTCTTGCTCATGCTCCATATAATCACATCATAACAATATCATGATCAACATACCACACGTGCTTAGATCATCTTGTCAATCATGCGCATACTTCACATATATAACACGTGCTTACATTTTCATGTCAATCGTACTCATATTCCACATAATCATATCATCAAAATTCATCTTCACGTATAACATTCATTCACATGCGTACACTTGCCAAAACATCCTCATCATATCATCATCAATTTCATACATCGATCTCACATTCTTTCAACAACTTAAAACATACCTCACTTTCTTTGGTTGAGCGTGATGCTTTGGATGTTGAGCCTTCGTGACACTTCCAGTTTAAGGTTTACTATTCTAGACTTAAGGTGAAAGAAGACTCTCGGACCAGAGCAAAAGAACGAAGCTCTGATACCACTCTGTCACGACCGCCCATACTAGGGGTGTTACAAACGAGGCGATCGTGACCAAGGGACAAACATTTAAGAATATCATTTAAGGATTTTAGTTCATAAGAAAGACTCAAGTAGCTTGAAAGAATAGTATTTTAGTTCAAAAATATAGCAGCGGAAATAAGGTTTTAAAGAGAGTCAAGGATGACGCCTATGTATGAAGACACAACGCATCCATATTCCCTATGCCGACTCAACATCCACCGCAACATCCCGCTCAACCTGCACATAGGGAAAACACATGCAGGGCTGAGTACTTGATGTACTCAATGGGCTCATGCCGAAATTTTTCTTCATAAAAACAGTTATGTCATCCATATCAGTGATCTCGAGTTTTATGTGTAGTTAAGAAATATCACGAGAACACAAAAATATTTCGAAGTCTGGCCAGACAATCAATCTCCCCACTTTCTCATCAATCATTCAATCACATTCTCTTTCCATAGTGCGACGAAAGTGTGGCCACACTATTCGCCCACGAGACCGGCCGACTAGCAAGGACGGCTCACGATCCCACTTGTGTACACAGCCTGATAGGGTTTGCGGCCCTACTCAGACCCGAATTCGTTTCATTCATTCATTACAGCCATATAGCCTAACGGAGCAAGCTCAGACGAACTAGGCATCAGGCAACAATCTCATAACAAAACATCATGGCATGACATAACACTTTAAACCACCCTTATTTCTCCATAATCATACTTTTGAAAGCGTAAAAGAGTTTAGTAAAAGAAAGCTCACCTCGTTTGCTTAAACCATTCAACATCCATTTAAGGCAACCCTCGTTCCTCGAGCTCACGTATACTCAATCACCCTTGCCAACGACAACACAAATCAGCCTTTCGTAAACTTATATTATCATGCATGTCCTATTGTTTCTCTCTCATCGTTATTCTCCATTTACCCAACCCAACGTTCGTCACAAAGGTGGAAAAATAAACCATAATATATTTCAACATATCACACGTGATCGCATTGGTAAACACATTCCTTGGACATACATGCATCATATAATACTTTTAAACTTGGAAATAAGTGTCATTTTAATAAGACAGAAAACCGGCAGAATTGCGCGACCGTTTTGTAAAAATTACTATAAAATCACCCAATATCAAAAGATGCTAAATTTTGGTCACAATACAGAGGACACATTCAAGTTCATCCATGAAAATTTTCATATCGAAATCACGCCATTTAGTCAGTCATTTCACATATTGAACTCTCTGGTCAGAACATATAATTTCTGACAGTATTGCGCAGTAAACTTCAAAAATTCACCAAAAATTCATCCTTCCTCATATGATGCTAAACTTTGGTCACAACACATTAGACACATTCAAGTTCACCCAGTTAAAATTTCACACCGAAATCGTGTCATTTGGTCAGTCAAAACATTTATGCAACTCTCTGATCGGAACATAAAATTCTAGCAGCACTGCGCAGTTCATTTGAAAAATTCACCGTAAATTCATACGATGTCCAATAAGGCTGAAATTTTCACAAGACTCAGAAGACACTCCAAATTTTCATCTAGTTCAAGAATCAAATCGATCGGAGGTCATTTGGTTGGTCAAACAGATTTCGAAACATTCTGGCCTAGAACACACGTTACTGGCAGAATTGCGCAGTCAACTTCAAACATATTTCAAAAATTCATTTTTCGACAAAAAGGGCTGAAATTTATACGAGACACAGAAATCACCTTTAAACTTACTCAGTAAAATTTTCGTATCAAAATTCGACCGTTTGGTCAGTCAAATACATGTCGGAATCCACTGTCCGAACACCACATACTCAAAATTTCGAAATTTGAGTTTCTTCCACAATCATCCAAATAAAATTTTCTCATGCTTATAACACACAATCATGCTTGATAAGACTCTCTTAACATGTTTGCACATAAACTTAGATCATTTATCAAGGATTCAAATCAAACTTCACACAACTTAATCAACAATAGCATAACTATCAAAGTTCTCAAGCAAACTCACTTTCCCACCGATTAACTTTGCGATCTATGATTCCTACACCCTCTATATGCATGTAGGATTCAAGAATAAAGTTTCAATGAAGGAGATGAGAAGGAAATCTTAGTTATACCTTCTTGAATCAAGAAAATGAACGGTAGAAACAAACGTTGACACGATTCGTCCTTCTCCCTTCACTGCTGCCGCCGCTGCCACGAATCCGCCGTCGCGGATCCGCCGCCATCGGCTCCTCCTCTCTCTTCTCTCTCTCGGATTCTCGATTGCGAAAGAAAATAAAATGAAATGAAAGGAGGTTGTATTTATAGAAAATATTTTCATAAAAGACAAAAATTCACGTCTTTTCGTTTCGATGTGACGCGTAATTAATGCGGCGTTGAAAAATGTGCCTGATGTGACGTGGTTCTTATCCACTTGGAAAACGTGCCTGATGTGACGCGGTTCTTATCCAACTTTTCGTCTCGATTTGTTGTCGAAAGTGTATTTGATACGTGGTTTATTCTTTCGTGTAGGTAACGATTTAACGGGTCGTTACAAGTTTTGACTATAATATTTAGACAACGGACTAAGGCCAATTTTCTAGCCTTTATTTTATTTTCTATTGAGTATTTAGGGTTTTCTAAACACTTATAAATAGTGATGTCCTTGTTTTTTTTTTTTTTTTAAAATAACTCCTATACGAAGGAGAAAATTACAAATAAACTCCTATACTATAGAAAGGAGGAAATTACAATTGATGAAGAGGGCTCGAACTCGGCACCTCATACAATAATGTCTAAGCTCCTTGCCGCTAGGACTTAGGGTTTAGGGTTTAGGGTTTTTTTATAAAAAAACTCCTGTATAAAGGAGAAAATTTAAAATGATATCAAGATGGCTTGAACTCGGCACCTCAAATAATAATGTCTAAGCTCAATGCCGCTAGGGCAAAGGCTTTAGACGGGTTTAGCGTATAGGGTTTAGGGTTTTTTTTTTTCCTCAAACACCATCACGGCGGGGGGTTAAGGCGGACCCCCAACCTGTATATATCAAAAATCACCAAAGGAACATACATCAGCCGAGCCCAAAAGTGACTCGGTCCGCACGAGAGATACAAATCACAAGAGCTAACAAAGCTACTATGGTATCCCCACAGATCGGGTACTAACCATCTAACTAAAGAGAGAATAAGCATAACAAAGCTATACATCATAAAAAGAAAAAGGATGATGGCCAAATGCGGGCCAAATCCAAAGGAAATCAAAAAACATAAATCAAAACCACGAACCAAGTAAAGTAGTCATCCATCTCGATATCTGAATCTGAAGTTCGGATAGCCCAACTGGTCCATCCTGACGAGCGACTTCAAATACCGAGGCGCTGAATCCGCATCAAAGAAGGTGATGGCAGGGGTCTGGGCCCCCCTACCTGCCAAAAAGTCTGCTGGCCTGTTGCCCTCTCGATAGATGTGAGAGAACATAAACTGTATCTGTGCGAGCAAAGTACGAATGCGAGCCATGTGATGTCTCACATCCGCTGCTCCTCCGCGTCCTGAAGTGAACACCGCGACCACTGCTGCCGCATCCATCTCGACCCAAACCTGCGAGGAGAACTGCATAGCCAGTGTCAGCTCGTGAAGAAGAGCTAAAAGCTCCACCTCGAAGGCCGACCCAGCTACGAGAGGCGTACAAAAGGCCCCCAAGAGAGAACCATCTGAGCCCCGAACCACCCCCCACCGCCTGCCTGACCCGTCGAGCTATTAAAGGCCCCGTCGGTGTTCAGCTTCACCCAAGGATCGTCGGGTGGATGCCAAAGCACTTGCAGGGACCTCAGAACTCGCCGGTGAGGAGGCGCCAAAGGCATGAAGTCAACGGCCGGGGTGCAACCGCGCTAATGAAGGGGGAGTAGCACACCCGCCGCCACCAAGATCCGCAGGTGCCGAACAACCTGCCAAAAAACATGTGAAGAACGAAAAGAAATGCCGCGATGCTTGCAGCTATTCCTCTCCGTCCAGATAAACCAGTATACCAAACATGGAATAATGAAGCTGATGTGCAAGGCGGTGGCCCTGTGAGAGGACCTCCACCAAAAACCTAATCTATGTGCAATATCGGTGCACGTGTGAATGTGTGTGCTTATTTAAGGGAACCAGCCATCGAAGTAATCCCAAACCGATCTCGCCAGAGGACTCGACACAAACAAATGCTGAAATGACTCGACTGAAATAGAAGAGACACAACAGAGACACTTGGATGCAAGAGAGATACCACGGGCCTGAACATAACACTCAACAGGGAGCCTCTAGAGGAGGAGGCGCCAGATGAAGACAGAGATGGTAGGGGTCAGCCCAGCATTCCAAACCATGCGAAGTCCAAAATGTCTAGGGGACCTTGTCCGGATGAGCTTCCATGCTGAGGCCGTCGAGAACTCGCCATCGCCAGTGATGCTCCATTGCATCACATCCCGCCTGCCCACCTCAATCGGGACTGCCCTGATAAGATCCAACACATGCAAAGGCACACCATACAAAGCCAGATAATCATGCAAATTTTCAACATGCCAAGTATGATCATGCCAGAATCTAGAGACCTCGGCGGCAGGAAGATCAGTCCCGGGCGGACAATAGGTCCTAAGGGGGCGATCCCCGACCCACACGTCGTCCCAGAAACTAATCCGTCCTTCGCCTAGGGACCACCTAATGAGACCATGAACCTGACCCCTAATATCCGTGAGACGATGCCAGATAGGACTATCATGCACAGAGTAAGGAGAAATGAAAGCACGACCAGCATGGAAACAATACTTGCGCATGGTGAACTGCGCCCAAAGTGAATCCTGCGCGAGAATTCTCCACCAGAGCTTGATGCTGAAAGCTTTGACGACCTCGCGGAAACGACGGATGCCGAGGCCTCCCTCATCCAACGGTAGGCAAATCTTCTTCTTCCAGCTAACCCAGTGAATCTTCCTCTGCTCCCCAACCGTGCCCCAAAAGAATCGGGCCAAGATCTGCTCCAACTCCCTCATCCAATACTCATACGGCTTCAGGACCTGGAAGATGTGAAGAGGGATGGTGACAAGGGTACTCTTGATCAAAGCGAGGCGCCCTCCAAGAGAAAGATGTCTGTGAGACCAACTGTGAATCCGGTCCACCATCTTCTGTCGGATATCTAAAATGTAGCCGGCCTTTAGGCCCCCCTTATAGATAGGGACACCAAGGTAACTGAAAGGGAGGAATCCCTGCTGGAATCCACTCGCCTCTGCCACCTCAGCCGCCCAAGCGTCGAACTTCTCAAAGAGGTAGAAATGACTCTTTCCCCTGTTCACCATCTGACCCGACACGGCGGAATAGTGCTCGATACAATGTACCAGCCTCTCCACGTCATCGGCATAAGACAAATGGGGTATGACCGGCGCTCGCCTAGCATATCTATACTCCATATCGGGATGTGTGTCAACAAGTCTGTTCAAGCTCCTCGAAAGATAATTTGCAGCAAGCACAAACAGCGACGGCGATAACGGATCTCCCTGGTGAAGACCCCTCGTAGACTGGAAGAAACCTGCCGGAGCCCCGTTCACAAGCACTGATAACCAGCATGAAGAGATGCATCGGTCGACCATACTCACCCACCCCGGCGGGAATCCTATCCTCTCAAGCACCAGGAGGAGGAAAGGCCACTCCACTCGATCATAGGCTGTGAGTATGATGACTCAATCTCACCTAAGATCGAAGATGATTCCAGCTAAGTGAAGAAGAAGAGCTGTTAAAGCTGATCTCAAGCTTCAACACTTAGGAGCCGTCCGATGCGATCTTAATTGGGAGTTTAAATCCTGATCGTCCGATTCAACTAACCGTTGGATGTTAGTTTTAAATGGCTGTTGTGAAATTAGTGAGTTAGTTTTCAATTTCGTGTGTGAGCTGAGCTCGTTTTTCTCTCTCGATTCAATAAGAAATTTTTCTTCCAAATCCATTCCACACTTTCAATTCAAGCTCGCATTCATCCAATCTAACAAATTGGCGCCGTCTGTGGGAAAGCGTGTTGAAGACGACGAGCTGATTTGATTTTCTGGAAGCGGATCCACGAAGAAACATGGCTTCTAGGTTTGAGGCCGAGAAATTCACAGGCAAGAATGACTTCGCCCTCTGGAGGATGAAGATGAGAGCGATGTTGATTCAACAAGGCCTGGCATCTGCGATCACGGTCGAGGAGAAGGACGGGAAAGGCAAAGAGGTCCTGGATGAGAAGGCCGTTGCCAAGAAAGCTGAAGTGGAGGCTAAGGCGCATAGTGCGATCGTGCTTAGCCTCGGTGATAAAGTGCTACGTGAAGTCGCGAAGGAGAAAACCGCGGCTGACATCTTGACGAAATTGGAAGATCTCTATCTGACAAAGTCTCTTGCAAACAGGTTATTCATGAAACAACGTCTCTATTCTTATAAGTTCTTGGAAGTGAATGGTATATTGGAGCAATTGGAAGATTTTAACAAAGCTGTAGATGACCTAGAGAATATTGATGTGTCAATTGGGGATGAAGACAAGGCTATTCTGTTGTTGAATGCTCTGCCAGCTGCATTTGATCAATTCAGAGATGCATTCTTGTATGGTCGCGATAGGACTATCAATCTCTTAGAAGTTCAGACGGCCTTGAGGGCTAAGGAGCTTCAAAAGAGTGAGTTGAAGGCTACTGATCAAAGTGCCGAAAGCCTCAACATCAAGAAATTCAAAGGCAAGAAACCGTTCAAGAAACCTTATGAGAATTACAAGAGTGCTCCATCACAACTGAAGGAGACTCGTTCTTGTCACTGGTGCAAGAAACCAGGCCACTTGAAGAGAGATTGTTTTGCGTGGAAAAGGAAGCAAGAGTCGGAGGGGAAAGCTGTTAACTCGGCTGAGGCAGTTGAAGATGATGAAGTTCATGAGGAATGTGTGCTAGGCAAGGCCAAGAAATTGCCATACTCAAAAGGTAATCACACTTCAACAAACCCCCTAGATTATGCACATAGCGACCTGTGGGGACCTGCACAAGAAAAATCAGTTGGAGGAGGCAGATATTATATGACTGTGATTGATGACTTCTCTAGAAAGATTTGGTTATTTATCTTGAAAGAGAAGTCTGAGGCATTCATCAAGTTTAAGGGATGGTGTGCTGAGGTGGAGGCTGAAAAGGGATCATGTCTGAAATGCTTAAGGACAGACAACGGCCTTGAGTATTTGTCTAAAGAATTTGATGTTTTTTGCAACCTTAAAGGCATAAAGAGGTATAGGACTGTTCCGATGAATCCCCAACAAAATGGGGTGGCAGAGAGGGCCAACAGAACCATTTTGGAGAGGGTTAGGTGTATGCTTATTGCCTCTGGAATGGAGAAAAAATTCTGGGCAGAAGCAGCCTCTACAGCAGTCAGATTATTAAATAAGTGCCCCTCATCAGCCATTGGTGGTGACACTCCAGATTTCCGGTGGTATGGATCTTATGGAGGATATTCTGATTTGAGAACTTTTGGTTGCAAAGCATATGCTCATGTGAAGCAAGGAAAGCTGGAGCCTCGTGCTTTGAGGTGTGTGATGTTGGGTTACCAGCATGGAGTTAAAGGATATAGGCTGTGGTGTGTAGAGCCTGGAAATGGAAGGATAGTGATAAGCAGAGATGTCACTTTCTGGGAGAATGTTCTGCCATTCAAGAAATTTGCTGAAAAGGTAGCAGATGAATCTGGTGAAGACAGATCTAATTCTAGAATTGAGGTGGAGCTTGGGCCTCAGACTGATGTCCCTATTGCTGATTCTGGAGAGCCTTTGTATAATGAGCAGGTACCTCAATCACCTCGATCTGAAGCAGACCAAAGTCACATGGGAAACTGGAAACTTGCAAGAGACAGATCAAGGAGAGTGATTAAGCCACCAGCAAGATACTCTGATGCAGAGTTTCTGTTTCATGCTTTGATGGTGGCAGAAGAGGTTGAGTATTTAGAGCCTAATTCATACAACGAGGCTATGCAAGGCAAGGAATGGGAAAGGTGGATGCAAGCAATGATTGAAGAGATAGAGTCCTTGCTCAAAAATGGCACTTGGGTGCTGGTTGAAAAACCTGATGGGAGAAGGGTTGTTAGTTGCAAGTGGATTTTTAAAAGGAAGATTGAAGCATCTCCAACAGAAGGTGTGAGGTTCAAGGCTCGGTTGGTTGCAAGAGGTTCACACAGGAGCATGGTGTGGATTTTGAGGAGGTGTTCAGTCCAGTAGTTAAGCATGCCTCTATCAGGATATTGTTGGCTATTGTTGCTAGGAGAGACTGGGAATTAGAGCAACTCAATGTAAAGACGGCCTTCTTGCATGGTGACCTTAAAGAAACCATATATGCAGCAACCTGAGGGATTCATCAGGCCTGAAGACAAAGGGAAGGTTTGTCTACTGAAAAAGAGTATATATGGGTTGAAACAGGCCTCTAGACAATGGCATAGGAAGTTTGATGAGCACATGATCAAGATTGGTTTTGTGAGCTCGAATTTTGATGAGTGTGTGTATATTAAACATGAAGGTGGAGCTGCAGTTGCATACCTATTGCTTTATGTTGATGACATGCTATTGGCTGGGGCTTGCAATACTGAAATCCAGAAGGTCAAAGATGAGTTGAGTTCAGTGTTTGAGATGAAAGATCTGGGCTCTGCTAAGAGGATTCTGGGGATGACAGTCATCAGAAATAGAAAAGAAAAGAAAATTTGGCTCACTCAGACTGACTATGTGTTGAGATTATTGAAGAAGTTTGGGTTGGACGAGGTTAAAGAAGTGACAGTGCCTATGGGGCATCACTTTAAGCTGTCAATGGAGCAAAAGCCACAAACTGAGGCAGAGATGATTGAAATGCAAAAGATCCCATATGCAAGCATGATTGGAAGTGCTATGTATGCTATGATTAGCACAAGGCCTGACATAGCTCAGGCCGTATCAGCAACCTCAAGATATATGTCCAACCATGGCAAGGAACACTGGTCAGCTTTGAAATGGTTGATGAAATACTTGAAGGGTGCTAGCAATGTTGGCATTCTATTTGATGGTTGACTCTGATGTATTTACTCTTTATGGCTCTGCTGTTAGATGGAAGAGCAGTTTGCAGGCAGTGGTTGCATTGTCAACTACTGAGGCAGAGTTTATGGCTCTAGCTGCTGCGGTGAAGGAAAGCTTCTGGCTAAGGGGGATATTGGGTGATTTTGGAGTAGTTCAAGAAACAATAGGGATTGGCTGTGATAATTCAAGTGCAATCAGCTTAGCCAAGCACCAAGTATACCATGAAAGGAGCAAGCACATTGATGTGCGTTTACACTTCATCCGAGAGAAGATTGAGGAGGGTGAAGTGAAGGTGTTCAAGGTAGACACTGCAGAGAATCCGGCTGACATGTTAACTAAGCCGCTACCTAAGGCAAAGCTAAAGTTGTGTATGGAACTGGTGAATCTGAGCAGCCTGGATCATGGGTGAGTTGAGTAATCAAGGTGGAGATTTGTGAGTATGATGACTCAATCTCACCTAAGATCGAAGATGATTCCAGCTAAGTGAAGAAGAAGAGCTGTTAAAGCTGATCTCAAGCTTCAACACTCAGGAGCCGTCCGATGCGATCTTAATTGGGAGTTTAAATCCTGATCGTCCGATTCAACTAACCGTTGGATATTAGTTTTAAATGGCTGTTGTGAAATTAGTGAGTTAGTTTTCAATTTCGTGTGTGAGCTGAGCTCGTTTTTCTCTCTCGATTCAATAAGAAATTTTTCTTCCAAATCCATTCCACACTTTCAATTCAAGCTCGCGTTCATCCAATCTAACATAGGCCTTAGCCATATCTAGCTTGAGGGCCAGATTAGGCGAGTTTGCCTTCTGAATGAGCGACCTGCCGATGTCGTGAATCAGTTCCTGAGCCAAGAGCACATTATCACTAAGCAAGCGACCCTTTACAAAACCGCTCTGGTTCGGCGCCACAACCTGAGGAAGCAGCGGCACCAAACGCGATGTCAAGATCTTGGAGATGATCTTGTTGGTCACGTTGCAAAGGCTGATCGGCCTGTACTCAGCCCAGGTCGCCGGGCTTGCCTTCTTCGGCAAGAGTATGATGGTCGTGGCTGTGAAGCTGCGGGGCATAGGAGCTCCTAAGAAGAAGTCCGCCACTACTGCCACCACCTCTGCTCCTACGATGTCCCAACAGTGCTGGAAGAAAAGAGACGAGAAGCCATCCGGTCCCGAGGCACTGTCCCCACTGATGCCAAAGACCGTCGCCCTCACCTCATCAAAGTCAGGAACTGCACAGAGGCCCTCGCGGTCCACGGACTCTGGGAGACCGCGCAAGAGATCAAGGTCCGGCTGCTCCAAGTGCTCAACGTCTGACGTGACAAGCCGCTGGAAGTAGTCAACCGCCGACTGTCTGATGTCCTCCTCCGACGTGAGAGTCTGTCCTCCTGCCTGAATGGCGTGAATCCGGGACTTCACCCGCTTCTGTCGCACCCACCCGTGGAAGAATTTGGAGTTCCTTTCGCCTTCTGCCGCCCACCGAATGGCAGCCTTCTGCTTCTAGAAATCCTCCTCCATCCTAGTGCGGAGTACGTAGAAAGCGGTGCAACGGCTAAGCTCATTCCTGTGGGCACCCGTGGGGTCCCCGTCGTAAGCCGCCTACGCAGCGGCAACTGCCTCCTCTGCCTCCCTCAGCTTTTCAAAGATGTTCCCAAAGACCTCCCTGTTCCAACCCTTGAGAAAACCCTTAACTCTGCTGAGTTTGAACTGAAGATTAAGCATGCCGAAGAAGCCCGTCTCCGCCGTCCACACTCTGGCAATCTCATCCCTGAAAGTGTGATGCCTAACCCACATGTTCTGAAACCTAAACGAAGGCCTCGGAATCTGAGCCGTGAGCTAGCACCGCACAAGCAAAGGGGCATGATCTGAAGAGATCCTAGGCAAATGAGTCACCCTAGTAGCCGCAAAGGCGGTCGTCCAGTGCTCCCCGAGAAGAACTCTGTCCAATCTCTCCCAGAGCCCACTCCTCGTCCATGTGAACGGTGGGCCATCAAAGCCTGGGTCCAGAAGCTGGCAGTCTGCTACGGCGTCGGCGAAGTCCATCATCTCTCCGTGCCTGTCTGTCGTGCTGCCCTGTCTCTCTTCCTCCAACAAGAAGATGTTGAAGTCACCACCAACAAGCCAGGGGGCCCCGTCAGTAGCTAGAGAGATGTCCCTGAGCTTATTCCACAGATCGTATCTCCCCTCCCTCGAGCACTTAGCGTACACAATGGAGAGATAGATTGAAAAAGGGAATGTCGCAGCAGAAACTCGGACGTGAAGGACCTGCTCAGAGTCGTCAATGACCTCGACCTGCCAGTCCCTGTGAGAGAAGATCCAAATCTTGCCGTTTGTGTTCGAACACCTAAACTGCAACCCAAATCGCCTACTAAAGAAAGAAGGCTGGGGATCCGTCTGGGGCTCAAGCACCGCGGCAAACAAAACACTGTACATATATACCATATTTTTTAAAGTGCCCTGGGTAGTAGAGTTGGCTATCCCCTGGGCATTCCAAATCATGAAGTGAGAAGACATGGGAAACTCAGTAGGCTCCCGAGGCCGAAAGCCTCGCCTTCTTCGATGAACCCTCTGCGGGAGGGGAAGTGCATCCAATGTACTGCAGCACCGGATCCGAGGTTTCAAGCCTCGTGTTCGGTACCTCACAAATCATATGATCCTGGTGGTCATCGCTGTCTACCTCAACCTCAGCATCATCCGAGGGAAAATCCTCCAAGGCCCCGAACATGTTGTCGCCATGCACAACCATCGCTAGGGGGTCGTACCCAAAGCCGCGTGTAATAGATGGCGATCTGGACCTAGAGACCCTCTCTCTCCCTGACGAGGACTCATCTACCTCCATTCCCTGATGTCCCTCGCCGTCTGACACTGTCCTCGCCGAGGTGGCTTTCGCTTGCATCTTCTCTCGGTGCCTCTCTCGTCGCCTCTCGTACCAAGCTGCGCTCTTGAAGTTCTTCTTCTTCTTAGGCATGATGAACGTCGTCCCGAACAGCCTGTGAACCCTCTGCGACTACTGAAGAAGGCCCGGAGTGTAAGACGGGGCCAGGGGCCGGCTCTCTGATCACCAAGCCCTGGCTGCGCCTGTCCTGACGCCGTGGCTGTCCAACCTCAGGGGGTGGCCTCTCTGTAGCCTGCCTAGCAAAAGGCTGGAACCTCGGGCCCTGAGGCTGTATACTAGGGCCTGCCGGATGCGACTCTCCCTCTCTGTTGGGAGGAGGCCGGTTCTGTGGGGTCGGCCGTTGGGAGTAGTCCCTTTTTGGCGGCATAGGCCACCTCCCCGAAGCGTAGCATGACATTGCCGAGTGCCCCACGTGCTTGCACTCGTTACAATACAAAGGGATCTTGTCCCATTTCACCTTAAGTGTCACATGTTTACCTGCAATATCAATATCTATCTCCTCCGGAATAGGGCGCGACAAATCAACCTCGACACAAATCCGAGCAAAGGAGACGCGAGATCTAGTAATAGTAGCCCGATCAACTTGGACTGGCTTACCAAGCATCTCACCAATAGCAATCAACGAGGACTCCTCAAATAAATGCACATGTAAGGCAAGAATATTACACCAAATAGACACAATAGGGATTTAAAAAAAGGGGTCAAAATCTGGGGTCCACTTAAAGACACGCATAGGGTGATGCTCAACATACCAAACCGGCGAGTTATTAGGACCATTTAATATTTTCACATAGTCACGCATGTCGGAAAGTTGAATAAAAATATGCTTTGCATTTAAGAAATTCCAATATAAAGAGCCCACAAGTTTGAGGTTACCTAGGGCCTTTTGAATTTGGTGGGCAGGAGGGATGGAGTGAGAGAATTTTCCGACGATGGCAGGTCCTATACGGTCTGCAAGCATATAAGTCTCATTAGCCGAAAAGAAAAGACACGGTTTACCTTCGACAATGCGGACTTCTCCCCTTTTGTCGGCTTTTTCTCTATCAAGCAAAATAGGACCGTCGGCCGGCTGCCCCATCTTTAAAATATCAGCCATAGATCTCCCAAAAAAAGTTCTTGTTCGGTCACCATTATTTTCAACCGAATTAGATGCATGTTCCTTAAGAAATTTCCCATGTGTTTCTTTGTCCAAGTGAGCTTCTGCCTCCATCCGATCAGCCCAAGAATGGGGAGGAAGAGTAGCATTATTTGCAGCTTGGTTCGACGTTTGAGGCTGCTGGACAGCCGAAATAGGTGCAGCAGTTTGGGTGGCACAAATGGCAGTGATTGCCGTGGCTGGAGGAGGCTGTCTGGAGGTGATGATAGGGGGGAAATCTTCCAAGTTTGAGCAGGCAATAACGTTGGTAGCTTGAGGTTGTGTGGGTGGTTTGTCTTTATGAAGGCTGGATTGTTTTTGGCCGGTGAAAAGAGCAGTGGCGAGGTCTTTACCAACGGCAGAAGCTGCCTGAGATGGACGAGGCATATGGTGGGTATTCTTTTTGAATTGAGCAGCATGTCTGGGTTTGGTTTGCATTTTTTTGGGCTGGGGGGGATTGGCATCAGGCAGATAAGTGGGCTGGGACATAATTAGAAGGGAATTGGGCTGGGAAATAATTGGAAGGGAATTGGGCTGGGGTTGGAAGGATAATGGATGGGCTGGGAATTAATAGGGGAGGGACATTAATTAAAAGAAGGATCCAGCAAAGGGGATACCTGGGCCGAGGAAGACTCAAATGAATTAATCGGCGGCCCGCTAACAAGGCCCGATTTCGCCTCCTGAACGACGAGTGTTCGAACCTCCATGAGGTCGAATTGATGACTTTCTTCAACCGAGGCAGCAGGTGTGAGATCCAGGGATCGATTCTCGACAGGAACAATTGACAGATCACTAACTCCATTCATGCAGCCATGCCCTGCTGTCACACGCTGATCTTTCTCCAAAAAATGAGCCGCTTTTCCTTGATTTTTGGTACCTTCTAGTGATGGGTATTTCAGCTTTGCATTTAATGCATGTCCACTCCTCATGCAAGCATGCATGCTAGTTCCAATAGCTCCACAATTCTCAAAAAACGGCTGGTCATTCACGTCTGAAAAAGAGCCGTTCCTTCCATGCTTCGATGATGACTCGACGCCACCCACTCCACGATTCTCGTGACTTTGCACCTTCCCCAAGCATGGGTTCTCACCCAAAGTCCTCTCCTGAAACCGAGGAGCTGCAACACGCGAATTTGCAAGGTACGAAACCGCTTCCTCTACCATCTCCGTCGTCTTCCTCGGCGAGCGATAATCACCATCAAAATGAGGGATGAAGATGACGGAAATTTAGAGAGAGAAAGTGACGAAAATAAAATGGCCGGAAAACGGCCAAAAACACGACGACGACTAAAACTAAAACGCTAGAACCACTCATAAGACTCAAACGAAGAAGATGGGTGGAAAAAACAAGAACAAAAAAAGTGAAAAAAGGACGAGATCGGATTTTGAAAAAACAAAGGGTTAGAGAGCATTGTGTGTTTTTAGTGTGTGTGATTTGCATGCAAGGGCATGAATGGTTTTTTCGTATAGGGTTTAGGGTTTTTTTTTTTTAAATTAACTTCATATATTTATATCATATATATGAAGGAGGAAATTACAAATCAACTCCTATAACAAGGAGGAAAGACAAATTACGCCACCCAGGGTTCGAACTCGAGACCTCTAGGATGGACGCGGTATCCAGCACCCTTTACCGCTAGGCCAAGGGGCTTGGATCGTATAGGGTTTAGGGTTTAGGGGTTAAGGTTTATGGTTAGGGATTAGGTTTAGGGTTTTTTAGACGATGGATTTTTGCCGGAAAACACAATTAACTAATTTTTGGAGCTTATTTTTAATTTCTTAGTTTTCGTTTTGTTTCGTTTTGAGTTTAAAAATTTTAATAGCAATTTTGGGAATAAATTTGAACTTCTAGTTTTCATTTTATTTCCTACTGTATTTTAGGTTATTCTAAACAATTATAAATACAGTGATTTCCTTTAGTTTTGACTATAATATTTAGACAATGGACTAAGGCCAATTTTCTAGTCTTTATTTTCTTTTCTTTAGAGTATTTAAGGTTTTCTAAACTCTTATAAATAGTGTTGTCCTTGTTTTGAATACTGTTTTGGACAATGAATTTTGGACATTTCACATCATATAAGGAAAAAAATTAATTTACATTATTTTTGGATTATTATTTTTAATATTCTAGTTTTCGTTTCTTTTTCTTGTGAGTTTTCGGGATTTTCGTAACACTTATAAATAGGGATGTCCTTGTTTAGGGTTTAGGATTTGTGGTTTAGGGACAAGGTTTATGGTCTAGAGTTTTGGGTTTTGGACAATGGATTTTGGCCGAATAACACAATTTACTGTATTTGGGGCCTAATTTTAATTTTACTAGTTTTCGTTTTATTTCATAATGAGTTTTTAGGGTATTCTACGCACTCATAATATCGATTTCTTTGTTTTGACTATATTTTTCAGAAAATGGATTACGGCCAATTCTCTAGTTTTCATTTTAATTCCTTTAGAGTTTTTAGGGTTTTCAAAACTTTTTTAAAAAGGCCATTGATATGACTACGTTTTTTGGACAATGGACTCTGGCCATTTAACATTGTACACGAAAAAAATAATTTAATTTATTGTGGCAAAATTTTAAATTTCCTAGTTTTTTTTTGTTCCTTTTCAGTTTTAAGGATTTTCTAAACACTTATAAATCGCGATGTCCGTGTTAGGGCCTAGGATTTACAGTTTAGGGTTTGGGTTTTAGATTTTTAGACGTTGGATTTCGGTTGAAAAACACATTTTACTGTTTTTTGGGGCTTCATTTTTATTTTCGTAGCTTTCGTTGTATTTCCTTTCGAGTTTTTAATTTTTAATAGCAATTTTGGTGATAATTTTTATTTTCTAGTTTTTCGTTTTTTCCTACTGAAATTTAAGGGTATTCTAAACACATATAATTATCGATTTCTTTGATTTAACTATACTTTTCATACAATGGATTACGACCAATTTTCTAGTTTTCAATTTATTTCCTTTAGAGTTTTTAAGGTTTTCTAAATTCTATTAAAAAGTGTTGTTCTTGGTTTTACTACATTTTTTGGATAATGAATTTTGACTATTTCACATCATATAGGGAATAAATTAATTTATTATTTTGTGATTATTTTTAATTTTCTAGATTTCATTTTATTTCCTTTTTCATTTTTTAGGATTTTCTAAACACTTATAATAGTGATGTTTTTGTTTAAGGTCTAGGGTTTAGGGTTTTTCTATAAAAAAAACTCATGTATAAAGGAGGAACTTAGAAATGATATCAAGAGGGCTCGAACTCGGCACCTCAAAACAATAATGTTTAAGCTCCATGCCGCTAGGACAAAAGCTCTGGATGAGTTTGGGTTTTGGGTTAGAGATTAGGTTTAGGGTTTTTTGACGATGGATTTTAGCCGGAAAACACAATTAACTGTTTTTTGAAACTTATTTTTAATTTATTAGTTTATGTTTTGTTTCGTTTTGAGTTTTAAAATTTTAATAGCAATTTTGGGAATAAATTTTAACTTTCTGGTTTTCATTTTATTTCCTACTGTGTTTTTAGGGTATTCTAAACAATTATAAATATATTAATTTCCTTGAGTTTTGACTATAATATTTAGACAATGGACTAAGGCCAATTTTCTAGCCTTTATTTTATTTTCTATTGAGTATTTAGGGTTTTCTAAACACTTATAAATAGTGATGTCCTTGTTTTTTTTTCCTAAAACACCATCACGACGGGGGTTAAGGCGGACCCCCAACGTGTATATATCAAAAATCACCAAAAGAACATACATCAGCCAAGCCCAAAAGTGACTCGGTCCGCACGAGAGATCCAATTCCCAAGAGCTAACAAAGCTACTATGGTATCCCCACAGACCGGGTACTAACCATCTAACAAAAGAGAGAATAAACATAACAAAGCTATACATCATAAAAAGAACAAGGATGATGGCCAAATGTTGGCCAAATCCGAAGGAAAACAAAAAACCATAGATCAAAACCACGAACCAAGTGAAGTAGTCATCCATCTCAATATCTGAATCTGAAGTTCGGATAACCCAACTAGTCCTTCCTGACGAGCGACTTTGGGTTTAGGGTTAAGGGTTTTTAAAAAAAAAAACTCCTGTATAAAGGAGAAAATTTAAAATGATATCAAGATGGCTCGAACTCGGCACCTCAAATAATAATGTCTAAGCTCAATGCCGCTAGGGCAAAGGCTCTAGACGGGTTTTTTTTTTTTGATGTCAAGAGGGTTCGAACTCGGCACCTCATGTAATAATGTCTAAGCTTCTTGCCGCTACGACAAATGCTCTGGATGGTTTTTTTTTTCCTCAAACACCTTAGCGGTGGGGGGTTAGGCATACCCCCAACCTGTCCATATCATCCAAAATGGTAAAAGTCATAAACATACATAGTCCAAGCCCGAAAGTGACTTGAAATTGAAAATCAAGCTAAGACAGCCCCACAAGTTGGGTGCTATCTATCAATCAATCAAGCAAAAAGCTATGTAAAAAAGGAACCAAAACATACGTGCCCATGGTTGGTCATAAGGAAGAAAAAAGTTATACAAATCAAAAACTAAAAACCAAGTCGATCATCTATCTCGGTACCTGAATCTGAAGTTTGGATAGCCCAACTGGTCCATCCTCACAAGTGCCTTCAAGTACCGAGGTGCTGTATCCGCATCGAAGAATGTGAGGGCAGGGGTCTGGACCCCCCTACCTGCTAAAAAATCCGCTGCTCGATTGCCCTCCCGATGGATGTGAGAGAAGCGCGTCTGCAGCTGTGAGAGCAAAAGACGAATGCTAACCATGTGGTGTCGCACGTCCGCTGCTCCCCTACGATCTGAAGTGAACACCGCGACCACTGCTGCTGCATCCAACTCGACCCAGACCTGTGATGTGAACTCCATAGCCATCCTCAGACCATGAAGAAGAGCAAGAAGCTCCGCCTCAAAGCCCGACGCGGCTACAAGGGGCGTGCAAAAGGCCCTCAGGAGAGAACCGTCTGAACCACGAACCACTCCCCTACCACCAGCCTGTCCAGTCGAGGTAGAAAAGGCCCCGTCTGTGTTCAGCTTCACCCAAGGAGCATAAGGTGGATGCCAAAGAACACTCAAGGACCTCAGAACTCGCCGGCGAGTAGGAGCCATGGGCATGAAATCGACAGCCAAGGTGCAACCACGCCAATGAAGGGGGACTAGCACACCCGCCGCCACCAAAGTCCGCAACTGATGTACAACCTGCCAAATCACATGGGAAGCACGAAATGAAATGTCGCGATGCTTGCAGCTATTTCTCTCCGTCCAAATGAACCAGTAGACCAAACAAGGAATAATGAAGCTGATGTGCATGGTGGGAGCCCTGTGAGAGGACCTCCACCAGAAACCTAATCTAAGTGCAATATCAGTGCACGTGTGAATGTGTGTGCGTATATCGGGAAACCAGCCATCAAAGTAGTCCCAAACAAACCTCGCCGACTGAATAGACACAAACAAATGCTGTAAAGACTAGACAGAAGAAGAAGAGACACAATACAGACACTTGGAAGCAAGGGAAATACCATGGGACTGCACATGACAATCAACAGGGATCTTCTGAAGGAGGAGGCGCCAGATGAACACGGAGGTAGTCGGGGTCAGCCCAGCATTCCACACCATGCGAATGTCGAAGTGTCTAGGGGACCGAGTCTGGATGAGCTCCCAAGCTGAGGCCGTCGAGAACTCGCCATCACCAGTCAGACTCCATCGCATCACATCCCTACCGCCCACCTCAATCGGCACAGCCCTGATAACATCCAAAACATGCGCAGGCAAAGCATACCGAACAAGCAATTCATGCAGTTTATCATCATGCCAAGCACCATCACGCAAGAAACAAGAAACCTTGTTGGGTGGGAAAGCAGTCCCAGGCTGACAATAGGTCCGAAGGGGACGATCCCCGACCCACACGTCATCCCAGAAGCTGATCTTCCCCTCGCCAAGGGACCATCTAATGAAACAATGCACATGCTGCCTAATGACAGTGAGACGACGCCAAATAGGACTATCATACGAAGCACAAGGAGCAACAAAGACACGTCCACGATGATTACATTACTTACTCAAAGTGTATTGCGCCCACAAGGAATCCTGTGAGAGGAATCTCCACCAGAGCTTAATGCTGAAAGCGGTGACCAGCTCGGGGAGGCGACGGATGCCAAGGCATCCCTCATCCAACGACAAACAGATCTTATTCTTCCAACTGACCCAGTGAATCTTTTTCTGTTGTCCAACGGTGCCCCAAAAGAATCTGGCCATAATCTGCTCCAGCTCCCTCAACCAGTACCCATAGGGCTCCATGACCTGAAGGATGTGGAGCGGGATAGTCATCAGGGTGCTCTTGATCAGAGCAAGACGGCCCCCAAGAGAGAGATGTCTGTGGGACCAGCTGTGGATCCGGTCCACCATCTTCTGTCGGATGTCGAGGAGGAAGTCAGCCTTCAGGTTGCCTTTATAGATGGGCACCCCGAGGTATGTGAAAGGGAACGAGCCCATCTGGAAGCCTCCGACCTCCGCCACCGTATCTGCCCATGATTCAAACCTCGGGTGCAAGAAGAAGTGACTCTTTCCCCGATTCACCATCTGACCAGACACTGCAAAATAGTGGTCAAGGCAGTGCGTGAGTCTCTCAACTGCCTCCCTATGCGCCCTGGTGAAGATGATGATGTCATCAGCATAGGAGAGGTGGGAGATGGTGGGCGATGATCTAACAGCTCTGTACGCCATGTCTGGATGGGAATCAACCAGCCTGTCCAAGCTCCTAGACAGGTAGTCTGCTGCGAGGACGAAGAGAGATGGGGAGAGAGGATCTCCCTGGCGAAGGCCCCGCGTCGACTGGAAGAAGCCCGCAGGGGACCCATTCACCAGAACCGAGAACCAGCACGAGGAGATGCACCGTCTGATCATACTCACCCAACCCAGCGGGAATCCCATCCTCTCAAGCACCATGAGAAGAAAAGGCCACTGCACTCTATCATACGCCTTTGCCATGTCCAGCTTGAGTGCTAGATTAGGCGATGGGGCCCTCTTGAGGATCTTCCCCCCGATGTCGTGAATCATCTCCTTAGCCAAAAGAACATTATCGCAAAGCAAGCGACCCTTCAGGAAACCACTCTGGTTTGGTGATGATCTTGTTGGTCACGTTGCAAAGGCTAATAGGCCTGTACTCCGCCCAAGTCTCTGGGTTGGCCTTCTTCGGCAGGAGAATGATCGTCGTGGCTGTAAAACTGCGAGGCATAGGGGCACCCAGGAAGAAGTCCTCGACTGCGGCGACCACATCTGCACCCACAATGTCCCAACAACGCTGGAAGAACAGGGACGAGAAGCCATCCGGACCTGAAGCACTGTCTCCACTGATGCCAAAAACTGCTGCTCTGACCTCATCTGAATCTGGCACTGCACAAAGACCCGGGCGGTCCACTGAGTATGGCAAGCTGTGCAGGATGTCAAGATCGGGCTGTCCCAGCTGCTCGATGTCTGACGTGAGGAGCTGCTGAAAGAACCCAACCGCTGACTGTCTGATCTCCTCCTCTGAGGTGAGGCTCTGGCCGCCTGCCTGAATCACGTGAATGCTGGACTTCACCCTCTTCTGTCGGACCCACCCATGAAAGAACTTAGAATTCCGCTCGCCCTCTGTCGCCCATCGAATGGCAGCTTTCTGCTTCCAAAAATCCTCTTCCATCCTAGTGCGGAGGACATACTCTGCGGTGCACCTATTGAGCTCAGCCCTGTGCGTGGGTGTGGGATCCCCATCATACGCCGCCTGGGCCAAGGTGACCGCCTCCTCTGCCTCTCTCAACCTCTCAATGATGTTCCCGAAGACGTCTCTGTTCCATCTCTTGAGGAAACCTTTAACCCGATTGAGCTTGAACTGAAGATTAATCATACCAAAGAACCCCGTGTCTTCCTCCCATGCCCTGGCAATCTCCTCCGTGAAAGTATGATGTCGGGTCCACATGTTTTGAAATCTGAAAGACGGCCTCGGAATCTGTAAAGAAGCCTGGCACCTGACTAGGAGGGGAGCGTGATCTGAAGATATCCTAGGCAGATGAGTGACCCGAGTAGCTGCAAAAACCGTCGTCCAATGTTCCCCAAGCAAAACTCTATCGAGTCTCTCCCAAACCCCGTTCCGTGTCCAAGTGAAATCAGGACCATCGAAGCCAGGATCAAAAAGCTGACACTTTGCAATCGCATCTGCAAAATCCATCATCTCACCGTGTCTCTCTGATGTGCCACCCCGTCGCTCATCCTCCGTGAGGAAGATGTTGAAGTCACCTCCAACGAGCCAAGGTGATCCATCTGTCAACAGGGAAATCTCTCTGAGCTTGTCCCACAAGCTATATCTGCCCACCCTCGTGCACTTGGCATACACAATCGAGAGGTGAATGGGAACGGGAAAGATGGCGGCCGTAACTCTCACATGCAGGACCTGATCCGAGTCGTAGACCACCTCAATCTCCCAGTCTCTATGGGTTTTTTAGACGATGGATTTTTCCCGGAAAACAAAATTAACTAATTTTTGGAGATTATTTTTAATTTCTTAGTTTTCGTTTTGTTTCGTTTTGAGTTTAAAAATTTTAATAGTAATTTTGGGAATAAATTTGAACTTCTAGTTTTCATTTTATTTCCTACTGTGTTTTTAGGTTATTCTAAGGCCAATTTTCTAGTCTTTATTTTCTTTTCTTTAGAGTATTTAGGGTTTTCTAAACTCTTATAAATAGTGTTGTCCTTGTTTTGAATATTGTTTTGGACAATGAATTTTGGACATTTCACATCATATAAGGAAAAAAATTAATTTACATTATTTTTGGATTATTATTTTTAATATTCTAGTTTTTGTTTCATTTCCTTGTGAGTTTTCGGGATTTTCGTAACACTTATAAATAGGGATGTCCTTGTTTAGGGTTTAGGATTTGTGGTTTAGGGACTAGGTTTATGGTCTAGAGTTTAGGGTTTTGGACAATGGATTTTGGCCGAATAACACAATATACTGTATTTGGGGCCTAATTTTAATTTTACTAGTTTTCATTTTATTTCATAATGAGTTTTTATGGTATTCTACGCACTCATAAATATCGATTTCTTTGTTTTGACTATATTTTTTAGAAAATGGATTATGGCCAATTCTCTAGTTTTCATTTTAATTCCTTTAGAGTTTTTAGGATTTTCAAAACTTTTTTAAAAAGGCCATTGATATGACTACGTTTTTTGGACAATGGACTCTAGCCATTTCACATTGTACACGAAAAAAATAATTTAATTTATTGTGGCAAAATTTTAAATTTTCTAGTTTTCATTTTTTGTTCCTTTTCAGTTTTAAGGATTTTCTGAACACTTATAAATCGTGATGTCCGTGTTAGGGCCTAGGATTTACGGTTTAGGGTTTGGGTTTAAGATTTTTAGACGTTGTATTTCAGTTGAAAAACACATTTTACTGTTTTTTGGGGCTTCATTTTTTTTTCGTAGCTTTCGTTGTATTTCCTTTCGAGTTTTTAATTTTTAATAGCAATTTTGGTGATAATTTTTATTTTCTAGTTTTTCGTTTTTTCCTACTGAAATTTAAGGGTATTCTAAACACTTATAATTATCGATTTCTTTGATTTAACTATACTTTTCATACAATGGATTACGACCAATTTTCTAGTTTTCAATTTATTTCCTTTAGAGTTTTTAAGGATTTCTAAATTCTATTAAAAAGTGTTGTTCTTGGTTTTACTACATTTTTTGGATAATGAATTTTGACTATTTCACATCATATAGGGAAAAGATTAATTTATTATTTTATGATTATTTTTAATTTTCTAGATTTCATTTTATTTCCTTTTTTATTTTTTAGGATTTTCTAAACACTTATAATAGTGATGTTTTTGTATAAGATCTAGGATTTAGGTTTTTTCTATAAAAAAAACTCATGTACAAAGGAGGAACTTAGAAATGATATCAAGAGGGCTCGAACTCGGCACCTCAAAATAATAATGTTTAAGCTCCATGCCGCTAGGACAAAGGCTCTGGATGAGTTTGGGTTTTGGGTTAGAGATTAGGTTTAGGGTTTTTTGACGATGGATTTTAGCCGGAAAACACAATTAACTGTTTTTTGAAGCTTATTTTTAATTTCTTAGTTTACGTTTTGTTTCGTTTTGAGTTTTAAAATTTTAATAGCAATTTTGGGAATAAATTTTAACTTTCTGGTTTTCATTTTATTTCCTACTGTGTTTTTAGGGTATTCTAAACAATTATAAATATAGTGATTTTCTTGAGTTTTGACTATAATATTTAGACAATGGACTAAGGCCAATTTTCTAGCCTTTATTTTATTTTCTATTGAGTATTTAGGGTTTTCTAAACACTTATAAATAGTGATGTCCTTGTTTAAGGTTTAGGGTTTAGGGTTTAGGGTTTTTTTATAAAAAAAACTCCTGTATAAAGGAGAAAATTTAAAATGATATCAAGTGGCTCGAACTAGCACCTCAAATAATAATGTCTAAGCTCAATGCCGCTAGGGCAAAGGCTCTAGACGGGTTTAGAGTATAGGGTTTAGGGTTTAGGGGTTAAGGTTTATGGTTAGGGATTAGGTTTAGGGTTTTTTAGACGATGGATTTTTCCCGGAAAACACAATTAACTAATTTTTGGAGCTTATTTTTAATTTCTTAGTTTTCGTTTTGTTTCGTTTTGAGTTTAAAAATTTTAATAGCAATTTTTGGAATAAATTTGAACTTCTAGTTTTCATTTTATTTCCTACTGTGTTTTTAGAGTATTCTTAACAATTATAAATACAGTGATTTCCTTTAGTTTTGACTATAATATTTAGACAATGGACTAAGGCCAATTTTCTAGTCTTTATTTTCTTTTCTTTAGAGTATTTAGGGTTTTCTAAACTCTTATAAATAGTGTTGTCCTTGTTTTGAATACTGTTTTGGACAATGAATTTTGGACATTTCACATCATATAAGGAAAAAAATTAATTTACATTATTTTGGATTATTATTTTTAATATTCTAGTTTTCGTTTCATTTCCTTGTGAGTTTTCGGGATTTTCGTAACACTTATAAATAGCGATGTACTTGTTTAGGGTTTAGGATTTGTGGTTTAGGGACAAGGTTTATGGTCTAGAGTTTAGGGTTTTTGGATAATGGATTTTGGCTGAATAACACAATTTACTGTATTTGGGGCCCAATTTTAATTTTACTAGTTTTCGTTTTATTTCATAATGAGTTTTTAGGGTATTCTACGCACTCATAAATATCGATTTCTTTGATTTGACTATATTTTTCAGAAAATGGATTACGGCCAATTCTCTAGTTTTCATTTTAATTCCTTTAGAGTTTTTAGGGTTTTCAAAACTTTTTTAAAAAGGCGATTGATATGACTACGTTTTTTGGATAATGGACTCTGGCCATTTCACATTGTACACGAAAAAAATAATTTAATTTATTGTGGGAAAATTTTAAATTTTCTAATTTTCATTTTTTGTTCCATTTTAGTTTTAAGGATTTTCTGAACACTTATAAATCGCGATGTCCATGTTAGGGCCTAGGATTTACGGTTTAGGGTTTAGGATTTTTAGACGTTGGATTTCGGTTGAAAAACACATTTTACTATTTTTTGGGGCTTAATTTTTATTTTCATAGCTTTCATTATATTTCCTTTCGAGTTTTTAATTTTTAATAGCAATTTTGGTGATAATTTTTATTTTCTAGTTTTTCATTTTTTTCCTACTGAAATTTTAGGGTATTCTAAACAGTTATAATTATCGATTTCTTTTATTTAACTATACTTTTCATACAATGGATTACGACCAATTTTCTAGTTTTCAATTTATTTCTTTTAGAGTTTTTAAGGTTTTCTAAATTCTATTAAAAAGTGTTGTTCTTGGTTTTACTACATTTTTTGGATAATGAATTTTGACTATTTCACATCATATAGGGAATAAAATTAATTTACTATTTTGTGATTATTTTTAATTTTCTTGATTTCATTTTATTTCCTTTTTCATTTTTTAGGATTTTCTAAACACTTATAAATAGTGATGTTTTTGTTTAAGATCTAGGATTTAGGGTTTTTCTATAAAAAAAACTCATGTATAAAGGAGGAACTTAGAAATGATATCAAGAGAGCTCGAACTCGGCACCTCAAAACAATAATGTTTAAGCTCCATGCCGCTAGGACAAAGGCTCTGGATGAGTTTGGGTTTTGGGTTAGAGATTAGGTTTAGGGTTTTTTGAAGATGGATTTTAGCCGGAAAACACAATTAACTGTTTTTTGAAGCTTATTTTTAATTTCTTAGTTTACGTTTTGTTTCGTTTTGAGTTTTAAAATTTTAATAGCAATTTTGGAAATAAATTTTAACTTTCTGGTTTTCATTTTATTTCCTACTGTGTTTTTAGGGTATTCTAAACAATTATAAATATAGTGATTTCCTTGAGTTTTGACTATAATATTTAGACATTGGACTAAGGCCAATTTTCTAGCCTTTATTTTATTTTCTATTGAGTATTTAGGTTTTTCTAAACTCTTATAAATAGTGTTGTCCTTGTTTTGAATATTGTTTTGGACAATGAATTTTGGCCATTTGACATCATATATGGAATAAAATTAATTTACATTATATTTGGATTATTATTTTTAATATTCTAGTTTTCGTTTCATTTCCTTGTGAGTTTTCGAGATTTTCGTAACACTTATAAACAGCGATGTCCTTGTTTAGGGTTTAGGATATGTGGTTTAGGGACAAGGGTTATGGTCTAGAGTTTAGGGTTTTTGGACAATGGATTTTGGCCGAATAACACAATTTACTGTATTTAGGGCCGAATTTTAATTTTACTAGTTTTCGTTTTATTTCATAATGAGTTTTTAGGGTATTCTACGCACTAATAAATATCGATTTCTTTGTTTTGACTATATTTTTCAGAAAATGGATTACGACCAATTATCTAGTTTTCATTTTAATTCCTTTAGAGTTTTTAGGGTTTTCAAAACTTTTTTAAAAAGGCCATTGATATGACTACGTTTTTTGGACTATGGACTCTGGCCATTTCACATTGTACACGAAAAAAATAATTTAATTTATTGTGGCAAAATTTTAAATTTTCTAGTTTTCATTTTTTGTTCCTTTTTAGTTTTAAGGATTTTCTGAACACTTCTAAATCGCGATGTCCGTGTTAGGGCCTAGGATTTACGGTTTAGGGTTTAGGATTTTTAGACGTTGGATTTCGGTCGAAAAACACATTTTACTGTTTTTTGGGGCTTAATTTTTATTTTCGTAGCTTTCAATATATTTCCTTTCGAGTTTTTAATTTTTAATAGGAAATTTGTTGATAATTTTTATTTTCTAGTTTTTCATTTTTTTCCTACTTAAATTTTAGGGTATTCTAAACACTTATAATTATCGATTTCTTTGATTTAACTATACTTTTCATACAATGGATTACGACCAATTTTCTAGTTTTCAATTTATTTCCTTTAGAGTTTTTAAGGGTTTCTAAATTCTATTAAAATGTGTTGTTCTTGGTTTTTCTACATTTTTTGGATAATGAATTTTGACTATTTCACATCATATAGGGAATAAAATTAATTTACTATTTTGTGATTATTTTTAATTTTCTAGATTTCATTTTATTTCCTTTTTCATTTTAGGATTTTCTAAACACTTATAAATAGTGATGTTCTTGTTTAAGGTCTAGGGTTTAGGGTTTTTCTATAAAAAAAAACTCATGTATAAAGGAGGAACTTAGAAATGATATCAAGAGGGCTCGAACTCGGCACCTCAAAACAATAATGTTTAAGCTCCATGCCGCTAGGACAAAGGCTCTGGATGGGTTTGGGTTTTGGGTTAGAGGTTAGGTTTAGGGTTTTTTGACGATGGATTTTAGCCGGAAAACACAATTAACTGTTTTTTGAAGCTTATTTTTAATTTCTTAGTTTACGTTTTGTTTCGTTTTGAGTTTTTAAATTTTAATAGCAATTTTGGGAATAAATTTTAACTTTCTGGTTTTCATTTTATTTCCTACTGTGTTTTTAGGGTATTCTAAACAATTATAAATATAGTGATTTCCTTGAGTTTTGACTATAATATTTAGACAATGGACTAAGGCCAATTTTCTAGCCTTTATTTTATTTTCTATTGAGTATTTAGGGTTTTCTAAACACTTATAAATAGTGATATCCTTGTTTAAGGTTTTTTTTTTTTTTTTCCTCAAACACCTTCACGGCGGGGGGTTAAGGCGGACCCCCAACCTGTATATATCAAAAATCACCAAAAGAACATACATCAGACGAGCCCAAAAGTGACTCGGTCCGCACAAGAGATACAAAACACAAGAGCTAACAAAGCTACTATGGTATCCCCACAGACCGGGTACTAACCATCTAACTAAAGAGAAAATAAACATAACAAAGCTATACATCCTAAAAAGAACAAGGATGATGGCCAAATGCGTGCCAAATCCAAAGACAATAAAAAAACCATAAATCAAAACCACGGACCAAGTGAAGAAGTCATCCATCTCGATATCTGAATCTGAAGTTCGGATAGCCCAACTGGTCCATCCTGACGAGCGACTTCAAATATCGAGGCGCTGAATCCGCATCAAAGAAGGTGATGGCAGGGGTCTGGACCCCCCTACCTGCCAAAAAGTCAGCTGGTCGGTTGCCCTCTCGAAAGATGTGAGAGAACATGAACTGTATCTGTGCGAGCAAAGTACGAATGCGAGCCATGTGATGTCTCACATCCGCTGCTCCTCCGCGTCCTGAAGTGAACACTGCGACCACTGCTGCCGCATCCATCTCGACCCAGACATGCGAGGAGAACTGCATAGCCAGTGTCAGCCCGTGAAGAAGAGCTAAAAACTCCGCCTCGAAGGCCGACCCAGCTGCGAGAGGCGTACAAAAGGCCCCCAAGAGAGAACCATCTGAGCCCCGAACCACTCCCCCACCGCCTGCCTGTCCCGTCGAGCTAGAAAAGGCCCCGTCGGTGTTCAGCTTTACCCAAGGATCGTCGGGTGGATGCCAAAGCACTTGCAGGGACCGTAGCACTCGCCGGCGAGGAGGAGCCAAAGGCATGAAGTCAACGGCCGGGGTGCAACCGCGCCAATGAAGGGGGACTAGCACACCCGCCGCCACCAAGATCCGCAGGTGCCGAACAACCTGCCAAATAACATGCGAAGAACGAAAAGAAATACCGCGATGCTTGCAGCTATTCCTCTCCGTCCAGATAAACCAGTATACCAAACAGGGAATGATGAAACTAATGTGCAAGGCGGTGGCCATGTGAGAGGACCTCCACCAAAAACCTAATCTAAGTGCAATGTCAGTGCACGTGTGAATGTGTGTGCTGATGTAAGGGAACCAGCCATCAAAGTAATCCCAAACCGATCTCGCCAGAGGACTTGACACAAACAAATGCTGAAACGACTCGACTGAAATAGAAGAGATACAACAGAGACACTTGGATGCAAGAGAGATACCACGGGCCTGAACATAACACTCAACAGGGAGCCTGTGGAGGAGGAGGCGCCAGATGAAGACAGAGATGGTAGGGGTCAGCCCAGCATTCCAAACCATGTGAAGTCCGAAATGTCTAGGGGACCGTGTCCGAATGAGCTCCCAGGCTGAGGCTGTCGAGAACTCGCCATCGCCAGTGAGGCTCCATCGCATCACATCCCGCCTGCCCACCTCAATCGGGACAGCCCTGATAAGATCCAACACATGCAAAGGCACACCATACAAAGCCAGATAATCATGCAGTTTTTCAACATGCCAAGTATGATCATACCAGAACCTAGAAACCTCAGCAGCAGGAAGATCAGTCCCGGGCGGACAATAGGTCCTAAGGGGGAGATCCCCGACCCACACGTCGTCCCAGAAACTAATCCGCCCTTTGCCTAGGGACCACCTAATGAGACCATGAACCTGACCCCTAATGTCCGTGAGACGATGCCAAATAGGACTATCATGCACAGAGTAAGGAGAAATGAAAGCACGACCAGCATGGAAACAATACTTGCGCATGGTGAACTGCGCCCAAAGTGAATCCTGCGCGAGAAATCTTCACCAGAGCTTGATGCTGAAAGCTTTGACGACCTCGCGGAAACGACGGATGCCGAGGCCTCCCTCATCCAACGGCAGACAAATCTTCTTCTTCCAGCTAACCCAGTGAATCTTCCTCTGCTCCCCAATAGTACCCCAAAAGAACCGGGCCAAGATCTCCTCCAATTCCCTCATCCAATACTGATACGGCTTCATGACTTGGAATATGTGAAGAGGGATGGTGACAAGGGTGCTCTTGATCAGAGCGAGGCGCCATCCAAGAGAAAGATGTCTGTGAGACCAGCTGTGAATCCGGTCCACCATCTTCTGTCGGATATCTAAAAGGTAGCCGGCCTTCAGCCCCCCTTATAGATAGGGACACCAAGGTAAGTGAAAGGGAGGAATCCCTGTTGGAATCCACTCGCCTCTGCCACCTCAGCGGCCCAAGCGTCGAACTTCTCAAAGAGGTAGAAATGACTCTTTCCCCTGTTTACCATCTGACCCGACACGGCAGAATAGTGCTCGAGACAATGAACCAGCCTCTCCACGGACTGTCTGTGCGCCCTGACAAAAATGATAACGTCATCGGCATAAGACAAATGGGATATGGCCGACGCGCGCCTTGCACATCTATACTCCATATCGGGATGTGTGTCAACCAGCCTGTTCAAGCTCCTCGAAAGATAATCTGCAGCAAGCACGAACAGCGACGGCGATAACGGATCTCCCTGGCGAAGTCCCCTCGTAGACTGAAAGAAACCTGCCGGAGCCCCGTTCACGAGCACTGAGAACCAGCAAGAGGAGATGCAACGATCGACCATACTCACCCACCCCGGCGGGAATCCCATCTTCTCAAGCACCAGGAGGAGGAAAGGCCACTGCACTCGATCATAGGCCTTAGCCATATCTAGCTTAAGGGCCAGATTAGGCTACTTTGCCTTCTGAATGAGCGACCTGCCGATATCGTGAATCAATTCCTGAGCCAAGAGCACATTATCACTAAGCAAGCGACCCTTTACAAAACCGCTCTGGTTCGGCGCCACAACCTGAGGAAGCAGCGGCGCCAAACGCGATGTCAAGATCTTGGAGATGATCTTGTTGGTCACGTTGCAAAGGCTGATCGGCCTGTACTCTGCCCAGGTCGTCGGGCTTGCCTTATATCCTTGTTTAAGGTTTAGGGTTTAGGTTTTTTTTTATAAAAAAACTCCTGTATAAAGGAGGAAATTTAAAATGATATCAAGATGGCTCGAACTCGGCACCTCAGATAATAATGTCTAAACTAAATGCCGCTAGGACAAAGGCTATAGACGGGTTTAGGGTATAGGGTTTAGGGGTTAAGGTTTATGGTTAGGGATTAGGTTTAGGGTTTTTTAGACGATGAATTTTTGCCGGAAAACACGATTAACTAATTTTTGGAGCTTATTTTTAATTTCTTAGTTTTCGTTTTGTTTCGTTTTGAGTTTAAAAATTTTAATAACAATTTTGGGAATAAATTTTAACTTCTAGTTTTTATTTTATTTCCTACTGTATTTTATTTTAACAATTATAAATACAGTGATTTCCTTTAGTTTTGACTATAATATTTAGACAATGGACTAAGGCCAATTTTATAGTCTTTATTTTCTTTTCTTTAGAGTATTTAGGGTTTTCTAAACTTTTTTAAATAGTGTTGTCCTTGTTTTGAATACTATGTTGGACAATGAATTTTGGTCATTTCACATCATATAAGGAAAAAAATTAATTTACATTATTTTTGGATTATTATTTTTAATATTCTAGTTTTCGTTTCATTTCCTTGTGTGTTTTTGGGATTTTCGTAACACTTATAAATAGCTATGTCCTTGTTTAGGGTTTAGGATTTGTGGTTTAGGGACAAGGTTTATGGTCTAGAGTTTAGGGTTTTTGGACAATGGATTTTGGCCGAATAACACAATTTACTGTATTTGGGGCCTAATTTTAATTTTACTAGTTTTCGTTTTATTTCATAATGAGTTTTTAGGTATTCTACGCACTCATAAACATCGATTTCTTTGTTTTGACTATATTTTTCAGAAAATGGATTACGGCCAATTCTCTAGTTTTCATTTTAATTCCTTTAGAGTTTTTAAGGTTTTCAAAACTTTTAAAAAAAGTCCATTGATTTGACGACATTTTTTGGACAATGGACTCTGGCCATTTCACATTGTACACGAAAAAAATACTTTAATTTATTGTTGCAAAATTTTAAATTTTCTAGTTTTCATTTTTTGTTCCTTTTAAGTTTTAAGGATTTTCTTAACTCTTATAAATCGCGATGTCCGTGTTAGGGCCCAGGATATCCGGTTTAGGGTTTGTGTTTAGGATTTTTAGATGTTGGATTTCGGTCGAAAAACACATTTTACTGTTTTTGGGGCTTAATTTTTATTTTCGTAGCTTTCGTTGTATTTCCTTTCGAGTTTTTAATTTTTAATAGCAATTTTGGTGATAATTTTTATTTTCTAGTTTTTGTTTTTTTTCCTACTGAAATTTTAGGGTATTCTAAACACTTATAAATATCGATTTCTTTGGTTTAACTATACTTTTCATACAATGGATTACGACCAATTTTCTAGTTTTCAATTTATTTCCTTTAGAGTTTTTAAGGTTATCTAAATTCTATTAAAAACAAGGCAGGGAATGATAAAACTGATGTACAAGGTAGGAGCCCTGTGAGAGTACCTCCACCAAAAACCAAATCTAAGTGCAATGTCATTGCACGTGTGAATGTGTGTGCTAATGTATGGGAACCAGCCATCGAAGTAATCCCAAACAGATCTCGCCAACGGACTCGACACAAACAAATGCTGAAACGACTCGACTGAAAAAGAAGAGACGCAACACAGACACTTGGAAGCGAGAGAGATACCGCGAGTCTGAACATAACACTCAATAGGGACCCTCTGGAGGAGGAGGCGCCAGATGAAGATAGAGATGGTCGGGGTCAGCCCATCATTCCAAACCATGCGAAGTCTGAAATGTCTAGGGGACCGTGTCCAGATGAGCTCCCAAGGTGAGGCCGTCGAGAACTCGCCATCACCAGTCAGGCTCTATTGCATAGCATCCCGCCTGCCCGCCTCAATCGGAACAGCCCCGATAACGTCCAACACATACAAAGGGACACCATACAAAGCCAAATAATCATGCAATTTTTCAACATGCCAAGTATGATCACACCAAACCGAGAGACCTCAGCAACCGGAAGATCAGTCCTAGGCGACAATAGGTCCTAAGGGGGCGATCCCCGACCCACACATCGTCCCAGAAACTAATCCGCCCTTCACCGAGGGACCATCTAATGAGACCATGCACCTGACCCCTAATATCAGTGAGACGATGCCAGATAGGACTATCATGCGGAGAGTAAGGAGAAATAAAAGCACGACCAGCATGGAAACAACACTTGCGCATGGTGAACTGTGCCCATAAAGAATCTTGTGCGAGAAATCTCCACAAGAGCTTGATGCTGAAAGCTTTGACGAGCTCACGAAAACGACGGATGCCAAGGCCTCCCTCATCTAACGGAAAGCAAATCTTCTTCTTCCAGCTAACCCAATGAATCTTCCTCTGCTCCCCAACCGTGCCCCAAAAGAACCTGGCCATGATCTGCTCCAAATCCCTCATCCAGTACTCATACGGCTCCAGGACCTGGAAGATGTGAAGGGGGATAGTGACTAGGGTGCTCTTGATCAGAGCAAGGCGGCCTCCAAGAGAAAGATGTCTATGAGACCAGCTGTGAATCCGGTCCACCATCTTCTGTCTGATCTCTAAAAGGTAGTCGGCCTTCAGCCCCCCCTATAGATAGGCACTCCAAGGTATGTGAAAGAGAGGAGGCCCTGCTGGAATCCAATCACCTCTGCCACCTTAGCCGCCCAAGAGTCGAACTTCTGAAAGAGATAGATGTGACTCTTTCCCTTGTTCACCATCTGACCCGACACGGCAGAATAGTGCTCAAGGCAATGTACCAGCCTTTCCACGGACTGTCTGTGCGCCCTGAAAAAAATTGACAATGTCATGGCGCACGTCGAGCGCATCTATACGCCATGTCAGGATGTGTCCACAATCCTATACAAGCTCATCGAAAGATAGTCTGCTGCAAGCACAAACAACGAAGGCGATAACGGGTCTCCCTGGAGAAAAGGCCACTGCACTCGATCATAGGCCTTTGCCATATCTAACTTTACAGCCAGATTAGGGGAGTTTGCCTTCGGAATGAGCGACCTACTGATATCATGAATCATTTCCTGGGCCAGGAGCACATTATCGCTAAGCAAGCGACCCTTGACAAAACCGCTCTGGTTTGGCGCCATCGCTAGAGGAAGCAGCGGCGCCAAACGCGATGTGAAGATCTTGGTGATGATCTTGTTGGTCACATTGCAAAGGCTAATCGGCCTGTACTCCGCCCAGGTCGCCGGGCTTGCCTTCTAACACAAGAGAATGATGGTCGTGGCTGTGAAGCTGCGGGGCATAGGCGTTCCTAAGAAGAAGTCCTCCACTGCTGCACCACCTCTACTCCCACGATGTCCCAACAGTGCTGGAAGAAAAGAGACGAGTAACCATCCGGTCCTGAAGCGCTGTCCCCACTGATGCCAAAGACCACCGCTCTCACCTTATCTGAGTCGGGGACTGTACAAAGGTCGTCGCGGTCCACTGACTCTTGAAGACTACACAAGAGATCTAGGTCTGGCTACTCCAAGTACTCAACATCTGTCGTGAGTAGCTGCTGGAAGAAGCTAACCACCGACTATCTAATGTCCTCCTCTGACGTGAGAGTCTGGTCGCCTGCCTGAATGGCATGAATCTGTGACTTCACCCGCTTCTGTCGTACCCACTCATGGAAGAATTTGGAATTTCTTTCACCTTCTGCCGCCATCTAATGGTAGCCTTCTGCTTCCTGAAATCCTCTTCCATCCTAGTGCGGAGAACATAAAGAGCGGTGCACCGGCTAAGCTCACTCCTATGGGCTCCTGTGGGTTCCCGTCGTAAGGCGCCTATGCAATGGTAACTGCATCCTCTGTCTTCCTCAGCCTGTTGAAGATGTTCCATCCTTTGAGGAAACTCTCGACTCTGCTGAGTTTGAACTAAAGATTTAGCATACCGAAGAACCATGTGTCTGCCGCCCAGACTCTGGCGATCTCATCCCTGAAAGTGTGATGACGAACCCACATATTCTGAAACCTAAAGGAAGGTCTCAGAATCTATGTAGTGAGCTGGCACCGCACAAGCAAGGGGGCATGATCTGAAGAGATCCTAGGCAAATGAGTCACCCTAGTAGCTGCAAAGACGGTCGTCCAATGCTCCCCTAGAAGGACTCTATCTAATCTATTACAGAGCCCACTCCTCGTCCAGGTGAACTGTGGGCCATCGAAACCAAGGTCCAGAAGCTGGCAATTTGCGATGTCGTCATCGAAGTCCATCATTTCTCCGTGCATGTCTGTCGTGCTACCCTGTCTCTCCTCCCCAAGCAAGAAGATGTTGAAGTCTCCTCCAACAAGCCAGGGTACCCGTTAGTGGCTAAGGAGAGGTCCCTGAGCTTATTCCACAAATCATATCTCCTCTCCCTCGAGCACTTAGCGTACACTACGGAGAGATAGATTGAAAAAAGAATATAGCAGCAGTAACTCAGACATGTAGGACCTGCTCAGAGTCGTCAATAACCTCGACCTACCAATCTCTGCGAGAGAAAATCTAAATCTTGTCATTTATGTTCGAACACCTAAACTGCAACCCAAAACGCCAAGTAAAGAAAGAAGGGTGGGGATCTGTCCGAGGCACAAGCACCGCGGCAAACAACACACTATACATGTCGACCATGTTCTTCAAAGTGCCTTGGGTAGTAGTGTTCGCTATCCCCTGCGAATTCACGATCATGAAGTGGGCAGACATGGGAAACTTAGTGAACTCCCGAGGCCGAAAGCCTCGCCCTCTTCGGTGTACACTCCGCGGGAGGGGAAGTGTGTCCTATGTACTGCACCGTTGGCTCTGTAAATCGAATCCACCTGGTCGGGGCATCTACCATCATAGTATCATGGTGGGCATCAACCTCCTCCTCATTGTCATCTGAGGGGAAGTCCTCCAAGGCCCCGAACATGTTGTTGTCATGCAACACCATCGCTAGAGGACCGAACCCTAAGCCTAGTCTAAGTGAAGGTGAGAGCAATCTAGATCCCCGCTCACTCTCTGATGAGGACTCATTCGCCTCAGCTCCCCGCTGTCCCTCTCCGTCTGACACTGTCCTCGCCGAGCTGGCGGCTGTCCGTCTCTCGCTGCCTCTCGCGACTAGCAATGCTCTTCGTCTTCTTCTTCTTCTTAGGCGCAGCGAAACCCTCATCCTCTGCAACATGTGCACCTTCTGCGGCTGCTGAAGAAGATCCGGGATGTAAGACATAGCTAAGGGCAGTCTATCTAACCCTCATCTCCTGGTTGCGTCTCTCTTGGCGTGGTGGCTGTCTAGCTTCGGTGGAAGGCCTCTCTGTGGCCTGACTTACGGTAGGCCGCTGCCGTTGAGCTTGAGGCTGCTTACCAGCCGCAACACTCACAGCTGGAGGCTGCTCTACATGACGCGACTCTCCCTCTCTGTTGGGAGTCGACCGGTTCTGTGGGGGTGGCCCGTGAGAATAATCCCTCTTAGGAGGCATAGGCCGCTTCCCAAAAGCATAACGAGTCATCAACGAGTGGCCCACGTGCTTGCACTCCGAACAATATAATGGGATCTTATCCCATTTCACCTTCAATGTCCCCGCAATACTAATATCAATCTCCTCTGGAATAGGCCGTGACAAATCTACTTCAACACAAATACGAGCAAAGGAAACACGAGATCTAGAAATAGTGGCACGATCAACTTGCACAGGCTTACCAAGCATCTCGCCAATAGCAATCAAAGAGGACTCCTCAAATAAGTGCGCAGGTAAAGCAAGAATGTTACACCAAATAGCAACGATAGGAATCTCAAAAAAAGGATCAAAAGCATGGGTCCATTTAAGCAGACGCATAAGATGATGCTCAACTGTCACGACCGCATTTCCTAAGGATAGGAAGCACGGAGAATCGTGACTAGTGGGGAAATTAAGAAGCAGGGAAGAAGGGGGTAGCAATCAAGGGAATACGAAATATCGATCAAAAGATGAAATTTCATTAATCAAACAACGTTCAAATCCCGAAAATACATAATGTAAGTGACATAGTTTGAGAACTCAAAGGAAAGTAAAGAGATTCTTAAAAACGTAGAGTAGCAGAAGCAAATGAGAGTTTAGCTACTACTATGTATGAAGACACAATAGTAACCGGAACAATTATTGAATATGTTTCTTGAATCATCGCTCAACATCCTCCGCCTCCCGACCTCGCTCAACCTGCACAAAGGGAAAACATATGCAGGGGCTGAGTACTTGATGCACCCAGTGAACTCATGCCCGAAATACAATTATCGCTAAGATATGTCAAGCCATCATAGAGTGAATCTCGGGTTTTACTTTAAAAAGGCCGAGAAACACCAAAATCATTCCTTAAAAAAAATAGTGTAGGCGCAGACAAACATCATCCTCCATCATATACCATATCTGAACCATCTTGTGAAACGAGAATGTGGCCACAAACTCGATCACTGGACCGGCCGACCTAGGGGACGGCTCACGATCCCCATCAGTGCACTAGCCTAAGTAGGGCTTAGACCTTAGTTAGACCCGAATTCGTTAACATCAAAGTCTAGTAGAGTTTTATTCTAGTAGACAATCAGATAGGCAATTTCAAAACATAAAACACGGCATGACATACTATTTAAAAACCATCCTTATTACACCATAAACATACCAATTTAAAATAAAAGTTAAAGTAATAAAGCCCACCTCAAAAGCTCAGGATTTCCATAAATAGTTCCTCGTTTCGACATTTAGCGTGCGGTCGAACCACCATTTCGGAAAATACATAAAGTTCACATCAATTCTCGGTAACGAAGGTATTTAGAATGCATGCACTCTAATTAAAATCTTTTAATTCGTTTTCTCGGTTTTCATGCGTTTTCGATTATTCGGCGGCCGCCTAAGGCATCGTGTGCGACGCCAGTCGGCCGCTTACGCTCGTTATTTCCTGCGTTGGCACCTCGTATTTTCCATGTTGTCGAAAATAATTTCTAAAAAAATTATTTAAGCGTATACTTTAATTATCGCAATTATTTATCGTTGAAAATATATTTTTTTACAATTAGGATAGAATTATTCATCCTTCAAAATCATTCCGGAAATTTAAATTAAATTTTCCCGCGATTAACTTAAATTATTCTTTACGATTGAGTTATCTGCCCACACCTTAATTATCTTCATCATTTCCTACTTCCAAATTAATTTAAAAGCCCCAAAAAGAAAGGCCCAACTTAAAAATTAAATCCTCCCCTAAATAAAATTTGGCCCAAAAAGTAAAGGCCCAAAACATTTTTTTAAAACAAGCCCCGTTATTTTATCTCTCTCTATCTTACTCACTCCCCCAATTCGACTGAATCACAGAAACGAAGACTTTCCCCATCCTGCCGCTCGCTCCGGCTTACCGCCGCCGTCGGAGCTGCCGCCGGAGTCACCGGGAAGTCGCGAAGCCGCTGCTGTCTCACCGCGACGCCACTGCTGCTTCCACGGGGGAGAGAAGATGCTGCTGTTGCGCCGCCCGAGGGACTGCTGGTCGCCGACGACCGTCGCTGGAGTCGACGGACAGCGCTGGGGTCGCCACTGCCGCCGAGCCGTCGAGAACCGCCGCTGTCTGCCGCGGTCAGCCGCTGCCGGCAGTCTCCCCTTCCCCGAAACCACTCCGAACAACCCCGATTTAACCCGCAAGGTGTATTTTTATCATCAAGTTACGTTCTTTCGCGTGTTCGATTACGTTCGGCGAGCGTTCGATTAGTTTTAATTGTTGAATTGTTTGAGTTGGTCATGGAAATGAATTATGGAATGATGTAGGCAATATGTATATACAACAATTCATGCTTTATGGATGGAAGAGAGATTATATCTCAAATTGGTTTGGTTTTGGTGGTGAATGGACAAGATTGGTGAAAAATCCTCCTCCTGCTCCCTTTCTCGGCACTCTCGGCTCCCTCTCTCACTCTCACTGTTTTTTTTTCTTTTGTTTTGCTTGAAGTGTTGAAGTGGATGGGTGGGGAAAAGATAAATAAGTTTAACACTTAAGTGACTCTTGATTTCTTTTGGAGTTACTGAGGGAAGATGAAAGGTGAAGAGAGTTGGAGGTGGAGAGCCTCCCTGGAACATTCGGCCGAGAGGTGGAAGGGAGAAGGAAGGAAGAAAAAATTTCTTGGGCTTGCTCCCATTTTCTTGGATAGATTTGGGCTCCAATTAATTGTGTTGTTGGGCTCAAGTTAATGTAAACCCATGGTAGAAATATTATTACTTGTTAGATTTTTAAATAACTAGGGTCCAAGCTATTTTGTAGATAGACAATTGGACTCTACTTAAATTTGCAAAGCCCAAAATAAATTCATACTTTATATTTTCGTATTTTACTTCGATAATTAAAATTCATGGGTCTTTATTTAATTTTGTTAACTCGTTCTTCACAAATAAAAATTAAAGTACGTTTAACGACACAACTTATATTTGGTGTTGTTCCAAATATAATTCCTTCAACCATTCCTCGATTTACGCACGTCGTCTTCCATAAGAAAATATTCATCTCCGCGTATTTCCTTCGTCATGCTAAATATAGCAATATCGTCGTCATTCCTTCAACGAGACCTTCAACATGTCTCCCAACGTTCATAATTAACTAAAAAAAAGTACGTCCCCTTTCACATTAAACACATAAAACATACTACTTCCCAAAACACATTTATCGAGGGGCATAATATTCGAAATAATTTTATCAATTATTTCGTTACATAAATTAGATTCGTACTTAAAGGTACGGGTGTTACATTCTACCCACCTTAACAGAAATTTCGTCCCGAAATTTACTCATTTCTAATGAACAACTCCGGGTATTTCTCTTTCATTTTATCCTCCAGTTTCCAAGTAGCCTCCTCGTGACCATGGTGTTTCCAAAGTACTTTCACGGACGCGATCGACTTATTTCTCAATTCTTGCACTTTCTTGTCTAGAATAGCTTCGGGCTTCTCCTCATAACTCAAGTCGGGATTCAAAATCATTTCCTCCTAATGAACCACGTGTTTGGGATCGAACACGTACTTTCGTAATTGTGACACATGGAAAACATTATGCACAGTCCCAAAACTCGGTGGTAGTGCCAACCTATACGCTACGGGTCCCACCTTCTCAAGAATTTCATAAGGCCCTACGTATCGTGGCTTCAACTTCCCCTTTACACCAAACCTTGTTATCCCCTTCGACGGAGATACTTTCAAGAACACCTTATCTCCCGTATTGAACTGTAAATCTGTACGCCGGACATCAGCATACGACTTCTGTCGGTCTTGAGCTTCCTTTATCCTTCGTCGAATTTGTCGCACGATCTCAATCATTTCTTCGACCGAATCTGGCCCGAGTATTCTTCTCTCACCAACCTCATCCCAGTAGAGTGGTGATCTACACTTCCTCCCATACAATGCCTCATATGGGGCCATATTTATTGTCGTCTGGAAACTGTTGTTATAGGCAAACTCGATCAATGGTAGTACAACTTCCTAATTTTCTCCTCTGTCGAGAACCACGGCTCTCAACATGTCCTCAAGAGTTTGAATCGTTCTCTCGGACTGTCCATCGGTTTGTGGATGGAAAGTAGTACTAAAATTCAGTCGAGTACCAAGCTCTCTTTGTAGTCTTATCCAAAATCTTGAAGTAAACCTGGTGTCTCGGTCTGACGTGATTGTCACTGGCACTCCGTGTAGTCGAATGATTTCTTTCACATAAATCCGGGCTAGTTTGTCGGATCCATGAGTTATAGGGATAGGTATAAAATGCGCACTCTTGGTGAGGCGGTCTATGATTACCCAAATGGCTGTATTCCCTTGCCGGGTCTTTGGTAAACCCGTCACGAAATCCATGGCGATATGTTCCCATTTCCACTCCGGAATTTCCAACGGTTGCAGCTTCCCATAGGGTCGTTGATGTAAAGCTTTTACTTGTTGACACGCCAAGCATTTCTCCACAAACGAAGTTATGTCCCTCTTCATTCCATCCCACCAGAATGATCCCTTCAAGCCCTGGTACATCTCTGTACTTCCAGGATGAACGGTGTATGGAGTCTCGTGTGCCTCGGTCAAAATTTCATTTCGAAGTCCTTCGTCGCTCGGCACACAAAGTCTCCCTTCGTAAGTGAGGGCATTATCAGCCTCCTCACGAAATTTCTCTTGCTCGCCCTTCCTCACCTTCAGTCGAACTTTCTCCAAATTTTCATCATTGCGTTGACCCTCTCTTATCCTTGTTCACAGATCGGGTACAACTACCAAGGTGGCGATCTTTCCTTTCACGGTCTCCGGGGCTCTCACTACTTCCAATCGCATCTTGCTGAATTCGTGAATCAACTCCGCTTCCTGAGTGAGAAAGGTAGCCAATTGTGGTTGGGCTTTCCGGCTCAATGCATCTGCAACTACGTTTGCTTTGCTAGGATGGTAGTTAATACCACAGTCATAATCCTTGACTAGCTCGAGCCATCTGCGTTGCCTTATGTTCAAGTCTTTCTGTTCAAAGAAGTATTTCAGACTCTTGTGATCGGTAAAATCTCACACCGAACTCCGTAGAGATGGTGCCTCCAAATCTTTAATGCATGCACAACGGCTGCTAATTCCAGGTCATGAGTAGGGTAGTTCAGCTCGTGTGGCCTCAACTGACGTGAAGCATAGGAAATCACCTTACCGTTCTGCATCAAAACACATCCAAGTCCAGCCTTAGATGCGTCAGTGTAAACCACATAGTCTACTCCCGATTCCGGCACGGCCAGAATAGGTGCGGTGGTCAACTTCTCCTTCAACAACTGGAAACTAGCTTCACACTCCGGTGTCCAATTGACCTTGGTCCCCTTCTTCAGTTGTTGAGTCATCGGCCTTGCGATTTTTGAAAATCCTTCAATAAATCTCCGGTAGTATCCTGCCAGTCCCAGGAAACTCCGAATCTCATTTGGGGTCTTTGGCGCCTTCCACTGTTGTACGGCCTCCACCTTTGCGGGGTCAACTCGAATTCCTTCGGCCGTCACAATATGCTCCAGAAAATTTACTTCCCTTAGCCAGAAATCACACTTACTGAACTTGGTGTACAACTTCTCCGTTCTCAGTGTCTCTAGTATGATCCTTAGGTGCTTCTCATGCTCTTTTTCGTTCTTCGAGTAAACCAGCACATCATCTATGAACACCAGGATGAACTTGTCCAAGTATGGGTGGAATACTCGATTCATTAAGTCCATAAATACTGCAAGTGCATTTGTCAGTCCAAACGGCATTACTACAAACTCATAATGCCCATACCTCGTTCGGAACGCCGTCTTGGGTATGTCTTCTCTTCGTACCCTCAGCTGGTGATATCCTGACCTTAAATCCATTTTTGAAAATACCCCTGCTCCCCTGAGTTGGTCGAACAGGTCATCTATTCTCGGCAGAGGATACTTGTTCTTGAGAGTTAATTTGTTCAATTCCCGATAGTCTATGCACATTCTCAGTGTCTCGTCTTTCTTCTTCACAAACAGCACAGGTGCTCCCCACGGCGATACGCTGGGTCTTATAAAACCCAAGTCCAGTAGTTCTTGTAGCTGGATTTTGAGTTCTTCCAACTCTTTCGGTGCCTTCCTATAAGGTGCTTTCGATACAGGTGCGGCTCCTGGTTCCAGATCGATAGTAAACTCCAACAGTCGGTCAGGCGGAGGTCCTGGTAACGCGTCAGGAAACACGTCGGGGAACTCACGTACTACCGCCACATCTTCAACTTTTCTTTCTTTCTTGTCATGTCCTTGTAGGTAAACGAGATAGGCAGGATGCCCCTTTCTAATCATCGTAGTTACTTGAAGTGCCGATACCACGCAAGTCCGCTGATTCATCGAAATCCCGTGGAAGGTAGAGGGCTCCATCCCCGGGGTTTGTAACGAGATTTGCCTCTTTTGGCATCGAATAGTGGCATAGTTTTCAGCTAGCCAGTCCATCCCCAGAATAATGTCAACGTTATCCATTGACATAACATGTAGGTTGTGAGCCGTTAAGCTAAGTTCCCCCACCATGCATTCTATGTTCGAGCAAGATTGTGAAATGTCTATAAGGCCTCCTACCGGTGAGTTCACGTTCATCTTATGTTCAAGTTCATCAACAGGAAGTCTTAAAGCATTTACGCAGGAGTGTGATATAAAGGAGTGCGACGCACCCGTATCAAACAGAACAGCAACAGGCATGTCAAGTAATGTCCCCATACCTGCCAGATTATCCTGTTTTTGATCTCCCTGTGCGGCTTTAGCTTGCTTGCGTCCCAAGGCATAGGCCATAGCTTGAGTGGGATATGGTAGGCGACGCTGCTGCGACTGCTGAGGTGGTGTAGGATTCCCTCGAGGCCCATTCGGTGTTTCCCCAACTCCAGTGTTATTGTTGTTCGGGCACTCTTTGGCGAAGTGTCCAACTCCACCACACTTGTAGCACACGTTTGTCCCGACTCTGCATTCCCCATGTGATTCTTCTGACATTTGGCGCAAGGAGGTGCTCTCTGATGGTACTCTCCGCTTTGGTATGGAGTAGTTTGTTTTCCTTTTCCCCGGGCAGAGTTTGGGGTACCTTGGAACCTCTTGTTGTCAAAGGGTTTGCGGTTCCCGTCCCACTTTCTTTTGTCTCAAAAATTCTGCTGTGGGTGGCGTCGGTGGTGTTGGAGTAGTGGGTGTAACGGTCTTTTCCCGTGGCATTACTTCCTCCACGTCCAGTGCACGAGACAACGACTCGGCATACGAGAGCCTTCCACGGCATGCTAAAGCCATCCTGATTTCGTGCCTCAGACCGGTACAAAACTTTTCCGCCATCTTCTCGTCAGTATTTACCTGCTCTGGTGCATATCGAGACATATCGCATAGGGCACGGTCATATTCCGTCACTGTCATCCGCCCTTGCTTCAGATTGTAGAGCTCGGCCTCCTTAGCCTTGCGGTAATTCCTCGGAATATATTTGTCATACAGTTCCTCCTTGAAGTCTTCCCACGTCAGGGCGTCTAGTTGTTTCTGCGTTATCGTTCGCTGCTTGGTCTCCCACTAAAACTCCGCGGACCCGGTAAGCTGGTAGGTCACGCACGATAGGCGCTCCTGATCGGTGCACCTTAAGAACTTGAAGATGCGTTCTATGGCCCGAATCCAGGTCACAGCCTTGGCCGGATCTCCCATTCCATCGAATACGGGAGGACGTTCCTTCGGAAACTCCTTCTCAATATTTCGTTCCGGCTGTGACGGTGGTGGAGGTGGTGGTGGTGGTGGTGGTTGTCCTTCAGGGCCCACACTACTTTGGGTCTCGTTGCTTGCCTCATTCTCGTGATGAACGGCTGCACGTCGGGGAGGCATTCTGTTCAACACACGTGTTAGTACAAAAGTCCGAATTTACCATCACCACACCACACCACACCACACAACCTTTCCAAAAGCGATTTCACAAGTTTTCTCATACATAACAAGGTAAAACGAGCACAACGGTAAAACAACGGGAATTTTATTAACTTAAAACAAAACAAGTACTTGTTTCCACAAGGTCTTTGCAACAAGGAATACTAAAACTTCAAAGAAAACATTACACAGTTCGTCAAAACAAAAACATTCGAAAGCTAACAAAACAGAAAGAGAACACTACTCCTCGGAAGCTCTCTCAATGTTCACCCCTCCCTCGCTTTTGACTTCAATCTCCCTTTCAAGGGGCTCTTCCTCGGGGTCATCCTTTTCCTCCATGGGATCCTCCTCGTCTTCAAGAGGTTCTTCCTCATCCTCAAGGGGTTCTTCTTCATCTTCAAGAGGATCTTCCTCCTCTTCCTCATGTTCTCCCTCACATAAGTAGCTACGTCGATATGCTTATCGACTACAAGGACTTCCGTCGCGGGAGGTGCGGAGGTACGCATTTCAAGCCTCCTCCTCTTAAGGAAGTTTGGTTACGGCGTCTCACCCTCATACCGACCCTCGATGTAGGAGTTGCGACTCGATGAGGATGCCTCCCTCCTAGGTGGGGCATAGGGTGGTGGTCCGTCACGAGCATCGTTAGGTTATCATCTAAGGATAGATGTTTCGTATTTTATAAACGTAGTAAATTGCAATTTCGTCAATCTTTCGATCCAGCGTTAGTCGCGCTTCACAAGGTTATCCTTGTCCCGTCATCTCATCATCCCTTGGAATTTGCTATTTTCTACGCCTCATTCGTTCCATCAATTCACATATCGTCTTTAAGCGAAAGAAGTTCGCGCGTATGACTAGCATACATCTAAGGCCCTTGATGTCATATCCCATTCTTCATCACATCCAACATGCCTTATCCAAAACATTTTACCTTCTTTCTTGTTGAGCGCGGCGAGACGGAATGTTGAGCCTTCAATGAATACTCTTTTAGTCTAGCGAAACGAGTCTAGACTAGATTGAATAAAAGACTCTCGGTCCAGAGCGGAAGGAAAAATTGCTCTGATACCATTCTGTCACGACTGCATTTCCTAAGGATAGGAAGCACGGGGAATCGTGACTAGTGGGGAAATTAAGAAGCGGGGAAGAAGGGGGTAGCAATCAAGGGAATACGAAATATCGATCAAAAGATGAAATTTCATTAATCAAACAACGTTCAAATCCCGAAAATACATAACGTAAGTGACATAGTTTGACAACTCAAAGGAAAGTAAAGAGATTCTTAAAAACGTAGAGTAGCCGAAGCAAATGAGAGTTTAGCTACTACTATGTATGAAGACACAATAGTAACCAGAACAATTATTGAATATGTTTCTTGAATCATCGCTCAACATCCTCCGCCTCCCGACCTCGCTCAACCTGCACATAGGGAAAACATATGCAGGGGCTGAGTACTTGATGCACCCAGTGAACTCATGCCCGAAATACATTTATCGCTAAGATATGTCAAGCCATCATAGAGTGAATCTCGGGTTTTTCTTTAAAAAGGCCGAGAAACACCAAAATCATTCATTAAAAAAATAGTGTCTGCGCAGACAATCATCATCCTCCATCATATACCATATCTGAACCATCATGTGAAACGTGAATGTGGCCACAAACTCGATCATTGGACTGGCCGACCTAGGGGACGACTCACGATCCCCATCAGTGCACTAGCCTAAGTAGGGCTTAGACCCTAGTTAGACCCGAATTCGTTAACCATCAAAGTCTAGTAGAGTTTTATTCTAGTAGACAATCAGATAGGCAATTTCAAAACATAAAACACGGCATGACATACTATTTAAAAACCATCCTTATTACACCATAAACATACCAATTTAAAATAAAAGTTAAAGTAATAAAGCCCACCTCAAAAGCTTAGGATTTCCGTAAATAGTTCCTCGTTCCGACTTTTAGCGTGCGGGCGAACCACCTTTTCGGAAAATACATAAAGTTCACATCAATTCTCGGTAACGAAGGTATTTAGAATGCATGCACTCTAATTAAAATCTTTTAATTCATTTTCTCAGTTTTCATGCGTTTTCGATTATTCGGCGGCCGCCCAAAGCGTCGCGTGAGACGCCGGTCGGCTGCTTACGCTCGTTCTTTCCTGCGTTGACTCCTCGTATTTTCCATGTCGTCGAAAATAATTTCTAAAAAAATTATTTAAGCGTATACTTTAATTATCGCAATTATTTATCGTTGAAAATATATTTTTTTACAATTAGGATAGAATTATTCATCCTTCAAAATCATTCCGGGAATTTAAATTAAATTTTCCCGCGATTAACTTAAATTAAATATCGGCCCACACCTTAATTATCTTCCTCATTTCCTACTTCCAACTAAATTTAAAAGCCCAAAAAAGAAATGCCCAACTTAAAAATTAAATCCTCCCCTAAATAACATTTGGCCCAAAAAGTAAAGGCCCAAAACATTTTTTTAAAACAAGCCCCATTCTTTTATCTCTCTCTCTCTATCTTACTCCCTCCCCCAAATCTACTGAATCACAGAAACGCAGACTTTCCCCATCCCGCCGCTCACTCCGGCTTACCGCCGCCGTCGGAGCTGCCGCCAGAGTCGCCGGGAAGTCGCGAAGCCGCTGCTGTCTCGCCGCGACGCCACTGCTGCTGCCACGGGGGAGAGAAGCTGCTACTGTTGCGCCGCCGGAGGGACTGCTGGTCGCCGACCGCCGTTGCTGGAGTCGCCGGACAGCGCTGGGGTCGCCACTGCTGCCGAGCCGTCGAGAACCGCCGCGGTCAGCCGCTGCCGGCAGTCTTCCCTTCCCCAAAACCACTCCGAACAACCCCGATTCAACCCGCAAGGTGTATTTTTATCATCAAGTTACGTTCTTTCGCATGTTCGATTACGTTCGGCGAGCATTCGATTAGTTTTAATTGTTGAATTGTTTGAGTTGGTCATGGAAATGAATTATGGAATGATGTAGGCAATATGTATATACAACAATTCATGCTTTGTGGATGGAAGAGAGATTATACCTCAAATTGGTTTGGTTTTGGTGGTGAATAGACAAGAATGGTGAAAAATCCTCCTCCTGCTCCCTTTCTTGGCACTCTCGGCTCCCTCTCTCACTCTCACTGTTTTTTTTCTTTTGTTTTGCTTGAAGTGTTGAAGTGGAAGGGTGGGGAAAAGATAAATAAGTTTAACACTTAAGTGACTCTTGATTTCTTTGTGGAGTTACTGAGGGAAGATGAAAGGTGAAGAGAGTTGGAGGTGGAGAGCCTCCCTGGAACATTCGGCCGAGAGGTGGAAGGGAGAAGGAAGGAAGAAAAAATTTCTTGGGCTTGCTCCCATTTTCTTGGATAGATTTGGGCTCCAATTAAATTGTGTTGTTGGGCTCAAGTTAATGTAAGCCCATGTTAGAAATATTATTATTTAGTTAGATTTTTAAATAACTAGGGTCCAAGCTATTTTGTAGATAGACAATTGGACTCTACTTAAATTTGCAAAGCCCAAAATAAATTCATACTTTATATTTTCGTATTTTACTTCGATAATTAAAATTCACGGGTCTTTATTTAATTTTGTTAACTCGTTCTTCACAAACAAAAATTAAAGTACGTTTAACGGCACAACTTATATTTGATGTTGTTCCAAATATAATTCCTTCAACCATTCCTCGATTTACGCACGTCGTCTTCCATAAGAAAATATTCATCTCCATGTATTTCCTTCATCATGCTAAATATAGCAATATCGTCGTCATTCCTTCAACGAGACCTTCAACATGTCTCCCAACGTTCATAATTAACTAAAAAAAAGTACGTCCCCTTTCACATTAAACACATAAAACATACTACTTCCCAAAACACATTTATCGAGGAGCATAATATTCGAAATAATTTTATCAATTATTTCGTAACATAAATTAGATTCATACTTAAAGGTACGGGTGTTACATCAACATACCAGACATGAGAGTTATTCAGACCATTCAACACCTTCACATAATCATGTATGTCAGACAATTGAATAAATATATGCTTTGCATTAAAAAAAATTCCTAGACATAACACCCACAAGCTTGAGATTACCTAAGGCGTTTTGAATTTGGTGGGCAGGGGGATGGAGTGAGAGAATTTTCCAACGATGGCAGGTCCTATACAGTCTACAAGAATGGAAGTTTCATTAGCCGAAAAATATATACACGGTTTACCCTCAACAATGCGGACCTCGCCACGCTTATCGGTACTTTCACGATCAAGCAAAATAGGAACTTCCGCCGGCTACCCCGACCGTAGAACATCAGCCATGGATCGGCCAAAATGTATGTTCGGCTGCCCTCCATTAGAATTCTGGGAATGATCATTTTCGACCGAGTTGGATGCCCCCTCACGGTACGGTTCATTGTCCATAGCAGCTGCCCATGATTTGTTTGCATGTTTTGGGTTCGGTGGGATTTAAGGTGTTGGTTTTTTCGGCTGGGGAACATGGGTGGGTACAACCCCTGGGCTGCTCGGCTCGGCGCGGCACTGCCTCCGGTGGATACCGTTTGTGCATTTCTCGTGGAATTCAAGGGAGGAAAATCCGACATGGCTTCATCCAGACATGGCTTCATCCACGAGAGGTACTGATTCTGGGCATTGTACCGACAATATTTGAGCAGTTTGACGTCTTGTTCGAACTCCAGAAAATAATGCAGCAGCCATGTCTTTAATTTTTAGAATGGAAGTGGGTTAGATTAAGAGTGATTTCTTTTTCTTTTGGGCTGCTGTGATGGGGAGTGTAAACTTGGAACGGGTTAGGTATTTCTTTTTTGTTTGGGATGTGGGATTGTTTTTTGTTTGGGTTGGGGATTTAATTTTCGGTGGGGCAGAGAGGTAGGATAATTTAGAGGGGGGCGGTGGTTTATTTTGGTTCATGGTTTTGGGCTAGGAATTATCAGAAGATAAGGGGGTTTAGGTCTGGGGCATTTGGTGGGGAGAAACAGTAGGTCCAGTAAGAGGACTTACCTGTTGGGGGGGGATTAAAATTCGAGCCCATTGAAGGAAGCCCGACGACAGAAGCCGCTCCAATTTGCTGCACAGCCAGGGGTCGACCCTCCACAAGATCAAGATTATTTTCCTCATATTGCAGCAAAAAATTTGACTCCCTAATTACACCAGGATTCTCGGTTTTCTCCAAATCTGGTGAGTCAACCATTCCATCCAAACCGCAGCCACTAATTATGGGATGATTTTGGGAAGCTGCAGCCATTACCTCCATAGCATATTCGAGAATATTGGATGAGGGTGATTGAGGATATTTAGACAATGGACTAAGGCCAATTTTCTAGACAATGGACTAAGGCCAATTTTGGGAAGTTTCTCCAAATTTGGGAAGTTTTGACTATAATATTTAGACAATGGACTAAGGCCAATTTTCTAGTCTTTATTTTCTTTTCTTTAGAGTATTTAGGGTTTTCTAAACTCTTATAAATAGTGTTGTCCTTGTTTTGAATACTGTTTTGGACAATGAATTTTGGACATTTCACATTATATAAGGAAAAAAATTAATTTACATTATTTTGGATTATTATTTTTAATATTCTAGTTTTCGTTTCATTTCCTTGTGAGTTTTCGGGATTTTCGTAACACTTATAAATAGTGATGTACTTGTTTAGGGTTTAGGATTTGTGGTTTAGGGACAAGGTTTATGGTCTAGAGTTTAGGGTTTTTGGACAATGGATTTTGGCTGAATAACACAATTTACTGTATTTGGGGCCCAATTTTAATTTTACTAGTTTTTGTTTTATTTCATAATGAGTTTTTAGGGTATTCTACGCACTCATAAATATCGATTTCTTTGATTTGACTATATTTTTCAGAAAATGGATTACGGCCAATTCTCTAGTTTTCATTTTAATTCCTTTAGAGTTTTTAGGGTTTTCAAAACTTTTTTAAAAAGGCCATTGATATGACTACGTTTTTTGGATAATGGACTCTGGCCATTTCACATTGTACACGAAAAAAATAATTTAATTTATTGTGTGAAAATTTTAAATTTTCTAGTTTTCATTTTTTGTTCCATTTTAGTTTTAAGGATTTTCTGAACACTTATAAATCGCGATGTCCGTGTTAGGGCCTAGGATTTACGGTTTGGGGTTTAGGATTTTTAGACGTTGGATTTCGGTCGAAAAACACATTTTACTATTTTTTGGGGCTTAATTTTTATTTTCATAGCTTTCATTATATTTCCTTTCGAGTTTTTAATTTTTAATAGCAATTTTGGTGATAATTTTTATTTTCTAGTTTTTCAATTTTTTCCTACTGAAATTTTAGGGTATTCTAAACAGTTATAATTATCGATTTCTTTTATTTAACTATACTTTTCATACAATGGATTACGACCAATTTTCTAGTTTTCAATTTATTTCTTTTAGAGTTTTTAAGGTTTTCTAAATTCTATTAAAAAGTGTTGTTCTTGGTTTTACTACATTTTTTGGATAATGAATTTTGACTATTTCACATCATAAAGGGAATAAAATTAATTTACTATTTTGTGATTATTTTTAATTTTCTAGATTTCATTTTATTTCCTTTTTCATTTTTTAGGATTTTCTAAACACTTATCAAGAGTGATGTTTTTGTTTAAGATCTAGGATTTAGGGTTTTTCTATAAAAAAAACTCATGTATAAAGGAGGAACTTAGAAATGATATCAAGAGGGCTCGAACTCGGCACCTCAAAACAATAATGTTTAAGCTCCATGCCGCTAGGACTAAGGCTCTGGATGAGTTTGGGTTTTGGGTTAGAGATTAGGTTTAGGGTTTTTTGATGATGGATTTTAGCCGGAAAACACAATTAACTGTTTTTTGAAGCTTATTTTTAATTTCTTAGTTTACGTTTTGTTTCGTTTTGAGTTTTAAAATTTTAATAGCAATTTTGGAAATAAATTTTAACTTTCTGGTTTTCATTTTATTTCCTACTGTGTTTTTAGGGTATTCTAAACAATTATAAATATAGTAATTTCCTTGAGTTTTGACTATAATATTTAGACAATGGACTAAGGCCAATTTTCTAGCCTTTATTTTATTTTCTATTGAGTATTTAGGGTTTTCTAAACTCTTATAAATAGTGTTGTCCTTGTTTTGAATACTGTTTTGGACAATGAATTTTGGCCATTTGACATCATATATGGAAAAAAATTAATTTACATTATTTTTGGATTATTATTTTTAATATTCTAGTTTTCGTTTCATTTCCTTGTGAGTTTTCGGGATTTTCGTAACACTTATAAACAGCGATGTCCTTGTTTAGGGTTTAGGATATGTGGTTTAGGGACAAGGGTTATGGTCTAGAGTTTAGGGTTTTTGGACAATGGATTTTGGCCGAATAACACAATTTACTGTATTTACGGCCTAATTTTAATTTTACTAGTTTTCGTTTTATTTCATAATGAGTTTTTAGGGCATTCTACGCACTCATAAATATCGATTTCTTTTTTTTGACTATATTTTTCAGAAAATGGATTACGACCAATTATCTAGTTTTCATTTTAATTCCTTTAAAGTTTTTAGGGTTTTCAAAACTTTTTTAAAAAGGCCATTGATATGACTACGTTTTTTGGACTATGGACTCTGGCCATTTCACATTGTACACGAAAAAAATAATTTAATTTATTGTGGCAAAATTTTAAATTTTCTAGTTTTCATTTTTTGTTCCTTTTTAGTTTTAAGGATTTTCTGAACACTTATAAATCGCGATGTCCGTGTTAGGGCCTAGGATTTACGGTTTAGGGTTTAGGATTTTTATACGTTGGATTTCGGTCGAAAAACACATTTTACTGTTTTTTGGGGCTTAATTTTTATTTTCGTAGCTTTCAATATATTTCTTTCGAGTTTTTAATTTTTAATAGGAAATTTGTTGATAATTTTTATTTTCTAGTTTTTCATTTTTTTCCTACTGAAATTTTAGGGTATTCTAAACACTTATAATTATCGATTTCTTTGATTTAACTATACTTTTCATACAATGGATTACGACCAATTTTCTAGTTTTCAATTTATTTCCTTTAGAGTTTTTAAGGGTTTCTAAATTCTATTAAAAAGTGTTGTTCTTGGTTTTTCTACATTTTTTGGATAATGAATTTTGACTATTTCACATCATATAGGTTAGGTTTAGGGTTTTTTGACGATGGATTTTAGCCGGAAAACACAATTAACTGTTTTTTGAAGCTTATTTTTAATTTCTTAGTTTACGTTTTGTTTCGTTTTGAGTTTTTAAATTTTAATAGCAATTTTGGGAATAAATTTTAACTTTCTGGTTTTCATTTTATTTCCTACTGTGTTTTTAGGGTATTCTAAACAATTATAAATATAGTGATTTCCTTGAGTTTTGACTAAAATATTTAGACAATGGACTAAGGCCAATTTTCTAGCCTTTATTTTATTTTCTATTGAGTATTTAGGGTTTTCTAAACACTTATAAATAGTGATATCCTTGTTTAAGGTTTTTTTTTTTCCTCAAACACCATCACGGCGGGGGGTTAAGGCGGACCCCCAACCTGTATATATCAAAAATCACCAAAAGAACATACATCAGACGAGCCCAAAAGTGACTCGGTCCGCACAAGAGATACAAAACACAAGAGCTAACAAAGCTACTATGGTATCCCCACAGACCGGGTACTAACCATCTAACTAAAGAGAAAATAAACATAACAAAGCTATACATCCTAAAAAGAACAAGGATGATGGCCAAATGCGTGCCAAATCCAAAGGCAATAAAAAAACCATAAATCAAAACCACGGACCAAGTGAAGAAGTCATCCATCTCGATATCTGAATCTGAAGTTCGGATAGCCCAACTGGTCCATCCTGACGAGCGACTTCAAATATCGAGGCGCTGAATCCGCATCAAAGAAGGTGATGGCAGGGGTCTGGACCCCCCTACCTGCCAAAAAGTCTGCTGGTCGGTTGCCCTCTCGAAAGATGTGAGAGAACATGAACTGTATCTGTGCGAGCAAAGTACGAATGCGAGCCATGTGATGTCTCACATCCGCTACTCCTCCGCGTCCTGAAGTGAACACCGCGACCACTGCTGCCGCATCCATCTCGACCCAGACATGCGAGGAGAACTGCATAGCCAGTGTCAGCCCGTGAAGAAGAGCTAAAAGCTCCGCCTCGAAGGCCGACCCAGCTGCGAGAGGCGTACAAAAGGCCCCCAAGAGAGAACCATCTGAGCCCCGAACCACTCCCCCACCGCCTGCCTGTCCCGTCGAGCTAGAAAAGGCCCCGTCGGTGTTCAGCTTCACCCAAGGATCGTCGGGTGGATGCCAAAGCACTTGCAGGGACCGTAGCACTCGCCGGCGAGGAGGAGCCAAAGGCATGAAGTCAACGGCCGGGGTGCAACCGCGCCAATGACGGGGGACTAGCACACCCGCCGCCACCAAGATCCGCAGGTGCCGAACAACCTGCCAAATAACATGCGAAGAACGAAAAGAAATACCGCGATGCTTGCAGATATTACTCTCCGTCCAGATAAACCAGTATACCAAACAGGGAATGATGAAACTAATGTGCAAGGCGGTGGCCCTGTGAGAGGACCTCCACTAAAAACCTAATCTAAGTGCAATGTCAGTGCACGTGTGAATGTGTGTGCTGATGTAAGGGAACCAGCCATCAAAGTAATCCCAAACCGATCTCGCCAGAGGACTCGACATAAACAAATGCTGAAACGACTCGACTGAAATAGAAGAGATACAACAGAGACACTTGGATGCAAGAGAGATACCACGGGCCTGAACATAACACTCAACAGGGAGCCTGTGGAGGAGGAGGCGTCAGATGAAGACAGAGATGGTAGGGGTCAGCCCAACATTCCAAACCATGCGAAGTCCAAAATGTCTAGGGGACCGTGTCCGAATGAGCTCCCATGCTGAGGCTGTCGAGAACTCGCCATCGCCAGTGAGGCTCCATCGCATCACATCCCGCCTGCCTACCTCAATCGGGACAGCCCTGATAAGATCCAACACATGCAAAGGCACACCATACAAAGCCAGATAATCATGCAGTTTTTCAACATGCCAAGTATGATCATACCAGAACCTAGAAACCTCAGCAGCAGGAAGATCAGTCCCGGGCGGACAATAGGTCCTAAGAGGGAGATCCCCGACCCACACGTCGTCCCAGAAACTAATCCGCCCTTCGCCTAGGGACCACCTAATGAGACCATGAACCTGACCCCTAATGTCCGTGAGACGATGCCAAATAGGACTATCATGCACAGAGTAAGGAGAAATGAAAGCACGACCAGCATGGAAACAATACTTGCGCATGGTGAACTGCGCCCAAAGTGAATCCTGCGCGAGAAATCTCCACCAGAGCTTGATGGTAAAAGCTTTGACGACCTCGCGGAAACGACGGATGCCGAGGCCTCCCTCATCCAACGGCAGACAAATCTTCTTCTTCCAGCTAACCCAGTGAATCTTCCTCTGCTCCTGATAAGGCTAATTTCATGCATGGGTCTAGGGATTTAATTCGTGATTTTACTAGGACTAACGCACGTTTTAAGCCAGGTGTGTGAAGGAATTCGCCAGGTCCAGGAAAGAAGACCAAAAAATTACAAGGTCGAGGAACTGGCGATTTAGTGAACGATTATGAAGAGAATTGCTCGACGGAGGAAGCTCCAGAGTTGAAGGGTAGAATAGGGATTTCTACGAAGACTCAAGGGCTATGTCCGCATCTATAAAAGGCAGAAGCATGCAAGCTGGAGGGATCTTCTCGGGGGAGACCTCACCACAGCCTGTTGCTTAGTTCACTTTCCCACACACACACTTGATACTAGTTTTGAGGAGATCTCAGTTCGCACGTTCGGGTTTCATCTTAGCTTCCGATATGGTGTAACACCGCTCTTGTTAGGAGCGAAGAAACAATTTATTTTCCGCTTTCCGCATTTTACTTACTCTGCCGAGCTTCGTTGTTCGAAGCTCGGTTCGCTGTTTTCACCGAATAGTTTCTGGTTTAAATGCAAGTTTGATTTTCCGTTATGGCGATTGTGTTGATTTCTGGTTTGATCGTTTCGCTTATTGAGATTTTGGAGTTTTAAATTATCTGAGTTGGATGCGTTTCGCAGCTGTTTACTGAGTTATTGTAGGTTAATGGTCAGATCCGGGAGATTGGAGTTGGATTGTGGAAGAATTTTGGTTGGATTTGCTGGATTTGTTGGTTGTTGGGTTCGGATGTCTTGGATCCGGAGTGGATCAAGTATTCTGACGTGAATCTGAGTAGTTTCGATCTGATTTTCATGCTTAGTTTACGTGTTTTACTTTCATTCCGTCTAGTGTACGCAGATCTGATGTTTTTCCGAGTTGCAGCAAGATAACGACGACCAAATCTCTATATTCTGTCGAATCTCGCTTTTTGCTCTGTTTTGTTCATCTGCAAGTTTAATTCGGTTGAGAGGATGCATTTTGCTGCGAGCTAGCGTCAGAGTTTGTTAATCTGCAGTTCTTTCCGTACTTGCCATTTTTGGAATTATAGTCCCCACTTTCAGTCATATTCTGTTTAGCTAGATTAGGTAGTTGTTTACACTGTCTAGGAAGTGGTTATGTTTCTTGTTGTCGAAGTCTGAATTTACAAGTTTAACATGTCCTAGGTCTAGCATTTACATTTTCTGCCTAGGTCTAGAGTTAGTTTAAAATTCTCAACCCTTTTGTTGCGTGGCAGCAGCCATTTGTCTGTCCAAAGTCTCTGAGCACTACTTTGCGAGTCCATCTCTGTGGGATCGACCCCACTTCCCTATACTAATTCATAGTATTCGGGTTGAGGGATTTATATTTTTTTGAAGGGGAGTCGATGTGTGTCCAACGACCAAGCACTTTATGGTCTCTTAAGTTCCTAGACCTTGTGCTCTAGTGGATTTAAGGAGCGTGGTGTCTTGACCAAGCGCTTGCAGTGATCTATTTCTGTGCACACGTGTTAAAAAAATCCTCGTTTCAAATGGCGCCGTTGCCGGGGATGGATGGCGTACTTTGTGTTAGTGCCTAGAGTTTTTGGTGTGAATAATTTTAATTTCCTTTTTCTTTCCGTTTTCTTTGTAGTACATGAGCAGGAGCTTCCACCGGAGTAACTCGTCTGGTTGGAAATACGGTCAGTTCGTTTGGAAGATCAAGGATACAGCCTCCACCGTGACTACCAGATCAGGGTTCACGACGGGAGATCCGTTCCCGACTGAGTTTTTGAGTGACGAATCCTGGGAATCTTCAGGACGAACAGATCCGGAGTCCCCACCAGAATCGGAAACAGAGTCAGAAACAGGGGAGGAAGAGGAAGTTGAGATGGCACACGTAGCGGACCCAGATCTAGAAATAGGGTCACTAACGGCTCATCTCGATGGAGAGCCAGCACACGCAATAGTGATGAACCCACGTCAGAGATCTATTGAGATCAAAACGAATGTGTTAGGTGTCTTGCCAACATTTTCTGGGCGAAGGAGTGAATGCCCGTACGAGTTTTTGAACGAGTTTAGCAAGTTATGGGGCATTCAAAAGAGGCCTAATGATGCGACAGAGGAGGACTATCGCTTGCGCGCGATTTCTTTCACTCTAAAGGGGGAGGCAAATACATGGTTGTTGAGATTACCCCCGGATTCTATCCGCACCTGGAGGGACTTTAAATTGGAGTTCCTAGATTACTTCTTTCCATCCAACAAGACGAACGCTCTGAAGAAGGAGATAGTGGAATGCAAGCAGGATTACGATGAGTCATTGAGCCAATACTGGTCAAGGTTCAAGGGATTGCTGGACGCATGCCCGAATCATCGGATGATAGAGGCAGAGACCTACTCTCTGTTTTATGAAGGGGCAACTCCCGAGTCTAAGGATTTGATGAACTCCTCGAGCGGGGGGAATTTTACAAGAAAGAGAGGAAGTGAGGCAAGAGAGATTTTGGGAAGATTAATCGACGCCAAGAAGGCGTATGACAGTACGAGGAATGCTGTGAGAAGAGGCTCTGTGAATGCATTGAGGGAGCAGGAGGATGACAAAGTTGAAGCAAGGATTGATAGGCTGGAGAAAGCCTTGCTGAATGCTATCGAAAAAACTAATACAGCCGCACCAAAGGAAACGGCTAAGTTGTTAGGTCCAGTAGATAATCAACTCCAGCAATATTATGGACCTCAGGAAGGTGATTACCAGGCCCAGGCGAACGCGATGGGAAGTTGGAATCCTGATGGAAGTTGGAACCAAGGAAGACAAAGAGATGGACCCTGGAGGAATCACCCGAACTTTAGATGGTCTGAAAACGAGCAAAGCCAGCCAGCACCCCAACTGAGTATACAGTCCGCACCGCAGCCCGAGAGGCAGGGTAACTGGAGAAGTCATGAGGGGCAAGGAAATTGGAACAACCGTAATCAAGGAGATCACTCGACCTGGGGAAACAAGAATCAAAATTATCAAGGGAATTCTTATGTACCACCACATCAAAGGAATTTCCAAGCACCTTACCCAGGTCAAGGAAGTAATTTCAACAACAATCCAGGAGGTCAAGGGCACATTCGCCCAGGCCAAGGAAGTGGAACAAACCAAAATATAGGGCCAGGCCCTAGTCAGCCAAGCTCTAGACCAAGGAACCTTGATGAGATGGTTCACGACCTCGTTAGTTCCCAGCAGCACATTCAGAACAATTTACAGTCGAACAATGATGTGGTCCACAAGCTTCAGGATGCGCAGCAAGAACAGAAGGCGGCAATGGATATGTTGGCCAAACAGTTGTCTCAAATAGCTACTTCCTTGAGTGATATGCGGGGAAACGAGGGCAAGATTCCTGCATCGGTAAGACCACCTGACAAAGCCAATATTAGCCAGATCACGCTGAGATCTGGGAAGGAGTACGAAGGGCCGGTCATGAGGTACAGAGAGGTCACGACCCCCATTAAGGATAAGGAAACAGAGGAAAAAACCACTGAATCAAGAAACTCGGTTGAAAGCAACCCTGCAGTTAGAGATGAACTTCAGGCAGGAGATTTAGAGAAACGGCTGCCCAGGACAATCGAACCATTTTTCCTAGATCCAGAACCGGAATTGGTAGAGAAAAAAGGAGTCGATGAATCTTCAGCAGGTGAATGTTCCGGAACCGGGAAACGACCAAAACCTTTCCCAAACCGAGGAGAGGCAAAGAAAAAGAAGGATGAGCCAGTGGATCTTATGGATATTTTCGGGAAACTGGAGATAAATCTACCCTTCTTACAGGCTTTGAAAATGCCAGTTTTCAGCAAGTTCATCAAAGAGTTTATAGCTGGGAAGGCTAGACCTAGTGGAAAAATCTTGATAGGCGAGAATGTGTCCGCGGTAATTCAGAAGCGGAGGATGCCTTCGAAATGCAATGACCCAGGTATGTTCACCTTGCCTATTTCCATCGGCGATGTAAAAATTGAGCATGCTATGTGTGACTTGGGAGCATCCATAAATGTGTTACCCCTGTCCATATACAAGAGATTAGTGGGAGTAGGTATGGTGGATACGAAGGTTGTGATCCAATTGGTGGACAGGTCATGCATCTGCCCTGAAGGAGTGCTCGAGAACGTAATAGTCAAGGTACACGACTTCCTGTACCCGGCTGACTTCCATGTGATTAAGATGAGCGATAATGAGTCTGTAGAGTCTGGCGGAGTATTATTGGGGTGGCCTTTCCTGCGAACTGCTAAGACTATCATTGATGTCTTTGATGGTACTATCTGTCTCGATTACAATGGGGATAAATATACATTCAGCATAGATGAGGCAATGAAGAAGCCACTTGATGTTGAAAATTTGCATTCTGTAGATATCATTAACCCCTTGGTCCAGGAATACCTCGAGACTGAATTAATGCAGGGACAGATTGAGAACTCAGAGATGAGTCATGCTGTTGATAGGGAGGTGGCCAGTTGGTGCCAAGCAATGAATACGAGCAAGTTGTCAGATGAAGAGCTAGCAGAAGCAATTCTGGAATTTTGCACCAAGCCCGAGCTAGCCAGATCGAGGGAGACACTTTATGGGGCAAGCAAGGAAGATCTTCCTGGATCGACTAAGGGGATGACGACTGGAGCAGCAGAAAAGAACCCCCTGCCCCAGGAAAAAGATGTTCCCAAGAAGGAGTTGAAAACACTTCCGCCAGGCCTAAAGTATGCTTACCTTGAGGCGAATGAGACTTTTCCGGTGATTATCAACAGCAACTTGATCAAGGAACAGGAAGAGGAGCTGCTGAAAGTCATCCGAAGGAACAAGAACGCTATTGGTTGGACACTTTCTGACTTGGTAGGGATTAGCCCTGATCTGTGCATGCATCACATTCGATTAAATGAAGGAGCGAAACCCTGCAGAGACCCTCAACGCAAATTGAATCCCAATATGAGGGAAGAGGTATTGAAGGAGGTATTGAAGTTGTTATCCCTAGGAATCATTTATTCCATACCAGACAGTGAATGGGTTAGCCCAGTACACATGGTACCCAAAAAGTCGGGAATCCAGGTTGTCAAGAACGACAAGAATGAGTTGGTACCGACCAGGCTAGTCACCGGTTGGAGGATGTGCATTGACTACAGAAAATTGAATGAGGCAACCAAGAAAGACCATTTTCCCCTTCCGTTCATTGACCAGATGCTGGAGAGATTAGCAGGCAAGCAATATTTCTGTTTCTTGGACGGATATAGTGGGTATTTCCAAATTTACGTGGACCCCGAGGACCAGGAGAAGACAACTTTCACGTGTCCGTTCGGAACATATGCATATCGGAGAATGCCGTTTGGCCTTTGCAATGCACCAGGCACTTTTCAACGATGTATGATGAGTATTTTCTCAGACCTGCTGGAAGATTGCATCGAGATCTTTATGGACGACTTCACTGTATACGGGGATTCATTTGATTCATGTCTGGCGAGCTTGGATGTAGTGCTGAGAAGATGTCAAGAGAAGCACTTGGTTTTGAATTTCGAGAAATGCCACTTCATGGTCCCTGAAGGAATTGTCCTGGGGCATGTAGTATCGGAAAGGGGCATACAGGTGGACCAAGCAAAAGTGGACGTGATATCAAAACTGCCCCACCCGACAAATCAAAAGGAAGTGAGGGGATTCCTAGGTCACGCAGGATTCTACAGGAGATTTATAAAGGATTTTGCCAAAATTACTCAGCCACTCACTCATCTGTTGCATAACGATGTTGAGTTTGTTTTTAATGAGGGGTGCATTAAGGCTTTTCAGCTGCTGAAGGACAGATTAGTATCTGCCCCCATCATCAGAGCACCTGATTGGGGTTTGCCGTTTGAAATCATGTGCGATGCGAGTGACTATGCAGTAGGGGCGGTGCTAGGTCAAAGAGTTGACGGAAAAAGTTACGTGATTTTCTATGCGTCAAAAACGCTAAATCAAGCCCAGAAAAATTACGACACCACGGAGAAGGAAATGTTGGCAGTCGTGTACTCTTTTGAAAAATTCCGACCATATCTGCTCGGGTCGAGGGTGATAGTCTTCACAGATCACGCTGCGATAAAGTACTTACTGGCAAAGAAGGAGTCTAAGCCAAGGTTGATCCGATGGGTGTTACTGTTACAGGAGTTTAACTGGGAAGTCAGAGACAAGAAGGGGACGGAGAACAAGGTGGCTGATCACCTGAGTCGCATTTACCAAGGTGAGACGGATGAAGCAATACCTGATGCGTTCCCGGAAGAACATCTTTATTATTTTAACGATTCTCCTAGACCTATCAATTGGGAAGAAGTAATGGCAGCAACAGGTCCAGGAGATGCTGAAAAAAGGAAATGCCAGGCGAATGCAGAGCCATGGTTCGCTGATCTAGCAAATTACTTGGTCACTAAAGAGGTGCCCAGTTCCGACGAAATTTCCCGGGCCCAGAAGATGAAATTAAAAAGTGAAGCCAAATACTACTTTTGGGACGATCCGTATTTGTGGAAAATGGGAGCTGACCAGGTAATTAGGAGATGCATTCCGGAGTGGGAGCAAAGGGATGTGCTGAATCATTGCCATGCTTTAGCTTGTGGGGGTCACTTTGGACCTAGGAAGACTGCAAGGAAGGTTCTAGACAGTGGTTTCTACTGGCCTACATTACATAAGGATGCATTCAAATTCTGCCAGAATTGCGAAAGGTGTCAGCAGATTGGAGGAATTTCTAGAAGGGACGAAATGCCACAAGTTCCGGTGATTGTTTGTGAGATTTTCGATGTTTGGGGTATGGACTTTATGGGTCCATTTCCATCTTCATATGGGAATACATACATACTTGTGGCGGTGGACTACGTTTCGAAATGGATAGAGGCAAAAGCTACGACCTCCTGCGAAGCTGTGGAAGTAGCCAAATTTCTGCGGTCTAACATTTTCAACAGGTACGGGATCCCTAGGGCTGTCATCTCAGACCAAGGAACCCATTTTAAGAACCGTACAATAGAGGCTCTCATGAAGAAATACGGAGTCCACCATAGGTTGTCTACACCTTATCATCCTCAGTCCAACGGCCAGGCAGAAATATCAAATAGGGAGATAAAGGCCATTCTCGAAAAAACGGTGAACCCGTCTAGGAAGGATTGGAGTAAGAGACTGGATGATGCATTATGGGCTTATAGGACAGCTTATAAGACACCTATTGGTATGTCACCATATAGGTTGGTATTCGGAAAAATGTGCCACTTACCCGTGGGAATCGAACACAGAGCATACTGGGCGGTCAAAGAGATCAACATGAATCCGCAGGCTTGTGAAGAAGAGAGGAAGATGCAGCTCCAGGAACTGGAAGAGTTACGGCTTGAGTCTTATGAATCTGCCATGTGGTATAAGGAAAAAACTAAGCTTTGGCATGATAAAAATCTCCGGGTCAAGGAACTCAGGGTAGGACAGAAAGTCCTTTTGTTTCAATCCAAGCTCAAGTTGATGCCTGGAAAGTTAAAGTCTAAATGGATTGGGCCTTACATCATCATGGGACTTCGAGCAAACGGAGCAGTTGAAATCCAGGGAAGTGCACCAAATTCCATACCTTTTCTTGTCAATGGACATAGGATAAAGGCCTTTAGGGATAGCTCAGAGTTGTGTGTAGTGGACGAAGTGCCACTACGCGCACTCTTTGATATCACCTAACCAGTCTAGGAAGGAAGTGTTTTTAAATATCTCCTGGGTCTAGTAATTAAAAGTTTGACCATACCCTGATCCAGGAAATTTTGAGAACACTTGACAACAATTTTGTAAATATTTAATTGCTTTCTTTAAATCAAGAAAAATCCAAACAAATAAAAAATTTTATTCTTCCAAAATATTTCGAAACACCAGAACCATCGGGAATGTTTTTGATGCTGTCATATCCTAGACCCGGGGAGTTTGGCGTTTCATATTTGTTTTTTTAGTTTGATGTTTTCTTTTAGTGTGTTTTGGCAGAAGGAATTTACTTGAGCAAGGAATTGTGGGGTAAAAGAGTTTTGGAGGGAGTTGGCACCGGTCCGGATTTCAAAGAGCACTTTATGGGGAGGCGTACGGTCGCTAGCGTCACCACCTGCACCCGCCTGCAAAAGGAAACTGTCCTCTCCAATGCCTACACTATGATCGGTTTTGGCCTTCTTATTTCTCATTACTCATTCTCTCTCCAAATATTCTCTCTCCCAAATCAAAAACCCCAAATTTCAATCTCTCTCTAACCCTAATCTGAAAATTTCGCCCAAGTTCTTTTCAAAATTTTCTGCCAGGAATACCATGGATAACCAACAAGGAACCAGCAGCGCTTCTGGATCCGCCGAGAAGAGTGCGGCGGAGTTCATGAATGGAACTATTTCAGAAGTTCGGAGGGGCGATAAAGCGATGCAAGCGTTCGCGATGTTTGCAATGGGACAACCCATGCCAGCCGTTCCAACAACCACCGTGACACAACCGGAGGTTGTCGAGACACCACCCACTGCTGTACAAGAAACCGCACCGGAGGGCTGCTACCATTATTCCAGAAAGAAACCACCCCTCTGCCCAGGACACAGTCCCCAGAAACCGCCACCAGGCCGGGAGGACGATGCAGTGCCCGCCGTTTCCAGGATCACCCATTGCGGAGATTCGCGAAGTAGTAAGACAGATCTGGCCGCGGGACTGACGTTATTTTTTAGGGCCGTAAAAGTGAACCCAGGTTAGGTTCTGATTCTCAGAAGGAAACCCCTGTTCTGGAGGCGTCTGTTGAGAGGGATGCCGTTGTTGATGATGATGATGTTCAAGTGGGGCGGAGAAGCCCTAAATTCTGAGAAGGATGTAGAAAAAGGAAACCCTAGACGTAGTTGGGGGCGATGAAGCCCAATTTACTGAGGAAGATGTTGATGCGGGAAGGACTCCCGACAAATCTGTGGGCACTGAAGCCCAACCTGAAGGAAATCTTACGGGGTTAGAACCCCTGTTTATATCACGGGGGCAACCCCCATTGTTAGCAGAGGAAAGTGGAGCCACTCGATTCTGAGGGTGCTCAAGAAACTGCGATGCAGAGGACTCAACATGATAGTGGATTTAACTGAGGTCTGAGGAGGCCGATTCGCAGCTTAATCTAAGGGAAACAAGGAGACGGACACGTCGGAGTATTCTTGATGACATTGACGTATCTGCCCAACAAAAGGAAAGGATACGCTGGACCTAGCGACAGCCGTGTCTGCGCAGGAAGACTCCCCCAGGCCGAGTGGAAGGGAGAGTGACGAAGAGGGGGCGCCGCGCGAGGGCTAAGAAGAGGAAAAGGAAACAAATTGCTTCTCCTCGACCGAGAGGAGAGGGGGAAATCTACTGAATCCCCACTTCCTCCACCCGCCAAGGTACCATACGCCACAGAGCCCGAGAATCCTGCCAGGTCCAGTGATTCAGAGGAGGAGCAAGACGAGGATGTACTGAACTTTGAGCCGACGGAGATTTGGATTACAAAAGAGCTGCTAGACGATATGAGAAGATTTGACGATCCAAAACGTGTGGCCATATACAAGGAAAAGAGTGCTGAGGGAAAGGTGGCGAAGTCCGGAAAAATGTACCACCCGGCGGAACTCAAACATATTAGCTCTAACGATGAGTTCAGGGGGTATATAGATGCAATCGGTTTTGATTGGTTACTAAAGCACAGCACTTTCGAAGTTCCAGTCGACGCGGCCCGTGAATTCTTTTCCACCTTCCGGTTCAAATCCACCGCCGATTTGGATACGGATTCCATAGCTTTCAGGCTTTTTAATGAAGAACATAGGATGAGTATCCGGGAGTGGACGCTGCGGATGGGCTTGCTAACGAGAACAGAAGATGATGAGGGCCTGTGGAACGACAGAATGGTTGGTCCGCCGAAGTTGACGCCAGGATTTCAGGCACAAGGTGCGTGGGAGTTCTTGACTCACTCAAGAGTGGGTCAATTTAAAACAAGTTTTTCGAAGGCACACCATATAGAAAATCGGGTCCTGCGATTCGCCCAAACTTTTGTTAGCTACAACTTGATGGGCACTGCCAACAACGCCCTGACGACCGCCGACCTATACTTTACGTGGTGCATGGCCACAGGAGTACGAGTTCATTTGGGTTATTGGTTAGCCCAAGCCTGCCATCAAGTCACCTCCAACCCGTCCAGGCATCTGTACACGTGCCATCTTCTCGGGGCCTATTTGCAGCGCAACATTGTAATTAAAATCAGCAAGGCCTGCCGTGTAGTAAAGATGTGCTCAGCCCCGGAAGTCTTCAATTTCGACTTTTTTTTCAACAAGGGGTTGCTGATCGCCGAGGGAAGGAGGTGTTTTTTATGAGGTCGGTAAGTCAGAGGCACAAGTCAAGCAGGAACCCGATGGTGTGGAGGTAAAGGATCAAGCCACTGAGGACGAAGTCAGGCTGATGGTTCAGGGAGTTCAGAAAGAAGAGTTGAGGAGGTAAGGAAAGGAATCGACGGGGTACGCAAGGAAATGACTGAGATCCGAAGGGAATTCATCGAAAAAGCAGGGAAGAGGCCGCAGTCCTGAGGGGACGTATCACCGATTGGGTGGCTTCGTCAAGTGAGCAAACCAACAGGATGGCGGAGGGTGTTGCTTTGATGACGACCATGCTGAAATGGCTGCACAAAAAGTTCCCGGATGCATCAGAAACTATTCCTGGGTCTAGCGGCAACATTACAACGCTAAGTCAGGAAGTGTATCCGCGCAGAAGCCATCACAAGGCCCGAGGCCTCACATCACCCCTCTTCCGCTAGACCCGTGATCCTGAGGACAGCCATACCCCGACCTACTGATGACAGACCAGAGAAGCGGAGATGCCGGCCAGGAAGAAAGCAAAGGTGACCCAGCCGACGGTGCCACCAAAGTTTGGCTCCCACGGGGGCCAGACACCGAATTGAATTTCCCCTCAAACCCAAGTAACTTTTTCTTTCTTTATTTAACAGTTCTTTCGTTTTATTTCTGTTTTACCTGCCAGCATGCTAGGTTCTGTATATATGTGTTGAAACCCTTCCACTTAGACCAAGCATTGGTCTAAGTGTGAGAAGGGGTTATATGTCATAACATGTTTTGTGTTGTATGTTGTTCCTTCTCCCACTTAGCCCAATGCTTGGTCTAAGTGTGAGAAGTTTGTGTTTTGTTGAGTTCGTTTCATGTCGCCACTAACTGGCCTGCTTCCACTTCATACGGATTGCTTGGGGACAAGCATAAATGAAGTGGGAGGGGGGACGCAGTTAGTGCAGTTAGTGTCTTGTACATATTCTGTTAGGTCTAGGAGTTTGTAGAAGTTTTTTTTAGGTTTCGTGTTTGCATAACTGGTAAATAAATAGCAAAAAGCCCCTTAGGGAGAGTAATTGAAGAGAAAATACATGCTAATTGTGAATCATTTCTCTTAATAAATCAAAGTCAGTTGGATGAAGTAAGAACGATAGAGGATGCCTTAGATAACCCAGTTGTGCAGCCCTACTATAGAGCGAGTTATAAGCCTATACACTTTGAGCTAACTTGTAAAAAGAATGGGCTACCACTTGATGCTTAGGGAGTAGAGAGTTAGAGAATAAAGGAGGTATAAGCTGGACGAAGTCCAGGAACCGGAGGGGTATAAGCTGGACGAAGTCCAGGGGAGGAGTTAAAATTCTCCTCATAACTCACGCGGGATTCAAATCATTTCCTCCTAAGACCACGTGTTTGGATCGAACACGTAATCGTAAATAGTGACACATGGAAACATTATGCCGTCTCAAAACTCGGTGGTAGTGCAACCCTATACGCTCGGGTCCCACTTCTCAAGTAATTTCATAAGCCCACGTAATCGTGGCTTCAACTCCCCTTTACGCCAAACCTTTACCACCTTCGACGGATGATACTTTCAAGACACTATCTCCCGTATTGAACTGTAAATCTGTACGCACGATCAGCATACGACCTTTGTCGGTCTTGAGCTTCCTTTATCCTTTGTCGAATTTGTCGCACCATCTCAATCATTTCTTCGACCGAATCTGGCCCGAGTATTCTTCTTTCACCAACCTCATCCCAGTAGAGTGGTGATCTACATTTCCTCCCATACAATGCTTCATATGGGGCCATATTTATTGTCGCCTGGAAACTGTTGTTATAGGCAAACTCGATCAATGGTAGTACAACTTCCCAATTTTCTCCTCTGTCGAGAACCACGGCTCTCAACATGTCCTCGAGAGTTTGAATCGTTCTCTCGGACTGTCCATCGGTTTGTGGATGGAAAGCAGTACTAAAATTCAGTCGAGTACCAAGCTCTCTTTGTAGGCTTATCCAAAATCTTGAAGTAAACCTGGTGTCTCGGTCTGACGTGATTGTCACTGGCACTCCGTGTAGTCGAATGATTTCTTTCACATAAATCCGGGCTAGCTTGTCGGATCCATGAGTTATAGGAATAGATATAAAATGCGCACTTGGTGAGGCGGTCTATGATTACCCAAATGGCTGTATTCCCTTGCCGGGTCTTTGGTAAACCCGTCACGAAATCTATGGCGATATGTTCCCATTTCCACTCCGGAATTTCCAACAGTTGCAGCTTCCCATAGGTCGTTGATGTAAAGCTTTTACTTGTTGACACGCCAAGCATTTCTCCACAAACGAAGCTATGTCCCTCTTCATTCCATCCCACCAGAATGATCCCTTCAAGCCCTAGTACATCTCTGTACTTCCAGGATGAACGGTGTATGGAGTCTCGTGTGCCTCGGTCAAAATTTCATTTCGAAGTCCTTCGTCGCTCGGCACACAAAGTCTCCCTTCGTAAGTGAGGGCATTATCAGCCTCCTCACGAAATTTCTCTTGCTCGCCCTTCCTCACCTTCAGTCGAACTTTCTCCAAATTTTCATCATTGCGTTGACCCTCTCTTATCCTTGTTCGCAGATCGGATACAACTACCAATGTGGCGATCTTTCCCCTCACGGTCTCCGGGGCTCTCACTACTTCCAATCGCATCTTGCTGAATTCGTGAATCAACTCCGCTTCCTGAGTGAGAAAGGTAGCCAATTGTGGTTGGGCTTTCCGGCTCAATGCATCTGCAACTACGTTTGCTTTGCTCGGATGGTAGTTAATACCACAGTCATAATCCTTGACTAGCTCGAGCCATCTGCGTTGCCTTATGTTCAAGTCTTTCTGTTCAAAGAAGTATTTCAGACTCTTGTGATCGGTAAAATCTCACACCGAACTCCGTAGAGATGGTGCCTCCAAATCTTTAATGCATGCACAACGGCTGCTAATTCCAGGTCATGAGTAGGGTAGTTCAGCTCGTGTGGCCTCAACTGACGTGAAGCATAGGAAATCACCTTACCGTTCTGCATCAAAACACATCCAAGTCCAGCCTTAGATGCGTCAGTGTAAACCACATAGTCTACTCCCGATTCCGGCACGGCCAGAATAGGTGCGGTGGTCAACTTCTCCTTCAACAACTGGAAACTAGCTTCACACTCCGGTGTCCAATTGACCTTGGTCCCCTTCTTCAGTTGTTGAGTCATCGGCCTTGCGATTTTTGAAAATCCTTCAATAAATCTCCGGTAGTATCCTGCCAGTCCCAGGAAACTCCGAATCTCATTTGGGGTCTTTGGCGCCTTCCACTGTTGTACGGCCTCCACCTTTGCGGGGTCAACTCGAATTCCTTCGGCCGTCACAATATGCTCCAGAAAATTTACTTCCCTTAGCCAGAAATCACACTTACTGAACTTGGTGTACAACTTCTCCGTTCTCAGTGTCTCTAGTATGATCCTTAGGTGCTTCTCATGCTCTTTTTCGTTCTTCGAGTAAACCAGCACATCATCTATGAACACCAGGATGAACTTGTCCAAGTATGGGTGGAATACTCGATTCATTAAGTCCATAAATACTGCAAGTGCGTTTGTCAGTCCAAACGGCATTACTACAAACTCATAATGCCCATACCTCGTTCGGAACGCCGTCTTGGGTATGTCTTCTCTTCGTACCCTCAGCTGGTGATATCCTGACCTTAAATCCATTTTTGAAAATACCCCTGCTCCCCTGAGTTGGTCGAACAGGTCATCTATTCTCGGCAGAGGATACTTGTTCTTGAGAGTTAATTTGTTCAATTCCCGATAGTCTATGCACATTCTCAGTGTCTCGTCTTTCTTCTTCACAAACAGCACAGGTGCTCCCCACGGCGATACGCTGGGTCTTATAAAACCCAAGTCCAGTAGTTCTTGTAGCTGGATTTTGAGTTCTTCCAACTCTTTCGGTGTCTTCCTATAAGGTGCTTTCGATACAGGTGCGGCTCCTGGTTCCAGATCGATAGTAAACTCCAACAGTCGGTCAGGTGGAGGTCCTGGTAACGCGTCAGGAAACACGTCGGGGAACTCACGTACTACCGCCACATCTTCAACTTTTCTTTCTTTCTTGTCATGTCCTTGTAGGTAAACGAGATAGGCAGGATGCCCCTTTCTAATCATCGTAGTTACTTGAAGTGCCGATACCACGTAAGTCCGCTGATTCATCGAAATCCCGTGGAAGGTAGAGGGCTCCATCCCCGGGGTTTGTAACGAGATTTGCCTCTTTTGGCATCGAATAGTGGCATAGTTTTCAGCTAGCCAGTCCATCCCCAGAATAATGTCAACGTTATCCATTGACATAACATGTAGGTTGTGAGCCGTTAAGCTAAGTTCCCCCACCATGCATTCTATGTTCGAGCAAGATTGTGAAATGTCTATAAGGTCTCCTACCGGTGAGTTCACGTTCATCTTATGTTCAAGTTCATCAACAGGAAGTCTTAAAGCATTTACGCAGGAGTGCGATATAAAGGAGTGCGACGCACCCGTATCAAACAGAACAGCAACAGGCATGTCAAGTAATGTCCCCATACCTGCCAGATTATCCTGTTTTTGATCTCCCTGTGCGGCTTTAGCTTGCTTGCGTCCCAAGGCATAGGCCCTAGCTTGAGTGGGATATGGTAGGCGACGCTGCTGCGACTGCTGAGGTGGTGTAGGATTCCCTCGAGGCCCATTCGGTGTTTCCCCAACTCCAGTGTTATTGTTGTTCGGGCACTCTTTGGCGAAGTGTCCAACTCCACCACACTTGTAGCACACGTTTGTCCCGACTCTGCATTCCCCATGTGATTCTTCTGACATTTGGCGCAAGGAGGTGCTCTCTGATGGTACTCTCCGCTTTGGTATGGAGTAGTTTGTTTTCCTTTTCCCCGGGCAGAGTTTGGGGTACCTTGGAACCTCTTTTGTCAAAGGGTTTGCGGTTCCCGTCCGACTTTCTTTTGTCTCAGAAATTCTGCTGTGGGTGGCGTCGGTGGTGGTGTGGAGTAGTGGGTGTAACGGTCTTTTCCCGTGGCATTACTTCCTCCACGTCCAGTGCACGAGACAACGACTCGGCATACGAGAGCCTTCCACGGCATGCTAAAGCCATCCTGATTTCGTGCCTCAGACCGGCACAAAACTTTTCCGCCATCTTCTCGTCAGTATTTACCTGCTCTGGTGCATATCGAGACATATCGCATAGGGCACGGTCATATTCCGTCACTGTCATCCGCCCTTGCTTCAGATTGTAGAGCTCGGCCTCCTTAGCCTTGCGGTAATTCCTCGGAATATATTTGTCATACAGTTCCTCCTTGAAGTCTTCCCACGTCAGGGCGTCTAGTTGTTTCTGCGTTATCGTTCGCTGCTTGGTCTCCCACTAAAACTCCGCGGACCCGGTAAGCTGGTAGGTCACGCACGATAGGCGCTCCTGAATTCGTGCACCTTAAGAACTTGAAGATGCGTTTCTATGGCCCGAATATAGGTCACACAGCCTTGGCCGGATCTCCCTTCCATCGAATAACGGTCGAGGACGTCCCTTCGGGACACCTCCTTCTAAATTTCTTCGTAAGGCGTGCGGTGGTGGAGGTGGTGGGGTAGGTGTGGTGGTTCGTCTTCAGGGCCACACTACGTTGGGTCTCGTTTGCTTGCCCTCATTCTCGTGATGAAACGGCCTGCACGTCGCGGAGGCATTCTGTTCAACACACGTGTTAGTACAAAGTCCGAATTTACCATCACCACACCACACCACACCACCACACACCTTTCCAAAGCGATTTCACAAGTTTTCATACATAACAAGGTAAACGAGCACAACGGTAAAACAACGGGAATTTTATTAACTTTAAAACAAAACAACTACTGTTTCACAAGGTCTTTGCAACAATACCAAAACTTCAAAGAAAACATTACACAGTTCGTCAAAACAAAAACATTCGAAAGCTAACAAACAGAAATAGAACACTACTCCTCGGGAGCGCTCTCAATGTTCACCCCTCCCTCGCTTTTGACTTCAATCTCCCTTTCAAGGGCTCTTCCTCGGGGTCATCCTCTTCCTCCATGGGATCCTCCTCGTCTTCAATGAGGTTCTTCCTCATCCTCAAGGGGTTCTTCGTCATCTTCAGAGAGGATCTTCCTCCTCTTCCTCATGTTCTCCCTCACATAAGTAGCTACGTCGATATGCTTATCGACTACAAGGACTTCCGTCGCGGGAGGTGCGGGAGGTACGCATTCAAGCCTCCTCCTCTTAAGAAGTTTGGTTGCGGCGTCTCACCCTCATACCGACCCCCGCTGTAGGAGTTGCGACTCGATGAGGATGCCTCCCTCCTAGGTGGGGCATAGGGTGGTGGTCCGTCACGAGCATCGTTAGGTTATCATCTAAGGATAGATGTTTCGTATTTTATAACGTAGTAAATTGCAATTTCGTCAATCTTTCGATCCAGCGTTAGTCGCGCTTCACAAGGTTATCCTTGTCCCGTCATCTCATCATCCCTTGGAATTTGCTATTTTTCTACGCCTCATTCGTTCCATCAATTCACATATCGTCTTTAAGTGAAAGAAGTTCGCGCGTATGACTAGCCTACATCTAAGGCCCTTGATGTCATATCCCATTCTTCATCACATCCAACATGCCTTATCCAAAACATTTTACCTTCTTTCTTGTTGAGCGCGGCGAGACGGAATGTTGAGCCTTCAATGAATACTCTTTTAGTCTAGCGAAACGAGTCTAGACTAGATTGAATAAAGACTCTCGGTCCAGAGTGGAAGGAAAAATTGCTCTGATACCATTCTGTCACGACTACATTTCCTAAGGATAGGAAGCACGGGGAATCGTGACTAGTGGGGAAATTAAGAAGCGGGGAAGAAGGGGGTAGCAATCAAGGGAATACGAAATATCGATCAAAAGATGAAATTTCATTAATCAAACAACGTTCAAATCCCAAAAATACATAACGTAAGTGACATAGTTTGACAACTCAAAGGAAAGTAAAGAGATTCTTAAAAACGTAGAGTAGCGGAAGCAAATGAGAGTTTAGCTACTACTATGTATGAAGACACAATAGTAACCAGAACAATTATTGAATATGTTTCTTTAATCATCGCTCAACATCCTCCGCCTCCCGACCTCGCTCAACCTGCACATAGGGAAAACATATGCAGGGGCTGAGTACTTGATGCACCCAGTGAACTCATGCCCGAAATACATTTATCGCTAAGATATGTCAAGCCATCATAGAGTGAATCTCGGGTTTTTCTTTAAAAAGGTCGAGAAACACCAAAATCATTCATTAAAAAAATAGTGTCTGCGCAGACAATCATCATCCTCCATCATATACCATATCTGAACCATCATGTGAAACGTGAATGTGGCCACAAACTCGATCATTGGACTGGCCGACCTAGGGGACGACTCACGATCCCCATCAGTGCACTAGCCTAAGTAGGGCGTAGACCCTAGTTAGACCCGAATTCGTTAACCATCAAAGTCTAGTAGAGTTTTATTCTAGTAGACAAACAGATAGGCAGTTTCAAAACATAAACACGGCATGACATACTTATAGAAACATCCTTATTACACCATAAACATACCAATTTAAAATAAAAGTTAAAGTAATAAAGCCCACCTCAAAAGCTTAGGATTTCCGTAAAATTCCTCGTTCCGACTTTTAGCGTGCGGGCGAACCACCTTTTTGGAAAATACATAAAGTTCACATCAATTCTCGGTAACGAAGGTATTTAGAATGCATGCACTCTAATTAAAATCTTTTAATTCATTTTCTCGGTTTTCATGCGTTTTCGATTATTCGGCGGCCGCCCAAAGCGTCGCGTGAGACGCCGGTCGGCTGCTTACGCTCGTTCTTTCCTGCGTTGACTCCTCGTATTTTCCATGTCGTCGAAAATAATTTCTAAAAAAATTATTTAAGCGTATACTTTAATTATCGCAATTATTTATCGTTGAAAATATATTTTTTTACAATTAGGATAGAATTATTCATCCTTCAAAATCATTCCGGGAATTTAAATTAAATTTTCCCGCGATTAACTTAAATTAAATATCGGCCCACACCTTAATTATCTTCCTCATTTCCTACTTCCAAATAAATTTAAAAGCCCAAAAAAGAAATGCCCAACTTAAAAATTAAATCCTCCCCTAAATAACATTTGGCCCAAAAAGTAAAGGCCCAAAACATTTTTTTTAAAACAAGCCCCATTCTTTTATCTCTCTCTCTCTATCTTACTCCCTCCCCCCAAATCTACTGAATCACAGAAACGCAGACTTTCCCCATCCCGCCGCTCGCTCCGGCTTACCGCCGCCATCGGAGCTGCCGCCAGAGTCACCGGGAAGTCGCGAAGCCGCTGCTGTCTCGCCGCGACGCCACTGCTGCTGCCACGGGGGAGAGAAGCTGCTACTGTTGCGCCGCCGGAGGGACTGCTGGTCGCCGACCGCCGTTGCTGGAGTCGCCGGACAGCGTTGGGGTCGCCACTGCCGCCGAGCCGTCGAGAACCGCCGCGGTCAGCCGCTGCCGGCAGTCTCCCCTTCCCCAAAACCACTCCGAACAACTCCGATTCAACCCGCAAGGTGTATTTTTATCATCAAGTTACGTTCTTTCGCATGTTCGATTACGTTCGGCGAGCATTCGATTAGTTTTAATTGTTGAATTGTTTGAGTTGGTCATGGAAATGAATTATGGAATGATGTAGGCAATATGTATATACAACAATTCATGCTTTGTGGATGGAAGAGAGATTATACCTCAAATTGGTTTGGTTTTGGTGGTGAATAGACAAGAATGGTGAAAAATCCTCCTCCTGCTCCCTTTCTTGGCACTCTCGGCTCCCTCTCTCACTCTCACTGTTTTTTTTTTCTTTTGTTTTGCTTGAAGTGTTGAAGTGGAAGGGTGGGGAAAAGATAAATAAGTTTAACACTTAAGTGACTCTTGATTTCTTTGTGGAGTTACTGAGGGAAGATGAAAGGTGAAGAGAGTTGGAGGTGGAGAGCCTCCCTGGAACATTCGGCCGAGAGGTGGAAGGGAGAAGGAAGGAAGAAAAAATTTCTTGGGCTTGCTCCCATTTTCTTGGATAGATTTGGGCTCCAATTAAATTGTGTTGTTGGGCTCAAGTTAATGTAAGCCCATGTTAGAAATATTATTATTTAGTTAGATTTTTAAATAACTAGGGTCCAAGCTATTTTGTAGATAGACAATTGGACTCTACTTAAATTTGCAAAGCCCAAAATAAATTCATACTTTATATTTTCGTATTTTACTTCGATAATTAAAATTCATGGGTCTTTATTTAATTTTGTTAACTCGTTCTTCACAAACAAAAATTAAAGTACGTTTAACGACACAACTTATATTTGGTGTTGTTCCAAATATAATTCCTTCAACCATTCCTCGATTACGCACGTCGCCTTCCATAAGAAAATATTCATCTCCGCGTATTTCCTTCGTCATGCTAAATATAGCAATATCGTCGTCATTCCTTCAACGAGACCTTCAACATGTCTCCCAACGTTCATAATTAACTAAAAAAAAGTACGTCCCCTTTCACATTAAACACATAAAACATACTACTTCCCAAAACACATTTATCGAGGGGCATATTATTCGAAATAATTTTATCAATTATTTCGTTACATAAATTAGATTCGTACTTAAAGGTACGAGTGTTACATTCTACCCACCTTAACAGAAATTTCGTCCCGAAATTTACTCATTTCTAATGAACAACTCCGGGTATTTCTCTTTCATTTTATCCTCCAGTTTCCAAGTAGCCTCCTCGTGACCATGATGTTTCCAAAGTACTTTCACGGACGCGATCGACTTATTTCTCAATTCTTGCACTTTCTTGTCTAGAATAGCTTCGGGCTTCTCCTCATAACTCAAGTCGGGATTCAAAATCATTTCCTCCTAATGACCCACGTGTTTGGGATCGAACACGTACTTTCGTAATTGTGACACATGGAAAACATTATGCACAGTCTCAAAACTCGGTGGTAGTGCCAACCTATACGCTACGGGTCCCACCTTCTCAAGAATTTCATAAGGCCCTACGTATCGTGGCTTCAACTTCCCCTTTACGCCAAACCTTGTTATCCCCTTCGACGGAGATACTTTCAAGAACACCTTATCTCCCGTATTGAACTGTAAATCTGTACGCCGGACATCAGCATACGACCTTTGTCGGTCTTGAGCTTCCTTTATCCTTTGTCGAATTTGTCGCACCATCTCAATCATTTCTTCGACCGAATCTGGCCCGAGTATTCTTCTCTCACCAACCTCATCCCAGTAGAGTGGTGATCTACACTTCCTCCCATACAATGCTTCATATGGGGCCATATTTATTGTCGCCTGGAAACTGTTGTTATAGGCAAACTCGATCAATGGTAGTACAACTTCCCAATTTTCTCCTCTGTCGAGAACCACGGCTCTCAACATGTCCTCGAGAGTTTGAATCGTTCTCTCGGACTGTCCATCGGTTTGTGGATGGAAAGCAATACTAAAATTCAGTCGAGTACCAAGCTCTCTTTGTAGGCTTATCCAAAATCTTGAAGTAAACCTGGTGTCTCGGTCTGACGTGATTGTCACTGGCACTCCGTGTAGTCGAATGATTTCTTTCACATAAATCCGGGCTAGTTTGTCGGATCCATGAGTTATAGGGATAGATATAAAATGCGCACTCTTGGTGAGGCGGTCTATGATTACCCAAATGGCTGTATTCCCTTGCCGGGTCTTTGGTAAACCCGTCACGAAATCTATGGCGATATGTTCCCATTTCCACTCCGGAATTTCCAACAGTTGCAGCTTCCCGTAAGGTCGTTGATGTAAAGCTTTTACTTGTTGACACGCCAAGCATTTCTCCACAAACGAAGCTATGTCCCTCTTCATTCCATCCCACCAGAATGATCCCTTCAAGCCCTAGTACATCTCTGTACTTCCAGGATGAACGGTGTATGGAGTCTCGTGTGCCTCGGTCAAAATTTCATTTCGAAGTCCTTCGTCGCTCGGCACACAAAGTCTCCCTTCGTAAGTGAGGGCATTATCAGCCTCCTCACGAAATTTCTCTTGCTCGCCCTTCCTCACCTTCAGTCGAACTTTCTCCAAATTTTCATCATTGCGTTGACCCTCTCTTATCCTTGTCCACAGATCGGGTACAACTACCAAGGTGGCGATCTTTCCTTTCACGGTCTCCGGGGCTCTCACTACTTCCAATCGCATCTTGCTGAATTCGTGAATCAACTCCGCTTCCTGAGTGAGAAAGGTAGCCAATTGTGGTTGGGCTTTCCGGCTCAATGCATCTGCAACTACGTTTGCTTTGCTCGGATGGTAGTTAATACCACAGTCATAATCCTTGACTAGCTCGAGCCATCTGCGTTGCCTTATGTTCAAGTCTTTCTGTTCAAAGAAGTATTTCAGACTCTTGTGATCGGTAAAATCTCACACCGAACTCCGTAGAGATGGTGCCTCCAAATCTTTAATGCATGCACAACGGCTGCTAATTCCAGGTCATGAGTAGGGTAGTTCAGCTCGTGTGGCCTCAACTGACGTGAAGCATAGGAAATCACCTTACCGTTCTGCATCAAAACACATCCAAGTCCAGCCTTAGATGCGTCAGTGTAAACCACATAGTCTACTCCCGATTCCGGCACGGCCAGAATAGGTGCGGTGGTCAACTTCTCCTTCAACAACTGGAAACTAGCTTCACACTCCGGTGTCCAATTGACCTTGGTCCCCTTCTTCAGTTGTTGAGTCATCGGCCTTGCGATTTTTGAAAATCCTTCAATAAATCTCCGGTAGTATCCTGCCAGTCCCAGGAAACTCCGAATCTCATTTGGGGTCTTTGGCGCCTTCCACTGTTGTACGGCCTCCACCTTTGCGGGGTCAACTCGAATTCCTTCGGCCGTCACAATATGCTCCAGAAAATTTACTTCCCTTAGCCAGAAATCACACTTACTGAACTTGGTGTACAACTTCTCCGTTCTCAGTGTCTCTAGTATGATCCTTAGGTGCTTCTCATGCTCTTTTTCGTTCTTCGAGTAAACCAGCACATCATCTATGAACACCAGGATGAACTTGTCCAAGTATGGGTGGAATACTCGATTCATTAAGTCCATAAATACTGCAAGTGCGTTTGTCAGTCCAAACGGCATTACTACAAACTCATAATGCCCATACCTCGTTCGGAACGCCGTCTTGGGTATGTCTTCTCTTCGTACCCTCAGCTGGTGATATCCTGACCTTAAATCCATTTTTGAAAATACCCCTGCTCCCCTGAGTTGGTCGAACAGGTCATCTATTCTCGGCAGAGGATACTTGTTCTTGAGAGTTAATTTGTTCAATTCCCGATAGTCTATGCACATTCTCAGTGTCTCGTCTTTCTTCTTCACAAACAGCACAGGTGCTCCCCACGGCGATACGCTGGGTCTTATAAAACCCAAGTCCAGTAGTTCTTGTAGCTGGATTTTGAGTTCTTCCAACTCTTTCGGTGTCTTCCTATAAGGTGCTTTCGATACAGGTGCGGCTCCTGGTTCCAGATCGATAGTAAACTCCAACAGTCGGTCAGGTGGAGGTCCTGGTAACGCGTCAGGAAACACGTCGGGGAACTCACGTACTACCGCCACATCTTCAACTTTTCTTTCTTTCTTGTCATGTCCTTGTAGGTAAACGAGATAGGCAGGATGCCCCTTTCTAATCATCGTAGTTACTTGAAGTGCCGATACCACGTAAGTCCGCTGATTCATCGAAATCCCGTGGAAGGTAGAGGGCTCCATCCCCGGGGTTTTGTAACGAGATTTGCCTCTTTTGGCATCGAATAGTGGCATAGTTTTCAGCTAGCCAGTCCATCCCCAGAATAATGTCAACGTTATCCATTGACATAACATGTAGGTTGTGAGCCGTTAAGCTAAGTTCCCCCACCATGCATTCTATGTTCGAGCAAGATTGTGAAATGTCTATAAGGTCTCCTACCGGTGAGTTCACGTTCATCTTATGTTCAAGTTCATCAACAGGAAGTCTTAAAGCATTTACGCAGGAGTGCGATATAAAGGAGTGCGACGCACCCGTATCAAACAGAACAGCAACAGGCATGTCAAGTAATGTCCCCATACCTGCCAGATTATCCTGTTTTTGATCTCCCTGTGCAGCTTTAGCTTGCTTGCGTCCCAAGGCATAGGCCCTAGCTTGAGTGGGATATGGTAGGCGACGCTGCTGCTGCGACTGCTGAGGTGGTGTAGGATTCCCTCGAGGCCCATTCGGTGTTTCCCCAACTCCAGTGTTATTGTTGTTCGGGCACTCTTTGGCGAAGTGTCCAACTCCACCACACTTGTAGCACACGTTTGTCCCGACTCTGCATTCCCCATGTGATTCTTCTGACATTTGGCGCAAGGAGGTGCTCTCTGATGGTACTCTCCGCTTTGGTATGGAGTAGTTTGTTTTCCTTTTCCCCGGGCAGAGTTTGGGGTACCTTGGAACCTCTTGTTGTCAAACGGTTTGCGGTTCCCGTCCGACTTTCTTTTGTCTCAGAAATTCTGCTGTGGGTGGCGTCGGTGGTGTTGGAGTAGTGGGTGTAACGGTCTTTTCCCGTGGCATTACTTCCTCCACGTCCAGTGCACGAGACAACGACTCGGCATACGAGAGCCTTCCACGGCATGCTAAAGCCATCCTGATTTCGTGCCTCAGACCGGCACAAAACTTTTCCGCCATCTTCTCGTCAGTATTTACCTGCTCTGGTGCATATCGAGACATATCGCATAGGGCACGGTCATATTCCGTCACTGTCATCCGCCCTTGCTTCAGATTGTAGAGCTCGGCCTCCTTAGCCTTGCGGTAATTCCTCGGAATATATTTGTCATACAGTTCCTCCTTGAAGTCTTCCCACGTCAGGGCGTCTAGTTGTTCCTGCGTTATCGTTCGCTGCTTGGTCTCCCACTAAAACTCCGCGGACCCGGTAAGCTGGTAGGTCACGCACGATAGGCGCTCCTGATCGGTGCACCTTAAGAACTTGAAGATGCGTTCTATGGCCCGAATCTAGGTCACAGCCTTGGCCGGATCTCCCATTCCATCGAATACGGGAGGACGTTCCTTCGGAAACTCCTTCTCAATATTTCGTTACGGCTGTGGCGGTGGTGGAGGTGGTGGTGGTGGTGGTGGTTGTCCTTCAAGGCCCACACTACTTTGGGTCTCGTTGCTTGCCTCATTCTCGTGATGAACGGCTGCACGTCGCGGAGGCATTCTGTTCAACACACGTGTTAGTACAAAAGTCCGAATTTACCATCACCATACCACACCACACCACACAACCTTTCCAAAAGCGATTTCACAAGTTTTCTCATACATAACAAGGTAAAACGAGCACAACGGTAAAACAACGGGAATTTTATTAACTTAAAACAAAACAAGTACTTGTTTCCACAAGGTCTTTGCAACAATACCAAAACTTCAAAGAAAACATTACACAGTTCGTCAAAACAAAAACATTCGAAAGCTAACAAAACAGAAAGAGAACACTACTCCTCGGGAGCTCTCTCAATGTTCACCCCTCCCTCGCTTTTGACTTCAATCTCCCTTTCAAGGGGCTCTTCCTCGGGGTCATCCTCTTCCTCCATGGGATCCTCCTCGTCTTCAAGAGGTTCTTCCTCATCCTCAAGGGGTTCTTTTTCATCTTCAAGAGGATCTTCCTCCTCTTCCTCATGTTCTCCCTCACATAAGTAGCTACGTCGATATGCTTATCGACTACAAGGACTTCCGTCGCGGGAGGTGCGGAGGTACGCATTTCAAGCCTCCTCCTCTTAAGGAAGTTTGGTTGCGGCGTCTCACCCTCATACCGACCCCCGCTGTAGGAGTTGCGACTCGATGAGGATGCCTCCCTCCTAGGTGGGGCATAGGGTGGTGGTCCGTCACGAGCATCGTTAGGTTATCATCTAAGGATAGATGTTTCGTATTTTATAAACGTAGTAAATTGCAATTTCGTCAATCTTTCGATCCAGCGTTAGTCGCGCTTCACAAGGTTATCCTTGTCCCGTCATCTCATCATCCCTTGGAATTTGCTATTTTCTACGCCTCATTCGTTCCATCAATTCACATATCGTCTTTAAGTGAAAGAAGTTCGCGCGTATGACTAGCCTACATCTAAGGCCCTTGATGTCATATCCCATTCTTCATCACATCCAACATGCCTTATCCAAAACATTTTACCTTCTTTCTTGTTGAGCGCGGCGAGACGGAATGTTGAGCCTTCAATGAATACTCTTTTAGTCTAGCGAAACGAGTCTAGACTAGATTGAATAAAAGACTCTCGGTCCAGAGCGGAAGGAAAAATTGCTCTGATACCATTCTGTCACGACTACATTTCCTAAGGATAGGAAGCACGGGGAATCGTGACTAGTGGGGAATTAAGAAGCGGGGAAGAAGGGGGTAGCAATCAAGGGAATACGAAATATCGATCAAAAGATGAAATTTCATTAATCAAACAACGTTCAAATCCCAAAAATACATAACGTAAGTGACATAGTTTGACAACTCAAAGGAAAGTAAAGAGATTCTTAAAAACGTAGAGTAGCGGAAGCAAATGAGAGTTTAGCTACTACTATGTATGAAGACACAATAGTAACCAGAACAATTATTGAATATGTTTCTTTAATCATCGCTCAACATCCTCCGCCTCCCGACCTCGCTCAACCTGCACATAGGGAAAACATATGCAGGGGCTGAGTACTTGATGCACCCAGTGAACTCATGCCCGAAATACATTTATCGCTAAGATATGTCAAGCCATCATAGAGTGAATCTCGGGTTTTTCTTTAAAAAGGTCGAGAAACACCAAAATCATTCATTAAAAAAATAGTGTCTGCGCAGACAATCATCATCCTCCATCATATACCATATCTGAACCATCATGTGAAACGTGAATGTGGCCACAAACTCGATCATTGGACTGGCCGACCTAGGGGACGACTCACGATCCCCATCAGTGCACTAGCCTAAGTAGGGCTTAGACCCTAGTTAGACCCGAATTCGTTAACCATCAAAGTCTTGTAGAGTTTTATTCTAGTAGACAATCAGATAGGCAATTTCAAAACATAAAACACGGCATGACATACTATTTAAAAACCATCCTTATTACACCATAAACATACCAATTTAAAATAAAAGTTAAAGTAATAAAGCCCACCTCAAAAGCTTAGGATTTCCGTAAATAGTTCCTCGTTCCGACTTTTAGCGTGCGGGCGAACCACCTTTTTGGAAAATACATAAAGTTCACATCAATTCTCGGTAACGAAGGTATTTAGAATGCATGCACTCTAATTAAAATCTTTTAATTCATTTTCTCGGTTTTCATGCGTTTTCGATTATTCGGCGGCCGCCCAAAGCGTCGCGTGAGACGCCGGTCGGCTGCTTACGCTCGTTCTTTCCTGCGTTGACTCCTCGTATTTTCCATGTCGTCGAAAATAATTTCTAAAAAAATTATTTAAGCGTATACTTTAATTATCGCAATTATTTATCGTTGAAAATATATTTTTTTACAATTAGGATAGAATTATTCATCCTTCAAAATCATTCCGGGAATTTAAATTAAATTTTCCCGCGATTAACTTAAATTAAATATCGGCCCACACCTTAATTATCTTCCTCATTTCCTACTTCCAAATAAATTTAAAAGCCCAAAAAAGAAATGCCCAACTTAAAAATTAAATCCTCCCCTAAATAACATTTGGCCCAAAAAGTAAAGGCCCAAAACATTTTTTAAAACAAGCCCCATTCTTTTATCTCTCTCTCTCTATCTTACTCCCTCCCCCAAATCTACTGAATCACAGAAACGCAGACTTTCCCCATCCCGCCGCTCGCTCCGGCTTACCGCCGCCATCGGAGCTGCCGCCAGAGTCACCGGGAAGTCGCGAAGCCGCTGCTGTCTCGCCGCGACGCCACTGCTGCTGCCACGGGGGAGAGAAGCTGCTACTGTTGCGCCGCCGGAGGGACTGCTGGTCGCCGACCGCCGTTGCTGGAGTCGCCGGACAGCGTTGGGGTCGCCACTGCCGCCGAGCCGTCGAGAACCGCCGCGGTCAGCCGCTGCCGGCAGTCTCCCCTTCCCCAAAACCACTCCGAACAACTCCGATTCAACCCGCAAGGTGTATTTTTATCATCAAGTTACGTTTCGCATGTTCGATTACGTTCGGCGAGCATTCGATTAGTTTTAATTGTTGAATTGTTTGAGTTGGTCATGGAAATGAATTATGGAATGATGTAGGCAATATGTATATACAACAATTCATGCTTTGTGGATGGAAGAGAGATTATACCTCAAATTGGTTTGGTTTTGGTGGTGAATAGACAAGAATGGTGAAAAATCCTCCTCCTGCTCCCTTTCTTGGCACTCTCGGCTCCCTCTCTCACTCTCACTGTTTTTTTTTTCTTTTGTTTTGCTTGAAGTGTTGAAGTGGAAGGGTGGGGAAAAGATAAATAAGTTTAACACTTAAGTGACTCTTGATTTCTTTGTGGAGTTACTGAGGGAAGATGAAAGGTGAAGAGAGTTGGAGGTGGAGAGCCTCCCTGGAACATTCGGCCGAGAGGTGGAAGGGAGAAGGAAGGAAGAAAAAATTTCTTGGGCTTGCTCCCATTTTCTTGGGTAGATTTGGGCTCCAATTAAATTGTGTTGTTGGGCTCAAGTTAATGTAAGCCCATGTTAGAAATATTATTATCTAGTTAGATTTTTAAATAACTAGGGTCCAAGCTATTTTGTAGATAGACAATTGGACTCTACTTAAATTTGCAAAGCCCAAAATAAATTCATACTTTATATTTTCGTATTTTACTTCGATAATTAAAATTCACGGGTCTTTATTTAATTTTGTTAACTCGTTCTTCACAAACAAAAATTAAAGTACGTTTAACGGCACAACTTATATTTGATGTTGTTCCAAATATAATTCCTTCAACCATTCCTCGATTTACGCACGTCGTCTTCCATAAGAAAATATTCATCTCCATGTATTTCCTTCATCATGCTAAATATAGCAATATCGTCGTCATTCCTTCAACGAGACCTTCAACATGTCTCCCAACGTTCATAATTAACTAAAAAAAAGTACGTCCCCTTTCACATTAAACACATAAAACATACTACTTCCCAAAACACATTTATCGAGGAGCATAATATTCGAAATAATTTTATCAATTATTTCGTTACATAAATTAGATTCATACTTAAAGGTACGGGTGTTACATCAACATACCAGACATGAGAGTTATTCAGACCATTCAACACCTTCACATAATCATGTATGTCAGACAATTGAATAAATATATGCTTTGCATTAAAAAAAATTCCTAGACATAACACCCACAAGCTTGAGATTACCTAAGGCGTTTTGAATTTGGTGGGTAGGGGGATGGAGTGAGAGAATTTTCCAACGATGGCAGGTCCTATACAGTCTACAAGAATGGTAGTTTCATTAGCCGAAAAATATATACACGGTTTACCCTCAACAATGCGGACCTCGCCACGCTTATCGGCACTTTCACGATCAAGCAAAATAGGAACTTCCACCGGCTACCCCGACCGTAGAACATCAGCCATGGATCGGCCAAAATGTATGTTCGGCTGCCCTCCATTAGAATTCTGGGAATGATCATTTTCGACCGAGTTGGATGCCCCCTCACGGTACGGTTCATTGTCCATAGCAGCTGCCCATGATTTGTTTGCATGTTTTGGGTTCGGTGGGATTTAAGGTGTTGGTTTTTTCGGCTGGGGAACATGGGTGGGTACAACCCCTGGGCTGCTCGGCTCGGCGCGGCACTGCCTCCGGTAGATACCGTTTGTGCATTTCTCGTGGAATTCAAGGGAGGAAAATCCGACATGGCTTCATCCACGAGAGGTACTGATTCTGGGCATTGTACCGACAATATTTGAGCAGTTTGACGTGTTGTTCGAACTCCAGAAAATAATGCAGCAGCCATGTCTTTAATTTTTAGAATGGAAGTGGGTTAGATTAAGAGTGATTTCTTTTTCTTTTGGGCTGCTGTGATGGGGAGTGTAAACTTGGAACGGGTTAGGTATTTCTTTTTTGTTTGGGCTGTGGGATTGTTTTTTGTTTGGGTTGGGGATTTAATTTTCGGTGGGGCAGAGAGGTAGGATAATTTAGAGGGGGGCGGTGGTTTATTTTGGTTCATGGTTTTGGGCTAGGAATTATCAGAAGATAAGGGGGTTTAGGTCTGGGGCATTTGGTGGGGAGAAACAGTAGGTCCAGTAAGAGGACTTACCTATTGGGGGGGGATTAAAATTCGAGCCCATTGAAGGAAGCCCGACGATAGAAGCCGCTCCAATTTGCTGCACAGCCAGGGGTCGACCCTCCACAAGATCAAGATTTTTTTTCCTCATATTGCAGCAAAAAATTTGACTCCCTAATTACACCAGGATTCTCGGTTTTCTCCAAATCTGGTGAGTCAACCATTCTATCCAAACCGCAGCCACTAATTATGGGATGATTTTGGGAAGCTGCAGCCATTACCTCCATAGCATATTCGAGAATATTGGATGAGGGTGATTGAGGATACGTTCCTCCGCGAGTTGCCATAATACTTCCAAAATTCTCGGCTGATTGTACTGCTGTTGATTGAATGTATGGTTCTCCTGCAGAAATGGGTTTGGATTGATTTGCTGATTAGAATCGGAAGTAAGTGATGCGGAAGAAGCAAGAATGGTATTCAGCCCAAGTGTCGGTGGCCTGGGAGGTACTGTTGAACCTAACTGCCACTTCTTGGCTTCTGACTCTGATGGAGACCCGCCTCAACTCTAGTGGGGGACTAGAGAGGAAATAGAGATGGATGCCTTGCAGACAGGACATCCAGGTTGCTCATATGACTCAACCGATGAGCTCTGAACATGGAGCCATTTATATATACATGGTCAGCGACTCAGCAGTACAGGTGACCGTAGAGAGTTACCACAGGTTCATGACACGACTCTAGACATATATTGCAATTAAAGCCTCCGTTTAGGTTTTCAGGCACTATAGCTGACTGTGAGACCGAATTCCACCGTTTGTACGAGACCTGACCCACTGATCCCAAATGCGTACTTGGGGCACCACTCATAAGCCATGATAACTACAAAAAGATTACAACATATTAGTAAAGGCATGCTATTTTTTATATTCATGCTATAGAAAAACAAGTTGGCTGCATTCTTGAGTTGAAGCTGGATCGTAATGGAGATTATTTAACAGATAAAATGGTCAGCACTGCCACAAAAGAACGAGACATGTTAATTTTCCAGACTGGATTATCTCATTAAGTATTATACACATTTATTCTGAAGGTGATGTGTCCAAGAGTTACTCGTCACTTCAGTATTAGACGAGGTCTGAAGGTGTTTTTTATCATATTAAACTTTAGCACACATGATAATTTCGTCTCTCAAGAAACAACCAAAAAAAAAATCCAACATAGTTTTCAAACATATCAATAAGAGTTGATCATGTTCCATTAGGTTTATAGTTGATGGTGTCAATTAAAGATTTCTACTTAGCTCTAATAATTACAATAAAGACAAGAGTAGATTGACCAAGAATATAAATGTATTAATTTTAAGTGGATGAAGAAAAGAAAATGAGAAAGAACTTGAGACAATCCTCAGTAATCATGCAAAATGAGGATCCAAGGAACTTAAAACACAACTTTAAACTCCAAGCTGTTTCTGACTGATAATTAGTATATCTCATTTCCAAGCATGATTCACATTTAAAACGAAATCAATCTCCAATTCGGCTTTTTCTCAGCAAAATATCTTGTCCAGCATCATTTCTCCCTTAAAAATTTAAGCCTCTTACTATGATATTAATCCTTCCAAACCAAATGCTATCCATTCCAAGACTCTCAATCCTTCAAGATTCTCAAACAAATAGTAAGGCTAAGTTAAAGGATTCCAAAGTGAAATCCAAAGAAACAAACAAATTGCAACCCCCCAAAGTAAAAAATCATAAATCCTAGATGCGGAACTCACTTGCTAGGAGCAAAATCGGAACATCTACTTTAAACCTCTATTTATTAAAATGTATTAGTAAAACATTCAATCAGACATTATCATGTCAGTCAACACATAGAAACTCTCAAGGAATTTCATAAGTCATCGCCTAACAAAAACAAACCGCTGATGGACAATAAAGCTTTAAGAGAACAAAGGAGTCCATTTTCATTTTATCTTCTATCAACTGAAAACAATCAAATAAAAAATTCACTCACCTTCAATTAAAAAAAACTCACACTTAGCCCATTGCTTGGTCTAAGTGTGAGGAGTTTGTTTGTAAATATGTTGTTTTTGTTTCTTTTCTGTTTACCTTATCCCTCTTAGCCCATTGCACAGTCTAAGTGTGAGAAGTTTTGAATACATAATATGTTTGTATGTTTTAGGTTTTTATGTGTACTTCTCACACTTAGCCCAATGCTTGGTTTAAATGTGAGAAGTTGGTCTGAAACTTGATAAGCATGCTTGGTTTAGAACAGGTGTTTTGCTGCCTTCTCCCACTTAGCCCACTGCTTGGTCTAAGTGTGAGAAGTTTGGTTTTCCGCTTGTGCATTTCTCGTGGAATTCAAGGGAGTAATTCAAGGAAGGAAAATCTGACATGGCTTCATCCAGACATGGCTTCATCCACGAGAGGTACTGATTCTGGGCATTGTACCGACTATATTTGAGCAGATTGACGTCTTGTTCGAACTCCAGAAAATAATGCAGCAGCCATGTCTTTAATTTTTAGAATGGAAGTGGGTTGGATTAAGAGTGATTTCTTTTTCTTTTGGGCTGCTGTGATGGAGAGTGTAAACTTGGAACGGGTTGGGTATTTCTTTTTTGTTTGGGCTGTGGGATTGTTTTTTGTTTGGGTTGGGGATTTAATTTTCGGTGGATCAGAGAGGTAGGATAATTTAGAGGGGGGCGGTGGTTTATTTTGGTTCATGGTTTTGGGCTGGGAATTATCAGAAGATAAGGGGGTTTGGGTCTGGGGAATTTGGTGGGGAGAAACAGCAGGTCCAGTAAGAGGACTTGCCTGATGGGGGGGATTAAAATTTGAGCCCATTGAAGGAAGCTCGACGACAGAAGCCCCTCAAATTTGCTGCACAGCCAGGGGTCGACCCTCTACAAGATCAAGATTATTATTTTCCTCATATTGCAGCAAAAAGTTTGACTCCCTAATTACACCAGGATTCTCGGTTTTCTCCAAATATGGTGAGTCAACCATTCTATCCAAACCGCAGCCACTAATTATGGGATGATTTTGGGAAGCTGCAACCATTACCTCCATAGCAGATTCGAGAATATTGGATGAGGGTGATTGAGGATACGTTCCTCCGCGAGTTGCCATAATTCTTCCAAAATTCTCAGCTGATTGTACTGTTGTTGATTGAATGTATGGTTCTCCTGCAGAAATGGGTTTGGATTGATTTGCTTATTAGAATCGGAAGAAAGTGATGCGGAAGTAGCAAGAATGGTATTTAGCCCAAGTGTCGGTGGCCTGGGAGGTACTGTTGAACCTAACTGCCACTTCTTGGCTTTAGACTCTGATGGAGACCCGCCTCAACTATAGTGGGGGACCAGAGAGGAAATAGAGATGGATGCCTTGCAGACAGGACATCCAGGTTGCTCATCTGACTCAACCGATGAGCTCTGAACATGGAGCCATTTATATATACATGGTCAGCGACTCGGAAGTACAGGTGACCGTAGAGAGTTACCACAGGTTCATGACACGACTCTAGACATATATTGCAATTAAAGCCTCCGTTTAGGTTTTCAGGCACTATAGCTGACTGTGAGACCGAATTCCACCGTTTGTACGAGACCTGACCCACTGATCCCAAATGCATACTTGGGGCACCAATGCTCGGCTCATAAGCCATGATAACTACAAAAAGATTACAATATATTAGTAAAGGCATTCTATTTTTTATTTTCCTGCTATAGAAAAACAAGTTGGCTGCATTCTTGAGTTGAAACTGGATCATAATGGAGATTATTTAACTGATAAAATGGTCAGCACTGCCACAAAAGAACGAGACATGTTAATTTTCCAGACTGGATTATCTCAGTAAGTATTATACACATTTATTCTGAAGGTGATGTGTCCAAGAGTTACCCCTCACTTCAGTATTAGACGAGGTCTGAAGGTGCTTTTTATCATATTAAACTTTAGCACACATGATAATTTCGTCTCTCAAGAAACAACCAAACAAAAAAAATCCAACATAGTTTTCAAACATTTCAATAAGAGTTGTTCATGTTCCATTAGGTTTATAGTTGATGGTGTCAATTAAAGATTTCTACTTAGATCTAATAATTACAATAGAGACAGGAGTAGATTGACCAAGAATATAAATGTATTAATTTTAAGTGGAAGAAGAAAAGAAAATGAGAGAGAACTTGAGACAGTCCTCAGTAATCAAGCAAAATGAGGATCCAAGGAACTTAAAACACAACTTTAAACTCCAAGTTGTTTCTGACTGATAATTAGTATATCTCATTTCCAAGCATGATTCACATTTAATACGAAATCAATCTCCAATTCGGCTTTTTCTCAGCAAAATATCTTGTCCAGCATCATTTCTCCCTTAAAAATTTCTGCCTCTTACTATGATATTAATCCTTCCAAACCAAATGCTATCCATTCCAAGACTCTCAATCCTTCAAGATTCTCAAACAAATAGTAAGGCTAAGTTAAAGGATTCCGAAGTGAAATCCAAAGAAACAAACAAATTGCAATCCCCCAAAGTAAAAAATCATAAATCCTAAATGCTGAACTCACTTGCTAGGAGCAAAATCGGAACATCTACTTTAAACCTCTTTTTATTAAAATATATTAGTAAAACATTCAATCGGACATTATCATGTCTGTCATCACATAGAAACTCTCAAGGAATTTCATACGTCATCGCCCAACAAAAACAAAACCGCTGATGGAAAATAAAGCTTTAAGAGAACAAAGGAATCCATTTTCATTTTATCTTCTATCAACCGAAAGCAATCAAATAAAAAATTCACTCACCTTCAATTAAAAAAACTCACACTTAGCCCCTTGCTTGGTCTAAGTGTGAGGAGTTTGTTTGTAAATATGTTGTTTGTGTTTCTTTTCTGTTTACGTTATCCCTCTTAGACCGTTGCACGGTCTAAGTGTGAGAAGTTTTGAGTACATAGTATGTTTGTATGTTTTAGGTTTTTATGTGTACTTCTCACACTTAGCCCAATGCTTGGTTTAAATGTGAGAAGTTGGTCTAAAACTTGATAAGCATGCTTGGTTTAGAACAGGTGATTTTGCTGCCTTCTCCCACTTAGCCCACTGCTTGGTCTAAGTGTGAGAAGTTTGGTTTTCCGTTTGTGCATTTCTCGTGGAATTCAAGGGAGGAATTCAAGGGAGGAAATCTGACATGGCTTCATCCAGACATGGCTTCATCCACGAGAGGTACTGATTCTGGGCATTGTACCGACAATATTTGAGTAGTTTGACGTCTTTTTCGAACTCCAGAAAAGAATGCAGCAGCCATGTCTTTAATTTTTAGAATGGAAGTGGGTTGGATTAAGAGTGATTTCTTTTTCTTTTGGGCTGCTGTGATGGGGAGTGTAAACTTGGAACGGGTTGGGTATTTCTTTTTTGTTTGGGCTGTGGGATTGTTTTTTGTTTGGGTTGGGGATTTAATTTTCGGTGGGGCAGAAAGGTAGGATAATTTAGAGGGGGCGGTGGTTTATTTTGGTTGATGGTTTTGGACTGGGAATTATCAGAAGATAAGGGGGTGGGCTGGGGCATTTGGTGGGGAGAAACAACAGGTCCAGTCAGAGGACTTACCTAATGGGGGGGATTAAAATTCGAGCCCATTGAAGGAAGCCCGACGACAGAAGCCGCTCCAATTTGCTGCACAGCCAGGGGTCCACCCTCCACAAGATCAAGATTATTATTTTCCTCATATTGCAGCAAAAAATTTAACTCCCTAATTACACTAGGATTCTCGATTATCTCCAAATCTGGTGAGTCAACCATTCCATCCAAACCGCAGCCACTAATTATGGGATGATTTTGGGAAGCTGCAGCCATTACCTCCATAGCAGATTCAAGAATATTGGATGAGGGTGATTGAGGATACGTTCCTCCGCGAGTTGCCATAATTCTTCCAAAATTCTCGGCTGATTGTACTGCTGTTGATTGAATGTATGGTTCTCCTGCAGAAATGGGTTTGGATTGATTTGCTGATTAGAATCGGAAGAAAGTGATGCGGAAGTAGCAAGAATGGTATTCAGCCCAAGTGTCGGTGGCCTGGGAGGTACTGTTGAACCTAACTGCCACTTCTTGGCTTCAGACTCTGATGGAGACCCTCCTCAACTATAGTGGGGGACCAGAGAGGAAATAGAGATGGATGCCTTGCAGACAGGACATCCAGGTTGCTCATCTGACTCAACCAATGAGCTCTGAACATGGAGCCATTTATATATACATGGTCAGCGACTCAGCAGTACAGGTGACCGTAGAGAGTTACCACAGGTTCATGACACGACTCTAGACATATATTGCAATTAAAGCCTCCGTTTAGGTTTTCAGGCACTATAGCTGACTGTGAGACCAAATTCCACCGTTTGTACGAGACCTGACCCACTGATTCCAAATGCATACTTGGGGCACCACTCATAAGCCATGATAACTTCAAAAAGATTACAACATATTAGTAAAGACATGCTATAGAAAAACAAGTTGGCTGCATTCTTGAGTTGAATTTGGATCATAATGTAGATTATTTAACAGATAAAATGGTCGGCACTGCCACAAAAGAACGAGACAGTCCTCAGTAATCAAGCAAAATGAGGATCCAAGGAACTTAAAACACAACTTTAAATTCCAAGCTGTTTCTGACTGATAATTAGTATATCTTATTTCCAAGCATGATTCACATTTAAAACGAAATCAATCTCCAATTCGGCTTTTTCTCAGCAAAATATCTTGTCCAGCATCATTTCTCCCTTAAAAATTTCAGCTTCTTACTATGATATTAATCCTTCCAAACCAAATGCTATCCATTCCAAGACTCTCAATCCTTTAAGATTCTCAAACAAATAGTAAGGCTAAGTTAAATGATTCCAAAGTGAAATCCAAAGAAACAAACAAATTGCAACCCCCAAAGTAAAAAATCATAAATCCTAGATGTTGAACTCACTTGCTAGGAGCAAAATTGTAACATCTACTTTAAACCACTTTTTATTAAAATATATTAGTAAATCATTCAATCGGACATTATCATGTCAGTCAACACACAGAAACTCTCAAGGAATTTCATAAGTCATCGCCCAACAAAAACAAAACCGCTGATGGAAAATAAAGCAATAAGAGAACAAAGGAATCCATTTTCATTTTATCTTCTATCAACTGAAAACAATCAAATAAAAAATTCACTCACCTTCAATTAAAAAAACTCACACTTAGCCCATTGCTTGGTCTAAGTGTGAGGAGTTTGTTTGTAAATATGTTGTTTTTGTTTCTTTTCTGTTTACCTTATCCCTCTTAGCCCATTGCAGAGTCTAAGTGTGAGAAGTTTTGAGTACACAATATGTTTGTATGTTTTAGGTTTTTATGTGTACTTCTCACACTTAGCCCAATGCTTGGTTAAAATGTGAGAAGTTGGTTTGAAACTTGATAAGCATGCTTGGTTTAGAACAGGTGTTTTTGCTGCCTTCTCCCACTTAGCCCACTGCTTGGTGTAAGTGTGAGAAGTTTGGTTTTCCCTGTTCAATCATTGACTACCCTGTTTTCCACTACATTAAGTTCGCTTGAGGGCAAGCTGAGATGAAGTGAGAGAGGGAAAAGTCGGTGTAGTCAGTTTTTGAAGCATGTTTGTTTAGTTTACTTTATGTGTTTTTAGATAAGAACTGGTTTAAAACTAAAGGCAAGATTCCCTTAGCCAGAGTAATTGAAGAACGGATGCATGTTGATTTTTGAGTTTCCTTCATTAATAAACCAAAATCTGCTCAAAAGATGTAAGGAAGATGGAAATGGCTTTAATCTAAACCTCCTGCGAAGCCTTCTAAAATGTGAGTCATAAGCCAGAGTATAACACTTACTACTGAAATGGAAAAAATAGAGAGGCTGCCATTGATGCTTAGAGGGAAATGACACAAGCAAGTGAGGACTAAAGGCAATAGGAATAACCAGTTGAGCTGAATTCTTTCGAAGCATGTGGACCTGCCTCATTGTAAGGGCACCCCCTAGTCACACCTTTTGAGCTTGAATTGCAATTACCCTTTCCTTTGTAAATCCTTAGCTTTCATGTCATGTGAACGAGGGGATACGCTGGGGCAACTCACCATCAAGGGTAAGAGATAGGTTGTGAAACAGGGAGTAAAAGAATATATATATATGTATAAAGAAAAAGGGCAGGAAACTTTGTAACCTGATCCAGAAAAAAAAGGGGAAAGAGAAAAGAAAGATAGAAAGAAAAAGGAAATTAGAAAATGGACAGGAGGAATGTATAACCTGACCCACAAAAAATAGAAAATAGAAGGGCAGGAAATTATGTAACCTGACCCTAAGAAACAGCTAGACAAGGCCAAAATAGCCAAGGGTATCCCAAGGGTAAAAGTTTCAGATTGTATGAAGGGAGGTTGTCTCAGTTTTGTCCCTAACTTCACATGTCCTTCATATTTCTACACACATTGTGAACTTAGTACCCATAGGACTCTCCCATTTATACACTACAAACCCTGCCCCGTTACAACCTAAATGAAGACCTTAAGGAGTAAGCTTCTGACAATAGAACTCTAGCATCAATGGTATGGCAAAATGAATGAGTGAATAGTCCTAACAATTTTTGTGAGGATTGAGTGACTAAGTGAATCCAACAGTTGGAAGATAGAAGCTATCTTGACAAATGGACAAGCATGATCAGGTAGAAGAGAGGAGGGAAAATAATCTGAGACTATAGACGGTTGGATTGACCTTAAGCTTGTGGGGACAATTGTCGAACAACATAAACCAGTTCTGTCTTTTCTGTCTTGTTACTTGTTTATGTGTTTAGTTTACTTAGGTGTTTTCTTTCTAAACCATGTACATAGTGCGTTTGTTTTATATTGTTTTGAATAAGAACCATACTTTGAAACTAGCCTCTTTTTCTTTTTCTTTTCTTTCATACTTGAGGACAAGTTTGGGTTAAAAGTGAGCAGTTTGATGAGGCTCGTTTCATGCATGCGTTCTGTTGTAAAACTTCATCAAATTCTGTTAACTAACGTCTAATTTTGAGCCTGGTGTACGGGCAAGTCCGCCGTTTTCAGAAACTGAGTTGTTCAACTGGGCGGACGAATGGAATAGGAAAAGGAGCCAAATTGCTGCACAAACGGATCAAGTTGAAGCAAATGACACGCAGCAGAGCACCCGATGAGAAGACTAATGTGTTGCACGAGAAAAATCCTCGAGGGCAAAGGGTAAAGATGACAATTCAAAGAACAAATGCCCTAAGGATCAAGACCTCACGCCTTCCTATAAATGGAGATAGAGAAGGAGGAATGAAGAGTTTTTCGTCGGTGTTACTCATTAGTTTTCAGCTCTCTTCCAGAGCTGGAATTGGGAGCTCCAAGCACTTCATCTTCCTGTTCTCGCACACACACTTGGTCCTATTCTAGTTTAGTTTAGTTGGCGTTTTGGTGTTGGTTTCCTCACTTTTAATCATTTGGTTCTGGTATTCCGTTTCGAGCAGAAGCGATGAAACAATTTCCTGCTTTCCTTGTTAGTTTTTCAGTTTACTTTTGGATGTTATCAACTTTTGTTGCTTTGATTTAGTAGATTTGAAGTTATGTTTTCATTTCCGGTCGATGTGTCATGTTTCATGCATGATATTTCTAATCTGTTTTGAAATCTGTTTTATGTCGCACATCTTAGCTCAGAATGTTATGTGATGTTTTGATTTAGTCAGATCTGATGTTTTACGCTTAAAAGTTCTTAGGGCGTTTAGATCTATCAGTTTCTGTTCCACTCCTGCATGAGTAGATTTTAGGAGTAGATTTAATTTTATGGGTAGTTATGATGTTTCGTCTTCCTTAACTTTTTAGATCTGTTCTTTGCTCTGTTTTCCATGTTAAAGAAGATGAAGTTGTTAAAAAGTTTTTACTTCATCGTACATTTTGCAGGGGACTAACAGCCCCGTTTATTCTATTTGTCCATCTGTGGAAAGTTCAGTTGAGTTAATCAAGTAGACTAGTTGTGTCACGACCGCCCTTTAGGGTTAATAAATACGGGCGATCGTGAGTAAAAGAACTTAGTAAACAGACGAAGGAAACTAGGGTCTCAATAAGGAGTTTGACCAAAAATTAATATTTAATAAAAAGGGGCCAAGAGGTTGACATTATCCAAATAATTAGGTTCAAAGCTAAAAGATTTATGAGTAAAAACAATGTCTCAGCGGAAGGGTTCAAGAGAAAGAGTGGCGTCATGTGTGGAGACACAACGACACTCGTAGTTCACAACTAACCAAACCATGCTTCAATTTTAAATTGCTCAACACCTCCAATTGCTCGTCGCCGCTCAACCTGCACATAGGGAAAACACATGCTGGGCTGAGTACTTAATATACTCAGTGGGCTCATGCCGAAAACATTTTCTATAAAAATGTTATTTATCATGCCATACATAAGTAACCATCGGGGTTTAGCTTTAGAAAGGCCCGAGACACTCAAAATCATTTCCCATTGTAAAAGTCGACTGATCAGTCATTTTCCCATAGACGTTAGCCATATCTGCCAATACATGACTTGGAATGTGGCCACAAACCAAGCCACTGGACCGGCAAGCCCGTACGCTAGCACACGATCTACCATAGGTGTACACTAGTCCAAGTAGGGTTTGCGGCCCCACGAGGACCCGAATTCGATTTATATAACAATGGCGCATAGCCACATCAGATAGGCACGTTAAATATCAAATCACGGCATGATAAATACAGTTTCATTTCCATCGATAAAAATATTTAGGACATTGTCCTTATTTAAAAGAGAGCCCACCTCGAGTGCTTAATCCGAAATTACGTTCTTTCCCTTGCGATCACGATTCCCTTGCGAGGTATCACCTTAGAATTAAAATAACACATAAATCAACACACTTTCAAATTAAATAAATAAGATGCATGCATCCTAAGCGAAGTTATTTATCTCATTTTATCTCGGTTTTCGATTATTCGGCGGCCGCTTACGCCCCTAATTCCTCCGTTAGCTCCTCGTATTTTTCCTCAACGATATCGAAATAAAATCCCCAAAATTATAAAAGCGCATAACTGAATTATCGCAACTATTTCTCTTTGTTAAGAAAATTATGTATATATTCCGGGCTTGAGATAAATTATCCATACTTCATAATTAATTCGGGATTTAATTAAATAATTTCATCACGATTAATTATCGGCCCAAAGATTTATTTAAAACCCCCAAAGCTTAAATAATCCCCCCACCTTATATCTCCAATTAAAACTTAAAGCCCGAACAATTTATTTGGAGCCCACTTTAATAATTCAACCTATGACAATTAAAATGAAGCCCAATTCCATTTTAAAGAAAACAAAAGCCCATCCTCCCATCATCTCCTTCGTCCCTCACTCCTTCTCACTCAATCTCTTTAATTTTCTCTCTCTACCGAATTTGTAGAAGCGCTCAATCCGTCGCCGCCGCCTCTCTTTTCAGTGTTGCTCGCCGTCGTCTACTGCTCGCCGTCGGCTACTGCTCCGATTCGCCGCCGTCTGTCATCATCGATGGAGCGGAGGTGACCCAGCCGCCGCGATTCCCGCTGCTGTTGCCGCTGGTTGCCGTTGATGCGTTATCTCAGCCGCCAGACTCTCCGACCTCGAGTACGTGCCGACGGGAAGTCATCCAGGCACGCCGACTCTGTTTCTCCGTCATCACCGATTGCTCGCACAGGCCGACGTGTTCGACAGCCACCGTTTCTCATCGCTTCAGCCCCAAACAACTCCGAACAGCCTCGGAACAACCCCGATTCAGTCGAAAGATAAGTTCTTTTTTTCAATTATGCTCTTTCGTTTCAGTTTTCAATTCGCAGAAAGGTGGGTTTCAATTCGTGATGTTCGATTGGTTTTGATTGTGTCATTGTTCGAGTTATGTTTGATTGTTGATTTAATTCTGAGTTCAGCGTGGGAGTGGTGTATGATGATATGCTGTGAAGGGTATACTAAAAGTTCATGACTTGGAATTGGGAAAGGATTTTACCTCGACAACACGGTATTGATTGTGAAATTGTAGGACCGAAAGGAGTAGCCCACTGGATTTTGCAGATTCAGCTTCTGTCACAAATATGCATAACGGTTGGTTTCCAAAAAAGGTCTGAAATTATACTATGAACGGAGGAATAAGAATTACCTGTAATTCAATTGAGTAAGCTCTCAATTTCTAGAGTAGAAGTTGAAAGAATGGGTTTTGTTTTTCTTGCTGCAGAGATACGGCTCGTTGCACAAAGGTGAAAATAGGGGAATTCTGATTTAGGAAGAAAATATATATTAGGGAGAAGATTGACTGATGGGTAGTTTTGGTTTGGGGAGAGATTTATGGGAGAGAGGGGAGGAACGGTTTTTAGTAGTGGGAAACGAGAGTAAATTTCGAATTCTGCTCTTTTTTTTTTATTTTGGATAAATTTGAATTTATTTGGTATTTATTTGCAGATCACCGAGGAGGAAAATCCCACCACGGAGGACGAAATATCTCTGAAAAATCTTTAATTAAATTGAATTATCGACTTGATGACCAAGTCAACAGGAAGAGGATTTGATTTGTTTAATTCACGGTCCTTTGTATTTTAATTAAATTATGCAGCCCACAATTTATTTATCACGGACTGGATTTTTATATTATTTGATTATCAGATCCAACACGGAATCGAGTCCAATAAATATCCCTCACGGAAAGGAATTATTTACATCAGCATTGTGATTACTTCACAATTTCTAGCTCTAGTAATAATTTATCAATTATTCACAAACATTTAATTTCACCCCACATCGATTATTCAAAGCAGCCACGTCACATATTCAACAGAGTTGACCCAGTCAAAAATTCCAACTTTAAATTAGGTCACGGAAAGTATCCAACAACAATTCCACTCGATAATTAAATCACGAACTTCGAAATATTAATAGCATTAAATACAAGTACTTTAGGGTTCAAAAATTAGGTTCATAAAAACGGGGCGTTACAAGTTGAGCTTTTATGAGTTGATCAGTTTAATAGTTTAATCTCTCGAGTCCAGTAGTTAACTTAACCCACCCTTAGAAAGCGTGGCCGCAGCCATTCCCATTTCGTGTCCACCATGCAAATCTCAAACGCCTCATCTTTGTGGGATCGATCCTTACCTCCATATAATAGTTAATAGTATTAGTGGGTTAAGGTTTTGAAAACACGCTTTCGAGTCTTCTTCTCGTCTCGCTTGAATAGGAGTCAGTCAAGTTGATCAGGACAAATCTTTGATTGGTCCACTAACCTGTTCTCACAGGTAGAAGGGCGTACAATTGGCTAACCAGATTAGTTTGACAATCCAACTTGAGCAAGCCACAACGATAATAGGATGAATAGAGAAGTTACACTCGAGATCGTCGTCCTTTTCAATGTCTAAAAACGTCAGTAAATTTCAAAGCTCCAGAGGATGGCCGTCGAGGAGAGAGCGGAATGCCAAACCACAAGTGGCGACATCAATTACTTGTTTGGTGCCTTCGACGAGCTCATAACTTTAAATGAGCATTTGTATCGATATTTGTTTTGTTATGTTGAAGACTGTTTTTTTATTTTTGTGTTTGAATACTTTTCCTTTAAGTTTTTGCAGTAATTTTTGTTTTAATTTCGTTTTTGTGTTCATTGAAATTTTTGCAGCTTCTGGACTTTCCCCAGCGACCGGTGGCACTTGCGCAGTGGCCTGCTGACGACTCACTAGAATGTTCTGGACCTTCCACAGCGACCGATGGCCATTCAACAGTGCTCCAGTTGTGAATTTTCAAATTTTTTGAATTTTTGCCCCGTCTAGCCTCAACGCGAAATTTCAAGGAATCTTTACTGCTTTCTTAGTTTACTCACGTCCCCACCGACTCTACAAACATATTTTACACTTTGTTGTAAATAACTAGGGGGGATGACGTAGTGGAACTGTGAGTTTAGGTTGTTTTTGTTTTCTCTTTGTTTTAAAAAAACCCAAAGGTGAATAATATGTCATAAGCTTAACATGAAGAACTTACAAACACACATGTATATAGACATATTAGACAGAGTTGCCTATGATATGAAGTTCTTTTTCATCTTTGATTAAGCTTGGCGTGACGTTTTGATATGATGGCTTGGTAAAAAGGTGCATAATTAGTGAATTGCTTATTCGCCTAGAATCATGCTTATACGTTGTGAGATTTGAGCCTTAATTCTTCCATGTGTGATTTATCTGCATTCATGTATATGTTTCTAGAACTTGCTCCTAGTTTGCCTAAGTTTACGTAGTTTTTAAGTTGATTAAGGAGTATGTTAGGCAATCTTTTCAACCTACTGTCATATCCAAAATTTTTTACCCTTTGAAGCAAATTATTAGCCTTTAAGCCTATTCTTTGGAAGCCAAATTTCTTTATGTGCAATCCGTGCATATATTTTTGTATCTTTTATGTTTTGTTTGAGGACAAACAAAAATGTAGGTTTGGGTGAGTTGATACGCTCAGATTTTACACTCTTTTAAGGCCTTTATTTGGTGCGTTTTGAATGACAAAATCACATTTCATGTCCATATTTTGCACATTTTATCTATTTTGGTATTTTGACGTGTTTTGTGAGAAATGTGTAAAATAGATCCCAAAAAATAGCTAAAAGTCGAAGTTGGAAATCTGGAGCTTTCAAGACGTCCAGCAGTTCGCTACAACACAGCCAGCGACCGCTGGCTGACATCGACCGCTGATTAGATAGCGGTCCGGTCCAGGAAAGTTGTGCTGAAAGGAAGAACACGCCCAGCGACCGCTGGGGTGTGAGCAGCGACCGCTCTAGAAGTTCCAGAAGCTACGGGATAATTGCCAGTGACCGCTGAACCTATGTCCAGCTACCGCTGATGAAGAGAGAAAGGCTACAGATCACTCGCCAACGACCGCTGAAGATTGTGCAGCGGCCCCTTGGGAAAACGCGGCGCACAAATTTGACCTACTTTCCTCCTAAGATTTACCATACTTTGCTGCCTTTTTCCTTAATTAAGGAGGATAAATTTGGTGCTATATATACCCCCTCAAGCTTCATCATTAGGGATCTTCTTTTTTGCTCCATAATTCCAGAGAGAAAAATACTTTAGAGTTCTCCATTGTTCAAGGGTTTTGAAGAAGGAATCCAGAGAAGGTCAAAGCTACAAGGATTCAACCTTTGGGTTTATATGCTTTAGTTCTTATGTTCTTTATGAATTCCCTACAAACTATGTGTTTAGCCTTTTCCACTATGTGTAATTAAACTCATATAGTTCTATGGATGTGTTAGTAACGACTTTGGTTATACAATTCCTATTTATTTAATATCTATTTTGTTCATACTTTGTTCCTATTCTATGTTTTGAATAATTGCTTCACGTTTGAGTGACACATTCGGTGATGATCTATTGACTTGCTACATAATCGTGAGAGGAGGTTGGCGAGTTAGAAGAGCTTAGTTGGCACTACAATTAGCTTCCTTTAAGACTTTTCGAGGGTCTTAGAAGCTTTAAGGAGTTACGAATATAGGATTGACGCTCCTAGTGGTGTAATATAAGCTTGTGTTGCATGGGCAAAACTTATGTGACTCGTTCTATCAAAGTATGAACTGTGCTAGGGTATTGTAATTGGAACTTGTATAACCATAACAGTGAAAGCACAGAGGCTAGAAAAACAGGCAACAAAACAGTCTCTCTCTAGAACTCTCTCCCCATTGTGACACGGCAGCCCTCCCACGACTCCCAATGTCGCTCAACACTCTCCACCGGTATCCCCACAAACAACGCTCAACCAATACCCTTTTCCGGAAGCACCTCTCCCAGCTACATCGGCTGTCCAAGGGGCGGCGTCTACGAGCAAGGTTTGATCTCTCCCCACCCACAGACATGCCGGACCTATCACGGAGAGGCCCGCCTGATCCCGAGGAAGCTCGAATACTATCGGACCACCAAATGGTGTTTTCCTCGGCCGGGAAGAGCTCCCCGAAGAAACCAGCCATATTATTGAAGGTGAAAGCTTCGAAAGAAAAACTCAAGTTCATAAAAGCACTCCGGCCCGACCTATGAAAGGACCCGAGAGGAAACGTGTCGATCTCTCTCCACTACCGGAAGACAAACCTCTACGTAAAAAGCTCTCGTTTGGAGGATGTGATAAACTCCACGGCGCAGCTCCAAAATGCAAGGGAGCTATCTTCCCAGCGCTCCCTCAACCGGAAGAAGATAGCCCTAAGATCTCTAATAAAAGTGACGCAAACCAGTCGTTCGAAAATGATGTGGTGGGAACGCCGAAATCTACATTGGCCGCCGCCGGTGACCCAACGGTAAAGGTAGATGATGACAAACGGCTGCAAGCTCATTGTACAAAAAAAGGTGAGTCACGTGTTGTACTTGGCTCCTTGGTGGAAGAGAAAGTCAACATACCAAATATGGATAAGGGTACCAATCCGCTTTTGGAAAGTACTTTGGTGCTTTCCCACTTTGAAGATTCATGTGAAGCATCCCATGTGGGTTCCCCAATGCAGCCAAAAATTGACAACTCCCTCCACATTGTCTTGTTTGAATCGGCGGAAATGATGGACACGGTGGCTGCTCAATCTCTCCTCCACGTGAACTTGATGGAGAAAGAACCGCCGACGGGGGTTTTGTGTTCCACCTTGCCAATGATGGTCGAACCGACAATGAGGGTGCAACCTCCGACTAATGATCTATCTTTGGTGGATTTTCCTCCCCTCGAAAGGGGAAGGACGAGGAAGCTCCGGGAAACGTTCGAGAACAGAGTGGCTAGTCATAGCCTGGATGAGGCATGGCGGAGGATGAAGGATAGAGGCCTGACCCCTCGGTCTCCGACGGAGAACATGGATCAAGATATGGGGATGAAGACATCAACCCAACCCGAAACACTTAAGGAGAGAACCCGACATGCCAACACTCGGAAACCGGCCCTGGATCCGACCAAAAGGAATCAAGGAGCACCGAACCAAGGTGAAGCGACAAAATCAGGGGAGGTCCCACCCAAGCACCCGACCGCCCCAAACTCAACCGGGGGTTCGGGGACAAGCAAGGCAAAGCCCACCCTTCCAAGAACCATGGCGGACCAGGTCCAAGAAGACACAAGCCCCGACGGTCCCCAAGTTTTTATCCCGGAAAACATCCCGAGCATCGGGTTTGCAACAACCTCAAACGGTGTTCCGGCAATCTACTTCTCTGGGGTGGAAATCGAGAAATTGGCGACGAACATAGGCCATGCTATTGTCGGTAAGTTTTCTCATTCTATCCCGGCTTCCCATCAAATACAAAATGCTCTTGATAACATTAAATTTTGTCGTGGATATTCATGAAAGTACATTAACGCAAAACACATTCTTGTTCAATTTGAGGATATTGTGGATTATGCTCGCCTTCTAAGTGGCCCTAAGGGAACGCCAGTATGGTTCATTGACTGCCATCCAATGAGAGTCTTCAAGTGGTCCCCGGATTTTGATGCGTATTGCGAGTCTCCTATTGCGGCAATATGGTGTAATCTTATCGGCCTCCCCATCCATTTGTTCGATCAAGCGGCGCTATTTGCAATTGGAAAACTCTTAGGAACTCCGATCCAAGTCGATCGTGCCACGACCAACAAGTCACGGCTGTAATTTGTTCATTTGTGCATCGAGATTGATATCACGAAACCACAACCCGAGGAGATCATTTTGGACATTTGCGGGCGTGAAACGGTGCAACAAGTAAGATGGGACAAAATTCCTCCTTATTGTAAGGAATGCAAACACGTGGGACATAAAAGCGAGGTGTGCTATGCTATGGGGAAGATGGAACGACCACCTAAGAGGAACTATCATAATGGTACCTCAAAACAACCTCCACAAGAAGAAAGACCCGCGCAGAGACAACAAGGTCAACCGACACAAAGTTCAAATGATACCAACTGGAAACTACAAGAGAGGAACAAGGGGTCGGCTGACCACAACATAATAGTCCCGATGAGGGCAGGAGAAGAAGCCTCGGAGTGGATGGGACCGGACTGTTGGGTGAATTGCAGGATGAATGTGGATCGGTACCGAGGAGCCATAATAACCGGGTGGACCGGCTCGTACTAGAAGGCTCCATCCGGAACTGAAGTGAGACATCCGGGATGGCCTATCGAGACGATGGATTCTCCGAACCCATGAGAGGCAATACCATCGGGCAACGTGGGGCGTTCTTCCCCTATCGTAGGGGGCACAATGCCCGCCACGACAATCCTCGGCCAGGGGTCGCGGCGGCGGTGCGCATAGATCTATCCTAAGTGCTAACCAATATTACTCACTCATGGATGACAAAAATTCAGAGGTAGAGGAATTCCGTGAGGATGAGGTTGAGGAAGTTGGTATGCACCCCACCCTAGAAGGGGAGGTTGATACATCTACAAGCTCGAAGGAACTCTGAAGCCTAGAGGAGAACAACCGACAAATTATCAAATTCCAAGCGGGCTCCTCTCGCCCGCCGGGTACGGACACTACTTGTTAATCATGTCTTTCAACTTCTTGTTTTGGAACGCTAGGTGAATCGCGAATGCGACAACCCAAAACGTTCTTAAAAGACTAATTGTAACCTATAATGTCAATTTTTTTGCAATAATGGAGCCGCTTACAACCCCCAACCCGGAGAGATACTCAAAGGCCCTGGGGATGGTTTTCAAAGGCTCGAACACCAATGGGAAGATATGGATTTTTGTGGAAAAAGGGTCGGATTTTGAGAGTGTGAAGGACTTAGATCAGATGTTGCGTGGGATCTACTCATCTTCTCGCTTGGCTAACAACATTGAGATATCGGCGGTCTATTCAAAATGTACAAGGCGAGAAAGGCATCTTCTATTGGACAACATGCGGGACCTTGCGCAATGCCTCGAGAGTAAGTCGTGGTTGATTGGAGGGGATTTTAATACTATCCTCTCCCCGAGAGACCGGTCCGGTAGTTCTACCAATAGACAAGCGGAGATGATTGATTTTTCTGAGACGATTGAAGTTTGCAAATTGATGGACCCGGGATTTGATGGTTCGGACTTCACGTGGGCGAAGAACGGATTATTCGAACGCCTAGACCGTGTTTTGGTTAGTGAATCATGGACTCGGATTTTTGAGGCCACGAGGGTAACAAACCTTCCTAGGGTTGCCTCGGACCATGGCCCTATCTTGGTGAGATGCAAACTCCCGACCATCCATAGTGGTGGTAGAGCCTTCCGGTTCCAAAATATGTGGTCCCGACATGATAGTTTCCATGACCTCATACAAACCGATTGGAGGGAGCCAACGGGGGCCGAGGGACTACTCAATTTGCAGATTAAGCTCGCTAGGGTTAAAAAGACCCTGAAGCGGAGGAATAGAGAGACGTTTGGAAATATCCACAACAACCTCAAAACCATGGAAGAAAAGGTGGCCTCGGCGCAAGTAGAGTTTGAAGAGAGGCCGTCGGCCGGTAACAGAACTGAGGTCAACAAATGCATCGCCAATTACATCTTACTTCTCAAGATGGAAGAGGACTTTTGGAGGCAAAAGGCAACCCTCCGGTGGCTCGTGGGGGCGACAAAAATACAAGGTTCTATCAAAGCTGGGTGAAACAAAAGAGGATCAGAATACGCATCCATAAAATCAGCGTCAATGGTCGAGAAATCATGGATGAAGAAGAGATCAAGGATTCGGCAGTGGAGTTCTTCCGTAATCTCTTGGCGACGAGCCCAATGTCTTTAACTGAGCCGGACCTCAGCCTGATTCAACAACTTCTGGCGTCGAACCTATTGGAGGAATTGGCTAACCCACCTGGTATGGATGAGGTAAGGAGAGCCTTCTTTGATATATCCGGTAATAGTACCCCGGGTCCAGATGGATTCACGGCAACATTATACCATGTTTGTTGGGGAATTGTGGGCTCAGACGTGGTTGAGTCATTCAAGCAGTTCTTCCTTGGGGCCTACCTTCCTCGAAGCATCACGGCTACAATTATAGTCCTCATCCCCAAGAAGCCATCACCGGAAACATGGGGTGATTATAGGCCAATAAGCTTATGTAATGTAATGAACAAGGCTATCACCAAAATCCTCACGACGCGACTCGCACCCCTTCTTCCAAGCGTTGTCGCGCACAATCAAAGTGGCTTTGTCAAGGGAAGGCTACTCAACGATAATGATTTGCTAGCCCAAGAGATGTTTCATGAGTTATCGAGAAGCAATCCAGCCCCAAACGTCGCGGTCAAAATTGATATGGCTAAGGCGTATGATCGCGTTCAGTGGCCCTTTCTCATTAAGGTGCTTCGCCGCATGGGATTTCCCGAGAATTGGATATCCATGATCGAGAGATGCATTGGATCTTGTTGGTTTTCGGTTCTTATTAATGGTGCGCCGGCAGGATTCTTTAAGTCTAATCGGTGTCTTAGGCAAGGAGATCCCATATCCACGGCCTTGTTTGTGATCGCTGCAGATTACTTGTCAAGGGCCCTCGACAAGCTTATTTTGGGGCATCGGGATATGACATTCAAAGCCTCTCGAAGATGTATGGAAATTAGCCACTTAGCATATGCGGACGATATCATCATCTTCTCACAGGCGGCAGCTGAGTCTCTCCTCAAACTGAAAAGGTGCTTGGGAGACTATGCGGAGGTGTCGGGTCAGCAGATCAACCTCTCCAAGAGTAACCTTTACATTGCCGAGGAGCATGAGGACTGGGCAGATATGATCCAAGCCGAGGGAGGCTTTGCGAGATGTACTTTCCCCTTTCTTTACTTGGGTGTCCCTATATATAGGGGAGTTAAACGCACGGACAAGTTTATGTTCCTGTGGGAGAAGATTGCAGCAAGAGTATCTGGTTGGGCTCATTGTCACCTCTCCTTCTGGGGTAGACTAACGCTCATTAAGAGTACACTAGAAGCAGTCCCAATCCATATCTTTCAAGCGATTGAACCAACAGCAGGGGCCCTTAAACAGATCGACCAACTTCTGGCTCGGTTCTTTTGGGGCTCAACGAATGAAAAGAAAAAGACTCATTGGATTGGTTGGGACCATATTTTCCTCCCAACGGAGAAAGGGGGCCTCGGCATCCGTAATTCCAAGGAAGTCCTCCGAGCCTTCAACATCAAATTGTGGTGGCGCTTTCGGGAACAAAGCTCGCTGTGGGCCAAATACATGATGATTAAGTACTGCAACAACAAATCCCCGCTTGCTGCGAGCCCATCTGGGAGACACAGTCCAATCTGGAGACGCCTACTGAATGTCCGGGCCCAGGCACAACCACATATTCTGTAACATCCCAAAATTTTTGTGACTTTTTTTATATGTCATTGGAAATTTTATTTATGAAATTTAATTGTTGCTACGTGATTGAGTTAATTATGTGGAACAAATTGTCATTAGTAATGTGGAATGAAGTGTTGTATATTTATATTATCCAATGTGGGGGATTAATTAAGTGAATCATGCATTTTTGTTCTAGCCAAAATAATTGAGAACTTTTGGCCCCCTTCAATTATTGGAATTAATATTTTCTTCTTGGATTTAATTAATTATATTGGGATTTTTATCCAAACTAAATCCAAAACAAATTATCCCTAAATTGTGCTACATGAAATTCGAACTCTAGCCTATTATTTTAGTGAGTGTCGAAAATCCCCTATTTTAATTAGGAGGATGGATTATTTTCTTTGAATAAATTGGTGCCTTGTCGATTCCCTTCTTTTATTTTAAATCCAATTAAATCATGCCACATTTTGTTTCCTCACCATAATTAAATGAAGATTTGAATTATTTCCTTGTGGCAATTAAAGCCAATTTTTGGCCCCTTCCTTATTGTTGAGGAAATTATAATTGTTTCCTATGTTGTGGAACCCTTTTTATTCAAATAAATGCCAAATTAATACCTATGTCTAAGTAATTGGGGATGTGAATATTTTCCTTGTATTGTGCTCTCCATATTACACGCCCCCTTCCCTTTTATTTCCTACTTGGAGATTTAATTTATTTTATTCCCTTATTTATGAAATACTCATTGTCTTGTTACCTAATTTGTGGATATATTTCTCTCCAAGTAAATACCAAATCAATTCTTTGCCAATTAAATTGCAATTTTCGAAATTCCACCCCTCAAAACATACTCCTACCTTGTATTTTAATTGTGGGAATTTATTTTATTCTCCCACAATTTACTTATTTTATTTGGGTGTGAATTAAACCTAATACATAAAATAAACTAAACCCTAACCCTAGCCACTATTTTGCACACGCCTCCCTCTCCCTCATTCTCTCCTCACACGCCTTCTCCCCATCTCTTCATTATCTCCAAAAATCCTCCATTCATCCTTGTTCTTGCTTCAATTGGAGTGGAAACTTCAAGATTCACCGAAGAACCGCCTCAATCTTTGTTTCTACCGTTTGTTTTGATCAAGAAAGGTATATTTGATTCACTTTTCCTCACTCTTCCCATTGAAACTTTGATTTGGACTCCTTCATGCATATGGTGAGTGTAGAGATCGTAGATCTAAGAATTAATCGGGTGGAATGGATTGGTTGCATGAGAAAAGATGTGTGTATGCGTTTATGGTTGTATATGAATGAACTTGTGGATGAATTGTGGTAAATGCTATGTGAATTTATAAAAAACATGATTGTGAGATATTTTGAAGCATGATTGTGTGTGGGAAGCATGAAAAATTGTGTTTGGATAAATGATGAAGAAACCCTAATTTTCGAAATTGTGAAACCTGAAAACTGTGGTGTTCGGACAGTGGATTCCGACGTGTGTTTGACTGACCAAAAGATCTTATTTTGATTCGAATTTTTAACTGAGTAAACTTTAAGGTGTTTTCTGTGTTGTGTGTAACTTTCAGCCCCTTTTGACGAAAGTTGAATATTTAATAAATTTTTGAAGTCGACTGCGCAATTCTGCCAGAAACTTGTATTCTCGCCCAGAAAGTTTTGTTTGCTATTTGACCGACCAAATGGCCTCTTTTTGATGTGAATTTTGAACTGGATGAAATTTGAAGTGTCTTCTGTGTTGCGTGAAAATTTTAGCCTCATTGGACATCGGATGAAATTTGACAAATTTTTCAATTGAACTGCGCAGTACTGCCAGAGTTTTTGTGTTCCGACCAAAGAGTTGCACTTTTGTTTTGACAGGCCAAATGACATGATTTTTGTGTGAAATTTTAACGGGATGAACTTGAATGTGTCTACTGTCTTGTGACCATATCTTATCTTCATATGAGGTCGGATGGACTTTTGGTGATTTTTACAAACCAACTGCACCGTTCTGCCAGATTTGTTATTATGTTGAAATATCACTTGTTGCCAAGTTTGGGTGAATTATTTGATGCATGTATGATTAAGGAATGTATCCTATGACGTGATTATGTGTGACACGTTGAGAAATATTATGGCGTGTTTTTCTTATGTTGACAAATGGTTGGGATGGGTAATTTAAGAGAACGATGAAAGGAACGATAGGACATGCATGATAATGTGAATTGATGGAAGGTTGATTTGTGTTGTGATGTTGGCAAGGGTTATTGTGTGTACGTGAGCACGAGGAACGAGGGTTGCCTTAAGTTGGATATTGAATTGTTTAAGCAAATGAGGTGGGCTTTCTTTTATTTTCCGAAAATATGATGTGGTGTTATAAGGGTGGTTTAACTCGTTATGTCATGCCATGATGTTTTGTTTATGAGATTGTTGCATGATGCCTAGTTCATCCGAGCTTGCTCCGTTAGGCTATATGGCTGTGTTGTGAAACGAATTCGGGTCTGAATGGGGCTGCAAACCCTATCAGGCTGTGTACACTGGTGGGATCGTGAGCCGTCCTTGCTAGTCGGCCGGTCTCGTGGGCGTATAGTGTGGCCACACTTTCATCGCATATGGAATGATGATTGTGATTGATGGATTGTTGAGAAAGTGGGGAGATTATTTGACTGGCCAGTCTATGAAATGTTTTTGTGTTCTCGATGATATTTCTTACTACATGTAAAACTCGAGATCACTGGTATGGATGAAATAACTGTATAAAATGTTTTTGGCATGAGCCCATTGAGTATAACAAGTACTCAGCCCTGCATATGTTTTCCCTATGTGCAGGTTGAGCGGGATATTGCGATAGATGTTGAGTCGGTCTAGGGAATTTGGATGCGTTGTGTCTTCATACATAGGCGTCATCCTTGACTCTCTTTACAACCTTATTTCCGCTGCTATATTTTTGAACTATGCCTCAAGACTTTATTTTACTTCGTACTACTTTTGGCATGTCAAATACTTTTAGACGTTAATCCGTTGTTTACTTCGTTACTCTAAAACGGTTTTTCGTAAACTAAAACCTTTGTTCTTTCGGAAATTAATTGGATTTTGATATTTATTTTTCCCCGCCGCTTTCTTTGAAAAATCGTTTACTATAAGTCTTTGCTAATTAATAATGAATTTATGACATTAAGTTCCTTTAAACTAAAATATTCTTCTTTTAAGCTAATGAAGTTTTTCATATAAACTGTCATCCTTAAATGTTGTCTTTATTGTTATTCCGTGGTCACGATCTCCTCGTTTATCGTACCCCTAGTATGGGCGGTCGTGACAGAGTGGTATCAGAGCTTCGTTCTTTCGCTCTGGTCCGAGAGTCTTCTTTTACCTAAAGTCTAGATTAGTGAACCCTTATTGACTAGAAGTGTCACGAAGGCTCAACATCCAAAGCATCGCGCTCAACCAAAGAAAGTGAGGTATGTTTTAAGTTGTTGCAAACATGTAAGATCGATGCATAAAATTGACGATGATATGATGATGATGATTTGGCAAGTGTATGCACGCGAATGAATGTTATACGTGAAGATGAATTGTGATGATATGGTTATGTGGAATATGAGTATGATTGACATGATAATTTAAGCACGTGTTATATATGTGAATACGATGTTGTGATAGTATGATTATGTGAAGTATGAGCATGATTGACAAGATGATCTAAGCACGTGTTGTATGTTGATTATGTATTTGTTATGGTGTGATTATATGGAGCATGAGCAAGATTAGTATGATGACTAAGTATGTGTTATATGTGTGAAAGTACTACGACGTGAGCATGTGAACATAGGATGATGGAGTGTTTTACATGAAGGATGAAGGTTTATGAGTTGTTTTGAGTATGTTGAAATGTTTTTTTGAGAAAAAAAAAGTAAGTTAAAAATGTTGTTTCAAACATATATGTGAAGTGCATGAGTGTTTTGTTTGGAATACAAATGTGATATGAGTTTTGAAAGATTTGCATGGTTTGATATGTAGCAAAAAAAAGAAAAAGGATTTTGTGGTTGAGGTTTTGTAATATTAATGACTAGTTGTTCTAGTGGAGTTTGATTGAGGAAAAATGTTTATGTTTTGCAATAGTGAGCTTTAAATGAAAACATGTTAGTTCTTTCTTTTGGGGAAAATTTATTTGATCAATGGAAAATGTTGTGTTTATGAATTATTCAAAAAAAAAATTAATTACCTTTTCATTTGGAAAATTGAGCCATGGAAGTGTGATGCTATGTATGTTATGAGGTGCGAAGTATGATGCGTTATTCTATGGAGTGTTTTATACGAGTGATGAAAGTTAATGCAAAAGTACGTTTTAGTTTGAGTCAAAACTTTTACTTTAAAAGTGAGATGTGGAAAAAAAAACTTTTTCGGAAAGTGTGAAAGTGTAAAGAAATTTTGTTTCAAAAGTTGTGAATATAATTGTGAAGTTCGAAAGTGTTTTGCTATGGGATGTAAAAATGTTGTGTGTTTATCTTGAGGTCTGAATGACGTAAATTGTGGTAGATGATGATCTAAGAGATGATAAATTGTGTTGTGAACTTAGAGTACCTGAAATATAAGCCTAGTTGACCGCGCAAATCGTAGTTCTAAGTTGAAAACTTAACTATTGCTTCTCTGAGCAATGAAACGTACGAGAATATGAAAGTTGAGGCAAACCCTTAAGTCAAGGTGCGAGACAAGAAGAGCTGAAGCTAAGTGATATTTTCATGCAACGACGAGCGGTCATACTCGCGATTTAAATTAGTATAGTATAATCTTGCGTAAGTGGCAACACGATGGAGATGATCTTCATACCCTGCTAAGGAGCACGAGGATGACAACAATATCCTACAAGGATAATCATTATGACATGCAGAGAACTTTATGAAGATATGGACTCCGACTATCATTATTAGTGGCATTGACACGAAGAATCTCAGCATGGAATCCATAGAGCGATGTTACCAGTATCGGCTTGCGAAAGATGAACGAGGTGGTGCGACTTCAATAGCTAGAACAAACTATTCTAATCAACAGTTCTTACTTGGATTCTAAGAAGTTATCTTTCAGGACCATTCAAAAAGCTGTGAGCCCTTGTCTATTTAACAGCTTGTTTCATTCACCCCTTGCAAGTGATGCATATTATTTCTTTTCCTCCATTGAGTCATAACTCTTTTTTAGTTCTTGGAAAGTGGTGTTGCCTTCATAACTTTGGACACTTGGATTGATTGTAGTCTTCTTTGACTTATTATTATTACGAACAATATTTTGACTTTGTGAGCCTTTGCTATTGAACTTCATTCCTAAGGCTGCTTTGCTATGTGATATTCTTCTTTGAACTTTTGTTCAGCTTTTCATTTTGTCACCATGTCTATGTCATTCTTCTTACAGAGTGAAATTCTTTTTGGTTCAGTTCCACTATATGTATCATTTCCATAATAGAACCTTTCTTTCTACGAAACGAAGTTAAGGCCTACATTTTGTACCTTGCCTTAACAAACTTAATCCACTTGATTTTTTTTTGTTCAAAAGCCCCTTTGACTTTGGTTGCCTTTCACAAACCTATGAACCCATTGATGTGATTCTATCATTCCATATTATGATTTTCGTTGAACCATGATCAGTACCGCTTTGAATTATCTTGTTTGGTAGCCTACTATGAGAATTGACATTAATTCGATTCCATCCCATATTCATGACCTATCTTATGTTCTTTCATGCTCCGTGGGGATGATCATAACCAATTGTTACAATTCGAAATCGGTTCATATCCAAGTTAAGACTGTTTGATTAAAGTTTGCGTTCTTGATTCATATTCCGAGTTTTTGATGCAACATTTGCAAGGGGAGGTAAATTTCTTTTGGAGCCCTGGTGACGAGCCGACTATCTTGTATGGGATCTCTTAGAACCGAAGAACCTCCATAATCTCTGCTTTACAAGCAACCACGATGATTAGAAAAGGGCATCCGGCGTATCTTGTGTACTTGAATGGAAAGGAGAAGAAAGACTTGAAGGTGGAAGACGTGGCAGTAGTACGAGACTTTCCCGACGTGTTCCCTGAAACTTTGCCTGGACCGCCGCCCGACAGACAAGTGGAGTTTACCTTTGACTTAGAACCTGGATCTGCGCCAGTATCGAAAGCACCATACCGAATGACCCCTAAGGAGTTGGCAAGATTGAAGATTCAGTTGCAAGAACTGTTAGACTTGGGTTTCATTCGACCTAGTGTGTCGCCGTGGGGAGCGCCAGTGTTGTTCGTTAAGAAAAACGATGGAACGATGAGAATGTGCATCGACTATCGTGAACTCAACAAGATGTCCTCGAAGAATAAGTACCCACTGCCGAGGATTGATGATTTGTTTGACCAACTTCGAGGAGCGGGCGAATTTCGAAAATGGACTTGACGTCAGGGTATCATCAATTAAAGGTCCGACGAGAGGATGTGCCTAAGACTACTTTTTGCACTTGTTATGGCCATTATGAATTCGTTGTGATGCCATTTGGACTTACTAACGCCCCAGTAGTTTTCATTAACTTGATGAACCGAGTTTTCCATGAGTATCTCGATAAGTTTGTGTTAGTCTTCATTGATGATGTGTTGGTATACTCGAAGAACGAGGAGAAGCATGGATGGCACCTGCAAACTGTATTGGAAACGTTACGAAAAGCGAAGCTTTATGCCAAGTTCAGTAAGAGTGAGTTTTGGTTGACTCGAGTGAACTTTCTTGGTCCTATCGTGAAGGCTAATGGAATTCAAGAGGACCCAGTGAAGGTCGAGGCGGTGCAAAATCGGAAGTCGCCAAAAACACCGAGTGAAATTCGCAATTTCTTGGGATTGGCAGGATACTACAGACGTTTCATCGAGGGAATCTCTAACATCGCGAGGCCGATGACGCAACTATTAAAGAAAGGAATCAAGGTGGTTTGGACGCCGGAATGCGAGGTGAGTTTTCAACTGTTGAAGGAGAAATTGACTACAACACCTGTCGTAGTGGTACCAGAACCCGACAAGGACTTCGCCGTCTCTACTGACTCATCGAAAGTAGGACTAGGATGCGTGCTGATGCAAGATGGGAAAGTGATAGCATATGCTTCCTGGCAATTGAGACCAAACGAGCTAAATTTTCCGACCCATGATTTTGAGCTAGCAGCAGTAGTGCACGCACTGAAAATTTGGAGACATCATCTCTATGGAGTGAGATGCGAGATATATACGGATCACAAGAGTCTCAAGTACTTCTTCGAGCAGAAGGAGCTAAATATGCGACAAAGACGTTGGCTAGAGATCGTGAAGGATTATGATTGTGGTATTCACTATCATCCGGGCAAGGCGAACGTAGTAGCCGATGCTTTGAGTAGGAAGAACCAACCGCAATTGGCTTATTTCCTAATGCAAAAGGAAGCGTTGATTCGCAAATTCGACAGAATGGGATTGGAAATAGTAAAAGCGCCCGAGACGGTAGGAGGAAGAATCGCGACGCTAGTGATTGAGCCAGATTTGAGAACCAAGCTCATAGAAGCCCAACGACGTGATGAGAAGTTGGAAGAGTTACGTGTGAAGGTGAGAGCCGAGAAGCTTGATCATTACCGTGAGGAGGCGGATAATGCTTTGACGTACGATGGACGATTGTTTGTGCCGAGCGATGAGGTGCTAAAAGATGAGATTTTGAGTGAAGCGCACGACACGCCTTACACTGCTCACCCCGGAAGCACGAAGATGTATCGAGATTTGAAGCAACGTTTTTGGTGGAATGGAATGAAAGGAGACGTGGCGTCGTATGTGGAGCGATGTCTAACATGCCAACAAGTGAAGGCCTTACACCAACGGCCATATGGGAAATTGCAACCACTTGAAATTCCCGAATGGAAGTGGGAGCATCTAACTATGGATTTCGTGACGGGTTTGCCAAAGTCACAGAAGGGCAACACTGCAATTTGGGTGATCATCGATCGACTAACTAAAAGCGCGCACTTTTTACTAATTCGAATTTCTTATGGCGCGACAAGTTAGCAAAGCTCTACGTGAATGAGATTGTGGATTTGCATGGGGTGCCAAAGACCATCGTGTCCGACCGTGATATGAAGTTCACATCAAGTTTTGGATGAGTTTGCAACGGGAATTGGGCACACAACTGAACTTCAGCACTGCTTATCACCGGCAATCGGATGGACAATCAAAGAGGATGATTCAAACGCTTGAGGATATGCTGCGAGCCATTGTCTTAGATCAAGAGGAAAGTTGGGAAACTGTTCTACCGTTTGTTTAATTCGTCTACAACAATAGCTATCAAGCGACGATCGATATGTCGCCGTATGAAGCCTTGTACGACAGGAAGTGTCAATCCCCGCTCTATTGGGATGAAGTTGGTGAGAGGAATATGTTAGGACTCGACGCCATAAAGAAAATGACTGAAATTGTGCATCAAATCCGTGCAAGGATCAAGGAAGCTCAAGATAGGCAGAAGTCGTATGCTGACGTGCGCCGAACAGAGATCAAATTCGATGTTGGTGACAAAGTATTCTTGAAAGTATCCCCGACTAAAGGAGTTGTGAGGTTTAGAGTGAAGGACAAGCTGAAACCGCACTTTATAGGGCCGTACGAGATTATCGATGAAGTAGGTCCTGTAGCGTATCGTTTGGCGTTACCTCCCAGTTTTGGGAATGTGCACAACGTGTTCCATGTGTTGTAGTTGCGCAAGTACGTGTTCGACCCCAAGCATGTGATTCATCAAGAGGAAGTGATCCTAACCCCCGACATGAGCTACAAGGAAAGGCCAGAGGCAATCCTAGATCGGAAGGTGCAAGAGTTGCGAAACAAGTCGATAGCATCCGTGAAAGTGTTGTGGAAACACCATGGTCCCGAGGAAGCCACGTGGGAGTTAGAAGATAGAATGAAAGAAAAGTACCCCGAGTTGTTTATGTGAGACGATCAAATTTCGGGACAAAATTTATGTTAAGAGGGGAAGGATGTAACATCCCAAAATTTTTGTGACGTTTTTATATGTCGATTGGAAATTTCATTTATGAAATTTAATTGTTGCTACGTGATTGAGTTAACTATGTGGAACAAATTGTCATGAGTAATGTGGAATGAAGTGTTGTATATTTATATTATCCAATGTGGGGGATTAATTAAGTGAATCATGCATTTTTGTTCTAGCCAAAATAATTGAGAACTTTTGGCCCCCTTCGATTATTGGAATTAATATTTTCTTCTTAGATTTAATTAATTGTTTTGGGATTTTATCCTAATTAAATCCAAATCAAATTATCCCTAAATTGTGCTACATGAAATTCGAACTCTAGCCTATTATTTTTGTGAGTGTCGAAAATCCCTTATTTTAATTAGGAGGATGGATTATTTTCTTTGAATAAATTGGTGCCTTGTTGATTCCCTTCTTTTATTTTAAATTCAATTAAATCATGCCACATTTTGTTTCCTCACCATAATTAAATGAAGATTTGAATTATTTCCTTGTGGCAATTAAAGCCTATTTTCGGCCCCTTCCTTATTGTAGAGGAAATTATAACTGTTTCCTATGTTGTGGAACCCTTTTTATTCAAATAAATGCCAAATTAATACCTATTTCTAAGTAATTGGGGATGTGAATATTTTCCTTGTATTGTGCTCTCCATATTACACACCCCCTCCCCTTTTATTTCCTACTTGAAGATTTAATTTATTTTGTTCCCTTATTTATGAAATACTCATTGTCTTGTTACCTAATTTGTGGATATATTTCTTTGCCAATTAAATTGCAATTTTCGAAATTCCACCCCTCAAAACATACTCCTACCTTGTATTTTAATTGTGGGAATTTATTTTATTCTCCCACAATTTACTTATTTTATTTGGGTGTGAATTAAACCTAATACATAAAATAAACTAAACCCTAACCCTAGCCACTATTTTGCACACGCCTCCCTCTCCCTCATTCTCTCCTCACACGCCTTCTCCCCCTCTCTTCATTCTCTCCAAAAATCCTCCATTCATCCTTGTTCTTGCTTCAATTGGAGTGGAAACTTCAAGATTCACCGAAGAACCGCCTCAATCTTTGTTTCTACCGTTTGTTTTGATCAAGAAAGGTATATTTGATTCACTTTTCCTCACTCTTCCCATTGAAACTTTGATTTGGATTCCTTCATGCATATAGTGAGTGTAGAGATCGTAAATCTAAGAATTAATCGGGTGGAATAGATTGGTTGCATGAGAAAAGATGTGTGTATGCGTTTATGGTTGTATACGAATAAACTTGTGGATGAATTGTGGTAAATGCTATGTGAATTTATGAAAAACATGATTGTGAAATATTTTGAAGCATGATTGTGTGTGGGAAGCATGAAAAATTGTGTTTGGATAAATGATGAAGAAACCCTAATTTTCGAAATTGTGAAACCTGAAAACTGTGGTGTTCGGACAGTGAATTCCGACGTGTGTTTGACTGACCAAACGATCTTATTTTGGTGCGAATATTTAACTGAATAAACTTAAAGGTTTTTTCTGTGTTGCGTGTAACTTTTAGCCCCTTTTGACGAAAGGTGAAGTTTTAATAAATTTTTGAAGTCGACTGCGCAATTCTGCCAGAAACTTGTATTCTCGCCCAGAAAGTTTTGTTTGCTATTTGACTGACCAAATGGCCTCTTTTTGATGTGAATTTTGAACTGGATGAAATTTGAAGTGTCTTCTGTGTTGTGTGAAAATTTTAGCCTCATTGGACATCGGATAAAATTTTGACAAATTTTTCAATTGAAATGCGCAGTACTGCCAGAGTTTTTGTGTTCCGACCAGAGAGTTGCACTTTTGTTTTGACTGGTCAAATGACATGATTTTGGTGTGAAATTTTACGGGATGAACTTGAATGTGTCTACTGTATTGTGACCAAATTTTATCTTCATATGAGGTCGGATGGACTTTTGGTGATTTTTACAAACCAACTGCACCGTTCTGCCAGATTTGTTATTATGTTGAAATATCACTTGTTGCCAAGTTTGGGTGAATTATATGATGCATGTATGATTAAGGAATGTATCCTATAACGTGATTATGTGTGACACGTTGAGAAATATTATGGTATGTTTTCCTTATGTTGACGAATGGTTGGGATGAGTAATTTAAGAGAACGATGAAAGGAACGATAGGACATGCATGTGAATTGATGGAAGGTTGATTTGTGTTGTGATGTTGGCAAGGGTTATTGTGTGTACATGAGCACGAGGAACGAGGGTTGCCTTAAGTTGGATATTGAATTGTTTAAGCAAACGAGGTGGGCTTTTTTTTACAATTCTTTTATTTTCCAAAAATATGATGTGGTGTTATAAGGGTGGTTTAACTGGTTATGTCATGCCATGATGTTTTATTTATGAGATTGTTGTCTGATGCCTAGTTCGTTCGAGCTTGCTCCGTTAGGCTATATGGCTGTGTTGTGAAATGAATTCGGGTCTGAGTAGGGCCGCAAACCCTATCAGTCTGTGTACACTGGTGGGATCGTGAGCCGCCCTTGCTTGTCGGCCGGTCTGGTGGGCGAATAGTGTGGCCACTTTCGTCGCACATGGAATGATGATTGTGATTGATGAATTGTTGTGAAAGTGGGGAGATTATTTGACTGGCCAGTCTATGAAATGTTTTTGTGTTCTCGATGATATTTCTTAACTACATGTAAAACTCGAGAATACTAGTATGGATGACATAACTGTATAAAATGTTTTCGGCATGATCCCATTGAGTAGAAAGCATATGTTTTCCCTATGAGCAGGTTGAGCGGGATGTTGCGATAGATGTTGAGTCGGCCTAGGGAATTTGGATGCGTTGTGTCTTCATACATGGGCATCATCCTTGATTCTCTTTACAACCTTATTTCCGCTGCTATATTTTTGAACTATGCCTCAAGACTTTATTTTACGTCGTACTACTTTTGGCATGTCAAATACTTTTAGACGTTAATCCGATGTTTACTTTGTTACTCTAAAACGGTTTTTCGTAAACTAAAACCTTTGTTCTTTCAGAAATTAATTGGATTTTGATATTTATTTTTCCCCACCGCTTCCTTTGAAAAATCGTTTACTATAAGTCTTTTCTAATTAATAATGAATTTAAGACATTAAGTTCCTTTAAACTAAAATATTCTTCTTTTAAGCTAACGAAGTTTTTCATATAAACTGTCATCCTTAAATGTTGTCTTTATTGTTATTTCGTGGTCACGATCTCCTCGTTTATCGTACCCCTAGTATGGGCGGTCATGATATATTCGGTGGGTGGTGGGTCAGGGTAAGATTTATTTTTAGGATGACATTTGTCTCGGGGACTCAGCCCTTCGAGAGCTTTGCTTAGTTGATAGGGGTGCTAGCCCGACCTTGGTCTCATGCTTTATTAGAGATGGGGCGTGGGATGTGCCGAAACTTCAACTTACCCAATACCAGGCTGGAATTCCGCAGCAAACTGTTGACAACATCCTTGCCACGATAATCGTCCCGAGGGAACCAGATGCCTTGAGATGGACCCTCTCTCGGTTAGGGGACTTCACGCTTGCCTCGACATGGGAGACCTTGAGGACACATAGGCCGATCATCCAATGCCTTGATGATATTTGGAAGGTTGGCCTCACACACTCTATTGCCATCTTCAATTGGCGCCTCTTATCAAACCGCATCCCAGCGGATTCAAAACTACAATGGAGGAAAATTGAGCTGGCATCGAAATGCCAATGTTGTCCTAACCATCCAAGCACAGAATCCCTCAAACACCTCTTCATACTGGGATGCGGTGCAGTCAGAATCTGGAGAGAGTTCGACGGATGGTTCGACCGTCCTTCCCCGCCCCTAAGGATCAACGATACAATCCCAGAAAGACTCGAAGTTTGGTCAAAGAGAATCCAGCAGCAATAAAAAAAAACATCTCGGCCGCCCCTTGCACAGCGGAAGACATGCATAAACAAATAAATCATATCTACAGATCTATTTGACCGATTATGGGATTAATTGATTCACATGTTAAACAATCAATTGCATGCTAGAAAGAACATTAATTCATGCTGAAGGAATTTAACCCTAATTCATGAAATCCTACGGTTTAGAATTATCGATCTGATTCTCCAAAGAATCGACGATTGCTTGTACCTTCTCCATGTGATGTTCTTCATACTCAACCACAAACCTTCTAATATGTATCTCGAACTCTGATAATAACCTTTGGGTGGGTAAAGTTTGTCAAAATCGAAAAGGGCTTGACTAGGCAGAAGATAAAATTCCCACCAGAATGGAATGAAAATTTCCGTCACCTTAGGAAAAGAGGGAGCACGAAATTTAATGATTAAATTCATTAATTTTGTCTTCTATTTAGTCTCCTTTATATAGAGTTATGATGGGCCAGATTAGGGATCCATGGAGGTTGGACTTGGGCCAAACCTGTTGGACTTTTACTAATTAAATTGAACCACAATTTAATACAAGTCCAATAGAATATTATTATCATCCACTATAGTATAATAATATTGACTTCCCGTCCAATCCCAAATTACGAGTAATCCGGGCTTTACCTCTTTAATTTATTATTTCCCATGTTTAAGATATAAATATCCATTAATTAATTTAAGCATGCTATTTGACTTTAATTAATTAATATTTTTTTCCAAGAGTTGTCTAGTTCAAATTCTTTATTTATTATTCTGGAATAAATTCCAACCGGCCGAGTTTCTGAATAATAAAACCTTTTTCGAACACCTCTTGAGGATATTATCAAACTGGACTCACCCAGCACACGATTCATTGCAATAACAATACTAGCACCTCTAGACATTAATCACCACTACCCAAGATATCAGGATTCTTGGATTGCGTAAAATCCGCACCATTTGATAAATCAAAGTAGTGCATAATCAATATCGTATGCTCAATGTTATATCAACAATGATTAAGAAATAACAATCACCAAGACCTCGTCTTTCAGTAAATAGCAAGAAAGACTTATCTCAACTGTTAGATCCTTCAGTGCTATACCACACCAGTGTCGTTTATTTCCTAAGGTAAGGAAACATGCGGACTGACACTGCAACCTTTCTTGATAGGTAGCCAAAGCCTATCTAGGTTGTGAAATTCTATTTCTCTTCTACAAAGGACCGACTGCGTCACCTTCTGTGAACGTCGTTCACGACCAGTCTACTATGTAGAAGAATTAGACTTATTTGCTTTTTATACATTTAAATGTTTGAGATACATCTTATATATGCACAAGCAAACATCAATGCAACAAAATTACTTCTTCTCGCCTTGGGTTAAAAGTGGATTGTAGAGTTTATTGTATACAAGCAATTCTATCCGTGCAACATGCTCGAAATATGCTTTTTAGTATACCAATCCTAACAACTTTATCTTTTGGTTCATCTAGGCAGAACGAAATAGGAGTCGGCACCAACAGGTACAATTTAAACCTTATAATGTGATGTGGCAGGTTCAGATGTATGTGCGCAATGGCATGGTCAATGGCTCCATAAAGTCGAAGCACTGGAAGGGAATAAGGCTTTACATGAGTACCCCGGAGTGTGTTGAAAGAAGGAGGACGAGGCCTTTCGTTGTGCCGGTTAAATGGCATCCACCGGACCAACCGTGGGTCAAATTGAATATGGATGGCGCCTATAATGAGGTAACAGGAAAAGCCGGAGGGGGAAGGGTTGTTCGGGATGCCTCGGGGAAGTTGCTCGTAGCCTTCGCAACACCCCTCGACGCTCATTCAGCCCTAGAGGCAGAACTCATGGCCATCTATCATGGCGTGGAATTGGCTAAGGAATGCATGAGACCTATAAGGATCGAGTCGAACTCCGCGCAAGTAGTTAAGTTGTTCAAGGACACACATTGGGCCCGACGCACGTCCGCCAAACCATGGCGCGATTGGCGATCTTCAAACAACAGCACCGAAATTTCTGAGCCTCCACCATTCCCCGGGAAGGGAACAAGGCGGCCGACCTCTTGGCTAAGAAGGGGCTCGATCAAGATAGCTACAGCCGCATAACTGTCCAAAACGCCCCGATGCTGTTAAAGGCCATTCTCCGGTTGGAGGAGATGGGGGTCCCCAACATCCGGGTGCGGCGAGATGAATCCGATTAGTCCATCCCTAGCGTGGAATACGAACACCGACCCAGGCTCAGGGATCACCGTAGAGTAGGTAGATGTCGAGTCACTTGTGGCATGTCCTCGTCTTACTCTTGTGGTGTAATTAGGCTAGAGATTTTGTGATGGCAGCTTGTAACTCTAGTTTCCTTTTGTCGTGTTAATTGTACTCCACGCTTTTATGAAATATAGGGATGAGGGACCCACGAACCCTCCACCGTAAAGGTGTTAAATAAAAAAAATATAGTGAAAGCACATATCTGGAATTCCCTTATCTCATATGTTTTATCTCTGTATTTTATTTGCGTTCAGTTGTTCACTTCTGTTTTTATTTCAAAATTCCCAAAACTTTCGGTTTTCCAAATAGTGAAAGAAGCTTAGCAGAAGATAGCCAATTTGTGTATGTTTTCCCTGTGTTCGATATCCAGTACTGACCTTTAGCTATACTATATATACTCTGTATACTTGCAGGTTTATTTAGTGCTAAAAAATAGTGCATCACTGACCCACTCTTCGATACCTTCAAGTTCTTCACACCCTTTGAGTCTTGGTGGATCCATTCTCCGAAACTGTTCAATAACTTCATACGGCCTTGCTTCAGGCTAAGCACCTTGCGCTGTTTGTTGTTGTATAAACCTTTGAAGAGTTGATAGAAATTGGGCAAAGTTAACTTGATTGTTATGGGGCTTGTAAAAAATCTCTAATCACAATCAAAGTATTAATCTATAGGTCAAGTCACAACCAATGTATTATTATTTCAAAAGTCACATTTAAAGTATACATGTTATACTGAAATCACATAACCCATACCTTTAGTTGATCAGACATGAAGACGTATCTAGGGGCATTCTCAGTCACCGCCCACGCAATAGACCATGAACCATTGCTGAAATTAATTCCCTTGGTCGTCATTAGTTGAACAAATTTGTAGTAAAATAGCCTCAGTATTGGAGTCCCGCCTTCCCGATGATGCCTTCTAATGCACTGTCTCTGGCCCGATATGCCTTCATCCTACCAACTTTCATCCTGAATTCCTCATCCACACACTGTCGTATAGCTGCCAATGGAATGTGAGGGTTGGCTTTGATTTTCTCCATGTAACGCTCAACTAGTGATGAACTTTTTATTAGCATTATAAATACCTGCAAGTATACAAAGTAGATCTAGTATAGCTAAAGGTCAGTACCGGATATCGATCATGGGGAAAACAATCGCAGACTGTCTACCTTCTACTAAAACTCAATTATTATTTAGAAAGACCGAAAGTTTTGGAGATTTTTTAAAACAAAGAACAATTAAAAGCATTAAACAACTTATTGCAAATAAATCACGGAGATAAAATATATGAGATAAAGGAATTCCAAGGATGTGCGTTCACAGTTAGGGTTATTCAAATTCCAACTACAACACCCTAGCACAGTTCTTACTTTGATAGAACGAGTCACATAGCTTATGCTCATACGATGCAAACGTTGATTACTAACACTAGGGTTGTCAATCCTAGATCCGTAACTCCTAAAAGTATCTTGTAAAGTCCTCACTCTCAATTAACAGTGCCGTTTTAAGGGAAGCTAATTGTAGTGTCTATTAAGTGTAAAGTCCTCCTCTCACGATTATGTAGCAAGTTATATTAAATCATCACAGAATGTGTCACTCAAACGTGAAGCATTATCCAATTACTTAAGGAAGAAACAAAGTAAGAACAAAACGAATATTAAATAGAAAATGAAATTTTATAACCAAAGTCGGTACTAACACATCCCTAAAATCCTATGAGTTTAGGTTACACATAATTGAATAAGCTAAAAACATAGATTGTAGAGAAGTCATAGAGAAAATAAGAACTAAAGCAAATAAAACCCAAAGGATGAATCCTTGTAGTCTTGGTCTTCATCTTGATTCCCTTTTCAATCCGTTGCACTATGAAGTACTCTTACTTTTAAGCTCTGGAAATATTTTGCAAAGAGAAGATCCTTTTTTTATGAAGCTTGAGGGGGTATTTATAGGGGAAAATCATCCCTCATCAACTAAGGAAAAAGATTGCAATGTATGGTAAGTCTTGGAGAGAAAGTAGGGCAATTTCTACTGTGGGTCGCTGCACCTTGGCCAACGGTCGCTATGGGTTTATCCATAGCCTCTGTCTCTTGAACAGCGGTCGCTGCACTTTGTTTCAGCGGTCTTTGGCTATCATCCCCTAGCTTCTGGATCACTTGTAGCGGTCGTTGGGCGTGTTCTTCCTTTCATGCACAACTTTCCCGGATTGGGCCGCTACTGGCTTAGAGGTCTGTGGGCGCTAGCGGTCGTTGGTTGTGTTGCAGTGGACCGCTGGACGTCTTGAACAGCTCTAAATTTCCATCTTCACTTTTGACTCTCTTTTTGGGCTAAAATATGCACGTTTCTCACAAAACATGTCAAAATACCAAAATAAACAAAACACACAAAATATAGACATGTATTGTGATATTGGCATTAAAATCGGACCAAATAAAGGCCTTAAAACTGTTCTAAATCCGAGCGTATCAGCTAGCCACTTGGCCGTGAGCCATTTCTGATCCAACACTTGCGAGCACGTGTGAGCATGATCCCTCTTCATATTCATTACCACATAATCAGTATTGTTGTGGGTTTCGATCTTTCTTGCATACACATACCACTGGCATGCCTTGCCTTTACAGATGGCACGAAGTCTCTTGCCATCATTTTTTTTCATATGCACACGTCGTCTAGTCATTATCGCGTACTAGCACATGACCTTATAGAAGAAATCTCTATCCTTAAAAAAGTCATAGGCTTCCAAACTGGATGCTCAATGGTAAGCTTGAACGGCGTGTACTTTATACCTTTCTTCTGTAACCACTCCAAATCTTCTAGATCTTGTAGCTTATCCATAGTTTCTTGCTTGCATAGTGGGTTTGTATCTGATGAGTTTCTTTTTTCCACAACAGGGGAATACTTTCGGCTTTTCTCGGACCCTCCACTACCTTCACCATTCTGCTGTCCAGACCCCATGTTGTTCGGTCTCCGGCTTCGAACTCCGCTGCTGTTCCTCTTGTTGTCCGGTTGTTGTTGCTGACATAGCGATTGGTAATATGATGTAAACTGTTAGGATTGGTATACTGAAAAGCATATTTCGAGCTTGTTGCACGGATAGAATTGCTTGTATACAATAAACTCTACAATCCACTTTTAACCCAAGGCGAGAAGAATTAATTTCTTCGCATTGATGTTTGCTTGTGCATTTATAAGATGTATCTCAAACATTTAAATATATAAGAAGCAAATAAGCCTAATTCTTCTGCATAGTAGACTGGTCGTGAACGACGTTCACAGAAGGTGACGCAGTCGGTCCTTTGTAGAAGAGAAATAAAATTTCACAACCTAGATAGGTTTTGGCTACCTATCGTGAAAGGTTGCAGTGTCAGTCCGCATGTTTCCTTACCTTAGGAAATAAACGACACTGGTGTGGTATAGCACTGAAGGATCTAACAGTTGAGATAAGTCTTTCTTGCTATTTACTGAAAGACGAGGTCTCGGTGATTGTTATTTCTTAATCATTGTTGATATAACATTGAGCATACGATATTGATTATGCACTACTTTGATTTATCAAATGGTGCGGATTTTTCGCAATCCAAGAATCCTGATATCTTGGGTAGTGGTGATTAATGTCTAGAGGTGCTAGTATTGTTATTGCAATGAATCGTGTGCTGGGTGAGTCCAGTTTGATAATATCCTCAAGAGGTGTTCGAAAAAGGGTTTTATTATTCAGAAACCCGGCCGGTTGGAATTTATTCCAGAATAATAAATAAAGATTTTGAACTAGACAACTCTTGGAAAAAAGATATTAATTAATTATAGTCAAATAGCAGACTTAAATTAATTAATGGATATTTATATCTTAAACACGGGAAATAATAAATTAAAGAGGTAAAGCCCGGATTACTCGTAATTTAGGATTGGACGGGTAGTCAATATTATTTTACTTTAGTGGCTAATAATAATATTCTGTCGGACTTGTATTAAATTGGGGCTCAATTTAATTAGTAAAAGTCCAACAGGTTTGGCCCAAGTCCAACCTCCATGGATCCCTAATCTGGCCCATTATAACTCAATATAAAAGGAGATTAGAAAGGAGATTAGAAGTGATTTTTAGCGTTAATTAATCATTAATTTTCGTGCTCCCCGGTGGGAGTGGACGAAAAATCGGTTTTTGAGAAAACTGATATTCTGTCTTCTTTCTAATCAAGCCTTTATGATTCTGATAAGCTTTGCCCACCCAAAGGTCAGATTCTGAGTTCGGGATACAGATTAGAAGATTCGTGGTTGAGTACGAAGAACATCACGTGGAGAAGGCGCAAGCAATCGTCGATTCTTTGGAGAATCAGATCGGTAATTCTAAACCGTAGGAATTCATGTTTTAGGTTTTAATTCCTTTTACATGAATTATGTGCGTTCTTGGATGCAATTCTGTGTTTAACATGTAGTTAATTAATCCCATAATCGGTCAAATAGATCCGTAGATCTGATTTATTTGTGAATGCATGACTTCCGCTGTGCAAGGGGCTCCAAACCCCAGCAATTGGTATCAGAGCCAATTTTTGGCTCTGATTATGTGGATTAATTTCATGTTATGAATTGCTTGAATGCCTGATTTTCTTCGTGGCGTGTTCGTTGTTTTTTTTTTATTTTGATTGAATGAATAATGAATGACGAAGAGTTGCAATTTGCCGTGTGGACGCGTTCGGTTATTTGGGAAATTAATTCCCATATATGTAATCTAAACTGATTTGTCTTTTTATTGTAATGATTACATGGATCGATTGTTTCAATCACTTAATTCAATTGTGATTTGGTAACGTGAATTCGCTTTATGGATCTGTCCAATTGAATTGATCGCGTCTGTTCGGGATTAACGGCGATTCATTCACGATAGCGGCGGCTGTTTTTGATGGCTGTTCATGGTCGAGAATCCGGAGGCATTGCAGCAGTGACGAGCACGACGCTGCAGCAACGGCAGCGTCGTCGTCACGCAGGCTGGAGTCCGGCGAGGCACGACGAGCGACGTCGACGCAGCAGCGTCGGAGGCGTCAGGCTCGTCGAACCCAGCGGCGGCTGTGGAGAAGTTACAGCAGCGGTTGCGGTTCGAGTGGGAGCTTTTCGTGGGCAGTTCCGGGGCTCGGATGAGGCTGTTTTCACAGCAGCTGCGAAGCAGTGGGTCCGATCAGCACTCCAGCAGCAGTGGCGGTCCGAGTGGGAGCTCGTTGGTGGCGTCTCCCGGGCTCGTGTGGGCGGTGCAACTTTATGAAATTAGTTAGGGTTTCCTAAACCATAGGAACTAACTTCGGAGAAATATTCAAAATTAGTTAGGATTTCATAATCCTAGGAATTAGTTTTGAATATATTTCAAGATATAATTTAGAATAAGTTTTGAATATATCAATTTAACTGGATTATCTATAAATTTTTTTTTAATTAAATTATGGATTAAGGTGATTTTTATCCTTATTTTATTGATTTAGATAGATTAAATTCTATCTAAATAAATCCTAGATAAATTAGGATAATAATTAATTTTATTTTGTCTTATGGATTTATATAGATTTAATTCTATGTGAATAAATCCTAGATAGACTAGATAAATAATTAATTATATTTGGATTTTATCCTCATTTTATGGATTTAGATATATTTAATTATATCTAGAGAAATCCTAGATGAATTTGGATGATAGAAATTAAATTTATTTACGTCATGTGGATTAAGATAGTGTTTATTCTATCTTGGTGAATCCTAGATAGATTAAGATAAATTTTAATTATGTTTAACCATATCTTGTAGATATTGATAGATTTATATCTATCTAGAATATATCTTAGTAGATTTGGATAATTAAAATCCATGTTTATCTTTATCTTGTGGATATTTATAGAATTAATTCTATTTAGAAAATATCCTAGTAGATTTAGATAATTAAATGTATCTCTATCTTATAGATATTGATAGATTTATATCTATCTAGAATATATCTTAGAAGATTTAGATAATTGTTAATCCACTATTGTAATTATCTTTTGGATTTAAGATAGATTTAGTTCTATCTAGTTAAATCCTAGTTGAATTAATTAATATTAATTCTAGTTTATCCTAATTTTATGGATATAAATAGATTTATTTCTATTTAGAAAATATCCTAGATAAATTTGGATAAAGATAATACAAGATAATCCTAATCTAATTGGATTTTGATAAAGTTAATTTTATCTAGAATAAATCCTAATAGATATGATATATTCTAGTTTCTTATTCTAAATAATCTAAGATTGTTTAAATCTTAGAATGATTGGATTTTATCTTCGTCTTATGGATTTGGAGAAATTTGTTTTATCCTGAAATATCCTGGTAAGATTTAGATAATGATAATCCAAGGTCAGTTTTATCTTGAATTTTAGAATTTGATTTTATCCCTGTAAAATCTAGAATAATCCTAAGAGGATTTAGATAGATTCCACTCTATCTAGATAAATCCTAAATTAATTTGGATAGTCATTATCCAAGATAAATTTATCAAATCCGAAATTCATATTTTGGATAAGATAAAGAATTAATTAATTATTTAAATCTCCCTAGATTTATTAAATAATTTCAATAATTATCCAGTGTGATTAATCACCATGAATTAAATGGATTTATCTATTTATTTGGTGTTAATCTGTTTTAAGTGGATTATCTGTCTTATCTACTTATGTGATAATTATGCAAAAGCCATATTTAAAATGACTAAGCGATAATTACAACAGTGTGTTGTATATGGTCTCCATAAATTGGTCTATATATGAAGCAACTTCTAATATTATCGCGACCCACCTTAGTGGGAGCAATAATCCTACGAAATAGCAAGTTCATAAGATTAGACTTCTTAATGGTAAATTGTTTAAACTGGAAGCATGTTTCTAATATTATCGCGACCCACCCTAGTGGGAGCCATAATCCTACGAAATTGCAAGTTCATATGTTTAAGCATATTTATAAGATAGCTATGGAATTTTGTTAGTGGCGTACGACCTTCCCTAGAAGGAGTATCAAAACAGAAATGAAATTCCTAGATGCAAATATTTATGGTAAATGCTTAGGCAATATTTGGCGGCCATGCCACCTTAGTGGTCTCTGGACTATTCGTCGGTATTGTGACCAGGAAATTGTTGGAATCCGAATTTGTATGACCTCCCTAGAGGCGTACTTATTTTGGTTTTCACAGTTGTGAGATACATAAATTGTTTTGTGGTTGTTTGCGATTATGTATCAAGCATAGTATGTGATAAACAGTTTTATTTCTTCTCAGCCAAATTCTTAATAATGTCTGCGAACCTTAATGAAATCAAACTCGAAGGCCAAAATTATGTAGACTGGAAATGTAAATGGATAAGATTCTCATTGCTGAAAACTTAAAGTTTGTACTCACCAATTCATGTCCTCCATTTCCTCGACAAAATTCCACAAAGAAAGTTTGAGAATGCATTTTATGCATGTACTTGACAAGTTCTTTAAGGAAGAAGATCAAACTACTTTCTTTTAAGTAGTGAGACAAGTCTTGGTTTTTAATGATGACAAAGAGATATCCAATAAGGACGTTGTCCAGATTCTATTAGAATATCCACAAGAGATAGAATGTTTTGAGGAATCTTCTGATTCAGTTACTCAAATATTTTCTACACTCAGTTCATCATCAAATGTAATAAGAAGTGAGTACAAGAAGGTTGTTGCTGAAAAGTTGGAAGCCTTCAGCATTGTATTCACTTTATTTCTTTTGGAGGAAGATAACATGATAGTTGACGAATTCATTAAGGCTGCGCTGCATATTTCCTATGTCTTTGTTCAATCGAACAGAAGACTAGCAATGGAAAGAGGGAAGAGCTGAATTGTCGTCAATGTCTGCTAAAAGCAAGAAAGACAAGAAAAATTTGGTGAAAAGGCAAAGAGAAGATGTATTGTAAGTCAGATTGACCTCTTCTAAAGAAGGACAATGACTTAGATAACAACGCAACTTCTAAAGGAGGGATCTTAATCCAGTTGGGCAGTTGTTGCAGTGGGAGCTATTTATTTATGCTCACTTTATTGTTTTGTTTTGATGTTAGAGATTTAGTTTTATTGGTACAGTCTTGTTTAGAATGAATTTATATTCAGTTTCTAAACTAATTTATGATTCTACAATGTTCAATTTCATTTTATAATGCTTGCATTATTGAGAAATGTGGATCGCATATCTATCATAGTACCATAGAAAAACAAATTATACATCATAGTATCTAAACAATGTAATTGCAAAAAGATTGAGTTTAATACCACAGTTCAACTTCTTAAACAATGAATGATAAAGTATTTATGGTACTTAATCTGTCACGCCCGCCCCCTAGGGTTAATAAAAGCGGGCGGTCGTGACTTAAAGGGGCTTAATGAACGGGCATAGAAGACTAGGGTTTCAATAAAAGTTTGACCAAAATTACAGTTCAATAATTGAAAAGACTAAAGGTAGTTATGTTTAATAAATGAAAGACCAAAGGTTTGACATTATTCAAAAGATAACGAGTTTTCAACATTTCATCAAAAAGTTTCAGGAAAAATAAATATAAGTAGAGAAAATAAAACATCACAGCGGAAGCATCCAAGAGAAGAGTGACGTCATGTGTGAAGACACAACGACACTCGGAGTTTAAGAACAACCATAGTTTGTTATTAATTCCTGCTCAACACCACCAACCGCTCGTCGCTGCTCAACCTGCACATAGAGAAAACATATGCAGGGCTGAGTACTTTTGAAAATACTCAGTGGCTCATGCCGAAAACATTTTAATTAAGAAATATATGTTATCATGCCATACGTAAGTAACCATCGGGGTTTGAGCTTTAGAAAGGCCCGAGGCACTCAAAATATTTTCCATTGTTCAAAATAGCGACTGCGCAGTCATTTTTCCCCATCGTCGTCAACCATATCTGCCAATACATGACTTGGAATGTGGCCACAAACCAAGCCACTAGACCGGCCAGCCCGTATGCTAGCACACGATCTACCATAGGTGTACACTAATCCACGTAGGGTTTGCGGCCCTACGAGGACCCGAATTCGATTTATATAACAGTGGCCACAGCCACATCCGATAGGCACGTTAAAACAAATCACGGCATGATAATCACTTAAAACCACCCTTATAGCTCCACAGTCATACTTAAAAGAGTTTAGTAAAATAAAACCCACAAATAATGTAGGGTAGAAAAGAAGCCCACCTCGACCGTTTAGATTTCAAGTATCGCTTTCCCTTTGATATCACGTTTAGCGCACGAATTTTCACCTTTAGATAAGGTATTCCCAATTAGTCACCAACATGGACTTAATATTATGCATGTCCCTAACTTTTCCCGTTTTCCCATCAACATATGGAAATCACATCATAGCATAACATCTTTGCATATCACATCATCTCGTCACATGTATAATTCATGTATGCCATTCAAAACATAAAAATATAGTTATTTTGCAAAGGTAGAAATCTGGCAGCACTGCGCAACTATTTTATAAAAATCATTTAAAAATCATCCGACTTCCGTTGGGGCTAAAACTTTACGACAAGGCAGTAGACTCATCAAATAACTTTCATTTTAAATTTCATGTCAAAATACCACTTTTAAGTCGGTCAAATCAAAGACGTAACCCACTGGTCGAGAAAACATGTTTCTGGCAGAATTGCGCAGTCAACTTTAAAAATTCACCAAAAGTCCATATTTTATCCAACTGAGTTGAAATTCACACACAACACAGAAGACATCATGAAGTTTACTCAGGAAAAAGAATCAATCAAATCGGAGTTCATTTGGTTAGTCAAAGATGAGTCGGAACTTACTGTTCGGAAATCACAGTTTCTCATGTTTTTAGGAATTCGAATTAGGGTTTACCCCTACTTATTCAAAATCAACCTTTTCATGGTTTTAACATACAAGCATGCTCAAAAGGGTCCTTAGACACATATTTTCATGAAATCACATATCATTCACCGAGGATTCATTAAATCATCAACCAATTGAAATCAAAATGCATTCACACATACGATTACACATTCCCACCGATTAAACCCTTAGATCTGCATTCCCTACACTCTCTACATGCATGAGAGAACAAAAGAAGAGTTGGGATGGAGAGGATGAAGAATAGAGGCTTGATTGTACCTTTCTTGGACAAAACAATCGGTAGAGACGATTAAAACTCTTGGTTCTTCGACAAACTCTTGGCGAATCGAAAGGATTTTGAGTGGAGTGGATGAACAAGTGGGAGAGGAGATGAAAAGTGGGAGGGGCGTGTGATTTGTGGTGGGAGGCGTGTGATTTGAGGTGGGGTTTAGGGTTAGGAGTTGTTCCTTTATTTATAGGATTAAGGAATAGAATAATTTACCATTAATTGAAGATTTGGGAGATTAATGGCATGAATATTTGATAGAGATTAGGGGAGGAAGTGGCGTGAATTTGAGGGAGGAATTAAGGTGAGATTTTCAAAAATCATGGCTAATTAATTAGCCTATGATTTTATTTGGTATTTTTACGGAGCAGAATAAAATAATACGGAGCAAGAAAATTAATAAAAATCCTCCCATATTAAATGGAAATAGGCGTGTGAAATATTCCTTCCACAAGGAATAATTTCCAAATCTTGAATAAAATAAGATAATGCAAGATTTGCTAGGATATTCCAATTAGACATGGAAAGAAATAATTAAGGGATCAAAATAAATAATGAATAATTTCTTCTCCCACAAGCTAGGAGATTTCGAAATCCCCTTAGGAATAATAATGGGGGCCGATTTTTCTCAAGAGAGAAATAAAGAATAATTGGCTTTGGATTTAATTGGATAATTATCCCAAACAAATAATTAAATCCAAGAAAATAGAATTGCTCTCCTTAAAATAATAGTGGTCGAAATTTCCACAATGAAAGGGGCAAGGTAATTATTTATGATTCTATTTAAATCTCACTCCCCAAAGATAATATAATTCACCGCAATATATTTCATTCCACATCAATTAATTTCAGCCACGTCATAACAACGTAAATGACTCGGTCAAATCAAAATTAGGTCACCACTTCGATCACATAGCAAATTGTCATTTAATTGCAGCAATCAAAGCAATAAATACAAATCACCTTAGGGTTCAAAAATTAGGGTTCGAAAAGTGGGGCGTTACATCCTACCACTCTTAAAAGAAATTTCGTCCCGAAATTTGGTACTCTCATAGGAAGAGTTCTGGGAATAACTCCATCGTCTTGTCCTCAAGCTCCCACGTGGCTTCTTCGTGCCCGTGGTTTCTCCACTGTACTTTTACGTAAGCAACTGGTTTATTTCACACGTTCTCGACCTTTCGGTCTAGAATCGTTTGGGGTCTCTCCTCGTAGCTCAAGTCCGGGTTCAACGCGACTTCTTGGTAGTGAATCACGTGCTTTGGATCAACGATGTATTTCCGCAACTGCGACACATGAAAGACGTTGTGCACGTTCCCAAGGCTTGGGGGTAACGCCAAACGGTATGCAACAGGACCCACTCCTTCAAGGATTTCATACGGTCCAATAAATCGCGGTTACAAATTGCCTTTCACACCGAAACGAGTTATTCCTTTTGACGGGGCTACCTTCAGAAAAACTTTATCTCCTGCCTCAAATTGTAGATCGGTTCTTCGAACATCAACATATGATTTCTGTCGATCCTGAGCTTCCTTGATCCTCTCACGAATTTGTCGAACAATCTCAATCATTTCTTCCACCGAGTCTGGTCCAAGAACTCTTCTCTCACCCACTTCATCCCAGTAAAGTGGTGATCTACACTTCTTCCCATACAAAGCCTCATACGGGGCCATGTTAATAGTCGTCTGATAACTATTGTTGTAAGCGAACTCTATTAGTGGCAACACTTCCTCCCAACCTACTCCTCGATCTAGCACTACGGCTCTCAACATATCCTCCAAAGTCTGTATCGTCCTCTCTGATTGCCCATCAGTCTGCGGATGGAATGCAGTACTGAAATTCAACTTAGTGCCTAACTCTCGTTGTAGGCTCATCCAAAATCTAGAGGTGAACTTCGCATCACGATCAGATGTAATAGTCACCGGTACTCCATGCAAGCGTATGATTTCTTTCACATACATCTTAGACAACTTATTGGCTCCATAGGTATCACGAATCGGTACAAAGTGAGCAGATTTTGTGAGACGATCAATAATCACCCAAATAACAGTGTTTCCTCGTTGGGATCTCGGTAATCCTGTCACGAAATCCATTGCAATGTGCTCCCATTTCCACTCTGGTATCTCAAGTGGTTGTAGTCTCCCATAAGGTCGTTGATGTAGAGCTTTCACTTGCTGACATGCTAGACACCTCTCCACAAATGCCGCTACATGTTTTTTCATGCCATTCCACCAAAACTGTCTCTTCATATCTCGATACATTTTGGTACTCCCCGGGTGCGCAGTGTATGGTGTTTCGTGGGCTTCCCTCATGATTTCATTCCTAAGCCCTTCATCTCTAGGCACGCACAACCTTCCCTTAAATGTGAGGGCACTATCCGCCTCCTCGTGAAAATATTCTTGCTCCCCTGTCCTCACTTCTGAACGGATTTTCTCAAGTAAAGTATCGCGTCTTTGAGCTTCCACGATTCTAGCCCTTAGGTCGGGTTCCATTACCAAGGTGGCGATCCTTCCTTCCACTGTCTCGGGTGCTCTCACTACCTCCAATCGCATTTTACTGAACTCTCGTATCAAGTTCTCTTCGTTCGTGAGAAAAGTGGCCAATTGAGGTTGAGACTTTCTACTTAGGGCATCGGCCACTACATTCGCCTTTCCTGGGTGATAGTTTATACTGCAATCATAATCCTTCACCAACTCAAGCCATCTACGCTGGCGCATGTTCAAATCCTTTTGTTCAAAGAAGTACTTGAGGCTTTTATGGTCCGTATATATCTCACATCGAACTCCATAAAGATGGTGTCTCCAAATCTTCAAAGCATGTACAACTGCTGCCAACTCCAAGTCATGCGTCGGATAGTTCAACTCATGCGGCCGCAACTGCCTTGATGCATACGCAATCACTTTCCCATTCTGCATAAGTACACATCCAAGTCCAACTTTTGATGCATCGGTATACACCACGTAGTTAGTGTCTGGCTCTGGCACAGCGAGAATTGGTGCGGTGGTCAACTTCTCTTTCAATAACTGAAAACTGGCCTCACACTCCGGCGTCCAATTCACTTTGACCCCTTTCTTTAATTGTTGAGTCATTGGCCTCGCTATCTTAGAAAATCCCTCGATGAATCTCCGATAATATCCCGCCAGTCCTAGGAAGCTCCGAATTTCGTTAGGTGTGGTTGGTGATTTCCATTTCTGTACAGCTTCCACCTTTGCGGGGTCTACTCGAATTCCATCTGCACTCACTATGTGCCCAAGGAAATTCACTTCTTTGAGCCAAAACTCACACTTACTGAACTTGGCGTAGAGTTTCTCAGCCCTTAACGTCTCCAAGGTAGTCCTCAAATGTTTTTCATGTTCCTCCTCGTTCTTTGAGTAGATAAGGACATCGTCTATGAAGACTAAGACGAACTTGTCTAAGTATGGATGGAACACACGATTCATAAGGTCCATAAATACAGCCGGGGCATTGGTCAATCCGAAAGGCATCACTATAAACTCATAATGGCCGTATCTAGTTCGGAAAGCTGTCTTGGGTACATCTTCTCGTCGGACTCTCAGTTGATGGTATCCCGATCTCAAATCCATTTTCGAGAATACTCCAGCTCCATGGAGTTGATCAAACAAATCATCTATCCTCGGCAGTGGATACTTGTTCTTGAGTGTCAACTTGTTCAACTCTCGATAATCTATGCACATCCTTAGTGTCCCATCCTTCTTCTTCACGAACAACACCGGTGCTCCCCACGGCGACACACTGGGTCTAATGAAACCCAAGTCTAGCAACTCTTGTAGTTGTATCTTAAGTTCTTCCAATTCCTTAGGCGCCATACGGTATGGTGCCTTAGATATCGGTGCTGATCCTGGCTCCAAATCAATTGTAAACTCCAACTGTCTATCGGGTGGCGGTCCTGGCAAGGTATTAGGAAAAACGTCGGGAAATTCTTTCACTACTGCCACATCCTCTATGCTTCTTTCTTTCTTCTCCTCTCCACTTAGATAGACGAGATACGCCGGACATCCCTTCCTCATCATAGTAGTCGCTTGAAGTGCAGAAATTATGGACTTGCGTCGGTTCATAGAAATCCCGTAAAATATAGTCGGCTCATTTCCCGGGGTTTGAAAAGAGATCTCTCTCTCTTTGCAGCGAATGGTAACATGATTCTCGGCCAACCAATCCATTCCCAAAATTATATCTACACTCCCCATCGACATAACTTGTAATTTGTGTGCAACTAGCTTAAGTTCTCCCATAGTAAATTCTACATTCGAGCAAATTTGTGAAATATCTATAGTTCCTCCTACGGGTGAAGTCACACTCATTCTTTGTTCAGTTCTATTGATAGGCAGTTCTAAAGTATTCACACATGATGCTGATATAAAAGAATGTGATGCACCCGTATCAAATAAAACAACAATAGGCATGTCGAGGAGCGTGCCCATACCTGCCAAGTTTCCTTGCTCGTGATTCCCTTGCTGGTTCGTCGGTTGTTTCCCTTTTAAAGGATATGCCCTTGCCTGAGTGGGAAGTCCTTGACGACGTTGTTGTTGCTGCTGCTGTGGTGCGGGTAAGTATCCTCTCGGTTCGGCTTGTAGTGCCCGCACTTGCGGACGGAACCCTTGATTGTTCTGTCCTGCTCCCATCCCCATAATCTTACTCGGGCATTCTCTTGAGAAGTGGCCATTTCCACCACAAGTGTAGCATTTATTGCTCTTTGCTCTGCACTCCCCAAAATGGTTCTTAAAGCACTTAGCACACTGGGGGGCTCTAGGCCGGAAGTCACCCCTCTGATAGGGAGCACTCTGCCTACCTCCATATTGCGGTGGGTTTCTGATGGGTTGCTTCCTCTTGTTATCATATGGAGTCCGATCTCCATCCCATTTCCTCTTATCTCTGAAATTATGTTGTTGAAGTGACACTGGTGTAGTATTTGCTACTGTCATCTCCTTAGGCAACGCTTCTTCCACGTCTAATGCACAAGCCAAAATCTCAGAATATGAAAGTCCTCTGCGACTTGCCACTGCTACTCTTATTTCGTGCTTGAGACCAGCACGGAACTTTTCTGCCATTTTCTCATCTGTATCCACCAACTCGGGAGCATATCGAGTAATTTCACACAGTGCACGGTCGTACTCTGTCACCGTCATATTCCCTTGCTTCAAAGTATGGAATTCAACTATCTTTGCTCGTCTATAGCTCATGGGAACGTACTTATTGTACACCTCTTCCTTGAATATCTCCCAAGTAAGCGCTTCACGGCGTTCATGGTTCATGGTCCTTAGCTTGGTATCCCACCAAAAATCTGCGGGCCCCGTTAATTGAAAAGTCACACAAGCAAGGCGTTCCTTGTCGGTGCACTCCATAAAATCAAATATGCGCTCGAGGGTGCGTATCCAGGTCTCTGCCTTAGACGGCTCTCCCAGTCCATCAAACTGTGGGGGTTTTTGCCTCAAAAAGGTATCAATGTATTGTTTGGGTTGAGGTGGGGGTGGAGGTGGTGGAGGAGGCGGTGGTGGTGGTGGTGGTGGTGGGGGTTGCTCTCCCTCTACATTCTGAGGGTCCACAGGGTCCTCCTCTCCACGTCCACGCCTAGGTCTACGTCCACGTCTCGGTGGCATTCTGATTCAAAACGCATAGATTAATATGGTCGCTCCAATTATTTATCACTACATTATCGTATCAAGACTTCTCACGCAACCTTTCATATATCACGATTATAGAATACGTATAATAAAACAAGTTACGTATGCGCATGTAACACTAACTATCATCACTCAACTTCCATTCACACCTTCCGAACGTTTATGCTTATTATTTTCCTTTTATCCTTTTGGTATTAGAGATTTACTGTGGTTCGCTGTTCCACGTTCATTTAGTTTGCTCAGAGAAGCAATAATTGAGTTGCTACATACAATTAGAATCGATAATGTAAGGTCTAACGTTCATCCCCAAACAGTCCGCAATCACACAAGGAATTCATAATATCATATTTCAATATATATGAGTCATGACTCAAATCATCGTGTAAAGGCCACATAATCGAGCATACACAAACAATTATCACTAGACGTCACAACACATAACAACATCATGTTCCTCAAAATCTCAATAGGAAAAGAACTAGCATGTTTTCACTTAAAGTTCACATATTTCCAAAATATTCACAAGTTTCCACAACATAAATTTTTTTCCGCCACATCAAATTCCACCATGAATAACTAATCATTTCCATTCCCAAAATATTTACCTCAAAACCTCTTACAAAAATTTTGGTTACCTCTTTTCAGGTTGAGCGCGATGGTCGGATGTTGAGCCTTTTACACTTTTAAATTAAATTAAATTATTTTATTTATTTATTTTGATCTAGGGATACTAATCTAGATCAAGAAAGAAAGAAGACGCTTGGGTCCAGAGCGGAAAGAAAGTTGCTCTGATACCACTCTGTCACGCCCGCCCCCTAGGGTTAATAAAAGCGGGCGGTCGTGACTTAAAGGGGCTTAATGAACGGGCATAGAAGACTAGGGTTTCAATAAAAGTTTGACCAAAATTACAGTTCAATAATTAAAAAGACTAAAGGTAGTTATGTTTAATAAATGAAAGACCAAAGGTTTGACATTATTCAAAAGATAACGAGTTTTCAACATTTCATCAAAAAGTTTCAGGAAAAATAAATATAAGTAGAGAAAATAAAACATCACAGCGGAAGCATCCAAGAGAAGAGTGACGTCATGTGTGAAGACACAACGACACTCGGAGTTTAAGAACAACCATAGTTTGTTATTAATTCCTGCTCAACACCACCAACCGCTCGTCGCTGCTCAACCTGCACATAGAGAAAACATATGCAGGGCTGAGTACTTTTGAAAATACTCAGTGGCTCATGCCGAAAACATTTTAATTAAGAAATATATGTTATCATGCCATACGTAAGTAACCATCGGGGTTTGAGCTTTAGAAAGGCCCGAGGCACTCAAAATATTTTCCATTGTTCAAAATAGCGACTGCGCAGTCATTTTTCCCCATCGTCGTCAACCATATCTGCCAATACATGACTTGGAATGTGGCCACAAACCAAGCCACTAGACCGGCCAGCCCGTATGCTAGCACACGATCTACCATAGGTGTACACTAATCCACGTAGGGTTTGCGGCCCTACGAGGACCCGAATTCGATTTATATAACAGTGGCCACAGCCACATCCGATAGGCACGTTAAAACAAATCACGGCATGATAATCACTTAAAACCACCCTTATAGCTCCACAGTCATACTTAAAAGAGTTTAGTAAAATAAAACCCACAAATAATGTAGGGTAGAAAAGAAGCCCACCTCGACCGTTTAGATTTCAAGTATCGCTTTCCCTTTGATATCACGTTTAGCGCACGAATTTTCACCTTTAGATAAGGTATTCCCAATTAGTCACCAACATGGACTTAATATTATGCATGTCCCTAACTTTTCCCGTTTTCCCATCAACATATGGAAATCACATCATAGCATAACATCTTTGCATATCACATCATCTCGTCACATGTATAATTCATGTATGCCATTCAAAACATAAAAATATAGTTATTTTGCAAAGGTAGAAATCTGGCAGCACTGCGCAACCATTTTATAAAAATCATTTAAAAATCATCCGACTTCCGTTGGGGCTAAAACTTTACGACAAGGCAGTAGACTCATCAAATAACTTTCATTTTAAATTTCATGTCAAAATACCACTTTTAAGTCGGTCAAATCAAAGACGTAACCCACTGGTCGAGAAAACATGTTTCTGGCAGAATTGCGCAGTCAACTTTAAAAATTCACCAAAAGTCCATATTTTATCCAACTGAGTTGAAATTCACACACAACACAGAAGACATCATGAAGTTTACTCAGGAAAAAGAATCAATCAAATCGGAGTTCATTTGGTTAGTCAAAGATGAGTCGGAACTTACTGTTCGGAAATCACAGTTTCTCATGTTTTTAGGAATTCGAATTAGGGTTTACCCCTACTTATTCAAAATCAACCTTTTCATGGTTTTAACATACAAGCATGCTCAAAAGGGTCCTTAGACACATATTTTCATGAAATCACATATCATTCACCGAGGATTCATTAAATCATCAACCAATTGAAATCAAAATGCATTCACACATACGATTACACATTCCCACCGATTAAACCCTTAGATCTGCATTCCCTACACTCTCTACATGCATGAGAGAACAAAAGAAGAGTTGGGATGGAGAGGATGAAGAATAGAGGCTTGATTGTACCTTTCTTGGACAAAACAATCGGTAGAGACGATTAAAACTCTTGGTTCTTCGACAAACTCTTGGCGAATCGAAAGGATGTTGAGCAGAGTTCATGGATCGTTTTGTCATGATTAATAATTGTTGGATTTGTCGTGTCTTCATACTCGGCATTTTCCATGTCTTGAACGCTTCCGCTAAGAGTCATTTTCTTTAGAATTGTTTATCCGTGGAGAGTCTAACTCGTTGACAAATTGTTTTTGTCCATTCTTTTTCTTAGATTTGGTATTGTTGTTAGGATAATAATATGACGTTTTCAAAGTTCATTCAGTTAGTAAATTTTTGGTCAAATGTGTATGTTTTTCCCCTTTCTTCCCCGCTTCTTTAATCCTCCCCTAGTCGCGATCAACCGGGTTTTCTATCCTTAGAAAATGCGGGCGTGACATAATCATAAGGCCAAGAAAGTACTTAGTAATTGTTCAAACTGATTTTGTCTAACTCAAGTGACTATCGAGATTTTAACAGCTTACTTGTTAAATAGCTTGAAAGTCAGGTAAGTCTGGTTGATGCACAATAAGTTAGAATCTTTTGGTGGTTCAAGGGATTCAGAATACTTATAGAGATGCAACATAGAAAGACTAGTAAATCTCAATGGTTTACACCATAGGAGACGAGCAAATGAGTTAAGATCAGTAGTGGGAGTTAAATCCTAGTTGACTACTCCAAGCATTCTTCTAAAGAATGAGATAGTCATATAAGAAGATATCGAAGTCTCTCGAATACAAGTTCGATAAGTGAACAGTTTTACTCAATAACACCTTATCATTGATGGGATATACGTTGGAAACAACGAGTTATACCTTAAAGAAACTACCATAACATCAGTACCTTCTACAACACACGAGTTGTGGACTAGAGGTAAGTTTAGTCCAGCACATCTCAAGGTGTGGAGTTATTCCAAGACATGTTTTGGAAAAGGTATCCAAGTAATTGGAGTTGTGTACTGAGGTATGTTTTAAGGTTGTCCCAAATGATAGAAAAGATACAGGTTCTATAATCTTCACGGCAAGATATGTGTTTGTTTACACGAATACTAGATTCTTTGATGAAGATTATGAGGAGAACTACAAGCCTAACAAACATGATAATTCTCAAGATAATGAGAATATCTATTTTCCATCTTAACCAAGAAGTCATACCATTAGAAACTTATGCACTAAGAAAATCAATGTTTGTACCTAAGATTGTAAGAGTCGTGTCGTAGTGGGAGCGTTCTTTGCGAACATAATAAGTTCATGGGTCTAAAAGAGTCTTAAAACTCAGTCTTAGATCAACTTGAACATAATCCCTGTAACTACAAGGACGCAATGACTTATTCAGATAATCATTCTTGATAAGATGATAGATTCTGAATAACAATCTTAAATAGACAAGAATGTTTGCAAGACTTGCGATACTACCCATAGACTATTTCAGTCAATGGGAGCTAGTGGACCTGCAAGTGTAAGCATGGATCTCAGAAGGCTAGAAAAATGGCAAAGGGTTATACCCAGAGAGAATTATATTCTCGCCTGCCATTTTTACCTAAGTCGATCTGTATATTGTCTATTGTAGCCTACATAAATTAGGATGTATGTACTATGATTGTCAAGACAGTTTTCTTTAAGTAGAAGTCTTGAGGAGATCATCTGCATGGAACATCTTAATGGTTATGTAATACAGGGCAAGAAAGTTGAAAGTGCACTATATTTGGTATTTTTGGTACTCTACGATGATGACTTCTATAAAAGTTGATAAACAACTAAGAGGGTTATCTAGCGTAGGAAACTGGTCGTCTACCCAGTTTAAGGATGATGGATTTAAGATAATCTAGTTACATTCTAAGCATCTCTGTCATTAGATTGCTAGAAAAAGAATTTATGTTTTCTTAAAGAATCTTACATCTACACAATACTTAGACACTTTAGCATTGAAAATTCCAAGAAAAGGTTTTTCTTTTTCTAGACGGAATTATTCTGTCTATAGTCAAGTGTTTTTCGACATTGAATGAGATCAAGAAGAATGAGAAAAGTTCCATAATTGGAAGTCTCGTATATGCTATGATGTGTATTAAGTTAGATATTATCTTTGCCGTTGGCATAGAAGCATGATATCATTTTAACCATGGCCAAGGACATTGGATTGGGTAAAGAATACACTATAGTACTTGAAGAAGACTAAACGGTATGCTCTAGTTTACCAGACATCCATGTTATGTCCTTTAGGTTACATCGACTCGATTTTATAATTGATTGATGATCGAGTTATCCTCTGACTATGTGTTGACGTTAGGAGTTGAAAAAACTGAGTCATGAAGGAGTGTGATTACATCACAGACTCTATCATGAAAATTAAAAGTGTAGTTTCATCAGAAACTACTAAGGTAGTTGTTAATCTCAGTAACTTCCGAATAGCTTTGACCGTGATTCCGAGTATGTGTATGAGTAATATATTTTGTTATAATTACTCTAGTCATATGTCTAACTCGAGGGAAACACAATCTGATAAAGCTAAGCAATCACATAGAGATGAAGTATGAAATTAATTAAGGATTAAGTGCGCAGCATGACGTTATGGTTTCCAAGATATCATCAGAGAACAACCTGGCAGAACTTTTCACAAAATGCCTATATGGCAACATGTTTTACACATGAGGTGAAAGGTACGGTAGTTCGATGTATCATGGCCCGATACCTGCTTAGAGTATAAGTGGGAGAGTTTTAGCAGTTTTAGCAGTGGGTATACTCGAAAGCATGATTTTGAGTATAAGTGGGAGATTGTTAGGATTGGTATACTGAAAAGCATATTTCGAGCTTGTTGCACGGATAGAATTGCTTGTATACAATAAACTCTACAATCCACTTTTAACCCAAGGCGAGAAGAATTAATTTCATCGCATTGATGTTTGCTTGTGCATTTATAAGATGTATCTCAAACATTTAAATATATAAGAAGCAAATAAGCCTAATTCTTCTGCATAGTAGACTGGTCGTGAACGACGTTCACAGAAGGTGACGCAGTCGGTCCTTTGTAGAAGAGAAATAAAATTTCACAACCTAGATAGGTTTTGGCTACCTATCGTGAAAGGTTGCAGTGTCAGTCCGCATGTTTCCTTACCTTAGGAAATAAACGACACTGGTGTGGTATAGCACTGAAGGATCTAACAGTTGAGATAAGTCTTTCTTGCTATTTACTGAAAGACGAGGTCTCGGTGATTGTTATTTCTTAATCATTGTTGATATAACATTGAGCATACGATATTGATTATGCACTACTTTGATTTATCAAATGGTGCGGATTTTTCGCAATCAAAGAATCCTGATATCTTGGGTAGTGGTGATTAATGTCTAGAGGTGCTAGTATTGTTATTGCAATGAATCGTGTGCTGGGTGAGTCCAGTTTGATAATATCCTCAAGAGGTGTTCGAAAAAGGGTTTTATTATTCAGAAACCCGGCCGGTTGGAATTTATTCCAGAATAATAAATAAAGATTTTGAACTAGACAACTCTTGGAAAAAAGATATTAATTAATTATAGTCAAATAGCAGACTTAAATTAATTAATGGATATTTATATCTTAAACACGGGAAATAATAAATTAAAGAGGTAAAGCCCGGATTACTCGTAATTTAGGATTGGACGGGTAGTCAATATTATTTTACTTTAGTGGCTAATAATAATATTCTGTCGGACTTGTATTAAATTGGGGCTCAATTTAATTAGTAAAAGTCCAACAGGTTTGGCCCAAGTCCAACCTCCATGGATCCCTAATCTGGCCCATTATAACTCAATATAAAAGGAGATTAGAAAGGAGATTAGAAGTGATTTTTAGCGTTAATTAATCATTAATTTTCGTGCTCCCCTGTGGGAGTGGACGAAAAATCGATTTTTGAGAAAACTGATATTCTGTCTTCTTTCTAATCAAGCCCTTTATGATTCTGATAAGCTTTGCCCACCCAAAGGTCAGATTCTGAGTTCGGGATACAGATTAGAAGATTCGTGGTTGAGTACGAAGAACATCACGTGGAGAAGGCGCAAGCAATCGTCGATTCTTTGGAGAATCAGATCGGTAATTCTAAACCGTAGGAATTCATGTTTTAGGTTTTAATTCCTTTTACATGAATTATGTGCGTTCTTGGATGCAATTCTGTGTTTAACATGTAGTTAATTAATCCCATAATCGGTCAAATAGATCCGTAGATCTGATTTATTTGTGAATGCATGACTTCCGCTGTGCAAGGGGCTCCAAACCCCAGCATAAACAACTGTTCATCTCGACACATGTTTGCCAACGAGATAAAATAGCCGACATCCTCCTGATCATCATCAGTCGTATATCCCTCATTATGAAGATGACATCCGTCCGGAACATACTCGAAAGAAGGACAATAAACATCATCTTGGACAACTTGTTGGGGTACTTCTCCAACAATTGGTTCGGGTTCTTCAGACACTACTGCAGTTGGAACTGACTCTTGCACATGGGTGTCAACTTGGGACATGAACATTTCATGGGTAATGCCCTCAAGGATCGGAAAGAATGAATTGTCAACCCGTATGTCCGCATGTGTTTGACTCCCACCGTCCATGACTGGTTGGTATACAACTTCTTGTAAAAATGCTCCTGCCCTGTCCCCATCAGGTTGGTGAAGCTACCTCCTCGTCCCATTTCCACTTCAAATGGGGTTGGGGCACTGATCACACGGGACTTGACAGATGAAGATGCGAGGCTTCTGAGGCTTCTGAGTTGAGCGATTCCATTGAAAAGGAGGTGCGAGGCACTGATCACACGGGACTTGACAGACGAAGATATTAATGAGGCTATTATGGGATTTTTCCAAAGGCAAGGTCGACTGGATCAAGTGAGTTGGCCCAACTGAACAGCTTATAGGAACTACCAGATTTTGGGGAACGTGCAGCGAAGAATATAGAAAAGAACCCGCTACCTCAAGAGGCAGTCTCTCCCAAGTAGGAGTTGAAGACGTTGCCCCCAGATTTGAAGTATGCTTATCTAGGAGAGGAAGAGACATTTCCAGTAATCATCAACAGCCGGTTAACCTAGGAGCAATAAGGGGGATTACTAGAAGTATTAAGAAGGAATCAGAAAGCCATCGGATGGACTTTGTCGGGTTTGGTGAGCATCAGCCCAGATCTGTGTATGCACCATATCCGCTTGGAGGAGGGTGCAAAGGCTAACCATGAGAATCAGAGGAAATTGAATCCCAATATGAGGTAGGAAGTGCTAAAGGAAGTCTTGAAATTATTGGCCCTAGGGATCATATACTTTATTCCATATAGCAAGTGGTCAGTCCAGTCCATATGGTGCCAAAGAAATCGGGTATTCAAGTGGTAAAAAATGGCAAGAATGAGTTGGTTCCCACAAGACTGGTAACAGGCTGGAGAATGTGTATGGACTACCGGAAGTTGAATGAGGCCACATGAAAGGATCACTTTCCGCTACCTTTCATTGACCAGATGCTCGAGAGACTAGCAGGTGAGCAGTACTTTTGCTTCCTTGACAGTTACAGTGGATATTTCTAGATATATGTGGACCTGGAGGACTAGGAGAAGACGACCTTTACGTGCCCTTTCAAAACATATGCTTACAAGAGGATGCCTTTTGGTCTATGTAATGCACCAGAGACCTTCCAAAGGTGTATGATGAGCATTTTCTCTGATTTACTGGAAGAATGCATCGAGATCTTCGTGGATGACTTCACAATTTATGGGAATTCTTTTGAGTCCTGCCTTCCCACTCTGGATATGGTATTAAGAAGATGTCAAGAGAAGAACTTGGTGTTGAACTTTGAAAAATGCCATTTTATGGTGCCTGAGGGAATTGTTTATGCCACGTCGTCTCAAAAAGGGGAATACAAGTTGATAAGGCAAAGGTGGAAGTAATTACCAAGCTGCATTTTCCAACAAATCAGAAGGAAATACGAGGTTTTTTGAGTCACGCTGGGTTCTATAGGAGATTTAGTAAGGATTTTGCCAATATTGCGCAACCATTAACTTATCTCCTGAAGAACGATGTAGAATTTGTCTTTGACGAGACATGTCAGTGTGCCTTCCAGCTTTTAAAGGATCGAGTTGTCTCAACTCCTATCATTAGAGCCCCCGACTGGAATCATCCCTTCGAGGTGATGTGTGATGGAAGTGATTTCGCAGTTGGGGCAGTTTTGGGCCAACGGATAGAAGGGAAATGCTATGTGATTTCTACGCGTCTAAAACGTTAAACCAGGCTCAGAAAAAACTACGATACAACATAGAATGAGATGTTGGCTATTGTATATTCCTTCGAGAAGTTTCGCCCGTATCTGTTGGGTTCCAAGGTTATTGTGTATACTGATTATGCGGTGATAAAATACTTGCTGGCGAAGAAGGAATCGGAGCCCAGGTTGATCCGATGGTTATTGCTATTGCAGGAATTTAACTGGGAAGCCAAGGACAAGGCTGGAACAGAGAATAAGGTGGCTGACCACCTAAGTAGGATTACACAGGGAGAAGATATAGAAGACATCCCTGATGCTTTTCCAGAAGAGCACTTGTATTATGTCAAAGGATTTGATGTCTTGATCAGTTTGGGCGACACTTTCAACCCAACTGATCCAGAGGAATGTGTGTGTGAAATGAGAAAAAGGCGGGTTGAACCATGGTTCGCGATTTTGGCGAACTACTTGGTGACCGGGGAGTTGCCTACTACATTAGAGGTAACAAGAGCGCAGAAGCTGAAGATAAAAAGTGAAGCCAAATTTTACTTCTGGGGTGATCCGTACCTATGGAAGATGGGAGCCGATCAGGTGATAAGAAGGTGTGTACCTGACTGGAACAAGGGGACGTATTAACACATTGCCACTCTTTGGCATGTGGAGGACACTTTGGACCTTAGAAGACTGCAAGAAAGGTTCTCGATAGTCGTTTCTACTGGTCGACCCTGAACATAGATGCATATGAGTTCTGTATAAACTACAACCGTTGTCAACTAACCGGCGGGATCTCTGCGCGAGATGAAATGACACAAGTACCGGTTATTGTTTGTGAAGTGTTCGACGTCTGGGGCATGGACTTCATGGGTCCCTTCCCTTCATCCTACAAGAACTCCTTTATCCTGGTTGCAATTGATTACTTCTCCAAGTGGATCGAGGTGAAGGCTACGAGCATATGCGAAGCAAAAGAAGTTGCCAAGTTTCTGAAGAGCAATATATCCGATCAGGGAACCCATTTCTGTAATCGTACCATTGAAGCATTGATGAAGAGTTACAGGCTTCACCACAGATTGTCTCCCTATCACCCGCAGAGTAACAACCAAGCTGAGATCTCTAACCGAGAGATAAAAAGCATCTTGGAAAAGATAGTGAACCCATCTAGGAAAGACTGGAGCACAAGGTTGGAGGATTCCTTGTGGGCGTATTGGACAGCTTATAAAACCCTAATCGGGATGTCGCCGTACAGAATTTCTTCAAAAAAATGTGCCACCTCCCTGTGGGTGTTGAACATAAGACATACTGTGCCGTCATGCAGATGAATATGTAGCCCCAAGCTTGCGCAGAAGAAAGGAAACTCTAGTTGCAAGAGTTGGAGGAACTGAGGCTTGAATAATATGATGCAGCCATGTGGTACAAAGAGAAGACCAAGCTCTGGCATGATAAAAACCTATGGGTGAAGGAGATGTATGTGGGATAGAGGGTACTCCTTTTTCCAGTCGAGATTGAAGCTGATGCCCAGAAAATTGAAGTCGAGGTGGACGGGACAATACACCATTGCCGCCCTTTGAGCGAACGGAACAGTAGAACTTTTCTATTTTGTCTTAAAATCTAGTCACTGCGTTAAGTCGTGTCCCAAACTATGCTCCTTTCATGGTTAATGGTCATCGTGTGAAGCCATTTAGGGATAACTCATACGCGTGCACAACGGAAGAGATTCCGCTGTGCATCCCCCGTGTTATCGCCTAACCTGGTCAGTTGGTAAGTGTCGTGGATGATCCACTTGATCAGTTACCCCTTCGTTTTAGATGATCAAGTGAATCACCAAAACATTTTGAGTTCTGCAAATATGTGTACATATCTTTTCTGTTTTGTCTTAAAAACTCCCAAACAAAGTATAAAGTTAAAATCTTAAAAATATTTTCTGGAGCCTAGACTTGGCTAGATCAAGGGGCTAAGACAGAAAAAATTTAAAGAGCCCATTTACGGAACTCACTTGATCCAGTCAAGTCAAAACTCCCACGTTGTCTAGGCAATTTTGGCACGTGCCGGTAAAAAAAAGGGGGGGATTATTGAGAATTTTGGGGGGAAACTGAAGGGTTGCGAATAGAATAGTATTATTTGAACCTCCCGTACTCCACTCCCCCAACTACTCCCCAAATTTCTTACCACGATTTTCTATGCAGATTCCGGCGGCAAAGCAAACCCTAGTTCCAAAATCTACCACAATCCACCAAGGAAAATGGAAGGAAAGACACCAAAGGCTTCAGGAACCACACCGACAACCAAGGCCACCACTTCTCTGTAGTGGGAAGCTGGAAGGTCAGGGGTGATTCCGACCATTACCACGCCTGTCGCTTCTAAGAACAACCGCCCTTCTTACCTCACACTAACCAGAGAAAAATTGGTGGGGATTATCAGGTCAATAGACGCAAACATGGACCCCACTTTACTCTTGGCCCAACTCGAAGCGGCATCAACACCTCCTGCCACCGCGCAACAGAATGCACCAACCTTTTTAACCGAAATTGATAATGCATCGGCAGAGCAGGAGTGCAGTGAGAAGACTTCTGTCATCGACGATGAAGCCAAGGTTGTGACCGAGATGGAAGAGACGTTAGAAGTGGGGGAAGAGGTGGAGAGCGCTAGAGAACCCACCGTCTAGACAGATGGGGTTTTGGATACTGTCAGACTAATAGCAAGGGGGTTGGAGCCTAGTGGGATGGCCGAAGTACCCGAAGAGTCTCAATCCAAGTCCATTTTAATGGAACAGAAATAGTGAATGAGCCTCATGAGGAGGCCGAGCAACTGCTGCTCACCCATGAAGAAGTCGCAGCGAACTTGGCTGCAAGGAATTCTGAGGCTAATGAGCGGGATATGGAAGTGGATGGAGACCAGATTTCGGGATGGAGCCCTATTGAGAGGATAACCATGAACACTGAACGAATAGCTCTGAGCTCCGAGGCACAGATACAATCGCTAACAGCCCAGACGGAGACCCAAAGGAAGCACAATGAGGATGTGAAGACTTCGGTCTACGCGGTGAGCGAGATGGTATCTTTGATGGCCAGGGAGATGGTGCCACAACGGCAAAGGGCTCCTCAACCTATAGCATTGGGCGCAAGCAGAAGACGACCAGCTAGAACGGATCAATCTACAGACCCAGGTGCAAGCAGTCGAAGGCCACAAGGAAGAGATGAATCCCATCCCAGACCTGCTGACTCTAGGAGGGATCAGTCTAGGAGATGACCCCCCAATGACTAAGTATTTTAAGTTTCTGTCTGTATATGTGTCTGCTTTTCTGTTTATCTTCATCACACTTAGCCTAATGCCAGTCTAAGTGTGAGAAGTTTGTGTTTGCTTTGCGTGTCCTCTTTTGTGATTAGTTGGTTTCTTCTCCCACTTAACCCGATGTTCGGTCTAAGTGTGAGGAGTTTGTTTTTGTTAAAATGGTTTGTTACTCCTGTGGTTATGCAACACTCACTACTCTTTTCCACTATATCGGGCTAGCTTGAGGGCAAGCTCTGATAAAGTGAGAGGGGGGAGTAGTGTGAAGTATTTGGACACGAGCATGACTTAACTTAACTATATTTACCGATTAAACCTGTTAATCATCTGAATCATTCACGCGAAGCATGTCCAATCATAACTTGATCAATTGATAGGTCTGTTGGTAGGATAGTGAGTCATTTGAATGAAGCATGTTGAACCAATCTATGTGTGTGTCCATGTTGTGTTCGGGAAACATGAATGAGCTGGCAATAAAGGGCATAAAACCCTTAGTGAGATTGAATAAAGAAGAAAGCGCATGTTGAATTGTCAGACCCCTCTTCCTAAAAATAAGTTGAAGTCAGTCTAGGGGAAGTAAGAACGATGGAAGAGCCCAGACTTTTAGCCAACTATGAAGCCCTCCAAATGTGAGTTATAAGCCAGAGTAGAACACTTTCTACTGATACAAAAAAATTTGAGAGGCTGCGACTTGATGCTGAGAGGGAAATGACATAGGATAGTGAGGACAAAAGGCGATAGGATATAACCAATTGGGCCTTTCTTCTTTCGAACTAAATGAACCCGCTTTATTGTAAAGGCACCCCTTAGTTACCCCATTTTGAGCCTACATTTCGAATTCATCCTCCTTTGAAACCATGAGCCTTCATGCCATGTGAGTTAGGGGATAGAATGGAGCAGCTAACGAACGGGGGATAGAAGGGATAGAAAAGATAGAGTTACAGCCAAGCGGGTAGGAAAAAAAGAGAAGAGAAAAAGAAAAGGGCAGGAAGTTATAACCTGACCCAGAAAAAAGAGATATAGAGTTAAATAAAGGGCAGGAGAAAATGTAACCTGACCCTCAAAAAATGAGAAAAAAAAGAGGAAGCAAATATATAGACAATTTAGACAAGGCAAATAAAAAATGTATCGTGACCCTGTGAGAAAGGTTAGATGAATAAGGCCAAAACGGCCAAGGGATTTTCTTTAATTTTGGCCACTTTTTGAAGATGTAATAGGGAGGCTGCTCCAGTTTTGTTCCCAAGTTCATATGTCCTTCGTTATGTTTAAGATTTTTATGATCTTAGGACCTTGAAAGTGCACGATTTCGTTCTCCTTCATTCTCATCTTTTGTTGTCGTTGTGGCTTGCTCAAGTTAAATCATCAAATTGATCCAGGTGGCCTATGTGTGCCTTCTGCCTTCAAAATGCCGGTGAGTGGATCCAGTGGAACTCAGGTTGATCAACTTGACTTAGATTCGACTTGAGTGAGATAGACCGAAGAGTTCAAAATGTGTTTTCAAAACCTTAACCCACAATACTATTAAGTAGTATAGGGAAGTAAGGATCGATCCCACAGAGATGATGTGTTTACATTTGTTTGCGGACACGAAATAGGAATGGTTGCGGCCACACTTTCTAGGGGTGGGTTAAGTTAACTACTTGACTTGAGAGATTAAATTAACTAAACTGATCAACTCACTAAAGCTCAACTAATCTACTTGATCACATCAACTGAAACTTTCCACAAATGGACAAACAACATAAAAGGGACGACTGTCAGTCTCCTGCAAAAAGTACTGTAAAGTAAAACTCTTCCAACAACTTCATCTTCTCACAGCATCAACATGAAAACATAGTAAAAGAAAAATAGACCTGAAAAGTTACGTAAAGCAAGACATCATAACAACTTGTATATTTAATTCTACTCCTAAGATCTAACCTACGACTACGTAAATGAGAAAATAACCCATGATTTTGCATAACTTTCAACCAATCTATCAGATCTAAACATCCTAACACTACTTCTCCACAATTTCCTTCGCAACTGGACAAAACGATGATGCAAAACTCAGATCTGACCAAATTAAAACACAACAAAACATTTTAGCTAAGACATACATCATGAAACGGAAACCAAAAGCAGATCAGAAATTTCATGCATGAAAACAGAACACATGAGCTGAAACGAAAACATAACTTTAAATTTTACTAAATCAAAAACATCAAAGAGTCGACAACATCAAAAGTAAACTGAAAACAAACAACAGAAGCATGAAATTATTTCATCACTCCTTCTCGAAGCGGAATCACAAATTGAAAACTAAAGGTGCAGAAAACTAACACCCAACCACGACTAAACTAAACTAAAACATGACCAAGTGTGTGTGCAACGGAAATCAGGAGAATGAAGTAAAAGAGCTCCGATTTCAGCCCTAGAAGAGAGCTGAATTCCTAAAAATGTTCTAAGAATGCATGTGAGACCCCACCCGGACCGGATCGACCTCCCTCGTTCTCGTGTTGGGCTTCCTTTATATAGAGGTGTAGGGCTCTGATTCCTTGGGTACCATCCTCTCCGAAATGTCATTCCTGCCTTTCACTTTTGTGGTGGGGTCTTCAGTTCTATCTCCCATGCGGAAACTCCTGCTAGCTCCACTTGATTCGAACTTGATCAACTCAATGCCGTTGTCTTTTACTTCTTTCCTTGATCTGTTCATCCACCCAACTGATTTGTTCCTTTTCTTAATATGGCGGTTTTCACACTGGCTCAAAATTAGATGTTAATTTACAAAATATGATGTAGTTTTGTGATAGAAAACATGCGCGAAATGAGCCTCATCAGACCCATAGGATCCTTACCTATTTACATCATAACCCTGGCTCCATTAAAACCTCAAGAAAGACCTTAAGGAATTAACTTGTGCCTATGGAACTCAGGCATCAGTAGTATGGAAAAAACAATAAGTGAATGGTCCTAACATCTCTGGTGAGAAATGAGTGACCGAGTATATCCAATAGTTGGTTAGAGTATGGGTTATCTTGACGAACGGATAGGTTGATCAGACTGAAAAAAGGAGAGGGAGGAATTTGAGACAGTAAAATATTTGGAATGACCTTAAGCTTGTGGGTAATATTACCAGAAGTTTAGAAAGTTTCAAACATGGTGATGTGAATATTTTCTTAAGCATTGCTTATGTGTGTCTATCTATGTTAACTTGCCCTTTTTCTTGTTGTTCTTTCATACTTAAGGAAAAGCATGATTTAAGTGTGAGCAGTTTGATAGGGCTCATTACAAGCATGGTTTTATAGGGGTTTATTACACTAACAGGGGTGATGATGTGCAAAAAAGTGGTAAATTTGAGTGTGCAGGGGCTAAAAAGTGTTGAAGCGGCAGAATGCAGGAACAACTTGATCAACTCATAAAAGGAGCAAGAAACGGCCAAATTTGAAGACAAGCTGATCAGTTCCAGACAAGCAAGGGAGCCTGCCCAATCAACGGGTTGATCAAGTGGAGTTCACCACAAGAGTTGATGAGTCATAGGAGAGAGAAAAGAAGATGCTCTCTCAAGGGAATTAATGTCAAGACATGATGAGCTTAACCTAGGGATTTGGGTGGGCCCAATGTCATCCTATAAGTAGTGGAGAGAATGCATAGCGAGGAGTTCTTTTTATCGGGGGGTTCGGTATTGTCATCTTCAGTCACTTCACATTCCACATTTTACACTTTTAGCATGGAGCAAGGAAGCTAGGAGCCACCAGAGTCACCGTTCTACCCAACTTTTCTATCTTCTTCCTCAACAAGGAAGAAGAGACTCAGATCTGCCAAGAAGTCTTCGTAGTTTATTTTTCCTTAAACCTCGAGGGGTCAAAATAATTTTTATTCTGTTTTCAATTCATGCTTTTTCGAATTCTAGTAGTTTTTATGTTTTTTCTCTTAGTTGTTAACTTTCTGTTGTTGATCGATCTTCGAATCTGGAGTTGGGAATTATGTTCTGTTTTGCTGGTTGAAGATCGTTTATGAAATGGTTTATTAGTGCAAGTTGTTTTTGGATCTGGTGTTTACGATCGGGTTTCTTCTGCTTGGCTTAGCTCTGTTCTGTTTTCAATTGCTTCTGGTTAGAACCAAATTTTAGTTCGTCAACTTGCATGAAATTAGGATAGCTGCTTAGATCTATTTTCCTTCCGCCCAAATTACATGAATCTGTGTTTTAAATTGTTTGTTTCCTGCTTACATGTCATCTGCTCTGTTTTTATCTTCTGTGGGTGTTTTACTTAGTTGTTTAGTTAAGAAGAAGGTCGTAGTTCGTTAAAGTCATAGTCTCTGTCACCTCTTTGTTGTTTATAGCTTTTTAGTAGTGTGAAGTGGTGTCGATGGTCCCGATCTCCTTTATGCTATCGAGTTGTTTACTGCTTGAGTTGATCAGTTTATGGTATGCTATTGTCCATCATGTTTAGTTTAGTTGATCAAGTTAACTATGTGACTTGAGTGGTCCAGATCTTAGTTGTAGTTAACCCACCTTAGCGAAGCTTGGCAAGAGCCAACCCCCAACATGTCTCACACACAACTTAGCCCGTGTCTATCCCTGTGGGATTCGACCCTTACATCCTTTTACTAGTCTATAGTATTGTGGGTTAAGGTCTTGAAAGCCCTAAGTCACTCCATTTGCATAACCAATGACCGGATAGTTTCCTTCTTGATCCATTCATCATCTGACTTGATCAGTTGCGCAAACTTGCATGTTTTAATATGTATTGCAAACTAGAGTGCTTAGTCGTCTCGTAGTAAGAGCTTTCACCTAGCGACCGCTGGGTTATGCGCAGCGACCGCTCCAAGTAGTCCAGAAGCTACGGGATGATTTCCAACGACCGCTGAAACAAGTGCAGCGGTTTGCTATTCAAGAGTCAGAGGCTACAGATCAACCCTTAGTGACCGCTGGCCAAGGTGCAGCCGCTGGGAAACGTGGCACACAGAAATTGCCCTACTTTTTCTCCAAGATTTACCATATTTTGCAATCGTTTTTCCTTATTGAAGAGGGACGATTTTTCCCCTATAAATACCCCCTCAAGCTTCATCATAGGAGATCTTCTCTTTGCCAAATAATTCCAGAGCATGAAATTGAGAGTACTTCATAGTGCAAGGGGTTGAAGAAGGAATCAAGAGAAAATCAAGGGTACAAGGATTCAACCTTTGGGTTTTATTAGCTTTAGTTCTTATTTTCTTTATGACTTCCCTACAATATATGTTTTTAGCTTATTCTTGAAGGGGTTGGCAGCGGAAGCGTGCGTTCTAACGGATCACATAATACTGATCTATTTAGCATATTATTTAGATAAATTCTATTCGCGTAATCATCACATGTATCATGCTCACAACTTGAATTATAAACATGCTTTAGCACAAATAATCCCTAAAACATGCTTACTACGGAGTTAGCCAATTTACCTTTTTGATTCACTTAAGAATCGAAGATGGTTTACATCTTCTCCACGTGAAGATCTTGAGAACTCGACCTCGGATCTTCTGACTGGTGTCCCGGACTGTAAACTGATATTTGTGTGGGCAAATCTCACCAGTGTACTAGGACTTAAATAATGAAGACAGAATTCCGGTCACAGAAGTAGAGCAATTTTTGATCCTCTCTCTAGATGGAGGGGGACGAAAATTTGTGATGTAAAACAAGTGTGTTTTCTGTCTCCTTTATTTTCCTATTTATATTAAGTAACATATTGGGCCCAGTCAGGGATCTAAGGAAGAATTTGGACATGGCCTCACCCAATTAGCTTTTTACTAATTAAATTGAACCCACAATTTAATACAAGCTTATATTAGAATATTACAAGCAGCCACTACAGAAGTAATATTTTGCTGCCTTTCCAAATCCGAAATTACAAGTATTTCGGGTTTCCTTTTTTGTGTGTTTAATTCATTTCCCGCGCTTAAGATAGAAACATCCATTAATTAATCAATGTCTGCTATGGACTTAATTAATTAACATATTTTAATCTCCAAGAGTGGACTTAGCAAGAAACTATTATTTATTATTCATAGAGTAATCAAACTCCAACTAGCTAGGTTCCGAATAATAAAACCTTGTTTCGAGTTCCTCTCGTGGATGTTATCAAACGAGACTCTCCTCGCGCACGATTCAACAAAATATCAATCCTAGCACCGCTAGATAATGATCACCACTACCCAATATACCTGGATCATTGGGTTACGAAAAACACGCACCTTTGGTAAGTCAAAGTAGTAAATACTCAATATCGTATGCTCAATGCTAACGTACATTGATTAAGAAATTAATTATCAAGACCTCATCTTTCAGTAGATAACATAAAGACTCGTCTTGCTGTTTAGATCCAATTCAGTGATATACCACACCAACGTTATCTTATTTCAATAAGGCTTAGAAATAATCGGACTGACATTGCAACCTTTCACGATAGGTAGTCTAGGCCTATCTAGGTTGTGAAATTCTTATTTTTCTTTGTTCAGAACTGACCTTGTTATCTTAAATTGGACGCCGCTCACAACCGTTCTACTAAAACAAAGACTTAGACTTTGTTACGTTCGCTTATACATTTAAATATGCAATAAACATCCATTAAATGCAAAACATAACAACATTATGACAAAAATAATCTGTTGCATTTGTAAACTAGAGCATAGTCCTTAGTCCGTTTAAGGTACTTGAGTATGTTCTTTACGGCAGTCCAATGTCCTTGGCCCGGATTTAACTGATATCTTGCGACCATGCCAACAGCAAAGCAAATATTAGGTCTCGTACAAAGCATAGCATACATGAGACTTCCAACTGCCGAAGCATATGGAATCCTTCTCATTGCTTGTATCTCACACGGCGTTTTGGGGCACATCTATTAAGATAGATGGATGCCATGTCTAAAATGTAAGAAACCTTTCTTGGCGTCATGTATGCTAAAACGACTAAGTACTGTGTTGATGTAAGGTTCTTGAGATAAGCACAACATCTTCTTTTCTCGATTCCGAAGAACCTTGATCTTGAGGATGTGTCCCGTGTCTCCCATATCCTTCATCTCGAACTGGTTTGATAACCAAGTTCGTACTGATGACAACATCTTTTTATTGTTTCCAATTAGAAGAATGTCATCTACATATAAAACTAAGAACACTACATTCCCCTTTTCAACCTTCTTATACACGCAGTTTTCATTTGGGAACTTTTGAATCCAAACTTACGAATAGTTTGATCGAAACACTGGTTCCACGATCTAGATGCTTGCTTAAGGCCGTAAATAGCCTTCTTAAGCTTCCAAACCATGTGTTCCTTGCACTTTATGGCATATCCCTCGGGATGTTCCATGTAGATGGTCTCCTCAAGACCGCCGTTCGGAAACGCAGTCTTAACGTCCATCTGCCATACATCCCAATTCATATAAGCTGCTATAGACAATAGTATCCAGATCGATTTGAGCATGGACACGGGGGAGAAGGTCTCGTCGTAATCGACACCTTCTTCTTGGGTATATCCCTTAGCCACTAGTCTTGCCTTGAAGACTTTAACTCATCCACCGGGTCCACGTTTACGTTTATATATCCACTTACTCCCAATGGCAGTACAACCTTTGGGTAGGACAGACAAATTGTAGACGTCTTTGTCTATCATAGATTGTAGTTCTGAATCCATTGCTTTCACCCATTCGCAATGATCGACATCTGCCACCGCCTCCGCAAAGTTCCAGGGATCTAATACATTGCTGTCCGAGGAGTGAACCATGGATTCCCCCAAACCAATGTATCTTTCTGGCTCATGCGAGACCCTCCCACTGCGGCGCGGCACTACAATACTTGGAGTAAAGTTTAAGTTTTGGGAATGGTTTGTACACTAGGTACTTGTTCTTGTTTAATGGAACTTGTGACAGAAGTTAGCACATCAAGAGCTACTTCACTGCTGGGTTTATGATTCATTACATAGTCTTCCTCTAAGAATGTCGCGTGAGTACTCACAATAACTTTCGTGTCTCGGAGACTAAAGAATTCATAAGCTTTCGTCCCTCTAGGGTACCCTAAAAACAAACATACCTCCGTCCTTGATCCTAGCTTAGTTGGATCATTTTCCAATACATGAGCCGGGCAACCCCAAATCTTGAGATATGCTAGATTGGGCTTGCGCCCAGTCCACAACTCATAAGGAGTAGTAGGTACGGATTTTGATGGTAAATTGTCTAATATATGGCTTGCAGAAAGCAAGGCATGTCCCCAAAACGAAATAGGTGGACGTGCATAACTCATCATCGACCGGACCATGTTTAACAAGGTCATGTTCCTTCTTTCAGCCACGCCGTTCTGCTGGGGCGTGCCCGGCACAGTCAGTTGACATTCAATTCCAACTCCGATAAGTAGTCCAAAAACTCGGCACTGAGGTATTTGCCTCCACGATCAGATCGCAGGCATTTGATACTCTTTCCATGATACTTCTCCACTCGAGTCTTAAAGTCCTTGAACTTGTCAAAAGACTCTGACTTGTGGTGCATCAAATAGACATATCCAATTTTCGAGAAGTCATCAATAAATGTGATGAAGTATCGAAAACCACCTCTTGCTTCAGTAGACATTGGTCCACATACATCGGAATGAACGAGCCATATTGCCCTTAGCCTGAAAAGGCCTCTTGGTCATCTTGCCTTCTAAGCATGACTCACACTTATGAAAGGGTTCCTCCTCTAGACCTTTAATAAGATCTTGTTCAACAAGAGAATGGATCCTCCTCTCATTGGCATGACGGAGTGTAAGGTGCCACAAGTACGTTTCGTTCATTGAACTTGAAGGTTCCTTTCGTTTCTTTGAAATTTTCGATGTTGTTTTGAGTTCTGATTTGCGATTATTAAATTGTGTAGATGTGATTGTGTACAGATCGTTTTCCATGATACCACGACAAATATAAGAACCATCTTTCTTAATAACACTATTGTCATTAAAAGAAATCGAATATCCATCAAAAATTAATTTAGAAACTGGAATTAAATTTCTTCTAAAAGAAGGTATCAATAAAACATTCTTCAAGATCAAAATTCTATCACTACTAAAGCGCAAATAAACGTCACCCACTGCAACGGCCGCCACTTTTGTGGCATCGCCCAGCTGGACTTCGATCTCACGATCATGTAGCCGTCTTGTCACCTCCATTAAGTCGGGATCAAAACAAATATGATCAGTGGCTCATGTGTCAACAACCCAAGTGCAAGTAGACGTCGATGCCAAACTTGACTCGACTACTAAAGCTTGGTGCATACGTGTAGCCTTGCCCTTTTTTAGGACAGTCTGGCTTCCAATGCCCCTTTTCCCCACACTTGAAACACTTCCCCGTTGGCTTCTTGTTTGCCCTCTTCTTTCTCTTTCCCTTAGCCATCTTGGCCGCTTCTGAGTTCGGTGCCTGCCTTTTTCCTTTGCTAGGCTTGAAGCCAGAGGAACGAGGCGTCGAATTCATCATGGCCGCCTTAGCGTGGACCATAAGGTCCTCTGCCGACTGAAGTTCAGTCAACAGCTCTGCCAAGGTGTAGTTCCTTTTGTTCATCTCGAAATTGAGCTTGAACTGCTGGAAGCTAGGGGGAAGACTTTGAAGGATTATAGTCACTTGGGACTCGAGATCGATCGTCCCTCCCAAGACCTCAATCTGATTGAGGTGGCCCATCATCTCGAGGACATGGTCCCTCACAGACGAGCCTTCCTTCATCGTCTTCGACATGATACTCCGAAAGGCTTGAGACTTAGCCGTTCGATTCTGAGTACGAAAAAGATTCTTGAGATCCTGCATAATCTCGACGGCTGTTTCCATAGCTGAATGCTGATGCTTTAGCAACGATGACATAGATACCAACATATAGCACTTAGCCATCTCATTCGCCTTATGCCACCGTCTATGTGCATCTCTGTAGCACCCCGAAAATTTGCGACTTTTGCTTTCATTAATGTGGATGTTGAATGGGAATTTCTTTTTTGGAATTTGATTTCTATGTGTTTGAGTTAACGATGTGAGATAAGTTGTTGTGAGATATGTGGAATAATGGTGAATTATTTTTCCAATTAGTGGATTAAATTAAATGGGATCATGCATATTTGTTTTATCCATTTTTGTTGGAATTTTCGGCCCTCTTACTTATCAGGAATAATATTTTCTTTCTTGGATTTAATTAATTATTTTGGGATATTTACCTAAATTTAATCCAAACCAAAATACCTCTAATTTATTCTACTTGATTTTCGACCCTTGCCCCATTCCTTGAAATTTTCAAAAATCTCCTATTGTTTAAGAGAATGAATTATTTTGTAGATTTAATTAGTACTTTGTTGATTTTCTTCCTTGAATTAAAATCCAATTAAATCTCTCCACATCCTATTTTAATTAGGATTTGACTCTTTCTATCTTTAAGACCATATAATTTTCGCCCTATATGCCTTTCATTTTCCTTGTGGGATTAAATTAATTGTTACATATTTTATGGGAGTCTTTTCTAATTTTAATTAGCATAATTTCGAAAACCCTTTCCCCCACACTACACGCCTATTTTCATTTAAATTGTGGGATTTATTCATTGACATCTATCTTATTCTTCCACAATTTTAATTATTTTATTTAAGTGTGGGATTAATCCTAGACTATAAACTGAAAAACCCTAACCCTAGCCTCTCATTTTCACGCCTCCCTCTTTCCCTCTCCTCTCCCACACGCGTCCCTCCTTCTCTTCTCCCTCTCAACAAATCCTTCACCAATTCCTTGTTCTTGCTTCGTTTTGGAGTTGGAAACTCAAGATTCATTGAAGAATCGCATCATTCATCATTCATGCCGATTGTTTTTCAAGGGAAATGTATACTTTGATTCATCCCTCTCATTCTTCCCATTGAATCCATAATTTTTGAACCCCTCATGTATATAGTTGAGTGGAGAATCGTAAATCTAAGAATTAATTGGTTGGGAAGGATGGTTACACAAGAATGATTATGTGTGTTTGTGTATGTTTGTGTGTGTAAGTGTGTGGTTGAAATTGGTGAATGTTATGTGTGAATATGAAAGCATGGTTGTAATCTCGTTTTGAAGCATGAATATGTGTTGGAAGCATGAATATGTATGTGTGAATGTATGATAGACAAACTAGGGTTTGTGAATGTTGACCATGAAAACTGTTGTGTTCGGACAGTAGGTTCCGATGATTGTGTTTGACCAATCAAACAATCTTATTTCGACACGAATGCTTACCTGGATGAAGGTTTAGATGTGTACTACGTTGTATCAAAATTTCAGCTTCAATTGATGACAGACGAATTTATAACGAATTTATCGATTTAACTGCGCAGTCCTGCCAGAAATTGTGTTTCGTCCAGTGAGTTTCGTTTTGTTTTTTGACCTATCAAAAGATATGATTTTGGTGTGAAATTTTAACTGGACAATCCTTTATGTGTCTACTGTGTGGTGACCAAATCTTTGCTTCATATGAGATCGGATGGAAATTTAATGAATTTTACAAAAATACTGCGCTGTTCTGCCAGATTCTGGTTTTGTTGAAATAAGCTTTGTTTACAAGTTTGGAGTGAATTACATGATACATGTGTGAATAAGGAATGTATCCTATGATGTGGCTACGTGTTGCACGTTGTTGTATGCTAGGGTGTTTGTTTCGTTTATGTTGGTGAACGTTTGGGATGGGCAATATAAGGAAAACGATGAAATGAACGATAGTGCATGCATGATAAATGTATTGATGGAAAGACTGATTGTGTTATGGTGTTGATAAGGGTTGTGGTGCGTACGTGGGTACAAAGAGCAAGGGTTGCATTAAAGTTGTGAATTGTGTTGTATAAGCAAACGAGGTGGGCTTTCTTTTACTAAACTCTTTTACTTTTTCAAAAGTATGATTATGGAGTTAAAAGGGTGGTTTAAAGTGTAATGTCATGCAATTATTGTTTTGATGTTGAGACTGTTGTAATGCCTAGTTCGTTTGAGCTTGCTCCGTTAGGCTATAGGGCTATATGTGAAACGAATTCGGGTATGAGGAGGGCCGCAAACCCTATCAGGCTATGTACAATGGTGGGATCGGGAGCCGTCCTTGCTAGTCGGCCGGTCTTGTGGGTGAATAGTGTGGCCACACTTTCGTCGCACTGTGGAAAGATGATAAGATTGTTGGATTGTTGAGAAAGTGGGGATATTGATTGTCTGGCCAGACTATGAAACTGTTTTTGTGATACTCGATGATATTTCTTTTCTAAATGTAAAACTTGAGTTCACTATGGTATGGGTGATATAACTTTTATAAATGTTTTCGGCATTAGCCCACTGAGTTTATCAAGTACTCAGTCCTGCATTTCTTTTAAAAATGTGCAGGTTGAGCGGTAATGTTGCGGTGGATGTTGAGTCGAGCCTTAAGATTTCTCGGATGCGTCGTGCTACATACATGGGCGTCATCCTATGACTCTCTCTAGATACTTGATTTCCGCTGCCTTGTTTGAAATTGCCTTCTTTCTATAAGTCTTCCGTTTTTCTCTATATTGTTTTATGACCTTAATTACCTTGAGACATTAATCCACTGCTTAACTTTTCGATAGACTAAAATATTCCTCTTGGAAGTTAATTGAGTTTTCATATTAAATGTTGTCCTTTATTGTTGTCCTTTGTTGTCTCCCCCTTTTCTTCCCCGCTTCTATTGTTTTCCCATAGTCACGATTTCCCCGTCTATACTATCCTTAGTAAGGGCGGTCGTGACAGAGTGGTATCAGAGCTTCGTTCTTTCGCTCTACTCCAAGAGTCTTCTTTCAAATTAAGTCTAGATTAGTACCCCAAAACTAAAAGTGTCACGAAGGCTCAACATCCGAAGCATCACGCTCAACCAAAAGAAAAAGAGGTATGTTTTAAGTTGTTGAAAGAATATGAAATGATAATGAGATGATAAGGACGTTTTGGCAAGAGTATGCATGTGTATGAAAGTTATGTGTGAATATGATAATGTGATGGTATTGTTATGTTGGGACATGAGCATGAGTGACATGATGTCATAAATATGTGTTATGTGTGAAAATATTACGACATAAGCATGTGATCATAGGAAGCCTTAAGATGATACCAAGCTTGATGATACATGACGAGCTTTAGATTTATCACAAACAACGAGATAAAAGATATTTTGAGGAAGTTGGTATAGAAAGGGAAGAATTATTTTGTTGTGTGGAGAAAAGAACCAGTTATGAGTTTTGAAAGATTTGCATGGTGTTTGGTATGTAAAAAAAAATCTTTGAACTTTAAATGAAAGCATGTTAGTTGTTTTCTTTTTGGAAATTAAGATCTTGAAGTGAACAAGAAGTATGATGTGGTTATGTATAGCGATATACATTTATGCATGTTTAATTATGTAGTATGTGAACAATGATTTAAGTGATGGTTTATGAACGTTGAAGTGTGAGGTATTTTCTGAAAGTGCTGATAGAAGAAATTATGATGCTATGAACTTTGTATGCAAACATAGATGTCTGATAGATCGAACGATATCGAACTTAGTTGTTACAACTGCAATATCACTTTTTCGAGAGATAAGACAAATGGAAATATGTGGTGCGAATTCGAACTTCATTGAAAAATTACAAATTCACTATTGTCTTCCTGAACGATAAGAATAAGGAGAATGCGAAGAGACATTACATACGATAATGAGCTCAAGAGGAGAAGGTGTGCAAATTGAAGAGAATTTCTGAATGAGAAAAAGTACGAGACAAGAGGAGATGCCAAATGATGTAATCCTACAACGGGGAGAGAGATCATACATGCGATCTGATAAGCTAAACCTATTCTTACGTGGCAACGCGACGCAAACGACTATTATTGCGTGTAGAGAGCGCGAGTATAATTACAATGTTTTTAAGAGAATGATTGCTATGATATGCAAGGAATATTATGAAGATATGGATTACGACTATCATTATTAGTGGCAATGACACGATGAATCTCAGCGTGGAATCCACAGTTTCTTGGAGCGATGTTACCAGTTTCGGCTTGCGAAAGACGAACGAGGGAGTGCGACTTTAATAACTAGAACAAACTATTTTAATCAACAGTTCTTACTTGGATTCTAGGGAGTTAATTTTCAGGACCCTTCAAATAACCGTGAGCCCTTGTCTATTTAACAGTTTGTTTCACTAACTCTTTGCAAGTAATGCATATTATTTCTTTTACTCCATTGAGCCATAACTCACTTTCAGTTCTTGGAAAGTGGTGTTGCTTTAATAACTTTGGACACTTGGAATGAATGTAGTCTTCTTTGACCTATTATTTATACGAACAATATTTTGACATTGTGAGCCTTTGCTATTGAACTTCATTCCTAAGGCTGCTTGCAGTTATGTCCTTCAATATAATCACGTTTTGCAGACATGTTTTCTATGGGATATTCTTCTTCGAACTTTTGTTCAGCTTTTCATTTTGTAACCATGTCCGTGTCAAGATCTTTCTTACAGAGTGAAATTCTTTTTGGTCCAGTCCCACTATATGTATCATTTCCATATTAGAACTTTTCTTTCTACAAGACGAAGTTAAGGCCTACATTTTGTACATTGTCTTAACAAATTTAATCCACTTGATTTTTTTTCAAAAGTTCCTTTGACCTTGGTTGCCTTTCACAAACTTATCAACCCATTGATGTGATTTTATTGTTCCATATTATGATTTTCGTTGAACCATGATCAGTGCTGCTTCTGACAACTGCCTACATTTCTAAATCCTCATGCAACTGATCATTTTTGGCCGTGACATGTTTAAGTCCTTATCCATTGATGTGTGGACCTTTCAAATTTGGTCTAACAACTGAATTATCTTGTTTTGTAGCTTAACATGAGAATTGAGATTTAATTCGATTCCATCTAATGTTCATGACCTATCTTATGTTCTTTCAAGCTCCGTGGGGATGATCCTAACCAATTGTTGCAAGTTAGTGAGATTCAAAACAAAAGTCGAGCTGAAATTGTAATTCTAGTTTACTTGAGAGATTTTGGAACTCTTCAAATTTAAAACATTTTTTTACAGTGTTTGTATAATTCGAAATCAGTGCGCCACTATCGAAAGCACCATACCGAATGACCCCTAAGGAGTTGGCAGAATTGAAGATTCAGTTGCAAGAACTACTAGATTTGTTATTGATGAAGAAGAAGGATGGGATGATGAGGATGTGCATTGACTATCGTGAGCTTAACAAGTTGACCTTGAAGAATAAGTACCTTCTGCCAAGGATTGATGATTTATTTGACCAACTTCGAGGAGCTGGCATAATTTCAAAGATGAACTTGAGGTCGGGATATCATCAACTAAAGGTCCGACAAAAGGATGTGCCTAAGACTGTTTTTCGCACTCGTTATGGCCATTATGAATTTGTCGTGATGCCATTTGGACTGACTAACGCCCCGGCAGTTTTCATGGACTTGATGAACTGAGTTTTCCATGAGTATCTCGACAAGTTCGTGCTAGTCTTCATCGATGACGTGTTGGTGTACTTGAAGAACGAGGAGAAGCATGGATGGCACCTGCGAACCGTGTTGGAAACTTTGCGAAAGGAAAAGTTGTATGCCAAGTTTAGTAAATGTGAGTTTTGGTTGAACAAAGTGAACTTTCTTGGTCATATAGTGACGACTGATGGAATTCAAGTGGACCCAGCAAAGGTCGAGGCGGTGCAAAACTGGAAATCACCGAAAACGCTGAGTGAAATCCGCAGTTTCTTGGGATTGGCGGGATACTACTGATATTTCATTGAGGGATTCTCTAAAATTACGAGACCGATGATGCAACTGTTGAAGAAGGAAATCAAAGTGGTTTGGACGCCAGAATGTAAGGTGAGTTTCCAACTGTTGAAAGAGAAATTGACTACAACACCTGTTCTAGCGGTACCGGAAACCGACAAGGACTTCGCCGTCTATACCGACGCATCGAAAGTAGGACTAGGATACGTGTTGATGCAGGATGGGAAGGTGATAGCATATGCTTCCCGGCAATTGAGGCCGAACGAATTAAACTTCCCGACTCATGACTTGGAGCTAGCAGCAGTAGTGCCCGCACTAAAGATTTGAAGACACCATCTCTATGGAGTGAGATGCGAGATTTATACGGATCACAAGAGTCTCAAGTACTTCTTTGAGCAGAAGGAGCCGTTGAGTGAGGGAGGCCTTCGTTTTGTTCTTGCTTCACCAATCTCTATGGAGTGAGATGCGAGATTTATACGGAGACACCATCTATATCGAATCCATAATTTTTGACCCCCTCATGCATATAGCTGAGTGGAGAATCGTAAATCTAAGAATTAATTGGTTGGGAATGATGGTTACACAAGAATGATTATGTGTGTGCGTGTATGTTTGTGTGTGTGTAAGTGTGTGGTTGAATCATTGGTGAATGTTATGTGTGATTATGAAAGCATGGTTGTAATCTCATTTTGATGCATGAATATGTGTTGGAAGCATGAAAACTGTTGTGTTCGGACAGTAGGTTCCGATGAGTGTTTGACCAATCCAACGATCTTATTTTGACACGAAGTTTTACCTGGATGAATTTTTAGATGTCTTCTGTGTTGTGTAAATATTTCAGCTTCAATTGATGACGGACGAATTTATAACGAATTTTTCAATTTAACTGCGTAGTCCAGCCAGAAATTATGTTTCGTCCAGTGAGTTTCGTTTTTGTTTTGACCTATCAAAAGATATGATTTTGGTGTGAAATTTTATCTGGACAAACCTTTATATGTCTACTGTGTGGTGACCAAAGTTTAGCTTCATATGAGATCGGATGGAATTTTAATGATTTTTACAAAAATACTGCGCTGTTCTGCCAAATTCTGGTTTTGTTGAAATAGGCTTTGTTGACAAGTTTTGAGTGAATTACATGATATATGTGTGAATAAGGAACGTATCCTATGATGTGGCTACGTGTTGCACGTTGTTGTATGCTAGAGTGTTTGTTTCGTGTATGTTGGTGAACGTTTGGAATGGGCAATATAGGAAAATGATGAAAGGAATGATAGGGCATGCATGATAAAAGTATTGATGGAAAGGTTGATTGTGTTATGGTGTTGACAAGGGTTGTAGTGCGTACGTGGGTACAAAGAGCAAGGGTTGCATTAAAGTTGTGAATTGTGTTGTATAAGCAAGCAAGGTGAGCTTTCTTTTACTAAACTCTTTTACTTTTTCAAAAGTATGATTATGGAGTTATAAGGGTGGTTTAAAGTGTTATGTCATGCAATGATTGTTTTGATGTTGAGACTGTTGTCTGATGCCTAGTTCGTTTGAGCTTGCTCCGTTAGGCTATAGGGCTATGTATGAAATGTATTCGGGTCTGAGTAGGGCCGCAAACCTATCAGGCTGTGTACACTGGTGGGATCGGGAGCCGTCCTTGCTAGTCGGCCGGTCTCGTGGACGAATAGTGTGGCCACACTTTCGTCGCACTGTGGAAAGATGATGTGATTGTTGGATTGTTGAGAAAGTGGGGAGATTGATTGTCTGGGTAGACTATGAAACTGTTTTTGTGATACTCGATGATATTTTTTTTCTAAATGTAAAACTCGAGTTCACTATGGTATGGGTAACATAACTTTTATAAATGTTTTCGGCATGAGCCCACTGAGTATATCAAGTACTCAGCCCTGCATTTCTTTTAAAAATTTACAGGTTGAGCGGTGATGTTGCGGCGGATGTTGAGTCAAGCCTTAAGATTTCCCGGATGCGTCGTGTCTTCATAAATGGGCGTCATCCTATGACTCTCTCTAGATACTCAATTTCCACTGCCTTGTTTGAAATTGCTTTCTTTCTATAAGTTTTCCGTTTTTCTCCATACTGTTTTATGACCTTAATTACCTTGAGACATTAATCTGCTGCTTAACTTTTCGATAGACTAAAATATTCCTCTTGGAAGTTAATTGAGTTTTCATATTAAATGTTGTCCTTTATTGTTGTCCCTTGTTGTCTCCCCCTTTTTTCCCCGCTTCTATTGTTTTCTCATAGTCAAAATTTCCCCGTCTTTACTATCCTTAGTAAGGGCGGTCGTGACAGTCTTTGACTCCTGCCACTGCGTTGGCCGACGGCACTGGAGGTCACGGGGTTGTGAGTACAAAGTTGTACTCTTCTGCTGTAAGAATGATGTCCAAATTTTGTTTCCATTCTATGTAATTTTGGCCCTCGAGTTTTTTTTCTTTAAGAATTGCAGAAAGAGGATTGAACGACATCTTGACGATTTAATTCGCACTACAAAACAGAGTATTTACTATTTGTCATAAACTTATGTAAGATATTTGATTAGATTAACCATAAAACTTTTCAAAATCTTACAACTGTAAAATTAAAATTTTGTTCCCTCCAGAGGATGTCAATACGCATTAAAATCTTACAATTTTACTGGTCACAACACCGACAAATAGTCCAGAGACCACAGAGTGGCATGGCCGCCTAATGTTGCATAAGCAAGACCACCAAATTTAGCATTAGAGAGTCTCATTTCTACAACACACTCCCATAACAATGCTCATGTGCTGCTAACAAGATCAAGCTATCTCATAAATCCTGTGTGAACTTCTGAATCTCGTAGTTTCTTAGGATTATTGTCCCCACAGAGCAGGTGGCGATAATATTGGAAACCACATTCTAGTTCATACTATTTATTTTTGAGAAGTCCGCCCTCATGAACTCGCTATTTCTTAGGATTTTTGTCCCCACAGAGCAGGTGGCGATAATATAAGAAAAAAAACTTCATAAATTGCAGACCAATTGATGGAGACCATATACAAACGTTGAGTTCTTAATTAAAGCTTAGATATTAGGGTCATGGTTTTTCTTTAATTATCCTTAGCATTGAGGTAGTTTAAGGCTTTAATTAAATTATGTTGGTTATTAATATGATCACATAATACTGATCTATTTAGCAGATTACTTAGATAAATTCTATTCGCGTAATCATCACATGTATCATGCTCACAACTTGAATTATAAACATGCTTTAGTACAAATAATCCTCAAAACATGCTTACTACGGAGTTAGCCAATTTACTTTGTTGATTCACTTAAGAATCCAAGATGGCTTGCGTCTTCTCTACGTGAAGATCTTGAGAACTCGACCTCGGATCTTCTGACTGGTGTCCCGGACTGTAAACTGATATTTGTGTGGGAAAATCTCACCAGTGTACTAGGACTTAAATAATGAAGACAGAATCCCGCTCACAGAAGTAGAGCAATTTTCGATCCTCTCTCTAGATGGAGGGGGACGAAAATTTGTGATGTAAAACAAGTGTGTTTTCTGTCTCCTTTATTCTCCTATTTATATTAAGTAACATATTGGGCCCAGTCAGGTATCTAAGGAAGAATTTGGACATGGCCTCACCCAATTAGCTTTTTACTAATTAAATTGAACCCACAATTTAGTACAAGCTTATATTGGAATATTACAAGCAGCCACTACAGAAGTAATATTTCACTGCCTTTCCAAATCCGAAATTACAAGTATTCCGGGTTTCCTTTTTTATGTGTTTAATTCATTTCCCGCGCTTAAGATTGAAACATTCATTAATTAATCAATGTCTACTATGGACTTAATTAATGAACATATTTTAATCTCCAAGAGTGGACTTAGCAAGAAACTCTTATTTATTATTCATAGAGTAATCAAACTCCAACTAACTAGGTTCCGAATAATAAAACCTTGTTTTGAGCTCCTCTTGTGGATGTTATCAAACGAGACTCTCCTCGCACACGATTCAACATAATAGCAATCATAGCACCGCTAGATAATGATCACCACTACCCAATATACCTGGATCGTTGGGTGACGAAAAACTCGCACCTTTTGTAAGTCAAAGTATTAGATACTCAATATCGTATGCTCAATGCTAACGTGCATTGATTAAGAAATTAATTATCAAGACCTCGTCTTTCAGTAGATAGCATAAAGACTCGTCTTGCTGTTTAGATCCAATTCAGTGTTATACCACACCAACGTCATCTTATTTCAATAAGGCTTAGAAATAATCGGACTGACATTGCAACATTTCACGATAGGTAGTCTAGGCATATCTAGGTTGTGAAATTCTTATTTTTCTTTGTTCAGAACTGACCGTGTTACATTAAATTGGACACCGCCCACAACCAGTCTACTAAAACAAAGACTTAGACTTTGTTACATTCTCTTGTACATTTAAATTTGCAATAAACATCCATTAAATGTAAAACATAACAACATTATGACAAAAATAATCTGTTGCATTTATTGGAAAATAATAATTAGAGTTTTACAGTATTCAATCACTTGAAAGATGATTTCTAGTATACAAACCCTAACAATTCTATCATGTGTAACTAAACTCATAGGATTCTAGATTTGTGTTAGTAACGACCTTGGTTATACAATTCCAATTTGCTATTTAATATCCATTTTATTCTTACTTCGTTTCTTCCCAAAGTGTTTGATAATGCTTCACGTTTGAGTGGCACATTTTGTGATGAATTAATATAACTTGCTACATAATCGTGAGAGGAGGTTGGCGAGTTAGATCTACTTAGTAGACACTACAATTAGCTTCCCTTAAAACGACACTGCTAATTAAGAGTGAAGACTTTTCAATGGTCTTATGAGCTTTAAGGAGTTACGGATCTAGGATTGATAAATTAGGCGACTCGTTCTATCGAAGTAAAAACTGTGCTGGGGTGTTGTAGTTGGAATTTTTATAACCATAACTGTGAACGCACATCCCTGGAATTCCCTTATCTCTCATATCTTTCTTTGAGATTTATTTGCAATTACTTGTTTACTTGCTTTTACTTGTCTTTGTTTTCAAAAAATTATCAAAATCTTTTGGTTTTCCAAATAGTAATTGAAGTTTAGTAGAAGGTAGCCAATGCTAGATCTATCTTATATACTTGCAGGTATTTTTAGTGCTATATTCACTTTGTGATTGATATCTTCAAAAGGCTTATTTTACTACTTTGGTTTTACAGCTTTCTTTTTTTATTATTATTTTTATTCCTTTTTTGTTTTTAATTCAATGGATTTCTTCGTAGGAATGGAGAGTCCATATAGTTACAGTGACAAGCAGGAAGGAGGGTATTACGAAGAGTACTACAACCCCGACCAAGGGGAAGGATCTACGATACAAACTGCTCTGATTTTTCATATGCTCCACAAGACTATTATGCTAATAAAAATTTCGAAACAAGTGCAGGTATGGAAGAACAACTCGCTCAAAATGGGAGGAACTGTTAGAAACCTGCATCATCAAGGTACAAGAGAATATGAAGGTGACAAATCAGAGAATGGTGAATTTGGAACGAAACACTGGCCTTTTAGAGTCAGGATTGGCAAATCTTGTAGCACAAGTGGGGGAGTTGGAATTTAACATGGGGGTTTTGGCCACCGCAATACGGAGAAAGCATACTCCAGGGACTCTTCCTAGCTTACTAGAGATCAATCCAAAGGGAAACCGTCATGATGTGCAACTACGAAGTGGGACCTCATACCAGCACCACAAGCAGCAGATATAGGCAAGGGGAGGAAAGAAAGAGAAAAGAAACTGACTGACCCCACACCAGCCGCTGATCAAACCCAGTGGCCCGCTGCACATTTCCACAGCGGTCCGCCAGGAACTTCACAGCCAGTCGAGCCAGACTCAGACCCAGACGCAGAACCATTGCCAGCAGCCGCTGCACCACTTTGCAGTGGTCCGCCACCCAAGAGTCAGCCTCCAGATCCACAGTTTTCCAGCACTGCCACCATCCCTTATCCCCAACGATTGAAGAGCAAAAAGCTAGACACCCAGTTCTCCGAATTCTTGGAGGTCATGAGCAAGGTCCACATCAACATACCACTAGTGGAGGCACTGCAACAAATACCCAACTATGCCATGTTCTTTAAGGATGTCATCTCTAAGAAGAGAAAGTGGGGGAAATATGAGACAGTGGGCTTAACAGAGAACTGCAGTGCTATAATTCAGAAGGGACTGCCCACCAAACACAAAGATCCAGGGAGTTTTACTTTATCTTGTGTTTTGGGAAATAATATAGAAGGTAAAGCTTTATGTGATCTTGGAGCAAGTATTAATTTAATGACTTTATCTTTCTACAAGAAGCTTAATATTGACAACATCTGCCCCACTTCAATAAATGGCAGACATAAGCACAACAACACCAAGGGGGATTGTAGAAGATGTTTTGGTGAGAGTAGGAGAATACATCTTTCCTGCTGATTTTGTTGTTTTGGACATGCAGGAGGATAAAAAGGTGCCTTTGATACTTGGGATACCATTTTTAGCCACCGGGGGAGCTATGATAGATGTACAGAAGGGGAGCTTACGTTTCGGATGCATAATGAAAGTATCACCTTCAACATCTGTGACGCTTTGAAATTCCATGGGAAAGAAGGAGCAGAAGGCTATCAAGAGTGTAGCGTCATCCAAGTAGTCACGAATTGCGTAGGAGAAGTAGAAGTCACATACCACCAAACTCAGGACTCTTTAGAATCTTGTCTAATAAATTCTTTCACTCCTACTATTGATTTATCCACATGCAAGGATAATGTGTCTGCTATGATTGCAGAACTCGAGGTTCTTCCCGAAAGAATCCCTCAAAAGGGGAATGCATTCTTGCCATTCTTGCCATTAGTGAAACCACGAGGACCACCTAAGGTGGAATTAAGCCACTCCCACAAAACCTCAGGTACGCATTTCTAGGAAAAGACAACACTTACCCTGTTGTGGTTTCGCTACTTTGAGTGAAAAAGAGTGTGAGAAGTTGTTGTGTGTGCTAAACAAGTATAGGTGTGCTATAGGATGGTCTATTGGTGATTTGAAAGGGATTAGCCCAACCACATGCATACATTAGATTTTACTTGAAGAATGGCATAAGACTCGTGTACAAAAGCAACGTAGACTTAACCCTATCATGCAAGATGTAGTGAGAAAAGAAGTAATCAAGTTGCTAGATGCAGGGATCATTTATGCCATATCGGATAGTGAATGGGTAAGTTCTACACAAGTGGTAGCTAAGAAAAGGGGGGTGACTATAGTGCCCGGTAAGGATGGTGAGATGAATGCCATGAGGGTAGCCACGGGATGGAGACTGTGCATTGATTATAGGATGTTAAATGCAGCCACTAGGAAATATCACTTTCTTTTGCCTTTTATTGATCAAATGCTTGATAGACTAGGGGGATATGACTATTACTGTTTCTTGGATGATTATTCTTGCTATAATCAAATTGCAATTGCTCCTGAGGATCAACATAAGTTTGCTTTTACTTGCCCTTATGGGATATATGCTTATAGGAATATGTCTTTTGCCTTATGTAATGCTCTTGCTACTTTTCGAAGATGCATGATGGCCATTTTTCATGATTTGATTGAGAATGTGATGGAGGTCTTCATGGATGAGTTTTCTGTTTTTGGGAAATTCTATGATCATTGTCTTGACAACTTGGCTAAGTTTTTGCAGATATGTGTAGAAACTAACCTTGTTCTTAATTGGGAGAAATGTCACTTATTGGTGAAAGAATGTATAGTTCTAGGCCACAAAGTTTCTTCTGTAGGGATAGAAGTTGATAGAGCCAAGATTGCAGCCATTGAGAGACTGCCACCCCCATCCAACGAGAAGGCAGTGAGAAGCTTCTTGGGGCATGAGGGATTCTATAGAAGATTCGTCAAGGATTTTTCTAAGATTTCTAAGCCTCTTTGTAAATTACTTGAAAAAGAAGTGAAATTGGATTTTACTTCTGACTGTTTGCAGGCTTTTGAGAACTTAAAGAAAACTTTAGTGAGTGATCCCATTCTCATCACCCCCGATTGGAGTCAACCATTTGAGATCATGTGTGATGCAAGCAACATTGCTGTTGGTTCCGCATTGGGGCAGAAGAGAGAAAATTTTTAGAGTAATTTATTATGCTAGTAGAACTTTAGATTTTGCACAAGCTAATTATACAACCACCGAAAGAGAGATGCTTGCTATAGTTTATTCTTTTGATAAATTTAGAGCTTACCTTGTTGGAACTAAGACCATTATTTATACTGACCATGCAGCTATTAGGCACTTGTGTGCAAAGAATGACGCAAAACCAAGACTCATTCGGTGGATCCTACTACTCCAAGAATTGGATGTGGAAATAAGAGATAGAAAGGGATGTGAGAATGTAGTAGAGGATCACTTGTCTCGGTTAGAGCACTCAGTGGAGGGGGAAGATCTTTCACGAGAAATCAACGAAGATTTCCTCAACGAGCATCTATTCTTTACTCAAGCCACTTTTCCATGGTATGCCGACATTGTTAATTAATTAGTAGCCAAGGTACACCCTCCCGATCTTATTCCTTATCAAAAGAAAAATTTTTATAGAGACGTAAGATCTTATATTTGGGATGAGCCATACTTGTTCAAGAGTTGTGCAGATAGTACACTTAGGAGGTGTGTACCTCAAGAAGAGTGGGCTGCCATAGTCGAAAGGTGCCATTCATCGCCAACCGGACGACACTTTGGGGTCTAAAGAACCGCCATAAAAATCCTACAAAGTGGTTTTTATTGGCCAACCATTTATCGTGACTCCGCCAGTTTTGTACTCCAATGCAATGAATGTCAACGCACGGGGGGATATCCAAGAAGAAGGAGATTCCTATGAACACCATCATTGAGGTAGAACTGTTTGATGTATGTGGGATAGATTTTATGGGACCATTCCCAAAATCAGGGGAGTAACAATATATTTTACTTGCAGTTGAATATGTGTCTAGATGGGTGGAAGCAATTCCAACCAAAACTAATGATTCTAAAGTTGTAACTGCTTTTGTAAGGAAAAATATTTTTAGTAGGTTTGGTACTCCCCGCGATCTCATAAGCGATGAAGGATCTCACTTCAACAATAGATGGCTAGACAATGTATTGGACAAGTATGGAGTCAAGCATAGAATCACCTCGCCTTACCACCCCCAAGCCAATGAGCAAACCGAGCTTGCAAATAAGGAGATCAAGTCCATTCTACAGAAAACATTGAGCACTAATAGGAAGGATTGGGCACTCCGTTTGGATGATGCGTTGTGGGAATATCGTACCGCATACAAATCTCCTATAGGTATGTCTCCTTATCAATTAGTTTTTGGAAAATCATGTCATTTGCCTTTTGAGTTGGAATATAGGTCCTTCTGGGCGGTGAAGAAGTTGAATCAAGACTTTCAAAAGGCCAACGAAGAGAGGCGCCTTTTTCTCAATGAGATGGATGAGTTTCAGATGGAAGCATATGATAACTCGTCTACTTACGAAGAAATGATGAAGGCTTACATTGATAGGATGATTAGTACACGAGAGCTCACCTAGGGGGATGTGGTTTTGTTGCACTATTCGAGACTCTCTCTTTTCCCCGGAAGTTGAGGTCCAAATGGACCGGCCCCTACATGATCAAGAAAATCTATGATAGTGGGACGATTGAGTTGTTAGGCCCAGATGGAATATTGTTTCATGCCAATGGCCACCGTGTGAAGAAATAATATAGCTCAGACAAGGAGATGGAGGAGGATAAAGTGGCATTAGAAAAACCTCCCAAAAAGTAAAAGAGGTTGATAAGGCTCATTTCATGCATTGGTTTAATGGTAAAATGTACGTTGCTTGATCGGTTTATCGCGCAAAACAAGTGTTAAATGTGCAGGAATGCCGCTTGACCAAGGCAGCAAGGCCGAACTGATCAAGCAAGTACAAAAGGCAATAAAAGGCCAAGAATCAGGGGAGTTGATCAAGGGGGAGTGATCAAGCAGTTATGCGGGGACCGCTGGCTTCTAGAAGAAGAACACATGAGGAAATGAGCTGGATGTGGCGCACCATTCTGTTATCAAAGACGACGTTCTAGAAGGGGGCACGTGCTAGCTTAGGAAATGCAAGGATCCGCTGAGTCACGAATCTGTTACTCAAAAGCGTCGTCATTCTAGAAGAACGGCACGTAGCAATCAATGAGTCGCTCATTCTCAGCATGAGTGAATATTCCCTGTCAAGATCGTTATCCAGCTGGAGGCCGAATCGAGCTTATAAATTGAGGGTGTGCCTTCACAAGAGAGAATCGAATCCTTTACTTTCCATCTAGTTTAGCTTAGTTTAGTTCTCTAGCTTAGTTTAGTTCTCTAGCTTAGTCCAGTTCTCTAGAATAGCTTAGCTTAGATAAAGTAATCCGTAGTTAGAAAGGGGAATTAAAGAGGCGCTGCAGAATACTTGTTATCTGTCGGCGTATTCCTAAATTACCCGTCGAGATTCTTCTCGGTTTTATTTGCTTTCTTATTTTCCGAAGTATTAGCTTAGTTTCAATTTCACGTTGTACTGCTCTCAGTTTAGTTTAATCAAAGTTAATATGTTTTCATCCTCGCATTTACTGTTACGTTTTCACCTGCAATTCACTTGACCTAGTATTTAAATTTACCTTGATCGAGTTAGCAAGTTTAATTTTTCCTAGAGTAAAAACAGTAGTTAAAAACTCCCAAGTTAAAGCGTGGCAGCAGCCAACCCCCTGTTCACTACACACACTATCGACACACCAACTTCTCTGTGGGATTGTCACGACCGCCCATACTAGGGGTACTACAAACGAGGCGATCGTGATACAACATGCAAGGATAGCCTTTTATGAAAACTTAATTAACTTAAAGGATGAAAAACTTTTTTTTTTGTTTTAAAGAATCTTAAAGTTATAATTTTACTATTAAATAAAAACAGACTTATGATAAACACTTTTAAAAGAAGCAGCGGAGAAACAATAAATATTAAAACACAATCAACTCTTAAGAAAACATTTAGTTTAAAGAGCGGGAGACATCATTTTCAAGTAGTGAAACAACCATAACATACTCAAACATAGTACGGAAAAGATTAAAGTAGTGAAACATAGTTCAAAAAAAAAACATAGCAGCGGAAATAAGGTTTAAAGAGAGTCAAGGATAACGCCTCTGTATGAAGACACAACGCATCCTAAGGCCAACTCAACATCCTCCGCAACATCCCGCTCAACCTGCACATAAGAAAAATAATATGCAGGGCTGAGTACTTGTTGTACTCAATGGGCTCATGCGGAAAAAATTTTATATTAGTTATGTCATCCATACCAGTGATCTCGAGTTTTATATGTAGTAAGAAATATCACGAGAACACAAAAACATTTCAAGTCTGGCCGGACAATTTATCTCCCCACTTTTCACATCAATCCATCAATCACAATCATCATATCACAGTGCGACGAAAGTGTGGCCACACTATTCGCCCACGAGACCGGCCGACTAGCAAGGGCGGCTCACGATCCCACCAGTGTACACAGCCTGATAGGGTTTACTGCCCTACTCAGACCCGAATTCATTTCACAACACAACCATATAGCCTAACGGAGCAAGCTCAGACGAACTACGCAACAATCTCACAAACAAAATAACATGGCATGACATAACAAGTTAAACCGCCCTTATAACACCACATCGTATTTTCGGAAAATAAAAAGGTTTGAAAAGAAAGCCCACCTCGATTGCTTAACAGCACAATTCCAACTTATGCAACTCTCGTTCCTCGAGCTCACGTATACTCAATCACCCTTGCCAACGACAACACAATCAGCTTTCCATAAACTTATGTTATCATGCATGTCATATTGTTCCTTTTTATCGTTTCCCTTAAATTACCCATCCCATCATTCATCAACATAAGGATACTTTCCCAAATCATACATGCATCATATAGTTCATCAAACTTAGCAACAAGTGATATTTTCAGATAACAACAAAACTGGCAGAACTACGCGGTTGGTTTATAAAAATCACCAAAAATTCATCCGACCTCATACGAAGCTAAAATTTGGTCACAACACAGTAGACACATTCAAGTTCATTCAGTTAAATTTTCACACTCAAATCATGGAATTTGGTCAGTCAAAACATTTATAAAACTCTCTGGTCGGAACATAAAAATTCTGGCAGCATTGCGAAGTTCATTTGAAAATTTCACCATAAATTCATCCGATGTCCAATGAGGCTGAACTCTTTACACGACTCAGAAGACACTTCAAATGTTCATTTAGTTCAATAATCATATCAAACGGAGGTCATTTGGTCGGTCAAACAGAATACTAAACTTTCTGGGCGAGGACACAAGTTTCTGGCAGAATTGCGCAGTCAAATTAAAACATTTATTAAAAATCCATTTTTTGACAAAAAGGGCTGAAATTCACACGAGACACAGAAAACACCTTGACATATACTCAGTAAAATTTTCACATCAAAATTCGATGGTTTGATAGATCAATTACACATCATAAACTGCTGTTCGAACGTCAGAGATTTCAGGCTCACAAATTCGAAATTTGGGTTTCTTCCTCAATCATCCAAATACAATTTTTCATGCTTATAACACAAAATCATGCTCAAAAAGGTTCTCATAATCATGTTTGCACATAAACTCACATCATTCACCGAAGATTCAAATCAAACTTCACATAAACTCAATCAAAATCGCATAATTATCAAAGTTCTCATGCAAACACACTTTCCTACCGATTAATTTTGCGATCTATCATTCCTACACTCACTATATGCATGTAGGGTTCAAGAACAAGGATTATATGAAAAGATTGAGGGAAAGTGAATCAATTATACCTTTCTTGATGAAAACGAATAGGTAGAAACAAGAATTGATGCGATTCGTCGGAGACTCTTGAAAATTAACTTCAACGGATTATATGAAAAGAACAAGGATTGAATGGATGATTTTTGGAGAGAATGTGTGTTGGAGAGGAGAGGCGTGTGAGAGAGAGAGGGAGAGATTAGAGTGGCGAAAATTTTGAGGGAATGGGGGCTAGGGTTTAGTTTAGGTGATTATATAGTTCTAGGTTTAATCCCACAAAATTAATTAATTGTGGAGGAATAAAATAGACGCCAATAATTAAAATCCCATAATTAAAAAGAAGGCATAACTTTCGAGATTTATGGCTGGGAATTAACAAGGAATTATTTGGTATTTACTTGGAGAGAAATAGATCCACAATTTAGGAAATAAAACAATGAATATTCCATAAACAAGGGAACAAAATAAATTAATTCTCCAAGTAGGAAAAATAATGAGGGGGCTGAAAATTCAAGGAGTGTGCACAAGAAAATTATTTAAATCCTCAATTAAATAGAATATGATTTAAATTTGGTAGTTTCTTTATAGGAAAAGACTTTCATAAATTAGGTAACAATTATAATCTCCTCTACAAAATAGAGGGGGGGGGGGGGGGGGCGAAAATTGGCTTAATTAGCCACAAGGAATAATTCAACTCTTAATTTAATTTGGGTGAAGAAATAAAATGTGACATTATTTAATTGGATTTAATTAAAAAGAAGGGAAACAATAAGGCACCAGTTAAATCAAGGAAAAATAATTCATCCTCCTATTAAATAGGGGATTTTTCGAAAACTTCAAAAGAATAGGTTAGAGTTCGGATTCCATGTTGTACAAATTAGGGATAATTTGGTTTGGATTTAATTTGGATAAATATCCCAAAACAATTAATTAAATCCAATAAATGTAATACTATTTCCAAAAATTCCAATGAATTGGCTCGGAAAAATATATGCATGATCCTATTAAATTATTTCCCCACATTAGAAAATATAAAAAAATATCAAGCACTTCATTCCACATCACCCACGACAATTATTTCACATAATTCACTTAATCGCATAGAAACAAAAGTTTCATAATTGAAATTTCAAATCAACTTATTAAATAAACATCACAAATTTTTGGGATGTTACATCCTTTCCCTCTTAACAGGAATTTCGTCCCGAAATTTGATCGTCTCACATAAACAACTCGGGGAACTTTTCTTTCAATTTATCTTCTAACTCCCACGTGGCTTCCTCGGGACCATGGTGTTTCCACAACACCTTCACGGACGCTATTGACTTGTTTCGCAACTCTTGTACCTTCCGATCTAGGATTGCCTCGGGCCTTTCCTCGTAGCTCATGTCGGGGGTTAGGATCACTTCCTCTTGATGAATCACATGCTTGGGGTCGAACACGTACTTGCGTAACTGTGACACATGGAACACGTTGTGCACGTTCCCAAAGCTGGGAGGTAACGCCAAGCGGTAAGCTATAGGACCTACTTCATCGATAATCTCGTACGGTCCTACAAAACGCGGTTTCAGCTTGCCTTTCACTCCAAACCTCACAACTCCTCTCGTCAGAGTTACTTTTAAGAACACTTTGTCACCAACGTCGAATTTGATTTCCGTTCGACGCACGTCAGCATACGACTTCTGCCTATCTTGAGCTTCCTTGATCCTTGCGCGGATTTGATGTACAATTTCGGTCATCTCCTTTATAGCGTCGGGTCCTAACATCTTCTCTCGCCAACTTCATCCCAATAGAGTGGGGATTGACACTTCCTGCCATACAAGGCTTCATACGGAGCCATATCGATCGCCGCTTGGTAGCTATTGTTGTAGGCAAATTCAACCAACGGTAGAACAGTTTCATAACTTCCCCTCGATCTAAGACAACTGCTCGCAGCATATCCTCAAGCGTTTAAATCGTCCTCTCTGACTGTCCGTCCGATTGCGGGTGATAAGCAGTGCTGAAGTTCAGTTGTGTGCCCAATTCACGTTGCAAACTCATCCAAAACTTTGATGTGAACTTCGTATCGCGGTCGGACACAATGGTCTTTGGCACTCCATGCAAACGCACAATCTCATTCACATAGAGTTTTGCTAATTTGTCCGCGCCATAAGTAATTCGAATTGGTAAAAAGTGCGCGCTTTTTGTTAGTCGATCGATGATCACCCAAATCGCAGTGTTGCCCTTCTGTGACTTTGGCAAACCCGTCACGAAATCCATAGCTAGATGCTCCCACTTCTATTCGGGGATTTTGAGTGGTTGCAACTTCCCATATGGCCGTTGGTGTAAGGCCTTCACTTGTTGGCATGCTAGACATCGTTCCACATATGACGCTACGTCTCCTTTCATTCCGTTCCACCAAAAACATTGCTTCAAATCTTGATACATCTTCGTGCTTCCGGGGTGTGTAGTGTAAGGCGTGTTGTGCGCTTCACTCAAAATCTCAACTTTTAGCGTCTCATCGCTCGGCACACACAATCACCCATCGTACGTCAAAGCATTATCTGCCTCCTCACGGTAATGATCAAGCTTTTCGCCTCTCACCTTCACACGTAATTCTTCCAACTTCTCATCACGTCGTTAGGCTTCTATGAGCTTGGTTCTCAAATCTGGCTCAATCACTAGCGTCGCTATTCGTCCTTCTACTGGCTCGGGCACTTTTTCTATTTCCAATCTCATTCTGTCGAATTCGCGAATCAACGCTTCCTCTTGCGTTACGAAATAAGCCAATTGAGGTTGGTTCTTCCTACTCAAAGCATCGGCTACTACGTTTGCCTTGCTCGGATGATAGTGAATACCACGGTTATAATCTTTCACGATCTCCAACCAACGTCGTTGTCGCATGTTCAACTCATTCTGTTCGAAGAAGTACTTGAGACTCTTGTGATCCATATAGATCTCGCATCTCACTCCATAGAGATGGTGTCTCCAAATTTTCAGTGCATGCACCACTGCTGCTAACTCCAAATCATGAGTCGAAAAAATTCAATTCATTCGGTCTCAACTGTCGGGAAGCGTATGCTATCACTTTTCCATCTTGCATTAACACACATCCTAGTCCTACTTTCGACGCATCTGTATAGATGGCGAAGTCCTTGTCAGCTTCGGGTACCGCTAGGACTGGTGTTGTAGTCAATTTCTCTTTCAACAGTTGGAAACTCGCCTCGCACTCCGGCATCCAAACCACTTTGATTCCTTTCTTCAACAGTTGTGTCATGGGTCTCGCGATTTTAGAGAATCCTTCAATGAAACGTTGATAGTATCCCGCCAATCCCAAGAAACTGCGGATTTCACTCGGCATTTTCGGCGATTTCTAATTCTGCACGGCCTCGACCTTTGCTGGGTCTACTTGGATTCCATTTGCCGTCACAATATGACCAAGAAAGTTCACTCGAGTCAACCAAAACTCGCACTTACTAAACTTGGCATAAAGCTTCTCCTTTTGCAACGTTTCTAACACTGTTTGTAGATGCCATCCATGTTCCTCCTCGTTCTTCGAGTACACTAAAACATCGTCGATGAAGACTAACATAAACTTGTCGAGATACTCATGGAAAACTCGGTTCATCAAGTCCATGAAGACTGCCGGGGCGTTGGTCAGCCCAAATGGCATCACGACGAATTCATAATGGCCATAACGAGTGCGAAAAGCAGTCTTAGGCACATCCTCTCGTCGGACCATTAGTTGATGATATCCCGACCTCAAGTCCATTTTTGAAAATACGTCCGCTCCTCGAAGTTGGTCAAACAAATCATCAATCCTCGGCAGTGGGTACTTGTTCTTCAAGGTCATCTTGTTGAGCTCACGATAGTCGATGCACATCCTCATCGTTCCATCCTTCTTCTTAACGAACAACACTGGCGCTCCCCAGTGACACACTGGGTCGAATAAAACCCAAGTCTAACAGTTCTTCCAACTGTATCTTCAACTCAGCCAATTCCTTAGAGGCCATTCGGTATGGCGCCTTCGATACTGGCGCAGACCCTGGTTCCAAAACAATAGTGAACTCTAATTGTCTATCGGGTGGCGGTCTATATAAAGCTTCGGGAAACACATCGAGAAAATCTCGTACTACTGCCACGTCTTCCACTCTCAAATCCTTCTTTTCTTCTCCGTTCAAGTACACAAGATACGTCGGACGCCCTTTTCTTATCATCGTGGTTGCTTGTAAAGCAGAGATTATGGGGGGTTTCGTCGGTTCATGAAAAGTCCATGCAAGATAGTCGGCTCTTTGCTAGAGGCTCGAAAAGAAATTTGCCTCTTCTTGCAATGTTGCATCAAAAACTCAAAATATGTATCAAGAATGCGAACTTTAATCAAACGGTCTTAACTTGGATATGAACCAATTTTGAAATATAACAATTGATTATGATCATCCCCACGGAGCATGAAAGAACATATGATAGGTCATGAATATGGGATGAAATCAAATAAATGTCAATTCTCATGGTTGGCTACCAAAAAGATAATTCAGTTGTCCGACCAAATTTTAAAAGTCCACACATCAATGGATAATGACTTAAATGGTTGAGGGAAAAAGAAATGATCAGTTGCATGAGGATTGAGAAATGTAGGCATTTGTCACAAGGCGGTACTGATCATGGTTCAACAAAAATCATAATATGGATTGATAGAATAACATCAATGGGTTCATAAGTTTTTGAAGGCAACCAAAGTCAAAGGGGCTTTTTGAAAAAAATCAAGTGGATTAAGTTTGTTAAGGCAAGGTATAAAATGTAGGCCTTAACATAGTGGAACTGAACCAAAAAGAATTTCACTCTGTAAGAAAGAACTTGACATAGACATGGTTACAAAATGAAAAGATGAACAAAAGTTCAAGGAAGAATATCCCATAGAAAAAAAATGTCTGCGAAACGTGATTATATTGAAGGACATAACTGCAAGCAGCTTTAGGAATGAAGTTCAATAGCAAAGGCTCACAAAGTCAAAATATTGTGCGTATAAATAATAAGTCATAGAAGACTACAATCAATCCAAGTGTCCAAAGTTATGAAGGCAACACCACTTTCCAAAAACTGAAAATGAGTTAAGACTCAATGGAGGAAAAGAAATAATATGCATCACTTGCAAGGGGTGAACGAAACAAGCTGTCAAGTAGACAAGGGTCCACGGTTATTTGAAAGGTCCTGAAAATAACTTCTTAGAATCCAAGTAAGAGCTGTTGATTAAAATAGTTTGTTCTAGCTATTAAAGTTGCACTCCCTCATTCATCTTTCGCAAGCCAAGACTGGTAACATCGCTCTAAGAACCTTGGATTCCACGCTGGGATTCTTCGTGTCATCGCCACTAATAATGATAGTCGGAATCCACATCTTCATAAAATTCTTTGCATGTCATAATGACTATCCTCGTAGGACATTGTTATCATCCTCGTGCTCCTTAGCAGGGTATGAAGATCATCTCCATCGTGTTGTCACTTACGCAAGATTACACTATACTAATTTAATCGCGAGTATGATTGATCGTCGTTGCATGAAAATATCACTTAGCTTCAGCTCTTCTTGTCTCGCACCTTGACTTAAGGGTTTGCCTCAACTTTCATATTCTCGTACGTTTCATTGCTCAGAGAAGAAATAGTTAAGTTTTCAACTTAGAACTACGATTCACGCGGTCAACTAGGCTTATATTTTAGGTACTCTAACTTCACAACACAATTCATCATCTCATAGATCATCATCTACCACAATTTACGTAATTCATACCTCAAGATAAACACACCACATTTTCACATCTCATAGCAAAACACTTTCGAACTTTACAACTATATTCAAAACTTTTTAAAGAAAATTTCTTTACACTTTCACACTTTCCAAAAAAAAATTCCACATCTCACTTTTAAAATAAAAGTTTTGACTCAACTAAAACGTACTTTCGTATCAACTTTCATCATTCGTATAAAACACTCCATAGAATAACGTATCATACTTCGCACCTCATAACATGCATAACATCACACTTCCATAGCTTAATTTTCCAAACGAAAAGTCATTTCTCTTTTTTTAAAACTTTTTTTTTTGTCGAAACTCAAAATTTTTTTTCTTTTGGACAATTCATACTCACAACATTTTCCATTGATCAATTAATTTTCCTGAAAGAAAGAACTAACATGTTTTCATTTAAAGTTGAAAGATATTTTTTTTTCAAAAATTCCAACAACTTTCCACAACATAAATATTTTTCCTCAATCATACTCCACTAGAACAACTAGTCATTAATATTGCAAAACAATCAACCTCAAAATCATTTTCCCATTTTTTTTCTACATGTCAAACACCATGCAAATTTTTCAAAACTCATAACGCATTTGTATTCCAGACAAAACACTCATGCACTTCGCATATATGTTTGAAACAACATTTTTAGTTACTCATCTTTTCTCATAAATTTCACATTCTCAAAACAACTCATCAATTTCCATTTTTTATGTAAAACACTCCATCTTCCTATGTTCGTATGCTTACATCGTAGAACTTTCACACATAACACATATTTACGACATTATGTCACTCATACTCATGTTTCACACAAGCATACCCGAACAATATCACATTCTTACATACAACACATGTTTAGATCATCTTGACAATCATGCTCATACTCAACAAAATCATACTATCACAACATCGTACTCATATATATCACGCGCTTAGATTATCATGGCAATCATGCTCATATTCCACATAATCATGCCATTACGAGTCATCTTCATGCATAACGTGCATTCACATGCATACACATGCCAAACACCCTCATCATATCATCATCAATTACATGCATCGATCTCACATGCTTTCAACAACTTAAAACGTACCTCACTTTCTTTGGTTGAGCGCGATGCTTTGGATGTTGAGCCTTCGTTACACTTCTAGTCAATAAGGATTCACTAATCTAGACTTAAGACAAAAGAAGACTCTTGGACCAGAGCGAAACACTAAGCTCTGATACCACTCTGTCATAACTGCCCACACTAGGGGTACTACAAACGCGGCGATCATGATACAACATGCAAGGATAGCCTTTTATGAAAACTTAATTAACTTAAAGGATGAAAAACTTTTTTTTTGTTTTAAAGAAGCTTAAGGTTATAATTTTACTATTAAATAAAATAAAAACGACTTATGATAAACACTTTTAAAAGAAGCAGCGGAGAAACAATAAATATTAAATCTCAATCAACTCCTAAGAAAACATTTAGTTTAAAGAGCGGGAGACATCATTTTCATGTAACATTGTAAATACTCGTATCAAGCCTGACACAACCAAAACATACTCAAACATAGTATAGAAAAGATTAAAGTAGTGAAACATAGTTCAAAAAAAACATAGCAGCGGACATAATGTTTAAAGAGAGTCAAGGATAACGCCTATGTATGAAGACACAACACATCTTAAGGCCAACTCAACATCCTCCGCAACATCCCGCTCAACCTGCACATAAGAAAAATAACATACAAGGCTGAGTACTTGTTGTACTCAATGGGCTCATGCCGAAAAGATTTTATATTATTTATGTCATCCATAACAGTGATCTCGAGTTTTATATGTAGTAAGAAATATCACGAGAACACAAAAACATTTCAAGTCTGGCCAGACAATTTATCTCCCCACTTTTCACATCAATCCATAAATCACAATCATCATATCACGGTGCGACGAAAGTGTGGCCACACTATTCGCTCACAAGACTGGCCGACTAGCAAGGGCGGCTCACGATCCCACCAGTGTACACAGCCTGATAGGGTTTACGGCCCTACTCAGACCCGAATTCGTTTCACAACACAACCATATAGCCTAACGGAGCAAGCTCAGACGAACTAGGCAACAATCTCACAAACAAAATAACATGGCATGACATAACAAGTTAAACCGCCCTTATAACACCACATCGTATTTTCGGAAAATAAATAGGTTTGAAAAGAAAGCTCACCTCGATTGCTTAACAACACAATTCCAACTTATGCAACTCTCGTTCCTCGAGCTCACGTATACTCAATCACCCTTGCCAACGACAACACAATCAGCTTTCCATAAACTTATGTTATCATGCATGTCCTATTGTTTCTTTTTATCGTTTCCCTTAAATTACCCATCCCATCATTCATCGACATAAGGAAAAACATGCCATAATATTTCTCAACGTGTCACACATAATCACGTCATAGGATACTTTGCCAAATCATACATGCATCATATAGTTCATCAAACTTAGCAACAAGTGATATTTTCACATAACAACAAAACTAGCAGAACTACGCGGTTGGTTTGTAAAAATCACCAAAAATTCATCCGACCTCATACGAAGCTAAAATTTGGTCACAACACAGTAGACACATTCAAGTTCATTCAGTTAAATTTTCACACTCAAATCATGGAATTTGGTCAGTCAAAACATTTATAAAACTCTCTGGTCGGAACATAAAAATTCTGGCAGCATTGCGAAGTTCATTTGAAAATTTCACCATAAATTCATCCGATGTCCAATGAGGCTGAACTCTTTACACGACTCAGAAGACACTTCAAATGTTCATTTAGTTCAATAATCATATCAAACGGAGGTCATTTGGTCGGTCAAACAGAGTACTAAACTTTCTGGGCGAGGACACAAGTTTCTGGCAGAATTGCGCAGTCAAATTCAAACATTTATTAAAAATCCATTTTTCGACAAAAAGGGCTGAAATTCACACGAGACACAGAAAACACCTTGAAATATACTCAGTAAAATTTGTATATCAAAATTCGATGGTTTGATAGATCAATTACACATCATAAACTGCTGTTCGAACGTCACAGATTTCATGCTCACAAATTCGAAATTAGGGTTTCTTCCTCAATCATCCAAATACAATTTTTCATGCTTATAACACAAAATCAAGCTCAAAAAGGTTCTCATAATCATGTTTGCACATAAACTCACATCATTCACCGAAGATTCAAATCAAACTTCACATAAACTCAATCAAAATCACATAATTATCAAAGTTCTCATGCAAACACACTTTCCTACCGATTAATTTTGCGATCTATCATTCCTACACTCACTATATGCATGTAGGGTTCAAGAACAAGGATTATATGAAAAGATTGAGGGAAAGTGAATCAATTATACCTTTCTTGATGAAAACGAATAGGTAGAAACAAGAATTGATGCGATTCGTCGGAGACTCTTGAAAATTAACTTCAACGGATTATATGAAAAGAACAAGGATTGAATGGATGATTTTTGGAGAGAATGTGTGTTGGAGAGGAGAGGCGTGTGAGAGAGAGAGGGAAAGATTAGAGTGGCGAAAATTTTGAGGGAATGGGAGCTAGGGTTTAGTTTAGGTGATTATATAGTTCTAGGTTTAATCCCACAAAATTAATTAATTGTGGAGGAATAAAATAGACGCCAATAATTAAAATCCCATAATTAAAAAGAAGGCATAACTTTCGAGATTTATGGCTGGGAATTAACAAGGAATTATTTGGTATTTACTTGGAGAGAAATAGATCCACAATTTAGGAAATAAAACAATGAATATTCCATAAACAAGGGAACAAAATAAATTAATTCTCCAAGTAGGAAAAATAATGAGGGGGCTGAATATTCAAGGAGTGTGCACAAGAAAATTATTTAAATCCTCAATTAAATAGAATATGATTTAAATTTGGTAGTTTCTTTATAGGAAAAGACTCCCATAAATTAGGTAACAATTATAATCTCCTCTACAAAATAGAGGGGGGGCCGAAAATTGGCTTAATTAGCCACAAGGAATAATTCAACTCTTAATTTAATTTGGGTGAAGAAATAAAATGTGATATGATTTAATTGGATTTAATTAAAAAGAAGGAAAACAATAAGGCACCAATTAAATCAAGGAAAAATAATTCATCCTCCTATTAAATAGGGGATTTTTGAAAACTCCAAAAGAATAGGTTAGAGTTCGGATTCCATGTTATACAAATTTGGGATAATTTGGTTTGGATTTAATTTGGATAAATATCCCAAAACAATTAATTAAATCCAAGAATTGTAATACTATTTCCAAAAATTAGGAAAGGCCGAAAATTCCAATGAATTGGCTCGGAAAAATATATGCATGATCCTATTAAATTATTTCCCCACATTGGAAAATATAAAAAAAAATCAACCACTTCATTCCATATCACCCACGACAATTATTTCACATAATTCACTTAATCGCATAGAAACAAAAGTTTCATAATTGAAATTTCAAATCAACTTATTAAATAAACATCACAAATTTTTGGGATGTTACAGGGATCGACCCCGAACTTGCCGTTTTACTGTTAAAGTAGTGCAAAATTGGGAGTTTACAAATTACATTGGTAGAAAACGTGCGAGAGCGAGTTTGAATTGATCAAGTGGCAACGACATTTGCTAACTGATTCAATCGGTTCAGTTATTTTCAATATAACTTGGTCCGAATTCGCGCCGCTCTCGAGGCCTTCCAAAATGGTGCCGTTGCCGGGGAAGCGTGGTGTTACTTTATGTTTGTGCGTAGTGCGTAGGTGTATATAGTCTTATTTCCTTGTTTTCTCATTTTGTTTTTCACTGTTGATGAGAAGGTACCAACGTGGTGGACACTGGAATCATCCCTTTCTATACAGAGAGACTAATGCTCATTGGAGAGTCCAGGAAGCCGGCGTTGTCACCACTCGTTACAGAGCAGCATTAGAAGCCGCAGCAGCCGCTGAACAGAACACACAACCACCACCAGCAGAGATGGCCCTTGTCACTGACGACTCCGGGATTGGCTCTCTGCAAGCTCATAATGAGAAGGAGCCCACACATGCCATTGCCGCTACTCCTGGGATGCGGACCATCGCGATCAAATCGGGAGTACTGGCCGTTTTATCCCACTTCTATGGCCTTTCGAAAGAATGTTCGTACGCCTTCCTAGAGGAGTTCTGCCGGTACTGTGATATTCAGCCCGTGCCGGCTGGATCCACATCCGAAGATTACAGGCTCAATGCTATTCCCTTCGTTTTGAAGGGCGATGCGGGTGTCTGGCTATCAAGGCTGCCAGAAGGATCCATCAGAACCTGGGCTGAATTTCGCATGATATTATCGCTTTTTCCCAACATCGAAGACTAGTGCCCTGAAAAGGGAGATTACAGAGGCGAGACAGGAGTACGATGAGCCCTTTGGCTAGTACTGGGACAGATTCCAAGGTTTGCTTCAAGCATGCCCCAACCACAAGATAGAGGAGAAGGAAATCTACTCTGTTTTCTACAGTGGACTCACTGTGGATAGCAAGAACAACCTTAACCTCGCAGCTCAAGGGGACTTCTCGAAAACCGCATTTAGCCAAGCCAAAAATATCCTGGAGAGGCTTATTGAGTCCAAGCGGTCATATGAGACATCCTGAGGGCAGTATAGGAGAGGGGCAGTGCACGTAGCAGAGGCGCGTAACAATGAAAAGTCGGAGGCTTGATTTGAGCAGATGGAAAACAAACTGCTAGAGGCAGTAGAGAAAGCCAGACCACCTCCACCACCTGCACCAAAGGAAACGCAGTATGTGCCGCAACCGTCCCCACGAGAAGAGCATCAATACTACTATTACAAGTTCCCCCCCTGAGGTGGAGCCGCAGGCCCAAGTAAATGCCATGGGGCACTGAAACGCAAATGACAAATGGATCCAGGGGAAGCAGAGAGATGCTCCATGGAGGGATCACCCAAATTTCAGGTGGACTGATCAGAATCAGAGCCAACCATCGCAACCTTCTGGAGGGCAGCCCAACTGGCCTGCTTGAATCCAGGAAAGGCCAAACACTGGAGGGAACAGAATGCAGGGAGGTCAGGCAGGATGGTCAAATGGACCTCAAGGGAACTGGTCAAGTGGAGGACAATCTAACTGGTCAAGTTGACAACAGGAAAGAGAATGGGGGTACCAACACCAAGGCCCTCAGTTTAGCAACCAGGGAAGACAGTCAAATAATCAAATTGTGAACTATATCCCGCAGTACCAAAGAGGGAACCAACATAATCATTTTCCTCAGAACCAGCCAGAGCAGTATGGACCTTCCGGTTACTATCAGCAAGGCTATGGAGAAGGTCAATTTAATCAGATGTATAACAAATAACAATTTGAAGGTCTAGGAGATGTGATGATTTCGCATCAGCCCCAATATGCAATGCCAGAAATACAAGAAACTCAGAAAGAGCAGAAGGATGCACTCGAGATGCTTACAAAGCAGTTATCTCAGGTAGCCATGTCTTTGGGCGAGCTGAGAGGGAATGAAGGAAAGCTTTCGGCCACAGTGCAGCAACCTACAGGACGAGAGATTGTCAATACAGTCTCTCTGAAATTGGAAACAGTTTGTCAAAGTTCATCTGCGAGTTTTCCAGCACCTAGACTCAATCATAACGGAAACTTTGAGCCCATCGCCTTTAATCAAGTCGTAAAAGAAGAAGAGTCTAGCACCCGTGAACAGGTTGCTGAGAAGGGGAGGATGGTCGAAGCAGAAAATGAGACCGGTGTAATCCTACTTAGAGACCTTCCACCCAAGAAAGCTGACCCAGGGGTGTTTACGCTTCCAATCTCCATCAGAGACGTTCTAATGGAGCAAGCAATGTGCGACCTAGGGGCTTCCATCAATATTATGCCGTATTCTATATACGAGAAGCTGGAAGATGCTAAGCTAATCAAAACCTATATGGAGATACAGCTAGCAGACGGGTCTTGCATCTACCCCGAAGGAGTTCTGAAAGATAAAGTTGTCAAAGTAAACAAGTTCATGTACCCCGCCGACTTCTTCGTCATAAAGACGACAGAACCGGGAACGGAAGAGTCTGTTGGCATCCTTTTGGGAAGGCCATTCTTATCCACAGCCAGCACAGTCATCGACGTCCGCCAAGGGACGATGAAGCTGAGTTTTAATGGAGAACAACTTACATTCGAAATTGATAAAGTTGTGAGGAAGCCACAGGACAGAGCATTCAAACAGTAGACGCAATCAGCCCTCAGAAACAAAAGTATCCAAAAAAGAAATCCTTCAAAGAACCACCCTCTGGTTCCACTGAAGGTGAACAGCTCAAGAGAGAGGCAACAGAATGGTTTGATACGGCGATGACTGGAGGAATGGACGTTCAAGCCGTTAGAAGGGCAATTATGGAATTTTGTCGGCCGTCACAACCAGCCGAGATTACCCAACTAAGAAGGGTCGAGAAACCACCTGACCAAGCCGCCCCATTGAAAGGAATGCTGAAGGAAGATCTCTCGCCAACAAGGCAACTATTTTCCGTACCAGCATCGCCGATGACTCTCAAGAACCTTACCAACCAGGTCAGTCAAAAACCAGTTAAATCAAACCTGCAAGAACAAGGAGGACAGATGAATGAAGAACTCAGGCTGAGTCAAGGGGTAGTCAAGTGGAAAACGCATGCCTTGATAGAAATTTACCCAGAGTTGTACATGCATCCCATGATAAAAAAAAAGGGAGGGACGCCCCACTTTGATCGACAATGCAGATTTAGCCCGCAATGAGATTGGAAGAGTTCATGGTAGGGGAGGAAGAGTTACTCTTCCAGTGTCATCCGAAATTGACACCCAAAAGGCGGAATTCGAACTGGGCAGACCCTCGAATAATCAAGGCAATGCACACGCAGGCAGTAAAACTCCCATGCTCTACCGACCAGGAGGAGGTCAGAACCTTTTTGGGACGCGTCGGGATCTATAGGAGATTCATCAAGAATTTCGCAAAAATAGCCCAACCTCTGACGAAGCTTTTCCAGAACGACATGAAGACTGAATTCTCTGATGCCTGCAAGGCCGCGTTCACATTTCTAAAGTACCAATTTGTAAGTTCTTCAATTATACGCGTCCCTGACTGGAAAAACTCCTTTGAGTTGATGTGCAATGCTAGCGACTATGTTGTGAGGGCAGTGTTTTGTCAGAAAATCAAAGGAAAGAGTTACGTCATCCTCTACGCGTCAAAAACATTGAACCAAGCACAAAGGAGCTATGATGTGACTGAAAGGGAAATGCTATCGGTAGTCCTCGCCTTTGAGAAGTTCAGACCATACCTGCTTGGGTCCAAGGTGATAGTTTATACAGACCATGCGGCCGTAAAACACATCTTAGCAAAAAAGGAATCAAAGCCGCGGAAGATCAGATGGGCACTCCTTCTACAGAAGTTTGATTGGGAAGCAGTGGCTAAGAAAGGATGTGAGGACAGAGTGGCTGATCACCTGAGCCGAGTTTTGTGAGAAGATAACGGTGAAGGCATTCCAGATGTTTTTCCTGAAAAGCACATGCACCTGATCAAGTCAACATCCGAAAAATAGTGGATCTACCAGGCAGGGAGAATTACTCAACCTGAACAAAAATTAAGGGACAACACAAGCGGGAAGCGCCATGGTTCGCGGACAGGGCCGACTACTTGGTGGCTAGCGAGTTGCCCGGAAGAGACGGAATGTAGGCAATTTTTAGTGGACGATAGTCCACTACTCATGCCTAACTCGCACAAGTGAACATGTAAACAGAGTGATCGGGTGTTCATGGGTAGTCTGCCTGATCAAACAACAAATTCTGAATCTCTTAAACTGATTAAGTGACATCCCAGGGGGACCCGGTCAAGTCCTAGTTAGTGTAAATAGTTTTTAGTATGTTGTATTTTTTTTAGAAAATTAAAAGTCGGAAGTAGAGGAAGGAACTGATCACGTGGAATTATGAGAATTTTATCTGGATTTAAGTGCCCACTTGGTCAGTACAATTTGAATTTAATTGGTGGTTCAGTAATTGAGTTGATAAGAGCAGGTGATGATAAGACGTGTGCAGTAATTAGAAAGGTGTCAGGCGGCGCTAACTGTCAAAATGAAGGGACGTCTTGGAGAGAAGGAGGAAGTGTATCGGAGAAGCTTTTCCATTTGGCACTCTGAAAAGCCGCGCCTGTGCCCAGAGAGTCGCAAAGATCTCAACAGTCGGAACTTCAGTATAAAAGGGATCTCTTTGATCCCCCTTTTCATCAACCGCTGCCATAACATTTGTGCTATCCTCATCTAATTATCTCCAAATTCAAATCACCTCCAAGGAATCACCGGAAGGAGATGCAAAACATTCAACTCAATACTTCCCTTTCTTCCTCAGGAGCCGGTATCAACAGTGATAATCGGAGATCCTTGTCACCACTCGGCCCAGGAAGCTCTAACCTTTCCCCACCAACCACCAGAACCCCATTATCGCCTCCTAGATTCATCGGTTCACTCCAATGTGTAGACCCAGCATACCATAAGGCGTGTCGACTCCGCACTCAGAAATTGTCCCACCAGCACTGACCCCGCAGAGGGTACACCCACTCAAGACACCCAGTCACCACCTAGTGCCGGGAACCTTACACACCTTCCCAAAGGGCTGCCTCTTCCCAGTGATCTCCTACTGCGACGAAGGAAGGTAAAATGGAACCTTTCTTTGACTATAGAGGATGACTCCATCCCGAGAAGGTCGCACCGCCGGACGATGGACCAAATGTTTCTTGAAGCTGAGGGTTCAAGGCAGCAAGTGCATGAGAAGATACAGGCGAACCAAGGGACCAGAGCAGTCATAGAAGCAAGGAAGACTGTGGAGGGCAACTAGGTGAGAGCACAGGAAGAGAGCAAGAGGAAGGGGGAAGAAAGTATCCTTCCTCCCCCTAATATGGGCCACCGTACCAGTCGAAGTATGAGGCTTACCAACGCTGCCCAAGCATACCCAGCTCCGCGAAGGAGATAGAGGAAAAGATACCAAGGAGGAGGAGCTCCGATAAACACGAACGCCTTAGGGGCAATAAGGAAGGCCTGTGTAATGGAGGCAATAAGGAAGGCGTGCAACATCCCCTGATTCAACCATCTAGAAGGCAGTAGTATCACCCTTAACTCTGTTTCTTTGTGTAAATTGTGTTTTTGACTCCGTTCTGATACTTAGTCTTGTGTACGGACTAAGTGTGAGAAGTTTATGGAAGTTGTTTGCCTGCCTTAGGTGCCTATGTGTTATGTTTTTCTATATTTGTTAGCATGCGTTTATCGCTGGCTCTGTCTCACACTTAGCCCAGTGTCTGGTCTAAGTGTGAGAAGTTTCTCTTGTTTATTGTTGTGCCGTTTTCTGTGCCTAACTCTTTTTTCCACTGCATCCAGTCCCTCGAGGACGAGTCCATATGCAGCGGGGAGGGGGGACTGGTTAGTTATAGTAGAATCATACATGCTAAAAGTTTTTTAAAAATAAGTATAACAAATTCCAGTTAGTAATAAAATAGGCAATATGCATGAAATTGGATAATTTGAAGACTTGATTACTTTTTTGGAAGAGTGAGAAAAAGGATTCAGTATGCTCACGTGTAAAAACTTGATTGCAAAAACTTGATCAATTTGAACAACGCAAGTATGATGGAAACGCTCAATTTCTAAACCAACTGTGAAGCCTCTCTATATGTGAGTTATAAGCCAAAAGTAGAACACTTTCTACTATTTTTACAAAAGAAAATTTTACAAGAGGCTCACTTTTAATATTGAGATGAAAATTACATAAGTAGTAAGGACTAAAGGCACTAGGACTTAGTTAACCACTTTTGAGCCCATACACTCTTACCCACCCTTTGAAGCCTTAAAACCAAATTACACAAGTAGTAAGGACTAAAGGCACTAGGACTGATGGGATGAAAGAGAAGTATCTCGAATAGTTTATGGAAGACGACTAAAATTTCAAGACGAAATTTCTGTTAAGAGGGGAAGGATGTAGCACCCCGGAAAATTTTTGACTTTTTTTTATTTGATGGCTTATTTTCGTTTTATTAATGTGGATGTTGATTTGGAAATGCATTTTTGGAAATTGATTTCTATGTGATTGTGTTAACGATGTGAAATTAATGGTTGAGAGTTATGTGGAATAATATGATATGTTTTCCAATGGGGGGATTTAATTAAATAGGATCATGCATATTTGTGCCAGCCACTTTATTCGAATTCTTTTCGGCCTTTCTATTTATTGGAAGTAATATCTTCTTTCTTGGATTTATTTAATTATTTTGGGATATTTATCCAAATTAAATCCAAAACCAAAATATTCTTATTTATTATTCCATGATTTTCGAAATCTCCTATTTTTGGGAGAGGAGAAATTAAGTATTCTATAATTGATTTCTTACTTATTTCTTTCCATGAATGAATTGGAATATTCTAGCCAATCTTGCCTTACTTTACTCTATTAAAGATTTGGAAATTTTTCTGGTGGGAGGAACCTTAAACGACACGCCTACTTCTCATTATTTTTGGAGGATTTTACAAATTTCTCTACTCCGTATTATTTTATTCTACTCCGTGAAATACCAAATTAAATCATAAGCTAATTAAATAGCTATGATTTTAAAAAATCCTCCCCTTATTTCTCCCCATAATTCACGCCTCCCTCCCCCCCCCCCCCCAAAATCTCTCAAATCTTTATTTGATTTATTCTCTCAAATCTTCAGTTAATTGTGGGATATATTATTTCCTAACTCTATAAATAAAACCAAAAACCTAACCCTAAACCCATCTCACACGCCTCCCTCTCAAATCACACGCCCCTCTCCTTGCTCCATCTTCTCCCACACTTGTTTTTCTACTCTACTCAAGATCCTTTCGATTCGCCAAGAGTTTGTTGAAGAATCAAGAGTTATATTCGTTTCTACCGATTGTTTCGTTCAAGAAAGGTACAATCAAACCACTATTCTTCATTCCTCTCCATCCAAACATTCTTTCGACTCCCTCATGCATCTAGTGAGTGCAGGGATTTCAAATCTAAGGATTTAATCGGTGGGGAATTTGTGTTTGCATTTATGTATGCGTTTTGAATGCAATTTTGTGAAGTTTGATTTGAATCTTTGGTGAATGATGTGAGTTTATGGGCAAACATGATTATGAGAACCTTTTAAGCATGATTATGTGGTTTCCAGCATGAAAAATTGGTGTTTGTTTGATGGAAGATGAAAACCCTATTTTCGAAACTATGAACATGAAATCTGTGGTGCACGACCAGTAGCTTCTGATCTGTAATTGACTCATCAAACGAACTAATTTTGATATGAAATATTTACTGAGTAAACTTCAAGGTGTTTCTTGTGTCTCGTGCCAGAAACTCGTGTTCTCGCCAAGAATGTTTCGTTTTCTGTTTGACTGACCAAATGACCTCCGATTGATGTGATTCTTGAACTAGATAAAAATTTGAAGTGTCTTCTGAGTCGTGTAAAAGTTTCAGCCTTATTGAGCATCGGATGAATATTTGGTGAATTTTTCAAATGAACTGCGCAGTGCTGCCAGAAATTTTATGTTCCGACCAGAGAGTTTAATTATTGTTTTGACTGACTAAAAGACGTTATTTCAGTGTGAAAATTTGTCTGGATGAACTTGAATGTGTCTTCTGTGTTGTGACCAAAATTTAGCATCATATGAGGTCGGGTGAATTTTTAGTGATTTTTACAACACGGTCGCGCAGTTCTGCCAGTTTTATGCCTTGATAAAATGACACTTATTTTCAAGTTTAATAGTATTATATGATGCATGCATGTCCAAGGAACGTGTTTAATGATGTGATCACGTGAGATACATTGAAATATATTATGGTGTGTTTTTCCATCTTTGTGACGAACCTTGGGTTGGGTAAATTGAGAAAAACGATGAGAGAGAAACGATAGGACATGCATGGTAATATGATTCTGTGGAAGGCTGACTTGTGTTGTCGTTGACAAGGGTGATTGTATTCGTGAACTCGAGGAACGAGAGTTACCATAAGTTGGATTGTGAATTGTTAAGCGAACGAGGTGGGCTTTCTTTAACTAAACTCTTTTATTTTTCCAAAGTATGATTGTGGAGCTATAAGGGTGGTTTAAAGTGTTATGTCATGCCGTGATTGTTTTGATGTTGAGATTGTTGCCTGATGCCTAGTTCGTTTGAGCTTGCTCCGTTAGGCTATAGGGTTATGTTGAGATTGTGCTTGATGCCTAGTTTGTGAGTTCGCTCCATTAGGCTATAGGGCTATGATAAACGAATTCGGGTATGAGTAGGGCCGCAAACCCTATCAGGCTGTGTACACAGAGGGGATCGTGAGCCGTCCTTGCTAGTCGGCTGGTCTCGTGGGCGAATAGTGTGGCCACACTTTCGTCGCACTATGGTAAGGGGATGTGATTGATTGATTGATGAGAAAGTGGGGAGATTGTTTTGACCGGCCGGTCTGTGAAAAGTGTTTTTGTGATACTCGTGATATTTCTTAAATAAACGTAAAAACTCGAGTTCACCGGTATGGATGACATAACTGTTATAAAATGTTTTCGGCATGAGCCCATTGAGTACAACAAGTACTCAGCCATGCATATCATTTTTCTTTATGTGCTGGTTGAGGGGTGATGTTGCGGCGGATGTTGAGTGAGCTTTAGGTATTCCCGGATGCGTCGTGTCTTCATACATAGGCGTCTCCCTTTGACTCTCTTGAATACTTGTTTTTCCGCTGCCGTGTTTGAAATAAATTTCTAGAAGTCTTCCGCACTATTTAATACTGCTTTATGACATTAAGTATTTTGAGGCTAAAATCCGTTGCTTAACTTTTCAATAAACTAAAATATTTCTTTTTGAAGTTAATTGGGTTTTTCATATTTGCCTCCCCCTTTTCTTCCCTGCTCCTTCGTCCCTTCCCTAGTCACGATTTCCCCGTCTTTACTATCCCTAGTGAGGGCGGTCGTGACAAAGTGGTATCAGAGCTTCGTTCTTTCGCTCAGGTCCGAGAGTCTTCTTTCAGTCTAAGTCTAGATCAGTACCCCTAGACTAGAAGTGTCACGAAGGCTCAACATCCGAAGCATCACGCTCAACCAAAGAAAGTGAGGTATGTTTAAGTTGTTGAAAGAATGCGAGATTGATGTATGAAATTGATGATGTTATGATGAGGATGTTTTGGCAAGTGTACGCATGTGAATAAACGATATGTGTGAAGATGATAATGTAGTGATATGATTATAGGGGACATGAGCATGATTGGCATGATAATCTAAACCCGTGTTATATGTGTGAAAATGATATTGTGATACTGTGATTATGTGGAATATGAACATGATTGGCAAGATGATCTAAGCACGTGTTGTGTGTGCGAATATAATGTTGTTATGGTATGATTATGTGAGACATGAGCAAGATTGGTATGATGACTTAAGTATGTGTTATGTGTGAAAGTACTACGACGTAAGCATGTGAATATAGGAAGCCTTAGGGCGGCCTCAAATTTGGTGATGCGTGACGAACCCTAGATTTATCACAAATAACAAGATAGAATATATGTTGGAAAACCTTCGTCTTCGCGTAAATGGCACGGATAAAACAACCCGCATATAAGGGCGCCCAATATAACGTCAGAGTGCGACGAATGCAAGGAAGTTACGATTTTGATAACAACGAATACTAACAACGATGCTAACTTGTCTTTTGGACCAGAATGCCACCAAGATGCAGACGTGGCCCACAAGTGGAGAACGACATGGAGGAACAATCAGAGGGAAGTGTCGGGAATCAACCCCCTCCTCCACCACCACCCCCACCTCAACCTCAAGAGAGAGAATACATTAAGGCCTTCCGAAAGGAAAACCCTCCAAAGTTAGACGGACTGGGAGAGCCCCCGAAGGCAGAGGCTTGGATACGCGACCTCGAGCGTATATTTGACTTCATGGGATGCACCGTTAGGGAACGTCTAGCTTGCGTGACGTATCAACTGACTGGACCTACCGATTTTTTATGGGAAACTAAACGACGAACTATGAACCCTGCCCGCCACGAGGCGCTCACATGAAAAGAATTCAAGGAAGAGGTGTACGACAAGTACATTCCCATGAGCTATAGACGGGCGAAGATAGTGGAGTTCCACACCCTGAAACATGGAAACATGACGGTGACGGAGTACGACCCTGCTCTTTGTGAAATGACCCGATATGCGCCCGAGTTAGTGGACACCGATGAGAAGATGGCCGCAAAATTCCATTCTGGCCTTAGACACGAGATAAGGCCGTGGCCAGCCGCAGAGGAATCTCGTACTCCGAAATTTTGAGTTGCGCTTTAGATGTGGAAGAAGCACTACCAAAGGACGAGACGACGGCGAATCCTACACCACCAACACCTCAACCGAACTATCAAGACAAGAGGAAGTGGGAAGACAACTGAGCTCCTTATGACAACAAGCGACACCGTTCTACTTTCCGCCAGACGCAAGACTATGACCGGCAAGCCATGCCACAGCAGAGAGAGAATCAACAGAAGGCACCCCACTGCAACCGGTGCTCCAAGTACCACTTTGGCGAGTGTAGAGCTGGAGGCATCCGATGCTTCACTTGTGGTGGAAATGGACATATGTCTCGAGAGTGCCCGAATAACAACAAAGGAGGAATGTGGAATAGGCAGGGACATGGGGAACAACATCAACAACCACAACCCATTCGACAGGTGGCCCCACAGCAAGCGAGAGCGTACGCGCTGAAAGGAAATGAAGGACAGGAACAGCAAACCGACAAGGACTGATGGGATGAAAGAGAAGTATCCCGAATAGTTTATGGAAGACGACTAAAATTTCGGGACGAAATTTCTGTTAAGAGGGGAAGGATGTAGCACCCCGGAAAATTTTTGACTTTTTTTTATTTGATGGCTTATTTTCGTTTTATTAATGTGGATGTTGATTTGGAAATGCATTTTTGGAAATTGATTTCTATGTGATTGTGTTAACGATGTGAAATTAATGGTTGAGAGTTATGTGGAATAATATGATATGTTTTCCAATGGGGGGATTTAATTAAATAGGATCATGCATATTTGTGCCAGCCACTTTATTCGAATTCTTTTCGGCCTTTCTATTTATTGGAAGTAATATCTTCTTTCTTGGATTTATTTAATTATTTTGGGATATTTATCCAAATTAAATCCAAAACCAAAATATTCTTATTTATTATTCCATGATGTTCGAAATCTCCTATTTTTGGGAGAGGAGAAATTAAGTATTCTATAATTGATTTCTTACTTATTTCTTTCCATGAATGAATTGGAATATTCTAGCCAATCTTGTCTTACTTTATTCTATTAAAGATTTGGAAATTTTTCTGGTGGGAGGAACCTTAAACCACACGCCTACTTCTCATTATTTTTGGAGGATTTTACAAATTTCTCTACTCCGTATTATTTTATTCTACTCCGTGAAATACCAAATTAAATCATAAGCTAATTAAATAGCTATGATTTTCAAAAATCCTCCCCTTATTTCTCCCCATAATTCACGCCTCCCTCCCCCCCAAATCTCTCAAATCTTTATTTGATTTATTCTCCCAAATCTTCAATTAATTGTGGGATATATTATTTCCTAACTCTATAAATAAAACCAAAAACCTAACCCTAAACCCATCTCACCGCCTCCCTCTCAAATCACACGCCCCCCCTTCTCCATCTTCTCCCACACTTGTTTTTCTACTCTACTCAAGATCCTTTCGATTAGTCAAGAGTTTGTTGAAGAATCAAGAGTTATATTCGTTTCTACCGATTGTTTCGTCCAAGAAAGGTACAATCAAACCTCTATTCTTCATTCCTCTCCATCCAAACATTCTTTCGACTCCCTCATGCATCTAGTGAGTGTAGGGATTTCAAATCTAAGGATTTAATCGGTGGGGAATTTGTGTTTGCATTTATGTATGCGTTTTGAATGCAATTTTGTGAAGTTTGATTTGAATCTTTGGTGAATGATGTGAGTTTATGGGCAAACATGATTATAGGAACCTTTTAAGCATGATTATGTGTTTTCCAGCATGAACAGTTGGTGTTTGTTTGATGGAAGATGAAAATCCTATTTTCGAAACTATAAACCTGAAATCTGTGGTGCACGACCAGTAGCTTCTGATCTGTAATTGACTCATCAAACGAACTAATTTTGATATGAAATTTTTACTGAGTAAACTTCAAGGTGTTTCTTGTGTCTCGTGTCAGAAACTCGTGTTCTCGCCAAGAATGTTTCGTTTTCTGTTTGACTGACCAAATGACCTCCGATTGATGTGATTCTTGAACTAGATGAAAATTTGAAGTGTCTTCTAAGTCGTGTAAAAGTTTCAGTCTTATTGAGCATCGGATGAATATTTGGTGAATTTTTCAAATGAACTGCGCAGTGCTGCCAGAAATTTTATGTTCCGACCAGAGAGTTTAATTATTGTTTTGACTGACTAAAAGACGTTATTTCAGTGTGAAAATTTGTCTGGATGAACTAGAATGTGTCTTCTGTGTTGTGACCAAAATTTAGCTTCATATGAGGTCGGGTGAATTTTTAGTGATTTTTACAACACGGTCGCGCAGTTCTGCCAGTTTTATGCCTTGATAAAATGACACATATTTTCAAGTTTAAAAGTATTATATGATGCATGTATGTCCAAGGAACGTGTTTAATGATGTGATCACGTGAGAAACGTTGAAATATATTATGGTGTGTTTTTCCATCTTTGTGACGAACCTTGGGTTGGGTAAATTGAGAAAAACGATGAGAGAGAAACGATAGGACATGCATGGTAATATGATTCTGTGGAAGGCTGACTTGTGTTGTCATTGACAAGGGTGATTGTATTCGTGAACTCGAGGAACGAGAGTTGCCATAAGTTGGATTGTGAATTGTTAAGCGAACGAGGTGGACGTTCTTTAACTAAACTCTTTTATTTTTCCAAAGTATGATTGTGGAGCTATAAGGGTGGTTTAAAGTGTTATGTCATGCCGTAATTGTTTTGATGTTGAGATTGTTGCCTGATGCCTAGTTCGTTTGAGCTTGCTCCGTTAGGCTATAGGGCTATGTTGAGATTGTGCTTGATGCCTAGTTTGTGAGTTCGCTCCATTAGGCTATAGGGCTATGATAAACGAATTCGGGTCTGAGCAGGGTCGCAAACCCTATCAGGCTGTGTACACAGAGGGGATCGTGAGCCGTCCTTGCTAGTCAGCCGGTCTCGTGGGCGAATAGTGTGGCCACACTTTCGTCGCACTATGGTAAGAGGATGTGATTGATTGATTGATGAGAAAGTGGGGAGATTGTTTTGACCGGCCGGTCTGTGAAAAGTGTTTTTGTGATACTCGTGATATTTCTTAAATAAACGTATAAACTCGAGTTCACCGGTATGGATGACATAACTGTTATAAAATGTTTTCGGCATGAGCCCATTGAGTACAACAAGTACTCAGCCCTGCATATCCTTTTTCTTTATGTGCAGGTTGAGGGGTGATGTTGCGGCGGATGTTGAGTGAGCTTTAGGTATTCCCGGATGCGTCGTGTCTTCATACATAGGCGTCTCCCTTAGACTCTCTTGAATACTTGTTTTTCCGCTGCCGTGTTTGAAATAAATTTCTAGAAGTCTTCCGCACTATTTAATACTGCTTTATGACATTAAGTATTTTGAGGCTAAAATCCGTTGCTTAACTTTTCAATAAACTAAAATATTTCTTTTTGAAGTTAATTGGGTTTTTCATATTTGCCTCCCCCTTTTCTTCCCTGCTCCTTCGTCCCTTCCCTAGTCACGATTTCCCCGTCTTTACTATCCCTAATGAGGGCGGTCGTGACACTGATCCAGCGAGTTTAGTCAAATCTTTGGCTTTTTGACTCATCTGATTTTTCTTTTTATAATTTAAAGTTTTTATTTTGAACTTAGAACCCCTAGGACCCTACCGTAATGCGTTACTACCCTTGAGACCCGTTACAACAAAAAACAAAGACATTAAGGAACTATCTTGTGCAGTCCGATTCAAGATATTAAATTTGTGGCAATACCGAGTGAACAGTCCTAACATCTCTGGTGAGAAATGAGTGACTGAGTGAATCCAACAGTGGTTTTTAAATTGAGCAATCTTGACAAGCTGACACCTTGATCAAGCAAAAGCGAAAGAGAAAGAACACAAGCTTCTGGAAAATGGATTGACCTCGACCTCGGGTATGATTGTTGGAAAATTATTCGGTCTAATGCATACATGTGAATATATGTTTTTGTTTCGAGTCCTGTTTTTCCTTTTCGTCTTCTTTTACATATGAAATAAGTAAACCATGCCTGAAATTTGCCTTATTTTTTTCTTTTCTGTTTTCTTATACTTGAGGACAAGTATGTTCTAAGTGTGAGCAGTTTGATAAGGCTCATTTCATGCATCGGTTTAAGGGTAAAATGTACGCTGCTTGATCGGTTTATCGTGTAAAACAAGTGTTAAATGTGCAGGAATGCCGCTTGACCAAGGCAGCAAGGCCGAACTGATCAAGCAAGTACAAAAGGTGAAAAAAAGCCAAGAATCGGGGGAGTTGATCAAGGGGGAGTGATCAAGCAGTTAGACGGGGACCGCTGGCTTCTAGAAGAAGAACACGTGAGGAAATGAGCTGGATGTGGCGCACCATTCTGTTATCAAGGACGACGTTCTAGAAGGGGACACGTGCTAGCTTATGAGACACAAGGACGGAGCTGAGTCACGAATCTGTTACTCAAAAGCATCGTCATTCTAGAAGAAGGGCACGTAGCAATCCATGAGTCGCTCATTCTCAGCATGAGTGAATATTCCCTGTCAAGATCGTTATCCAGCTGGAGGCTGAATAGATCTTATAAATAGAGGGTGTGCCATCACAAGAGAGAATCGGATCCTTTACTTTCCGTATAGTTTAGCTTAGTTTAGTTCTCTAGCTTAGTTTAGTTCTCTAGCTTAGTCCAGTTCTCTGGAATAGCTTAGCTTAGATAAAGTAATGCGTAGTTAGAAAGGGGAATTAAAGAGGCGCCGCAGAATACTTGTTATCTGTCGGCGTATTCCTAAATTACCCGCCGAGATTCTTCTCGGTTTTACTTGCTTTCTTATTTTCCGAAGTATTAGCATAGTTTCAATTTCACGCTGTACTGCTCTCAGTTTAGTTTAATCAAAGTTAATACGTTTTCATCCTCACATTTACTGTTACGTTTTCACCTGCAATTAACTTGACCCAGTAGTTAAATTTACCTTGATCAAGTAAGCAAGTTTAATTCTGCCTAGAATAAAAACAGTAGTTAAAAACTCCCACATTGAAGCGTGGCAGCAGCCAACCCCCTGTTCACTACACACACTCTCCACACACCAACTTCTCTATGGGATCGACCCCGAACTTGCTGCTTTACTGTTAAAGTAGTGCAAAATTGGGAGTTTACAAATTACATAGGTAGGAAACGAGTGAGAGCGAGTTTGAATCAATCAAGTGGAAACGACATTTGCTAACTGATCCAATCGGTTCAGTTATTTTCAATATAACTTGGTCCGAATTCGCGCCCCTCTCGATGCCTTCCAGGGGTATAGTCAAGCTAATGACTCTAAAAGAGCGCTTGTTGGGAGGCAACCCAACACTTTATTTCCAGTTTTTGAGTTGTGTTTGTGTAATTATCATTTTCTTGTTTTATTGAAATTTTCCGCAAGTTCTTGACTCCGGCCAGCGACTGCTGGCGCTTGCGTAGCGGCCTGCTGGCCACTCACTGGAATGATTCTGACCTCTTCCCAACGACCGTTGCATATCTCCAGTGGCTCGCTGGCCATTCACAACACACCAACTGCTATTTTTTAATTTTTTTTAATTTTTGCCCCGTCCAACCTCAACTCAAAAATTTCAAGGTATCTTTAGTGCTTTCTTAGTTTCCTCACGTCCCTACCAACTCTACAAACTTATTTTACACTTTGTTGTAAATAAGTTTGGGGGGATGAAGTGGAGGATCGTGAGTATAGTTTTAGTTTTTGTTTTAAAAACTAATTTTTGTTTTAAAAATCCCGAAGGTGAATCCATGTCAAGAATATAGCATGAAGAACTTAGAAACACGCTTGCTTAATTTCGTTCATGTGTGATTTATCTGCATTCATGTACATGTTTCAAGAATTTGCTCCTAGTCTGCCTAAGTTTACAGTGTTTAAGTTGATTTAAGAGGATGTTAGGCCATCTTTTCTAACCTACTTTTATATCCAAAATTTTGACCCTTACCAAAATTGCTTTATCCCTTTGGAGTCTTTAAGCCTATTCTTTGGAAGACAAAATAATGGAGACAATTCCTAGGGTTAGTATAGTCATTTTATTTTATCTCTTGTAAAGGAATTGGAGAGATAAGGGAAAATTATGAAAAGTAGTGTGCTTAAATGTTGAAAAGTGCAAGTTGTGATATAGAAAATTTAAAAGTGTGCTTGATATAGAAAGGATACCTATGTTATAAAAAGAAAGAAAGAAAGGAAAGAAAAAAAGAAAGAAAGAAAGAAAAGTTGTATGAAAAAATAAAGAAAATCAAAGGTTTGGGAATGTGAGTTGAAGGATGAATACTTGTTCAAATTTTCATGGGTTATTAAGAAAGTGGAGTTTATTTTACTCTACTTAGGAATTTTATTTTTAAGTTACTTTTTAGCCAAATATTCCTCACCTACCAAAGAGCCTACATCACAACAAAAAATAAAGACCTTTCGGACTTTTGATGCTTAATCACTTCTAGTAGAGGAGAGATTAGACTTTGAGCAAGCCTATGGTAAACATTGCATGATGCATGATTTGATTGATTATACACATTACCTTATACACTTTGAGAGTGAGACAACATTTCCAATCTTTGGAAGTTTGCCACATGTGAGGGCATGATTTCAAGGTGTTCCACGAGTTAGTAATGAGAGTGCACTAATAATCCTTGCTTGATTTGATTGCGTTAATTCATGCTTGATCTATCTTTTCCATACTTTGAGGCAATTACGACGTCTAGTTCTTGTGCATTCCGTGCGTCTACTTTTGTTCAGATGTACGTTTGGCGGAGTTGATATGCTGGGATTTTGCACTGTTTTAAGGCCTTTATTTAGTTCGTTTTTAATGTCAAAATCATAATTCACGTCCACATTAGTATGTTTTATCTATTTTGGTATTTTGACGTGTTTTGTGAGAAATGTGCATATTCGAGCCTAAAAAGAGAGCAAAAAATTGAAGTTGGATATCTGGAGCTTTCAAGACGTCCAGTGGTCTGCTGCAACCCAACCAGCGACCGCTGGTGGCCACAAACTGCTGAACCAGTAGCAGTCCGCTCCGGGAAAGTTTTGCATGAAAGGAAGAACACGCCCAGCAACCGCTGGGTTGTGCGCAACGACCGCTCCAAGTAGTCCAGAAGCGACCGCTGAAACAAGTACAGCGGCCCGCTGTTCAAGAATCAGAGGCTACGGATCAACCCACGACGAACACTGGCCAAGGTGCAGCGGTCCGCTGGGAAAACGCGGCGCACATAAATTTCCCTATAAATACCCCCTTAAGATTCATCAAAGGAGATCTTCTTTTTGCCAAATAATTCCAAAGCATAAAATTGAGAGTACTTCATAGTGCAAGGGGTTGAAGAAGGAATCAAGAGAAGATCAAGGCTACAAGGATTCAACCTTTTGGTTTTATTAGCTTTAGTTCTTATTTTCTTTATGACTTCCCTACAGTCTATGTTTTTAGCTTATTCTATCATGTGTAACTAAACTCATAGGATTCTAAGGATGTGTTAGTAATGACTTTGGTTATACAATTATGTTTTGCTATTTAATATTCGTTTCGTTCTTACTTTGTTTCTTCCCTAAGTATTGGACAATGCTTCACGTTTGAGTAACACATTATGTGCTGAATTATTATAACTGTTGGGACTACTGCAGCAGAAGACACGGAAAACAAACAGGTCCTTACGGATCTATTTAGGTGATTATGCATTCGATTCCAATTTCATGCAATTAATCTAGATCTATAGATGAACACATCAAATAAACATGTTAACATGCAATTTGATGTAGATTCGATTGTTACCTCTCGATCCATCATAGGATTGACGTTGCTAGCTGCACCTCCCGGTGATCCTTGATTTATCGACCACGAATCTTCCATACTATTCCCACGTCCTTAATTATTCATCCGTGTAGGCGGATCTCGAAGAATCAATAAAAGTGATATGAGATCTAGGAAGTCCAAATACAAAACACGAGATTGTCTTGTCCTAATCCTATGAATAAAATTCCAACTGCGCAGATTTCTGAATAATAAATTCATTTTTCAAACACCTCTTGGGGATTTAATCATACCACACTAGGCACGCGAATTCTATGAAATAATATTCCAATACCTTCATGTTATTCAATTACTACCACCCAAGATATCATGTTTGAGTTACGTACAAACTCTCTCGTATTGATAAGTCAAAGTGGCGTCTGATTAAATAAACAATATTGATATTAATTTCATAAACTAGAAAATACTAAAATTTCTAAAATATATTCTTTCAGTAGATAGCAATAAAGAATACATTTCGCATTAGATCATTTTTATGCTTTACCACACCGGTGTTACTAATCTCTTCTTAGGTAAGAGAGAATTATCACAAACACCACAACCATACCAATAGGTAGCCAAAGTCTATCTAGATTGTGAATACGTTTTTCTTCGTACTAGATCTGGCCAAGTCTCCTATTGGAAAACTCATGAGTAATCATCGAATTTCCCTACTTTGACCTTCTTAGTAAGAAGCCTTAGACTTGTTTATTATATTTCAATAAATAAACCATTATATTATATTATTTATTCTCATAATTAGGTAAACAAGTGGACGTGGCGCTTCTTGTATACATGTGCAAGCTGACTGTACAGGCATGTACGTTAGAAGCATCTTTTAGTATACAAACCCCAACAATCTCCCACTTATACTCAAAGAATACATTCGAGTATACCAACCGCTTTATTGGCCTTGTGCTACACATTCACACACATATTCTCCCACTTATACTCAAAGCAAGATTTGACCACTATGTACTCAAAACTATAATTCTTATTAAAGAATCTACCAATATAGTTTGCTAGAATACATAAAAACGAAAATATAAACTTGTAATTTATATCCTTAATTCTTGCTTAGGAGCATGTTTATTGTTCAAGATATTTCTAGGCCCTTTGATCCAGTGGAATAATTTTATGTGCCTTTCTCAAGTGCACTTATACATATTCCTCTATCAAAATCCAATATTCTTGATCCTTCTGAATTTCTACTAATTAAAAGTAGAGTACTTATAGCAATATATAAAGTTTTAATCATGTCGAATATGATTCCAAAAACTTTAATAGTATAATCCCAATTTAACTTGGAATTATCCTTGCTATATAATTTGTGATGTAAGTGTATGTATGAACAGAATTTTCTCACCACAATGACTAATTGTAAATTAGTCCTTATGACAAAATAAAAATGAATGATTGCATTCATTGTTTAATAGTCATAAATTCCAAGAGTTTATTATCTAATCATTGTTGTGACTTTTAAGTTGAAATACTTAAAAATGAATGATTGCATCCATTGTTTTATAGTCATAGATTACAAGAGTTTATTATTTAATCATTGTTGTGACTTTTAAGTTGAAATACTTTATTTGGAAATCCAAAAGTATTTCTAATTTTTAATACTTAACTTGGAAATACCTTTTAATATTATTAGAGTTTTGAAAGTTGTGCAAATCACCACTCCTTTTATTATAGGGTGTGATCCCTTTTAACTCTATCAAATATTACCTTAGTTCCATTTATGAATATTCTATGATATAAAATTTAACTCCCACTTTTAAAAGTAGAAAAATAGAAGTCTCAATATTCTTTAAGTTATTAAAACAATTTAAACAGTTTCCGGAGTTAAATTCATCCTAGTTTAATAAAACGAGCTATGAAGCTCTTATTAAACTCTTAGAATTTAATCATTCTTTAAGAAAAACTCCCACTATTTAAATTATCACTTTCACAACAAAATAAATAAACCACCACCTACTCAAATAGTTAACTCTTGGCGTGGACATTAAAATAAATTTTAATGTACACACTATATTTACTATACAAGACTTTCTAGTATTTATAATAAATACTTATATTTTGACTAGTTGAATCAATTCACTTGTCTTGTAATCAATTAGTGCGATTATTTTTCTTATATCTTTATTTGAACAAACGCAACCATAAGATCATTTTATTTTGCTTTGAATCCATGTCGAACATGAATGTTCTATTGATTCATTGACAAAATAATGGTACAAAACTTAAGGATTAAAGAAACTTAAAAATCAACATAATTAGAAGTAAAACTTCTTAATAATTGAATCAACAAATATAACCACAGGTAAACATTTTGATATTAAACTTGGTTTCATTCGATGTCATAAGCAATCGGATAATCAAAATTTATTTTTCTAATAATGCAAGCATTATAAAACGATATTGATAATCCAAAATGATAATTGATAATTGATAGGGCTCGTTACAAGCATGATTTTATAGGGGTTTATTACACTAACAGAGGTGATAAAGTGCAAAAAAGTGTGTATTTGAGTGTGCAGGGGCTGGAAAAGTGTTGAAGCGGCGGAGTGCATGGATGACTCGATCAACTCGGAAAACAAACAATTAATAGCCAAAACTGAAGGCAAGCTGATCAACCTGGACAAGCAATGGAGTCTGCCCCACCAGCGAGTTGATCAAGAGAAGTTCATCACATGAGATGATGAGTTATAAGAGAGAGAAAAGAAGATGTCATCTCAGAGGCATTAATATCAAGACAGGATGAGCTTAACCTAGGGATTTTGGCCAAGGCCATCCTATAAATAGTGGAGAGAAGGCACATAGAGAGGTTCGTTCTTTTTGGGTCCAGATCCTCATCTCCGTCACTACACAGTCCACATTTACACTTTAAGCATGGATCACGGAAGCTAGGAGTCATCGGAGTCGCTGTTCTACCTCAATCTTTCTCTCTTCTTCCTCATCAAAGAAGAAGAGACTCAGATCTACCTCGAAGTCTTCACAGTTTGTTTTTCCTTAGACCCTGAGGGGTCAAAATAGTTGTTATTCAGTCGTTAGTTCATGTTTTTCCTTAGTTCAGTTGTTATTCTATTTTTCTCATAGTTGTTACTCTAGTATCTTTGGTTATTACTCGATCTTTCGAATCAGAGATCTGAATTCTGTTTTGTTTGGTTTATCGAAGAATAGTTATGAAATGGAGTTCTTAATTGCAAGCTATTTTGGATCTGATGTTCTCCGATCCTGTTTCCCTTGTTTAGTTTAGTTATGTTCTGATTTGGAAGTTAACTTTGCATAATTCAACTGTTCATGTTTAGATCTAAGCTTTAGTTCGTCAACTTGCATGAAATTAGGAGAGCTACATAGATTTGTTTCTTTTCAGTTTGAATCGCATGGATTCGTGCTTTAATCTGTTTGTTTCCTACTTTCCCGTCATATGCTCTGTTTTCATCTACCGTGCGTGCTTATTTAGTTGCTTAGTGAAGAAGAAGGTCGTAGTACGTTAGGATTGCAGTCTCTGTCACCTTTGGTTGTTTGCAGCTTTTTGGTAGTGCGCAGTTTTTCCTTCAGTGATCCCAAATACTTTATGTGCTGTGTCGTTTTGTTGGCTTGAAGTTGATCAGTTTGAGATATGTTGTTTTCATCTTATTAGTTAATCAAGTTGATTGGCGACTTGAGTAGTCTAGGTCTTAGTTAACCCACTTTAGTAAAGCGTGGCAGCAGCCAACCCCAACGTGTCTCATACACAACTTAACCCGCCTCTGTCCCTGTGGGATTCGACTATTACTTCTCTTACTAGTCTATAATATTGTGGGTTAAGGTTATTGAAGGCCGTAAGTCTTTACGTTTGCATACCAACGACCGGATACTCGCCAACTTGATCCGCTCATCATCTGACTTGATCAATTGTGCGACATTGGCATGTTTTTAACATGTTTCCAAACTAGAGTGCTTTAGGAGAAATCCGTCTTCAAATGGCGCCGTTGTCGGTGATGGATGGCGTTTTATGTGCATGTGTTTGAGATATTTGGTGTATATAGTTTGATTTCTTTTAGTTTATTTTCTTTCTCAGTGTAGCACCCCGAAAAACATCGACTTTTTATTCTTCTTAATATGGATGTTGATTGAGAATTTCTTTTTTGGAAATTTATTTCTCTATGTGATTGAGTTAATTATGTGAATTTAATTGTTGTGAGTGAGGTGTGATAATGTGCCAGTGTGAGAATTTAATTAATTGGGATCATGCATATTTTTCTAGCCACTTTATTTGAGATTTTCGGCCCCTTCAATTTAATTGAAATAATACTATATTTCTTAGATTTAATTAATTGCTTTGGGATTAAATCCAAACCAAAATATCCCTAATTTATTCTACATAATTTTCGACGCCTAACCATTTCTTGAGAATTTTGAAAATCCCCTATTACTTAGGAGGATGAATTATTTTTTTTTAGATTTAATTGGTAATTTGTTTAATTCCCTTCTTGAATTTAGAATCCAATTAAATCTTGCCATACCTTTCCTCACCCTATTTTAAATTAGGATTTGAATTATTTCCTTGTGGAAATACTCCCCCAAATTTTCGGCCCCTCCTTTATTTTAAAGGAATTAATATTTGTTTCCTATTTTGTGGAATCTTTTCTATTCAGATAAATATCAAAATAATTCGTATGCCTAATTCATTGGGGATTTGAATATTTTCCTTTTATTTTCCACATATTACACGCCTCTTTTTCTTTTCCTACTTGGGATTTTTAAATTTCATTGTTACATTATTTATGGGATACTCACTATCTTTTTACCTATTTTGTGAGTATATTTCTCTCCAAGTAAATACCAAATCAATTTCTATGCTAATTAATAGCATAATTTTCGAAATTCCTCTCCCTCAAATACACGCCTACTTTAGTTTAATTGTGGAATTTATTCTTTGACCTCTATATTTTTCTTCCACAAATTTTAATTATTTTATTTAAGTGTGGGATTAATCCTAGAATATAAAAAGGGAGAAACCCTAACCCTAGCCCCCATTCACACGTTTTTCCTCCCTCTCCCTCTCGTCCCACACGCCTCCCTCTCCTTCTCCACCAATCCTTCTCAAACTCTTCGATCTTGCTTCGTTTTGGAGTTGGAAACTCAAGATTCATTGGAGAATCGAGCCATTCGTTGTGTATACCGATTGTTTTTCAAGAGAAAGGTATACTTGATTCATCCTTCTCATATTTTTACCATTGAATCCATCATTCTCGAGCCCTCATGCATATAGTTGAGTGGAGAAATCGTAAATCTAAGGATTAATTGGTTGGGAAGAATGGTTGCACAAGAAAGTTTATGTGTGTGTGCGTGTATGTTGTGTGTGTGCAAGTGGGTGGTTAAATATTTGGTGAATGTTATGTGTGATTATGAAAGCATGAGTGTAATCTTGTTTTTGAAGCGTGAATATGTGTTGGAAGCACGGATATGTACGTGAGAAGGTATGATAGACGAACTAAGGTTTGTGAATGTTAAGCATGAATTCTGTGGTGTTCGGAAAGTAGGTTCTGATGAGTTTTTGACTAATCAAATGATCTTATTTTGACACGAACTTTTAACTAGATGAAGTTTTAGATGTCTTCTGTGTTGTGTCACAATTTCAGCTTCATTTGATGACGGACGTATTTATAATGAATTTTTCAATCGAACTGAGTAAACCTTTATGTGTCTACTGTGTGGTGACCAAAGTTTAGGCTCATATGAGGTCGGATGGAATTTTAACGATTTTTACAAAAAGACTGCGCTATTCTGCCAGATTCTGGTTTTGTCGAAATATGCTTTGTTGGCAAATTTTGAATGAATACATGATACATGTGTTAATAAGGAACGAATCCTATGATGTAATTATGTGATGCACGTTGATGTATGCTTGAGTGTTCATTTCATTTATATTGATGAACGTTTGGGATGGGCAGTTTAAGAAAATGGTGAAACGAACGATATGACATGAATGATAAGTGTATTGATGGTCAAACTGATTGTGTTATGGTGTTGACAGGGATTATGGTGAGTACGTGGGTACAAAGAGCAAGGGTTGAAATAAAGTTGTGAATTGTGGGTATAAGCAAGCGAGGTGGGCTTTCTTTTACTTAACTCTTTTACGCTTTCAAAAGTATGATACGGTGTTATAAGGGTGGTTTAAAGTGTTATGTCATGCCATGATTGTTTTGATGTTGAGATTGTTGCCTGATGCCTAGTCCGTTTGAGCTTGCTCCGTTAGGCTATATGGCTATGTGTGAAACGAATTCGGGTCTGAGTAGGGCCGCAAACCCTATCAGGCTGTGTACACTGGTGGGATTGGGAGCCGTCCTTACTAGTCGGCCGGTCTCGTGGGCAAATAGTGTGGCCACACTTTCGTCGCACTGTGGAAAGATGATGTGATTGTTGGATTGTTGAGAAAGTGGGGGAGATTGTTTGTCTGGCCAGACTATGAAACCATTTTTGTGATACTCGATGATATTTCCTTTCTAAATGTAAAACTCGAGTTCACTATGGTATGGATGACATAACATTTATCAAATGTTTTCGGCATGAGCCCATTGAGTATATTAAGTACTCAGCCCTGCATTTCTTTTTAAAAATGTGCAGGTTGAGTGGTGATGTTGTGGCGGATGTTGAGTCGAGCCATAAGAATTACGGATGCGTCGTGTCCTCATACGTGGGCGTCATCCTATGACTCTCCTTTGATACCTGTTTTCCGCTGCCTTGTTTGAAACTATTTTCTATTGGTCTTCCGCACTACTCTATACATTTTATGCCATTAAGTACTTTAAGACTTTTATTCGCTACTTAACCATTTTGTAGACTAAAATACTTTCTCTTGAATTTAATTGAGTTTTCATATTGAACGTCGCTCTTTATCGTTTCCCCATAGTCATGAGTTCCCCATCTTTACTATCATTATTAAGGGCGGTCGTGACACTCAGTTTATATACCGTGGCCCGAACTTTGGAAGTTGGAACAATGCAGTCAAGTGGAGAGACACTGATAGTAACTGGAGGATTAGACTAGTAGCAAATCCCGTTATCACCAGGTCTAGGTTGAACACCGGTGGACCATCACACTTAAGTTCCGAAGGAGAGGAGGAGGCACTCCCGTTTGTCGAACCCAAGGAAAATCTTAAGCAGGAGGAAGAGTTTATTCCAATGGCAGAATTGTTAGATAATGATCCCGAGATTGGATCCCTCCACACCCACCTAGACGGCGAGCCATCTCAAGCCATTGTGGTGACCCCTGCTCAGTCAGGGATTGAGATAAAGAATAATGTGCTAGCTGTCATGCCACATTTTTATAGGAGAAGGGTGGAGAACCCTTACATATTCCTGCATGAGTTCTTCAAACTATATGGGATTCAGAAGCGCCCACTGGGATCCAGCGAGGATGACTATATGCTGCGTGCTATCCCTTTCGCATTACAAGGAGAGGCAGACACTTGGTTCATGAGGCTGCCCCTGAAATCCATAAGGACCTGGCCCGAGTTCCAACAAATTTTCTTGGATTACTTCTTTCCTTCCACAAAGACGAATGCTCTGAAGAAGGAGATACAGGGAGCTCGACAGGACAGCGAGGAGACCTTGAGTGAATACTGAGGAAGATACAAAGGGGTGCTCGATGTGTGCCTAAACAACCATATGGTGGAAGCCGGCGTTTACAATACTTTCTATGAAGGGCTAACCCCCGAGAGCAAGGATCTCATGAACTCTTCAAGCAGTGGCGATTTCTCTAAACTGAAGGTGAGCGAGGCCAAAAGAGTGTTGGATATACTGTTTAATGCCAAGAGGTCATATGATAATCCACGAACCACACTCTTGAGGCGAGTGCAGGTGAATACTTGCGCAGACACAATCGAGGAGAGAATGGAGGCACGCATGGACAAGCTGGAGAAGGCAATATTGGCCGCAATGGAGAAACAGAGTCAACCTGCCCCGCAGGAGAAAGTGAATGATGTGTCAAGCCTGGAGGGGATTTGTCCCAGCTACGCACCCCAAGGACAGCCTGATTATCAAGCTCAGCAAGTGCCGCCAGACATTGGAACCCCAATAGAGGCTCCATGGAGAGATCATCCAAATTTCAGATGGTCCGATCAGAACCAGAATCAGCCATCGCCATCTGCCATTACTTATCAGCAACCACCGGCGAGAACTTATCAACAGCCGTCGGCTATCAGTTATCCGCCGCAACAGGAAGAGCAATCTCAGTGGCAAAACCGGAACCATGAGGGGCAAAATAGCTGGAATAATAACAGGGGACAAGGAAATTAGCCGCACTGGCATGACCGAAATCAGAACAATCAGATGGGCAAAATTAGCCGCACTGGCATAACCGAAATCATAACCGAAGAGCAATCTCAGTGGCATAACCACATCAAAGAAGCTACCAACACCCGAACTCAAGCGCCCCACCACAGCAACAGGGAAGTCAAGGATCACATGGACACTTCCATCATGGGTCAGGATCTTTTTCCAACAATCAGTCAGGAGCAAGCTCAAGTCAGCCGACAGCCAAGCAACCTAAGGGCACAGAAGACCTGATTGGAGATTTGTTGAATTCTCAACAGCATATGCAGGGAAACATGCAAGCCAACAATGATATGGTGCACAGGTTGCAAGACGCCGAACTATATTACAAGGTGGCCATGGATAAGCTCACTAAATAGATCTCGCAGATGGCCACCACACTGAATGAGATACGCGAGCATAACGGTTGTTAAGGCTAATTTCATGCATAGGTCTAGGGCTTTAATTCGTGAAATTTCTGGGTCTAACACAAGTTTTAAGCCAGGTGTGTGAAGATTTTCGCCAGGTCCAGCAAAGGAGGGAGACAGTTGCATGGACCTAGGAAGAAGGCAAAAAAGTGGACATTATGCGGAAAAATTGCTCGACGGAGGAAGCCTCGGAGTTGAAGGGTAGAATAGAGATTTCTACGAAGACTCTAGAAGGTTATGTCCGCGTCTATAAAAGGGAGAAGCATGCACGCTGGAGGGATCTTCTCGGTTGGAGACCTCGCCAACAGCCTGTAGCTTAGTTCACTTTTTTCACACACTTGGGTTCTTTCGTGGGAAGTTCAGGGCGTTCTTGGGGTTCACTTCTAGCTTACATACTTTTCGATCTGGTTGTAACACCGTCCTTCTTGAGGGCGAATAAACAATTTAGTTTCCATTTTCGTTTCTGCTGCATTCACCGAGCTTCGCTGTTCGAAGCTCGGACCTCTTTGTTTTCTAGATATTTCGCTGTTTTTATGCAAGTTTCGTTTTCGCTTATGCCGATTGTGTGGATCTATGTTTGTTGATTATGTTTACTTGAATTCTGAGTTGGGTTGTTGGAGTTGGTTGTTTTTGAGGTTGTTTCCTGGATTATTGCAGGATCGAGGTTGGATCTGGGAGAATGGAGTTTGTTTGTGGATGAATCATTTTTTAACTTGCTGATGTTGTAGGATTGCCTGTGATTGTTGGTATTTGGAGTTGATTTGAGCAGATCAGTGAGAATTGGAGCTATGGAGTTGATGGTGCTGGGTGTTGACTTCGGATGGCTTGGATCCGGAGTGGATTAAGCATTCGACGTGAATCTGAGTCGTGTTGGTTTAATTTTATGCCTAGCTTACGAGTTTTCGTTTCATCTAGTTTAGTTTATGTAGATATGATGTACTTCCGATTCGTAGCAAGTTTCCGGCGTCCCGATTTCTATATTCTGTTCGAATCTAGGAGTGTGCTCTGTTTTCTTCATTTACGTTTCCGAGCTGGTTAGGAAACTGCATGAGTTTGTTAGTTGCAGCTTTTACCGTACTTGCTTTATTTGAATGTCATGGTCCCCACTTTTTAATTCTCTCTACCTAGTCATATTTAGTTAGTCATTTACACGGTCTAGTGAGTAATTGTTTCTTTCGGTGATGATGTCTGATTTGATAAGTGTTCGGTGTCCTACTGTAGTTTATGAGCAGAGGCTCAGGATCTACCTACTGGAGCAACTCGTCTGGGAGGAAGCACGGCCAGTTTAATTGGCGGGTTAAGGACAGAGCCTCTACTGTGACCACCAGATCAGGGTTCACCACAGGAGATCCGTTTCCGAGTGAATTCACTAGCGACGACTCTTGGACGTCATCAGGACGCGAAGATCCAGAATCTCCACCCGAATCAGAAACAGAGTCAGAAACAGGGGAAGTAGAGGAAATAATCATGGCGCAGGTAGTAGATCCAGATCCAGAGATCGGCTCTCTCACTGCCTATTTAGATGGAGAGCCAGCACAGGCCATAGTGATGAATCCACGCCAGAGAACTATTGAGATCAAGACAAACGTGCTCGGCATCTTGCCGACGTTCTCTGGGCGTAGAAATGAGTGTCCGTATGAATTCTTAAATGAATTCAGTAAGTTGTGTGGTATTCAGAAGAGGCCGAATGATGCAACAGAGGAGGATTATCGCCTATGTGCGATTCCGTTTACCTTGAAGGGGGAAGCTAACACGTGGTTATTAAGGTTGCCCCCGGATTCTATCCGCACATGGAGGAATTTCAAATTGGAGTTCCTAGATTATTTCTTCCCATCCAACAAAACGAATGCACTGAAGAAAGAAATATAAGAGTGTAAGCAGGATTACGACGAATCCTTGAGTCAGTATTGGTCGAGATTTAAGGGGTTATTGGATGCATGCCCGAACCACTGAATGATAGAGGCAGAGACCTACTCTCTGTTTTACGAAGGAGAGACTCCTGAGTCAAAGGACTTAATGAATTCCTCGAGTGGGGAGAATTTCACAAGAAAGAGGGGAAGTGAAGCAAGGGAAATCCTGGGGAAGTTGATCGATGCCAAGAAGGCGTACGGTAACCGTAGGAATGCTGTGAGAAGAGGGTCGGTGCATGCCGTAAAAGAGCAAGAAGATGATAAAGTGGAGGCAAGGATTGATAGGCTCGAGAAGGCTCTTTTGAACGCAATTGAGAAGGCGAATCCACTGACTTCACAAGGGAAGGAGAAATCTCCTGGTCCAGGAGATAGTCAAATTCAGCAATATTACGGGACACAGGAAGGAGATTATCAGGCCCAGGTCAATGCAATGGGAAGTTGGAATCCCGATGGGAGCTGGAATCCAGGAAGACAGAGAGATGTACCTTGGAGGAATCATCCGAATTTCAGATGGACTGACAATGAGCAGAATCAGCCAGCACCACAACAAAGTCAGCAGTTTGTACCTCAGCCCGAAAGGCAAGGTAACTGGTCAGGAAGGAATCAAGAAGGGCAGGGCAGCTGGATCAATCGGAACCAAGGAGACCACCAAAGCTGGGGGAATAGAAATCAGAATAATCAAGGGAACTCTTATGTGCCACCGCACCAAAGGAATTTTCAGAATAATTACCAGGGGCAAGGAAATCAATACAACAACTCTTCAGGCGGTCAAGGAAATGCTCGTCAGAATCCAGCGAGTGGACCGACTCTGAGCATAGGGCCAGGGCCCAGTCAACCACTAAAGTCACCAAAGAGTATCGATGATATGGTGCACGACCTCGTCAGTTCTCAGCAACATATGCAAGGCAACCTGCAATCGAACAATGACGTAGTGCATAAGCTTCAAGATGCTCAACAGGAGCAAAAGGCAGCCACGGATATGCTGGCTAAACAATTTTCCCAGATAGCCACTTCTTTGAGTGATATGAGGGGAAACGAGGGAAAGATTCCCGCCTCAGTAAGGCCACCAGATAGGGCGAATATAAGTCAGGTTACCTTGAGATCCAGGAAGGCATATGATGGGCCAGTATTAAGAACGAAGGAAGCGATAAGCCCCAAGGAAGGTAAGGAAGAGGATACAATTCCTAGGACTAGGGACTCGGAAGGAGAAAGTTCCTTGGTCAAGGATGACCTTAAGATAAGAGATTTGGAGAAACCCTTGCCTAAGTCAACTGAACCATTCTTCCTCGATCCAGAACCAGTGTTTGAGAACGAGGCAGTAAGGGAGGAGACTGGAGAATTCTCAGCCGCCAGCTCTACAGGAGCAGGAAAACGACTGAAGCCTTTCCCAAGCCGGGGGGAAGCCAAGAAGAAGAAGGATGAGCCGGTGGATTTCATGGACATCTTTGGGAAACTAGATATTAATCTACCATTTCTGCAAGTCTTGAAATTGCCGGTGTTTAGCAAGTTCATCAAGGAATTTATAGCTGGAAAGGCTAGACCCAGTGGGAAAATTTTGATAGGCGAGAATGTCTCGGCAGTGATTCAAAAGCGGAGGATGCCTTAGAAATGCAATGATCCAGGTATGTTTACCTTACCCATCTCTATTGGTGACGTGAAAATCGAGCATGCTATGTGTGATTTGGGTGCGTCGACAAATGTGTTACCACTGTCTATATACATGAAGTTAGTAGGGGTAGGCATGGTGAACACGAGAGTTGTGATCCAATTGGCAGACAGGTCATGCATTTGTCCTGAAGGTGTGCTTGAGAATGTGATAGTAAAGGTACATGATTTCTTGTACCCAGCTGATTTCCATGTGATTAGGATGAGTGATGATGAGTCTGCAGAGTCTGGCGGAGTACTTCTAGGGAGACCTTTCTTACGCACCGCTAAAACCATCATTGATGTTTTTGACGGTACTATCTGCCTTGATTACAATGGGGAGAAATATACATTCAGCATAGATGAGGCAATGAAAAGACCTCTTGACGTTGAAAATTTGCATGCTATAGATGTTATTAACCCCTTGGTCCAGGAATATCTTGAGACAGAGTTAATGCAGGAGCAGATCGAGAATTCTAGGATGAGTCATGCCATTGATAGAGAAGTAGCCAGTTGGTGTCAAGCAATGAACACAAATGAGTTATCAGATGAGGAACTAGCGGAAGCAATCCTGGAATTCTGTGCAAATCCGGAGCTAGCTAGGTCAAGGAAAACACCTTATGTGGCGAGCATGAACAGTTCTACTGAGTCTAATAAGGGAATGAAAACAGAAAAAAATCCCTTGCCCCAGGAAAAAGATGTTCCCAAGAAAGAATTGAAAACACTTCCACCTGGACTCAAGTATGCTTATCTGGAGGAGGACGAAAACTTCCCGGTGATTATTAACAGCAGCTTGATCGAGGGACAAGAAGAGGAACTGCTGAATGTAATCAGGAGAAACAAGAAAGCCATTGGGTGGACGCTCTCTGACTTGGTTGGAATCAGTCCAGATATGTGCATGCATCACATTCGTTTAGAAGAAGGAGCAAAGGCCTGTAGGGATCCGCAACGCAAGTTGAATCCGAACATGAGGGAAGAAGTGCTAAAGGAAGTATTGAAGCTGCTATCCCTAGGAATCATATATTCCATACCAGACAGCGAATGGGTTAGTCCCGTACATATGGTACCAAAGAAGTCAGGAATACAGGTAGTTAAAATCGATAAGAATGAGTTGGTCCCCACTCGACTTGTTACTAGGTGGAGGATGTGTATCTACTACCGGAAGCTGAACGAGGCTACTAAGAAGGATCACTTACCGTTACCTTTCATTGACCAGATGTTGGAGAGACTGGCGGGTAAGCAATATTTCTGTTTCCTGGACGGATATAGTGGGTATATTCAAATCTATGTGGATCCCGAGGATCAAGAGAAGACAACTTTCACGTGTCCCTTTGGAACGTATGCTTATAGGAGGATGCCGTTTGGTCTCTGCAATGCACCAGGGACTTTTCAGCGGTGTATGATGAGTATTTTCTCGGATCTCCTAGAGGATTGCATTGAGATTTTCATGGACGACTTCACGGTGTACAGGAATTCATTTGACTCGTGTTTGGCGAGTTTGGATATAGTGCTGAGGAGGTGCCAGGAAAAGCATTTGGTTTTGAATTTCGAGAAATGCCACTTTATGGTCCCTGAAGGAATTGTCCTAGGGCATGTGGTATCGGAAAAGAGGCATACAGGTAGATCAAGCAAAAATCAATGTCATCTCAAAACTGCCTTACCCGACGAATCAGAAAGAGGTGAGAGGATTCCTAGGGCATGTAGGATTTTATAGGAGGTTTATAAAGGATTTCGCAAAGATTGCTCAACCACTCACTCACTTATTGCATAACGACGTGGAGTTTGTGTTCGATGAGGAGTGCAAAAAGGCTTTTCAGTTGTTGAAAGATAGACTAGTATCTTCCCCCATTGTTAGCGTGCCCGACTGGAATCTACCCTTTGAAATTATGTGTGACGCAAGCGACTATGCCGTGGGAGCGGTGCTAGGTCAAAGAATTAATGGAAAAAGCTATGTGATCTTTTATGCATCCAAAACACTGAATCAAGCTCAGAAGAATTATGACACCACCGAAAAAGAAATGCTGGCGGTAGTATACTCATTTGAGAAATTTCGCCCGTACTTGCTGGGGTCGAAGGTGATCGTTTTCACAGACCACGCAGCTATTAAGTACTTGCTGGCGAAGAAGGAGTCTAAACCAAGATTAATCCGTTGGGTATTACTTTTACAAGAATTTGATTGGGAAGTTAAGGACAAGAAAGGAACTGAGAACAAGGTGGCTGACCACCTAAGTCGTATTTTTCAAGGGGAGACCGAGGAAGCAATTCTAGATGCATTCCCCGAGGAACATTTGTATTATCTGGAAGAATTTCCTAGACCCATCAATTGGGAAAAGCTCATGGCATTAATAGGTCCAGGGGATACCGAGAAAGGGAAATGTCAGACAAATAGTGAGCCATGGTTCGCGGACCTGGCAAATTACTTAGTCACTGGAGAGGTGCCCAGTTCCCAAGTAATCTCCCGGGCCCAGAAGATGAAATTGAAGAGCGAGGCTAAGTACTATTTCTGGGATGACCCGTATTTGTGGCGAATGGGAGCCGATCAAGTAATCCGGAGGTGTATCCCGGAGTGGGAACAGAGGGACGTGCTGAATCATTGCCATGCCCTAGCGTGTGGAGGTCACTTTGGACCTAGGAAGACCGCAAGGAAGGTGTTGGACAGTGGGTTTTACTGGCCTACGTTGAATAAGGATGCTTTTGAATTCTGTCAGAACTGTGTGAGGTGTCAACAGACCGGGGGAATCTCCAGGAGGGACGAAATGCCACAAGTTCCGATAATTGTATGTGAGATCTTCGATGTCTGGGGGATGGACTTCATGGGTCCATTTCCGTCTTCATACGGGAACACCTACATACTTGTGGCAGTGGATTATGTTTCGAAGTGGATAGAGGCAAAAGCAACCACATCGTGTGAAGCTAAAGAGGTAGCGAAGTTCCTTAGAGCTAATATTTTCAACAGGTACGGAGTGCCCAGAGCTATAATATCTGACAATGGGATGCATTTCCGCAACCGGACTATTGAAGCTCTAATGAGAAAGTACGGAGTTCACCATCGCCTTTCCACATCATATCATCCTTAGTCCAACGGCCAAGCAGAAATATCAAACAGAGAAATCAAGGCGATCCTGGAAAAGACGGTGAATCCGTCGAGGAAAGATTGGAGCAAGAGAATTGATGATGCATTATGGGCATATAGAACAGCGTATAAAACGCCCATTGGAATGTCTCCTTACAGGTTAGTATTTGGCAAGATGTGTCACTTGCCGGTGGAAATTGAGCACAGGGCATACTGGAAGGTCAAGGAGACTAATATGAATCCTCGAGCTTGTGAGGGAGAGAGGAAACTGCAGCTCCAGGAGTTGGAAGAATTACGACTTGAGTCTTACGAGTCAGCAATGTGGTACAAGGAAAAGACCAAGTTGTGGCATGATAAAAATCTCCGGACCAAGGAACTGCAAGCTGGGCAGAAGGTTCTCCTGTTCTAGTCCCGGCTCAAGTTAATGCCCGGAAAGTTAAAGTCCAAATGGATTGGGCCATACACTGTTGTGAGTCTGCGTGCAAATGGAGCAGTAGAGATCCAGGGAAGTTCTTCAAACTCTACTCCCTTCCTTGTCAATGGTCATCGTCTGAAGGTGTTTAGGGATGCCTCGGAGATGTGTGTAGTGGACGAAGTGCCGCTACACGCATTTCTTGATATCCGCAAACGGGTCTAGGAAGGAAGTGTTCTTAAAGATTTCCTGGGTCGAGTGACTGAAAAGTTTTTATACCCTGACCCGGGGAATCTTGAGAACACTTGAAAGAAATTTGTAAATATTTAATCGCTCTTCGTAAATCAAGAAAAAACCCAAACAAAACAGAAAAAAAATAATCTTCCAAAAATATTTTCGAAATGCCAGACTCTTTAGGAATGTTTTTGATACTGTCATACCCTAGAACCGAGGAGTCTGGCGTTTCAGTTTTTTTAATGTTTTTTCCTAAGTACGGTTTTGCAGAAGGAATTTGCTAGGGCAAGGAGTTGAGAAGCAAAATTTTTGAGAGGGAGTTGGCACCGGTTCGAATTTCAAAGGACGCCTTCTGCAACCGCTTGCAAACCGTCCTCTCCCATACCTATCGGTTGATAACCATGTTCTCTTTTCATTTTTCCTTACTCACTCTCTCTCTACATACAAAATTCCCCAAATATTTCTCTCTAGGTTTTCTTTCTCTAACCCTAATCAAAGAAATATCTGTCCAAGTTTTTGTCAAAGATTTCTACAGAATTCTTCATGGATAGCAAGCGGAGTACCGGAAACACTTCAGGATCCGCCGATTCAAGTGCGGCGGCGTATATGGCGGATATACTACAAAAATTTGGGGGGCCAGAAAAGGCGATGGAGGCGTTTGCCATGTTCGCGACAGTAATGGGGAAATCTGCACCAGCCGTTTCTACATCTGCCGTATCACAACCAGAAACTTCAGGGGGCTCAACACCCAAACCGGTGGCTGCCGCAGAACCCACCACCGCTGTACCAGAAGAAGCCGTCACTGTTCAAGAACCAACCGCCGCAGACACTCGCGAAGAAGAAGCAGATATGACCGCGGGGTTGGAGTTGTTGGCCGTAAGTGATCCTAGGTTAGGCTCTGTCACTGAGGAGGTAAATCCTGTGTTTGCCGCCATGGATTTTGTTGAGAGAAACACCCTGCCTGAATCTGTGGGGGTGGATCTTTCTACTGTTACTGATAGCCGTGCACAAGGGGAAACCCTTGTTTTGAAAGAGTTTACAGAGGGGGAAACCCCTGTTTCGGAGGTGTTCGTCGAGGGGGAAACCCCAGGAATGGTTGAGGGCGCTGAAGCCCAATTTGTTAAGAGAAGTCCGGTTGGGGTAGAAACCCCTATTTACATCGAGGGGGCAACCCCATTGATTGAGAAGGAAGTTGACCTCGCATCTGGCGAGGCACAGGAACCCGTCAACGACGGGATGACTCTAATGGTGGATCTGACTGTTGTCCCCGATGAGACCGGTTCACCGGTAAACGCAAGGGAAGCAAGGGAAGCAAGGAGGCAGGCTCGTCAGAGTCTGTTTGATGAGATAGATGAAACCGTCCAGCAGACGGAGGAGGACATGCTGGGTCGAGAGGCCACAACACCTGAGCAGGCAGATTCTCCCAGACTGACGAAAGGAAGGAGAAGCCAGAATCACCGGCAAGAAAGAAAGCTAAAGTGACCCAACAGGCCGTGCCGCCCAAGTCTGGCTCCCGAGGGGGCCAGACCCCGAATTAATTTCCCCAACCTAAGTAACTTTTACTTTTCGTCTTTTATTGCTTTCTGTTTCTGTTTTTTTGTTTGTTTTAATGTTTTGTGCCAGCATGCTTGTTCTGTACATATGTGTTGCTACTTTCCACACTTAGCCCAATTTCTGGTCTAAGTGTGAGAAGGGGTTGAGCTGTTTTGCATGTTTGGTTTTGGTTGTTGTGCTTTCTCCCACTTAGCCAGGTGTACGGTCTAAGTGTGAGAAGTTGTTGTTTTGGCACGTTGTTTGTTTGTTCGGTGTTCTGTTTTATATGTTTGTACTTCCCTATTTCCCCCTTTCACTAGGATAGCTTGGGGACAAGCTTGAGTGAAGTGGGAGGGGGAGGGAATAGGTGCAGTTTGTGACTGTGAGTCTTATAGTTTTTTTAGTTTTGTCTGTGTGTTACGTGTTGCATGAGCTAGTGGATACAATAAGGCAGAAACATTCCCTTAGTAAGAGCGATTGAAGATAGGATACACGTCAACTTTGATGCCCTCTTCCTTAATAAACTAAAAGCGGTTTGGATGAAGTGAGGACGATAGAAGATACCTTAGATGACCTAGCTGTGCAACCTTACTATAAAGAGAGTTATAAGCCTAAACACTTTGAGCTAACTTGTAAAAAAATGGGCAGCCACTTGATGCTTAGGGAGTAGAGTATAAAGGGAAAAAAAGAGAAAATGAGGTATAAGCTGGACGAAGTCCAGGAAAAAAAAGAGAAAAGGAGGTATAAGCTGGACGAAGTCCAGGGGAAAAAAAGAGAAAAGGAGGTATAAGCTGGACGAAGTCCAGGGAAAAAACTGGTGGTATAAGCTGGAGGAAGTCCAGGGGGAAAATAAAAAGAGGAAAAAGAAGCTTAATTATCTAAGGGCAGGAAGTAAAAATTACCTGACCGAGGAAATATTTGCCTGACCCAGAAAAGAGGGGAGATGATAAAAAGGAGAAACTCTCATAACCCAACGCATCAGTGGTGTGTCATTGGCTTAAGAGTGAATCGATCCTAACGTCCCTGGTGAGGAACGAGTGATCGAGCGAACCTAACCGCTAGGAAATCCATAGGTTTCTTGACAAACTGACGAACCGTTTGGGTTGACGAAGGAAGAAGGAGGATTTGGAGACTGTAGACGATCAGAGAGAACTTAAGCTTGTGGGGACAGTCGCCTAAAAGTTGAAACTAGTGCATGTTTATGTGTGTGTTTTGTGTTCTTTGTGTGTTATTTTCTTTTCCGAGTCTGTAAGTTTTCTACGTCTAGGTTTTTGTTTTTTTAGATCTTGTTTGTAGAGTCATTCTTGGGAACCGTGCATTGAAATTTGCCTTATTTCATTTTCTTATCTTTCATACTTGAGGACAAGCATGGTTTAAGTGTGACCAGTTTGATAAGGCTAATTTCATGCATAGGTCTAGGGCTTTAATTCGTGAAATTTCTGGGTCTAACAGACGTTTTAAGCCAGGTGTGTGAAGATTTTCGCCAGGTCCAGCAAAGGAGGGAGACAGTTGCATGGACCTAGGAAGAAGGCGAAAAAGTGGACATTATGCGGAAAAATTGCTCGACGGAGGAAGCCTCGGAGTTGAAGGGTAGAATAGAGATTTCTACGAAGACTCTAAAAGGTTATGTCCGAGTCTATAAAAGGGAGAAGCATGCACGCTGGAGGGATCTTCTCGGTTGGAGACCTCGCCAACAGCCTGTAGCTTAGTTCACTTTTTTCACACACTTGGGTTCTTTTGTGGGAAGTTAAGGGCGTTCTTGGGGTTCACTTCTAGCTTACATACTTTTCGATCTGGTTGTAACACCGTCCTTCTTGAGGGCGAAGAAACAATTTATTTTCCATTTTCGTTTCTGCTGCATTCACCGAGCTTCGCTGTTCGAAGCTCGGACCTCTTTGTTTTCTGGATATTTCGCTATTTTTATGCAAGTTTCATTTTCGCTTATGCCGATTGTGTGGATCTATGTTTGTTGATTATGTTTACTTGAATTCTGAGTTGGGTTGTTGGAGTTGGTTGTTTTCGAGGTTGTTTTCTAGATTATTGCAGGTTCGAGGTTGGATCTGGGAGAATGGAGTTTGTTTGTGGATGAATCGTTTTTTAACTTGCTGATGTTGTAGGATTGTCTGTGATTGTTGGTATTTGGAGTTGATTTGAGCAGATCTGTGAGAATCGGAGCTATGGAGTTGATTGTGCTGGGTGTTAACTTCGGATGGCTTGGATCCGGAGTGGATTAAGTATTCGACGTGAATCTGAGTCGTGTTGGTTTAATTTTATGCCTAGCTTACGAGTTTTCGTTTCATCTAGTTTAGTTTATCTAGATCTGATGTACTTCCGATTCGTAGCAAGTTTCCGGCGTCCCGATTTCTATATTCTGTTCGAATCTAGGAGTGTGCTCTGTTTTCTTCATTTACGTTTCCGAGCTGGTTAGGAAACTGCATGAGTTTGTTAGTTGCAGCTTTTACCGTACTTGCTTTATTTGAATGTCATGGTCCCCACTTTTTAATTCTCTCTGCCTAGTCATATTTAGTTAGTCATTTACACGGTCTAGTGAGTAATTGTTTCTTTCGGTGATGATGTCTGATTTGATAAGTGTTCGGTGTCCTAGGTCTAGCATTTAAATTCCGTGCCTAGGTCTAGTGGTAGTTTAAGCCTCAACCCTTTTGCGTGGCAGCAGCCGCTTGTTTCCAGAGTCTCTAAGCACTACTTCACGAATCCATCTTCGTGGGATCGACCCCACTTCCCTATACTAATTTAATAGTAAATTTGGGTTGAGGGATTAATTTTTGAAGGAGAGTCGAGTGTGTTCAACGACAAAAATACTCTGTGTTCCTTGGGTTCCTGGACCTAGTGATCCAGTGGATTTAAGAAGCGCGGTGTATTGACCGAGCAATTGCATTGGTTTTTCCCTGCATGCACAACAAAAAAAACACACTAAGAACTGCAAAGCTTCAACGGTCAACTTCCTGCCACTGTTAAGATGCCAGACAGACGAAATATTAGTAAGACTACCGAACCCATCCGGAGATCAGATAAAGAAAGTGAGGAATTAACCCAAGGGAAGGCTGGGACAGAGGCCCCCTTAGACGAGGTGAGAAAGCCGTTGCCTCAGTTCGCTGAACCAATGCCTTGATGAGGCTCGTTTCATGCATGTGTTCTGTGGTGAAACTACATCAAATTCTATAAAATAACATCTAATTTTGAGCCAGGTGTGTCTGTAAGTCCACCATGTTCAGAAACTGAGTTGATCAACTGGGCGGACGAATGGATCAGGAGAAGGAGCCAAATTGCTGCACAAATGGATCAAGTTGAAGCAAATGACACGCAGCGGAGCACCCAATCAGAAGACAGATGCGTCACACTGGAAAAATCCTCAAGGGAAAAGGGTAATGATGACCTCTCAAAGAAAAAATGCCCTAAGCATCTAGACCTCACGCCTTCCTATAAATGTACATAGAGAAGGAGGAAGGAGGGAGCTTCAATTGGTGTCACTCATTAGTTTTCAGTTCTCTTATAGAGTTAGAATTGGGAGGCCCAAACACTTCATCTTCATGTTTTGCACACACACTTGGTCCTATTCTAGTTTAGTCTAGTTTTGTTGGCAATTGGTGGTAGTTTTCTGCACTGTTATCATTCCGTTCTTGCTATTCCACTTCGAGAAGAAGTGATGAAATAATTTCCTGCTTTCATAGTTTATTTTCAGTTCACTTTTGGATGTTATCGACTTTTGATATTTTGATTTGGTAGATTTGAAGTTATGTTTTCATTTCCAGCTGAGGTGTTCTGTTTCACGCATGATACTTCTGATCTGCCTTCGATTTCTGTTTTCCTACTCATGTCTTCACTAAGAATGCTTCGTTGTGCTTTGATTGAGTCAGATCTGATGTTTTATATATCTGAGTTGCCTTAGGATGTTTAGATCTGGGTGTTTATGTTTCATTTCTGCATGATTATGGGTTAGTTTCTAGTTTACGCAGTCGCAGTTTAGATCTTAGGAGTGGATTCAATTCTATGATTGTTTTGATATCTCTTCTTCCGTAGCATTTTCAGATTTGTTCTTGCTCTGTTTTTCATGTTGATTCTGTGAAGAAGATGAAGTTGTTAAAAAATATTTACTTTATCGTACACCTTGCAGGGGACTGACAGTCCCGTTTATTCTGTTTATCCATTTCTGGAAAGTTCAGTTAAGTTGATCAGGTAAACTAGTTAAGCTTTTATGAGTTGATCAGTTAAGTAGTTTTAATTTCTCAAGTCGAGTAGTTAACTCTACCCACCCATAGAAAGCGTGGCAGCAGCCATTCCCATTCCATGTCTCACAAGCAAATGTTAAAAGCATCATCTTTGTGGGATCGATCCTTGCTTCCCTATACTAGTTAATAGTATTGTGGGTTAAGGTTTTGAAAACACGCTTTCGAGTTCTTCTTTTCATCTCACTCGAGTAGGAGTAGGTCGAGTTGATTAGGCCAAGTCTTTAACGGATCCACTAACATGTTCTCACAGGTAGAAGGGGACACAATTGGCTAGCCGGATCAGATTGAGAATCCAACTTGAGCAAGCCCGAATAACTGTCTTCAAATGGCGCCGTTGCCGGGGATGATGGCGCTTACCCTACATTTGTTGTAAGATACTTTGGGTGTAAATATTTTTAATATTTTCAATTTCTTTTTTTGATTTCAGTAAAGAGACAGTTCTGGGCGACAACAGTAGATAATCAATATCCATGTCTATGTGGATCAGGCGTTTTTCCCTGCTGGTGTGAACCGAAGGGACTGTTGGATTAAGCTAGCACCTAGATGAGCGGAGCATCTCATATTACCATGGAAAAAAAGTTGTTTTCACATCTAACTCTTCCAACTCCAAATCATACAAGGCAACTAGAGCAAGTAATTCACAAATTGAAGAATGACGAACAACAGGAAAGAATACTTCATTAAAGTCGATACCTTCCTGTTGATCAAATCCTCTTAAAACAAATCTTGCTTTGTACCTTTCATTCTCAACACCGGGGATGCCTTCTTTTTTCTTGAAGATCCACTTGCAACTAATGACTTGTTTGCCTTCCGGCAACTCCACCAAATCCCTTGTTTCATTTTTTAGAATACTCTTGACTTATTCTTGCATAGCAACAATCCACTTTGATGAGTTGTCATTGGAGATAGCTTCAGAATAATTCTTGGGTTCATCGTCTTCGCCAATCTCTTGTGCAACAATCAATGCATAAGCAATGATGGAAGATTCTTTGATGAGTCTTTGAGTCGGCTCTCCGGGTCTTTGTTGTGGAAGTTCTTGAGCCATAGACAACGGATGTGGTAAACCTCGACGTTGAGGTGGATCTTGTTGTGGACTCATTTCCGTTGTTCAGCAATGACTTCATCTTCTTAAGCCATAACCTATGAAAATGCATTTCTTAGCACGAGGTCCCAATTTTCCCTCATTCACAAGAGAATAAATAGGACATCCGAATATTCTAAAATTAGAATAATCAACAGGGTTACCTGACCAAACTTCTTCTGAAATTTTGCATTCGAGTGATCGATTTGGTAAGCAGTTTACCAAGTAGCACACAAAATTCTTTCCCCAAAGTAGAATGGGAGAGCATGCAACGAACTTTCTCCAAGATAGTTCTGTTCATCCTTTCCGCAACTTCGTTTTATTGTTGAGTTCCTAGAATGGGAAAATGCCTAGAAATACTGTATTTCTTGCAGAAATCATTCAACTCATTTGAACAAAACTCGAGGCCAGTTGATTTTCTTGTCTGGTTCTCAATCAATAATTTCCACTCTATAAAAGTGGAAAATGCTTCATTCTTTTGCTTGAGAAAATAGACCCAGAGTTTACGTGAGAAATCATCAATAAATGTCAACATATAGTGACATTTACCTTTGGAGGGAACTCTCGATGGACCCCAAAGATCTTAATGGATGTAATTCAAAGTACCTTTGGTTCTGTGAATGGCTTTTGAAAAACTAACCTCTTTTGCTTACCAAAAATGCAATGTTTGTAGAAATCGACCTTGTCGGTACAATGGTTACCAAGATAGCCATTCTTCTTGAGAATCTGGATTCCATTCTCACTCATGTGGACCAATCTAAAATGCCACAACTTGGTACTGTCTTTGTTGGATGAGGCGACGGCTGCAGTACCTAAGTTGAACCCTGCAGCAAATACAAACTACCAGATAGAATTGCCTTTAGTGACACAAGAGCTCCTGTGGACAATTTTATAACTCCACCTTCAACTCTACACCCTTGAGATTCAAGAGTGTCTAGGGAAATGAGATTTCGTTTCAAATCAGGGACATGTCTGCACCGGTCAAGGTTTTAACAACTCTATTGTGTGTATTGATTCTAATTGTACCTTTGTCGACAATTTGCAATGAGCAACGTTGCCCATTAAGACAAGACTACCATTAACAGATTCATAGGTGGAACCAGTCTCTATTAGGGGACATGTGAAATGTACAACCAGAATCAAGAACCTAGTCATTTTATATGTGCATGTGTTGTATAGTATATAATATGTGTATTTTGTGTTAGTATATGTAGTGTGTGAACTCAAACCAAAATCAGAGATCTTCAGATTCTCATTCTCGTCCAACAATATGTTTTCCGGCTTCAAACCCCATTGGCAGACGCCCCTGCTATGGCAGAAAGTCGACCGCATTTATCAACTGGTGGAAATATTTTCGTTCTAGGTCTTCCTTTAGCTTCCCTTTGGCTACCTTGTTGAATTACTCGCCTCCTTTAGCGTATTCCATCACAAAGTAGATCTTCGTCTTTGTAGCCATGACCTAGTAAAGATGAATAATGTAAGGATGCCAGACCAATCTTATCCTTGTCTATCACTTTAACGGCCACACCCTGCTCGGATTGTAGACTCCTCGTGTAATAAACTTTTCCGAATTTGCCTTGACCTAATAGCCTTCCTAACTCATATTTATGCATCAACACATTACTCTTGCTATCCTAAAAAATCGAAGAAAAACGCTATAAGAAACTAATCCCTCTTCGTCTCAGAAGTATTAAAAATGAAGCCCACCCAAGATTCCAATCGAAGAAGATGGGAGTTTAGGAGTTGACAACAATCCTAAATAAAAACCACGCGGGCTGTATACTCTATCTTCTCCACACCCATCCATGTTAAAAAATGGCAACTTATGTAAGGCCAAAACTTTGTGATCCTTAGAAATACAACTCTAGCTTTGCAAGAACATTTTTCAGCATATGTGGACTACTCTCTTCTGAAGACCAATAAGGAAGAAGCTAAAATGTTCGGTGATAACTTTGCTACTTGTTTTTCTATTGCTGGGACTGGATTTCAGGTCGAGCACGGGGTCCTTGGGGAACCTGACCGTATACGATGTACGTATAATGGACTTCCCCAAGGAATCCAAGCAGGTCCCTATTAGATCAAGTTGGGGGTCCTTGTAGCTAATGTATCGGTGAGCGATTCCAGCAGCCCATAACTGCCAATCCACTGGTAGTAGAATGATCAATCGATAAATTCCATCAAAGCCTGTTACTCCGTACTGATGGGCATCGACCCACAATCGGTGATAGTGTGAAAGGAATTCCCCTAAATCATCATTTGGACTAGGAGCGCAGTTCCGGTATCTTGCGATCACACGGGCAGCTCGTGCGATGATACGTTTTCGTTCAGTGCTTTCCTTACCAGTTATCTGTAGAAAACACTCGTTCACCATATATTGCATATAGAATAAATCTAAGAGGGCTTAGATTCTTAATCATTTATTATATTCAAGCATCGAAAAATGTTTGGGTGTATCATATGTGGTATTTGCATTTAGATAATAGTCGATTTGAAGTATTCATATGGCTAGAATACTTGTCACGACCACAACTCCCTAGTCAAAGAAAGTGTAGCTATTTCGCGACTAATTTACTAAATGGTCTCAAACACAGCATAGAAAATGGATAATCAATCAAGAGAAGCATTGTCTAGTTATGATAAAGAATACAACCATTCTGAATCAGAGTACTTGGGACATAGTCTTTACTTAATAAGAGTCTAGATTCACGCAACGGAAGAGTACCAAGACGAATGTAATATGTATGGAGACATACTACATGATGTGTAATTTTAGGTCTTTTTAAATCAGAATAGATAGGCACACAAGTTCACAAAATTATCCCTAATATTACCACTTCACTGCAAGAGTACAGCTTCGTATGTAGTAATTTATGGTGTCGATCCACAGGGAAGGTAAGTTTGTTTAACTCCAAATAAATAAAAATAACAGCAAAGAAGAATGTTTTTGTTTGAAGTTTGTTTACTGAAAATAATGAAAAATAAAGTTGAATTCAAATGAACACAAGTGAGACAATTGCTACTCCAAACACTTGTAAACAAGACACGGATTAATCTTATGCATTCAATTCTATCTCATACGTTCGGGATAATTTAAAATTATTCACCGTGCAAGCACTAAACATGCTAAGCATCAACTAGTCAAAGAATAGCTAAACACTTACTCTTTAAACCAAATTCAATAATCCTAAGAACCCTACGGAAGCGCGAGATTCAAAGTACAATTGTGGAGGGTCTACTACGATCTGGTAGTAGCGTGGTTTCACACGGAGTAAGCAAGTGTGCACAGAGAAAACTAATGCAAGTTCTTAGTCAAGACTCCACGCTCCTTAAATCCACTGGATCACCAGGTCCAGGAACTCAAGAGAACACATAGTGTTTTTGTCGTTGGACACACTCGACTCCCCTTCAAAAATAAATCCCTCAACCCGAATACTATAAATTAGCATAGGGAAGCGGGGTCGATCCCACCAAGATGGATTCGTGAAGTAGTGCTTAGAGACTCTGGAAACAAGCGGCTGCTGCCACGCAAAAGGGTTGAGAATTTTAACTACCTCTAGATCTAGGCACGAAATGTAAATGCTAGACCTAAGACACAGAAAATGTAATAAAATCAGACTTCAACACTGAGAGACACATTTTACTTCCTAGATTAAGTAAACGACTAACTAACTAACTATGACAGGAAAAATAAAACAGTGGGGACCATGGCTCCAAATCTAGCAAGTAAGGCTAAAGCTGCAAATAACAAACTCATGCTCCAGCTAACAACGACATGCAATTTCCTAACCGATTCAAGCACGCAAATGGAGAAAACAAAGCATATATCTATATTCAAACAGAATATAGAAATTGGGATACCGGAAACTTGCTATGAACCGGAAATACATCAGATCTACGTAAACTAGGCGAAATGAAATGAAGACACGTAAACTAGGCATAAGATTAAATAAATCTTGTTCAGATTCACGTCGGGTGCTTAATCCACTCCGGATCCAACCGATCCGAACCCAACAACAGACACAATCGACTCCATAACTCCGGTTTTCACAGATCTGCTCCGATCAACTCCAAATTCAAACAATCACAGACAACTCCACAACTCCAGTGAACTCAACCCTCCGATTCATCCACAAACAGACTCCGATCACCCAGATCCAACCACAAACCTGCATAAATTCAGAAAACAACTGTGAAACGCACCCAGTTTGAACAATCCAACTCCAAAATTCCGGAAATCAACATGACAGACGTAACAGAAAATCAAACTTGCATTAAAATAAGAGAATATTTGGCAAAAGCAAACAGAGGTCCGAGCTTCGAACAGTGAAGCTCGGCAAAATCAGCAAAGTATGAAAGCGGAAATTAAATTGTTTCTTCGCCCCCACTGAAGGACGGTGTTACAACCCAATCGAAAATATATGAAAGCTCGAGTAAACCCCAGTGCATGACCCCCCTGAATCTTCCCACAAAAAAAACCCAAGTGTGTGAAAAGTGAACTAAGCTACAGGCTGTTAGCGAGGTCTCCAACCGAGAAGATCCCTCCAGCGTTCATGCTTCTGCCTTTTATAGACGCGGACATAGCCTTCTAGAGTCTTCGTAGAAATCTCTATTCTACCCTTCACCTCCGAGGCTTCCTCCGTCAAGCAATTTTCCGCATAATGTCTACTCATTCGCCTATTTCCTAGGTCCACGCAACTGTCTTCCTCCTTTCCTGGACCTGGCGAAAATCTTCACACACCTGGCTTAAAACGTGCGTTAGACCCAGAAATTTTACGAATTAAAACCCTAGACCTATGCATGAAATTAGCCTTATCAAACTGCTCACACTTAAACCATGCTTGTCCTCAAGTATGAAAGACAAGAAAAAGAAGTAAGGCGAATTTCTATGCACGGTTCCCAACAACAACTCTACAAACAAGGTACTAACACAAAAACAGACTCCCAAACCTAGACAACTACAGACTCAGAAAAGAAAAGAACACACAAAGAACACAAAACACAACAAATAAGCATGCACTAGTTTCAACTTTTAGGCGACTGTCCCCACAAGCTTAAGTTCTCTCTGATCGTCTACAGTCTTCAAATCCTCCTTCTTCCTTCGTCGACCTAAACGATCCGTCAGTTTGTCAAGAAACCTATGGATTTCCTAGCGGTTAGGTTCGCTCGACCACTCATTCCTTACCAGGGATGTTAGGATCAAAACGCTCCAAAGTTAAAGTTACACCACTCATTCCTAGCGGTTAGGTTTGTTGGGTTATGAGAGTTTCTCCTTTCTATCATCTCCTTTTTCCCTATCCTTTTTTTTATTCCTGGGTCAGGTAATTTTTTTTTTACTTCCTGCCCTTAGGTAGTTAACTGTCTTTTTCTTTTCTTTTTCCCAATTTCCCCCTGGACTAGCTTATACCTCCGAATTTTATTTTATTTCTCCCCTGGACTTCGTCCAGCTTATACCACCAGTTCCTGGACTTCGTCCAGCTTATACGTCCATAACCCATTTTTTCTCCTTTATACTCTACTCCCTAAGCATCAAGTGGTTGCCCATTTTTCACATGTTAGCTCAAAGCGTTTAGGCTTATAACTCACTTTTATAGTAGGGTTGCACAGCTAGGTTATCTAAGGCATTTTCCATCGTCCTTACTTCATTCAGACCGCTTTTAGTTTATTAAGGAAAAAGACATCAAAGTTGACGTGCATCCTTTCTTCAATTGCTCTTACTAAGGGAATTTTTGCCTTATTGTATCCACTAGCTCATGCATCACGCAACACACAGAAATAAAATAAATAAAAAAACTGATGACTCTAAGACTCTCATTCACAGAAAAAGAAAAACAAAACAACATAAATACTTGCACCTATTCCCTCCCCCTCCCACTTCACTCAAGCTTGTCCCCAAGCTATCCTAGTGAAGGGGAGAAATAGGGAAGTATAAACAACACAAAACAGATCACAAAACAAACAAACAACATTCTAAAAACAAAACAAACTTCTCACACTTAGACCGTACACCGGGCTAAGTGGGAGAAAGTTCAACAACCAAAACCAAACATGCAAAAACAGCACAACCCCTTCTCACACTTACACCAAAGATTGGGCTAAGTGTGGGAAGGTGCAACACATAGATACAGAACGAAGCATGCTGGCACAGATAATCATAAACAGAAGATGAAAAGTAAAAGTTACTTGGGTTGGGGGGAATCAATTCGGGGTCAGGCCCCCTCGGGAGCCAGACTTGGGCGGCATGGCCAGTTGGGTTACTTTAGCTTTCTTTCTTGCCGGCGACTCCGGCTTCTCTGACATCTCTTTTGTCTGTCTGGGTACGGTCTTCTTCAAGGTCACGGGTCTAGTGGAAGACTGGGTGGTTAGAGGCTTGGTGGCTTATGGCGGCTTCTGGATAGATAGGTTTCCTGGACCTAGCGCCTTGGATCCGCCACTAGGTGCAGGAAGTGACTTTGGCGCGTTCGGGAATTTCTCGCGCAACCACTTCATCATTGTCATCATTAAAGAGACGGCCTCTCCCATCCTATCAGCGTACCTAGACGATGCTGCCACTAGATCAGTGATGCGCCCCTTTAAGGCCACGTCCTCCTCTCTGCTCATCCCGATATCTCTTTTCATCTCGTCTACCTCCGTTCTCATTCCGGCGACCTCTTTCCGTACTCTCTCAATCTCAACATTGTCCTTTACTTTACCCCGTAGGGCCACGATCTCTTCTCTCACCATTTTAATTTCGGATCTCATCCATCCAACCTCCGTTCTCATTTCTTCCACTTCAATCCCGCTACCTGCTTCCACACTCGCTGCTTCCTGTTTCACCTGCACATCTGACTTGCCAACTTCGTAAAAGCAGACCTCCATCCCCTGCGTGATTAACAGCCCCTTGTTGAAGAAGTAATCCATGTTGAAGACCTCCGGGGGTAGACACATCTTCACTTCCCGGCAAGACTTGTGGATCCTCATGATCACATTGCGCTGCAAATAAGCCCCCAGAAGATGGCATGCGTATAGGTGCCTTGAAGGGTTGGCAGTTACTTGGTGGCAAGCTTGGGCTAACCAGACACGCACTCCCGTGGCCATACACCAGGTAAAGTACAAGTCGGGGGTTGTCAAGGCGTTGTTGGCGGTGCCCATTAGATTGTAGCTAATGAATGTCTGGGCAAACCTCAGGATCCTGTTCTCGATATGGTGGGCTTTCGAAAAGCTGGTCTTGAACTGACCCACCCTTGTTGAGTCACAAACTCCCATGCACTCTGTGTCTTGAAACCCGGCGTGAACTTCAGCGGACCAACCATTCTCTCGTTCCATAAACCTTCGTCGTCCTCTGTTCGCGTCAGCAGACCCATCCGTAGAGTCCATTCACGGATGGTCATCACATGCTTTTCATTGAAGAGGTGGAAGTCCATGGACTCGGCATCCAAGTCAGTGGTGGACTTAAAACGGATGGTCGAAAAGAATTTTCGTGCCAAATCTATTGGAACGTCGGAGGTTCTGTGCTTAAGCAACCAGTCAAAACCGATTGCGTCGATATACGCTCGGAATTCATCGTTGCTCGAGATCTCCTTAAGCTCAGCCGAATCGTACATTTTCCCGGATTTAGCATACTTTCCCACGGCACTCTGTTCCTTATATATTGCTGTGCGTTTTGGGTCTGTGAACTTCCTCATCTTGTCCAGCAGCTCCTTGGTGATCCAGATTTCTGTCGGCTCAAAGTTGAGCTCTTCTTGTTGTTCCTTTTCAGAGTCGCTGGACCCATCAGGGCTTTCGGACTCAGTAGCGTACGGTACCTTAGCAGGCGTAGGAAGAGAGGGTTCAACGGACTTCCATTTTGCTTTCCTGGTCGAGGAAGGAGCAATCTGTTTTCCTTTCCTCTTCCTCTCGACCGCGTGGTGGCGCTCCTCCTCGTCGCTCTCCCCATCGCTAGGTCTAGGAGAGATTACCTGCTCAGGGGCTGCGGTCTCGAGACCCAGCGACCCTTCTTCTGTCTGCGGGACGTGTTCCTCGATGTCATCACGTAAACTTTGACGAGCTTGCCTCCTTGCGTCCCTTGCGTCAACCGGTGAATCGGTCCCGTCGGGGACATCAGTCAGATCCACCATCAAATTCATCTCGTCACTGACGGGTTCCTGTACTTCTCCATAAATGAGGGCTTCTCCCTCCTCAATCAACAATGGGGTTGCCCCCACGATGTAAATAGGGGCTTCTACCCCAACCGAACCTTCCTCGTCGTGGGTTTTAGCACCCACTGCTTTTACAGGGGTCACCCCCTCACTAACATTTTCTTGGGCTTCATTGCCCTTCAAAACAGTCTCACAAACACCAGGGGTTTCCCCCTCTCCAAACTTCTCCAAAACAGGGGTTTCCCCCTCAGTACGACTATCAGCAATAGCAGAAAGATCCACACCCACATATTCAGGTAGGGTTTCTCTCTCAACAAAATCCACAGTGGCAAACACAGGGTTCACCCCCTCAGAGATTCCAACTACTTCATCATTTAAAACAGGGGGTTCCCCCTCAACGACAGAATCAAACCTGGGTCACTTTCAGCCAATAGTTCCAGCCCTGCCGCCAGATCTGCTTCTTCTTCATGTTTTTCTGCGGCGGTTGTCTCCGGGACGGCAGTGGTGGGTTCTGCAACGAACTCTGGTTAGGGTGTTGAAACCCCTGAAGTTTCCGGTGGTGGTGGTACGACAGATGTTGAAACAGCCGGTACGGTTCCCCCATCACAGATGCGAACATGGCAAACGCCTCCATCGCTTTTTCCGGCCCCCCAAGTTTTTGTAGTAAGTCAGCCATGAACGCCGCCGCGTTAGAATCGGCAGATCTTGAAGTGCTTCTGGTACTCTATTTGTTGTCCATGAATAATTCTGCAAAATTTTCACAGTAACTCGGACGGAATTTTCTTTGATTAGGGTTAGAGAAAGAAAACCTAGAGAGAAATTTGGGGAATTTCGAATGTAGAGAGAGTGAGTAATGAAAAATAAAAAGCATCACACGGTTATTAGCTGATAGGTATGACGCTAGCGACCATACGCCTCCCCATAAAAGTGGCTTTTGAAATCCGAACCGGTGCCAACTCCCTCCAATATTTACTCCTCAATTCCCTGCCCTAGTAGATACTTCCTGCAAGGTCACACTTAACATCAAACTAATAAAATGAAACGCCAGACTCCCCGGGTCTTGGGTATGACAGTATCAAAATTATGCCTAAGGAGTCTGGTTTTCCAAAAATATTTTTGGAAGATTGTTTTTTTTTTAATTTGTTTGGATTTTTTTTCCTTGAATTAAAGAAGACAATTAAATATTTACAAATTGTGTTCAAGTGTTCTCAAGATTCCCTGGGTCAGGTCATGGTAAAACATCTTGGATGCTGGACCTAGGAAATCTCTAAGAACACTCACTTCCCAGACCGATTAGACGATATCAGGGAGTGCGCGTAGTGGCATTTCGTCCACTACACACATCTACGAGTTATCCCTAAATACTTTCACATGATGACCGTTGACAAGAAAAGGAGTCGAGTTTGAAGTACTTCTCTGGATCTCTACTGCTCCATTTGCACGAAGACTCACAATAGTGTATGGTCCAGTCCATTTGGACTTCAGCTTACCAGACATCAACTTTAGGCGGGATTGGAATAGGAGAACTTTTTGACCTTCTCTCAATTCTTTGACCCATAGGTTCTTGTCATGCCAGAGTCTTGTTTTCTCTTTGTACCACATTGTCGATTCATATGACTCCAGCCTTAACTCCTCCAACTCCTGCAGCTGCAATTTTCTTTCTTCCTCACAGGACTCGGGTCTCATGTTAATCTCATTGACCGCCCAATATGCTTGGTGTTCTAATAGGCAAGTGGCACATTTTTCCGAACACAAGCCTATAAGGTGACATCCCAATAGGCGTCTTGTACGTTGTCCTGTAAGCCCATAGTGCATCTCCAAGCCTCTTACTCCAGTCCTTCCTAGACGGATTAACCGTCTTCTCCAGTATCACCTTTATTTCCCTGTTGGAGATCTCTGCTTGCCCATTTGATTGAGGGTGGTATGGTGTGGAAAGGCGATGGTGAACTTCGTACTTTCTCATTAGAGCTTCAATAGTCCGGTTACTGAAATGCGTCCCATTGTCAGATATTATAGCTCTGGGCACTCCGTACCTGTTAAAAATGTTAGCCCTAAGGAATTTCGCTACCTCTTTGGCTTCACAAGATGTGGTCGCTTTGGCCTGTATCCACTTTGAAACATAATCAACTGCCACAAGTATGTATGCGTTCCCGTATGAAGACGGAAATGGACCCATGAAGTCCATTCCCCAGACATCGAAGATCTCACACACAATCACTGGAACTAGTGGCATTACGTCCCTCCTGGAGATTCCCCCAGTCTGTTGACACCTCTCACAGTTCTGACAAAACTCGAAAGCATCTTTATGCAATGTAGGCCAGTAAAAACCGCTATCTAACACCTTCCTTGCGGTCTTCCTAGGTCCAAAGTGACCTCCACAAGCTAGGGCATGGCAATGATTTAGTACATCCCTCTGTTTCCACTTCGGGATACACCTCCGGATTACTTGGTCAGCTCCCATTCTCCACAAATACGGATCATCCCAGAAATAATACTTGGCTTCGCTTTTGAGCTTCATTCTCTGGGCCCGGGTGATTTCCTGCGAACTAGGCACCTCTACAGTGACCAAGTAATTTGCCAGGTCTGCGAACCATGGCTCATTGTTTAGATGACATTTACCTTTCTCAGAATCTCCTGGACCTGTTAACGCCATGATTTTTTCCCAATTGATAGGTCTAGGAAATTCCCCTAAATAATAGAAATGTTCCTCGGGGAATGCATCTGGTATTGCTTCCTCGGTCTCCCCTTGAAAAATACGACTACGGTGGTCAGCCACCTTGTTCTCAGTTCATTTCTTATCCTTAACCTCCCAATCAAATTCTTGTAAAAGTAACACCCAACGGATCAACCTTGGTTTATACTCCTTCTTCGCCAGCAGGTACTTAATGGCCGCGTGGTCGGTGAAAACGATCACCTTCGACCCCAGTAAGTACGAGCAAAATTTCTCAAATGAATATACCACCGCCAGCATTTCTTTTTCGATGGTGTCATAGTTCTTCTGGGCTTGATTTAGCGTCTTGGATGCATAAAAAATCACGTAGCTTTTCCCATTAACTCTTTGACCTAGCACCGCTCCCACGGCATAGTCGCTTGCGTCACACATGATTTCAAAAGGTAGATTCCAGTCGGGCGCTCTAATAATGGGAGCAGAAACTAACCTATCCTTCAACAACTGAAAAGCTTTTTTGCACTCCTCATCAAAAGCAAACTCCACATCGTTATGCAATAAGTGAGTGAGTGGTTGAGCGATCCTTGCGAAGTCCTTTATAAACCTCCTATAAAATCCTGCGTGCCCTAGGAATCCTCTCACCTCTTTCTGATTCGTTGGGTAAGGCAGTCTTGAGATAACATCAATTTTTGCTTGATCTACTTGTACGCCTATTTCTGACACCACATGCCCTAGGACAATTCCCTCAGGGACCATAAAGTGGAATTTCTCGAAATTCAAAACCAAATGCTTCTCTTGGCACCTCCTCAGCACTATATCCAAACTTGCCAAACATGAGTCAAATGAATTCCCGTACACAGTGAAGTCGTCCATAAAAATCTCGATGCAATCTTCCAGGAGATCCGAGAAGATACTCATCATACACCGCTGAAAAGTACCTGGCGCATTGCACAGGCTAAACGACATCCTTCTGTAAGCATACGTTCCAAAGGGACACGTGAAAGTTGTCTTCTCCTGATCCTCGGGATCCACATAGATTTGAAAATACCCACTATATCCATCCAGGAAACAAAAATATTGCTTGCCCGCCAACCTTTCCAACATCTGGTCAATGAAAGGTAATGGGAAGTGATCCTTCTTGGTAGCCTCGTTCAGCTTCCGGTAGTCAATACACATCCTCCACCCAGTAACAAGTCGAGTAGGGACCAACTCATTTTTATCGTTCTTAACCACCTGTATTCCTGACTTCTTTGGTACCATATGTACTGGACTAACCCATTCACTGTCTGGTATGGAATATATGATTCCTAGGGATAGCAACTTCAATACTTCCTTCAGCACTTCTTCCCTCATGTTCGGATTCAACTTGGGTTGTGGGTCCCTACAGGCTTTTGCTCCTTCTTCTAGGCGAATGTGATGCATGCACAGATCTGGACTGATCCCAACCAAGTCAGAGAGTGTCCACCCAATAGCCTTCTTGTTTCTCCTGATTACATTTAGCAATTCCTCTTCTTGTCCCTCAGTCAAGCTGCTGTTAATAATCACCGGGAAATTTTCATTCTCCTCCAGATACGCATACTTGAGCCCAGGTGGAAGCGTTTTCAGCTCTTTCTTGGGGACATCTTTTTCCTGGGGCAAGGGATTTTTCTCTGTCGACTCAGTTGTTATTCCCTTCTTAGACTCAGTAGAACTGTCCACGCTCACCACATAAGGTGCCTTCCTTGATCTGGCTAGCTCCGAGTTCGTACAGAATTCCAGAATCGCTTCAGCTAGCTCATCATCTGATAACTCACTCGTGTTCATTGCTTGACACCAACTAGCTACTTCTCTATCAATGTCATGACTTATTTCGGAATTCTCGATCTGTTCCTGTATTAACTCTGTCTCAAGATATTCTTGGACTAAGGGGTTAATAACATCTATAGCATGCAAATTTTCAATGTCAAGAGGTTTTTTCATTGCCTCATCTATGCTGAATGTATATTTCTCCCCATTATAATCAAGGCAGATGGTACCATCAAAAACATCAATGATAGTCTTAGCGGTACGCAGGAAAGGTCTCCCTAAAAGTACTCCACCAGACTCTGCAGATTCATTATCACTGATTCTAATCACATGGAAATCTGCTGGGTACAAGAAGTCATGTACCTTTACTATCACGTTCTCAAGCACTCCTTCAGGACAAATGCATGACCTTTCTGCCAATTGGATCACAACTTTGGTGTCCACCATGCCTACCCCTACTAACTTCTTGTCTATAGAAAGTGGTAACACATTTATGGATGCACCTAAATCACACATAGCATGCTCGATTTTCACATCACCAATTGAGATGGGTAAGGTAAACATACCTGGATCATTGCATTTCGAAGGCATCCTCCGCTTTTGAATCACTGCAGAGATGTTCTCACCAATCAAAATTTTCCCACTAGGTCTAGCCTTCCCAGCTATAAATTCCTTGATGAACTTGCTAAACACTGGCAATTTCAAAGCCTGTAAGAATGGTAGATTAATCTTCAATTTCCCAAAAATATTCATGAAATCCACCGGCTCTTCCTTCTTCTTATTAGCTTCCCCCCGGCTTGGGAAAGGCTTCAATCGCTTCCCTGCTCCGATAGAGCTTTCAGCTGAGAATTCTCCAGTTTCCTCCCTTATTGCCTCGTTCTCCAACTCCGGCTCTGGATCGAGGAAAAATGGTTTAGTTGACTTAGGCAGGGGTTGATAAGTCGTATTATAGGCCTCGGTTACTAGTCAGTATGATGTGCATAATTTGATTATATCTGCAAAACAGTTGCTCAAAGTGTGCATGTTGAGTGTTCTAGCCAGTAGGCAAATCTACAGATACTTCAGGTGAAAAGGGCGTCAGAACGATTACGTACTGACCAGTATACATGCAAAAATGGCTCGAGATGGAGAAGAAGGATAGCTGGGACTGATCAACCACAATTAAGGGCAAAGAATTCATCTCGCCACAAGGTTTTACCCTTAAATCAATGGTAAGCCTCCCTATAAAAGGAAGCCACATGGAGAGAGAATGGAAAAAATTCGAAGATTATCATCCAATTCTTAGGTAGAATTCTCTCGGTAGTTCAGTCCTTCAGCCCAGTCCAGAGCCTCATTCCTCACCACAACCATGATCACCTGAGTTCCAGAAGCCTCCGGAGTTCCAGACGTTCTTCATCCAGTCAGCAAGATCGTAGTTAGAAAGTTCCATCGCCCAGTGTGGCAAAACACTTTTTTATTCCGCTTTCGTAGTTTAAATTACTTGTTTTCTTTTACGCTGGATCTTTGATACTTTTGAATTTCACTGCTTGGAAGTACTTTGTTTGAAGATCCGAACATGTTTTATGCTGTGAAGTTGTTTTGTGATCAGTTCGCTTCGCTGATTTCTTTTCCTTCTGCCTAGTTAGCTTAGATCTAGTGTTTCTGGTTGTTTTGAGTATCGAATCGTGTGTTTCCAGTTTCGTAGTTTATCTCTTCGAGCTAGCATAGTCTGTTTACTGTTAATTGCGTAGAGTTTGTTTCAGGCAAGGTGTAGTTATGTGTTTCATATATTCGTTTATGTTGACCAGTAGGCGGAATTTCAGTTTCGGGTTTCGATCTTAGATTTGGAATTTTTAGTCGTAGATCTGGAATCGTGAGTTGGTAAACTGTGTTTAAATGGTGTTGAATCTGGTTTACTTGTTATCTGATTTTAGTTTGTGTTTGTTGAAGAAGATGATGTCCTTATCAAGTGTTGGGGACCACTTGTCTCTTTAAAAATGCTTTTTGTTTTTCGTCCTTCACTTTTAATTATACCCTGCAGACCTGTCAGCCTAGTCACCACAACTACCACTACATTCTGATATTCTGTTTAGCCCAAAATAGAAACCTAGTACTTTTCGAATATTTCTTGTTTTAACCATGTCCACGTACACAACTGCATATCAGAATCCTCTCACACCTCCTAGCCAGTAGGATACCACCTTCATTTTCTTGCCTAGGTAGAGACTCAACCCAAGCGTGGTAGCTAACCAAACTTTTCCAGAATATCACCACAATTCCCAAAACGCATTCATCTCTGTGGGATTCAACCACTACCTTCACTATACTACCCAGTAGAAGAGGGTTGAGGAATTATTGATACCAGGTTTTAGGCTTGGCGGGCGATTGTTTATCCTGATCAGTAGGATACACCCTTTGCTTGAACGACACCTACGCAAACATGCGCTTTCAAATGGCGCTGTTGCCGGGGATTAATGGGGTTATTAGCTGTTATTGTGAGTGATACTTTAGCGTATATACTGTTCATAATTTTTCTCTTTTCTTTTCATTTCAGTTTATGAGCAGCAGCTCGGCTCCTGATCAGTGGAGGCCGAAGATACTTCAGCGATGATCTATACTCGTAACCACTCGATCCGGCTTGTCGACGACTTTGTCTGCCTTAGGTTCGAGTAGTGACGAGGAGCAATACACCATAGACGGACCAATACCGGAAGAGATACCAAGGATAGATGGAAACCCGAGAAGGATGGCCGCTCAAGGAGAAGAAGATCCCGAGATCGGGACGCTGAATGCACATACCGAGGGAGAACCACCTCAAGCCATAGTTGTGACCCCAGGGCAAACTGCCTATGATGTGAAGCCTCATGTGATCGCAATTCTGCCTACATACTGCGGGAAGAGTAACGAAGGGCCTTACGAGTTCCTTCATGAGTTTTGTAAGATTTGTAGGGCGCAGAGGAGGCCAGCAGGGGCGACCGAGGATGATTACAGATTGAAGGCTTTGCCGTTCATTTTGAAAGGGGAGGCAAACACCTGGTTCATGCGCCTGCCCTCCGACTCCATAGAGAGTTGGGCCAGTTTCAAGTCAGTGTTCCTAGGCGAGTTTTTCCCATCATCCAAGACAAGCGCGCTAAAAAGGGAAATAACTAGTGTGAAGCAAGGGTACGATGAACCCTTGAGCGATTATTGGGCGAGGTATATGAGCCGTTTAGATGCATGTCCCAATCATCGCATGGCGGACATTGAGATACATCATACTTTCTATGAGGGGATGAACATAACAACCAAGGACCTGGTCAAATCGTCGTCGGGTGGAAGCTTCACACATCTACGGGTCAGCGAAGCAAAGAGGGTCCTAAGGAAGCTACTGAGTGCGAAGAAGAAGTATGACCATTCAAGGGATGGATACAACCAAGAAAGGGTTGCAAGTGTGATAAGGTTCCTTGTGAGGGAAACCTTCCATGTGCCCAAGAAATACCCAAAGCGGTGTTTGATTTCAATTTTTTTGTGTTTTCAAGGATAAAGTAAAGATAAAGAGCCTAGCCTCCAAAAACTAACTCAAAATGGTTTTGGATGGAGAGAAAGAAGGTGAGAAGAAAGTGTAAAGAAAGGTAAGGTTCAATGCCTAAGGAAGCTAACAAACAAACTTAGTTGAGCTAAAAATTTATGTAACACTTGGCTGATCTTTAGGAATTTTTTTGATATGGCTACCCAACCCCAAAATTGATGAAACTTGGTAGATAACAAGATTAAAGGGTTTAGAAAGAGGGAAAAATATCCCCAATATAGCAGGTTTTCGAGAAGACCCTCGATTTTACGTTTTCCCCAAATCTGTCAAACTAGGGCACAAAACAGGGCAGCAACTTCACACATTAATTTGACCTATCAAATGATAGAATTTTTGGCTGAGATTTTTCAGGAAAATAGTTCATATATCAAGGTTCATGCACACCAAAAATCAGCTCAATCCTACAACAATTGACCAATAAACAAGCAAAGACTAAAACAAAAGAAATAAGGAAAAATAAGGAAAAGGAAATTTCATAGAGGTTTAAAATCAAACACTTGGTAGGCACCTAGGCTCTAGATACCAAATGATAAGGTTCCTTGTGAGGGAAACCTTCCATGTGCCCAAGAAATACCCAAAGCGGTGTTTGATTTCAATTTTTTTGTGTTTTCAAGGATAAAGTAAAGATAAAGAGCCTAGCCTCCAAAAACTAAACTCAAAATGGTTTTGGATGGAGAGAAAGAAGGTGAGAAGAAAGTGTAAAGAAGGAGGAATCCTCTTTGAGGACCTATGACCTCCCACAAAAAGATGTGGGCAACCCTAGGCTACTTTCACCCAAAGCAAATACTCCATTGGCTCCACATTCATGACTACACAACCATAAATGCATACCTATACTTGATTTAGCCAAATGAACATAAAACAAGCAACCTACAATGTAGGAATTTGGATAGAAATCTCACATGGGAGATGCTCTCAAAGGAGTCTTCATAATAACATTCATCAAAGTCTGCCCTTAAAGTCTTACAAAAAGGATATTTATAGTTAGGGTTGGAAACCCAAGAAAAGGGCTAAAAAAACAAGGAAAAAAAACGGATGTAAAAGTTGAATCACCCGGCCGGGTGTTTTGGGGAAAGTGAAATCGCCCGGTCGGGCGAACTTTCTGGATTCGGCGCTGCTTCTTCAAACGCCCGGTCGGGCGTTCTGGGATGGCGAAATTGCCCGGTCGGGCGAACTTTCTGGACTGTGGACGATGCTCAGCGCGCAAACGCCCGGTCGGGCGTTTTGGAGGTGTGGATTCGCCCGACCGGGCATTCCATCTGCCTCCTCCATTCCCCTCCTAATGAAGTTTGAAACGCCTTCCCGAAGCCTTTGTCTCATTGATCTCGTGACGGGCCTTCCGGGCAGCTTAAGGGGAGTCGTGGTCGGGTCAGCCCGGGCCTTGGGCTTCCCGTTTGTATCATCCTCTCCCTCTTGAGAAGGATTTGTCCTCAAATCTGGGTCGTCCCCTACAAAATCAAACGGACTCAAGTCAGCCACATTAAAAGTACAACTCACGTTATACTCACCGGGAAGATCAATGATGTAGGCATTGTCGTTCACACGCTCTAGGACCATAAATGGGCCATCCCCTCGCGGGGCAAGCTTGGATCTTGCTTTGTCGGGAAAACGTATTTTCCGAAAGTGTACCCACACCCAATCTCCGGGGTTGAACAACATTTTCTTTCGCCCTTTGTTTACCCTTTGAGCTACTTGTTCCCCCATCTTGCGGATTCGTTCTTGCACTCGAGTGTGCACATCTTGTACAAACTTGGCTTTCTCCATCCCACCTACATCAACCATATAAGACATAGGCAAATCGGCCGTGGACAAGTCCAACGGGGTGAGTGGATTGAAACCATAGACAACCTCAAAAGGGGATTGTTGGGTGGTGGAATGTATGGTCCTATTATAAGCAAATTCGGCTATAGGCAAACATTCTTCCCAAGAAGTTTTATTTTCAAAAACCAAGGCACGGAGAAGAGTTCCCAATGAGCGGTTTACAACTTCCGTTTGACCATCCGTTTGGGGATGTGCGGTGGTAGAGAAAAGAAGTTTGGTGCCCATCCTACCCCAAAGTGTTTTCCAAAAGAAACTCAAAAATTTGACGTCTCTATCACTTACAATAGTTCTCGGGACCCCATGGATTCTTACAACCTCCTTGAAAAATAAACTAGCAATGAATTTGGCATCACTTGTCTTCCGACATGGAATGAAGTGAGCCATTTTGGAAAACCTATCCACCACCACAAAGATGCTATCATTTTTCCGAGGAGACATTGGGAGACCTAGAACAAAGTCCATGGACAAGTCTACCCAAGGATGTGTAGGAGTAGGCAAAGGGATGTAAAGACCATAATTGTTAGATTTAGACTTGGCTTGCCTACACTCTAAGCAACTACTACAAAACTTTTCAACATGCTTCTTCATGCAAGGCCAAAAGAAATGCTCACTTAGTATGTCAAAAGTTTTAAGCAACCCAAAATGACCCATTAGGCCCCCTAGGTGAGCCTCCTTAATCAACAAGTTTCTCAAAGAGCATGAAGGTATGCACAACCTATTCTCTCTAAAAAGATAGCCATCGAACTTATAGTATTTATCAAAAGCACCTTTTTCACAAGCTCCGTAAATAGAAGAAAAGTCATGATCATGCTCATAAAGGTCTTTAATAAACTCAAATCCAACATATTTGGAGGTACACATAGTAAGCACACGCTTTCTCAAACACACGGTATCACTCACAAGTAAAGTGCCATCATGCAAGGTCTCAAAAGGCTTCCTAGAAAGAGCATCGGCAACCACATTGTCCTTTCCCTTCTTGTACCTAATGACATAGGGAAAAGTCTCTAGGAAAACACTCCATTTAGCATGCCTTTTATCAAGTTTATGTTGACCTCCTAAGAACTTAATAGACTCATGATCCGTGTGTATCACAAACTCCTTGTGCATCAAATAGTGTTGCCAATTCTCAAGGCAACGGACTATAGCATACAACTCCTTGTCGTATGTGGGGTAGTTCAATTGGGCTTGATTTAGTTTTTCCGAGAAGTAAGCTATGGGCTTACCCTCTTGCATGAGAACTCCCCCGATCCCCACACCACTTGCATCACACTCAAGTTCAAAAGTTTTATCAAAATTAGGGAGTGCTAGTAAGGGAGCATGCGTGAGGTCATTTTTCAAGGTACTAAACGCTCTTTCTTGCTCCTCCCCCCACTTAAACTCAACATTTTTTTTGACAAGGTGGTTCAAGGGTGAAGCTTTTGTGGAAAAATCTCTAACAAACCTCCTATAGAAGCTAGCAAGGCCATGAAAGGACCTAACCTCACTCACATTCCTAGGTGTTGGCCATTCCCTAATGGCTTTCACCTTTTCCTCATCTACCCGCACTCCTTCCTTTCCCACAACAAAACCAAGAAACACAACTTCCTCAACACAAAAAATGCATTTAGGCAACTTGGCATATAAAGTATGCATTCTCAACACTTCAAGCACATTCCTAAGATGACTAGCATGCTCTTCAACACTACGACTATAAATCAAGATATCATCAAAATATACCACCACAAATTTCCCAATAAAAGGACGAAGTACATGATTCATCAAACGCATGAATATAGAAGGGGCATTAGTTAAACCAAAAGGCATCACAAGCCATTCATATAAGCCAAATTTGGTTTTGAAAGCGGTTTTCCATTCATCTCCCTCTTTCATGCGAATTTGGTGATATCCACTAGCCAAATCAATTTTAGAAAAACATATAGAGCCACAAAGATCCTCTAACATGTCGTCTAACCTAGGTATAGGGTGTCTATATTTGATGGTGATTTTGTTAATTGCCCTACAATCTACACACATCCTCCAACTTCCGTCCTTCTTAGGTACAAGAATGACGGGTACGGCACAAGGAGATAGAGATTCACGAATTAGACCTTTGGCAAGGAGTTCCTCGACTTGCCTTTGTAGCTCTTGTGTCTCCTTGGGGTTCGCCTTGTATGCGGCCCGGTTTGGGAGTGATGATCCCGACAAAAGGTCAATTTGATGCTCGATCCCCCTCATGGGAGGGAGTTCACTCGGGAGTTCTTCCGGGAATACATCTTCAAATTCCTGCAACACACTTTGGACAATCAAAGGATACGGGTCAAGGTTAGTAGCTAAGCACAAATCCTTACGGACCACGAGGAGAACGGAGGGGTGATTGTTTAGTGCCCACCCAAGGTCGGTTTTACTAGCTATCAAACATTCCTTTCCCCCTCTTGTTTGTGGGTGCTCTCCTTTGGGCGCTTTTATTTTTCTCTCACCACCCCACTCTCACTTGGCTTTTTTAGCTCACATTCTTCTACTAGCCTTTTTTCCCTATCTCTCTCTCTTTCCTTTTGTAGATGTTGGCTAGCCTCAAACACGGCACTAGGTAGCAATGGCTTCAAACGAACCTTCAACCCGTTGAGCATGTAGAAATACTCATTCGTGAAGCCATTTTTGTAGGCCCTTCTATCAAACTCCCATGGCCTCCCTAGCAAAACATGACATGCCGTCATAGGAATGATATCACATAGGATTTCTTCCTCAACTTCTCCAATCTTCAATGGAACTTTGCATTGAGCCTTCACCCTCAACTCTCCGGAGTCCCCTAACCATTGCAATTTGTAGGGGTTTGGGTGTTTAAGTACCTTCAATCCCAACTTGGCCACCAACCGGTCACACACCACATTTGTACAACTCCCTCCATCTATGATGACCAAGCACGTCTTGGACTTCACCTTACACTTCATATGAAAGATGTTGCACATTTGCTCCTTATGCTCCTCAAGGTTGGGTTGTACATTGAGCATTCGGAGTACAACCATAGCCCTTAAGGGTGTATCTTCTTCTTCGCCACTAGAAAAAGCTATGTCGGTGTCCGGGCTCACTTCTTTAGTGCCCACACCCTCCCCATCTTCTTCATCTTCCTCACTATACACGCTACCATCTTGCCCGATAACCATTACCCGTTGGTTTGGGCACTCGCGTGCATAATGGCCATACCCCTTGCACTTGAAACATTGAACCTTCTTGTCTTCCATAGGGGCTATAGCTTTAATAGGTTGAGTACCCGGTAAAGCCTTCGCGATCGGCCTCCCTTGGGTGTTTGGATTGGCCATGTTTTCCACCTTCTTGCCGGGAGCACTCCACTTGCTAGTCCCCGTCCCTCCGGTTTGGCTAGACGCCCATTTAGCCCGGCTAGAAACCAACTCCTTACTTTGCCTCTCAAAAGTGTCGGCAAACCCAATCACCTCATCCAAGGAAATTCCCCTCAATGCCTCCACTTGCACCTTGTGCTTCAAGTTGATGTTAAGGCCATGGATAAATTGATCTTGAGTCGCCTCTTCTCGCTCCTCCACCCCTACCTTGCTCATCAATGATAGGAGTTCATAGTAGTACTCCATTACGCTCTTCGTCCCTTGCTTCAAATCTTGAAACTCCCCTCGAAGTCGGAGGAAATAGGACTTTGGTACAAAGGTAGTCCTCATGAGCTCACACAACTCCGCCCACGAACCCACTTCCCCTCCCCTAACCATCCTTCTCCTCCTCATCGTATCATTCCACCATGTATCCGCATTGCCACGAAACTCGGCTATTGCCACCTTCACCTTATCACCTTCCGAAAAGTTATGGAGTGAGAAAATTTTGCTCATTTGTGACTCCCATTCCAAGTAGGCCTCGGGATCAAACTTGCCGTGGAACTCGGGAAATGTGTGCTTGATAGACTTGGTGGGATCATCATACCGCGGCTCCATCTCCTCCTCATAGTTTCTATATCTTCCATGCCTACCATTCCACCCATGGTGCCCCATGTTTCCATTCCCTCTTCCGCCCATCATGTTCCCGAACCTACCATTCCTATTCCCATTCCGTCCTCCTCCTTGTCCCCCGCGCCCCCCATGATCGTACCAACCATATGGCTCTTCCTCTCCATTACTCCCCTCGGAGGCATCATGATGTGTGTGATTGCTCCTAGGGGTGTTTGACCTTGATAGTCGCACGGCCTTCAAAGCGTTGAGCTCGTCGTGGAGAAAAGTTTGGTTTTCATGGATGGATGCTTGGTTCACCTTGAGTTCCTTCAAATCCCCGAACATAGCATCTTGAGTGACATGCATTGTGGTTTGGCCTTCTTTTAGATCCCTCAAATCCGTCATAATTTTTTCCATCAAGTTTTTCAACTCATCCCCCGCCACACTAAGACTCGTGCTCGCACCCGGTTGCGGATCCCCCATCGTGGTGGATCTAGTACGAGGTGGCATTCACAATGGTACCTACAATAAGAAATTAAAAAAAAACTAGGATCTAGTCCTAAGGGTTAGTAAAATCCACACTCACACACACAAGAAGGGGAGATTTTAGTAAGAACTCACTTCCCAATTGGTAATCCCACCCCCAATTCACTCACCAATGTCACTCGGAAAAAGGCTTAGAATATAGTGAGGGCTAGGTTCACTCACTCTCAATATCCAACTTCCAAAATGCAAGCGCTAAGACAAATCAATCAAGGTATACACATAGGCAATATAACCAAGCAAGTAAAGCCAATCAAGCATGTGAAAGTAAGGTTCAATGCCTAAGGAAGCTAACAAACAAACTTAGTTGAGCTAAAAATTTATGTAACACTTGGCTGATCTTTAGGAATTTTTTTGATATGGCTACCCAACCCCAAAATTGATGAAACTTGGTAGATAACAAGATTAAAGGGTTTAGAAAGAGGGAAAAATATCCCCAATATAGCAGGTTTTCGAGAAGACCCTCGATTTTACGTTTTCCCCAAATCTGTCAAACTAGGGCACAAAACAGGGCAGCAACTTCACACATTAATTTGACCTATCAAATGATAGAATTTTTGGCTGAGATTTTTCAGGAAAATAGTTCATATATCAAGGTTCATGCACACCAAAAATCAGCTCAATCCTACAACAATTGACCAATAAACAAGCAAAGACTAAAACAAAAGAAATAAGGAAAAATAAGGAAAAGGAAATTTCATAGAGGTTTAAAATCAAACACTTGGTAGGCACCTAGGCTCTAGATACCAAATGATAAGGTTCCTTGTGAGGGAAACCTTCCATGTGCCCAAGAAATACCCAAAGCGGTGTTTGATTTCAATTTTTTTGTGTTTTCAAGGATAAAGTAAAGATAAAGAGCCTAGCCTCCAAAAACTAAACTCAAAATGGTTTTGGATGGAGAGAAAGAAGGTGAGAAGAAAGTGTAAAGAAGGAGGAATCCTCTTTGAGGACCTATGACCTCCCACAAAAAGATGTGGGCAACCCTAGGCTACTTTCACCCAAAGCAAATACTCCATTGGCTCCACATTCATGACTACACAACCATAAATGCATACCTATACTTGATTTAGCCAAATGAACATAAAACAAGCAACCTACAATGTAGGAATTTGGATAGAAATCTCACATGGGAGATGCTCTCAAAGGAGTCTTCATAATAACATTCATCAAAGTCTGCCCTTAAAGTCTTACAAAAAGGATATTTATAGTTAGGGTTGGAAACCCAAGAAAAGGGCTAAAAAAACAAGGAAAAAAACGGATGTAAAAGTTGAATTGCCCGGCCGGGCGTTTTGGGGAAAGTGAAATCGCCCGGTCGGGTGAACTTTCTGGATTCGGCGCTGCTTCTTCAAACGCCCGGTCGGGCGAACTTTGTGGACTGTGGACGATGCTCAGCGCGCAAACGCCCGGTCGGGCGTTTTGGAGGTGTGGATTCGCCCGACCGGGCATTCCATCTGCCTCCTCCATTCCCCTCCTAATGAAGTTTGAAACGCCTTCCCGAAGCCTTTGTCTCATTGATCTCGTGACGGGCCTTCCGGGCAGCTTAAGGGGAGTCGTGGTCGGGTCAGCCCGGGCCTTGGACTTCCCGTTTGTATCAAAGTGCCTCGTCTACTGACCAGGAGCAGAAGTTTGAACAGAAGATGGATTTAAAGATAGATGAGTTGAAGAAGTCACGCCTGAGCGCGATCGAGAAGAATACACCGCCGACTTCCCCAGTTGGGAACTGCAAGGGTGCAGAACAGGGAAACCAAGGACCGAGCTATGATCAGCCAAACAACTTGGTCAGTATGGAGCAGGCTAATGCTGCCGGGTATTTTAACTCAAATGGGAATTGGATCCAGGGGAGACAACGGGACGCACCATGGAGGGATCACCCAAACTTTCGATGGGGAGATGGGAACCAAAATCAAAACCAAGGTCAAGGTCAGAACCAATATAACCCCCACCAAAACCAAAACCCCAACCGTGGACCAGCAAACCCGGACCACCAGTTCAACTGGTCAGGAAGGAACCAATAATCCCAAAACCAAAATCCTGTTTATGTTCCACCCCACCAGAGAAACTTCCAAAATTACCAAAATCAGCCGAATCAAGCACCTGTCACGACCGCCCAAACTAGGGGTACTACAAACGAGGCGATCGTGACCACGGGATAACATTTAAGACAACATTTAAGGATAACATTTTATATGAAAACTTAATTAGCTTAAAGGAATAATATTTTAGTTCATTAAAAGTTTAGACAACAAATTTTTAGTTTAAAGAAACTTAATGTTATAAATTTATTATTAATTAGCAACGACTTATGGCAAAGGATTTTTCAAAAGAAGCAACGGAGAAAATAAATATTAAAATCCAATTAACTTCCAAAAGAAAACATTTGGTTTAGTTCACGAAAAACCATTTCAGAGTAACAGGGTAAACATCAGATTAACGCCTAACACAATCAAACATGCTCAAACACAGTACGAAACAGAATAAAGTCTTGAGGCATAGTTCAAAAATATAGCAGCGGAAATAAGGTTTAAAGAGAGTCAAGGATGACGTTTATGTATGAAGACACAACGCATCCAAAGTTCCTAGGCCAACTCAACATCCACCTCAACATCCCGCTCAACCTGCACATAGGGAAAAACATATGCAGGGCTGAGTACTTGTTGTACTCAATGGGCTCATGCCGAAAACATTTATACAGTTATGTCATCCATACCAGTGATTTCGAGTTTTATACGTAGTAAAGAAATATCATCGAGAACACAAAAACGTTTCATAGACTGGCCAGTCAAATAATCTCCCCATTTTCTCAACAATCCATCAATCACAGTCATCAATCCACAGTGCGACGAAAGTGTGGCCACACTATTCGCCCACGAGACCGGCCGACTAGCAAGGACGGCTCCCGATCTCACCAGTGTACACAGCCTGATAGGGTTTGCGGCCCTATTCAGACCCGAATTCATTTCACAACACAGTCATATAGCCTAACGGAGTAAACTCAGACGAACTAGGCATCAGTCACACAATCTCAATCAAAACAATCCATGGCATGACATAACAAGTTAAACCACCCTTATAACACCACATCATATTTTCGGAAAATATAAAAGATTTGTAAGGAAAGCCCACCTCGTTGGTTTAATCAATTCAATATCCACTTAAGGCAACCCTCGTTCCTTGTGCTCACGTACACACAATAACCCTTGCCAATCATCACAACACAAATCAGTCTTCCATAAATTCACATTACCATGCATGTCCTATCGTTCCTTTTATCATTCCCTTAATTTACCCATCCCAACATTCATCAACCTAAGGAACAACATGCCATAATATTTCTCAACGTGTCACACATAATCACGTCACAGGATACCTTCCCAAACCATACATGCATCATATAATTCATTAAAACTTGACAACAAGTGATATTTCCACATAACAACAAATCTGGCAGAACTGCGCGGTTTGTTTGTAAAAATCACCAAATTCCATACGATGACCAATGAGGCTAAAATTTTCACAAAACACAGAAGACACTTCGAATTTCATCCAGTTCAAAATTCACATCAAAATGAGGCCATATGGTCCGTCAAATAGAAAACGAAACTTTCTGGGCGAGAATACAAGTTTCTGACAGAATTGCGCAGTCGACTTCAAAACTTTATTAAAAAATCATCTTTCGTCAAAAGGGGCTGAAATTTACAAACCACACAGAAAACACCTTGAAGTTTACTCAGTTAAAAATTCTAACCAAAATAAGATCCTTTGGTCAGTCAAACACACGTCGGAATCCACTGTCCGAACACCACAGTTTTCAGGTCTCAAAATTTCGAAATTAGGGTTTCTTCCTCATTCAACCAAACATAATTTTTCATGCTTCCCACATACAAACATGCTTCAAAAGGTTCTCACAATCATGTTCTCATATAACCACACATCATTCACCAATGAATCATTCAAACTTTACACATATTCATTCACAATCGCATATTCACAGTTTTTCTCTTACAAACACAAATTCCCACCGATTAGTTTTGCGATCTATGATTCCTACACTCACTATATGCATGAAGGAATCAAGAACAAGGTTTCAATGGAGAAGATGAGGAAAATATTTAGTTATACCTTCTTGAATCGAAAACCAAACGGTAGAAGCAAAGATTGATTGATTCGTCGGGAACTCTTGAAAATCAAACTTCAATGGATGCAAGAACAATGATGGAAGAAATTTTGGAGAGGATGAAGAGAGGGAGGAGAGGTGAGGCACGAAAATTATGAGGGAGAATGGGGGCTAGGGTTTAGTTTAGGTGATTATATAGTCCTAGGTTTAATCCCATAAATTAATTAATTAATTAATTGTGGAGGAATAAAATAGAGGCCAATAAATATAACCCCACAATTAAAAATAAGGCAAAATTTCAAAAATTAGGTTAATAAATTCAATAAGGAATTTATTTGGTATTTACTTGGAGAGCAATAGATTCACAATTTAGGAAATAAGTCAATGAATATTCCATAAACAAGGGAATAAAATAAATTAAATCTCCAAGTAGTAAATAATGAGGGAAGGGGCGAAAATCTTGATAGTGTGCACAAGGAAATTATTTAAATCCTCAATTAAATATAATAGGATTTAAATTTGGTAATTTCTTTATAGGAAAAGACTCCCATAAAATAGGCAGCAATAAAATAGATTTCCCCCAAGGAAATTAAGCTAAAAAAAGTGTGGGATGGAGACACAATAAGGAAAATATTCACATCCCCAATTAATTTGGCTTATGTATTAATTTGGTATTGAATAAAGGGAATTCCACCAAATAGGAAACAAATTTATTCTCCTCTACAAATAGGGGGGCGAAAATTGGCTTAACTAGCCACAAGGAAATAATGCAACTCTTAATTTAATTGGGGTGAGGGAATAAAATGTGGCAAGATTTAATTGGATTTAAAATAAATGAAGGAATCAACAAGGTACCAATTTTATCAAAGAAACTAATTCATCCTCTTAATTCAAGTAGAGGATATCCGAAACTCACAAAAATAATAGGTTAGAGTTCGAGTTTCATGTAGCACAATTTAGAGATAATTTGATTTGGATTTAATTTGGATGAATATCCCAAAACAATTAATTAAATCTAAGAAAATTCCCAATAATTGGAGGGGCCGACAATAGCCACTTTATTTGGCTAGAACAAGATGCATGATCTTTATTTAAATTGATTTCCCACATTAAATATAACTAGCACTTCATTCCAATTTCCCCATGACGATTTATTCCACATAATCAAACTCAAACTCAATCACGTAGCAACAATTTAAATTTCATAAATGAAATTTCCAATCGACATATCTTAAATAAATGTCAAAAAATTTGGGATGTTACATCCTTCCCCTCTAAACAGAAATTTCGTTCCAAAATTTGATCGTCTCACATAAACAACTCGGGAAACTTTTCTTTCATTTTATCTTCTAACTCCCACGTGGCTTCCTCGGGACCATGGTGCTTCCACAACACCTTCATGGACGCTATCGACTTGTTTCGCAACTCTTGCACCTTCCGATCTAGGATTGCCTCGGGTCTTTCCTCGTAGCTCATGTCGGGGGTTGAGATCACTTCTTCTTGATGAATCACGTTCTTGGGGTCGAACTCGTACTTGCCCAACTGCGACACATGGAACACGTTGTGCACGTTCCCAAAACTGGGAGGTAACGCCAAGCGGTATGCTACAGGGCCTACTTCATCAATAATCTCGTACGGTCCTACAAAACGCGGTTTCAGCTTGCCCTTCACTCCAAACCTCACAACTCCTTTCGTCAGGGATACTTTCAAGAATACTTTGTCACCAACATCGAATTTGATTTCCGTTCGACGCACGCCAGCATACGACTTCTGCCTAGCTTGAGATTCTTTGATCCTTACGCGGATTTGATGTACAAATTCGGTCATTTCCCTTATAGCGTCGGGTCCTAACATCTTCCTCTCGCCAACTTCATCCCAATAGAGTGGGGATTGACACTTCCAGCCATACAAAGCTTCATACGGAGTCATATCGATCGTCGCTTGATAGCTATTGTTGTAGGCGAATTCAACCAATGGTAGAACAGTTTCCCAACTTTCCCTTCGATCTAAGACAACAGCTCGCAGCATATCCTCAAGTGTTTGAATCGTCCTCTCTGACTGCCCGTCCGATTGCAGGTGATAAGCAGTGCTGGAGTTCAATTGTGTGCCCAATTTCTGTTGCAAACTCATCCAAAATTTCGATGTGAACTTCGTATCGCGGTCGGATACAATGGTCTTTGGCTCTCCATTCAAACGTACAATCTCACTCACGTAGAGTTTAGCTAACTTGTCCGCTCCATAAGTAATCTTAATCGGTAAGAAGTGCACGCTTTTAGTAAGTCGATCGATAATTACCCATATCGCAGTGTTGCCCTTTTGTGACTTCAGCAAACCCGTCACGAAATCCATAGCTAGATGCTCCCACTTCCACTCAGGAATTTCAAGTGGTTGCAATTTCCCATATGGCCATTGGTGTAAGGCCTTCACTTGTTGACATGCTAGACAACGCTCCACATAGGACGCTACGTCCCCTTTCATTCCATTTCACCAAAAATGTTGCTTCAAGACTCGATACATCTTCGTGCTTTCGGGGTGAGCTGTGTAAGGCGTGTCGTGAGCTTAACTCAAAATCTCATCTTTTAGCGCCTCATCGCTCGGCACACATAATCGTTCATCGTACGTCAAAGCATTATCCGCCTCCTCACGGTAGTGATCAAGCTTCTCGGCTCTCACCTTCACACGTTCTTCCAACTTCTCATCAGGTCGTTGGGCTTCTATGAGCTTGGTTCTCAAATCTGGCTCAATCACTAGTATCGCGATTCTTCCTCATACTGTCTCGGGCGCTTTCACTATCTCCAATCTCATTTTGTCGAGTTCGCGAATCAACGCTTCCTCTTGCGTTAGGAAATAAGCCAATTGCAGTTGGTTCTTTCTACTCAAAGCATCGGCTACTACGTTTGCCTTGCCCGGATGATAGTGAATACCATAGTCGTAATCTTTCACGATCTCTAACCAACGTCGCTGCCGCATGTTTAGCTCCTTTTGATCGAAGAAATACTTGAGACTCTTGTGATCCGTATATATTTCGCATCTCACTCCATAGAGATGATGTCTCCAAATTTTCAGTGCATGCACTACTGCTGCTAGTTCCAAGTCGTGAGTCAGAAAATTCAATTCATTCGGTCTCAACTATTGGGAAGCGTATGCTATCACTTTCCCATCTTGCATCAACACGCATCCAAGTCCTACTTTCGATGCATCAGTATAGACGGCAAAGTCCTTGTCGGCTGCCGGTACAGCTAGAACAGGTGTTGTAGTCAACTTCTCTTTCAATAGTTGAAAACTCGCCTCGCACTCCGACGTCCAAACCACTTTGATTCCTTTCTTCAATAGTTGTGTCATTGGTCTCGCGATTTTAGAGAATCCATCGATGAAACGTCAGTAGTATCCCGCCAATCCCAAGAAACTACAGATTTCACTCGGCGTTTTCGGCGACTTCTGATTTTGCACAGCCTCGACCTTCACTGGGTCCTCTTGAATTGCATTAGCCGTCACGATAGGACCAAGAAAGTTCACTTGAGTCAACCGAACTCAGTCTTACTGAACTTGGCATAAAGCTTCTCTTTTCGTAACGTTCCCAACACAGTTTGCAGGTGCCATCCATGTTCCTCCTCGTTCTCCGAGTGTACTAAAACGTCGTCGATGAAGACTAACACAAACTTGTCAAGGTACTCGTGGAAAACTCGGTTCATCAAATCCATGAAGACGGTCGGGGGCGTTGGTCAGTCCAAATGGCATCAGACGAATTCATAATGGCCATAACGAGTGCGAAAAGCATTCTTAGGCACATCCTCTCGTCGGATCTTTAGTTGATGATATCCCGATCTCAAGTCTATTTTCAAAAATACGCCCGCTCCTCGAAGTTGGTCAAACAAATCATCAATCCTTGGCAGTGGGTACTTGTTCTTCAAGGTCATCTTGTTAAGCTCACGATAGTCGATGCATATCCTCATTGTTCCATCCTTCTTCTTAACGAACAACACTGGCGCTCCACACGGTAACACACTAGGTCGAATAAAACCCAAGTCTAACAGTTCTTGCAACTGGATCTTCAACTCTGCCAACTCTTTAGGGGCCATTCGGTATGGCGCCTTTGATACTGGCACAGACCCTGGCGGTCCAGGCAAAGCTTCGGGAAACACATCGGGAAAATCTCGTACTACTGCCACGTCTCCCACTTTCAAATCCTTCTTTTCCTCTCCGTTCAAGTACACAAGATACACCGGATGCCCTTTTCTTATCATCGTGGTTGCTTGCAAAGCGGAGATTATGGAGGCTCGTCGGTTCATGGAGATCCCATATAAGATAGTCGGCTCTTTGCCAGGGCTTGAAAAGAAATCTGTCTCTCTTTACAGTGACTCGTTGCGTGGTTCTCGGTAAGCCAATCCATTCCTAAAATTATGACTACGTTCTCCAAAGGCATAACGTACAAAAGTTAGGCCACTACTCTTAATTCTCCTAACACAAACTCTATGTTCGAGCAAGTTCGCACAATATCAATTAAACTTCCACCAGGTGAAGACAACCTCAAACCCAATTCAACATGTCTACAAACACGTCCGCATAAAGTGTATTCGAAAAGCTCAACCTCACCCATTCCTCCAAGTGTAGCATTAAGAACTCAAAAATTGATCAAGCAGTCTTACTTGGATATGAATTGATTTCAAAATTGTAGCTACACTGCTGAAAGTGTCTTAAGCAGAAAGGTTGCAGAATTAATCAAGAAAACAACGTCTCTAGCTCGACTCTTTCGGGTCTCACTAACTTGCAACAATTAGTTATGATCATCTCCACGGAGCTTTAAAGAACATAAGATAGATCATGAATATAGGGTGGAATAGAATTAAATCCCAAGTCTCGTAGTAGGCTACGAAGGTCAAAGGAACTTTTGAAAGAAAATCTAGTGGATTGAATTCGTTAAGGCAAGGTACAAAATGTAGGCCTTAACTTTGTTTTGTAAAAAGAAAAGTTATAATATGGAAATGATACGTATAGTGGAACAGAAACAAAAGAATTTCACTCTGTATGAAAGATCTTGAACAGACATGGTTACAGAATGAAAGGCTGAAAAAAATAGTTCGAAGAAGAATATCCCATAGAAAACATGTCTGTGAAACGTGAACATGTTGAAGGACATAACTGCAAGCAGCCTTAGAAATGAAGTTTAATAGCAAAGGCTCACAAGGTCAAAATATTGTTCGTAAATAATAGGTCAAGGAAGACTACAATCAATCCAAGTGTCCAAAGTTATGAATGCAACACCACTTTCCAAGAACTGAAAGTGAGTTATGACTCGAAAAGAAATAAGAAGCGTTACTTGCAAAGAGTGAGTGAAACAAGATGTTAAATAGACAAGGGCTCACGATTATTTGAAAGGTCCTGAAAGACAACTCCTTAGAATCCAAGTAAGAACTGTTGATTAAAAAGTTCGTTCTAGCTTTTAAAATCGCACCTCCTCATTCATCTTTCGCGGGCCGAAACTGGTAACATCGCTCAAGGAGCTGTGGGTTCCACGCTGAGATTCTTCATATCGTTGCCACTAATAATGATAGTCGGAATACATGTCTTCATAATATTGTTTGCACCTCATAAAAACCATTCTCTTAAAACATCGCAATTATACTCGCGCTCCCAACGTGCTATAACAGTCATCTTCATCGCACCACCACTTTTGACGCAAGAATGAGTTTACATCTTAGATCACAAGTATGATCTCTCCCCGTTGTCGGATTAAATCATTTAGCATCTCCTCTTGAAGTTCTTTTTGTACGTAATGTCTCTTCGTATTCTCTTTATTCTTATCGTTCAGGAAAAACGATAGTGAATTTGTAATCATCTAATGGAGTTTGAATTCGCACTATATATTTCCATTTATCTTATCCCTCGGAAAAGTGATATTGTAGTTGTAAAAACTAAGTTCGATATCGTTCGATCAAACAGACATCTTGGGCATTCTAGGTTTGCAACAAAGTTCATAGTATCATACTTTCTTCTACCAACACTTTCATAAATTACCTCACACCTTTACGTTCATAATTCATCACTTAAAACATGATTCACATTCCAAAAGATTCAACATGCATAAACGTATATCGCCATGCATAACTACGTCATATTCCTCATTCACTTCCAGATCTAAATTTTCCCAAAAGAAACGAACTAACATGCTTTCATTCAAGGTTCAACGATTTTCTGAAATTTTCAACAATTTCCCATAACATGTTATAGTTTTGTCAATCAAATTCCACTATGAACAACTAGTCCTTACCATTGTAAAACATCAACCTCGAAGTTTTTTTTTCCACATAATCAGACACCATGCACTTCACCTATATGTTTGAAACAAACATTTTTTTAAAAAAAAAGTTACAACATTCTCAAAACAACTCATCAATCTTCATCTTTCGTATAAAACACTCCATCATCCTATGTTCACATGCTTACGTCATCACTTTCACACATATAGCACATACTTAGGTCATCATACCAATCTTGCTCATGTCCCACATAATCATACCATAACAATATCATATTCACACTGTAACATCCCAAACTTTTGTGACCCCTTTTATTGGTCTTGTGAATTTTTGAATTTTGGAACTATGAAAACTTTTGTTTCTATGTGATTAAGTGTTTTGCGTGAAATAAATTGTCGTGGTTAATGTGGAATGATGAGCTTGAGATTTTATATTTGTTTCCAATGCGGGGAAATAATTAATAGGATCATGCATTCATCCTTTTTCGAGTCAATTCATTGAAAGTTTCGGCCCTTCCTAATTATTGAGATAATATTGCGTTTCGTGGGTTTAATTAATTGTTTTGGGATACTTATCCAAATTAAATCCAAACCAAATGACCCCTAAATGGTACTACATGAAATTCGAACTCCATTTTATTTTCCTTGGGAGTTTTCGAAAATCTCCTATAGGAGAAAGAATTATTTTCATTTGATTTAATTGGTGTTTTATTGACTCCCTTCCTTTGAATTTAATCCAATTAAATCATGTTATAATTTATTTCTTCACCTAAAATAAATAGAGAGTTGGGATATTTCCTTGGTTAGCAATTTTCGGCCCCTCCACTAAATTTTGGAGGATATTTTATTTGTTTCCTAATTTGTGGAATCCCTTTTTATTCAAATAAATTCCTATGTCTAATTAATTAGGGATGTGAATATTTTTCTTCTACTTTTCTTCCATATCACACGCCCCTTATGCAATATTTTCCTTGTGGGAATTTAAATAATTGTTACCTATTTTATGGGAGCCTTTTCCATAAAGAAATTACCAAATTTAAATCTCATTCTTTTTAATTGGGGATTTAAATAAGTTCCTTGTGCAATTACCCAAGAATTTTCGGTCCCCCACCCCTATTATTTCCTACTTTGAGATTTAATTTATTTGTTCCCTTATATTCATTATATTTATTTCCTAAGTTATGAATATATTCTCCACGAAAATACCAAATAAATCCCTTGTTGTGTACATGGAATTTTCGAAATTCCCTCACCTCCCACAAGCCTATTTTATTCTTTTAATTGTGGGATTTTTATTTATTAGCCTATATTTTAATTCCCCACAATTTATTTATTTAATTTACCCATGGATTAAACCTAGCAAATAAATAGCAAATAATCAAACCCTAGCCCCCATTCACCTCAAAATTTCGCCCCCCCTCTCTTCTCTCCCTCTCCCACACGTTTTTCATCTCCTACTCTCCCATCTCCAAAAATCTTCCATCCAACTCTTGTTCTTGCAATCCGCTTAAGTTATTTTCGAGAGTCTCCGACGGATCGCTTCGTTCATCGTTTCTACCGATCCGTGTTGTGTCAAAGAAGGTATATTGCTCACTTTTTATCATCCTATCCGTTTTGACCATGTTCTTGAGTCCTACATGCATGTAGAGGGTGTAGGTTCGATAGATCGCAAGTTTTAACGGGAGGGAAAGTGTGTTTCATAAGAACTTGTTTGATTTTGCGTTGTCGATTGAAATCATGTGTGTTGGATTGAAATATTTGGTGAATAATATGAGTTGGAATGCCAATATGTGTATGAGGAACGTGTAAGCATGATTATGTGTTTTCGAGCATGAAAAATCAGTGTTTGTGTGATGGAAGATGAAAACCCTATTTTCGAACTTGAACCAGAAATCTGTGATGCACGACCAGTGGCTTACGATCTGTGATTGACCCATCAAAAGAACGAATTTTGTTATGAAGTTTTTACTGAGTAAACTTCAAGGTGTTTTCCATGTCTCGTGTGAATTTCAGCCCTTTTTACCGAAAAATGAATTTCTCATAAATTTTTTAAGTTGACTGCGCAAATCTGCCAGAAACTGGAGTTCTCGCCATGAACGTTTCGTTTTCTATTTGACTGGCCAAATGACCTCCGATTGATGTGATTCTTGAACTATATAAAGATTTGAAGTGTCTTCTGAGTCGTGTTAAATTTTCAGCCTTTTTGGGCATTGGATGAAATTATGGTGAATTCTTCAAATGAACTGCGCAATAATGTCAGAAATTGTATGTTCCGACCAGAGAGTTTAATATGTGATATGACTGACTAAATGACGTGATTTCGGTGTGAATATTTTCATGTGTGAACTTGAATGTGTCCTCTGTATTGTGACCAAAATTTAGCTTCTTTTGAGGTCGGGTGAATTTATAGTGATTTTTACAAAACGGTCGCGCAGTTCTGCCAGTTTTCTGCCTTGTTAAAATGACACCTAGTTTCAAGTTTAAAAGTATTATATGATGCATGTATGTCCAAGGAGCGTGTTTAAATTGTGTCATCACGTGTGATAAGTTGAAATGCGATGCGTGTGTCTTTACACCTTTGGGACGTATGTTGGGTTGGGGAATTGAGAAAGACGATGAGAGAGAAACGATAGGACATGCATAGTTAACATGTTGATGTGTGAGGCTGACCTATGTTGTCATTGACAAGGGTGTTGTGTATTCGTGAACTCGAGGATCGAGAGTTGCTAAGTTGGGTTGTGAATTGCTAAGCGATCGAGGTGGGGTTTTCTTTTCAAACCTTTTTACTTTTCTGAAAAATATTATGTGGCGATATAAGGGTGGTTTAACTGTTATGTCATGCCATGTTATTTTTATTATGAGATTGTGTGTCTGATGCCTAGTTCGTATGAGTTACTCCGTTAGGCTATATGGCTGTGTTGTGAAACGAATTCGGGTCTGATTAGGGCCGTAAACCCTATCAGGTTGTGTACACTGGTGGGATCGTGAGCCGTCCTTGCAAGTTGGCCGGTCTCGTGGACGAATAGTGTGGCCACACTTTCGTCGCACTGTGATGTGATTGATGGATTGATGTGAAAAGTGGGGAGATAAATTGTCTGGCCAGACTTGAATTTTTGTGTTTCTCGTGATATTTTTCTTACCACTTAAAACCCGAGATCACTAGTATGGATGACATAACTTATTAAAATGTTTTCGGCATGAGCCCATTGAGTACAACAAGTACTCAGCCCTGCATATTATTTTTCTTATGTGCAGGTTGAGCGAGATGTTGCGGTGGATGTTGAGCTGGCTAAAGACCCTAGGATACGTTGTGTCGTCATACATAGGCGTGATCCTTGACTCTCCCTGAACCTTATTTATCCGCTGCTATGTTTTAAATTATGTCTTAAGACCTTAATCTTTCTGTGTTGTGTTTGAACATGTATGGTGGCGTTAGGTTTAAACGAGTGTTTACGTTGCCTTTTTTAAAATGGTATTCTTCGAGATTTAAGTTAAATGTTTATTTTACTTTAGTTATTAATTGTTGTACTTCTTAAGTCTAATCTTTCCCGTTGTCCTTTTTAAAAGTATTTTTCCTTATGTCTTTTCAAAAAAAATATAACCTTTAAATCTTTACACTAAGTTGTTTTCTTTTCTTCAAGTTAATTAAGTTGTCCTTTTAAATTGTAATCCATGCATGTCGGTCACGATCGTCGCGTTTGTGGTATCCCTTGTATGGGCGGTCGTGACAGAGTGGTATCAGAGCTTAGTGTTGCGCTCTGGTCTGAGAGTCTTCTTTTATCTTAAGTCTAGATTAGTGAACCCTTATTGACTAGTAGTGTCATGAAGGCTCAACATCCACAGCATCACGCTCAACCAATGAAAGTGAGGTATGTTTTATTTGTTGAAAGCATGTGAGATAGATGCATGAAATGGATGACTATATGATATGACGATTGACAAGTTTATACATGTGAATGAACGATATGCATGAGGATGAGTTGTGATGGGATGACTATGTGAGCATGACTGCTACGATAATCTAAGCATGTATTATGTGTGTGAATATGACGTTGTGATAGTATGATTACGTGGAATACGAGTATGAATGACATGATAATTAAACCACGTGTTATGGATATGTGAATACGATTTTGTGATAGTATGATTATGTGGAGACATGAGCATGATTGGCATGATGAATTGTGTTGTGAACATAGAGTACCTAAAACATAAGCCTAGTTGACCACGCGAATCGTAGTTCTAAGTTGGAAACTTAACTATTGCTGCTCCAAGCAATGAAACGTACGAGAATATGAGAGTTGAGGCAAACGCTTAAGACAAGGTGTGAGACAAGAAGAACCGATGCTAAAAGATATTTTCATGCAACGATGAGCGATCATACTCGCGATTTAAATTAGTATAGTGTAATCTTGCGTAAGTGGCAACACGATGGAGATGATCTTCATACCCTACTAAGGAGCACGAGGATGATAACAATGTCCTACGAGGATAGTCAGTATGACATGCAAAGGATATTACGAAGATGTAGATTCCGACTGCCATTATTAGTGGCAATGACACGAAGAATCTCAGCGCGGAATCCACGGTTCTTAGAGCGATGTTACCAGATTCGGCTTGCGAAAGATGAACGAGGGGTGCGACTTTAATAGCTAGAACAAACTATTCTAATCAACAGTTCTTACTTGGATTATAAGAAGTTATCTTTCAGGACCTTTCAAATAGCCGTGAGCCATTGTCTATTTAACAGCTTGTTTCATTCACCCCTTGCAAGTGATGCATATTGCTTCTTTTCCTACATTGAGTCATAACTCACTTTCAGTTCTTGGAAAGTGGTGTTGCCTTCATAACCTTGGACACTTGGATTGATTGTAGTCTTCTTTGACCTATTATTTATACGGACCATACTTTAACTCTGTGAGCCTTTGCTATTGAGCTTCATTCCTAAGGCTGCTTGCAGTTACGTCCTTCAATATAATCACGTTTCACAGACATGTTTTCTATGAGATATTCTTCTTCGAACTTTTGTTCATCCTTTTATTTTGTCACCATGTCTGTGTGAAGTTCTTTCTTACAGAGTGAAATTCTTTTTGGTTCAGTTCATGTATCCTTTCCATAATAGAACCTTTCTTTCTACAAAATGAAGTTAAGGCCTACATTTTGTTCCTTGCCTTAACAAACTTGATCCACTTGATTTTTGTTTTCAATAGCCCCTTTGACTTTGATTGCCTTTCACAAACTTATGAACCCATTGATGTGATTCTGTCAGTCCATATTATGATTTTCCTTGAACCATGATCAGTACCGCTTTGTGACAACTGCCTACATTTCTCAATCCTTATGCAACTGATCATTTCTTTTCCTCAACCCTTTAAGTCATTATCCATTGATGTATAGACCTTTCAAATTTGGTCGAACAACTGAATTATCTTTTGGTAGCCTACTATGAGAGTTGACATTAACTTGATTCCATCCCATATTCATGACCTATCTTATGTTCTTTCAAGCTCCGAGGGGATGATCATAACCAATTGTTACAATTCAAAATCGGTTCATATCCAAGTTAAGACTGTTTGACTAAAGTTTGTGTTAGGAGAGTTAGGAGTAGTGGCCCAACTTTTGCACGTTATACCTTTGGAGAATGTAGACATAATCTTGGGAATGGATTGACTTATCGAGAACCACGCAACGATTCACTGTAAAGAGAGACAGATTTCTTTTCATGCCCCGGGCGAAGAACCGACTATCTTGAACGGGATCTCCATGAATCGACGAACCTCCATAATCTCCGCTTTGCAAGCAACTACGATGATAAGAAAAGGGCGTCCGGCGTATCTTGTGTACTTAAATGGAGAGGAAAAGAAGGAGTTGAAAGTGGAAGACGTGGCAGTGGTGCGAGATTTTCCTGATGTGTTTCCTGAAGCTTTGCCAGGACCGCCGCCCGACAGACAAGTGGAGATCGCCATTGACTTGGAACCAGGGTCAGCGCCAGTATCAAAGGCGCCATACAGAATGGCCCCTAAGGAGTTGGCCGAGTTAAAGGTTCAGTTGCAAGAACTGTTAGACTTGGGTTTTATTCGACCCAGTGTGTCACCATGGGGAGCGCCAGTTTTGTTCGTTAAGAAGAAGGTGGGACGATGAGGATGTGCATCGACTATGGTGAGCTCAACAAGATGAACTTGAAGAATAAGTACCCGCTGCCAAGGATTGATGACTTGTTTGACCAACTTCGAGGAGCGGGCGTATTCTTGAAAATGGATTTCAGATCAGGGTATCATCAACTAAAGGTCCGACGAGAGGATGTGCCTAAGACTGCTTTTCGCACTTGTTATGGCCATTATGAGTTCGTCGTGATGCCATTTGGGCTGACCAACGCCCCAGCCATTTTCATGGACTTAATGAACCGAGTTTTCCATGAGTATCTTGACAAGTTGTGTTAGTCTTCATCGATGACTTGTTGGTATACTCGAAGAACGAGGAAGAACATAGATGGCATCTACAAACAGTGTTGGAAACATTGCAAAAGGAGAAGCTTTATGCCAAGTTCAGTAAGTGTGAGTTCTGGTTGACTCGAGTGAACTATCTTGGTCATATTGTGACGGCAAATAGAATTCAAGTAGACCCAGCAAAGGTCGAGGCCGTGCAGAATTGGAAACCGCCGAAAATGCCAAGTGAAATCCGCAGTTTCTTGGGATTGGCACGATATTATCGACGCTTCATTGAGGGAATCTCTAAGATTGCAAGACCGATGACGCAACTACTAAAGAAAGGAATCAAGGTGGTTTGGACGCCAGAGTGCAAGGCGAGTTTCCAACTGTTGAAAGAGAAATTGACTACAGCACCAGTCCTAGCGGTACCCGAACCCGACAAGGACTTCGCCGTCTATACGGACGCGTCGAAAGTAGGACTAGGATGCGTGTTAATGCAAGATGGGAAAGTAATAGCATACGCTTCCCGACAGTTGAGACCGAATGAGTTGAATTTTCCGACTCACGATTTGGAGTTAGGAGCTGTGGTGCACGCACTGAAAATTTGGAGACACCATCTCTATGGAGTGAGATGCGAAATCTATACGGACCACAAGAGTCTCAAGTATTTCTTCGAGCAGAGGGAGCTAAACATGCGACAACGACGTTGGTTAGAGGTCGTGAAGGACTATGACTGTGGTATTAACTATCATCCGGGCAAGGCGAACGTGGTCGCCGACGCTTTGAGTAGGCAAAACTAACCGCAATTGGCTTACTTCCTAACGCAAGAAGAAGCGTTGATTCACGAGTTTGACAAGATGAGATTGGAGATAGTGAAAGTGCCCGAGACAGTAGAAGCAAGATTGGCGACACTAGTGATTGAGCCAGATTTGAGAACCAAACTCATAGAAGCCCAGCGACGTGATGGAAAGTTGGAGGAGTTACGTGCAAAGGTGAGAGCCGAGAAGCTTGATCATTACCGTGAGGAGGCGGATAATGCTTTGACATACGATGGGCGATTGTGTGTACCGAGCGATGAGACGTTAAAGGATGAGATTTTGAGTGAAGCGCACGACACACCTTACACTGCTCACCCCGGAAGCACGAAGATGTATCGGGATTTGAAGCAACGGTTTTGGTGGAATGGAATGAAAGGGGACGTAGCGTCATATGTGGAACGATGTCTAGCATGCCAACAAGTGAAGGCCTTACACCAACGGCCATATGGGAAGTTACAACCGCTTGAAATTCCCGAATGGAAGTGGGAACATCTAGCTATGGATTTCGTGACGGGTTTGCCAAAGTCACCGAAGGGCAACACTGCGATTTGGGTGATCATTGATCGACTTACTAAAAACGCGCCCTTCTTACCGTTTAAGATTACTTATGGCGCGGACAAATTAGCAAAACTGTATGTAAATGAGATTGTGCGTTTGCATGGAGTGCCAAAGACTATTGTGTCCGACCGTGATACGAAGTTCACATCGAAGTTTTGGATGAGCTTTCAACGAGAATTGGGCACACAATTGCACTTCAGCACTGCTTATCACCCGCAATCGGATGGGCAGTCAGAGAGGATGATTCAGACGCTCAAGGATATGTTGCGAGCCGTTGTCCTAGATCGAGGGGAAAGTTGGGAAACTGTCCTACCACTGGTTGAATTCGCCTACAACAACAGTTTTCAAGCGACGATCGATATGGCTCCGTACGAAGCCTTGTATGGTAGAAAGTGTCAATCTCCACTTTATTGGGATGAAGTCGGCGAGAGGAAGATATTAGGACCCGACGCTATAAAGGAGATGACCGAAATTGTGCATCAAATCCGCACAAGGATCAAGGAAGCTCAAGACAGACAGAAGTCGTATGCTGACGTGCGTTGAACGAATATCAAATTCGACGTTGGTGACAAAGTGTTCTTGAAAGTGTCCCCGACGAGAGGAGTTGTGAGATTTGGAGTGAAAGGCAAGCTGAAATCGCGTTTTGTGGGACCGTACGAGATCATCGACGAAGTAGGTCCTGTAGCGTATCGATTGGCGTTACCACCCAGCTTTGGGAACGTGCACAACGTGTTCCACGTATCGCAGTTGCACAAGTACGTGTTCGACCCCAAACACGTGATTCACCAAGAGGAAGTGATCCTAACCCCCGACATGAGCTACGAGGAAATCCTAGATCGGAAGGTACAAGAGCTACGAAACAAGACAATAGCGTCCGTGAATGTGTTGTGGAAGCACCATGGTCCCGAGGAAGCTACGTGGGAGTTAGAAGATAAGATGAAAGAAAAGTTTCCCGATTTGTTTGTGCGAGACGATTAAATTTCGGGACGAAATATCTGTTTAGAGGGGAAGGATGTAACATCCCAAACTTTTGTGACCCCTTTTATTGGTCTTGTGAATTTTTGAATTTTGGAACTATGAAAACTTTTGTTTCTATGTGATTAAGTGTTTTGCGTGAAATAAATTATCGTGGTTAATGTGGAATGATGAGCTTGAGATTTTATATTTGTTTCCAATGCGGGGAAATAATTAATAGGATCATGCATTCATCCTTTTTCGAGTCAATTCATTGAAAGTTTCGGCCCTCCCTAATTATTGAGATAATATTGCGTTTCGTGGGTTTAATTAATTGTTTTGGGATACTTATCCAAATTAAATCCAAACCAAATGACCCCTAAATGGTACTACATGAAATTCGAACTTCATTTTATTTTCCTTGGGAGTTTTCGAAAATCTCCTATAGGAGAAAGAATTATTTTCATTTGATTTAATTGGTGCTTTATTGACTCCCTTCCTTTGAATTTAATCCAATTAAATCATGTTATAATTTATTTCTTCACCTAAAATAAATAGAGAGTTGGGATATTTCCTTGGTTAGCAATTATCGGCCCCTCCACTTAATTTTGGAGGATATTTTATTTGTTTCCTAATTTGTGGAATCCCTTTTTATTCAAATAAATTCCTATGTCTAATTAATTGGGGATGTGAATATTTTTCTTCTACTTTTCTTCCATATCACACGCCCCCTATGCAATATTTTCCTTGTGGGAATTTAAATAATTGTTACCTATTTTATGGGAGCCTTTTCCATAAAGAAATTACCAAATTTAAATCCCATTCTTTTTAATTGGGGATTTAAATAATTTCCTTGTGCAATTACCCAAGAATTTTCGGCCCCCACCCCTATTATTTCCTACTTGGAGATTTAATTTATTTGTTCCCTTATATTCATTATATTTATTTCCTAAGTTATGAATATATTCTCCAAGAAAATACCAAATAAATCCCTTGTTGTGTACATGGAATTTTCGAAATTCCCTCACCTCCCACAAGCCTATTTTATTCTTTTAATTGTGGGATTTTTATTTATTAGCCTATATTTTAATTCCCCACAATTTATTTATTTAATTTACCCATGGATTAAACCTAGCAAATAAATAGCAAATAATCAAACCCTAGCCCCCATTCACCTCAAAATTTTGCCCCCCTCTCTTCTCTCCCTCTCCCACACGTTTTTCATCTCCTACTCTCCCATCTCCAAAAATCTTCCATCCAACTCTTGTTCTTGCAATCCGTTGAAGTTATTTTCGAGACTCTCCGACGGATCGCTTCGTTCATCGTTTCTACCGATCCGTGATGTGTCAAAGAAGGTATATTGCTCAGTTTTTATCATCCTATCCGTTTTGACCATGTTCTTGAGTCCTACATGCATGTAGAGGGTGTAGGTTCGATAGATCGCAAGTTTTAACGGGAGGGAAAGTGTGTTTCGTAAGAACTTATTTGATTTTGCGTTGTCGATTGAAATCATGTGTGTTGGATTGAAATATTTGGTGAATAATATGAGTTGGAATGCCAATATGTGTACGAGGAACGTGTAAGCATGATTATGTGTTTTCGAGCATGAAAAATCGGTGTTTGTGTGATGGAAGATGAAAACCCTATTTTCAAACTTGAACCAGAAATCTGTGATGCACGACCAGTGGCTTACGATCTGTGATTGACCCATCAAACGAATGAATTTTGTTATGAAGTTTTTACTGAGTAAACTTCAAGGTGTTTTCCATGTCTCGTGTGAATTTCATCCCTTTTTACCGAAAAATGAATTTCTCATAAATTTTTGAAGTTGACTGCGCAAATCTGCCAGAAACTTGAGTTCTCGCCATGAACGTTTCGTTTTCTGTTTGACTGACCAAATGACCTTCGATTGATGTGATTCTTGAACTATATAAATATTTGAAGTGTCTTCTGAGTCGTTTTAATTTTTCAGCCTTTTTGGGTATTGGATGAAATTATGGTGAATTTTTCAAATGAACTGCGCAATACTGTCAGAAATTGTATGTTCCGACCAGAGAGTTTAATATTTGATATGACTGACTAAATGACGTGATTTCGGTGTGAATATTTTCATGTATGAACTTGAATGTGTCCTCTGTATTGTGACCAAAATTTAGCTTCTTTTGAGGTCGGGTGAATTTATAGTGATTTTTACAAAACGGTCGCGCAGTTCTGCCAGTTTTCTCCCTTGTTAAAATGACACCTAGTTTCAAGTTTAAAAGTATTATATGATGCATGTATGTCCAAGGAGCGTGTTTAAACTGTGTGATCACGTGTGATAAGTTGAAATGCGATGCGTGTGTCTTTACACCTTTGGGACGTATGTTGGGTTGGGGAATTGAGAAAGACGATGAGAGAGAAACGATAGGACATGCATAGTTAACATGTTGATGTGTGAGGCTGACCTATGTTGTCATTGACAAGGGTGTTGTGTATTCGTGATCTCGAGGATCGAGAGTTGCTAAGTTGGGTTGTGAATTGCTAAGCGATCGAGGTGGGCTTTTCTTTTCAAACCTTTTTACTTTTCCGAAAAATATTATGTGGCGATATAAGGGTGGTTTAACTGTTATGTCATGCCATGTTGTTTTTATTATGAGATTGTGTGCCTGATGCCTAGTTCGTATGAGTTTACTCCGTTAGGCTATATGGCTGTGTTGTGAAACAAATTCGGGTCAAATTAGGGCCGTAAACCCTATCAGGCTGTGTACACTGGTGGGATCGTGAGCAGTCCTTGCAAGTCGGCCGGTCTCGTGGACGAATAGTGTGGCCACACTTTCGTCGCACTGTGATGTGATTGATGGATTGATGTGAAAAGTGGGGAGATAAATTATCTGGCCAGACTTGAATTTTTGTGTTTCTCGTGATATTTTTCTTACCACTTAAAACTCGAGATCACTGGTATGGATGACATAACTTATTAAAATGTTTTCGGCATGAGCCCATTGAGTACAATAAGTACTCAGCCCTGTATATTATTTTTCTTATGTGCAGGTTGAGCGAGATGTTGCGGTGGATGTTGAGCTGGCTAAAGACCCTAGGATACGTTGTGTCGTCATACGTAGGCGTGATCCTTGACTCTCCCTGAACCTTATTTATCCGCTGCTATGTTTTAAATTATGTCTTAAGACCTTAATCTTTTTGTGTTGTGTTTGAACATGTATGGTGGCGTTAGGTTTAAACGAGTGTTTACGTTGCCTTTTTGAAAATGGTATTCTTCGAGATTTAAGTTAAATGTTTGTTTTACTTTAGTTATTAATTGTTGTACTTCTTAAGTCTAATCTTTCCCATTGTCCTTTTTAAAAGTATTTTTCCTTATGTCTTTTCAAAAAGAAATATAACCTTTAAATCTTTACACTAAGTTGTTTTCTTTTCTTCAAGTTAATTAAGTTGTCCTTTTAAATTGTAATCCATGCATGTCGGTCACGATCGCCGCGTTTGTGGTACCCCTTGTATGGGCGGTCGTGACACACACATACAACACGTGCTTAGATTATAATCCCAATCATGCTCATATTCCACATAATCACACATATAACACGTGTTTAGATCATCACGCATATCATGCTCACATTTACACCCCTTTCACATAATTTATTCACGAATTTAGAATCACATCACATCATCACGTAATTACATGCTCATGCATTCTTTTGCCCAAACCATCCTCATCATATCATCAATCTTATACATCGTTCTCATATTTCATCAACAACTTAAAACATACCTCACTTTCCTTGGTTGAGCGTGATGCTTGGATGTTGAGCCTTCGTGACACTTCTAGTCAATAAGGGTTCACTAATCTAGACTTAAAGTGAAAGGAGACTCTCGGACCAGAGCGAAAGAACAAAGCTCTGATACCACTCTGTCACGACCGCCCAAACTAGGGGTACTACAAACGAGGCGATCGTGACCACGGGATAACATTAAAGACAACATTTAAGGATAACATTTTATATGAAAACTTAATTAGCTTAAAGGAATAATATTTTAGTTCATTAAAAGTTTAGACAACAAATTTTTAGCTTAAAGAAACTTAATGTTATAAATTTTTTATTAATTAGCAACGACTTATGGCAAAGGATTTTTCAAAAGAAGCAGCGGAGAAAATAAATATTAAAATCCAATTAACTTCCAAAAGAAAACATTTGGTTTAGTTCACGAAAAACCATTTCAGAGTAACAGGGTAAACATCAGATTAACGCCTAACACAATCAAACATGCTCAAACACAGTACGAAACAGAATAAAGTCTTGAGGCATAGTTCAAAAATATAGCAGTGGAAATAAGGTTTAAAGAGAGTCAAGGATGACGTCTATGTATGAAGACACAACGCATCCAAAGTTCCTAGGCCAACTCAACATCCACCGCAACATCCCGCTCAACCTGCACATAGGGAAAAACATATGTAGGGCTGAGTACTTGTTGTACTCAATGGGCTCATGCCGAAAACATTTATACAGTTATGTCATCCATACCAGTGATCTCGAGTTTTATACGTAGTAAAGAAATATCATCGAGAACACAAAAACGTTTCATAGACTGGCCAGTCAAATAATCTCCCCATTTTCTCAACAATCCATCAATCACAATCATCAATCCACAGTGCGACGAAAGTGTGGCCACACTATTCGCCCACGAGACCGGCCGACTAGCAAGGACGGCTCCTGATCTCACCAGTGTACACAGCCTGATAGGGTTTGGGCCCTATTCAGACCCGAATTCGTTTCACAACACAGCCATATAGCCTAACGGAGTAAACTCAGACGAACTAGGCATCAGACACACAATCTCAATCAAAACATTCCATGGCATGACATAACAAGTTAAACCACCCTTATAACACCACATCATATTTACGGAAAATAAAAAATATTTGTAAGGAAGGCCCACCTCGTTGGTTTAATCAATTCAATATCCACTTAAGGCAACCCTCGTTCCTTGTGCTCACGTACACACAATAACCCTTGCCAATCATCACAACACAAATCAGTCTTCCATAAATTCACATTACCATGCATGTCATATCGTTCCTTTTATCATTCCCTTAATTTACCCATTCCAACATTCATCAACCTAAGGAACAACATACCATAATATTTCTCAACGTGTCACACATAATCACGTCACAGGATATCTTCCCAAATCATACATGCATCATATAATTCATTAAAACTTGGCAACAAGTGATATTTCCACATAACAACAAATATGGCAGAACTGCGCGGTTTGTTTGTAAAAATCACCAAAAATCCATACGATGCCCATTGAGGCTGAAATTTTCACAAAACACATAAGACACTTCGAATTTCATCCAGTTCAAAATTCACATCAAAATGAGGCCATATGGTCGGTCAAATAGAAAACGAAACTTTCTGGGCGAGAATACAAGTTTCTGGCAGAATTGCGCAGTCGACTTCAAAAATTTATTAAAAAATCATCTTTCGTCAAAAGGGGCTAAAATTTACAAACCACATAGAAAACACCTTGAAGTTTACTCAGTTAAAAATTCAAACCAAAATTAGATCCTTAGGTCAGTCAAACACACGTCGGAATCCACTGTCCGAACACCACAGTTTTCAGGTCTCAAAATTTCGAAATTAGGGTTTCTTCCTCATTCAACCAAACACAATTTTTCATGCTTCCCACACACAAACATGCTTCAAAAGGTTCTCACAATCACGTTCTCATATAACCACACATCATTCACCAATGAATCATTCAAACTTTACACATATTCATTCACAATGGCATATTCACAGTTTTTCTCATACAAACACAAATTCCCACCGATTAGTTTTGCGATCTCTGATTCCTACACTCACTATATGCATGAAGGAATCAAGAACAAGGTTTCAATGGAGAAGATGAGGAAAATATTTAGTTATACCTTCTTGAATCGAAAACCAAACGGTAGAAGCAAAGATTGATGCGATTCGTCGGGAACACGTGCTTAGATTATATTGCCAACCATGCTCATATTCCACATAATCCACATAATCACACATACAACACGTGCTTAGATTATATTGCCAATCATGCTCATATTCCACATAATCACACATATAACACGTGTTTAGATCATCACGCAAATCATGCTCACATTTACGCCCTTTTCACATCATTTATTCACGAATTTAGAATCACATCACATCATCACGTAATTACATGCTCATGCATTCTTTTGCCCAAACCATCCTCATCATATCATCAATCTTATACATCGTTCTCATATTTCATCAACAACTTAAAACATACCTCACTTTCCTTGGTTGAGCGTGATGCTTGAATGTTGAGCTTTCATGACACTTATAGTCAATAAGGGTTCACTAATCTAGACTTAAAGTGAAAGGAGACTCTCGGACCAGAGCGAAAGAACAAAGCTCTGATACCACTCTATCACGACCGCCCAAACTAGGGGTACTACAAACGAGGCGATCGTGACCACGGGATAACGTTAAAGACAACATTTAAGGATAACATTTTATATGAAAACTTAATTAGCTTAAAGGAATAATATTTTAGTTCATTAAAAGTTTAGACAACAAATTTTTAGCTTAAAGAAACTTAATGTTATAAATTTTTTATTAATTAGCAACGACTTATGGCAAAGGATTTTTCAAAAGAAGCAGCGGAGAAAATAAATATTAAAATCCAATTAACTTCCAAAAGAAAACATTTGGTTTAGTTCACGAAAAACCATTTCAGAGTAACAGGGTAAACATTAGATTAACGCCTAACACAATCAAACATGCTCAAACACAGTACGAAACAGAATAAAGTCTTGAGGCATAGTTCAAAAATATAGCAGCGGAAATAAGGTTTAAAGAGAGTTAAGGATGACATCTATGTATGAAGACACAACGCATCCAAAGTTCCTAGGCCAACTCAACATCCACCGCAACATCCCGCTCAACCTGCACATAGGGAAAAACATATGTAGGGCTGAGTACTTGTTGTACTCAATGGGCTCATGCCGAAAACATTTATACAGTTATGTCATCCATACCAGTGATCTCGAGTTTTATACGTAGTAAAGAAATATCATCGAGAACACAAAAACGTTTCATAGACTGGCCAGTCAAATAATCTCCCCATTTTCTCAACAATCCATCAATCACAATCATCAATCCACAATGCGACGAAAGTGTGGCCACACTATTCGCCCACGAGACCGGCCGACTAGCAAGGACGGCTCCTGATCTCACCAGTGTACACAGCCTGATAGGGTTTGCGGCCCTATTCAGACCCGAATTCGTTTCACAACACAGCCATATAGCCTAACGGAGTAAACTCAGACGAACTAGGCATCAGACACACAATCTCAATCAAAACAATCCATGGCATGACATAACAAGTTAAACCACCCTTATAACACCACATCATATTTTCGGAAAATAAAAAATATTTGTAAGGAAGGCCCACCTCGTTGGTTTAATCAATTCAATATCCACTTAAGGCAACCCTCGTTCCTTGTGCTCACGTACACACAATAACCCTTGCCAATCATCACAACACAAATCAGTCTTCCATAAATTCACATTACCATGCATGTCATATCGTTCCTTTTATCATTCCCTTAATTTACCCATCCCAACATTCATCAACCTAAGGAACAACATGCCATAATATTTCTCAACGTGTCACACATAATCACGTCACAGGATACCTTCCCAAATCATACATGCATCATATAATTCATTAAAACTTGGCAACAAGTGATATTTCCACATAACAACAAATATGGCAGAACTGCGCGGTTTGTTTGTAAAAATCACCAAAAATCCATACGATGCCCAATGAGGCTGAAATTTTCACAAAACACATAAGACACTTCGAATTTCATCCAGTTCAAAATTCACATCAAAATAAGGCCATATGGTCGGTCAAATAGAAAACGAAACTTTCTGGGCGAGAATACAAGTTTCTGGCAGAATTGCGCAGTCGACTTCAAAAATTTATTAAAAAATCATCTTTCGTCAAAAGGGGCTAAAATTTACAAACCACATAGAGAACACCTTGAAGTTTACTCAGTTAAAAATTCGAACCAAAATTAGATCCTTAGGTCAGTCAAACACACGTCGGAATCCACTGTCCGAACACCACAGTTTTCAGGTCTCAAAATTTCGAAATTAGGGTTTCTTCCTCATTCAACCAAATACAATTTTTCATGCTTCCCACACACAAACATGCTTCAAAAGGTTCTCACAATCATGTTCTCATATAACCACACATCATTCACCAATGAATCATTCAAACTTTACACATATTCATTCACAATGGCATATTCACAGTTTTTCTCATACAAACACAAATTCCCACCGATTAGTTTTGCGATCTCTGATTCCTACACTCACTATATGCATGAAGGAATCAAGAACAAGGTTTCAATGGAGAAGATAAGGAAAATATTTAGTTATACCTTCTTGAATCGAAAACCAAACGGTAGAAGCAAAGATTGATGCGATTCGTCGGGAACACGTGCTTAGATTATATTGCCAATCATGATCATATTCCACATAATCCACATAATCACACATACAACACGTGCTTAGATTATATTGCCAATCATGCTCATATCCCACATAATCACACATATAACACGTGTTTAGATCATCACGCAAATCATGCTCACATTTACACCCTTTTCACATCATTTATTCACGAATTTAGAATCACATCACCACATCACGTAATTACATGCTCATGCATTCTTTTGCCCAAACCATCCTCATCATATCATCAATCTTATACATCGTTCTCATATTTCATCAACAACTTAAAACATACCTCACTTTCCTTGGTTGAGCGTGATGCTTGGATGTTGAGCCTTCGTGACACTTCTAGTCAATAAGGGTTCACTAATCTAGACTTAAAGTGAAAGGAGACTCTCGGACCAGAGCGAAAGAACAAAGCTCTGATACCACTCTATCACGACCGCCCAAACTAGGGGTACTACAAACGAGGCGATCGTGACCACGGGATAACGTTAAAGACAACATTTAAGGATAACATTTTATATGAAAACTTAATTAGCTTAAAGGAATAATATTTTAGTTCATTAAAAGTTTAGACAACAAATTTTTAGCTTAAAGAAACTTAATGTTATAAATTTTTTATTAATTAGCAACGACTTATGGCAAAGGATTTTTCAAAAGAAGCAGCGGAGAAAATAAATATTAAAATCCAATTAACTTCCAAAAGAAAATATTTGGTTTAGTTCACGAAAAACCATTTCAGAGTAACAGGGTAAACATCAGATTAACGCCTAACACAATCAAACATGCTCAAACACAGTACGAAACAGAATAAAGTCTTGAGGCATAGTTCAAAAATATAGCAGCGGAAATAAGGTTTAAAGAGAGTCAAGGATGACGTCTATGTATGAAGACACAACGCATCCAAAGTTCCTAGGCCAACTCAACATCCACCGCAACATCCCGCTCAACCTGCACATAGGGAAAAACATATGCAGGGCTGAGTACTTGTTGTACTCAATGGGCTCATGCCGAAAACATTTATACAGTTATGTCATCCATACCAGTGATCTCGAGTTTTATACGTAGTAAAGAAATATCATCGAGAACTCAAAAACGTTTCATAGACTGGCCAGTCAAATAATCTCCCCATTTTCTCAACAATCCATCAATCACAATCATCAATCCACAGTGCGACGAAAGTGTGGCCACACTATTCGCCCACGAGACCGGCCGACTAGCAAGGACAGCTCCCGATCTCACCAGTGTACATAGCCTGATAGGGTTTGCGGCCCTATTCAGACCCGAATTCGTTTCACAACACAGCTATATAGCCTAACGGAGTAAACTCAGACGAACTAGGCATCAGGCACACAATCTCAATCAAAACAATCCATGGCATGACATAACAAGTTACACCACCCTTATAACACCACATCATATTTTCGGAAAATAAAAAAGATTTGTAAGGAAAGCCCACCTCGTAGGTTTAATCAATTCAATATCCACTTAAGGCAACCCTCGTTCCTTGTGCTCACGTACACACAATAACCCTTGCCAATCATCACAACACAAATCAGTCTTCCATAAATTCACAATACCATGCATGTCCTATCGTTCCTTTTATAATTCCCTTAATTTACCCATCCCAACATTCATCAGCCTAAGGAACAACATGCCATAATATTTCTCAACGTGTCACACATAATCACGTCACAGGATACCTTCCCAAATCATACATGCATCATATAATTCATTAAAACTTGGCAACAAGTGATATTTCCACATAACAACAAATATGGCAGTACTGCGCGGTTTGTTTGTAAAAATCACCAAAAATCCATACGATGCCCAATGAGGCTGAAATTTTCACAACACACATAAGACACTTCGAATTTCATCCAGTTCAAAATTCACATCAAAATGAGGCAATATGGTCGGTCAAATAGAAAACGAAACTTTCTGGGCGAGAATATAAGTTTCTGGCAGAATTGCGCAGTCGACTTCAAAAATTTATTAAAAAATCATCTTTTGTCAAAACGGGCTAAAATTTACAAACCACACAGAAAACACCTTGAAGTTTACTCAGTTAAAAATTCGAACCAAAATTAGATCCTTAGGTCAGTCAAACACACGTCGGAATACACTGTCCGAACTCCACAGTTTTCAGGTCTCAAAATTTCGAAATTAGGGTTTCTTCCTCATTCAACCAAACACATATTTTCATGCTTCCCATACACAAACATGCTTCAAAAGGTTCTCACAATCATGTTCTCATATAACCACACATCATTCACCAATGAATCATTCAAACTTTACACATATTCATTCACAATGGCATATTCACAGTTTTTCTCATACAAACACAAATTCCCACCGATTAGTTTTGCGATCTCTGATTCCTACACTCACTATATGCATGAAGGAATCAAGAACAAGGTTTCAATGGAGAAGATAAGGAAAATATTTAGTTATACCTTCTTGAATCGAAAACCAAACGGTAGAAGCAAAGATTGATGCGATTCGTCGGGAACACGTGCTTAGATTATATTGCCAATCATGATCATATTCCACATAATCCACATAATCACACATACAACACGTGCTTAGATTATATTGCCAATCATGCTCATATCCCACATAATCACACATATAACACGTGTTTAGATCATCACGCAAATCATGCTCACATTTACACCCTTTTCACATCATTTATTCACGAATTTAGAATCACATCACCACATCACGTAATTACATGCTCATGCATTCTTTTGCCCAAACCATCCTCATCATATCATCAATCTTATACATCGTTCTCATATTTCATCAACAACGTAAAACATACCTCACTTTCCTTGGTTGAGCGTGATGCTTGGATGTTGAGCCTTCGTGACACTTCTAGTCAATAAGGGTTCACTAATCTAGACTTAAAGTGAAAGGAGACTCTCGGACCAGAGCGAAAGAACAAAGCTCTGATACCACTCTATCACGACCGCCCAAACTAGGGGTACTACAAACGAGGCGATCGTGACCACGGGATAACGTTAAAGACAACATTTAAGGATAACATTTTATATGAAAACTTAATTAGCTTAAAGGAATAATATTTTAGTTCATTAAAAGTTTAGACAACAAATTTTTAGCTTAAAGAAACTTAATGTTATAAATTTTTTATTAATTAGCAACGACTTATGGCAAAGGATTTTTCAAAAGAAGCAGCGGAGAAAATAAATATTAAAATCCAATTAACTTCCAAAAGAAAATATTTGGTTTAGTTCTCGAAAAACCATTTCAGAGTAACAGGGTAAACATCAGATTAACGCCTAACACAATCAAACATGCTCAAACACAGTACGAAACAGAATAAAGTCTTGAGGCATAGTTCAAAAATATAGCAGCGGAAATAAGGTTTAAAGAGAGTCAAGGATGACGTCTATGTATGAAGACACAACGCATCCAAAGTTCCTTTGCCAACTCAACATCCACCGCAACATCCTGCTCAACCTGCACATAGGGAAAAACATATGCAGGGCTGAGTACTTGTTGTACTCAATGGGCTCATGCCGAAAACATTTATACAGTTATGTCATCCATACCAGTGATCTCGAGTTTTATACGTAGTAAAGAAATATCATCGAGAACACAAAAACGTTTCATAGACTGGCCAGTCAAATAATCTCCCCATTTTCTCAACAATCCATCAATCACAATCATCAATCCACAGTGCGACGAAAGTGTGGCCACACTATTCGCCCACGAGACCGGCCGACTAGCAAGGACGGCTCCCGATCTCACCAGTGTACACAGCCTGATTGGGTTTGCGGCCCTATTCAGACCCGAATTCGTTTCACAACACAGCCATATAGCCTAACGGAGTAAACTCAGACGAACTAGGCATCAGGCACACAATCTCAATCAAAACAATCCATGGCATGACATAACAAGTTAAACCACCCTTATAACACCACATCATATTTTCGGAAAATAAAAAAGATTTGTAAGGAAAGCCCACCTCGTTGGTTTAATCAATTCAATATCCACTTAAGGCAACCTCGTTCCTTGTGCTCACGTACACACAATAACCCTTGCCAATCATCACAACACAAATCAGTCTTCCATAAATTCACATTACCATGCATGTCCTGTCGTTCCTTTTATCATTCCCTTAATTTATCCATCCCAACATTCATCAACCTAAGGAACAACATGCCATAATATTTCTCAACGTGTCACACATAATCACGTCACAGGATACCTTCCCAAATCATACATGCATCATATAATTCATTAAAACTTGGCAACAAGTGATATTTCCACATAACAACAAATATGGCAGAACTGCGCGGTTTGTTTGTAAAAATCACCAAAAATCCATACGATGCCCAATGAGGCTGAAATTTTCACAAAACACATAAGACACTTCGAATTTCATCCTGTTCTAAATTCACATCAAAATGAGGCAATATGGTCGGTCAAATAGAAAACGAAACTTTCTGGGCGAGAATACAAGTTTCTGGCAGAATTGCGCAGTCGACTTCAAAAATTTATTAAAAAATCATCTTTCGTCAAAAGCGGCTAAAATATACAAACCACACAGAAAACACATTGAAGTTTACTCAGTTAAAAATTCGAACCAAAATTAGATCCTTAGGACACGTCGGAATCCACTGTCCGAACACCACAGTTTTCAGGTCTCAAAATTTCGAAATTAGGGTTTCTTCCTCATTCAACCAAACATAATTTTTCTTGCTTCCCACATACAAACATGCTTCAAAAGGTTCTCACAATCATGTTCTCATATAACCACACATCATTCACCAATGAATCATTCAAACTTTACATATATTCATTCACAATGGCATATTCACAGTTTTTCTCATACAAACACAAATTCCCACCGATTAGTTTTGCGATCTCTGATTCCTACACTCACTATATGCATGAAGGAATCAAGAACAAGGTTTCAATGGAGAAGATGAGGTAAATATTTAGTTATACCTTCTTGAATCGAAAACCAAACGGTAGAAGCAAAGATTGATGCGATTCGTCGGGAACACGTGCTTAGATTATATTGCCAATCATGCTCATATTCCACATAATCCACATAATCACACATACAACACGTGCTTAGATTATATTGCCAATCATGCTCATATCCCACATAATCACACATATAACACGTGTTTAGATCATCACGCAAATCATGCTCACATTTACACCATTTTCACATCATTTATTCACGAATTTAGAATCACATCACATCATCACGTAATTACATGCTCATGCATTCTTTTGCCCAAACCATCCTCATCATATCATCAATCTTATACATCGTTCTCATATTTCATCAACAACTTAAAACATACCTCACTTTCCTTGGTTGAGCGTGATGCTTGGATGTTGAGCCTTCGTGACACTTCTAGTCAATAAGGGTTCACTAATCTAGACTTAAAGTGAAAGGAGACTCTCGGACCAGAGCGAAAGAACAAAGCTCTGATACCACTCTGTCACGAACGCCCAAACTAGGGGTACTACAAACGAGGCGATCGTGACCACGGGATAACATTAAAGACAACATTTAAGGATAACATTTTATATGAAAACTTAATTAGCTTAAAGGAATAATATTTTAGTTCATTAAAAGTTTAGACAACAAATTTTTAGCTTAAAGAAACTTAATGTTATAAATTTTTTATTAATTAGCAACGACTTATGGCAAAGGATTTTTCAAAAGAAGCAGCGGAGAAAATAAATATTAAAATCCAATTAACTTCCAAAAGAAAATATTTGGTTTAGTTCACGAAAAACCATTTCAGAGTAACAGGGTAAACATCAGATTAACGCCTAACACAATCAAACATGCTCAAACACAGTACGAAACAGAATAAAGTCTTGAGGCATAGTTCAAAAATATAGCAGCGGAAATAAGGTTTAAAGAGAGTCAAGGATGACGTCTATGTATGAAGACACAATGCATCCAAAGTTCCTTTGCCAACTCAACATCCACCGCAACATCCTGCTCAACCTGCACATAGGGAAAAACATATGCAGGGCTGAGTACTTGTTGTACTCAATGGGCTCATGCCGAAAACATTTATACAGTTATGTCATCCATACCAGTGATCTCGAGTTTTATACGTAGTAAAGAAATATCATCGAGAACACAAAAACGTTTCATAGACTGGCCAGTCAAATAATCTCCCCATTTTCTCAACAATCCATCAATCACAATCATCAATCCACAGTGCGACGAAAGTGTGGCCACACTATTCGCCCTCGAGACCGGCCGACTAGCAAGGACGGCTCCCGATCTCACCAGTATACACAGCCTGATAGGGTTTGCGGCCCTATTCAGACCCGAATTCGTTTCACAACACAGCCATATAGCCTAACGGAGTAAACTCAGACGAACTAGGCATCAGGCACACAATCTCAATCAAAACAATCCATGGCATGACATAACAAGTTAAACCACCCTTATAACACCACATCATATTTTCAGAAAATAAAAAAGATTTGTAAGGAAAGCCCACCTCGTTGGTTTAATCAATTCAATATCCATTTAAGGCAACCCTCGTTCCTTGTGCTCACGTACACACAATAACCCTTGCCAATCATCACAACACAAATCAGCCTTCCATAAATTCACATTATCATGCATGTCCTATCGTTCCTTTTATCATTTCCTTAATTTACTCATCCCAACATTCATCAACCTAAGGAACAACATGCCATAATATTTCTCAACATGTCACACATAATCACGTCACAGGATACCTTCCCAAATCATACATGCATCATATAATTCATTAAAACTTGGCAACAAGTGATATTTCCACATAACAACAAATATGGCAGAACTGCGCGGTTTGTTTGTAAAAATCACCAAAAATCCATACGATGCCCAATGAGGCTGAAATTATCACAAAAGACAGAAGACACTTCGAATTTCATCCAGTTCAAAATTCACATGAAAATGAGGCCATAAAATTTTCACAAAAGACAGAAGACACTTCGAATTTCATCCAGTTCAAAATTCACATGAAAATGAGACACATATTCATTCACAATCGCATATTCACAGTTTTTCTTATACAAACACAAATTCCCACCGATTAGTTTTGCGATCTATGATTCCTACACTCACTATATGCATGAAGGAATCAAGAAAAAGGTTTCAATGGAGAAGATGAGGAAAATATTTAGTTATACCTTCTTGAATCGAAAACCAAACGGTAGAAGTAAAGATTGATGCGATTCGTCGGGAACTCTTGAAAATCAAACTTCAATGGATGCAAGAACAATGATGGAAGAAATTTTGGAGTGGATGAAGAGAGGGAGGAGAGGTGAGGCACGAAAATTATGAGGGACAATGGGGGCTAGGGTTTAGTTTAGGTGATTATATTGTCCTAGGTTTAATCCCATAAATTAATTTATTAATTAATTGTGGAGGAATAAAATAGAGGCCAATAAATATAACCGCACAATTAAAAAGAAGGCAAAATTTCGAAAATTAGGTTAATAAATTCAATAAGGAATTTATTTGGTATTTACTTGGAGAGCAATAGATTCACAATTTAGGAAATAAGTCAATGAATATTCCATAAACAAGGGAACAAAATAAATTAAATCTCCAAGTAGGAAATAATGAGGGAAGGGGCAAAAATCTTGATGGTGTGCACAAGGAAATTATTTAAATCCTCAATTAAATAGAATAGGATTTAAATTTGGTAATTTCTTTATAGGAAAAGACTCCCATAAAATAGGCAGCAATAAAATAGATTTCCCCCAAGGAAATTAAGCTAAAAAAAGTGTGAGATGGAGACACAATAGAAGGAAAATATTCACATCCCCAGTTAATTTGGCTTAGGTATTAATTTGGTATTGAATAAATGGCCTGAGTGGAGAGAGAGGGAGCGGGGGATTCCCCGTAGACATGTGGAATTTAAGCCCCAGGTCGCCTGGGAAGAACTGACTCACCCCGGGGTAGGGCAGTTCCAGTCCACTATCTCCCGCTCCATCCATCTCAACGATCCTATTCTATGCCTGGTTCAACTTTTCTTGGATTTCAACCTTTTAGGACAGTCGAACTCTGCAGTACGGACGTCAATGACGGAGTTGTACCTCATGTGGTGTGCTAAGAAGGGCAGGAAGTTGCCCCTAGGGTTCTGGACAGCGTACCAGTGCCACCTCATCGCTACCCACCCCGCAAAGAATCTTTCCCTTTGCCACTTCTTAGGAGTTTTTGTGAGGAACAATATAACCGTCTCGGAGGGAGAAGACTTATCCCCCTTGACGATGGTGGACGCCCCAAGTTTGTTTGATACCCCCTTGTTTGTCCGAATGAACGCGGTATACATAAGGCAAGGCGTGCCACACTTCTATGCGATGGGAGAGGAGGCTTTACCCACTGCTCGGGTAGCGACAGCTCAGGGAGCACCGGCACACGAGCAGATGCAAGAAAGAATGGAAAAGGATGTGGATGAAATAACAGAGGAAAACAGACAGATGAGATCAGAAATGACCCGGTTAGCGTCAGTAATGGAAGAGATCCTGAAGGCAGAATCAGAGGCAAGAGGCTTTGGAGACGATAGTAACCAGGCTAAGAGAGGAAAACCACCGGATGATAGCTGAAATGACCAGGATGACGTCCGTGATAGACGAGATACTGATGGTGTTAGCACAAGGAAGACAGGAGGATGATGTTGGACCGAGTGGCCATGGTGGCCGGAATGATGAACAGCAGATACCTGAGAAAGAAGAAGGTGAGGCCGAGGTGCCGGCGAATGCCGAGGAGCCGGCGGAGTTTGATGAGGACCAGACCGGGACTGATAGGGAACAACCACCTGCACCACCTGCGCCGCGAAGAGCAGACGACACCGATAGACCACCCCTTACTGACCAGTTAGTTTTCTTTTTATTTTCAGTTTTTAGTTTTTCGTACTTTAATTGTTTTTTTTAGGTAGTATAATTTGTGTTTGTGCGCAAACCCCATTTCTAACACTTAGCCTACTTAATAGTCTAAGTGTGAGAAGTAAATGGTTTGTCTCTTTGGCACATGTTTTCTGTGTTTACTTGTTTATTGTTTTTCGTAAGCATGTTGGCCCACACTTAGCCCATTACATGGTCTAAGTGTGAGGAGTTGTGTATATAGTTGCTTTGTTTTTGGTTGTTTCTGTTGTTTTTAGTATAAGTATGTTTTGTTGTGTTTTGGTATGTCTGTGTGTCGGCCATACTGGCCATTACCTTTTTCCACTTCACAGCCTCATCTGGGGCAGACACGTGTGAAGTGGGAGGGGGATTGCACTGGCCAGTATGACATGTGTATATGTGAAGTCTGTGTTTGTGCTTGTGTTAGTGTCTTGTTAGGTCTAGTTTTTTTCTCTCTTTTGTGCGTTGATTGGGCTTAAAACTCAACTGACCTGAGCTGACGGTGAGGGGAATTGAGGGAGATACGACATGCTGGAAAATAGAAACTACCCCCCTTAGTACCTCCTAGCCAGGATAGATGACGCAAGTATGAGGGAAAAGCCCATCCTTAGAGCCAAACACGAAAGCCCTCTTAAATGTGAGTTATAAGCTTTAAGTGGAACCACTTTCCACATATTTTGAAAAGGAAAGAGCGGCTGCCACAAACTACCTAAGATGAAGTGACCACGAGTAGCGAACACTGAAGGCAGTAGGACCCCCCCTAAAAAAAATCACCTTTAGAACCCATTTTCTTAACTATTTGTACCCAGATATACACCCCTAGCCACTGGGATTGTGTGTGCAAGGCATGAGACGATTGGAGCTTACTGGCCAGAAGGTGTACAAGGAAGTAGAATCCAGCTGGGCAAGAAAGTTTGGAAGAAAATCGAATAGGTATAAGGGTGGCGAAGCCACAAAGGAAAAAGAAAAAAAGAGAAGAATATGAAGAAAAATGGTCAGAAAACTTGACCACAAAAAAGAAAGAGAAGGAAAAAGGGTGGCGAAGCCACAAGAAGCTACTAACCAGTTGGAGATCATAGCCAGAAGCAACAACCAAGAGCCCAAATGCACACAGTTCCCCCACCTCAATAAAGCAGAAATTTTAAACCTAGAGCCTTAGGAACATCCACCCCAAAACATTACAAACCAATAGCCCTGTTACAAACCTTTAAGCCATTCAGTGGCTACACGTGAGATCTAAGTCCGAAGCAATCGTGGTTGAGCATATTGAGAGAAATGCAGTCCTAACATTCCTGGTGAGGTATGAGTGACTGAGTGAACCTAGTGTTTGGCCGAGAGGTGTGGGCGATCCTGACAAGCGGATATATTGACTGGGAGAGAAAAGGGGGCGCGGAAGTTCAAGGCTGTCTAAGGCCGGATTTCACCTGATCCCGAGGGGAGGGATGGTTGAAAATATAGCCCAATTACTGTTTTAATGTATCTTAAGTGTTTGAGTTTTCTTTTATGTGTTTGTCTTTGTTATGTGTTTTCTTTGTGTCATAGTTAGAGTCTAGGGTAGGATAGAGTCGGTCAGGGGAGTGACCAGGCTAGAATTCGACTTACTTCTTTTTGTTTGTTCTTCACGCTTGAGGACAAGCATGTGGTAAGTGTGAGCAGTTTGATAAGTCGTATTCTAGGCCTCGGTTATTTGTCAGTATGATGTGCATAATTTGATTATATCTGCAAAACAGTTGCTCAAAGTGTGCAGGTTGAGTGTTCTAGCCAGTAGGCAAAGCTTCAGATACTTCAGGTGAAAAGGGCGTCAGAACGATTACGTACTGACCAGTATACATGCAAAAATGGCTCGAGATGGAGAAGAAGGATAGCTGGGACTGATCCACCATAATTAAGGGCAAAGAAGTCATCTCGCCACAAGGTTTTACCCTAAAATCAAGTGTAAGTCTCCCTATAAAAGGAAGCCACATGGAAAGAGAATGGAAAAAATTCAAAGATTATCATCCAATTCTTAGGTAGAATTCTCTCGGTAGTTCAGTCCTTCAGCCCAGTCCAGAGCCTCATTCCTCGCCACAACCATGATCACCTGAGTTCCAGAAGCCTCCGAAGTTCCAGACGTTCTTCATCCAGTCAGCAAGATCGTAGTTAGAAAGTTCCATCGCCCGGCGTGGCAAAACACTTTTTATTCCGCTTTCGTAGTTTAAATTACTTGTTTTCTTTTACGCTGGATCTTTGATACTTTTAAATTTCGCTGCTTGGAAGTACTTTGTTTGAAGATCCGAACATGTTTTATGCTATGAAGTTGTTTTGTGATCAGTTCGCTTCACTGATTTCTTTTCCTTCTGCCTAGTTAGCTTAGATCTAGTGTTTCTGGTTGTTTTGAGTATCAAATCGTGTGTTTCCAGTTTCGTAGTTTATTTCTTCGAGCTAGCATAGTCTGTTTACTGTTTAATTGCGTAGAGTTTGTTTCATGCAAGGTGTAGTTATGTGTTTCATATATTCGTTTATGTTGACCAGTAGGCGGAATTTCAGTTTCGGGTTTCGATCTTAGATTTGGAATTTTTAGTGGTAGATCTGGAATCGTGAGTTGGTAAACTGTGTTTAAATGGTGTTGAATCTGGTTTACTTGTTATCAACTTTTAGTTTGTGTTTGTTGAAGAAGATGATGTCCTTATCAAGTGTTGGGGACCACTTGTCTCTTTAAAAATGCTTTTTGCTTTTCGTCCTTCACTTTTAATTATACCCTGCAGACCTGTCAGCCTAGTCACCACAACTACCACTACCTTCTGATATTCTGTTTAGCCCAAAATAGAAACCTAGTACTTTTCAAATATTTCCTGTTTTGACCATGTCCACGTACACAGCTGCATTCAGAATGCTCTCACACCTCCTAGCCAGTAGGATACCACCTTCATTTTCTTGCCTATGTAGAGACTCAACCCAAGCGTGGTAGCTAACCAAACCTTTCCAGAATATCACCACAATTCCCAAAACGCATTCATCTCTGTGGGATTCGACCCCTACCTTCACTATACTACCCAGTAGAAGAGGGTTAAGGAATTATTGATACCAGGTTTTAGGCTTGGCGGGGGATTGTTTATCCTGATCAGTAGGATACACCCTTTGCTTGAACGACACCTACGCAAACTTGCGCTTTCAGGGGATCCTCCAAATCTCCTGTTTCAAGGTCATCCTTGACCAAGGAATTTTCTCCCTCCAAGTTCCTGGATCTAGGAATTGTATCCTCGTACTTCTTGTCTTCCTTGGAACTTGTCGCTTCCTTCGTTCTTACCACTGGCCCTTCATATCCCCTCCCAGATCTCAAGGTAATCTGACTTATATTCTCTCTATTCGGTGGCCTTACTGAGGCGGGAATCTTTCCTTCATTTCCCCTCATATCACTCAAAGAAGTGGCTATTTGCGATAATTGCTTGGCCAGCTTATCCATGGCCGCCTTTTGCTCCTGTTGATCACCTTGAAGCTTGTGCACTACGTCACTGTTTGATTGCAGGTTGTTTTGCATATGTTGCTGAGAACGGACGAGATCATGCACCATATCATCGATACTCTTTTGTGGCTTTGGTGGCTGACTGGGCCCTGGCCCTATATTCAGAGTCGATCCACTCATCTGATTCTGACGAGCGTTTCCTTGACCTCCTGAAGAGTTGTTGTATTGATTTCCTTGACCCTGGTAATTGTTCTGAAAATTCCTTTGGTGCGGCGGTACATAAGAGTTCCCTTGATTTTTCTGATTTCTGTTTCCCCAGCTCGAGTGGTCTCCTTGGTTCCGATTGATCCAGCTGCCCTGCCCCTCTTGATTTCTTCCTGACCAGTTACCTTATCTTTCGGGCTGAGGTGCAAACTGCTGACTTTGTTGTGGTGCTGGCTGATTCTGCTCATTGTCGGTCCATCTGAAATTTGGATGGTTTCTCCAGGGCGCATCTCTCTGTCTCCCTGGATTCCAGCTCCCATCGGGATTCCAACTTCCCATTGCATTGACCTGGGCCTGATAATCTCCTTCTTGGGTCCCATAATATTGCTGAATTTGATTATCTCCTGGACCAGGAGATTTCTCCTTCCCTTGTGAAACTGGTGGATTTGTTTTTTCAATTGCGTTCAATAGAGCTTTCTCGAGCCTGTCAATCCTTGCTTCTACCTTATCATCTTCTTGCTCTCTCACAGCATTCACCGATCCTCTCCTCACTGCATTTCTAGGGTTATCGTACGCCTTCTTAGCGTCGATCAACTTCCCCAGGATTTCTCTTGCCTCACTTCCCCTCTTCCTTGTGAAATTTCCCCCACTCGAGGAGTTCATTAAGTCCTTTGACTCAAGAGTTGCCCCTTTGTAAAACAGAGAGTAGGTCTCTGCCTCTATCATTCGGTGATTCGGGCATGCATCCAACAATCCCTTGAATCTCGACCAATACTGACTCAAGGATTCATCGTAATCCTGCTTACACTCTAGTATTTCTTTTTTCAGTGCATTCGTCTTGTTAGATGGGAAGAAATAATCTAAGAATTCCAACTTGAAGTCCCTCCATGTGCGGATAGAATCCGGGGGCAACCTCAATAACCACGTATTAGCTTCCCCCTTCAAGGTAAACGGAATTGCCCGTAGGCGATAATCCTCCCATGTTGCTTCATTCGGCCTCTTCTGAATACCACACAACGTACTGAATTCATTTAAGAACTCATATGGACACTCATTTCTGCGCCCAGATAACGTTGGTAAGATACCGAGTACGTTTGTCTTGATCTCAATAGTCCTCTGGCGCTGGTTCATTACTATGGCTTGGGCCTGCTCTCCATCTAAATGAGCTGTCAGCGACCCTATCTCTGGATCTAGATCTATCACTTGCGCCATGACTACTTCCTCTGCTTCCTCTGTTTCTGACTCTGTTTCTGATTCGGGTGATGACTCTGGATCTTCGCGTCCTGACGACGTCCAAGATTCTTTGCTAGTAAATTCACTCGGAAACGGATCTCCCGTGGTGAACCCTGATTTGGTGGTCACAGTAGAGACTGTATCCTTAACCTGCCAATTAAACTGGCCGTGCTTCCACCCAGATGGGTTGCTCCAGTGGGCAGATCTTTAGTCTCTGCTCATAAACTACAAATAATAAAAAAAAGAAAATAAATCAAAACTATTTACACTACAGACTCTGAACACTAACACAAAGCACGCCATCCATCCCCGGCAACGGTGCCATTTGGAGGGTCTACTACGATCTGGTAGTAGCGTGGTTTCACACGGAGTAAGCAAGTGTGCACAGAGAAAACTAATGCAAGTGCTTGGTCAAGACTCCACGCTCCTTAAACCCACTGGATCACCAGGTCCAGGAACTCAAGAGAACACAGAGTGTTTTTGTCGTTGGACACACTCGACTCCCCTTCAAAAATAAATCCCTCAACCCGAATACTATAAATTAGCATAGAGAAGCAGGGTCGATCCCACGAAGATGGATTCGTGAAGTAGTGCTTAGAGACTCTGGAAACAAGCGGCTGCTGCCACGCAAAAGGGTTGAGAATTTTAACTACCTCTAGATCTAGGCACGAAATGTAAATGCTAGACCTAAGACACAGAAAATGTAATAAAATCAGACTTCAACACTGAGAGACACATTTTACTTCCTAGATTAAGTAAACGACTAACTAACTAAGACTAGACAGGGAAAATAAAACAGTGGGGACCATGGCTCCAAATATAGCAAGTACGGCTAAAGCTGCAAATAACAAACTCATGCTCCAGCTAACAACGACATGCAATTTCCTAACCGATTCAAGCACGCAAATGGAGAAAACAGAGCATATATCTAGATTCGAACAGAATATAGAAATTGGGATCCCGGAAACTTGCTATGAACCGAAAATACATCAGATCTACATAAACTAGGCGAAATGAAATGAAGACACGTAAACTAGGCATAAGATTAAATAAATCTTGTTCAGATTCACGTCGGGTGCTTAATCCAGTCCGGATCTAAGCGATCCGAACCCAACAACAGACACAATCGACTCCATAACTCCGGTTTTCACAGATCTGCTCCGATCAACTCTGAATTCAAACAATCACAGACAACTCCACAACTCCAGCGAACTCAACCCTCCGATTCATCCACAAACAGACTCCGATCACCCAGATCCAACCACAAACCTGCATAAATTCAGAAAACAACTCCGAAACGCACCCAGTTCGAACAATCCAACTCCAAAATTCTGGAAATCAACATGACAGACGTAACAGAAAATCGAACTTGCATTAAAGTAAGAGAATATTCGGCAAAAGCAAACAGAGGTCCGAGCTTCGAATAGCAAAGCTCGGCAAAATCAGCAAAGTATGAAAGCGGAAATTAAATTGTTTCTTCGCCCCCACTAAAGGACGGTGTTACAACCCAATCGAAAATATATGAAAGCTCGAGTAAACCCCAGTGCATGACCCCCCGGAATCTCCCCACAAAAAAAACCCAAGTGTGTGAAAAGTGAACTAAGCTACCGGCTGTTAGCGAGGTCTCCAACCGAGAAGATCCCTCCAGCGTGCATGCTTCTGCCTTTTATAGACGTGGACATAGCATTCTAGAGTCTTCGTAGAAATCTCTATTCTACCCTTCAACTCCGAGGCTTCCTCCGTCAAGTAATTTTCCGCATAATGTCCACTCATTCGCCTATTTCCTAGGTCCACGCAACTGTCTTCCTCCTTTCCTGGACCTGGCAAAAATCTTCACACACCTGGCTTAAAATGTGCGTTAGACCCAGAAATTTTACGAATTAAAACCCTAGACCTATGCATGAAATTAGCCTTATCAAATTGCAATTAAGATCAAAATCCATTATCAAATTGTCATCAAAACAATTCCAATTGATAATTCATTACCACCACAATCCATCCCAATTCAAGCTAAAGAGGCATTAAATCAAGACTATAGAATTATCACTAAAGATGCACCAAAAGTAATAAATTCATTCAATCAAATAAGTAGTAATAACGAACATGAGATAAAAACGAGCATATAATAAATCACGAAATCAAAATGTCATACTACGTGTTTGGAGTAACACAAGATTCTTACCCTAACATAATTATACCAAGACCAATGATAAATGGAGATAAAACCCTAGAAACCATGGAGTAAATTTGGAGGAGATGATAGCTAGAATTTTCTCCCTTCTCTTCTCTCTTAATTGAAGGGGTTGGCAGCGGAAGCGTGCGTGATTTACCGATCATATAAACTTGATCTATTTAGCAGATTATTTAGAGAAATTCTATTCGCGTAATTATCACATGTATCATGCTTATAACTTGAATTAAAAACATGCTTTAGCACATAAAATCCCTGAAGTATGCTTACTACGGAATTAGCCAATTTACCTCGTAGATTCAATCAAGAATCGATGATGGCTTGCTCCGTCTCCACGTGAAGATCTTCAATACAAGACCTCGGATCTTCTGACTGGTGTCCCGGACTATACGCTGATATTTGTGTGGGCAAATCTCACCAACGTACTAGGACTCGAATAATGGAAGACAGAAACTGCTCACGGAGGGAGCACAAATTTCGAGCTCTCTCTTTCTAGAGGGGGACGAAAATTTTATATATTAAAAAGTGTATCTTCTGTCTCCTTTATTCTCCTATTTATATAAGTCACATATTGTGCCCAGTCAGGGATCTAAGGAAGAATTTGGAACATGCCTCACCCAATTAGCTTTTTACTAATTAAATTGAACCCACAATTTAATATAAGCTTATATTGGAATATTACGAGCAGCCACTACAGAAGTAATATTGCACTGCCTTCCAACTACGAAATTACAAGTATTCCCGGTTTCCTTTAATTGCATTTGATTTATTTCCCGCGCTTAAGATAGAAACATCCATTAATTAATTAATGTCTGCTATAGGCTTAATTAATTAACATATTTCGAATTCCAAGAGTGGACTTAGCAAGAAACTCTTTTTTATTATTCATAGAGTAATCAAACTCCAACTAGCTAGGTTCCGAATAATAAAACCTCGTTTCGAGCTCCTCTTGTGGATGTTATCAAACGAGGCTCTCCTCGCGCACGTTTCAACATAATAGCAATCCTAGCACCGCTAGATAATGATCACCACTACCCAATATACCTGGATCGTTGGGTTACGAAAAACCCGCACCTTTGGTAAGTCAAAGTAGTGGATACTCAATGTCGTGTGCTCAATGCTAATGTACATTGATTAAGAAATTAATTATCAAGACCTCATCTTTCAGTAGATAGCATAAAGACTCGTCTTGCGGTTAGATTCATTCAGTGCTATACCACACCAACGTCATCTTATTTCAATAAGGCTTAGAAATAATCGGACTGACATTGCAACCTTTCGCGATAGGTAATCTAGGGCTATCTAGGTTGTGAAATTCTTATTTTTCTTTGTTTAGAACTGACCGTGTTACCTTAAATTGGACGACGCCCACAACCGGTCTACTAAAACAAAGACTTAGACTTTGTTACGTTTGCTTATACATTTAAATATGCAATAAACAACCATTAAATGTAAAACATAACAACATTATGACAAAAATAATCTGTTGCATTTATTAGAAAATAACAATTAGAGTTTTACAGTATGCAATCACTCGAAAGGTGATTTCTAGTATACAAAACCCTCACATTAATTTCCTCACGCGAATTCTTCCAGAATAGCTCTTCTCCTCAATTGCTCCTGTTTCTCTCTGTGTCGTATGGTCAAAAGTTGCCTCCTCAAAAGTGGCGTCCCCCCTTCCCTTTTATATTTTGAATTCACTCCTTTTCCAAATAGGTCAGCCTCCTTCAAGTAAATTGGGCTTCTTGAGAGGCACACTTGTATAATTTGATCAAGCAGCAATCATGGATGGAAAGATTGGATTTTTGATGGAATTTTAGAGAATGATGACAAATTTAGGTGGCAACAAAAGCATCAATCAAACCAAGGAAGAAAGGAAAGCATATGACTGTTAAAACAAATAAGAATCAAATTAGTCCTCCATAATTTGCTATGCACCCACACGTAAATCACTCTAATTATATCAATTAATATATAATAATTAAACTTCAATAATTAATTGATATATTTTCATATAAAAATCAGGAGAAATCTTTGAGTAGAATTAGCATTATTTGATTTACATCAAATACCCCCAAACTTAAGTTTTTGCTCATCCTCGAGCAAGATAAGAAATCAAGCACAAAGGTTTTCAAATCATAACGAGACTCATGAAATCCCAAAATATATATCATAAAAACTCTCACAAGTCAAAAGATTACCTAAGCTAACTCCACATTCTCCTTTGAACATGACTTAAAATGAAAGTATGAACACAAACCAGCTCCTTAAGATCTAGTTATCCAACAAGCAATCCAAGTCCAAGCAATGACTCTAGTGTCTCAAACCATCATTGCTAAATCGTTAAAAGAAGTTCATTTGGCTATTCTCTACTTTAAATCTATTTAGTCTTTCCACAAAACTCAAAGTAGAAGTCATCAACAAAATGTCAATACCTTTGCACAAATCAAAAGGTCTTTATTTGTGGTTGTAATGGGGCTTTTGGTTAAGGTGGGATATCAAATTTGGTTAGTAGCTCATTCCACCAAAATCAAGAATACTAGCACATCCCATAGGACAACATCTCCCAAAACTTCATAATAATTAAGCATGAAATTTCCACAGCTCACCACCCCCAAACTTAAGAATTTACAACATAACAAATCAAGCTACTACTTTTTTTCTTTCTTTCGAGCACTAATTTGAGTTTTTTTTTTCCTTGGCTTTTTCTCTATGAACAGGCTGCCTCTTTTTTTTTAACTTAGCAACTTTGCACTTTATTTCTCAAGTATAAATTGGATATTACATAACAAGCATCTAAACTTATGACCTTTTTTCTTGCCACCAACAACAACTACCCAAAGATGTGCTAGCACCTTAATTTTAGTAACAAGGACTGAAAAGAAGGGCTAACAAAAGGATATATCATGTAGGCAAGTATAGTGACTTCAAAATTTTAACAAAGAAATTAGCCTATAAGGCTCAAACTGGCTCGCTAGGGGTTTATGTAGGGTCAGGCATGTGATATTTTGGCAATGAGGCTTTTAGTCATAATGCCTAGATCATTTTTATGCATCGACATCAACAAAATATATTCAAGTCCTACTCAAATTATGCAAATTAACCATATAGATTTTTTAACTCATTTTTCAAAACCGAAATAGTTCTCTCTCCTTAGCTCAAGAAATCAGACACCAAAGAACATTACACTTTCCTAAATTAACAAGTAAGACTCTTGTTCTCTAGAAGCAAGTAAATGACAACTAAGTTCATAGCACAAGTTCACAGGAAAAGCTAAGTCCTCTTAGTGACTCCCAACAAGTATGAGCCAGTAACAATCCATAGGAAATCATTCTAACACGCACACACAGAATTCAGAATTTCAACCCTCCCCCAAACTTAAATTCTACTTTGTCCCCAAGGTAGAAGACAAATATAAGGTGTGTATAAAGATACTCCCCTGTCATTGTGAACCTCATGGGTGGGTGGGTTGGGCGACTCTTTTTTCCAACAGCAGAGATACGACCTCCATCTTCACTCCTACACAAAAAATTAAAAAAATAAAAAAAATAAAAAAATGCTCAATTCAAAATAAATATTGAGGGAAAGAATTGAGCAAAGAAAACCCCCAATATATGAAAGCAAAAACAAAAGAACAATAAATGACTTGGGTTGCCTCCCAATCAGCGCCTTTTTTTTATAGTCGTTGGCTCAACCTTCTTCATCCCCGGTCTATACTTTCGGACTCTCTAGTATGACCACCTCTCTTGCTTCCTTACCACTTTCACCACCGAGCGGCGACATCTGCCGTAGTCGGCACCGTCGCGCTCCCTTCGTGAATGCCCCGTCTCGGCGAAAGTTTCTTAGCCGGGCTGGAACTCTGCTGCTGTCCGGCGTTACTCGGGGTACGGGCTCCGATTGTCTGTTATCGGCTAAGGATCGTCGCCTCGTCGGTGCCCCTCCATCCCTATCCGACGCCATGGCTGCGTAGCCGTCTCCGTTGGTACCTCTGTCGCGCCGAGGTCGTGCACGCTCCTGCCGGCGTTGTACCTCTTCGCAGCTCGTCGCTTCGCGGCTCCATCTCCCGATTCCAGAGCTAAGTCTCTCTCACTTAGTTAGCTGGTGCTTTCCTTTCTTCCTGGGTTCGGATGAGTGGGGTTCGAGCAGAAATCGAATCTGTAAGCTTACTGTTGGGTTTAAGTGCTAATTCTTGTAGATTTCTTTAAGGTATTTTGTTGATACTGTCACATTTCTGGAGCTATCATTCGTCGCTATGCTCCCTAGTGTTTTCCTCGGCCATTTACTGTTCTTGGTGTTGTTACTACATGTGATATGCTTTCATCCTAGGTGAGAGTGTTGAGTTGTGGAAAGGCTTAACTTTCCTACAACTTGAGCATGCTATGTGTTGATCAAAGGCCTATTATATTGTGCCTAAGTTCTCTTCTATGAACATGTGCAAATGTTCAATTACTTTTAGGAGAAAGATGGTTATCTACTGATTTTGCTTTGGTCTCTTTCTTTGGCTGCCGTCCCTAACTCGCTCTTCCTCCATCTCCTTAGCTTCGATCTTCCTTCACCTCACAACTTGCTATAAGGCTGAGCAATTATGTGGTGGTGGGAGGAAATGGATCCGAGGGAGTGGCATTTATAAGGGCTTTGTAACTGAAAGCTGCAACAACTTATTGTTGACTGGAAAAGAGGTCTTAAGGCTGCTCCCTGTTGGCTGACCTCCCTACAGCTTGCAGGCTGTGTACTCGTGAATTAATTGTGCCATTGCACCCCCATTTGTTGCTTTATTGCAGAGCCTTAATTCTCTTGTTTTTCCTGCTGCATTTTTACTGGATTTGTGTGGGATTTTTGCAGGTACAAATCTAGAGTAAAGACTGTTGGACTGAAGTGTAAGGCTTAACGGTTGTTCCCTCCTTTCTTTGGCTCGACTTGGGAGTGTACAATAGAGTACAGCCGTCTGTGAGCAGCCTTGCAGTGGTCTGCAGCCTTGGGGTGGTGCAATCAGAGTTGCAGTTTCCTAATTGCATTTGTTTCTTTCTCGATTTGGTAGGGTTCTCGGTCACCTCTAAGTAAGGTGGTGTTTCTCCCTTTCTCGGTTGATTGCAGCCCGTTTTATCTGGGTTTGAGCAACGTCGCGCAGCTAGCCGCGGAGGGGTGCTCCCTCGATGTCTCGCCCTCTCGGCTTGTCTGAAATACTGGGGCCGAGACGGCCTAGTGATGAAGGGCCTCGAGTTGTAATAGCGTAGTGCGACTTTAAATTTTTTTTAAATTTGTAAGCAAAACTCGATACTAGTTGGTGTGTCTTTCTTTGTAACTTATTAGCTTGAAATTCTTCACATTGTATCTATTTATTTTTATTCAAGAAATAAAGATACTCTTTCATTTTCATAAATTTCTAGTATTTGTTTCGTATTTCTCGAGAGTCTAGGTCTCGGCTATTACAGCAGCATTGATGAGTTAGCAGAGTTAGCAACTTAAATAGTTAGTAATATAACGCACTCCTATATATATATATCATTGTATCTATTTATTTGTATTCAAGAAATAAAGATACTCTTTCATTTTCATTAATTTCTACTATTTGTTTCGTATTTCTCGAGAGTCTAGGTCTCCACTATTACAGCTGCATTGATGAGTTAGCAGAGTTAGCAACTTAAATAGTTAGCAATATAACACAACCCTATATGTATATGGTAGTGATAAAATGCAAACTCATATATTGTACAAACTCCAAACTATGATCTAGACCGTTCAAAAATATCAATAGATGACAAAATAGTAGCAACAGAAAATGTCAAAACAGTGTCAACACAGCATCAACGGTCCAGATCATAGTTTGGAGTTTGTACAATATTTTGAGTTTGCGTTTGATTACATTACTATATATATTGGGTTTTAATCTACCAAAATAAGTCCCTAAGTATAGAAATACAGACCATATATGGACCGTCAGATTTGGAGATTAATGGCCACGATTTGAAATGACTCCTCGTTTTTGTTAGGTAATAATAAGACGGATTTGTGTCATGGGAGGGGTAAATTAGGAATCAAAAAATTAGGAACCGTCGTTCCATTTTTTAAGTGCGGATTAATTCGGAGTCATTACTCCACATGCTAAGTTGGTGCCTGGGTTCCCGCGCCTTTCAATTTCACTCTCTTTACAACGAAAACTCCTCCACTTTTTCCCTCAAATCTTCTTCTTCTTCCACAAAATCAAGAAAAACCATACCTCCACTCAAATCGGCTACTCCACAAAATCGGCTAATCCACAAAAACCCTCATCCTAATTTACGATTCTGAAATCGACGAGGAGGGTGAACCAAAGCCTACTTCAACAATGGTCGACACTCGAGCTTCTGGATCGGTGAGGCATGACGGAAAAGGTTAGTAAGATTTGGTCAAATGATTGACTTAAAATTGATAAAACCTGGCAAAATTTTCACTTCAGTTGGTTGGATGTCACGTAGTGTATTAGAGAACGACGGTGAAGAAGAAGATACCGCCGACCCCAAAAGCACCGAAAGGTCTGGCGACTACATTTTCTGGGTTTTGAATGCATGTAGTTTAATTGGAACTCTGGTATTTAATTGTGATTTTTTTCATAAGCAAAAGGGAAAACTTCCACAAAACCCTCGACTAAGTGAGGCCTGGTATAGATGACAAAAAACAAGGTTAAAGTTATATTTTTTACCTTATGTACCTCTGTTTTTGAAGACAAATTGAATTGTTATGGGATATGCTGGAGTTACATCAATCATATGCAAAACAGGATATGGGAAAAACACATATTTTTATGCCAGGTTTGTTTTAATGTTATTCACTTATTTGTTGATATTTCAGACACAACACCACATAACAAAATCAGTCGAGAAGGGGAAAAAGAGAAAGGAACGGCTGAAGATGTTCCCTTTCTAGAAAAGGTGCTTACATTAAACAGAAATAAAAACTTGATATGATTGTGATGATATCACTTTACACAATTGTAGTTTTATTACACTTATATCTCAGTAGTAACCTCGTTCTTATGCACACATACAGTGATAGGGGAATTGGGAACAACAACCAAAGGGAAGGAAGCAGCAGCAAACTCAATCCATGCTGAGAAAGGTTATACATTTTAATTGGTTTGTTTGACGGTTTGGATGATAATTTTATGTAAATAATAAAGTTGGAACATGTCATAAAATGTCCACTCTGATGTCATTTTAACCTAGTGAACATTATGTTGGAACACCTTCATAATAAAGTTGGAACATGTCATAAAAAGTCCACTCTAATATAGTTCGCACTTCATACTATGGGAGCATGTGTACATAATTCATCAACATGACCAAAAACAAAGTCTGAAATCTCAAATATTCAGTTGGAACATGTCATATATTCTCATCCTTCTACTGTGTATACTCACTCTTGAGTTGAGTTCTGCTTCATTAGTTTATTTTAATGACTTATCCAGGTTGTTGACATTATAAATCATTGGTGTTTGTGATGTGGTAATATAAATGTCATGTTTGTGTAAGATATGTGTATACAACATTTGAATCATGTAATATTTGTAAAATGTATTAGTTAGTTGCAAACTTGAGACACATAATAATGTCATACTTGTGTAGGATTTGTGTCATTAAATCCTATTAAGACACATAAATGTTCAACTCATAGGTTTCCTAGTTTAATGTAGCTGATGTAATCTTGATTACTTTTAAACACAACAACTGTTATGATGATATAGTTTGCACTTCAAGGATTATTGCACACCTTCTATTCATCTGTGTCTGCTTGATTATATTTTTGAGTTTTATGTCGTCCTATCGGAATTGACAGTTATAATGAATACTATGTGCAAGTATAATATCGTTGGAAAACTAATTAATTTTGCCAATAAATGTGTAGTTGTAGGAAGGACTGCACTGTCCCTAAACAAGGCAAATGAACTAATTATAAGAAAAAGAGTCAAGGCTAAGGAGAGCCTAAAAAATCTGAATTTGGAAACCGCTGTAAGTGATAAGGCTAATACCTCCCATGCCCAAGCGGCTGGTGCTGTAACTGATTTACCTGATATGTCAAAAGGTATTCCTCTATTATATAACAACTAATATATACAGAATATTATATGATTTGTTTGTATGTTTACAGGCTTAAAGCCCTGCGAGTATGAATACAAGCGATCCAGCGGTTGACAAGAATGATGTCACACAACCGGTAGAAGTACCAAAAAAAACACCTGGGAAGAAGAAGGAGAGTAAAGGGAATGAGAACATACATGAGGGTGTTGAAAGAGGAGAGGCAGATGCTGAGAAGATAAGGCACGAAACGTTAAAGCTTAAAACCAGTCCTCGGAAATAATAGAGGTTTTATAATCTCTCACTGAAGAGCAGATGAATGAAGTGATAGACATGGGATTTGGAGAGTTGAAGAATTTTGGCATAGCTGAGGTCACTGGGAAAATGGCCTATGACATGATCAAAGGTTTCCATGAAGTAGACTGCACGAGACAGCTGGAAACCCAACGGCTCCCTATTTACCCCGAAGATGTTTATTTGACTTTGGGGCTTCCTATCGGGGGGGACTTTGATCAACCGCATTGACAGGAAAAAAAAGAATCCATTTTTTGGGGAGATTGCTCGAAGAATTAGAAAAGACGTCAATCGTATTCTTCCATAAGACCTGATGAAAGAGGTCTTAAAGTATAAGTCGGGAGGTAAATGGTTCGGAAAGTGTTCATTCTTATAGTAGACACGGTTCTGATTAATCCTTGTGGAGATGGAAAGTGTCGGACTCATATAGACTATGTGTTCAAAGAAATATAAGTTGTGAAAGAGTACAACTGGTGTGCTTATGTCCTCGAGACACTGGCCGTTGCGGCTAAGAACTGGAAGACTAGCAAGAATGCACCTTTCACAGGACTGATATCATTCTTGGTGGTATGATCTCTATTACACTATGTTTAGATACAATTTTGAATGAATATTCCATTTACCAAATCTGCATTATGTATATAATTTCAAATCATGAAGCATGACTTATAACCACTTAAATCTTACACTTCAATTGCAGGCTTTTTACGTGGATCGCGTTTTCCACAAAAAACTTCTGGTGTCACGCGTTTTTCCGAATGTTTTTGGCTGGACAAGCGAAAAACTAAGGCAAAGAGAGAAGATGGAGCTTGAATCAGGAGATACTATTGGGAGGGGAAGTGTAGTAGATAGAGGTGACCCTGACAAGTTTCCTCATCCGTCAAGCATACTTGTTTTTGAAGAAGAAGAGACGCAGCCAAAGGACCAGTGAGAAACCGTAATGAAGGGATTCGCAGAAGCAAGTGAAGATGCTGTGAGGGGACTAGAGAAATTGATGAGAAGTATGAATGATTTAACTAATCTAATCCAGAACTTTGAAGCACTGAAGATTGCTGGATCGACTGCCTGCAATATGATTGGGGTAATTCCTGAGGTGGAGGTGGATGAGGAGGAAACGGTTGCATCACTGAAGACAGCTTTGGCAAAGGACCAGCTGAATGTACCAGAGCTTGTAGAGGTTGTGCAGAGCATGTTCAATGTTACGGCACAGCTGACACAACTTGCAGAGGAAGGGCCACCGTTTGACATCCATCCTTCATTTTTACCAAAGAATGTAAGTTGAAGACTAACTCGAAACCGATGTAATTTTTGATGGAGAACTAAGTTACCTGTACTAAATATTTGAACACCGGTGTATAAAATTATGTAATTTGTAATGGTGCAGTGACGTCAAGGCCAGCTTATTATGACCCAATTTAACCATATTTCCATGACTCAAATATTCATTTAGTATGACCCAAAAGCAGAGTTGATGTTTTTGGTTAATATTAGTGTATTCTTTGGTCGTACTAATATTTGCAACCCATGACCAACTTATCTGATATATGCCATATAATTGCTCTTTTAGTCTGATGTTTGATACTACTTTCCAAAGTATTCTGTTCTACAAACATAGTGAATCGCAGGGTGATATCGCAAGAAGAATCGACATGAAACAAGGAACTAGAACTAACATAAATGAATTACAGAATTGTCTTGGTACACCACATACTGGAGTAAAAAAGGTATATCTTCTGTAATAATTCTTTACGCTTATTGATTAATGCTCTAAATAGGGTTCTACAATGGTTTTATCGTACGATATCTAGAAATTATTATTGCAGATCTATTACATACGTAAACATTCATTAATATCACTATTTTTTTTAGTCTGTTTCGGAGATTAGTAGCTTTACGGTTATAGGAAGGAATCAAAGCTCGGACACCAAAAAATCTGTTATGAGTGTTGGTTCCAGAGCAGCACGTTTTTGTGCATCAAAGGTAAATGTTTATGTTATAATGTCATTCAAAAACTATATGTACTACAACGTTTGTTGAGATTCTGTATAGTACTTGTTATCTATGACTGTTCCGGAGTGAGTACCAGGATCGCAAACCAATAATTGGTACATCATTTAAAAGTGCTAGCGGTGCATCACATCAGACGGGTTCATAAAAGGTACATTAAGCGTTGATAGATATCCTTGTATGCATCTATTATGACCCAAAGGATCATACTGAAGGGGTTGGCAGTGGAAGCTGTAGCACCCTGGAAAATTGTGACTTTTTTTAATTATTTATTTTTTATTTGATGGCTTATTATATTTTAATTAATGTGGATGTGAATGAGAATTCCTTTTGTGGAAATTGAGTCTCTATGTGTTTGAGTTAATTATGTGAAATTAGTTGTTGTGAGTTATGAGAGTTAATGTGATTAAGCTTCCAGTGTGTGAATTAAATTAAATGGGATAATGCATAATCATTCTAGCCATTTTATTTGAAATTTTCAGCCCTTTCTATTTATTGGAAGAAATATACTCTTTCTTGGATTTAATTAATTGTTTTGGGATATTAATCCAAATTAAATCCTACCATACCTTGCCAAATCTTTCCTTAGCCTATTTAAATTGAGATTTAAATTATTTCCTTGTGGAAATACTTATAATTTTCGCCCCCCTCCCTTCTTTCCTACTTGGAGATTCTTGAATTATTTTGTTCCTATTTTGTGGGATTCTTTCTCTCCAAATAAATTTGATTTGAACCATATCTCTATTTAATTAGTCAAAAAAATCCCACAACCTCAATTTCCTTCAAAAGTACACGCCTATTCCCTATTCTTTTTCTTCCACAAATTTTTATTGTTTTATTTAAGTGGGGGAATAAATCCCTGAATATAAATAGAAAACCCTAACCCTAATCCCTCATTCACACGCCTCCCACTCTTCCTCTCCTCCCCCACACGTTTTTCTCCTCCCATCCCATCTCTCTCAAGTGCTCCAAATCAATTCTTCATTCTTGCTTCAATTTGGAGTTTGAAACTCAAGATTCGTTGAGGAATCGAACCACTCGTCGTTTCTACCGATTGTTTTTCAAGAGAAAGATATACTTTGAATCATCCTTCTCATTCTTATCATTGAATTCATAAATTTTGAACCTCTCATGCATATAGTGAGTGTAGAGATCATAGATCTCAAAGTTAATCGGTTGGGATTGAGGGTTACATGAGAAATTATATGTGTATGCGTTTATTGATGTGGATGAATGAACTTGTGGATGATTCGTTGGTGAATGATATGTGAATATATGAGAACATGGTGGTGAGATCTTTTTAAAGCATGATTACGTGTTGGAAGCATGAATATATGTGTTTGGATGGATGATAGATAAACCCTAATTCGAATTTGTGAAGCATGAAAACTGTGGTGTTCAGACAGTAGATTCCGACGTGTGTTTGACCAACCAAACGATCTTATTTTGGCACGAATTTTTTAACTGAGAAAAATTTGAGGTGTATAAATTTCAGCCTCTTTTGACGAAATATGAATTTTAAATAAATTTTTAAAATTAACTGCGCAGTTCTGTCAGAAATTGTATTCTCGTCCAGTGTGTTTCGTTTTTGATTTGACCGACCTAAAGATGTGATTTTAATGTGAAATTTTAATTGTATAATCGTTGATGTGTCTAATGTATTGTGGTAAAATTTCAGCCCCAACGGAGGTTGGATGGATTTTTAATGATTTTTACGAAACGACCGCGCAGTTCTACCAGATTTCTGTCATGTTAAAATAATACTTGTTGTCAAGTTTTGAGTGAATAAATGATACATGTGTGATTAAGGAACGTATCTTATGGCGTGGTTATGTGTTATACGTTGAGGTATACTATGGGGTGTTTCCTTATGTTGGTGAACGTTTGGGATGTGTAATTTAAGAAAACGATGAAAGGAACGATAGGACATGCATGATAAATTGTATTGATGGAAGGCTGATTGTGTTGTATTATGTGGTTATGATGTTGATAAGGATTGTTGTGCGTACGTGGGTATGAAGAGCATGGATTTCAATAAAGTTGTGAACCGTGTTTGTAAGCAATCGAGGAGGGTTTCCTTTTACTAAAATTCTTTTATGTTTCGAAATATGATTGTGGAGCTATAAGGGTGGTTTAAAGTGTTATGTCATGCCATGATTGTTTTGATGTTGAGATTGTTGCCTGATGCCTAGTTCGTTTGAACTTGCTCCGTTAGGCTATAGGGCTATGTTGAGATTGTGCTTGATGCCTAGTTTGTGAGTTCGCTCCATTAGGCTATAGGGCTATGATAAACGAATTCGGGTCTAAGTAGGGCCGCAAACCCTATTAGGCTGTGTACACAGAGGAGATTGTGAGCTGTCCTTGCTAGTCGGCTGGTCTCGTGGGCGAATAGTGTGGCCACACTTTCGTCGCACTATGGTAAGAGGATGTGATTGATTGATTGACGAGAAAGTGGGGAGATTGTTTTGTCTGGCCAGACTATGAAAATGTTTTTGAGTTCTCGATGATATTTCTTAACTACATGTAAAACTCGAGTTCACTGGTATGGATGACATAACTGTTATAAAATGTTTTCGGCATGAGCCCATTGAGTACAACAAGTACTCAGCCCTGCATTTCTTTTTAAAATTTTGCAGGTTGAGCGGGATGTTGCGATGGATGTTGAGTGAGCTTTAGGAATTCCCGGATGCGTCGTGTCTTCATACATGGGCGTCATCCTATGATTCTCCTTTGATACTTGTTTTTCCACTGCCTTGTTTCGAATCGTTCTTGATAAAGTCTTTCATTTTTTCCCACACTACGTTATGACATTATTTACCTTGAGACATTAATCCGTTGTTTAACTATTCGATAGACCAAAATATTTCTTTTTGAAGTTAATTGGGTTTTCATATTCAATCTCGTCCTTTATTGTTGTCTTTCATTGCATCCACCTTTTCTTCCCCGCTCCTTAGTCCCTCCCCTCGTCACGTTTTCCCCGTCTTCACTATCCTTAGCTATCCTTAGTAAGGGCGGTCGTGACAGAAGCGTGCATGAATCACCGATCACATAAATTTGATCTATTTAGCCGATTATTTAGACAAATTCTATTCGCGTAATTATCACATGTATCATGCTCATAACTTGAATTAAAATCATGCTTTAGAATATAAAATCCCTAAAATATGCATACTACGGAGTTAGCCAAATTACCTCGTTGATTCGATCAAGAATCGAAGATAGCTTGCGTCTTCTCCACGTGAAGATCTTCAGTACTCGACCTCGGACGTTCTGACTGGTGTCCCGGACTATACGCTGATATTTGTGTGGGCAAATCTCACCAACATACTAGGACTTGAATAAAAAAGACAGAAACTGCTCACAGAGGAAGCACAAATTTGGAACTCTCTCTCTCTAGAGGGGGACGAAAATATTGATAGAAAAAGTGTATTTTCTGTCTCCTTTATTCTCCTATTTATATAAGTCACATATTGGGGCCAGTCAGGGATCTAAGGAAGAATTTGGATCAGGCCTCACCCAATTAGCTTTTTACTAATTAAATTGAACCCACAATTTAATATAAGCTTATATTGGAATATTACAAGCAGCCACTACAGAAGCAATATTGCACTGCTTTCCAAATCCAAAAATGCAAGTATTCCGGGTTTCCTTTAATCACATTTAATTTATTTCCCGCGCTTAATATAGAAACATCCATTAATTAATTATTGTCTGCTATGGACTTAATTAATTAACATATTTTAATCTCCAAGAGTGGACTTAGCAAGAAACTCTTATTTATTATTCATAGAGTAATTAAACTGTAACTAGCTAGGTTCCGAATAATAAAACCTTGTTTCGAGCTCCTCTTGTGGATGTTATCAAACGAGACTCTCCTCGCGCATGATTCAACGTAATAGCAATCCTAGCACCACTAGATAATGATCACCACTACCCAATATATCTGGATCGTTGGGTGACGAAAAACTCACACCTTTGGTAAGTCAAAGTAGTAGATACTCAATATCGTATACTCAATGCTAACGTACATTGATTAAGAAATTAATTATCAAGACCTCGTCTTTCAGTAGATAGCATAAAGACTTGTCTTGCTGTTAGATCCATTCAGTGCTATACCACACCAACATCATCTTATTTCAATAGGCTTAGGACTAACATTGCAACCTTTCGCGATAGGTAGTCTAGGGCTATCTAGGTTGTGAAATTCTTATTTTTCTTTGTTTAGAACTGACCTCGTTACCTTAAATTGGACGACGCCCACAACCGGTCTACTAAAACAAAGACTTAGACTTTGTTACATTTGCTTATACATTTAAATATGCAATAAACAACCATTAAATGTAAAACATAACAACATTATGATAAAAAATAATCTGTTGCATTTATTGGAAAATAACAATTAGAGTTTTACAGTATCCAATCACTCGAAAGGTGATTTCTAGTATACAAAACCCTAACAATCTCCCACTTATACTCAAAACAGCTTTCGAGTATACAAAATGGCAGTGCACACGTCTAAATTTCTCCCACTTATACTAAAAGTGAGTTGAGGTATTGAATGAGTCGAACTCCCATCCCTTCAACGTGGCACTCGAACGGTTTCACCGCCAAAGCCTTTGTAAAAGGATCTGGCAGGTTGTTCTCTGACGCAATCTTGACCACTTGTATGTCTCCTCTCTGCACTATATCCCTGATGATATGATACTTCCGCTCTATGTGTTTGCTCGCTTTGTGAGCTCTTGGTTCTTTCGAGTTTGCCACAGCACCAGAATTGTCACAATAAATGGTGATGCTCTTGGGCAGATTCGAAATCAGACCTAAATCCATAAGGAAGTTCTTGAACCATACAGCTTCTTTTGCAGCCTCCGAAGCGGCCACATACTCGGCTTCCATGGTCGAGACCACGATGCATTTCTTCTTCACACTCTTCCAAATTACGGATCCACCTCCTAAGATGAACACATATCCTGATGTAGATTTTCTCGAGTCCTGATCAACTTGAAAGTCTGAGTCAGTATATCCCAAAGGACAGAGCTCGGCTGCATTGTAAACTAGAGCATAGTCCTTAGTCCGTTTAAGGTACTTGAGTATGTTCTTTACGGCAGTCCAATGTCCTTGGCCCGGATTCGACTGATATCTTGCCACCATGCCAACAACAAAACAAATATCAGGTCTAGTACAAAGCATAGCATACATGAGACTTCCAACTGCCGAAGCATATGTAATCCTTCTCATTGCTTGTATCTCAGACGGGGTTTTAGGGCACATCTCTTGGGATAAATGAATGCCATGTCTAAAAGGTAAGAAACCTTTCTTGGCGTCCTGCATGCTAAAACGACTAAGTACTGTGTTGATGTAAGGTTCTTGAGATAAGCACAACATCTTCTTTTCTTGATTCCGAAGAACCTTGATCCCGAGGATGTGTCCCGCGTCTCCCATATCCTTCATCTCGAACTGGTTCGACAACCATGTTCGTACTGATGACAACATCTTTTTATTGTTTCCAATTAGAAGAATGTCATCTACATATAATACTAAGAACACTACATTCCTCTTATCAACTTTCTTATACACGCATCTTTCACTTGGGCACTTTTCAAATCCAAACTTGCGAACAGTTTGATCGAAACATTGGTTCCACGATCTAGATGCTAAATGCCCTTCTTAAGCTTCCAAACCATGTGTTCTTCTCCCTTTATGGCATATCCTTCGGGTTGTTCCATGTAGATGGTCTCCTCAAGACCGCGGTTTAGAAACGCAGTCTTAACGTCCATCTGCCATACATCCCAATCCATATAAGCTGCATTAGACAATAGTATCCGGATTGATTTGAGCATGGCCACTAGGGAGAAGGTCTCGTCATAATCGACGCCTTCCTTTTTGGTACATCCCAATCCATATAAGCTGCAATAGACAATAGTATCCGCAAAGTTCCAGGAATCTAATACATTGTTGTCCGAGGAGTGATCCATAGATTCTCCCAAACCAATGTATTTGTCGGGCTCATGCGAACCCTCCCACTGCGGCGCGGCACTACAATATTTTGAGTAGAAGTTGAAGTTTCGGGAATTGTTTGTACACTTGGTACTTGTTCTTGGTTAATGGAACTTGTGACAGAAGTTAGCTCATCAAGAGCCATTTCACTGTTCGGTTTATGATTCATTACATAGTCTTCCTCTAAGAATGTCGCGTGAGTACTCACAATGACTTTCTTGTCTCGGAGACTAAAGAATTCATAACCTTTCATCCCTTTGGGGTATCCTATAAACAAACATACCTCCGTCCTTGATCCTAGCTTAGTTGGATCCTTTTCCAATACATGAGCCGGGCAACCCCAAATCTTGAGATGTGCTAGATTGGGCTTGCGCCCAGTCCACAAGTTGTCTAAAATATGGCTTGCAGAAAGTAGGTACGGATTTTGATGGTAAATTGTCTAAAATATGGCTTGCAGAAAGCAAGGCATGTCCCCAAATCGAAATAGGCAGACGTGCATAACTCATCATCGATCGAACAATATTTAACAAGGTCCTGTTCCTTCTTTCAGCCACGCCGTTCTGCTGGGGCGTGCCAGCCGCAGTCAGTTGGGATTCAATTCCCGACTCCGATAAGTAGTCCAAAAATTCGGCACTGAGGTATTCGCCTTCACGATCAAATCGTAGGCTTTTGATATTCTTTCCATGATACTTCTCCACAAGAGTCTTAAAGTCTTTAAACTTGTCAAAAGACTCTGACTTGTGACGCATCAAATAGACATATCCAATTTTCGAGAAGTCATCAATAAATGTGATGAAGTATCGAAAACCACCTCTTGCCTCCGTAGACATTGGTCCACGTACATCGGAATGAACGAGCTCAAGTACTTCCTTGGCCCTATTGCCCTTAGCCTTAAAAGGCCTCTTGGGCATCTTGCCTTCTAAGCATGACTCACACTCATGAAAAGGTTCCTCCTCTAGACCTTTGATAAGGTCTTGTTGAACAAGAGAATGGATCCTCCTTTCATTTGCATGACCAAGTCTAAGGTGCCATAAGTACGTTTCGTTCATTGAACTTGAAGGTTCCTTTCGTTTCTTTGAAATTTTCGATGTTGTATTGAGTTCTGAATTGCGATTATTAAATTGTGTACAGATTGTTTTCCATGATACCACGACAGATATAAGAACCATGTTTCTTAATAACGCAGTTGTCATTAAAAGAAATCGAATATCCATCAAAAACCAATTTAGAAACTGAAATTAAATTTCTTCTAAAAGAAGGTATCAACAAAACATTCTTCAAAATAAAAAATCTATCACTACTAAAACGCAAATAAATGTCTCCCACTGCAACGGCCGCCACTTTGGTAGCGTCGCCCAGCTAGACTTCGATCTCATGATCATGTAGCCGTCTTGTCACCTGAATTAAGTCAGGATCAAAACAAATATGATCAGTAGCTCCTGTGTCAATAACCCAAGTGCATATAGATGTCGAAGCCAAACATGACTCGACTACTAGAGCTTGGTGCATACCTGTAGCCTTGCCCCTTTTAGGACAGTCTGGCTTCCAATGCCCCTTCTCGCCACACTTGAAACACTTTCCCGAGGCCTTCTTATTTGCCTTTTTCTTCTTCTTTCCCTTAGCCACTTTGCCCGATTCTGAGTTCGGTGCCTGCCTTTTTCCTTTGCTAGGCTTGAAGCTAAAGCAACGAGGCGCCGAAGTCATCATGGCAGCCTTAGCCTGAACCATGAGGTCCTCTGCCGACTGAAGTTCAGTCAACAGCTCTGCCAAGGTGTAATACCTTTTGTTCATCTCAAAGTTGAGCTTGAACTGCTGGTACGCTAGGGGGAAGACTTTGAAGGATGATTGTCACTTGGGGTTGACTGCTACCACGCTTTACTAAAGTGGGTTAACTAAGACCTAGACTACTCAAGTCGTGAATCAACATGATCAACTAATAAGATGAAAACAACATATCTGAAACTGATCAACTTCAAGCAAAAAAAACAATACTGCACATTAAGTACTTGGGACCACTGAAGGAAAAACTATGCACCACCAAAAAGCTGCCAACAACAAAAGGTGACAAAGACTACAATCCCAACGAACTACGATCTTCTTCTTCACTAACAACTAAATAAGCACGCACAGTAGATTAAAACAGAGCATATGACGCCGACGTAGAGATGTGGGTTGATCTAGCTCTTCTGGTGGTTGGCTTTGGTCTTTTTTTGTTTCCTCTTTAGTGTTTTTAGTCCTTTTTTTCCCACTTGATAGAATGGAGGATCTCGGCTTGTGGGACATCTACTCTGCTTCTTCATGTTCTTGTTTAGATCTTAGTCACTTTTGGGCTAAGATCATGTTTTTGGAACATTACATTTTGATTTTATTTACGGGTTGGGGGTCTGCCTAAACCCCCGCCCACAAAGGGCGGTTTTATTAATAATAAAAAAACAGAGCATATGACGGGAAAGCGAGAAACAAACAGACTAAAACACGAATCCATGCGATTCAAATAGAAAGGAAACAAATCTAAGCAGCTCTCCTAATTTCATGCAAGTTGATGAACTAAAGCTCAGATCTAAACATGAATAGCTGAATTACGCAGAGTTAACTTCCAAATCAGAACAGAACTAAACTAAACAAGGGAAACAAGATCAGAGAACATCAGATCCAAAACAGCTTGCAATTAAGAACTCTATTTCATAACTATTCTTCGATCAACCAAACAAAACAGAATTCAAAACTTAGATTCAAAAGATCAGGTAATAACCAAAGATACTAGAGTAGCAACTAAGAGAAAATCAGAATAACAACTGAACTAAGGAAAAACATGAACTAAACACTGAATAGCAACTGTTTCGACCCCTCGGGGTTTAAGGAAAAACAAACTATGAAGACTTCAAGGCGGATCTAAGTCTCTTCTTCCTTGATGAGGAAGAAGAGAAGAAGATTGAGGTAGAACAACGACTCTGATGACTCCTAGTTTCCATGGACTGTGTAGTGACAAAGATGAGGATCTGGACCCAAAAAGAACGAACCTCTCTATGTGCCTTGTCTCCACTATTTATAAGATGGCCTTAGCCCAAATCTCTAGGTTAAGCTGATCTTGTCTTGACATTAATGCCACTGAGATGGAATCTTCTTTTCTCTATCTTATGACTCATCATCTCATGTGATGAACTTCTCTTGATCAACTCGCTGGTTGGGCAGACTCCATTGCTTGTTCGGATTGATCAGCTTGCCTTCAGTTTTGGCTATTCATTGCTTGTTTTCTGAGTTGATCAAGTCGTCCATGCACTCCGCCGCTTCAACACTTTTCCAGCCCCTGCACACTCAAATACACACTTTTTCACACATTATCACCTCTGTTAGTGTAATAAACCCTTATAAAACCATGCCTGTAATGAGCCCTATCAAACTGCTCACACTTAAACCATGTTTGTCCTCAAGTATGAAAGATCAACAAGAAAAAGGGCAAGTTACACGCTTTGGTCCCTGACTGACTCCTAAAACTAAACAGACTCACATATACTAACACAGACAAAAAGGACAACACTTAAGCACATATTTACATTTCCATGTTTGAAACTAGCTCAACTTCTGGCAATATTCCCCACAAGCTTAAGGTAATTCCAAATATTTTGTAGTCTCAAATTCCTCCCTCCCCTTTTGTTAATTCTGATCAGCCTATCAGTTCGTCAAGATAGCCCCTACTCTAGCCAACTGTTGGATTCACTCGGTCACTCATTCCTCAGCAGAGATGTTAGGACCATTCAATCACTAATTATGCCATACCACCGATGCTTTAGTTCCATTGACACAGAATAGTTCCTTAAGGTCTTTCTTGAGGTTGTAATGGGGCTAGGGGTTATGATGTAAATAGGGAAGGGTCCTATGGGTTCTAAGTTCTGAGAAATCTTCAAAACAACGAAGGACATGTGAACTTGGAAACAAAACTGGAGTAACCTCCCTATTACATCTTCAAAAATTTACCAAAATCAAATAGTATCCCTTGGTTGTTTTGGCCTTTTTCATCTAACATTTTCCACAGGTTACATTATTTCATGCCCTATTTAACTGAGATGTATTTTTTACAAACTTCTCATACTTAGACCGCGCATCGGGCTAAGTGGGAGAATACACCACCAAATCACAGAAGAAGACACTCAAAGCACACACAAACTTCTCACACTTAGAGTGGACGCCATGCTAAGTGTATAGAAGATAGACAGAATAACAGAAAAGTATATACAGACAGAATTAAAAATACTTGGTCATTGGGGGAACGGTCATCACCTAGGCTGATCCCTCCTGGAGTCAGTAGGTCTGGGGTGGGAGTCGTCTTGTCCATGTGGCCACCTACTACTCGCGCCCGGGGCTGTCGGTTGGGGAACCCTTTCTGGCCATCAGAGACACCATCTCTTGCACCGCGTAGACTGACGTCCTAACTTTCTCGTTGTGCTTCATCTGGACTTCTGTCTGGGTCGTTAGCAGTTGTGTCTGGGCATCATAGCTCAGAGTTATTCTTTCTGTGTTCAGGGCTATCCTAAGCAGCCGTTCCATTCTTGCTCTCTAGTCGTCCAGGTGGCCCATGAGTTCCACGAGGCTAGCATGTCCCGGAGACACTGCATGGGTGGTAGATGTAGTAGGTGCAGCAGTTTCATTATGTGGCTCTGTCTCTTTATCCTCTTCAACCACAACCACATCCATCTCCTTTTTCTTAGGCTTCCTCTTAATAGCTCTCTCCGGCTGCGAATCCGGCTTAATCACCTAATAGAAGTGCGTTCTGCCTCCTCTGCACTAGGATGCCTACATTCTTGAAGAACCGCGTACCAAACAGCTCCGGATCAGGGCAGTAGGTCATCCTGGGTATACATCCGACCACCGTCATATCCACACAATTTGCAAAGATAGCTCCCAATACATGACAGCAATTTAAGTTGCGGGAGGCGCGGCTGGATATAAACTAACAGGTCCTAGCGATCCAATACCCCAGATGCAGTAGGCCTCAGCGGCTCCTGCTTTTTTTGGCTTTTCCAGTGATGGCTCTGACTTGTTCTCAGCACTAGATGTTTCCTTTTTCTCGGCTTCACTTACACCTTCTTCCTCTCCCTTCTTCTCATTCACCCTGGCTTCTGCTCTGTCCTCTTGTATCCCTTTCATTATATCAACCAGTAATGCAACCTGCTTGATCATCTCATCCATACTGTATTCTGCTCGTCATTTGATCTCAAGCAACACCTCATGCTTTGTTGGGATACGATCAATCTCTCGATCCTTCCTTTAGTGGAGTCTGCGTAGTTATTCTCAACCCAAAGTGGTTCATAACTCTGTTGCGGTTGTGGTTGACATTGAGGTGGATTAGGACGAGCTTGGCTTTGATAATACTGGGGCTCTTTAGTTTGCCAGTCCCCTTCTTGCCATGTTGGGAGACACTCCTCTGTATCTGGGAGCCACGGGCTATGGGCTTGATCCTGGAAGGGTCGATAGTGGCTAGGGTCATTTGCTTGATAAGTTTGCTGACTGAGCTCATAAACATGAAGGTCAGGATAAGATGGGGAGTCGTGATATGTCGTCTGCCATGTGGTCAGTTGGGTGGCATTTGGATACGGCTCTGACTGATGTGGAAAAGATGAGTACTCTTTAGGCCAATTCCATTCTCCGCATGGTTGGTATCCATAATGGCATACATCTGCTTGCCCTCCTGGATTCCAACTTTTGTTTGAGCTCCAAATCACTCATGTGCTTTGGCTATGATTTACTTGATGAGTTTGGAAATGGGCTCTGTTCGAAGGAACTTGTGGATGGCTTGATTTGAGAACTGAACTGAACACTTCTTCAAATCTGTCAACTCGGCTTTACAGCAATGTGTTGTTATCCATGCCGTGAGTGTTCATCCCATTCTCATGAGGTAGAGTTTCCGACGTATCATCATACCCTCTCTTCGCACCTAGAAGTTTATTCAGGACGATATTGGCTTTACTCAACCGAAGTTGGGAGAAATTCCCTCCGCTCGACCAGTTTACAATGTCCTTACTACTTGTATCCATTCCCGCTTAGAACCTTGAATAGACTTCCACTTCCATCATGTTGTGATTTGGGCATCCATCTAGAAGACCTCTGTATCTGTGCCAATATTTGCTCAGACTTTCACCACACCCTTGGGTAGCTTCTCTAATTTCCCTTTGAGTGCATTTGCTTTTGCTGCTGGGAAAAATTGATTTCGGAACTCCCCTTTGAAATCTGACCATGTGCTGATACTGTTGGACTCCAATCCTCTAAACCAAGCATATGCTTCGCCTTTCAAAGAGAGAGGAATAATTCTAAGCTTGAAATCCTCCTCACTTGACCCCTTTGGCCATTTCTGCACTCTACAGATCGTCCTAAATTCATGAAGGAATTCAATCGGGCTTTCACTTTTATTTAGTTGAAAGCCCTTTGAGCCCAAAATCAATCCTCTTATTTTTATTTTCGGTCAAACATATCTCCAACTCAATTCCTACATCTCCAATATTCCCCTGTATCAGAAAAGTCTCCAACCAAATCTTTGAGATATATGCATACATATCTTTACTCAACAATAGCAATCAGTTTATGCCTACAAATATTCTCTCTTCTGCGTTCTTTCACATCCAAAATTTTGGGAGTGAGCCATCAATCTACTGCTGTTTTCTTCTATTCCACGAAGGTATACTGAGTACTTTGTTTTACTCTTTCTTCTTTTCCATGGCATATCATTCACGATAGTTCACTCAGAGCAACTCCAAGGGGAGAGGTAAATGGAGAGGTAAACTAATATAACTACCATATTTACCTTTTTTTCATGAAAAATCATTCTCCAAGGGGAGATGTATTTGAGAAGGTATTATACCTTTTCCCATATTAAAAATGTATCTTTACCTCCCCATCCATTGAGAGGTGTCTTTACCTCCCCATCCATTGAGAGGTAAAATCTTATAAGTATCATATTTGCCTTATTTTAATGAAAAACTATTCTCCAAGGGAAAAGGTATTTGAGAAGGTATTACACTTTATACTTTTTAATGCATTTTGTAGTATTATTTTATATTTAAAAAATAATTTACCTTAAGATCTGATCCTTTTATATACCTTAATATACTTAAACCCTAAATACATAATATACCTTTTATATATACATTCTCCCCTACCTTTTATATATACATTCTCCCCTTGGAGACGCTCTCATAGGAATTATTACTAACACATTGAACCTTTTTTGAGAGACTTGCTCAAGATCCGATCTTTAATCTGCAGTAGTAATAGGCCCCCTTGAAACTAATTCAAATTAAAACCTTCTAAAAAGCAAATTAAAATCTTTAAAAAGTTTTAGAATGGGGATGAAGGGAAAGGGGCGAACCTGTCGTGTGAAACTGTAGCTGCCTGACCAGAGAGCGCGACTGGACAGCGCTAAGGGGCGGCTGGCGGTGACTGACTGGAACGAGCTCGCGGTGGTGATAACGTCACGCTGATGCCAATAGACCTGGGACGGTGTGAGAAGCGGTAGTGGCAGCCGCTGGTGTTAAAAGAGAGAGAGACGGGCGAAAGGAGTTTGATGATGGGGATAGGATCTCCTGCTGTGCAGGGCTGCTGCTTCTCACACACCATTAAAATAATACTATATTAATTTATTTATTTATTTATTTTATTTGATTATTTTATTTCCATATGAGAGGCAGCAGCCCGTGCTGTGCATTTCAGCACAGCAGGGGATATGCGATAGTGGCCGGAGGGGGGTAAAGGAGAGAGGTCAGATTTGAGAAAGAGTGGGAGATGGGTTCTCTGTTTCTGTTTTTGGGTAAAAATTAGAGAGAGTGTTGAATATGAAAATCATCTTACAAAATGGAGAGAAAGGAATTTTATTGATCACATACAAATCGTGTGTTACAAAGTGAAGAAGCTAATCTATATATAGCTAAGCTAGCAACCTCACAAAAATATCTAATAACTAACTTCTAACTAAAACATCAAGATGACTCAGCTCCAGCTGTCTTCCACTTGGACAAAGGGATCCATTACATGTGTGCACATCCACAATTCACTCTCATGCAAACGAACATCCTTTTCATCTGCATACGATCATCTCCTCTAAGTATGCAAATATCAAGCATCAACCATCACACGATTCATTACCTTCAACACGCCCCGTCAAGATGGACTATACAAGCCATTGAAGTTCATCTTGTCTAGGATTGATTGGAATGCCGATTCTCCTAGAGGCATGGTAAAGATGTCAGCGATCTGAAGATTGTTCCTAACATGTAAAGGTTTAATGATGCCTTGTATAAATTTTTCTCTAACCATATGGCAATCAATCTCTATATGCTTCGTTCTTTCATGAAAAACCGGGTTGGAGCAAATATAAATTGCTGATTGGTTGTCACAGTAAAGAGACACTGCTTTCTCTATCTTTACTCCAAATTCCTCCAACAATGACCTTGCCCACACAACCTCACATGTCGCTTGAGCCATGGCTCGATATTCAGCCTCAGCCGATGATCTAGAAATGGTGTTATGTTTCTTAGCCTTCCATGAGATTAAAGAGTTACCAAGAAATAGACAATATCCAGTCATGGATTTCCTTGTGTCTGGGCATGCTGCCCAATCCGCGTCTAAAAAGATACTTAATGAGGGCTTACTGCTATTGGAAAAGAACAACCCATGTCCTGGTGTGCATTTCAAATATCTCAAGACTTTCTCAGCCGCATGCCAATGATCTATGCAAGGTTTGGATACATATTGACTCAGCTTGTGTACTGAATAAGTGATGTCAGGTCTAGTAATACACAAATACAACAACCTTCCTATTAACCTTCTGTATTTTTATGGATCCTCCAGTAGAGAGCTAGAGTCTAAGTGTAGTTTCTTCATTGGATCCATAGGTATTGTTGATGGCTTGCAACCTAGAAGTCCTGCATCATTAACTAGATCTATAGCATATTTCCTTTGAGAAATTTGAATCCCTTTCTTGTTTCTTGCAATCTCAATACCAAGAAAGTACTTTTGTATTCCTAAATCCTTAAACTTGAAGTGGTTTGATAAAAATTCCTTGAAACTCTCAGTCATTTTAGGGTCTGAAGTGGCTAGCAGAATGTCATCTACATAGACTACTATGCCAAAGAAACCTGATGTATCATTCTTGTAGAAGAATGAGTGATCAGAGGTCGATTGCTTCAGTCCAAACTCTTTTAGAACCTCTGAGAGCTTGAGATACCACTGCCTAGAGGCTTGCTTAAGGCCATATAGGGATTTCTTCAATCTGCATACTAGCGTTGAGTTAGGAGTGGCCCCCTTAACACTGAGTTTGTCATATTCAAGGCCTTGTGGTATAGTCATGTAAATCTCCTCTTCTAGATCACCATATAGGAAGGCATTGTCGACATCTAGATGGCTTAGTGACCAGCCATAGATTGCAGCTAAAGCAAGCATCATTTTTACAGTGGTGAGCTTAGCTACAGGTGAGGAAGTATCCAAAAAATCTACACCTTCAAGCTGAGTGAAGCCCTTGGCCACAAGTTTAGCTTTGAAACGTTCTACAGTAGCATCTGCATGGTACTTGACTTTGTATATCCACTTACAGTCAATAGGAATTTTCCTAGGTGGTAGAACCGTGATAAACCAAGTGTTGTTACTAATCAAGGCTGATACTCTTCTTGCATTACCAATTGCCACTCTTTTATTTCCGAGGCTTGGGTGTATGTGTGAGGTTCATATATGGCAAACATGGTGATGATATATTTCAGATACTCAGGAGAATGTTTGGATAAGCTGAAGTGTGCTGAGATGGGATAGATAGAAGAGGATGTGACAGAGTTACATATATGATCTGTTAAATGAGGTGGAGATCTGGTCTGTCTTCCAGATTTTGTGACAATGGGAACAGAAGTCTGATTTTGATTATGGTTAGATGAAGTATCTGGAGATGGAGATGAATGATCAGTGAAGACAGGAGGAATGGGTGGACTGGTGTTCTGCACAATAGGATAAGGAAATGATGAAGATGGAAGATGAGATAGAGGGAATATGTTTTCATGGAAGACAACATGTCTGGTGATTATTTCATGCATAGTGTCCAAGTTTAGAAGTTTATAGCCCCTGAATCCAGTTGGATAACCAAGAAGAACACATTTTGTTGCTCGGGGTGAGAATTTGTCTCTGCCTCTGTGCAATGTGGAGGCATAACAAAGACAGCCAATGACTCTTAAGTGAGTATAGGAAAGGGGTTTGTCAAAAAGCATCTGGAAGGGTGTGAGATTGTTAGGAAGAACAGAAGAAGGAGTCCTGTTTATCAAGTAAGATGCACCAAGGATACAATCCCCGCAGAATTGAATAGGTAAATGAGATTGGAACAACAAGCTTCTAGCAACATTGAGAATGTGTTTGTATTTTCTTTCAACCCTTGCATTTTGTTGGGGTATTTCAACACAAGAATGTTGTGTGATGGTTCCAAAGGAGGTGTATAAAGAGGGTATATTGAACTCTGGGGCATTATCAGATCTGATGGCCTTGATTTTGGTGGAAAATTGAGTTTGAACAGTGCTGAAAAACTGAGTAAGTATGGATTGAACATCAGATTTATTTTGCATCAAAAAAGTCCAAACAAACCTTGAATAATCATCCACTATTGTCAAGAAATATTTATATCCCTGATGTGTATGATGGGAAAAAGGACCCCAAACATCACAATGGATAAGATCAAAAGGAGACTTAGCAACATTCTCTGATGTGAGGAAAGATAAACGTTGCTGCTTGGCTAAAGGGCAAATATCACAGATAGTGTGAACTTTATTTGATATTGAAAGAGTATCTGACATAGATTCCAGTTTATTGAAAGATAAATGGCCCAATCTTTTATGCCAAGTATCAATGTTTACAACAGAATTGGTACAAGGTGAATGGGAATTGAAATGGGATAAATTTCTGAAAACTTGAGCTGAAGAAGCTTGGGACATATCTTGATCAGGATTGACATCTAGAGTGTAAAGGTTCCCCAATCTTCTACCCTTCCCAATCACAATGTCCTGAGAAGCTCCCTGAATTTGAATAGAATTATGAGTGAATATCACATTACAGGATAATGAACTTGTTAGAGAGCTGATGGATATCAGATTAAAGGAGAAAGTGGGAACTAATAAAACGGAGTAGAGAGTGATGATAGGAGTCAAGCAGATTGTTCCTATGTGAGTTATGGGAACACTAGATCCATTTGGAAGCTTGACAGAGGCATTCTTGACTGGAGTATAAGATGTAAACAAAGATAGGTTGCAACAAACGTGATGTGTTGCACCTGTGTCTAAAAGCCAAGTAGAAGATGGCACAGATATATTTGCCACAAGATGATTGCAAAGAATAGTACATGTGAATGGAGATGATGGAGACTGTATAGGTGGTGAACTTTGTTGTGCGGCTGAAGTAGGAGTGGAGGAAGGTCCAGTGGCAAGTTGGCTTTGCAACAAAGTTATCAGCTGTTGACATTGATCAAAGGTCGGCATGGTTGATCCTACTGAACTCTTCTCATTTGAGTCAGCCAAACTGTCATCAACAAAGTTCATAGACTTAGCAGAAGTAAATTCTCTGGAATTGGAGTTTGATTTGAATTTTCCTTTCCCAAAACTTGGTGGAAAACCGTGTAATGCAAAGCATTTATCAACCATATGGTTTGTTTTTCCACAATGAGAGCATACTCTTCCTCGATTATAATAACCAGGAGCAGCATTTGTAGAGTAAGGTTGTTCACTTGGAGATGGTGGCATCATGTGAGTATACTTTGATGAATCGATCCCCCCTATGGTGCGCTGCCTCTCCTCTTGAAGAACTAGAGAAAAGACTTTAGAAAGAGTAGGTAAGGGCACCATGGACAATATGTGTGAACGAATCTGAGAGTAAGTAGAGTCCAGTCCAATTAAAAATTGCATTACACATTCTGCCTCTTGATGATTGTGCCATTTTGTTGAGCTCTGGCATCTGCAGGTTGCACATACACACCATGAAATAGGTTGAGTGTGCTTGTACTCATCCCAAATGATTCGAAGATTAGTGAAGTAGTTGTTTACATCATCATCTCCCTGAGTCAGAAACATAATCTTCTGCTTGAGTTGGTAGATGCGAGCAGAGTCGCATTGAGAGAACCGATCGCGTAAATCTGTCCAAATCTCTCTAGCATCATCTAGATACATGATGCTAGAACAAATTTGAGAAGATAAGGAGTTTCTAATCCATGAAACTACCATACTATTACATCGGATCCATGCGTTATAGAGAAGATCATCATCTTGCGGTTTAAGGAGAGTGCCATTGATGAACACCAGTTTGTTTTTAGCTAACAAAGCAGTAGACATTGAGCGACTCCAATTGTAACATCCCAAAATTTTTGTGACTTTATTTTCATATGGGTGTCGAATAAAATTTCCTTTTATGAAATTAATTGTTTGTATGTGATTAAGTTGATTATATGAAAAAATTGTTATGAGTGATGTGGAATGAAGTATTGTCTAATTGATATATGTTCCAATGTGAGAAAATTAATTAAGTGAGATCATGCATTTTATTCTAGCCAATTTAATGGGATATTTTCGGCCTCTTCAAAATTATTGGAATTAATATTCTCTTCTTGGATTTAATTAATTGTTTTGGGATATTTATCCAAATTAAATCCAAACCAAATTATCCCTAATTTATGTTGAATGTTCAGCCTTTTTGGGCATTGGATGAATTTATGTTGAATTTTTCAAATGAACTGCGCAGTGCTGTCAGAAATTGTATGTTCCGACCAGAGAGTTTAATATGTGATATGACTGACTAAATGACGTGATTTCAGTGTGAAGCTTTTCATGGATGAACTTGAATGTGTCCTCTGTATTGTGACCAAAATTTAGCTTCTTTTAAGGTCGGGTGAATTTATAGGGATTTTTACAAAACGGTCGCTCTGTTCTGCCAGTTTTCTACCTTGTTAAAATGACGCCTAGTTTCAAGTTTAAAAGTATTGTATGATGCATTTATGTCCAAGGAACGTGTATAAATGGTGTAATCACTTGTGATAAGTTGGAATGTTTACGTGTGTCTTTACACCTTTGTGACGTATGTTGGGTTGGGGAATTTGAGAAAAATGATGAGAGAGAAGCGATAGGACATGCATAGTAAAATGTTGTTGTGGAAGGCTGACTTGTGTTGTCGTTGACAAGGGTGTTGTGTTTTTGTGAACTCGAGGATCGAGAGTTGCTATAAGTTGAGTTGTGAATTGTTAGGCGAACGAGGTGGGCTTTCTTTTCAAACCTCTTTACTTTTCCGAAAATGCTATGTGGCGTTATAAGGATGGTTTAACTGTTATGTCATGTCATGTTGTTTTTATTATGAGATTGTGAGCCTGATGCCTAGTTCGTATGAGTTTACTCCGTTAGGCTATTATGTTGTGTTGTGAAACGAATTCGGGTCTGAGTAGGGCCGCAAACCCTGTCAGGCTGTGTACACTGGTGGAATCGTGAGTCGTCCTGTAACGGCCCGCTAAGCCAATTTTATTAGGAACAATATTATTAGCTTGGTTATTTATATAAGTAACTTTTATACGGTTACATCCGAGTTACGATTGATTTTCGTTGTTGTTTGTTTTGACGTTAGGCAAGTAGACAGAACACATCAATATATATATTATACCTATATAAATATAATAAATTAATAAATAAGTCCCATAATCAAAATTTTAATGTTCGATACATCCAACAAAACTTAAATTTATACAATGTATGTTTTAAGAAAGCGGGTACTTTAACTCGGACACCACGAGCTTGAACCGAGTTTCCTCCTGCACCAAATTAAACAGTAAATATACGAATAGTATAATAAAATGGATTAAATATAAAGAAAGGAATAGATAGACTTGATCAGATTTTTTTGGCAGCAGCAATTAATGTGCATTAAGTGAGATGTCAGAATGATCTTCTTTTTTTTTTTTCCTCTCTGGCAGAAGAATGATCGGGTGATTTGTCACACCATCTATTATACTCCTAAATATATATATTTCCCAACCAACAATCACTTTCACTACCCCACCACCAAACAATATACACCTCCTAATTACTCCCAACAAAGCAGAAAGAGAGAGGACGTAGCAGTGGAAGTTCAGTAAAGAATTTTATTAACACAAAAAAAAAGGTAGGTAACATTAAACATAAGATTTCTTTCCCTTCTTCTTTCCATACATGCATATATGTAATATTTTAGCCACTGCCAAAAAACCAACAATTTACAATTTTATCAAAGAACATAGAAATAACAATTTCTAGCAAAGGGCACATAGACGTAACTTAGATAAAATCTGCTGCCCCATCACCAATTTCTAAGTCTCGGATATCCAAGAACACACATTTATTTTTATATAAAGGCTGGAACTTTAGAAGATGTAGAATAAGTATCATTCCTTACCTCTCGGAAATCGGCGTCGGCGGCTGGAGGGGGAGGGAGATCCTCGGCGACGACGGCTGGGCGGACCCGCGACGGCGGTGATCCGCAGCGGCGATGGTGGCGCGACGGTGAAGAGGGGAGAGAAGAGAGAGAGATGAGGGAGAAGGGAGCACCGATCTACTGTTTTCCGGAGACGACTGGACTGCCGGAGGAGGGCGGCGAAGCCGCTGCCTCTGCATGACGGTGGTAGAGGAGGATCCGCGGCGGTGGCGGATCCGCGGCGGCGGCGACAGATCAGGAGAAAGAGGGGGGGGCGGCGGCGTGAAGCTGGAGTGGGAGAGAGAGAAATGGAGAGAAGGGAAAAGAGGGATGAGGAGAGGGGGGACCACCGCCGGAGGTGGCGGTGGCGCGACGGCGGCAGCAAGGTGTGAGGGGGGGGAGGCTATTTTTTTTCATTTTTGTTTGTGAATGAGAGAGGAAGAAGAAGTCCTAGGTATTTGAAGGGATGTGGACTTTTTGGACTTAATTGTTGGGCTTAGCATTTTTATTTTACTTGGGCCATGGGAGTGAGGAAATTAATATGAGCCCATTTCTTTTAAAATCATAATGGCTGATTTAATTAGAGGGAGGCCCAATGTTCGAATTTAATTATTGTGAGCTAAAAATGGGAGAAGAGGCTCGGCCCAGTTTCGAAAATGGTGTCATTTGAGAGAAAATAAAATGCTAAATATTAGCCTAAGTTTTAAAATATGATTTTATTAAGGTTTATATTAATTTTTTCTAATGATGTAATTAAACTAAAACAATTGATCTTGGAATTTATTTTAGTGCTTTACGTTAAAAATTTTAGTGACACATAGAGTGTCACTTAGTCGGAGTCGAAATAGCAACAAAGTAGTAATAGATAATGTAAGTTTTAGAAAATTCTTAATGAATAATAATAATAATAATAATAATAATAATAATAATAATAAAAATAAAAATAAAATAATATGGTTAAACCTTGAAATTTTCTTTCTCATTTAATTATATTAGTTTGAAACTAAATTAGTATTTCCTATTGTGATATTTTCAAAAGGGTACGTTCGCAAGTAACGTTGGAACGAAAGGTTCAAGTTAAAGGAACTAAACGAATAAGGTGAGCTTTCCTATGCTAGACTACAAATCGCAATTTATGAGAACGCGAACACATGTTCGTGATCTTTAGAGATGTTGTCTTGCCATAAATGTTTTGTGTATGATGCCTATCTGTTTGGCTAAGGCCAAGTGAATTATGAATGATGACATATGTGAATCGATTCGATTGTGAGTCCTGGTAGGATGGTGTCCCTACTTGGAACCTCTGACCGTAAACGGCAGAGAAGGTGACCGTGCGAGAACACCATCTCGACGGCACAATGTGATCAGATACGGCTAAGTACAGGAAAGAGGGCCCAATGTGAATATTTTTAGTAAGCTCGGGTCTTTTCAATAAAACCCCGAGTATTACTGTGATGATGGCTTGACAATATTTTCAAATGTATATGTGTAATTTTCGGCAATATGTTCACTGAGTACTTTTGTACTCAGCCCTGCATATATTTTTAAATGTGCAGGTTGAGTCGTGGAAAGGGGGAGGGACAAGTGCTGTGGAGAGCAAGCTAGTAGCTAACTATGAATAAAACTCTCGGAGGTTCATGTCTCCACACATGGACCGCGTTCTTTTGTTTCCGCTATGCCGGTTAAAAAAAAAAAGAAATGCCTATTTTACTTTTGACTCTGATAAACATGAGTTGTATGAACAGTCACTCGATTCTGTATAATCGAGCGTATTTTGTTATAAGTATTTTCCTTGCTTGACTTCATTTTTGCGTGTCTCGCTCTGCATGGGCTTTAATTTCCCCTAAATTCTATCCCCGCTTCTTATAATCCATCCTTAGTCACGGTTTTCCGGGTTATGCTATCCTTAGCTAACTGCGGTCGTGACAGAGTGGTATCAGAGCATTCTTTCTCGCTCTGAACCCGAGAGTCTTCTTTGAAAATCTTGGGTTTAGCGTTGTTCCGCTAGACTTTTCGTCTAACAAAAGAGACTCCCAGCACCTACCCCCAACACGCTCAACCAAAGCAGCGGTAAGTGATTATAATTCGAACGCAAGTGTGTATTTTATGTTTACTGAATTGTGTATTGAAATTTTTATACACAGCCTTGATAGAACAGCAATCGTAAATTTGCCAACGCTTTCCTAAGCTAGGCAACAATACTAAAAACGATAGAACAAGTAGTCCCGAACGATAGTGAACATGTATGAGGTGACGTAGAAGTGACTTTTAGGAACTGCTCCTAGTATCGAAGTGTAACATAGTTGGATACGACTAGTAGGAATGACCGAGCATTTGCATCACATCATGTTTACTTCTTTATGTTTTATTTTATACGTGTATTTATGTATGAGGATACGAGGATCTGATCGACACGCCTCCTTGTAGATGGTTTATCCTACAGACGAGGACATTCTCCTTGAGTACCTCACGTTTGTGCTGGTCGAAGGGGAGGATTTTGGGATATTTCTAGCACAGTTTAGGTGGCTCTGGGAGAGAGCGCACCCAGTAGGAGTGACTCACTATGACGGTATCCAGCGACTTATCAGGCTTCTACCCTCGGATTGGGTAGGCTTTGCCATCGACCGATCCCGTGATTATATATTTTCTGTAGCCCCTTTCTTCGACTCTTATGGTGATTTCCCTGAGTTCATCGGGGAAATTCACTCGTGTTTTATCCTGCATGGCCAGGCACCGAGGGGACCATACATGCGACCAGGTGATTTAGTCCCGGTAGGAGACCCAGGAGTCCTGCAGCCAGAGGACTTTCAGCCCGAGCTGGTCGTCTTGCAGCTAGCAGACCTTCAGCCCGAGCTGGTTATTCCGCACCCAGCAGATCCTCAACCCGACCTGATCCTCCCATCTCGGCCCTCTACGCCGAGGCGTCGAGCTCGTGGAGAGTTTGAGGCAGGACCATCTCGTCACCCTGTGGGAGAGGAGGAGGACCCCTATTTAGTCAGCCCCGATCCCACACCGAGCCTAGAGGAAGTAGGGTTGGCTAACACCGAGGCGAGAGAGTTACGAGCTGCAGCAGCCGAGAGGCGTAGGAGGGGCAAGGCCCCCGCCACTCCTTTAGATGAGGACGAGTCAGTTGAGCAGAAGATCATAATAGGCACCAGTCGCCTACAGCCACTGCCTATTCCTTCTGAGACATCTTCCGACGCACTGCCAGGAGCGACGATTCCTACCATTCCTAGTCGCCACGAGTTTATATCACCAGAGCGTGGACCCGTCGCACGGGTTGTACGCCATTGGGGAGCTGTGACCCGTGGACCACATCCTCCGGGTAGCACTATTGAGTCAGCTATTCTCCTGGATGAGAGTTCGGACGAAGAGGAGCCAGAGGAAGATGAGGGGGACCCGGGGACCGGCGCGAGTACCACAGAGACATCAGCCTGATCGTTGACCAGATATGGATGTGAACTTTGTATATATGTGTGTATCCCAGAAACGGATCCGTTATGAGACCGTTATGGATTACGTTTTGATTAGCTATAGTATTTTGATATCACCGAAACATTCATGCGAGTGTCCCGTGGCTTGACATATTTTGACTAAGATCTGTTTAGTAACAGATCTGATATTTTGCTACATCTGGTTGTACGAAAGTCCTCGGTGGAGGCAATTTTCCCTGTACATAAACTTTTATATGAATATATACATGTTCTACTTTCTGTCCCTAGCAGAATCTGATAATGCTTGTTTAAATAAATTAAAGTTCTCTACTCTCCTAATTGTTAAAATTTTTCCAATAGTAGTAACTTATAAGAAAATGTTTTATCAATAGAAAATGGAGCCAAGGATAGCTGGACGACCCCGAGGAAGAGGAAGAGGAAGAGGACGTGGTAGAGGGCCGCACCGCGAGCCCGAGGGACAACGTGTAAACCCTCCACCACCATCCCCACCTCGATCACCTTCGCCTCCACCTGCTCCGACAGTGGATAGAACTGTCGTTAATACCTTTTTGAAAAAGAAACCACCAACATTTGACGGAAAAGGCGACCCCGCTGAAGCAGAATCGTGGATACGTGCGCTAGAGCGCCTGTTTGACTTACTGCAGTGCACAGATGATGAGCGTTTGATATGTGCCTCACTCCAATTAACAGGGTCAGCAGATTATTGGTGGGAGGCCCGCAAAAAGACAATGACCCTGCATCAGCTAGAGGGCCTAACTTGGGAACAATTCAAGACAGGAATCTATGACAAGTACATCCCCAAGAGCTATAAGAAGCAAAAAGAAACAGAGTTCTACAACTTGAAACAGGGACGAATGTCAGTGATGGAATATGATCGCGCCTTCTTTGACCTGTCCAGGTATGGAGCTGATCAAGTGGACACGGATGAAAAGATGTCCGAGAAATTTTGTGCTGGCTTGAGGCACGAAATAAGAGTAGCATTGGCTAGCCGTGGCGGACTACCATATTCCGAAGCTCTAAAACTGGCCCTAGATATCGAAGCTGCACTGCCAAAAGAAAGACTGACACCCAACCCTACAAATATGTCATTTCAGACCTCGTCCCAAGCCCCAAGGGACAAAAGGAAGTGGGAAGGGAACCAGAACCAGTGGGGACAAAAGAAGCCATGGCATGGACCACCCCGCCCACAAAACTTTGCAAGGCAGCCTACCTTTAACCCGACAGGAATCACTCAACCAAGGCCCAATCTTTGTCCCAAATGCAACAAGCTCCACAGCGGAATCTGCAGGGCCAGAGAGATCACTTGTTATACTTGTGGAAAGTATGGCCACATCGCCAGGAATTGTCGAAATGGACCTCAGGGAAGAAGTGCACCAACCAACCAGCCAGCACAACGGCAACAACTGCGAGCTCTACAGTCAGGCACTCAGGACAACCAGGCCCCGCGTCCACAACGCCCGAGCCTCTCAACACAAGCCAGGGTATATGCAGTGGGACAAAACCAGCAGAGCAATAACCATGGGAACCTAGCAGGTATGGGCACCCTACTAAACGTACCTATTGTCCTATTGTTTGATACTGGTGCTTCGCACTCCTTTATATCAACTTCGTGTGTAAGCACTTTAGAACTCACACCAGAACCAGCCGAACCTATAGTAAAGGTGTCCTCACCAGTAGGGGGAGTTATAGAAATCACACAAAAATGCTCGAACCTAGAAATCATACTCGGAGAACGTAAGGTTATTGTTAATAACTTGGGGGTCATAAAAATGGAGGATGTCGATATTATACTAGGGATGGAATGGTTAGCCAAAAACTACGCCACAATCAAGTGCAGTGAAAGACAGATTTCCTTCCAAACTCCAGGAGAAGGGCAAGCTGAATTCCATGGAACCACTATGAATAAGCGCAAATCCATAATTTTGGTCCTACAAGCAGCCGCGCTTGTAAGAAAAGGGTGTTCCGCCTACCTCGTCTACTTAAGCGAAGAACAGAAGGAAGAAAAGAAGATTGAAGCTGTGAAAATCGTACGTGAATTTCCAGACGTGTTTCCTGATTCGTTGCCCGGGTTACCCCCAGACAGACAACTGGAATTCACCATTGACTTAGAACCAGGAGCTGCGCCAATCTCAAAAGCGCCGTACCGAATCGCCCCAAAGGAACTGGGAGAGCTCAAATTACAACTACAAGAACTTTTAGACCTGGGTTTTATCCGACCCAGTGTGTTGCCATGGGGAGCTCCTGTACTTTTCGTCAAAAAGAAGGATGGGACATTGAGGATGTGCATAGACTACCGAGAATTGAACAAGGTGACACTCAAGAATAAATACCCATTGCCAAGGATAGATGATTTGTTTGACCAGCTTAAGGGGGCCAGTGTATTTTCTAAGATCGACTTAAGATCCGGGTACCACCAACTGAAAATCCGGTCTGAAGATGTACCCAAGACAGCTTTTCGCACCAGATACGGTCACTACGAATTTGTGGTAATGCCTTTTGGATTAACCAATGCCCCTGCGGTGTTCATGGATTTGATGAATCGCACATTTCACCCATATCTCGACAATTTCGTCCTAGTCTTCATAGACGACGTCCTCATCTACTCGAGGAATAGACTGGAACACGCTGAGCATCTAAGAACTATCCTCGAAACATTGAGAACCGAGAAACTCTATGCTAAATTCAGCAAGTGCGAATTCTGGCTCAATGAGGTTAATTTTCTTGGACACATAGTAACGGCAGAGGGAATTCGGGTAGATCCAGCAAAGGTAGAGGCCGTACATATCTGGAAATCACCAACCAGCCCGAACGAAATTCGGAGTTTTCTAGGATTAGCTGGCTACTACAGAAGATTCATCGAAGGGTTCTCAAAAATTGCCAGGCCAATGACGCAACAACTCAGAAAGGGCATCAAGTTTGTGTGGACCCCTGAATGCGAAGCTAGCTTCCAACTGCTAAAAGAGAAACTAACTACCGCTCCCGTGTTAGCCGTGCCAGAACCAGGAACAAATTACGTGGTGTACACAGATGCTTCGAAAAATGGACTCGGGTGTGTCCTAATGCAGAACGGGAAAGTGATAGCTTACGCATCGAGACAACTCCGACCCCACGAACTGAACTACCCCACCCACGATCTGGAATTAGCAGCTGTAGTGCATGCACTGAAAATTTGGAGGCACCACTTATATGGGGTTAAGTGTGAGATTTTCACGGATCACAAGAGTCTAAAGTACTTCTTCGAACAAAAGGACCTGAACATGCGACAGAGGAGGTGGCTCGAGCTGGTGAAGGATTACGATTGCAGTATAAACTACCATCCTGGTAAAGCAAATGTGGTAGCTGACGCACTGAGTCGAAAGTCTCAACAACTAACTTGTCTGCTTACCCGAGAGGAAGCACTGATACATGACTTCACCAAGATGAGGATAGAAATAGTACAAGCACCAGAGACGGTGAAAGCTAAAATCGCAACTTTGGTGCTGCAGCCCGACCTGAGAAAACGAATAGTTGACGCCCAAAGACACGACGAAGCTCTGGAGAAAATACGAATGAAAGTGCGAGCCGGTGAGCAAATCATTTATAGGGAAGAGGCGGACAATGCCCTCACTTTTGAAGGAAGATTGTGTATACCAGCCAACCCGGACATAAGGAATGAAATATTGATTGAGGCACACGATACCCCATATACCGCTCACCCTGGAAGCACAAAAATGTACCAGGATCTAAAAAGAAAATTTTGGTGGGACGGTATGAAAAGAAGCATCGCAACGTTTGTCGAGAGATGTCTAACTTGCCAACAAGTCAAGGCATTGCACCAACGACCTTACGGGAAATTACAACCCTTAGAAATTCCTGAGTGGAAATGGGAACACATTGCCATGGATTTCGTGACAGGCCTGCCCAGATCCAAGCGTGGAAATACTGCCATTTGGGTAATCGTTGATCGACTCACGAAAAGTGCTCATTTTATCCCTATTCCCATCACGTATGGATCCGAGAAACTAGCACAGTTATACGTACGGGAAATCGTGCGTCTACATGGAGTGCCTGTGTCCATCACGTCAGACCGAGACTCGAAGTTTACGTCCAGATTCTGGCAAACCATGCAAAAGGAATTAGGTACGAGATTAAACTTCAGCACCGCATTTCACCCCCAGACTGACGGGCAATCCGAAAGGACAATTCAAACCCTGGAAGATATGTTAAGGGCCGTCGTACTCGATAGAAGAGAAAGCTGGGAATCCATTTTGCACCTGGTAGAGTTTGCCTATAATAATAGCTATCAAGCCACCATCGACATGGCACCTTACGAGGCGCTATATGGAAGAAAATGTCGGTCTCCACTCTATTGGGACGATGTGGGGGAGAGAAAAGTTTTAGGCCCAGAGTTCGTGGCAGAGATGATTGAAATTGTGAGACAAATTCGAAGTCGGATTAAGGAAGCGCAAGACAGGCAAAAATCCTACGCCGATGAGCGTCGAACGGAATTACAATTTAACATCGGAGAGAAAGTCTTTTTGAAAGTATCCCCTTCCAAAGGAATAACCAGATTTGGACTCAAGGGTAAGCTAAAACCACGATACATTGGACCCTATGAAATTCTGGAAGAAGTGGGACCGGTAGCATATCGTTTGGCATTACCACCCAATTTTTGTAATGTGCACAACGTATTCCACGTCTCCCAACTACGAAGGTACGTGTTCGACCCGAAACATGTGATTCATCACAAAGAAATCGCTTTAGAACCTGACCTGAGGTACGAAGAAAAGCCGATAGAAATACTAGACCGGAAAGTGCAACAGCTTCGGAACAAGTCGATTACTACAATAAAGGTTTTGTGGAAAAACCACGGCCATGAAGAGGCAACATGGGAACTAGAAGAGAAAATGAAAGAAAAGTATCCCGAACTTTTTGTCTAGGTACTTTTTAAATTTCGGGACGAAATTTCTTTTAAGAGGGGTAGTATGTAACGGCCCGCTAAGCCAATTTTATTAGGAACAATATTATTAGCTTGGTTATTTATATAAGTAACTTTTATACGGTTACATCCGAGTTACGATTGATTTTCGTTGTTGTTTGTTTTGACGTTAGGCAAGTAGACAGAACACATCAATATATATATTATACCTATATAAATATAATAAATTAATAAATAAGTCCCATAATCAAAATTTTAATGTTCGATACATCCAACAAAACTTAAATTTATACAATGTATGTTTTAAGAAAGCGGGTACTTTAACTCGGACACCACGAGCTTGAACCGAGTTTCCTCCTGCACCAAATTAAACAGTAAATATACGAATAGTATAATAAAATGGATTAAATATAAAGAAAGGAATAGATAGACTTGATCAGATTTTTTTGGCAGCAGCAATTAATGTGCATTAAGTGAGATGTCAGAATGATCTTCTTTTTTTTTTTCCTCTCTGGCAGAAGAATGATCGGGTGATTTGTCACACCATCTATTATACTCCTAAATATATATATTTCCCAACCAACAATCACTTTCACTACCCCACCACCAAACAATATACACCTCCTAATTACTCCCAACAAAGCAGAAAGAGAGAGGACGTAGCAGTGGAAGTTCAGTAAAGAATTTTATTAACACAAAAAAAAAGGTAGGTAACATTAAACATAAGATTTCTTTCCCTTCTTCTTTCCATACATGCATATATGTAATATTTTAGCCACTGCCAAAAAACCAACAATTTACAATTTTATCAAAGAACATAGAAATAACAATTTCTAGCAAAGGGCACATAGACGTAACTTAGATAAAATCTGCTGCCCCATCACCAATTTCTAAGTCTCGGATATCCAAGAACACACATTTATTTTTATATAAAGGCTGGAACTTTAGAAGATGTAGAATAAGTATCATTCCTTACCTCTCGGAAATCGGCGTCGGCGGCTGGAGGGGGAGGGAGATCCTCGGCGACGACGGCTGGGCGGACCCGCGACGGCGGTGATCCGCAGCGGCGATGGTGGCGCGACGGTGAAGAGGGGAGAGAAGAGAGAGAGATGAGGGAGAAGGGAGCACCGATCTACTGTTTTCCGGAGACGACTGGACTGCCGGAGGAGGGCGGCGAAGCCGCTGCCTCTGCATGACGGCGGTGGAGGAGGATCCGCGGTGGTGGCGGATCCGCGGCGGCGGCGACAGATCGGGAGAAAGAGGGGGGGCGGCGGCGTGAAGCTGGAGTGGGAGAGAGAGAAATGGAGAGAAGGGAAAAGAGGGATGAGGAGAGGGGGGACCACCGCCGGAGGTGGCGGTGGCGCGACGGCGGCAGCAAGGTGTGAGGGGGGGGAGGCTATTTTTTTTCATTTTTGTTTGTGAATGAGAGAGGAAGAAGAAGTCCTAGGTATTTGAAGGGATGTGGACTTTTTGGACTTAATTGTTGGGCTTAGCATTTTTATTTTACTTGGGCCATGGGAGTGAGGAAATTAATATGAGCCCATTTCTTTTAAAATCATAATGGCTGATTTAATTAGAGGGAGGCCCAATGTTCGAATTTAATTATTGTGAGCTAAAAATGGGAGAAGAGGCTCGGCCCAGTTTCGAAAATGGTGTCATTTGAGAGAAAATAAAATGCTAAATATTAGCCTAAGTTTTAAAATATGATTTTATTAAGGTTTATATTAATTTTTTCTAATGATGTAATTAAACTAAAACAATTGATCTTGGAATTTATTTTAGTGCTTTACGTTAAAAATTTTAGTGACACATAGAGTGTCACTTAGTCGGAGTCGAAATAGCAACAAAGTAGTAATAGATAATGTAAGTTTTAGAAAATTCTTAATGAATAATAATAATAATAATAATAATAATAATAATAATAATAATAAAAATAAAAATAAAATAATATGGTTAAACCTTGAAATTTTCTTTCTCATTTAATTATATTAGTTTGAAACTAAATTAGTATTTCCTATTGTGATATTTTCAAAAGGGTACGTTCGCAAGTAACGTTGGAACGAAAGGTTCAAGTTAAAGGAACTAAACGAATAAGGTGAGCTTTCCTATGCTAGACTACAAATCGCAATTTATGAGAACGCGAACACATGTTCGTGATCTTTAGAGATGTTGTCTTGCCATAAATGTTTTGTGTATGATGCCTATCTGTTTGGCTAAGGCCAAGTGAATTATGAATGATGACATATGTGAATCGATTCGATTGTGAGTCCTGGTAGGATGGTGTCCCTACTTGGAACCTCTGACCGTAAACGGCAGAGAAGGTGACCGTGCGAGAACACCATCTCGACGGCACAATGTGATCAGATACGGCTAAGTACAGGAAAGAGGGCCCAATGTGAATATTTTTAGTAAGCTCGGGTCTTTTCAATAAAACCCCGAGTATTACTGTGATGATGGCTTGACAATATTTTCAAATGTATATGTGTAATTTTCGGCAATATGTTCACTGAGTACTTTTGTACTCAGCCCTGCATATATTTTTAAATGTGCAGGTTGAGTCGTGGAAAGGGGGAGGGACAAGTGCTGTGGAGAGCAAGCTAGTAGCTAACTATGAATAAAACTCTCGGAGGTTCATGTCTCCACACATGGACCGCGTTCTTTTGTTTCCGCTATGCCGGTTAAAAAAAAAAAGAAATGCCTATTTTACTTTTGACTCTGATAAACATGAGTTGTATGAACAGTCACTCGATTCTGTATAATCGAGCGTATTTTGTTATAAGTATTTTCCTTGCTTGACTTCATTTTTGCGTGTCTCGCTCTGCATGGGCTTTAATTTCCCCTAAATTCTATCCCCGCTTCTTATAATCCATCCTTAGTCACGGTTTTCCGGGTTATGCTATCCTTAGCTAACTGCGGTCGTGACACGTCCTTCCTAGTCGGCCGGTCTCGTGGGCGAATAGTGTGGCCACACTTTCGTCGCACTGTGATTGTGATTGATGGATAGATGTGGAAAATGGGGAGATAAATTTGTCTGGCCAGACTTGAATATTTTTGTGTTTCTCGTGATATTTCTTACTATATAAAACTCGAGATCACTGGTATGAATGACATAACTTATTAAAATGTTTTCGGCATGAGCCCATTGAGTACAACAAGTACTCAGCCCTGCATATTATTTTTCTTATGTGCAGGTTGAGCGGGATGTTGCGGTGGATGTTGAGCTGGCTTAAGTACCTAGGATGCGTTGTGTCCTCATACATAGGCGCTATCCTTGACTCTCCTTTAACCTTATTGTTTTTCCGCTGCTATAATTTGAACTATGTCTCAAGACTTTAACCTTCTCTTTATATTTTGTGTTTGAACATGTATGGTGGTGTTAGGTTTCAAACAAGTATTTACGTTGTCTTTTGAAAATGGTGTTCTCCGAGATTTAAGTTAAACGTTTATTTTATTTTATAAGTCTAATTTTTTCCGTTGCTCTTTTAAAAGCATTTTACCTTAAGTCTTCTCAAAAATATTTATAACCTTACACTTCTTAAAACTAGGTTGTTTTCCTTTCTTAAGTTAATTAAGTCTTCTTTTAAACTGTTATCCATGCATGTCGGTCACGATAGCCGCGGTTGTGGTACCCCTTTGTATGGGCGGTCGTGACAGAGTGGTATAAGAGAGCTTAGTGTTTCGCTCTGGTCTGAGAGTCTTCTTTTGTCTTATGTCTAGATTAGTGAATCCTTATTGACTAGAAGTGTCATGAATGCTCAACATCCACAGCATCACGCTCAACCAATGAAAGTGAGGTATGTATTATTTGTTGAAGGCATGTGAGATAGATGCATGAAATGGATGACGATATGATATGACGATTGACAAGTTTATACATGTGAATGAACGATATGCATGAGGATGAGTTGTACTGGGATGACTATGTGAGCATGATTGCATGTTTGCGTGGAATGCGAGTATGATTGACATGATAATTAAGACATGAATGGTATGTACAAACGTGATATCGATATAGTACGAATACGTGGGAGCATGAACTTAGTAATGTTTTTGGATGTGTACCATGTGCGAGAATACCACGACGTTAGCATGAAAAGATATGAAGCCGTAAAATAATATTAAACATCAAACTACGTGACAAACTTAAGAACCGTTTCAAACAAACGATAATGCCATGTGTGTTTTAAAAGAAACTTTCGTTTTCACGTAGATGGCACGAACTAAACGAACCGCGCTTAAGAGCAGTCAGTATAGTGCCAGAATGCGACAAGCGATATACGATTACGACCACTATGAAAGAGAGGAAGGCAAAGCCTTGAGAGTGGTTGTCGCCCGTTTTGAAACCCTATGGCGAGACGTCTGCGGGTACCATGTATCGGCCTATGGAGGCATAAGAAGGCTAATTGAGTTGATGCCCGACAATTGGGAGTCTTGGATGGAAACAACAGCCAGTCGGTTCACGTGGTACGAACCAAGAAACCAGATAATGGCCGGCGACATGAAAGGTTTCCTGAAGGCCCTAACGTGTGCTTTGATTGACTCACGTTCCGAGCGACCACCGTCGACAGAAGAAGGGAAAGATGAAACAGTATGGGAAGACAAAGACGTGATCGAGGTTAAACCCACGGTAGAAAGAGAAGCAGTACCACAAGAAGGGATGGTTCCGGGTTTTGAGGATGATTATGTGGAAGATAGCATGGACATCGAAGAAGCCCTCCGCATGGTTGACGAGTATCACGTAGAAGAGGACCCAGAGGAAGGGGAAGACCCGGAAGAGGAAGAGGACCCGAAAGAGGAAGTGTATAACGATGGATAGTTAGATGCCGTTTTGTTTTCTTAAGTTGTTATGACGATGGCAGTAGTACCTTTTTGTTTCCAAACGAGTACTATGTTTTTCCTTTCCACGTTATCTATGGAAGTTCCACTTTTTGCATAACTTTACGTACTTGTCTTTTATCGCATCGTATCGCACGCGTGCATGAAAGTGGTGATGTTTTAATAACGATGTTCTCACAACGATGCTAACATATGTTTTAGATCAACATGCCCCCAAGACGTAGACGTGGTCTGCATGTGGAGAACAACGTGGGGGAACAGACAGAGGGAGGTGTCGGGAATCCACCCCCGCCTCCACCACCACCTCTACCCCAACCAAACGAAAGGGAGTACATCAAAGCCTTCCGGAAAGAGAACCCACCCAAATTTGATGGATTGGGAGAACCCCCAAAGGCGGAGGCATGGGTACGCGACCTTGAGCGTATCTTTGACTTTATGGAATGTAAGGATAGGGAACGCCTGGCCTGCGTGACTTATCAACTGACAGGACCCGCTGATTTTTGGTGGGAAACCAAGAAGAGAACCATGGACCTCGCTCGCCGCGAGGGGCTTACTTGGGAAGAGTTCAAGGAAGAAGTCTACAACAAATATGTTCCCATGAGTTATCGGCGGGCGAAGGTAGTGGAGTTCCACACTTTAAAACAAGGAAACATGACGGTCACGGAGTACGACCGCGCCCTATGTGAGATGACCCGTTATGCGCCAGAATTGGTAGACACAGACGAGAAGATGGCTGTGAAGTTTCGTTCCGGCCTTAGACCCGAGATAAGGGTAGCTGTGGCCAGTCGAAGGGGAATTCCTTATTCTGAGGTGTTGGGTTGCGCTCTAGACGTGGAAGAAGCGCTGCCCAAGAATGAGAGGACAACAAATCCTACACCGTCCGCACCGCCATCGAACTTTAGAGACAAGAGGAAGTGGGATGGAAACCGAGCTCCTTTTGACAACAAGCGTCGTTTTTCCACTTTTCGGCAACCGCAGAATCATGGGCGCCAAATTGTGCCACAGCAGAGGGGAAACCCGCAGAGAGCACCCTACTGTAGTCGGTGCTCCAAGCATCAAGTTGGGGAGTGCCGAGTTGGAGGCGTTCGGTGTTATGCCTGCGGCGGGAATGGGCACATGTCTCGAGAGTGCCCAAATAACAACAAAGGTGGAACGAAGAATGGGTAAGGACAGAGGCCACCCCAACAGCCACAACCAATCCGACAAGTGGCCCCACAGCAAGCGAGGGCATATGCGCTAAGGGGAAATTAAGGGCAGGAACCCCAAGCCATCAAGGGCAAGGAGAATTTGGCAGGTATGGGAAAGCTCCAACAACTTCCTATTATCGTGCTGTTTGATACGGGTGCTTCGCATTCTTTTATTTCAACGTCATGTGTGAATGCCTTAGAACTCGTTACTGCTAAGCTTGAACCGAAATTGAATGTGTCTTCACCGGTTGGAGGATTGATTGATATTGTGAGAACTTGCTCGAACATAGAGTTTGTGTTAGGAGAACTAGGAGTAGTGGCCCAACTTTTGCACGTTATGCCTTTTGAGAATGTAGACATAATCTTGGGAATGGATTGGCTTACCGAGAACCACGCAACGATTCACTGTAAAGAGAGACAGATTTCTTTTCAAGCCTCGGGCGAAGAACCGACTATCTTGAACGGGATCTCCATGAATCGACGAACCTCCATAATCTCCGCTTTGCAAGCAACTACGATGATAACAAAAGGACGTTCGGCGTATCTAGTGTACTTGAATGGGGAAGAAAAGGACTTGAAAGTGGAAGACGTGGCAGTAGTGCGAGATTTCCCCGTTGTGTTTCCTGAAGCTTTGCCAGGACCGCCACCCGACAGACAGGTGGAGTTCACAAATGATTTAGAACCAGGGTCAGCACCAGTATCAAAGGCGCCATACCGAATGGCCCCTAAGGAGTTGGCCGAGTTGAAGGTACAGTTGCAAGAACTGTTAGACTTGGGTTTTATTCGACCCAGTGTGTCACCGTGGGGAGCGCCAGTTTTGTTCGTTAAGAAGAAGGATGGCACGATGAGGATGTGCATCGACTATCGTGAGCTCAACAAGATGACCTTGAAGAATAAGTACCCACTGCCGAGGATTGATGATTTGTTTGACCAACTTCGAGGAGCGGGCATATTCTCGAAAATGGATTTGAGATCAGGGTATCATCAACTAAAGGTCCGACGAGAGGATGTGCCTAAGACTGCTTTTCGCATTCGTTATGGCCATTATGAATTTGTCGTGATGCCTTTTGGGCTGACCAACGCCCCAGCCGTTTTCATGGACTTGATGAACCGAGTTTTCCATGAGTATCTTGACAAGTTTGTGTTAGTCTTCATCGACGACGTGTTGGTATACTCGAAGAACGAGGAAGAACATAGATGGCATCTACAAACAGTGTTGGAAACGTTGCGAAAGGAGAAGCATTATGCCATGTTCAGTAAGTGTGAGTTCTGGTTGACTCGAGTAAACTTTCTTGGTCATATTGTGACGGCAAATGGAATTCAAGTAGACCCAGCAAAGGTCGAGGCCGTGCAGAATTGGAAATCGCCGAAAACGCCATGTGAAATCAGTAAATTCTTGGGATTGACAGGATATTATCGACGATTCATTGAAGGATTCTCTAAGATTGCGAGACCGATGACGCAACTACTAAAGAAAGGAATTAAGGTGGTTTGGACGCCAGAGTGCGAGGCGAGTTTCCAACTATTGAAGGAGAAGTTGACTACAGCACCAGTCCTAGCAGTACCCGAACCCGACAAGGACTTTGCAGTCTATACGGACGCGTCGAAAGTAGGACTAGGATGTGTGTTAATGCAAGATGGGAAGGTGATAGCGTATGCTTCCCGACAGTTGAGACCGAATGAATTAAATTTTCCGACCCATGATTTGGAGTTAGCAGCAGTGGTGCATGCATTGAAAATTTGGAGACACCATCTCTATGGAGTGAGATGCGAAATCTATACAGACCACAAGAGTCTCAAGTATTTCTTCGAGCAGAAGGAGCTAAACATGCGACAACGACATTGGCTAGAGGTCGTGAAGGACTATTACTGTGGTATTAACTATCATCCGGGCAAGGCGAACGTGGTCGCCGATGCCTTGAGTAGGAAGAACCAACCTCAACTGGCTTATTTCCTAACGCAAGAGGAAGCGTTGATTCACGAGTTCGCCAAGATGAGTTTGGAAATAGTGGAAGCGCCCGAGACAGTAGGTGCAAGCTTGGCGACGATAGTGATTGAACCAGATTTGAAAACCAAGCTCATAGAAGCCCAGCGACGTGATGGAAAGTTGGAGGAATTACGTGCAAAGGTGAGAGCCGAGAAGCTTGATCATTACCGCGAGGAGGCGGATAATGCCTTGACGTACGATGGGCGATTGTGTGTGCCGAGTGACGAGACGCTAAAAGAAGAGATTTTGAGTGAAGCGCATGACACGCCTTACACCGCACACCCCGGAAGCACGAAGATGTATCGGGATTTGAAGCAACGGTTTTGGTGGAATGGAATGAAATGGGACGTAGCGTCATATGTGGAACGATGTCTAGCATGCCAATAAGTGAAGGCCTTACACCAACGGCCATATGGGAAGTTACAACCTCTTGAAATTCCCGAATGGAAGTGGGAGCATCTAGCTATGGATTTCTTGACGGGTTTGCCAAAGTCACAGAGGGGTAACACCGCGATTTGGGTGATCATCGATCGACTACTAAAAGCGCGCACTTCTTACCGATTAAGATTACTTATGGCGCGGACAAGTTAGCAAAGCTGTACGTGAATGAGATTGTGCGATTGCATGGAGTGCCAAAGACCATTGTATCCGACCGCGATACGAAGTTCACATCAAAGTTTTGGATGAGTTTGAGGGACCGTACGAGATTATCGATGAAGTAGGTCCTGTAGCGTATCGTTTGGCGTTACCTCCCAGCTTTGGGAACGTGCACAACGTGTTCCATGTGTCGCAGTTGCGCAAATACGTGTTCGACCCCAAGCATGTGATCCATCAAGAGGAAGTGGTTTTGACCCCCGACATGAGCTACGAAGAGAGACCCGAAGCAATCTTAAATCGAAAGGTGCAAGAGTTGTGAAACAAGTCGATAGCATCCGTGAAGGTACTGTGGAAACACCATGGCTCCGAGGAAGCCACGTGGGAATTAGAAGATAAGATGAAAGAAAAGTACCCCGAGTTGTTTTTGTGAGACGATCAAATTTCGGGACGAAATTTCTGTTAAGAGGGGAAGGATGTAACATCCCAAAATTTTTGTGACTTTATTTTCATATGGGTGTGGAATAAAATTTCCTTTTATGAAATTAATTGTTTGTATGTGATTAAGTTGATTATATGAAATAATTGTTATGAGTGATGTGGAATGAAGTATTGTCTAATTGTTATATGTTCCAATGTGAGGAAATTAATTAAGTGAGATCATGCATTTTATTCTAGCCAATTTAATGGGATATTTTCGGCCTCTTCAAAATTATTGGAATTAATATTCTCTTCTTGGATTTAATTAATTGTTTTGGGATATTTATCCAAATTAAATCCAAACCAAATTATCCCTAATTATGCTACATGAAATTCGAACTCTAGTTATTTTTTTGGGAGTTTCAAAAATTCCCCTATTTAATAGGAGGATGAATTATTTTTCTTTGATTTAATTGATGCCTTATTGATTCCCTTCTTTTGTTTCAAATCCAATTAAATCATGCCACATTTTACTTCCTCACTCTAATTGAATTGATATTTGAAATATTTCCTTGTGGCAATTAAAGCCAAATTTTCGCCCCTTCCCTATTTGTGGAGAAATTGTATTTGTTTCCTATTGTTGTGGAATCCCTTTTTATTCAAATAAATACCAAATAAATACCTATGTCAAATTAATTGGGGATGTCAATATTTTCTTTCTATTTTGTCTCCATCCCACACGCCCCATATGCTTCTATTTTCCTTGTGGAAAGTTATTTATTTGTTACCTATTTTATGGGAGTCTTTTCCTATAACAAAATTTCCAAATTTAAATCCTATCCCCATTTAATTGAGGATTTAAATAATCCTGTTCTCCCCTATTCAAAATACATGCCCCCTCCCTTTTATTTTGCTACTTGTAGATTCTTCAAATTATTTTATTTTCTTATTTATGAAATACTCAATATCTTTTACCAAATTTTGAGTATTTTTCTCTCCAAGAAAATACCAAGTCAATTCCTTGCTAATTTATTTGGCAAAATTTTCAAAATTCACCCCCATTCCACACGCCTACTTTTATTTCAATAGTGGGATTTTTTTTTTATGTCTCCCACAATTTAATTAATTCATTTAAGTGTGGGATTTTAACCTAGACTATAAATATTAAAAACCTTCCCTAGCCCCCATTGTCATCCTACACGCCTCCCTCCATCCTCCCTCACTCTCACACGTTTTCTCCTCCTCGTTCTTTGCTTCTACCGATTTATTTTTGTCCAAGAAGGTATATTTGCTCACCTTTACTCATCCTTTTCGTTTGAACCATGTTCTTGAGTCCTACATGCATGTAGAGGGTGTAGGATTAATATTTGGTGAATGATTATGTGTTTTTGATGGTTATGTGTTTTTGATTGACATCATGTGATGTTGGATTGGAATATTTGGTGAATGATGTGAGTTTATGTGCAAATATGTGTATGAGAAACCTTAAAGCATGATTATGTGTTTTCAAGCATGAAAAATTGGTGTTTGTTTGATGGAAGATGAAAACCCTATTTTCGAACTATGAACCTGAAATCTGTGGTGCACGACCAGTAACTTATGATCTGTAATTGACCTACCAAACGAACGACTTTTGATATGAAATTTTTACTGAGTAAACTTCGAGGTGTTTCCTGTGTCTCGCGTGAATTTCAGCCCTTTTTATATAAAAATGAATTTTTAATAAATTTTTGAAGTTGACTGCGCAAATCTGCCAGAAACTCGTGTTCTCGCCAAGAATATTTCGTTTTCTGTTTGACTGACCAAATGACCTCCGATTGATGTGATTCTTGAACTATATGAACATTTGAAGTGTCTTATGAGTCGTGTTAAATTTTTCAGCCCTTTTGGGCATTGGATGAATTTATGCTGAATTTTTCAAATGAACTGCGCAGTGCTGTCAGAAATTGTATGTTCCGACCAGAGAGTTTAATATGTGATATGACTGACTAAATGACGTGATTTCGGTGTGAAGATTTTCATGGATGAACTTGAATGTGTCCTCTGTATTGTGACCAAAATTTAGCTTCTTTTAAGGTCGGGTGAATTTATAGGGATTTTTACAAAACGGTCGCTCTGTTCTGCCAGTTTTCTGCCTTGTTAAAATGACGCCTAGTTTCAAGTTTAAAAGTATTGTATGATGTATTTATGTCCAAGGAACGTGTCTAAATGGTGTAATCACTTGTGATAAGTTGGAATGTGTTACGTGTGTCTTTACACCTTTGTGACGTATGTTGGGTTGGGGAATTTGAGAAAAACGATGAGAGAGAAGCGATAGGACATGCATAGTAAAATGTTGTTGTGGAAGGCTGACTTGTGTTGTAGTTGACAAGGGTGTTGTGTTTTCGTGAACTCGAGGATCGAGAGTTGCTATAAGTTGAGTTGTGAATTGCTAGGCGAACGAGGTGGACTTTCTTTTCAAACCTCTTTACTTTTCCGAAAATGCTATGTGGCGTTATAAGGGTGGTTTAACTGTTATGTCATGCCATGTTGTTTTTATTATGAGATTGTGTGTATGATGCCTAGTTCGTATGAGTTTACTCCGTTACGCTATATGGATGTGTTGTGAAACGAATTCGGGTCTGAGTAAGGCCGCAAACCCTATCAGGCTGTGTACACTGGTGGGATCCTGAGCCGTCCTTGCTAGTCGGCCGGTCTCATGGGTGAATAGTGTGGCCACACTTTCGTCGCACTGTGATTGTGATTGATTGATTGATGTGGAATATGGGGAGATAAATTTGCCTGGCCAGACTTGAATATTTTTGTGTTTCTCGTGATATTTCTTACTATATAAAACTCAAGATCACTGGTATGGATGACATAACTTATTAAAATATTTTCGGCATGAGCCCATTGAGTACAACAAGTACTCAGCCCTGCATATTATTTTTCTTATGTGCAGGTTGAGCGGGATGTTGCGGTGGATGTTGAGCTGGCATAAGTACCTAGGATGCGTTGTGTCCTCATACATAGGCGCTATCCTTGACTCTCCTTTAACCTTATTGTTTTTCCGCTGCTATAATTTGAACTATGTCTCAAGACTTTAACCTTCTCTTTATATTTTGTGTTTGAACATGTATGGTGGTGTTAGGTTTCAAACAAGTATTTAAGTTGTCTTTTGAAAATGGTGTTCTCCGAGATTTAAGTTAAACGCTTGTTTTACCTTAGTTATTAATTGTTTTATTTCATAAGTCTAATTTTTGCCGTTGCTCTTTTAAAAGCATTTTACCTTAAGTCTTCTCAAAAATATTTATAACCTTAAACTTCTTAAACCTAGGTTGTTTTCCTTTCTTAAGTTAATTAAGTCTTCTTTTAAACTGTTATCCATGCATGTCGGTCACGATCGCCGCGGTTGTGGTACCCCTTTGTATGGGCGGTCGTGACACCAATTAACATAGTTAGAGCCATCAAGTACCTGAGACACCAATTGAATTTCAGGATTGTCACTCGGATGTAAAAAATATGGACTAGAGAAGTCCTCGGCCGGCAGAACATGATTTGCAGCTCCACCGCCGCCACGCCGCGCCGCCATTGCAGATAGAAATAGGAAGCGGAAGAAGTTTCTACTCATACCATGTTGAATATGAAAATCATCTCACAAAATGGAGAGAAAGGAATTTTATTGATCACATACAAATCGTGTGTTACAAAGTGAAGAAGCTAATCTATATATAGCTAAGCTAGCAACCTCACAAAAATATCTAATAACTAACTTCTAACTAAAACATCAAGCTGACTCAGCTCCAGCTGTCTTCCACTTGGACAAAGGGATCCATTACATGTGTGCACGTCCACAATTCACTCCCATGCAGACGAACATCCTTCTCATCCACGCATACGATCATCTCCTCTAAGTATGCAGATATCAAGCATCAACCATCACACGATTCATTACCTTCAACAGAGAGAGCGTGAGGTTTGAGAACTAGAGAGAGAAAGAGATGTTCTGTATTGAATTGAAAAGTGGCGAGTGGTGGCTGGGAGTAGTATATTAAATTACTGATTCTTTTTCTTTCTTAGTTTTGTTTAATGGGGTTGACCAATTAGTATCGGGTTGGTCTAATTTATTAAATAAAGGTCATGATAAAATTGAAACTCATACGTATAAACTCTAAATTATGATCTGTACCGTTAAAAAATATCAATAGATGATAAAATAGTAGCAACAGAAAATGTCAACACAATATCAACACATCAACAACCGTTGACACTATGTTGACATTTTTTGTTGCGGCTATTTTGTCATCTGTTGATATTTTCTAACGGTCCAGATCATAGTTTGGAGTTTGTACAATATTTAGAGTTCCCATTTGATTACATTCCTATTAAGTAATTGGAACATGGAAATTTACATACTTGGTCTATTTTCAGTGATGACCTAGAGGTTAAGTATGTTGGGTACTTTTGTACTTTGTGAATCTGTTTTATTATATGAGAACGAAGGATAATTTGAGCACACCCAGGTAGGATGCATAATTATTTTAAGCTATGTTCTCATTAAAGTCTATATTGTATGTTATCAATTGTCACATGGCTTTTATCGAACGCGAAGTTAGATCGAAAATGGAAAAACCAAGTTAAGGAACTAAGCGGACGAGGTGGGTTTTCTTTTTAAATAAGGGCTATGCGCTAAGTATATTTTTATGTGAAAATGATGCTATGAATATTTATCATGTCGTGTTTTGTTTTTCGATAGAACTTATCTGATGTGGCTTTTGCCATCAATGGTTAATCGAATTCGGGTCTGACTAGTGAGTGAGTCCCTACTCAGGCTACTGTACACCTATGGGAGATCGTGCCCTATCTTTCAAGTTGGCGGTCTAGTGACTTGGAATGCGGCCACATTCCTTGTCATCAATGGTTCAGATATGGTAGACATCTATGAGAAATGGTTGATATGGAAATGATTTTAGTGTCTCGGGAATTCCTAAAGTTAAACTGAGGTCACTCAATGGTGGCATGATAAATACTTTTATAAAATATTTTCAGCATGAGTCCACTGAGTGCATCAAGTACTTAACCCTGCATATGTTTAAAAAATGTGCATGTTGAATTGTGACGAGTGCGGTGGGTGTTGAGCATGAAAGTGAAGAAGATAGTAAATGAAAGATTCTGAATATATTATGCCTTCATACATAATATTATTCTTCTCTCAAATGTTGAATGTTGTTTCTTTTGATTTTAAGTATTTGAAGAGAGAGACTTTTGCACGTGTGTCGTGTACACGTATTCCTCCTTTCAACAAGATTTATAATTTTTCCACTAATGCAACAAATATTACAAAGTATAAGCGGCAAGAGCGGGGTCGAACCACAAAGACTAGGGACCTACTCAAGATTGCTTCTACGACACAATCGGAAAATGGGTCGGCTGCTGCCACGCATTCATTAAGGGTTGAGTTTTAACTACTAGACTTGGGAATTTACACCTAATCTATTCTATCTACTGGATCAACAAGAGAACTGAAGGTGCTTCAAAAGTAATTGCAATCATGATTTGAAACTAAAAATTAACTTTAGATCATTTACCAAATTTCCTGGGTCAAGCAAATAAGTTTTCTAAAACAGCCAGACAGCAGAGCGTAAGAAAAGCAACAGAACAGATTTCCCTAAATAGCTACTGACAAGGAAAAAAGCTGCAACTAACAAACAAACGGCGGATCTGATTCTAACTACCGATTATCATCATCTTCTTCATCAAACAAACATGAACTAGAATGGAAACAGAGCATAGAACATAGCATACTTCGAATCGACAGTAAATCAACAGTAACAAACAATTCCATGCATGTACTCAGATTTAAACATTTAAAAGGAAATCTACACTAGATCCATTAGATTCAACACCAACAAAACTCAGATCCATAACTTCCAATCCCCGATTCAACTCTGAATCAAACCAACAACCACCAAATCAACTAGATCTCTCCGATCTCAACTTCAAACGAACATTCAATTGCGAAAAGCATCCAAGAAACATGAGTAAATAGCATCATCAACATGAAAATAAACACCAAAGCTTCATAAAACTGGAAATAAGTCGAGATCCAAAGGCAGAGTCGTCAATTCCTCCGATGAAACTCGAGATCTAACTACATTGTCTCAAAAGCGGTAAAGAAAGCAAGGTTCCAACGCCGGAGGCGTCAATTCCGCCGTCGAAACCATTGAACTAAGCTAAGAAAGCAGTGAACTATCTAAACTAAGCTAAGGAATCAGCAACTCAACTATACTAAGCTAAGAGAGCAGTGGCGTTAAGCGCCTATGAGAGTGTCCTACCTAAACTACGAGAATGGTAGCGTTAAGCGCTACCGAGAACTTCCTACCTAACTACCATAGCGTTAAGCGCCCCTTTCTTCATTCATGTTGGTCCCTTTATATAGGGAGGCTTCAAGCTCGAATCTCATCTTCTCATTTCTTCACTTTTCTGCTCCATTTTCCCTGCCCCGGGTAATTTGTGTGCGTTCTTGGGTCCAGCAAATTATTTACGCACCTGCTCTCCTGATAATTCTCTTTGACCTAGCGGATTTTTGACACTTTTTACTCCTTTTCTGCTCATTTTGCATCTGCTCGGTCAATTTGCAGCATCTACTTGACCCAGCAAATATCTGTACACTTAAGCTCAAATTTGCGCATTATCTCCCGCAAAAAAGCATGTAATATCACCCAAAACCAATGCATGAAACGAGCCTTATCAGTATTGTTGAGATATTATCATTTTGAGTTGTTGTTTGTTAAAATGATACTCTGATTTTATTCGAGCTATTCCCATTTATTTGTAGCTATAGTTGAGTTTTGTTGTTTTCCCCTTCCTTTAATCCTGCCCTAGTCGCGATCAACTGTGTTTTCTATCCTTAGAAAATGCGGTCGTGACAGTGTATGCAATCCATTTAGTGGTTATGTATTTTATTTATATCGTGTTTGTGTATTTTTTTATATTGTGTTTAATATTTGAAGTTTGTGCCACGTATGTATAAATTGTGTATTTTATGTGTATATTTGTTGTATAGTATATATAAATTGTGAATTTTGTGTTAGTATCTAACGTGTGCAATGTATGTATGTATTTTTACTATACATGTGTATTGTGTATGTTTGTGTATTTTATTTATGGTATGTTTAATGTTTATAGTATGTGTCGCGTATGTATATACCGAGTGTAGTGTTTTTGTAATATGTGTATTTCATATATGTATTTTGCAAACTTTAAAACGAATAGACTATGTGAAAGTGTTTTAAAAATGTAGTATTTCTTCTTTGTTAAGATGTATTCTTGTGTCGAACCTATTTATATGTAAGATGATCTACATGTGCCTATATTATTTAGGTAATTTTGTATTCACGGTATTCATTCTGATGTATTGGTATAGTTTATTCTTTTCAAATTTCTGAATGTGAAATAAAATCTTATTTCAAAAGCACATAATAACTCTACTAATGAAGTATTTTTTGTTTTTTGTTTCATTATGTATTAGCCTTTCAATCTCTTACTAAACAAAATATATAGCATATGATTATGATTATCGTACTAAATTTTATGTTGGACAATCATTTATCAATAGTTCTTGTCTTGTTTTATGCCAACTCAAAGTAATTGATGAGGCTCGTTTCATGCTTGTGTTCTATAGTAAAATTCCATAAAATTATGTAAACTAACAGCCAATTTTGAGCCGGTGTGTGTGAAATCCGCCATTTTTAGAAAATAGAACAAATCAGTTAGGCGGAAGCACGAATCAGGAAAAGAAGGCTAAAACTGCGGCATTGAGCGGATCAAGTCAAGAATCAAACGGAGCCAGCAGGAGTTCCGCATGGAAGATAGAGCGAGAGACCCCACCACAAAAGGTGAATGGCAGCAACGACATTTCAGAAAGGATGGTAACCTAGGGATCAAAGCTATACGCCTCTCTATATAAAGGAAGCCCGACACAAGAAAAAAGAGTCCTAGCCATAGGTAGAAAGGGGGTCTCACAAGCTTTCTTAGTTAGGATATCTTTAGGAATTCAGCTCTCTTCTAGGGCTGAAATCAGAGCTCATTTCATTTCTTGTTCTTGATTCCTTAGCGCGCACACACTTGGTCCTATCTTAGTTTGGTTAGCTGGTAGTTTTCGTGGTAGTTTCCTGCACTTTCAGCTTTCTGTTCTTTATATTCCACTCCGAGAAGGGGTGAAGAAACAATTTACTATTTTCCTTATTTGTTTTTCGTTTACTTTTGATGTTATCGACTCTTGATGTTTTTGATATAGTAATTTCAGTGCCTAGATTTCGTTTCCGGTTGATGTGTTCTGTTTCATGCATGGTATTTCCGATATGTTTTGATTTTCGTTTTATGATACTTGCCTTAGCTCGAAATGTTTCGTTGTATTTTGATTTGGTCAAATCTGATGTTTTATGTCTGAGTTGTCTTAGGATGTTTTATTTTTGCATGATTATGGGGTAGTTTCTTGTTTACGTAGTCGTAGTTTATATTTTAGGAGTAGATTTAATTTTATAAGTCATTACGGTGTTTAGTTTTTCGTAGTTCTTCTCAGATTTGTTCTTTGCTCTGTTTTCCATGTTGATTTTGTGAAGAAGATGTAGTTGGTAAAAAGTTTTTACTTTATCGTACACTTTGCAGGGGACTGACAGTCCCCCGTTTATGTTGTTTGTCTAAATATGGAAAGTTCAGTTAACTTGATCAAGTAAACTAGTTAAGTTTTTACGAGTTGATCAGTTTAGTTAGTTTTAATTTCTCAAGTCAAGTAGTTAACTTAAGCCACCCCTAGAAAGCGTGGCAGCAGCCATCCCCAACAAATCCCAAAACGAAATAGGTAGCCGTGCATACCTCATCATAGATCGGACCATGTTTAACAAGGTCATATTCCTTCTTTCAGCCACGCCGTTCTGCTGGGGCGTGCCCGGCGCGGTCAATTGGGATTCAATTCCCGCCACCGATAAGTAGTCCAAAAACTCGGCACTGAGGTATTTGCCTCCGCGATCAGATCGCAAGCGTTTGATACTCTTCCATGATACGTGTCCATATATGCCTTAAACTCTTTGAACTTGTCAAAAGATTCAGACTTGTGGTGCATCATATAGACATATCCAATTTTCGAGAAGTAATCAATAAAGGTGATGAAGTATTGAAAATCGCCTCTTGCCTCGGTTGACATTGGTGCACACACATCGGTATGAACGAGCTCAAGTACTTCCTTGTCCCTATTGCGCTTAGCCTTAAAAGGCCTCTTGGTCATCTTGCCTTCCAAGCCGGATTCGCACGTATGAAACGACTCCTTCTCTAAACCTTTGATAAGGTCTTGGTCCACAAGAGAATGGATCCTTCTTTCATTGGCATGACCAAGTCTAAGGTTCCATAAGTACGTTTCGTTCATTGAACTTGAAGGTTCTTTTCTTTTCCTTGAAATTTTCGATGTTGTATTGAGTTCTGATTTGCGATTATTATTTTGTGCAGATTCGTTTCCATGATACCACGATAGATATAAGAACCATCTTTCTTAACAACGCAATTGTCATTAAAAGAAATCGAATATCCATCAAAAACCAATTTAGAAACTGAAATTAAATTTCTTCTAAAAGAAGGTATCAACAAAACATTCTTCAAAATCAAAAATCTATCACTACTAAAATGCAAATAAACGTCTCTCACTGCAACGGCCGCCACTTTAGTGCCATTGCCCAGCTGGACCTCGATCTCACCATCATATAGTCGTCTTGTCACCTGCATTAAGTCAAGATCAAAACAAATATGATCAGTAGCTCCAGTGTCAATAACCCAAGTATGAGTAGATGTCGAAGCCAAACATGACTCGACCACTAGAGCTTGTGCACACCTATAGCCTTGCCCTTTTTAGGACAGAGTGGCTTCTAATGCCCCTTCTCTCCACAATTGAAACACTTACCTGAAAGCTTCTTGTTAGCCTTCTTCTTCTTCTTTCCCTTAGCATTCTTAGCCGCAACCAGGTTTGGTGCCCTCTTCTTTCCTACGCCAGGCTTAGAGCCAGAGGAATGATGCGCCAAACTCAGCATAGCTACCGTAGCTTGAACCATAAGGTCCTCCGCCGACTGAAGTTCAGTCAACAACTCTGCCAAGGTGTAATTCCTTTTGTTCATCTCGAAGTTGAGCTTAAACTGCTGGAAGCTAGGGGGAGACTTTGAAGGATAATAGTCACTTGGGACTCGGGATCGATCGTCCCTCCCAAAACCTCAATTTGGTTGAGGTGGCTCCTCATCTCGAGGACATGGTCCCGCACAGACGTGCCTTCCTTCATTCTCTTCGTCATGATACTCCGAAAGGCTTGAGACATAGCCGTTCAATTCTGAGTACTAAAAAGATTTGTGAGATTTTGCATAATCTCGGTGTCAGTCGCCATGGCAGAATGCTGATGCTTGAGCACTAAAGACATAGAAGCCAACATATAGCACTTAGCCATCTCATTCGCCTTATGCCACCGTTTATGCGCATATCTAACTCCTGTCGCGGCATTTGCCGCTGGCACTGGAAGCTGTGGAGTAGTGAGCACAAACTTGTACTCTTCAGTTGTGAGAACGATGTCCATATTTTGTTTCCATTCTATGTAATTTTGGCCCTCGAGTTTGTTTTCTTAAAGAATTGCAGAAAGATGATTGAATGACATTTTGACGATTTAGTTTGCACTGCAAAACAGAAGATTTACTATTTGTCATAAACTTATGTAAGAAATTTGAGTAGATTAACCATAAAACTTTTTCAAAATCTTACAACTGTAAAATTAAAATTTTGTACCCTCCATAAGAGGTCAATACGCATTAAAATTTTAGCATTTTACTGGTCATAATACCAACGAATAGTCAGAGACCATATAATGGCATGGCCGCCTAGTGTTGTCTAAGCAAGACCACCAGAGTTAGCATTACAGAATCTCATTTATACAACACACTCACATAACAATGTTCATGTGCTACTAATAAAATCAAGCTATCTCATAAATTCTGTGTGAACTCCTGAATCTTGTAGTTTCTTAGGATTATTGTCCCCACATAATGGGTGGCGATAATGTTAGAAACCACAATCTAGTTCATTCTATTTATGTTTGAGAAGTCTGCCCTCATGAACTTACTATTTTTTAGGATTATTGTCTCCACATAATGGGTGGCGATAATATTAAAAATTAGCTTTACAAATTGCACATCAATCGATGCAGACCATATACAAACATTAAGTTTGAAATTATAGCTTAGATATTTTGGTTATAGTTTTTCTTTAATTATCCTTAACCCTAAGGCATAAAAAGACTTAATTAAATTTTGTTGGCATTTAATTGACTGGATAATTAAATCTTTTAGTGTCTTACTTTAGGAAATTAATTATTCTAGAATTTAATTCATATTCACGTCTACTATAAGATATTTCTAAAATAAACGAATTACTTAAATCTTATTTAGACATGAAAAATTAAATTCAAATTATTTCCATGTTCAATATTAGGAAGAGAAATTATATTATTTAATATATTCCTACATATCTATCCTTATTAGGATTCTAAATATATAATAATTAGGAAACTATTAAATTATTCTTGTCCATATCATCTAGGAATCAAAATAATATTATTTATTTCCATAGATATAGTCAATAATTTAAATATTCCTAAATTCTAAGGAAATCTTCCCAAAATATTTTATTTCCATTAAATAATACTCCCTCCGTACCACACTACTCGCACGTTTAATTTTCGTCACGGAGATTAAGGAATGAGTGTATTGCAAAGTCAAATATTACGGCTGTAGGTAAAAAATTTTACTAAAAATGGAAATAGTGCAAATAACTTGGGACGCCCAGAAAGGAAATAAGTGCAAGTAGTCCGGGACGGAAGGAGTAATATTTTAATGATTTCTTTTAATTTCAAGAATTAAATAAGTATAAAATAATATTTCATCGTTATCTCATCGATCGAGGTTTGCACGAATCGAGGACGACGAAAAATCCAACGAGTTCACCGTCGGAAATTCGACGCACACTGCGTCACGAATGCTCGCGCACGTCGCGCTTCATCGCTCGGCGCGTGCCGCTCTCGGTCGCACGTCGCGTCCTCTCGCACATTGCCATGGCTGTCGGGTACTGACAGCTCTCGGTCAGCAGCGTGTAGAGATGTGCCACTGCACACGGCCAGCCACCGCCTCCCGTCTCATCCATGCGCTGTAATAGCCAAGACTTAGATTCTCGAGTTTTCGAAATAAATACTAGATTTTTATGAAAGAGTATTTTATTTCCCGAAGGAAATATAAATGCTATATAAGAACTTTTAGCTTTTGAGTTACAAAAGTGCTAAAATGAAATACACCCAACTATTACATAGCAAAAAAAAAGGAAATTACAAAGCGATCTATGCCATCTCACACAAGACATATTAGAGGACTTCATTGGCCTCTTCCGCAAGACGTCTCGGCCAGAACCATACAGAGCCGAAAGGGTGAGACCACCATGAATGGCAGCATCAGTGACAGTCTCGGCTCCGGCCTAAAAACGCACGATAGAGAGCTTAATCTCGTAGGAATAATACGCAAACTACCCACATGTATAAGGAAGGGGGAGGGGGAACACTACCTTTCGGAAGATGAGAGAAAGATGGGCTAGAAAAGGGAAAGTCCACCCGGTACAACCCAACCAGCGGCTGCAGGATCCCTGCAAGGCTGCAACCGGCAGTGGTATCTTCCTCAAATCTGCTATGGCTGGGAAGATCGCCCACATACCCTGTCATCTCTTTGACTAGAGAGTTGTGGTCGTGACAGAGTGGTATCAGAGCATCATTCTTTCGCTCTGACCCAAGCCTCAGTCCAGAATATTAGCACTAGGCTAGGAAGTTAACAGAATGATAAGTACAAGTTCCCAACACCTCAGCTCGACACGATCAACTGCACCAGACACAGGGGTCGACGCCCGCTCGTCCAGAAAAGAGAATTTTAAAGAAAGAAAATATTTTTTCGTTTTGAGAAGGGAAATGAAATTTTCTAGATTTTCAGAAAAAAGAAAAAAGTATTTTCAAGCCCTATATGGGAAAGAAAATGTTTGTTTGAAATGTGTGCGTGATGCAACGTGATAGCTGATGCTTTGCATGAGATATGCTTAATGTATCTGTGATTTATTTTCAACCAGGTTGACAGAAATGTATAGTTGTCATGTGGGCCCATGTATGCGAACCTAGAGTGCTTTAGAAAAGTACCTTAGGTGAGACACATGCGACCAAGTACTAGCAGAACGAGAATTTGTTACCGCCTTCCAGGGCAATGAGACTAACTAACACCCATCAGTTGGGTAAGCTCCTAATTCCAAAGAATCATGAGAAAGAAACGACGAACCAGAAAGTACTATTGACAACAATTAGAGGAAGTCCATTCCTTTGAACACACAGATAGTATACATATATATATATATATATATATATATATATATATGTTAGTGATCAAGATATAACTAATTTTATGTGTATAACTAGAGAACAAATCTCAGCCACACATCTTAATGGAACAAATATTATTTATTTTAATTATGTAAAGTAGGCCAAGGGCATTTTTGAAAATTACTTTATGAAATTCATAAGATAGAATTGAGAAATTCATCCAATTTCACCGGATCTTCTTCCTCCTCTATCTGCGCCACCGCCACATCCGCCACCGTAGTCTCCGATTTTGGTGGTGCGCACACTGCTCCGAAGATCCGTCTGGAAATTTCTCCTGCATGACCGACGACTGCGGATTCGGAAAGGTCGAATGCGCCGACGCCGTCATGGCGCCGATTCCGGTCACTCTGGCTGAGTTTGCACTAGACAGCTTCAACGGGATGGACGTCTACGACCTGAGCCTCGTGAAAGGATACAACTTGCCAATCCTGGTGGCACCGGCACAAATTGCAGCAAGGCGGAGTGCGGTCACTATGCTGACAAATTTATACGAATTAATTATGTATGAGAAGTGGGGGAATATCAATGCCATCCTTATATTACTAATAACTAACTTTGTCGGAAGTGGACCTTGGCATGCATTCTTAATTAATTATGCTATTTATTTGGAATAAAACACCTTTCCCTGAATGGTATGAATTGCATTAGCGTAAATAATGGTATTTAAAGAAGATATTTTTTTAATTTGTGAATATAAAGAAAATGAATAGTGATTAAGTGGGTGGAAATTTAACATGGTGTCTATTTGCAGCGTGAAATGCGCACTATAAATTAATGTCTTTTTCTCGAAAATACTCTTCCATTCCCATCGTATATTCCACTTGATCATTTTACATCACTCTTGTTTACAAAACACATCACTCTTATTCTGATTTTACTTCACTCGTGTTTACAAAACACATCACTCTTATTCCGATTTTACTTCACTCTTGTTTACAAAACACATCACTCTTTTTCCGATTTTACTTCACTCTTGTTTACAAAACACATCACTCTTATTCCGATTTTACTTCACTCTTGTTTACAAAACACATCACTCTTATTCCGATTTTACTTCACTCTTGTTTACAAAACACATCACTCTTATTTTGATTTTACTTCACTCTTGTTTACAAAACACATCACTCTTATTCCGATTTCACTTCACTCTTGTTTACAAAACATATCACTCTTATTCCGATTTTACTTCACTCTTGTTTACAAAACACATCACTCTTATTCCGATTTTACTTCACTCTTGTTTACAAAACACATCACTCTTATTCTGATTTTACTTCACTCTTGTTTACAAAACACATCACTCTTATTCTGATTTTACTTCACTCTTGTTTACAAAACACATCACTCTTATTCTGATTTTACTTCACTTTTGTTTACAGAACACATCACTCTTATTATGATTTTACTTCTTTCTTGTTTACCAAACACATCACTCTTAGCTAGATTTTACTTCAATCTTGTTTACAAAACACATCACTCTTAGCATGATTTTACTTCACTCTTATTTACAAAACATAAATTGTTGTTACACTACTGCTCCTCTTCATGCGTTTTTTGCTCTCTATGAACTTAAATAAAAATGTTAAATATTTCTTCAATCATATGTGAAAAACTGATATTGATAGCCTCGAAATTTTGTTTTCCTATTTCCAATTGATTTACTTCCGTGGTATGTACAGATACCGAAGGTGACAATTTGCGCGATGATGTTCCTCAAGTATTTGATACTAATAGGTAACAAAATCCGTTCAGAAAATGGTGGAAATTTAATCTATATGAATCAAAAACTGAGTCTGGATGTGATGCATTGCAGGGATATGAAGATTCTTATATCAAAGGTCTTAAATGAGAAGGAATAATATACTTGTGTTCCAACCAATTGAATTTTCTCTTCTGTTAAATCATTTATGGTTCAGCCGCCGATCTCGCAACAGACTGAAAATTAATAGCAACAGACTGATATGATTCAGCAGCTGATCTCGCCACCCACTCCTCCCTCACCCTACTCGCCGTCCCCAATCCCCTCCTCCCCCAACCTCGCCGATGTCCTCTGCTACCACGTCCTCCTCGAATACCTCTCCCTCCCCGACCTCCGCTGCATCCCCCACCGGCAAGCTCGTCACCACTCTTCTCCAAACTTGATTTTGGCTATGCAATGACCATAATACCCCCGCTTTGTTATTATAGAGTAAATTTGTGATTGAGGGAACTAATTTCTCCTTAAATTCGAAAATTAATACTAGCCATTGATTTTTTTGATTTTGTGGCTATGATTTGTTCTCTAATTATTTGGTTAAGGGGTATTTGCCATAGATCACTACTATATATATATATATATATATATATATGTATACTAGACGATGAACCAAGAAGTTCCCAATGTCTTTATAAAGACCAAGTCATAACGAAAATAGAGTACTTTCAAGCCTGTTCGGGAGATGCATCCCTACACGAACAGAGATCGTACCCGCGATCCAGTAAAGTGATCTAATCTGGCGTAACAGGCCCAAGTGGCTACGTGACCCAGCAACGATACTTATAGCATGCTGTGAAGCACGATGGAGAATGCAATGTTTTACAAGAATCAGCGTTCTAAGTTATCAAGAACGATATGAAAGTATGACCTCCAGCTGCAGTTATCAGTTTAACTGCACGAGAAACCCCATCTTATAATGTATGGTTTCCTAGAAAACAGTTATCATGTCCGAGCTCCACAAGAACAGACAAAGAAGTGTCACATAACTAGAACCGATGATTAGGATCAATAGTACTTACTTGGATTTCCATGAGATTCCTTCTAAGAGTTCTCCCAAAAGACAGTACCCATCTATTCAAACTTTAGTTTGACTCGCAAGTAACATGTCAGTATTCCTTTTTTCTATGCGAGATTTGACTTACTTCCAATTTATGGACTACAGTCCTTTGACTCATCGTTCATAAAGAGTAAAGTTTTGACTGTGTAAGCTCCAGTCATAAACCTTAAATTCTACAGTTGTTCATATCTATAACCTTCAGAATAAGCTTATTCTTCAGACATTCTTTGAACTTCCTGGACAACGATGTCTTGTAGTCTATTAAGACTTCTGATTGACTCACGTTTACAAGTAGTACGCCACTTTCATTCATTTCACAAAAACGGTAACTCAGTTTCAGTTCCCAAATTTGGGATACTCAATTCCCCCAACCTCGCCGATGTCCTCCGCTACCACGTCCTCCTCGAATACCTCTCCCTCCCCGACCTCCGCTGCATCCCCCACCGGCAAGCTCGTCACCACTCTTCTCCAAACTTGATTTTGGCTATGCAATGACCATAATACCCCCCGCTTTGTTATTATAGAGTAAATTTGTGATTGAGGGAACTAATTTCTCCTTAAATTCGAAAATTAATACTAGCCATTGATTTTTTTGATTTTGTGGCTATGATTTGTTCTCTAGTTATTTGGTTAAGGGGTATTTGTCATAGATCACTACCCTATATATATATATATATGTATACTAGACGATGAACCAAGAAGTTCCCAATGTCTTTATAAAGACCAAGTCATAACGAAAATAGAGTACTTTCAAGCCTGTTCGGGAGATGCATCCCTACACGAACAGAGATCGTACCCGCGATCCAGTAAAGTGATCTAATCTGGCGTAACAGGCCCAAGTGGCTACGTGACCCAGCAACGATACTTATAGCATGCTGTGAAGCACGATGGAGAATGCAATGTTTTACTAGAATCAGCGTTCTAAGTGATCAAGAACGATATGAAAGTATGACCTTCAGCTGCAGTTATCAGTTTAACTGCACGAGAAACCCCATCTTATAATGTATGGTTTCCTAGAAAACAGTTATCATGTCCGAGCTCCACAAGAACAGACAAAGAAGTGTCACATAACTAGAACCGATGATTAGGATCAATAGTACTTACTTGGATTTCCATGAGATTCTTTCTAAGAGTTCTCCCAAAAGACAGTACCCATCTATTCAGACTTTAGTTTGACTCGCAAGTAACATGTCAGTATTCTTTTTTTCTATGCTAGATTTGACTTACTTCCAGTTTATGGACTACAGTCCTTTGACTCATCGTTCATAAAGAGTAAAGTTTTGACTGTGTAAGCTCCAGTCATAAACCTTAAATTCTACAGTTGTTCATATCTATAACCTTCAGAATAAGCTTATTCTTCAGACATTCTTTGAACTTCCTGGACAACGATGTCTTGTAGTTTATTAAGACTTCTGATTGACTCACGTTTACAAGTAGTACGCCACTTTCATTCTTTTCACAAAAACGGTAACTCAGTTTCACTTCCCAAATTTGGGATACTCTTATGTTTCAAGCATCCTTATTTGTTGTTGTCTCCTTTAAGCCACAATATAGGGGATCTATATCCCGATTTCTTGGACTCATGCAATGAAATTTCATTCTTATAATGCTTACAGTTATGACCTCCAGAATGGTCGTGCCATTTAAATATATCCTCAGAGAATTTCATATTGTGTTGGAAATTTTGTTCACCTCCCTATTTTGAAACCGTGTTGTAGCCATATTTTCCCTATAGAGGTGAAATCATTCTATCTCAGTTCCAGTACATGTATTATTCCCAGTCTCAGAAATTTTCTGCAGTTTGAAGTTAGGGCAAGCATATTGCACTTGTTCCCTAACGAGTTTGATCTAGCTGGTCTTTTTTCTAAATAGTTCATTTCAATGAGTGCCTTTAATGAACCTATTAAATCATTGATTTGATTTGTTATTCCACATCAGGATGTCTTTGAAACATGATCAATGTTCTTTCAGTGCAATTGCCTACATTTCTAAATTTTTTTCACTGTTGAACATCTTAGGCGGTGACATGTTTGAAGCACTATCCTTGATGTTCAGATCCTTTCAGATTAATTGGACAACTGTACTGTCCTACTTGGCAACTCACTATGTAAATTTACAATTAATTCATTTCCATCCAATTTTCATGACCTATCTCAGGATTCTTTCTAGCTCCCACCAGGGGTGAGCCTCAACTTCTATGGGTTTATTTGTAACCAGTTGAGCTAGGTAGTTTTTTTTAATGAGCTCAGAACTTGCCTTCAAGGTCGATTATCGACAAAAATTCAGATGAGTTGAGCAAGAGATGTTATTCTTGTCCAGTTGGGTATTCAGTAACCCTTCAAATTTTCAGTCACACTCTTCTGTGTGAATATTAATCCAAGTTAAGACTATTAGATTAATCTTCGAGTTCTTGACACAAAACTAGAGGGAAAGACACAGTCTTAATCCCTTCAGATACGCATGATAAATACGCCTATATTGAAACACGGGCAGAAAATGATGAACCTGTTAGAGTTTGTATACTAGAAATCGCCTTTCGAGTGATTAAATATTGTAAAACACTAATTATTATTTTCCAATGAAGGCAACAAATTATTTTTATCATAATGTTGTTATGTTTTACATTTAATGGATGTTTATTGCATATTTAAATGTATAAGCGAACGTAACAAAGTCTAAGTCATTGTTTTAGTAGACCGTTTGTGGACGTCGTCCAATTTAAGGTAACACGCTCAGTTCTGAACAAAGAAAAATAAGAATTTCACAACCTAGATAAGCCTAGACTACCTATCGTGAAAGGTTGCAATGTCATTCTGATTATTTCTAAGCCTTATTGAAATAAGATGACGTTGGTGTGGTATAGCATTGAATTGGATCTAAACGGAAAGACGAGTCTTTATGCTATCTACTGAAAGACGAGGTCTTGATAATTAATTTCTCAATCAATGTACGTTAGCATTGAGCATACGATATTGAGTATCTACTACTTTGACTTACCAATAGGTGCGGGTTTTTCATCACCCAATGATCCTGGTATATTGGGTAGTGGTGATCATTATCTAGCGGTGCTAGGATTGCTATTATGTTGAATCGTGTGCGAGTTGAGTCTCGTTTGATAACATCCACAAGAGGAGCTAGAAACAAGGTTTTATTATTCGGAACGTAGCTAGTTGGAGTTTGATTACTCTATGAATAATAAATAAGAGTTTCTTGCTAAGTCCACTCTTGGAGATTAAAATATGTTAATTAATTAGTAGACATTGATTAATTAATTGATGTTTCTATCTTAAGCGCGAGAAATAAATTAAACACACAAAAAAAGAAACTCGGAATACTTGCAATTTCGGATTTGGAAAGGCAGTGCAATATTACTTCTGTAGTGGCTACTTGTAATATTCCAATATAAGCTTGTATTAAATTGTGGGTTCAATTTAAGTAGTAAAAAGCTAATTGGGTGAGGCCATGTCCAAATTCTTCCTTAGATCCCTGACTGGGCCCAATATGAGACTTAACATAAATAGGAGAGTAAAGGAGACATAAAATACACTTATTTTATTTTCAAAATTTTCATCCACTCCTGTTTGAGAGAGAGGGACGGTTTTTCCTCCTTCCGTGAGCGGGATTCTGTCTTCTTTATTTAAGTCCTAGTACACTGGTGAGATTTGCCCACACAGATATCAATTTACAGTCCGGGACACCAGTCAGAAGATCCGAGGTCGAGTTTTCAAGATCTTCACATGGAGAAGGCGCAAGACATCTTCGATTCTTAAGTGAATCTATGAGGTAAATTGGCTAACTCCGTAGTAAGCATGTTTTAGGGATTATTTGTGCTAAAGCATGTTTAAAATTCAAGTTATGAGCAAGATACATGTGATAATTACGCGAATAGAATTTATCTAAATAATCTGCTAAATAGATCAGTTTTATGTGATCCGTTAGAACGCACGCTTCTGCAACCAAACCCCTTCAATTGGTACCAGAGCCAGTCTTTGGCTCTGATTATTTGGATTTAAATTTCGCGAAATTCATGTATGCATGTATTATTTGATTACGAAGCATGTTCTTGTTGTTTTTGTTTATATTTTATGCATGTTGAACTCAAGAAATATCGAATCAAAGAACTTGAATTGTTCAATCGTACGAGACGTGCGATCTGTCGGCGCTTGTGCCGAGACGGATCGCACCACGCGCGATCGAGAGAGGGTTGTCGATTGAGTGGGAGCCGAGGGTGCATGATCACGGGGTTACACGCAGACGGACGAGGGCTCGTGCGCGCCGCGACCGAGACTGCGAACCCTAGGCGACTCTCGCCCGAACCTCGACAAGGCGGCGGCTGGCGCGACGTGGTGGTTCGTCCGAGAACAGTTGAGACACTGGGAGCCACCAGGTCGATCCCTATGCGGAAGGTCCTGACCGTCAGCCCCAGACCAGGCCAAGAGCGACGCACCCCATGGCGCGACGATGGCTAAGCCAGAGGGAGCGGCGAATCAAGCCTGGCCGAGACGGGTCATCGCGGCTGGCCGAGAGCAGCGCCACCGACGTGCACACTGCTGGCCGAGGATCGCGGCACCCGACGAGCCAGGGCACCGAGACGGAGTCAGCGGCTGGCCGAGAGCGGCGACGCCTGTGCGCGTCTCGCTGGCCGAGAGCTGCCGAGACACCGACGAGCCGGTGTGCAAGCCAGGCGGCCGAGAGCATGCGCACACCTGTGCGCTGCTGGCCGAGACGCCATGTGCGTCGTGTTCCGACGACGAACTCGTCAGATTTTCATCGTTCATCGTTCGTGCGAACCTCGTGCGATGAGATAACGATGAAAGATTATTTTAATGATTATTTAATTTTTTAATTAAAAGGTATCATTAAAATATTATTATTTAATGCAAATAAAATCTTTTTGGAAGATTTTCCTAGATTTTAGGAATATTTTTATTATTATCTATATCTATGGAAATAAATTATATTATTTTATTCCTATATGATATGGACAAGAATAATTTAATAGATTTCTAATATTTATATATCTAGAATCCTAATAAGGATAGATATGTATGAATACATTAAATAATAAAACTTCTCTTCCTAATCTTGAACATGAAAATAATTTGAATTTCATTTTTCATGTCTTATTAAGAATTAAATAACCTAATTATTTTAAATATATCTTACAGTAATCCTAAGAAACTGCGAGATTCAGAAGTTCACACAAGATTTATGAAATAGCTTGATCTTGTTAGCAGCACGAGCATTGTTATGGGAGTGTGTTGTAAAAATGAGACTCTATAATGCTAAATTCGGTGGTCTTGCTTAGGCAACATTAGGCGGCCATGCCACTCTATGGTCTCTGGACTATTCGTCGGTGTTGTGACCAGTAAAATTGTAAGATTTTAATGAGTATTGACTTCCTCTGGAGGGTACAAAATTTTAATTTTACAGTTGTAAGATTTTGAAAAGTTTTATGGTTAATCTAATCAAACATCATACACAAGTTTATGACAAATAGTAAATACTCTGTTTTGCATTGCAAATCAAATCGTTAAGATGTCATTCAATCCTCTTTCTGCAATTCTTAAAGAAAACAAACTCGAGGGCCAAAATTACATAGAATGGAAACAAAATTTGGACATCGTTCTTACAGCAGAAGAGTACAGCTTTGTGCTCACAACCCCGCGACCTCCAGTGCCTCCAGCTAACGCTGCGGTAGGAGTCAGAGATGCACACAGACGGAACCTTAGACTTGGTCATGCCAATGAAAGGAGGATCCATTCTCTTGTTCAACAAGATCTTATTAAAGGTCTAGAGGAGGAACCCTTTCATAAGTGTGAGTCATGCTTAGAAGGCAAGATGACCAAGAGGCCTTTTTCAGGCTAAGGGCAATTGGGCCAAGGAAGTACTTGAGCTCGTTCATTCCGATGTATGTGGACCAATGTCTACTAAAGCAAGAAGTGGTTTTCGATACTTCATCACATTTATTGATGACTTCTCGAAAATTGGATATGTCTATTTGATGCGCCACAAGTGAGAGTCTTTTGACAAGTTTAAGGACTTTAAGGCTCAAGTGGAGAAGTATCATGGAAAGAGTATCAAATGCATGTGATCTGATCGTGGAGGCGAATACCTCAGTGCCAAGTTTTTGGAGTACTTATCGGAGTCAGGAATGGAATCCCAACTGACTGCGCCGGGCACGCCCCATCAGAGCAACATGGCTGAAAGAAGGAACATGACCTTGTTAAACATGGTCCGGTCGATGATGAGTTTTGCACGGCTACCTATTTCGTTTTGGGGTCATGCCTTGCTTTCTAAAAGCCACATTTTAGACAATTTACCGTCAAAATTTGTGCCTACTACTCCTTATGAGTTGTGGACTGGGCGCAAGCCCAATCTAACACATCTCAAGATTTGGGGTTGCCCAGCTCATGTATTGGAAAAGGATCCAACTAAGCTAGGATCAAGGACGGAGGTATGTTTGTTTATAGGGTACCCTTAAGGAACGAAAGCTTATGAATTCTTTAGTCTCCGAGACAATAAAGTTATTGTGAGTACTCACGCGACATTCTTAGAGGAAGACTATGTAATGAATCATAAACCCAGCAGTGAAGTGGCTCTTGATGAGCTAACTTCTGTCACAAGTTCCATTAACCAAGAACCCGTACCTAGTGTACAAACAATTCTCGAAACTTTAACTTCTACTCCAAGTATTGTAGTGCCGTGCCGCAGTGGGAGGTTCTCTCATGAGCCCGAAAGATACATTGGTTTGGGAGAATCTATGGATCACTCCCCGGACAGCAATGCATTAGATCCCTGGAACTTTGCGGAGGCGCTGGCAGATGTCGATCATTGCGAATAGGTCAAAGCAATGGATTCAGAACTACAATCTATGATAGACAAAGACGTCTACGATTTGTCCGTCATACCCGAAGGTTGTACTGCCATTGGGAGTAAGTGAATATATAAACGTAAACGCGCACCCGATGGACGAGTTAAAGTCTTTAAGGCAAGACTAGTGGCCAAGGGGTACACCCAAAAGGAAGGTGTCGATTACGACGAGACTTTCTCCCCGTTGGCCATGCTCAAATCGATCCGCATACTATTGTCTATAGCAGCTTATATGGATTGGGATGTATGGCAGATGGACGTTAAGACTGTATTTCTGAACGGCGGTCTTGAGGAGACCATCTACATGGAACAACCCTAGGGATATGCCACAAAGGGCAAAGAACACATGGTTTGGAAGCTTAAGAGGGCTATTTATGGCCTTAAGCAAGCATCTAGATCGTGGGACCAGTGTTTCGATCAAACTGTTTGCAAGTTTGGATTCGAAAAGTGCCCAAATGAAAGCTGCGTGTATAAGAATGTTGAAAAAGGGAATGTAGTGTTCTTAGTTTTATATGTACATGACATTCTTCTAATTGGAAACAATAAAAAGATGTTGTCATCAGTACGAACTTGGTTGTCAAACCAGTTCGAGATAAAGGATGGGAGACGTAGGACACATCATCGGGATCAAGGTTCTTCGGAATCGAGAAAAGAAGATGTTGTGCTTATCTCAAGAACCTTACATCAAAACAGTACTTAGTCGTTTTAGCATGCAGGATGCCAAGAAAGGTTTCTTGCCTTTTAGACATGGCATCCATCTATCTCAAGAGATGTGCCCCAAAACGCCGTCTGAGATACAAGCAATGAGAAGGATTACATATGCTTCGGCAGTTAGAAGTCTCATGTATGCTATGTTTTGTACGAGACCTGATATTTGCTTTGTTGTTGACATGGTGGCAAGATATCAGTCAAATCTGGGTCAAGGACATTGGACTGCAGTAAAGAACATACTCAAGTACCTTAAATGGACTAAGGACTATGCTCTAGTTTACAATGCAGTTGAGCTCTGTCCTCTGGGATATACTGACTCAGACTTTCAAGCTGATCAGGACTAGAGAAAATCTACTTTAGGATATGTGTTCACCTTAGGAGGTGGAGCCGTAATTTGGAAGAGTATGAAGCAGAAATGCATCGCGGACTTGACCATGGAAGCCGAGTATGTGGCCGCTTCGAAGTCTGCAAAAGAGGCAGTATGGTTCAAGAACTTTCTTATGGATTTAGGTGTGGTTAAGAATCTTCCCAAGAGCATCACAATTTATTGTGACAATTCTAGTGCTGTGGCAAACTCGAAAGAACCAAGAGCTCACAAAGCGAGCAAACACATAGAGCGGAAGTATCATATCATCAGAGATATAGTGCAGAGAGGAGACATACAATTGGTCAAGATTGCGTCCGAGAACAACCTGGCAGATCCTTTTACAATGGCATTGGCGGTGAAACCGTTTGAGCGCCACATTGAAGGGATGGGAGTTCGACTCATTCAAGACCTCAACTCGCTTTCAGTATAAGTGGGAGAAATTTTATGACGTGTGCACTACCATTTTGTATACTCGAAAGCTGTTTTGAGTATAAGTGGGAGACTGTTAGGGTTTGTATACTAGAAATCACCTTTCGAGTGATTGAATACTGTAAAACTCTAATTATTATTTTCCAATGAAGGCAACATATTATTTTTGTCATAATGTTGTTATGTTTTACATTTAATGGATGTTTATTGCATATTTAAATGTATAAGCAAATGTAACAAAGTCTAAGTCTTTGTTTTAGTAGACCGGTTGTGGGCGTCGTCCAATTTAAGGTAACACGGTCAGTTCTGAATAAAGAAAAATAAGAATTTCACAACCTAGATAGGCCTAGACTACCTAACGTGAAAGGTTGCAATGTCAGTCCGATTATTTCTAAGATGACGTTGGTGTGGTATAGCACTAAATTGGATCTAAACGACAAGACTAGTTTTTATGCTATCTACTGAAAGACGAGGTCTTGATAATTAATTTCTCAATCAATGTACGTTAGCATTGAACATACGATATTGAGTATCTACTACTTTGACTTACCAATAGGTGCGGTTGTCACCCAACGATCCTGGTATATTGGGTAGTGGTGATCATTATCTAGTGGTGCTAGGATTGCTATTATGTTGAATCGTGCGTGAGGTGAGTCTCGTTTGATAATATCCACAAGAGGAGCTCGAAACAAGGTTTTATTATTCGGAACCTAGCTAGTTGGAGTTTTATTACTCAATGAATAATAAATAAGAGTTTTCTTGTTAAGTCCACTCTTGGAGATTAAAATATGTTAATTAATTAAGTCCATACCAAACATTGATTAATTAATGGATGTTTCTATCTTAAACGCGGGAAATAAATTAAACACACAAAAAAGGAAACCCCGAATACTTGGAAAGGTAGTGCAATATTACTTCTGTAGTGGCTGCTTGTAATATTCCAATATAAGCTTGTATTAAATTGTGGGTTCAATTTAATTAGTAAAAAGCTAATTGGGTGAGGCCATGTCCAAATTCTTCCTTAGATCCCTGACTGGGCCCAATATGAGACTTAATATAAATAGGAGAATAAAGAAGACAGAAAATACGCTTATTTTATTTTAAAAATTTTTGTCCACTCCTGTTTGAGAGAGAGGGACGATTTTTCCTCCTTCCGTGAGCGGGATTTGCCCACACAAATATCAGTTTATAGTCTGGGACACCAGTCAGAAGATCTGAGGTCAAGTTCTCAAGATCTTCACGTGGAGAAGATGCAAGCCATCTTCGATTCTTAAGTGAATCTACGAAGTAAATTGGCTAACTCCGTAGTAAGCATGTTTAAAATTTAAGTTATGAGCATGATAAATGTGATAATTACGCGAATAGAATTTATCTTAATAATCTGCTAAATAGATCAGTTTTATGTGATCCGTTAGAACGCACTTCAGCACCAACCAGAAGCGTCGCATAACCGACAACACAGAACATCAGATATTTCACATCTACATACAGCTTGTAACAAGCTCGTAGAAAAATTGAATAATTTGTTGTATAGAGAAGCAACTAGCCTTGAGTAGAGAAATATCAAGGAATATATGCGGATTAAATGACATCCGATGACGTAAAAGACCTATATAACTGTTTGATCAATCGAAATGCTTATTCCGAGTAGGATAAGTAAGCCACAAGAACAAAGACAAAATCATGGTTATGTAATGAAAGCCATGGAGAAAATGCGAGTATGTTCGTAGTTTATGTTTGACGAAACAAATCCCATCAGCAAGGGGGATTCGTCCGAGAGGTGGCCAGGAAAAGCTAAAGCTAGAGAGACATTCGGGAAAGAGGAACGCGTGATAGCATCGCTACCCTCACCATCCCTACAATGAAAGGAAAAATCGAAATTCCACTTTAAAGAATTATCGCAAGAGATTTGACTTAGAGCCGTATAATATAGAGCAAGGGCAAACGTTAGCGTTTAAAATGCGAAGAAGTATTCTACGATATGCCACACCCAAGTAAGCGGCCCAGAAAGGAGCTGTCGATTAAGTTTTGTGTTAATCTAGACACGAGATCTAGATCACTTTGAAAAGTGATGCTAGATTTTTTCACCACGAATCACCCAGTCGAACCAAAAAGGCATGGAGACAGTAGCGTTGGGAGAAAGAAGCCAACACCTCCACATGCACTAATCCAGTATTCAAGGACTAACCCAAGTAGAACAAAGTCTGTGCTAAATCATGACAAAGAATTTCGGTAAGCACAAAGCATCTTGAAAGCGGTGAATGTAGACTACCTCACCTAAGCGAGAGGTTACGAGATCAACATGCAAGCTCAATGACTACAATTATGATCGATGCAAGTATTAGAGAACTCAATATCTGACGATGAAATCTAAGATTAGAAATGGCTTCATCAGCCAGAAGAAATGAAACATTTAATGGATTACTTCAACCAGTCATATTACCTCAGTCACCAACGGCGCCCAATGAAATCTGGAGTTTCCTAGGATTGGCCGGATACTACCGACGATTCATTGAGGGATTTTCTAAGATAGCAAGGCAAATGACTCAACAGCTCAAGAATGGAGTTAAAGTCGATTGGACCCCAGAATGTGAAGCAAGCTTCCAACTGTTAAAGGAAGAGTTGACCACAGCACCAGTTTTAGCCGTGCCAGAAACGGGAGTCGACTGTGTGGTGTATACAGATGCATCGAAGGACGGACTCGGGTGCGTACTGATGCAGAAGGGCAAGGTGATTGCTTATGCATCACGCCAGCTAAGGCCGCACGAGTTGAATTACCCAACGCACGACCTAGAGTTAGCCGCAGTAGTTCACGCCTTGAAGATTTGGAGACATCATCTCTATGGAGTTCGATGTGAGATCTTCACAGATCATAAGAGCCTCAAATACTTCTTTGAGCAGAATGATCTAAGTATGAGACAACGCAGATGGCTAGAATTAGTCAAGGACTACGATTGTGGTATCAATTACCACTCAAGAAAACCAACGTGGTAGCAGATGCCTTGAGCAGGAAGACTGCATCCCAAGTGGCTACTTTCCTCACACAAGAGGAAGAATTCCTCGGTGAATTCGCCAAGGTGCGACTAGAAGTAGTAAGAGCCCCAGAAACGGTGGATAGCAGAATTTCCACCTTAGTCAGAGAACCAGACTTACGAACCAGAATCATCGACGCCCAGAGACGCGATGAGGCATTAGCAAAGATTCGTCTCAAAGTGAGGACCGGAAAAAGGAGACAGGTACCGCAAAGAGACGGATAACGCCATCACTTTCAAAGGAAGACTATGTGTACCCAATGATGAGGCACTCAGGAATGAGATCATGAGTGAAGCTCATGAGACGCCCTACACTGCCCACCCTGGAAGTACAAGTATGTATCAGGATTCGAAGAAGCAATTCAGGTGGGATGGCATGAAGAGAAGCATAGCGTCGTTTATAGAAAGATTCTAGCAAGTCAGCAAGTGAAGGCTTTACATCAACGACCCTATGGAAAATTGCAGCCCCTCGAGATTCCAGAATGGAAATGGGAGCATATAGCCATGGATTTTGTGACAAGATTGCCAAAATCCCAGCGAAGAAATACTGCCAGCTGGGTGATTATAGATCGCCTCACCAAAAGTGCCCATTTTATACCAATTTGTATCACGTACGGATCAGACAAGCTGGCATAGATATATGTGCGAGAGATTATACGCTTACATGGCGTACCAGTAACGATCACTTCGGATTGAGATTCGAAATTTACTTCTAGATTTTGGATAAGCCTACAGTGAGAGTTAGGCATTCAGCTGAATTTCAGCACAACATTCCATCCACAGATGGACGGACAGTCAGAAAGGACGATTCAGACATTAGAAGATATGTTGAGAGCCGTAGTGCTCGACCGTGGAGTAAGCTGGGAGCCAGTACTTCCACTTATAGAGTTCGCCTACAATAACAGTTACCAGGCAACTATAAATATGGTCCCATATGAAGCACTCTATGGGAAAAAGTGTAGATCACCTCTTTACTGGGATGAAGTTGGTGAGAGAAGGATTCTCGGACCAGACTCCGTTGAGGAAATGATAGAAATTTTCCGACAGATCCGAGGGAGAATCAAAGAAGCCCAAGATAGACAGAAATCCCATGCAGATGCTCGCAGAACCGATTTACAGTTCAAGGAAGGAGACAAGGTCTTTCTGAAAGTATCCCCATCGAAAGGGATAACCAGATTTGGCATCAAGGGCAAACTGAAACCGTGTTTTATCGGACCTTACGAGATCCTAGAAACAGTCGGCCCTGTGGCGTACAGAGTAGCGCTCCCGCCAAACTTCAGAAATGTTCACAATGCGTTTCATGTATCACAGTTAAGGAAATATATGTTTGACCCCAAACACATATTACACCAAGAAGAAATGGTGTTAGAACCAGATTTGAGCTATGAAGAAAAGCCAGAAGCCATTCTTGACAGAAAAGTGAAAGAGTTGAGAAATAAAACTTTTGTAATAGTGAATGTCCTATGGAAGCACCACGGCCGCGAGGAGGCTACGTGGGAGCTCGAGGACCAGATGAAAGAAAAGTACCCGCAGCTTTCTACCTAACTGAGACAAAATTTCGGGACGAAATTTTTGTTAAGAGGGGTAGAATGTAATAGCCGAGATTTAGATTCTCGAGTTTCGAAATAAATACTAGATTTTTATGAAAGAGTATTTTATTTCCTGAAGGAAATATAAATGCTATATAAGAACTATAAGCTTTTGAGTTACAAAAGTGCTAAAATGAAATACACCCAACTATTACATAGCAAAAAAAAAGGAAATTACAAAGTGATCTATGCCATTTCACACAAGACATCTTAGAGGACTTCATTGGCCTCTTCCGCAAGCCGTATCGGCCAGAACCATAGAGAGCCGAAAGGGCGAGACCACCAGGAATGGCAGCATCAGTAACAGCCTCAGCTCCTGCCCAAAAACGCACGATAGAGATCTTAATCTCATAGGAATAATACGCAAACTACCCACATGTATAAGGAAGGGGGAGGGGGAACACTATCTTTCGGAAGATGAGAGAAAGATGGGCTAGAAAAGGGAAAGTCCAGCCGGTACAACCCAACCAGTGGCTGCAGGATCCCTGCAAGGCTGCAACCGGCAGTGGTATCTCCCTCAAATCTGCTATGGCTGGGAAGATCGCCCACATACCCTGCCATCTCTCTGAATGCCTGCCAAAAGGGGACAAAACTCATGACTGAGGCAGGGTACAATGCATCACAAAACACCAAAATCAGTTATAATAATCAGAGCATAGCCAGGAGCCTTAAGCTCGTCCAGCTCACGAGTACACCCTGCGAAATTGCTGTAGAGGTAACAACCAAATCAGTCTATCAAGGACTACCCTCCAGCCAGAAATGTCAGCCTTTTTTCCGGCTTTTAGTTAGGCCACTAGTATAAATAGGCCTCAGCCTCTGCCTCCCTCATTATCGCAACAATCGCAACACAGTGAGAGGAACCAAGGCAGGGAGAGGGACCGAGGCAACGAGATAACTGAAGTTTGAGCCGAGTGAGAGAGGTAAGGTCGTTCTCCCTCAAACTCAAACAATGTTTTTCATCAACTCATCATGTAGTATTCAACACGAGAACTTAGGGACACAAAAGCTCAAGAACTTTCAAGCACAGTAGTAATAGCCCCATGACAGTAGCAGATAGTTGAAGCAAGCATCAACGAGAAAAAAAAAACAGTGGCAACACCACATAATATCATCCTCGTAAGCCACTGCCCAAGGCTTATAGATAGCATGTTAAATCATGACTGGGATGTCGGAGTATAAAAGGGATCACTCCAATCGAACCCAACTAGTCGATCCGTCCTAACGAATCGAAAACCCTAAAATCTCTATGAATAGCTTAACTTCAAAATACGAAATACTGCACCAAATACAATTAGTAAACTTAGCTTGAGCGGGATGGAAGGACGACGGAGTCCGGAGGCTGCCGTAAGGCAAGCTGAGCGTGCGACGGCTCGGCTGGGGGAGTCCTGCGGTGACGCCGTGCTTTTCGAACCAGCAGCGACTCAGCGGCGACGGCGGAAGCCTCGCGAGGCACCGCTGCTACCGGAGCCTCACCTATAAGCACGCCTAATAACGGCCGAGTTCCAGCTCGATGACGGAGCTCCAGCCGAGAGGAGGCATTGACGGAGGGGAGGGCGACGGTGACGACTGAACGCCGGTGGTTGACCCCGCGACAGAGGCAGATCGGCGTGAAGAGGAGGAGGCACCGCTGACTCCGAGTGGGGGAGATTAGGGTTTTGAGTTGGTTTAAAATTTAGAGATTGGGGGAGAGAGAGATCGGGCGATGCAGAAGGGGGTAATTTGGCCATGCCAAATTTATTTACTTTGGGCCTGAATTAATTAATAAAGAGTAGTATTTGGGCCTCAGAGTTAGGAAAATGATAGAAAGAGAAGGGAAATGGGCCAACTAATTAAAACTGGGCTAATTGCTTAAGAAATAAATACTTTGGGCCAGATTAAATAAATTCCTAGTTGGGTCTAGAGTTTAGTTGGAGCCATTAATTTAGTTCCAAAGTACAATGGGATTGGTTTCCTAAGCCAAGGGAGAAAAGAAATATTAATCCGTGTGAAATAGTATTCAGTAAATAATTAGACGAGACTTTTAATAGTCCAAGTAAGTTTCAAGATACTTAAAGAAAATAATACAGGGATATATTTTTGTACCCGAACAGTTCGGCAAGACCCCGAATAAATTAAATCACCAATTTAATTAAGGAATTAAGATTCTTAAAATTAGAACGAAGGAAATAAAATAAAGATCACACGCTCAAGCATGCATACATGCAAGATAAGTAATTACTTAAAGCCTAATTTAAGTATATTAATTTTGTAAAGGAACGTCGTCGCTCGACGAGTAATCTCAGCACAAGGAAAGCACTCGTTTTGCAATAGTTTAAGCAATCGAGGTGGGCTTTCTCTTCTTTTCCTTCAAAGCTTGTTTTATGTGAAAACATGAATATTTTGAATGAGTTGTCATGCCCAGTTTTTTATTTATGATTTCCTATTTGTTGGCTATGCCAACCAGTTAAATCGAATTCGGGTCCCAGTAGGGCCGCAGACCCTACTCGGACTAGTGTACACACAGGGACTTGAGCTAGCGCCAGGTTGGCCGGTCCAGTGACCGTTGGAATGTGGCCACATTCCCGGTTCACACAGATCAGATATGGCATATCATTAGAAGTTTAAATGACTGCAGTCTATTTTCATAAAGAAATAATAGTTTTAGTGACCAGGGTTTGTTTTCAGAGAAACTTCGTGTTCACTCAGTTTGGCTGACAACTAAAAAGAAAATGTTTTCGTCATGAGCCCACTGAGTGCACCAAGTACTCAGCCCTGCATATTTTTTTCTTAATGTGCAGGTTGATCGTTGTCGCAGCGGATGAGGTGTTGGGAAAGAAAGTGAATTAAGTAGGCAAGAAGGAGATAGCTGATGTAGTATGTCTTCATACATATTACACCGTCTTGGTACTCTTCCGCTGCAAGAATCTAGACTTTGTTTTTAGAAAAGACAATGCCCATAAATTTCTCTGATTCAGTATGGTTGTACTCTCTTTCACATTCAGACAATGTTTCTCTTGAATAGATTATCTATTCATGATGAGCTGAGACCATTTAGTAAGTTTTAGTCGCGAAATATCTACATTTTCTTTGACTAGGGAGTTGTGGTCGTGACATGCGCACACCATCTGCTCCCACTGGTCCAGCCAGCGTCGCGCCAAGGGACACGTCGCTCTCGGCTGGCCTAGGGCTGGGGCTCGGCGTCTCGGCATCTCGGCTTGTTCTCGGTCGAACTGCCGCACCGCGCCAACCTCCATCCGTCGACCTTGGTCGAACCCACATGGTGCGATCCGTCTCGCGTGCTCGAACAATTCATGTTCTTTGATTCGATTGTTCTTGAGTTCAACATGCATAAAATATATCATGAATTTTGCGAAATTTAAATCCAAATAATCAGAGCCCAAGACTGGCTCTGATACCAATTGACGGGTTTGGCAGCGGAAGCGTGCATTCAATTGATCACATACTATCTCGATCTATTTACCAGATTATTTAGACAAAATCTATTCGCGTAATTCTCACATGTATCATGATCATAACTTGAATTTAATTATGCTTTAGAGTAATTGAAACCTAAAACATGCTCACTACGGAATTAGACAATTTACCTTGTTGATTTTCCCAAAAATCAAAGTTGGCTAGAGAGTCACGACCGCACTTCCTAAGGATAGAAAGCACGGTGGGTCGCGACTAATGGGGGAATTAAGAAACGGGGAAAAAAGGGGAAACAATCAAGGGGTACGATATGTAGATCAAGAGATGAAACTTTATTACCAAATTATAGTCTGAAATAACGAAGCAACAAAGTTCGTAGGAAAAATAGTCCAACAGAATAAAGATAACATCACAGTTCTAAAACTTGACGTAGCGGAAGCATTTGAGAGTTAGCTACTACTATGTATGAAGACACAATAGCAACCAGAACGTTTATTGAATATGGTCTCGGTCCAATGCTCAACATCCTTCGCCTCCCGTCCACGCTCAACCTGCACATAGGGAAAACATATGCAGGGGCTGAGTACTTGATATACTCAGTGAACTCATGCACAAAATACATTTCATCAATAAAGTTATGTCAAGCCACCGTTTAGTGAAACTCGGGTTTTACTTTAAAATGCCGAGAAACACTAAAATCATTTCCATAAAAAGGTGCCTGCGCAGGCAAATATCATCGTCATCCCCCATCATGTACCATATCTGAACCATCTTGTGAAACGAGAATGTGGTCACAAACTCGATCACTGGACCGGCCGACCCATAGGACGGCTCACGATCCCCATCAGTGCACTAGCCTAAGTAGGGCTTAGACCCTAGTTAGACCCGAATTCGTTAACCATTAAAGTCTAGTAGAATACTATTCTAGTAGACAATCAGATTGGCAATTCAAAACATAAAATACTGCATGACATAACATTTAAACCACCCTTATCTCACCATATACATATCATTGCAAATAAAGGAGTTTACGTAATAGAGCCCACCTCAAAAGCTTAGAAATTCCCTTTTATAACTTCTCGATCCGACTTTAACGAGCGTGCGAACCACCTTTTCGAAAAACAATAAAGTACACATCAATCTCAATAAAGAAACATTTAGAATGTTGCACTCGTCTTTTATCTCATTTTTTCCGGTTTTCGTGCATTTTCGATTATTCGGCGACACCCAAGGCGTCGCGTGCGATGCCGGTCGGCCAATCGCGCCCGCCATCCGTACGTAACACCTTCAACACTTATTTTAGCCCCACAAATTAAATTCTGGCCGCCCACATATTTTAATTTAACTGCAGCCCAAGGATTTAATTTATTTGGCCCAAGAATTAATTAAAACCCAGCCCATCTTATTTCTCCCATTTTAACATTTGAGCCCAAAGAAAAAAAAAGAGGCCCAACTTAAAAGTCTAACCCACTCCCTTCCATCACTATCGAATCTCCTCCCTCACGCCTATCTCACTCTCTTCTTCTCTCTCTCTTTCCTTTCTCTCTGTTTTCTTCCTCAAATCCCGTCGCCTTCCGTCGCCGCTGCTGCCGGCGTGCTCCCCCTCCGCCCCAGCATCCCTCGCCAGCCACCGCCACTGTCTCCTTGGCGGAACTCGCCGCTGAAGCGAGAAGGGAGGACGGTCGCCGCTCCGCCGCTGCTCGCTGCCACCGCTGCTCGCTGTCGCCGATTCATCACCCGCGTCCACAACCGACGCTCGGCGCTGCTCTGCCACCGCTGCTGTGTCGCCGCTGCTGTGCAGCCCGTGAGTCAGCCTCCGGTTACCACCGAACCACTCCTGAAACGAACCCGAATCACCCCGAAAACACCCCGAACAGCCCCGCACAACCCCAAAAGATAAGTTCCTTATACAAATTATGTTCTTTCGTTTTCAATTTTCAATTCGCAGCAAGGGGTTTCAATTTGTGATGTTCGATTCATTGTTGATTGTTGTTGATTGAAATACTTGTGTGGGGGATTGGTGTATGATGCTAAAATGCTAAATGTTCATGATGTTGATATGGGTAGAAATTATACCTTGTGACGTAAACTGGGCTGTTGAAACAAAATGGAAGCAACTTCTTCTTCCTCCCCTTCTCTCGGCACTCTCTCGGCTCTCTTTCTCTCTTTCTCTCTTTGTTCTTGTTGTAAGTGTAATGTGAGAAGAGAAGTGAAAGGGCAGATGTGTTTAAATGGTGTGTCTTTTGGTTGTAGGAATGAATGAGGAAGGTGGAAGAGTTGAAGGTGGAGGGTCTCCATGGTGGAGTGATCAGCCGAGAGGGAGAGAAAAGAAAGAAGAAGAAAAGGTGTTTGGCTTGTTCCCACATTTTTGGAATGGATTGGGCTCCCACCATTTAATTAAATTTGTTTTGGGCTCAATTGGTGTAAGCCCAAGTTTGTATAATATTAATTGGTTGGACTTGTTGATTATTATGGTCCAAAGCCATTTTAAATAAACATTTGGACTCTAATTATATTAATTATTTCATGACATATATTAATTTAGTACTTAAAAAGTACGGGTGTTACATTCTATCCACCTTAATAAAAATATCGTCCCGAAATTTGCTCATTTCTAACAAACAAATTTGGATACTTCTCTTTCATTTTATACTCGAGTTCTCATGTAGTCTCCTCATAACCAGCATTGTTGTTGCTCAGGCACTCTTTGGCAAAGTGTCCAACTCCACCACATTGTAGCACATACTAGTCCCAATTCTGCATTCACCCAAATGATTCTTTCTTTTACAGTTATCATCTAAGGATGGATGTTTCGTGCGTTATTTTCGTTCATGCATTTCGCCCTGGTATGAAGAAACGTAGTAACTTGCTATCTCGTCAATCTTTCGAACTAGAACAAGTCGTGCTTCACAGGGTCACCATTGTCTCGTCATCTCATCACCCCTTGGAATTCGCTCTTTTCTATGCCTCATTTGTTCCATCGATAAATATATTGCCTTAAAAGAAAGTATAGTCCGCGCGTATACAATTAGCCTACATCTAAGGCCTTTGAAGTCTACTTTTCATAATATTATCAATCATACTCCATTCATTACCACGTCCAACATCAATTGCATAAACATTTCTCATTTCAAAACATTTTACCTTCTCTTTTGTTGAGCGCGGCGAGACGGAATGTTGAGCCTTCAATGAATACTCTTTTAGTCTAGTGAAACGAGTCTAGACTGGATTGAATAAGAGACTCTCGGTCTAGAGCGGAAGGAATAGTCGCTCTGATACCATTCTGTCACGACCGCACTTCCTAAAGATAGAAAGCACAGTGGGTCGCGACTAATGGGGGAATTAAGAAACGGGGAAGAAAGGGGAAACAATCAAGGGGTACGATATGTAGATCAAGAGATGAAACTTTATTACCAAACTATAGTCTGAAATAACGAAGCAACAAAGTTCGTAGGAAAAATAGTCCAACAGAATAAAGATAACATCAGAGTTCTAAAACTTGACGTAGCGGAAGCATTTGAGAGTTAGCTACTACTATGTATGAAGACACAATAGCAACCGGAACGTTTATTGAATATGGTCTCGGTCCAATGCTCAACATCCTCCGTCTCCCGTCCACGCTCAACCTGCACATAGGGAAAACATATGCAGGGGCTGAGTACTTGATGCACTCAGTGAACTCATGCCCAAAATACATTTCATCAATAAAGTTAATGCAAGCCACCGTTGAGTGAAACTCGGGTTTTACTTTAAAATGCCGAGAAACACTAAAATCATTTCCATAAAAAGGTGCCTGCGCAGGCAAATATCATCGTCATCCCCCATCATGTACCATATCTGAACCATCGTGTGAAACGAGAATGTGGCCACAAACTCGATCACTGGACCGGCCGACCCATAGGACGGCTCACGATCCCATCAGTGCACTAGCCTAAGTAGGGCTTAGACTCTAGTTAGACCCGAATTCGTTAACCATCAAAGTCTAGTAGAATATTATTCTAGTAGACAATCAGATAGGCAATTCAAAACATAAAATACGGCATGACATAACATTTAAACTACCCTAATCTCACTATATACATATCATTGCAAATAAAGGAGTTTACGTAATAGAGTCCACCTCAAAAGCTTAGAAAATTCCTTTTATAACTTCTCGATCCGACTTTAATGAGCGTGCGAACCACCTTTTCGAAAAATAATAAAGTACACATCAATCTCAATAAAGAAACATTTAGAATGCTGCACTCGTCTTTTATCTCATTTTTTTCCAGTTTTCGTGCATTTTCGATTATTCGGCGGCCGCCCAAGGCGTCGCGTGCGATGTCGGTCGGCCATTCGCGCCCGCCATCCGTACGTAACACCTTCAACACTTATTTTATCCCCACAAATTAAATTCTGGCCGCCCACATATTTTAATTTAACTGCAGCCCAAGGATTTAATTTATTTGGCCCAAGAATTAATTAAAACCGAGCCCATCTTATTTCTCCCATTTTAACATTTGAGCCCAAAGAAAAAAAAAGAGGCCCAATCCCTTCCATCACTATCGGATCTCCTCCCTCACGCCTATCTCTCTCTCTTCTTCTCTCTCTCTTTCCTTTCTCTCTCTTTTTTCCTCAAATCCCGTCGCCTTCCGTCACCGCTGCTGCCGGAGTGCTCCTCCGCCGCCCCATCATCCCTCGCCAGCCACCACCGCTATCTCCTTAGCGGAACTCGCCGCTGCAGCGAGAAGGGAGGACGGTCGCCGCTCCGCCGCTGCTCGCTGTCGCCGATTCGTCACCCGCGTCCACCACCGACGCTCGGTGCTGCTGTGTCGCTGCTGCTGTGCAGCCCGTCAGTCAGCCTCCGGTTACCACCGAACCACTCCCGAAATGAACCCGAATCACCCCGAAAACACCCCAAACAGCCCCGCACAACCCCAAAAGATAAGTTCCTTATACAAATTATGTTCTTTCGTTTTCAATTTTAAATTCGCAGCAAGGGGTTTTAATTTGTGATGTTCGATTCATTGTTGATTGTTGTTGATTTAAATACTTGTGTGGGGGATTGGTGTATGATGCTAAAATGCTAAATGTTCATGATGTTGATTTGGGTAGAAATTATACCTTGTGACGTAAACTGGGGTGTTGAAACAAAATGGAAGCAACTTCTTCTTCATCCCCTTCTCTCGGCACTCTCTCGGCTCTCTTTCTCTCTTTGTTCTTGTTGTAAGTGTAATATGAGAAGAGAAGTGAAAGGGCAGATGTGTTTAAATGGTGTGTCTTTTGGTTGTAGGAATGAATGAGAAAGGTGGAAGAGTTGAAGGTGGAGGGTTTCCATGGTGGAGTGATCGGCCGAGAGGGAGAGAAAAGAAAGAAGAAGAAAAGGTGTTGGGCTTGTTCCCACATTTTTGGAATGGATTGGGCTCCCACCATTTAATTAAATTTGTTTTGGGCTCAATTGGTTGTAAGCCCAAGTTTGTATAATATTAATTGGTTGGTCTTGTTGATTATTATGGTCCAAAGCCATTTTAAATAAACATTTGGACTCTAATTTTATTAATTATTTCATGACATATATATTAATTTAGTACTTAAAAAGTACGGGTGTTACATAGAGCCTTCTCCACGTGAAGATCTTGAGTACTAAACCACGGATCTTCTGACTGGTTCCCCGACTGTAAACTGATATCAGTGTGGGCTGATCTCACCAGAATACTAGGACTTGAATAAAGAAGACGGAAAGTGCTCACGGAGGGAGCTGAAAATCGTCCCTCTTCCAGAAAGGGAGGGGGATGAAAATTATGATGGAAAATAATAATGTGTATTTTCTGTCTTCTTTATTCTCCTATTTATATTAAGTCACATATTGGGCCCGGTCAGGGATCTATGGAAGAATTTGGATATGGCCTCCCCCAATTAGCTTCTTACTAATTAAATTGAACCCACAATTTAATATAAGCTTATATTGGAATATTACGAGCATCCACTACAGAAGTAATATTGTACTGCCCATCCAAATCCAAAATTACAAGTATTCCGGGTTTCCATTTGTTTGTCGTTCATTTTCCGTGCTTAAGATAGAAACGTCCATTAATTAATTAATGTCTGCTATGAACTTAATTAATTAACATATTATTAACTCCAAGAGTGGACTTAGCAAGAAACGCTTATTTATTATTCATAGAGTAATCAAACTCCAACTAGCTAGGTTCCATATAATAAAACCTTGTTCCAAGCTCCTCTTGTGGACGTTATCAAACGAGACTCACCTCGCGCACGAAGACTCCTCCAGAGAGACCATCGCCTCCCAAAGCAGAGCCAGAGGCACCTGAGGAGAGACCACACTCAACCAAGGAGAAATCAGAAGGTACAGAGGAAAAGTGGCAGCGGATCATTGAGTTCATGATAAAAAATTCGTGGAGGCCAATGAGAAGCAACGGGCATTTCTCGAGCTCCAGAATGAAAATATGACTCAAGCACTCTCTCTGATTGAGAGAATGACAAATATGGCGGAGCAGAACAACCAGTTGACCCTCCAATGCTTATTCGCTGCTTCAACCTCAAAAGGAAGCCAACCTCAGGAGACCACTCCAGACACGACATCTACCAGGACACTTAGAAAAAGGAAGACCACCAACCAACCACCATTTGACCTGCCAACCTCATCCACGACCAAGAGGATTAAGTCGGAGAAGCAATCTCGTTCCCAAGGGTGCCAGAAAAAGGACTAAGCTAGCAGAACCAAGTGAACTTTAGTTTTTGGTTCTAATTTTGCTTCATTTCAGCTTAAGCATGATCCTTCTGCCAGTATATATATGTTGACTGTTTTTTCTTCTGCATGTTTATATGTGTACTTCTCCCACTTAGCTCAGTGCCTGGTCTAAGTGTGAGAAGTTTATCTGTTTTTCCTTGTCAATATGTGTATGTATGTTTTTATGATGTTCTCACACTTAGCCCATTGCATGGTCTAAGTGTGAGAAGTTTTTGTTAAAGTTATGTTTTATATATTTTGGTTTTATGTCTGGTCATCTCACACTTAGCCTACTTCTTGGCCTAAATGTGAGAAGTTTGTTTCTCTATTTTTGACACCAACCACCTGTTTTCCACTTCATTAAGTCACTTGAGGACAAGCTGTAATGAAGTGGGAGGGGGGAAACAGTTGGTGTAGTTAGTGTCAAAGTTATGTTTTGTTAGCTAAGAGTCTCCTGTTAGTGTTTTATTTAATGTGTTTTCAAATAAGAACTGATTTAAGAAAATAAAGGCAAGATTCCCTTAGTAAGAGTGATTGAAGAGAGAATACACGTTGCTTTGTGAGTTTCCCTTCTTTAATAAACCAAAATCTGCTTGGAAGATATGAGGAAGATAAAAGTAGCTTTAATCTAATCCCTTTGTGAAGCCCTCTAAAATGTGAGTTAGAAGCCAAAGTAGAACACTTTCTACTAAAATGAAAAAAAAATAGAGAGGCTGCCATTGATGCTTAGGGGGAAATGACATAGGCTAGCAAGGACTAAAGGCAATAGGAATAACCAGTTGAGCCAAATTCTTTCGAACCAGATGAACCTGCCTCAATGTAAAGGCACCCCCTAGTTACACTCTTTGAGCCTTAACTATGATCACCCCTTCTTTGGAAACCCTAAGCCTTCATGTCATGTGAACAAGGGGATGGGCTAGGGCAACTCACCGTTTGGGGATAGGAAATAGGTTGTGAAACAGGGGAGTATAAAAACAGAGAGTTAGAAAAAAAAAGGGCTGTAAGCATTGTAACCTGGCCCTAAAAAAAAGAGAGAGAGAGAGAGAGAAGAAAATTAGAAAAATGGGCAGGAAGAATGTATAACCTTGACCCACAAAAAAAAAAGAAAGAGAAAATAGAAAAAGAGAGGGCATGAAATGATGTAACCTGACCCTATGAAAGAGTTAGAAAAATAAGGCCAAAATGGCCAAGGGTAGTTCCAAAGTTATAGATTGTACATAGGGAGGATGTTCTAGTTTTGTCCCTAAGTTCACATGTCCTTCACACTTCTATGTACATTATGAACTTAGAACCCATAGGACCCCCACCTTTATACACTACAACCCTTGCCCCATTACAAAATGAATGAGAGAATGGTCCTAACAATTCTGGTGAGGATTGAGTGACCGAGTGAATTCAACAGTTGGAAAGATATAAGCTATCTTGACAAACGGACAAGCATGATTAGGTAGAAGAGGAGAGGGAAATGAATTTGAGTCTGTAGACGATTGGATTAACCTTAAGCTTGTAGGGATGATTGCCAAACAACATAGACCAGTTCTATCCTTTCTGTCTTTTCCTTTTTACTTGTCAATGTGTTTAGTTTACTTCTGTGTTTTTCTTTCCTAGATCTTTTAAGTTTTAATTTTGTTTTATGTTTCTTTTTAAGTAAGAACCATGCATTGAAACTTGCCTCTTTTCATGCATGTGTTCTATAGTAAAATTGCATAAAATTTTATAAACTAACAGCCAATTTTGAGCCAGGTGTGTGTGAAATCCACTATTTTCAGAAGATAGAACAAATTAGTTGGGCGGAAGCACGAATCAAGAAAAGAAGGCAAAAATTGCAGCATTGATCGAATCAAGTCAAGAATCAAATAGAGCCAGCAGGAGTTCCGCATGGAAGATAGAGCGAGAGATCCCACCACAAAAGGTGAAAGGCAGCAATGCCATTTCAGAGAGGATCGTACCCTAGGGATTAAAGCCATACGCCTCTCTATATAAAGAAAGCCCGACACAAGAAAAAAGAGTCCCAGCCATAGGTAGAAGGGGGGTCTCATAAGCTTTCTTAGTTAGAATATCTTTAGGAATTCAGCTCTCTTCTAGGGCTGAAATCGGAGCTCATTTCATTTCTTGTTCTTGATTCCTTTGCACACACACACTTGGTCATGTCTTAGTTTGGTTAGCTGGTATTTTACGGGGTAGTTTCCTGTACTTTCAGCTTTCTATTCTTTCTATTCCACTCCGAGAAGGGGTGATGAAACAATTTATTGTTTTCCTTGTTTGTTATCCATTTACTTTTGATGTTATCGACTATTGATATTTTTGATTTTGTAATTTTAGTGCCTTGATTCCGTTTCCCGTTGATGTGTTCTATTTCATGCATGTTATTTCTGATCTGTTTTGGTTTTCGTTTTAGCTCAAAATGTTTCGTTGTGTTTTGATTTGGTCAGATTTGATGTTTTATGTCTGAGTTGTCTTAGGATGTTTAGACCTAGTAGCTACTGTTTTATTTCTGCATGATTATGAGGTAGTTTCTTATTTACGTAGTCGTAGTTTAGATTTTAGGAGTAGATTTAATTTTATGAGTCATTACGGTGTTTAGTTTTTCGTAGTTCTTCTTAGATCTGTTCTTTGCTCTGTTTTACATGTTGATTTTGTGAAGAAGATGAAGTTGTTAAAAAGTTTTTACTTTATCGTACACTTTGCAGGGGACTGACAATCCCCCGTTTATGCTGTTTGTCCAAATAAGGAAAGTTTAGTTAAGTTGATCAAGTAGACTAGTTAAGTTTTCACGAGTTGATCAGTTTAGTTAGTTTTAATTTCTCAAGTCAAGTAGTTAACTTAATACACCCCTAGAAAGCGTGGTAGCAGCCATCCCAAGGTTGTGTCATGCAAACAAATCTCAAACGCCTCATCTATGTGGGATCGATCGTTACTTCCCTATACTAGTTAATAGTATTGTGGGTTAAGGTTTTGAGAACACACTTTTAGCTTTTCTACTCATCTCACTCAAGTCGAATCTAAGTCAAGTTGTTCAGCCTGAGTTTCCACTGGATCCACTCACCTGTATTTTGCAGATAGCATGCACGTATAGGCTCGCCGAATCAGTTTGAAAATCCAACTTGAGTAAGCCACAACGATAAACTAAGAAGATGAAAAGAGAATAGTTGAAAGAAATCGAGTTTTCAGTAATGAACGGATGAAATGACCTAAATTATTTACGAGATGAAGTATATAAACCAATGCTCTTAAGGATTCAGGAGTAGAGGAAAACCGATTAGTACTTCATTCATACATGCATTTACTTCATTCGACAAGTATATCACTTCATCAAAATAGGTTTTTACTTCATTAAAATTAAGTAGGTTATAACTTGAGTACAAATATAAATCATACTGCAGACTTTTACATACAACGCAATCCAGTTTATATTATTTCATTACATCAGGTTATAACATCATCATGTAGGTTTATTTAGTTCATTAGTATAATGCTATATATACAACACAATTTAGTTCATATACTTTATTACACAAGGTTATAACTTCATCAAGTAAGTTATTTAGTTCATTACAATTATAATTATTCACAAACTAAGCATACAACACAGGTAATTACCCATGTGTTCACTCACAATCTGTGAATTTAAGGTATATGCATCTCTCCTCCAACATCCAATTGCATTCAAATATCACATATCTCGTAGTCCAAGCAAACAAATTTTATAACCTGCAAACAATCGAGAACCATAGATGTAAAACTACATCATAGTTGTTGTTTGCCCTAAATATGTGACTTAGGTGAATGACCTTTTCAAATGAAGTAATAACCTAATAAAATAAAGTAACGACCTAATCAAATGAAGTAATATAGAATGTTAAATAATGAAGTAATAACCTAGGTGAATGAAGTAATAATCAAATTGAATGAAGTAATAGCCTAGTTGAATGAAGTAATATAGAAATCTAAATAATGACGATCTCCACACTTCTTCCCCATTCTAGAATGCCTTCAATCAGCCTTCTCCACGCTTCTCTTTCTCCTTCTCCTTCTCCTTCTCCTTCTCCTTCTCCTTCTCCTTCTCCTTCTCCTTCTTCTTCTTCTTCTTCTTCTTCTTCTTCTTCTTCTTCTTCTTCTTCTTCTTCTTCTTCTTCTTCTTCTTCGCCACCAATAGCAGCTCGTTCGGCATCCTCTCCAGCCCATTCCTTTGGCCCCATGACCTTATCAATTATCTCCTTTGCATCTCCTTATTCACCATCTTCCATTAGCTGAACCAGTAATGTCAGTTGTCGGAGCTGTTCTCTGTCAATTCATTGACGATGTAATCTCGATTTCGTAATTGATAGATTTTCCGGCGGAGTGCTTAGAGGTGAGCAACTTGAGGGATCGGTAGGGAAGTCTCTGTCTAAAATAACCAGAGAAACTCCTGATGACTCCGGCGATGGCAACGGAGGGGCTGTCCTCGCAGAGGGACATGCTGAAGGACAAAGGGCCATTGGGGTCGGGGACGGTGAGAGAGAATTGTAGAGAGAGAGAGAAGTGGGTTGGATTTGGGAAGGGAGGAAGAACTGCATAGTCCGAAACTACCCTTTTACTAATTTAATTAAATAAATAAACAAATAATGTATAATTATTAATAACCCTTAGATGTAATTAATGGGTGGATGAGATTTGGTCTCTAGTTCGGTCTTTAAAATTGGTTCGACATTTATCACAACTCTCTCTCTCTCTCTATATATATATATATATAGATGTATTCAGATTAATGTGCAAAAAACTATTAAAAAGGAAAACTAATTTCATCTATTGATTAGGTATGATCTGATGGATGATATGAAAGCCACTTGGAATTAAAAAATTAATAAAATAATCAAAAAGGGTAAAAAATAGCTTAGCACAATTGTGCATGACTTCGCTACATGATGTAGTTATATATGTACATCATGTTCTATTAGTACATTATTCAGGCACGTACATACATTAATATGTGAGATTCATACATTCAAATACCATTTTCATACATTAACATCTCTCCAAGGATTACCTTATTAATATGGCTATAGTATAGCATCCACAAATTCAAAGTCCGAAAGTAATGTACGATATTCCCATGATAATGTATACGTCACTTATCCAGTAACGTAGCATTGTATTAGTTCCCTTATCCATAAGGCTACAGTATAGTATCCACAAGATTACCCTAGTGAACATTGTATTATTGAGTTGGTACTACACCCCATTCTCATGGATTGCTAAACCCTTGGGGAATGGATATAACTTTCGTCACTCATTCAATAAATTATAATCTACATTACATAGAAGGGGCATATACATTAAAACACAATAATGTCACATTAATAACACATTAATGTATACATTAAGTTAATGTACTAATCTATACAAATGATGTAACTTAATGTATACATTAAGTTAATGTATTAATCTATACAAATGATGTAACAGTAATAAATCGTCTAATATATTGATACTGAAATTGCCATTTAATGTACGAAAACACTATAATAATGTACGACGATCAAGGATCCACAAACCTTGAAGCAAACCTCTATTTGATCCTTACTTGACTATCAAATGATGAATCAAACAACCTAATAGACAACAATTGGACAAACCCACAAAAGGGGAAGAACAATCTCTCAAGTTTAAAAATAAGCAATCAACCAACTAGTAAAATGAAATAAAGTACTATCTATCGTTAGGGCTCCAATCCCAAGACAAGGTCCTACAAATTTCCCACACTAGTATAAATAGTATACTTGGATTTGTTTTTGGGCAGCTTTGAATCATATTTGTATGAAAAAGACTTCATTGTGATCACTCATCTTCACTTGAACAATCATCATAATACTTTGTAGTTGAATGTTAAGGTATGCTTTACTATTTCTTATGTTGCTAACTTTAAATTATACCCACGCTCTACAAAGCATATCAAGTATTGTAACATATAATTGTATCTTGTATTGGAGCGTAGAGTAATCCATTGTTGTGCTCCGCACTCCTTGCAAAACAAATAAAAAAAATTAAAGTAAACTATACAAACTTACACTCTAAATTAGTATTATCAATCGTTCTAATATATCAGCTTAAAACAATAATATTCCCCTACACTAGCGCCAAAAACTTGATACACTATTTACTATCACTAAAAATACTTGCAAGCATACAAGGTAGTTGTATAGATCTACTAAAGCTAAAGGTCAATACCAGGATATCAAACATATGGAATAAGATTGCAACTGGCTACCGTACAATAAGCGTCATATACTATCTAGAGACTCGAAGTTTTGGATTTAATTTAGAAACTAGATAGAAATAAATAAACAATTAACATAAAACATAAAAACAAATGATACAAAGCAGGAGAAAGAATGTAGAATTGTATGATCCAAAAACACAATCACGAGCTATTATCCAATAAACTTCCTTGAAGTACGGTCTCTAGAGTTATTAAGTCGGTCACTCTATTAGATTAAACCCCCTCCTGAGGTGAGAATCCATAGATTAGTTGTTAAGATCAAAGTCCCTTTACATATCTAACATCTAACTCCCAAAACAATAAAAACCAATGACCTCACGTAAAATCCCAACTCTCCTGAGTTCTATTGAATTAAAATGTGAATTATCCCTTTTCCAAGTCAATTATTTTGTCTCCCAAGTACTCTATTCAACTCCAATGGAAGGTGGAAGAATTATATGGAACATGGGATGAAAGAACTTAGAGAGTGAGAATGATTGGAGGCTTTGAGATAAATAATAGAGTAAAGGTCAATTTTGGTCCTAAACATATGACCAAAATATGTATTTAGTCCAAAACATCCACTTTTTTTAAAAATAGGTCCATACCAAATGAAATCCTTGTTGGAGTGGTCCTTTTTTGACAGTTCCGTTAAAAAACCAACAGTCATGCCACTGTGCAATTAGCGTTGACCGTTAGTTTTTTAACGGGGTAATTATAGGCTTGAAAAAGGTTTAGTCTTGATATTTTTTGTGTCCTACACGAAATGGGAGCTGATTAAATCTAATTTTCATGCAATTTACGTAGATCTATGATAAACACATCAAAAACACATAAAACATGCATATTTGATATAAGTTGGATTGTTACCTCTTGATCCTCCAAAGGATCGACGTAGCTAGCACTTTCTCCATGTGTAGGATCTTGACCATGAATCTTCTAACCTATTCTCATGCCCATGATTATCCATTCGCGTGGGTGAATATTAGATAACCTTAATAGATTTAGATTAAGCTTTAAAGACAAGAACATTAATTGTGTCACGGAGAACAAGAAGAATTAGATCTAGATCTGCATGAAGAGAGCTATAAAATTTTCTTTCTTCTACACTTAGGCGGTGCTGATTTCTAGAGAGAAAAGGGAGGCTAGGGCACAAAATTCATATATTTTTGTCTTCTCCTTATCTCTATTTATTTGGACTAAGTTAGAGATCCATGGAAGAATTGAATTCGGCTAGCCCCTTGAATATTTACTAATTAAATCAATTATCTCTTATCTTAATATATATAGAATGAAATATTATTTTGTACAATTATTACGAAGACTTGGGTTCCGTTTTGATATATAATATTTCCTACGTTTTAAGTTTTTCTTTATCTTTCAGTTTAATTCTTTTGTCTGCTATAAGACTTGAATTAAATTAGTTCCCTTTTGATTTATAATATTTCCTACGTTTTAAGCTTTTCTTTATCTTTTAGTTTAATTCTTTAGTCTGCTATGAGAAGTGGCGGATCCACAACGGAACAAGCGGGTACAGTTGTACCCCCAAAATAGGATATTATAGTTATACATTCAGTAGAGTATTAACTTGCTCCCCTAGCCCAGCGGTAGTTTCTTTGTTTATCAATAGAGAAAACTGTGTTCGATTCCCATGTAGTGCAGAGTTTAGTCCTTTTTTCTTCTTTAATAAGTATTTTTTCTCTTTAGTTTCTTAAAGCTTGTTTTAGTTTCTTCAAATATCACTCTTTGAGAATTTTATAATTCTTCATATGTATTTTAATAATCTTATAAAATATTATGCATATATTTTGATTCTTTTCAAACTAATTAATTTTCTTATAAAGTATTTTTATTCTTTTTAATGGACTTCATTTCATTCTACTCTAATGTATCTTATTTTGTATATTTCAATTTCAAATTTTTATACATTTTAAATGTAAACCAATTACTTTTCTTATAAAGCAATGTGCATTTTAATTGTTTTCTAATGTATTTTACTATTATCTTTTTTTAAAAAAATTCTTATGCTGTTTTTATATTTATTTTCTATTTTTTCAAATAATTGAAACATTGCTCAAATAAATAAATAAAAAGGATGATTTATTGGTAAAGATAACACATTCTTCATATGCTAAAACAATTTATTTAATATACAAATCTAAGAACATTTATTTTAAATAATGAAAGCTATGTAAGTAGTAACACTAACTTAAAAATAATTCATATTTAATATACAAAGAATAATCCTAATTAAAAATAAAGATAAAAATTTTTATTGAGAGAACAATTTAAAATGAAGAAAAAAAATCACTATTTTGAAGCTTCAAAACACTATAACTATTTATCGTACCCCTAAACCAATAATTCTAGATACGCCACTGGCTATGAGACTTGAATTAAATTAATATATTTTTCAGAAGAATTTTTCTAGTTTGAAACTTTATTTAATATTCTTGGAATAAATTTGTAGCACCCCGAAATTTTGTGACTTCTTTTATTTTATTAATGTGGATGTTGATTGGGAAATTCATTTGTGGTATTTGATTTTCTATGTGATCGAGTAATTATGTAAATTTGGTTGTTGTGAGTTATAGGAGATAATGTGATTTATTTTCCAATGTGTGAATTTAATTAAATGGGATCATGCATTTTTGTTCTAGCCATTTTATTGGAATTTTCGGCCCTCCTATTTATTGGAAATAGCATTTTCTCTCTTGGATTTAATTAATTGTTTTGAGATATTTATCCAAATTAAATCCAAACCAAATTGTCCCAATATTATTCTACATAATTTTTGACCCCTTGCCCATTTCTTGGCATTTTCGAAAGCTCCTATGAATTAGGAGAATAAATTATTTTTGTAGATTTAATTGGTACTTTGTTTATTTCCTTCCTTGAATTAAAAACTAATTAAATCTCTCCATATCCTATTTTAATTAGGATTTGACTCATTCCTTCTTTAAGACCTCATAATTTTCACCTCTTATACCTATAAAATTCTTTGGGAGATTAAATTGTTTGTTACCTATTTTATGGGAGTCTTTTCTTACAAAACAATTACTAAATTTAAATCATATTCCTATTTAATTTGAAGATTTAAATATTTTTCTTAAGTACTCCCCCATAGTACACGCCCCCTCCCCCCTTGCTACTTGGAGATTTTTTTTAAATTGTCTTGTTACCTTATTTGTGGGATACTCAATATATTTATACCTATTTTGTGAGTATATTTCTTTCCATTTAAATACCAAATCAATTTCTATGCTAATTAAATAGCATAATTTCAAAAATCTCTCCCCCACACTACACGCCTATTTTTATTTATTTTGTGGAGCTTATTCATTGACCTCTATTTTATTCTCCCACAATTTTAATTATTTTATTTAAGTGTGGGATTAATCCTATAGTATAAAAAAGGAAAAACCCTAACCCTAGCCTCATTTCACACGCCTCGCTCCCTCTCCCTCTCCTCCCACACGTCTCTTCTCCCTCTCACTCAATCCTCCACCAATTCTTCGTTCTTGCTACGTTTTGGAGTTGGAAACTCAAAGATCCATCGAAGAATCAACCAATTGTCATTCCTACTGATTGTTTTCAAGAGAAAGGTATAATTTTTGATCCACCTTTCCCCTTCTTATCATTGAATCCATGATTCTTGAACCCCTCATGCATATAGTTGAGTGGAGAATCGTAAACCTAAGAATTAATTGGTTGGGAAGGATGGTTGCACAAGAATATATGTGTGTGTGTGTGCATGTATGTACGTGTGTGTGTAAGTGCGTAGATGAATCATTTGTGAATGTTATGTGTGATTAGGAAAGCATGATTGTAATTTCATTTTTGAAGCATGAATATGTGTTGGAAGCATGAATATGTATGTGTGAATGTATGATAGACAAACTAGGGTTTGTGAAGGTTAAACATGAAAACTGTGGTGTACGGAAAGTAGGTTCCGACGAGTATTTGACCAATCAAACGATCTCTTTTTGAAGCTAATTTTTAACTGGATGAAGTTTTGGGTGTCTTCTGTGTTGTGTCAAAATTTCAGCTTCAATTGATGACGGATGAATTATTAACGAATTTTCTATTTGAACTGCGCAGTCCTGTCAGAATTTGTGTTCCGTCCAGTGAATTTTGTTTTTGTTTTGACTGATCAAAAGACACGATGTTGGTGTGAAATTTTGACTGGATGAACCTTTATGTGTGTACTGTGTGGTGACCAAAGTTTAGCTTCAAATGTTATCGGATGGAACTTTAACGATTTTTACAAAACGACTGCGTTGTTCTGTCAGATTCTGTTTTGTTGAAATACTCTTTGTTGAAAACTTTTGAATGAAGAACATGATACATGTGTGAGTAAGGAACTTATCCTATGGTGTGATTATGTTATGTGTTGCACGTTGATGTATGCTAAAGGAAATATTTCGGTTATGATGGCAAACGATTAGGTTGGGCAATGTGAGAAAACAATGGAAAGATCGATAGGGTAGGCATAATTAATATGTTGATAGAAAACTGATTGTATTATGTGTTATGATGTTGACAAGGGTTGTTGTGCGTACGTGGGTACAAAGAGCAAGGGTTGCGTTTAAGTTGTGAACTGTGTGGTATAAGCAAGCGAGGTGGGCTTTCTTTTACTAAACTCTTTTATGCTTTCAAAAGTATGATTATGGTGTGATAAGGGTGGTTTAAAGTGTTATGTCATGCCATGTTTGTTTTGATGATGAGATTGTTTCCTAATGCCTAGTTTGTTGAGCTTGCTCCATTAGGCTATAGGGCTATGTTAAACGAATTCGGGTCTGAGTAGGGCCGCAAACCCTACCAGGCTGTACACAAAGGGGATCGTGAGCCGTTCTTGCTAGTCGGCCGGTCTCGTGGGCTAATAGTGTTGACACACTTTCGTCGCACTATGGTAAGAGGATGTGAATGATTGGTTGTTGAGAAAGTGGGGAGATTGTTTTGTCTGGCCAGGCTATGAAACTGTTTTTGTGATACTCGATGATATTTCCTTTCTAAATGTAAAACTCGAGTTCACTATGGTGTTGATGACATAACTTTTATCAAATGTTTTCGGCATGAGCCCACTGAGTATATTAAGTACTCAGCTCTGCATGTGTTTTCCCTATGTGCAGGTTGAGCAGTGATGTTGCAGCGGATATTGAGTCGGGCTTTAAGAATTTATGGATGCGTCGTGTCTGCATACATAGGCGTCATCCTATGACTCTCTTTAGATAACTTATTTCCGCTGCCTAGTTTGATATTGTTTTTTTTAAGTCTTTCGTTTTACTCCATACTATTTTATGATTTTAAGTACCTTGAGACATTAATCCGCTGCTTAACCATGTAATACCCTAGAATATTTTTTTCTCTCTTGAAGTTTAGTCGAGCTTTGTGTTAAATGTCATCTTTTATTGTTCCCCATTTTTATCCACGATTCTTAGTTCCTCCCCTAGTCACGATTTCCCTGTCTTTTCTATCCTTAGTAAGGGCGGTCGTGACAGAGTGGTATCAGAGCTTCGTTCTTTCACTCTGGTCCGAGAGTCTTCTTTCACATTAAGTCTAGATTAGTACCCTAGATTAAAAGTGTCACGAAGGCTCAACATCCGAAGCATCACGCTCAATCTAAAGAAAATGAGGAATGTTTAAAGTTGTGTTGGTGGAGTTTGATTGAGGAAAAATATTTATGTTGTGGAAAGTTGTTGGAAATTTTTGAAATATATATATATATATATATATCTTTGAACTTTAAATGAAAGTATGTTAGCTCTTTTCTTTTGGGAATTGAGATCTTGAAGTGAACGAGAAGTATGATGTGGTTATGTATAGCGATATACGTTTATGCATGTTTAATTATGTAGTATGTGAATAATGATTTAAGTGATGGTTTGTGAATGTTGAAGTGTGAGGTATTTTATGAAATTGCCGATAGAAGAAATTATGATGCTATGAACTTTGTATGGAAACATGGATGTTTGTTAGATCGAACGATATCGAACTTAGTTGTTACAACTGCAATATCACTTTTCCAAGTGATAAGACAAATAGAAATATGTTGTGCGAATTCGAACTTCATTGAAAAATTACAAATTCACTATTGTCTTCCTGAACGATAAGAATAAGGAGAATGCGAATAGACATTACATACGATAATGAGCTCAAGAGGAGAAGGTGTGCAAATTGAAGAGAATTTCCGAATGAGAAAAAGTACGAGACAAGAGGAGATGCCAAATGATGTAATCCTACAACGGGGAGAGAGATCATACCTGTGATCTGATAAGCTAAACCTTTTCTTACGTGGCGATGCGACGCAAAAGACTATTATTGCGTGTAGAGAGCGCGAGTATAATTACAATGTTTTTAAGAGAATGATTGCTATGACATGCAAGGAATAATATGACGATATGGATTCTGACTATCATTATTAGTGGCAAAGACATGTTGAATCTCAGCGTGGAATCCACAGTTTCTTAGAGCGATGTTACCAGTTTCGGCTTGCGAAAGACTAACGAGGGAGTGCGACTTTAATAGCTAGAACAAACTATTTTAATCAACAGTTCTTACTTGGATTCTAAGAAGTTATTTTTCAGGACCCTTCAAATAACCGTGAGCGTTATTTTTCAGGACCCTTCAAATAACCGTGAGCCCTTGTCTATTTAACATTTTGTTTCACTCACTCTTGCAAGTAATGCATATTATTTCTTTTCCTCCATTGAGTCATAACTCACTTTCAGTTCTTGGAAAGTGGTGTTGCCTTCATAACCTTGGACACTTGGAATGATTGTAGTCTTCTTTGACTTATTATTTATACGAACAATATTTTGACTTTGTGAGCCTTTGCTATTGAACTTCATTCCTAAGGTTGTTTGCAGTTATGTCCTTCAATATAATCACGTTTCGCAGACATGTTTTCTATGGGATATTCTTCTTCGAACTTTTGTTCAGCTTTTCATTTTGTAACCATGTCCGTGTCAAGTTCTTTCTTACAGAGTGAAACTCTTTTTGGTTCAATTCCACTATATGTGTCATTTCCATATTAGAACTTTTCTTTCTACAAGACGAAGTTAAGGCCTACATTTTGTACCTTGCCTTAACAAATTTAATCTACTTGATTTTTTTTTAAAAGTTCCTTTGACTTTGGTTGTCTTTCACAAACTTATGAACCCATTGATGTGATTTTATTGTTCCATATTATGATTTTCGTTTAACCATGATCAGTGCTGCTTTGTGACAACTGCCTACATTCTAAATCCTCATGCAATTGATCATTTTTGGTCGTGACATGTTTAAGTCCTTATCCATTGATGTGTGGACCTTTCAAATTTGGTCTAACAACTGAATTATCTTGTTTGGTAGCCTACTATGACAATTGAGATTTAGTTCGATTTCATCATATGTTCATGACTAATCTTATGTTCTTTCAAGCTCCGTGGGGATGATCCTAACCAATTGTTGCAAGTTAGTGAGATTCAAAACAAAAGTCGAGCTGAAATTGTAATTCTAGTTTCCTTGAGAGATTTTGGAACTTTTCAAATTTAAAGCATTTTTTTCAGTGTTTGTATAATTCGAAATCGGTTCATATCCAAGTTAAGACTGTTTGATTAAATTTTGAGTTCTTGATTCGTATTCTGAGTTCCTGATGCAACACTTTAAGGAAAGGTAAAAGCTTGATCTTTTAACATACAAGTGGAGTTTACCATTGACTTGGAACCTGGATTTGCGCCAATATCGAAAGCACCATACCTAATGGCCCTAAGGAGTTGGCAGAATTGAAGATTCAGTTGCAAGAACTACTAGATTTGGGATTCATTTGACCTAGTGTGTCACCGTGGGGAGCGCCTGTTTTATTCGTGAAGAAGAAGGATGGGACGATGAGGATGTGCATAGACTATCGTGAGCTCAACAAGTTGACCTTGAAGAATAAGTACCCTCTACCAAGAATTGATGACTTATTTGACTAACTTCGAGGAGCTGGCGTATTTTCAAAAATGGACTTGAGGTCGGAATATCATCAACTAAAGGTCCGACGAGAGGATGTGCCTAAAACTGCTTTTCGCACTCGTTATGGCCATTACGAGTTCATCGTGATGCCATTCGGACTGACTAACGCCCCGACGGTTTTCATAGACTTGAAGAACCGAGTTTTCCACGAGTATCTCGACAAATTTGTGCTAGTCTTCATTAATGATGTGTTGGTCTATTCGAAGAACGAGGAGGAGCATGGATGGCACCTGCGAACCGTGTTGGCACCATTGCCGAAGGAACAACTTTACGCCAAGTTTAGTAAGTGTGAGTTTTGGTTGAATAAAGTGAACTTTCTTGGTCATATAGTGACGACTGATGGAATTTAAGTGGACCCAGCGAAGGTCGCGGCCGTGCAGAATTGGAAATCGCCAAAAATACCTAGTGAAATTCGCAGTTTCTTGGGATTGGCTGGATACTACCGACGCTTCATCGAGGGATTCTCTAAAATTGCGAGACCGATGACGCAACTGTTGAAGAAGGGAGTCAAAGTGGATTGGATGTCTGAATGCGAGGTGAGTTTCCAACTTTTGAAAGAGAAATTGATTACAGCACTTGTTCTAGCGATGCCGGAACCCGACAAGGACTTCGCCGCCTACACTGATGCGTCGAAAGTGGGACTTGGATGCGTGTTGATGCAAGATGGGAAGGTGATAGCGTATGCTTCCCGATAATTGAGGCCGAACGAGCTGAACTTCTCGACTCATGACTTGGAACTAGCAGCAGTAGTGCACGCACTAAAGATTTGGAGACATCATCTCTTGGAGTGAGATGCGAGATTTATACGAATCACAAGAGTCTCAAGTACTTCTTTGACCAGAAGGAGCTGAACAAGCGACAACGACATTGGCTGGAGATCGTGAAGGACTATGACTGCGGTATTCACTATCACCCGGGCAAGGCGAACGTGGTAGCCGATGCTTTGAGTATGAAGAACCAACCGCAACTGGCTTCTTTTCTAACTCAAGAGGAAGCGTTGATCCATGAGTTCGATAGGATGCAATTGGAGGTAGTGAAAGCGCCCGAGACAGTAGGAGGAAAAATAGCGACGCTAGTAATTGAGCTAGACTTAAGAACCAAGATCATAGAAGCTCAGCGACGTGATGAGAATTTGGAAGAGACACGTGTGAAGGTGAGGTCCAAGAAACATGACCACTTTCGTGAGGAGGCAGACAATGCTTTGATTTTCGATGGACGACTATGTTTACCGAACGACGAGGCGCTGAAAGATGAAATTTTGAGTGAAGCACACGACACGCCTTACACTACTCACCCTGGAAGCACGAAGATGTATCCAGACTTGAAACAACATTTTTGGTGGAATAGAATGAAAGGGGACGTAGCATCGTTTGTGGAACGATGTCTAGCGTGTCAACAAGTGAAGGCCTTACACCAACGGCCATATGGGAAATTGCAACCGATCGAAATTCCCGAATAGAAGTGGGATCACTTGGCCATGGACTTCGTGACGGGGTTACCGAAGTCACAAAAGGGGAACACTGCGATTTGGGTAACCATCGATCGACTCACTAAAAGCGCGCACTTCTTACCGATTAGGATTACCTATGGTTCGGACAAGTTAGCTAAGCTCTACGTGAGTGAGATTGTACGTTTGCATGGAGTGGCAAAGACCATTGTGTCCGATCGCGACACAAAGTTCACATCAAAATTTTGGATGAGTTTGCAACGGGAGCTAGGCATGAAGTTGAACTTTAGCACTACTTATCACCCGCAATCTGACGGGCGGTCGGAGAGGACGATTCAAACACTTGAAGATATGCTGCGAGCCGTTGTCCTAGACCGAGGGGAAAGTTAGGAAACTGTTCTGCCATTGGTTGAATTTGCCTACACAATAGTTACCAAGCAATGATCGACGTGGCGCCGTATGAAGCCCTGTATGGTTGGAAATGTCGATCCCCACTCTACTGGGATGAGGTTGGTGAAAGAAGGATGTTAGGACCCGACGCTATCAAGGAGATGACCGAAATTGTTCATCAAATCCGTGCAAGGATCAAAGAAGCTCAAGATAGGCAGAAGTCGTATGCTGACGTGCGCTGAACGGAAATCAAATTCGATGTTGGTGACAAAGTCTTCTTGAAAGTATCCCTGACGAGAGGAGTTGTGAGGTTTGGAGTGAAGGGCAAATTGAAACCGCGTTTTGTAGGGCCGTACGAGATTATTGATGAAGTGGGTCATGTAGCGTATCGTCTAGCGTTACCTCCCAATTTTGGGAATGTGCACAACGTGTTCTATGTCTCAGTTGCCCAAGTACATGTTTGACCCCAAGCATGTGATCCATCAAGAAGAAGTTGCCCTGACCCCGACATGAGCTACGAGGAGAGACCCGAAGCAATCTTAGATCGAAAGGTGCAAGAGTTACGAAACAAGTCAATATCATCCGTGAAAGTGTTGTGGAAACACCATGGTCCCGAGGAAGCCACGTGGGAGTTAGAAGATACGATGAAAGAAAATACCCCGAATTGTTTTTGTGAGAAGACCAAATTTCGGGATGAAATTTCTGTTAAGAGAGGAAGGATGTAGCACCCCGAAATTTTGTGACTTCTTTTGTTTTATTAATGTGGATGTTGATTGGGAAATTCATTTGTGGAATTTGATTTTCTACGTGATCGAGTAATTATGTGAATTAGGTTGTTGTGAGTTATGGAAGATAATGTGATTTATTTTCCAATGTGTGAATTTTATTAAATGGAATCATGCATTTTTGTTCTAGCCATTTTATTGGAATTTTTGGCCCTCCTATTTATTGGAAATAGTATTTTCTCTCTTGGATTTAATTAATTACATTGGGATATTTATCCAAATTAAATCCAAACCAAATTGTCCCAATATTATTCTACATAATTTTCGACCACATGCTCATTTCTTGGCATTTTCGAAAGCTCCTATGAATTAGGAGAATAAATTATTTTTGTAGATTTAATTGGTACTTTGTTTATTTCCTTCCTTGAATTAAAAACCAATTAAATCTCTCCATATCCTATTTTAATTAGGATTTGACTCCTTCCTTCTTTAAGACCTCATAATTTTCGCCCCTTATACCTATAAATTTCTTAGGGGGATGAAATTGTTTGTTACATATTTTATGGGATTCTTACAAAACAAATTACCATATTTAAATCCTATTCCTATTTAATTTGAGGATTTAAATATTTTTCTTAAGTACTCCCCATAGTACACGCCCCCTCTGTTGACAATTGAAACATAAAAATGAATATAATAATAGCTCACATCGGTGTACACAAAGAGCTTAATCCAATATATAAGTCTCATGGGCCTCTCATCCTATCACCAATTGGTTTTAGGATGGAACCCATAGATTTCTATCATGGTATCAGAGCAGGTCGCTGACTGTGGGCCATATTTAACCGACCCAGCAGTATAACTGGGCTGAAAATTTGGGCCAGTGGTCCAACCGATCAAAAAAAAATTGGGCCGATTGTCCAAATCGATCATAAAAAAGTCCAACCCCTCCAAGATTCACCTTGAAGGGTTTGAGGGAGGGTGTTGGCAATTGAAATATAAAAATGAATATAATAATATCCCACATCGGTGTACACAAAGAGCTTAATCCAATATATAAGTCTCATGGGCCTCTCCTCCTATCACCAATTGGTTTTAGGATGGAACTCATGGATTTCTATCACCCCCCCCCCCCCTGCTACTTGGAGATTTTTTTTAAAATTGTCTTGTTACCTTATTTGTGGTTTACTCAATATCTTTTTACCTATTTTGTGAGTATATTTCTCTCCAATTAAATACCAACTGAATTTCTATGCTAATTAAATAGCATAATTTTGGGTGTCTTCTGTGTTGTGTCAAAATTTCAGCTTCAATTGATGACGGACGAATTATTAACGAATTTTTCATTTAAACTGCGAAGTCCTGTCAGAATTTGTGTTCCGTCCAATGAATTTCATTTTTGTTTTGACTGATCAAAAGACACGATTTTGGTGTGAAATGTTAACTGGATGAACCTTTATGTGTCTACTGTGGGGTGACCAATTTTAGCTTCAAATGTTATCGGATGGAATTTTAATGAATTTTACAAAAAGACTGCAATGTTCTGTCAGATTCTGTTTTGTTGAAATACTCTTTGTTGAAAACTTTTGAATGAAGAACATGATACACGTGTGAGTAAGGAACTTATCCTATGGTGTGATTATGTTATGTGTTGCATGTTGATGTATGCTAAAGGAAACGTTTTGGTTATGATGGCAAACGATTAGGTTGGGCAATGTGAGAAAACAATGGAACGAACGATAGGGCATGCATGATTAATATGTTGATAGAAAACTGATTGTATTATGTGTTATGATGTTGACAAGGGTTGTTGTGCGTAAGTGGGTACAAAGAGCAAGGGTTGCATTTAAGTTGTGAACTGTGTGGTATAAGCAAGCGAGGTAGGCTTTCTTTTACTAAACTCTTTTACGCTTTCAAAAGTATGATTATGGTGTGATAAGGGTGGTTTAAAATGTTATGTCATGCCATGTTTGTTTTATTGATGAGATTGTTGTCTGATGCCTAGTTTGTTGAGCTTGCTCCATTAGACAATAGGGCTATGTTAAACGAATTCGGGTCTGAGTAGGGCCACAAACCCTACCAGGCTGTGTACACAGATGGGGTCGTGAGCCGTCCTTGCTAGTCGGCCGGTCTCGTGGGCTAATAGTGTGGCCACACTTTCGTCGCAATATGGTAAGAGGATGTGAATGATTAGTTGTTGAGAATGTGGGGAGATTGTTTTGCCTGGCCAGGCTATGAAACTGTTTTTGTGATACTCGATGATATTTCCTTTCTAAATGTAAAACTCGAGTTCACTATGGTATGGATGACATAACTTTTATCAAATGTTTTCGGCATGAGCCCACTGAGTATATTAAGTACTCAGCCTTGTATGTGTTTTCCCTATGTGCAGGTTGAGCAGTGATGTTGCGGCGGATGTTGAGTCGGGCTTTAAGAATTTATGGATGAGTCGTGTCTGCATACATAGGCGTCATCCTATGACTCTCTTTAGATAACTTATTTCCGCTGCCTAGTTTGAAATTGTTTTTTTTTTAAAGTCTTTCGTTTTACTCCATACTGTTTTATGATTTTAAGTACCTTGAGACATTAATCCGCTGCTTAACCATGTAATACCTTAGAATATTTTTTTTCTCTTGAAGTTTAGTCGAGCTTTGTGTTAAATGTCGTCTTTTATTGTTCCCCATTTTCTTCCCCGTTTCTTAGTTCCTCCCCTAGCCACGAATTCCCCGTCTTTGCTATCCTTTGTAAGGGAAGTCGTGATAAAATTGCAACTGGCCAGTTTTACCAAATAGTAAAATCTTTTTCCAAACACCTATTGGGATAAAATCATACTACTCTTGGCACACAAATTCGATGCAATAATATTTTTGATATATTCTAACCATTTCATTATTTTCACTTAAGGTTCATGCTTTGAGCTACGGTAAACCCTCGTATGTTGATAAGTCAAAGTGATGATAATCAAATGAACATATATATACAATATTATGTACAAAGACTAAAAATTACTAAACTCCCGAGATTGTATAATACTCTCTTGTCAGATCAATTCAGTTGTTAGCCTTTCCTAGAGAGAAAAGAGCTATCGAACAAACACTGCGACATTTCCAATAGGTAGCCAAAGCATATCTAGACCGTGAAATATTTTTCTTTTTGTAAGGTCAAGTTCTCTACTGTGAACCCCTCATATTTACTACTTGACCTATACCGCAAAAAGCCGTAGACTCATTTATTTAATGAATCAATGTCATTAAATAAACAACATATTAATACAGTTATTCTCAAAATAAAGGTTCAAAATGGATGTAGAGTTTCTCGTATACTTGCATGAGTAACTGTACAAAGACATGAACGTTCGAAGCAACTTTTAGTATACAAACCCCAACAGCTCAATACCGCTGACAATACCACTGACAGAAACTAAGATGTCATCGAAGAAAAACATGACAAACTTCTTCAAATACTCATGAAAGATAACGAAGGAAATACGCCTTAGATCCATGATCCTAGCTCATGATCAATCACACAACTAACATGCTCGAAAAAAGTGGTGGTCCCTCATTTTATATCCGTTATCCTACATCAATCCTCCAGCTCATCACTCGCCACCTTGCCATCTCGGATGATACACTTGTTTTATTAATCTTACATCCAACTTACTAGCATCACTCGGCGTATGTGATGCACTATTTTTTAGCACTAAAAGTACCTGCAAGTATACATGGTAGATCTAGTATATCTAAAGGTCAATATCGGATATCGAATACATAGAATAAATTTACAAATTTACACACGGTCTACCACATACCCAGCCCCATATACTATTTGGAAAAACATGATTTTTTGGGTTGATTAATTAACTAGACAGAAATAAATAAAGCAATTAATGAAACAGATACGCAGTTTGTAGTTAACTGAGAAAGCAAAACAGACAAGGGAATCCTAGGGTAGTGATTTCATCAACTCATTAGTAATTCTAATTATTTAGTTCTATGTTCATCCAACTCAATCTCTACTAAGAGTTATTCATATCGTGTATCAACACTCATGTCACAAATATTGTATTGACACATTAAATATAAATCAATCAATGTCATCACCGATCAGAGATTAACAATAACCAAACTAACAACCTAGCAGCTAAATATAAACCAATGAATATTTAAAGTAAAATGAGTTCCAAACATTAAACAAATAAAAAGAACTACATAAAGTCAATTACTTTTATCCCCTAGGTTCTATAAATTTAGCTATCTATAGACAGATAAACTAAATAAATATAAGCAAAATAAGACAGGTTCAATCTAACAAAAACTAGATAAAACCCGGAAGAATTAATCTTGCTCTTGCTTGATCTCCCTTGAATTCTCTGCTCCTTGTAGAAGATGGAAGAATTATGGAGAAATTTATCTGAAAGGTAGGAGATGGAATGAAGGCTCTAAGTGTGTTTGAATTGGTAGATAGGAAAATTTAAAACGTATTTACTGGCTCAATCTAGTGTTTGAATTGTCATATAATTATTCTGTGTGGCCCTTTCATAGGGCAATGGCCCGTTGTATTAGGGCAAGAAAAGGGTGTATTACTATCAACAAAAATTCAGTGATAATAATAAGATGTCAATCTTAAATTAACTGAAATTACTAATATAGCCTTCAGATTCAATATACTATAAAATGTCAGAGGATAGTTTTGAAATTTCTAACTATAAAGTGGTAGTGTATAGCATATCAAACATATGCTATTAAAGACTATAGATAATATACCATCAATTCAAAAACCATAAATAGAATTAGAAATTCAAGAAAAGCATTGTTGCAAAATGATTGTGCTCTAATCTAAATGAGATATAAACTCTAATTCAAACACACCTTAAGATTGGTGAATAATAGTATAAATTAGGTAATCGGGTACTTATATGCTTGAAAAAGGTTTGGAGATGGTTATTTTCTTGGCCTATAAGGAATGGAAAACATTTGGCTTCACAATGTAATATTTACTTCCCTTCCTTGAATTTCTACCTATATTCCCGTCAGCTTTGACTCCACATTGCGATATTCGTAGAATAGCCATAACTTTCTCCAAGATCTCCGATTGCGATGATCTAAATACCAACGTTAAGCTCTTTCGAATACGAAGAGAATAGTGTGTAGAACGCCCTAATTGGACTTCAGAATAGCTGGAAAAATGAGTTTGAATTGAGGGTGATGTGCGCGAACAGGCCCAACGGGCCGCTGGAAAGTTTTTGACCTCTGTGCAACTTTCAGCAACCGTTGGGTTGCGCTTCTTCTTCAGCTTCCAGATTTTGACCTTTTTCTGTCCCTTTTAGCTCTATTTTGCACATTTCTCACAAAAACACGTCAACATACCAAAATGGATAAAATATGCAAATAATGGACATGTAATGCAATTTTGATACTCAAAACGGACCAAATAATGGCCTTAAAATAGTGCAAAATCCGAGCGTATCAGTATGCACCATCAAGTGCATTGCATGCGTGCACCAGCTAACACTTAGCGATGCGTGCAACACCTAAGAATATTTGGGCTTAGGTTTTGTTCAAGTGCGTCGTAGCACATTAGGCGCGCAGAAATATTTGCCTGTTTTCGTGAGAAAAAGGTTTGATGACTACTTGATTGGGTTGACTGGGCAAGACCACCACCTGAGCTATGGTGCCATTGGCTCTAGAGAGTGTCAGATCAGTTTATCAGATCTCGAGAAATTGGGACAATGAAATTGAGGTTGCATAGCCGAGCAATTTTTTATGCCCTTTTTGTTTTAATATCGGCAAAACTATCACTATACAAGCTAAACTTATACTCCTTTCATCCCATAAATATAAGGGCTTTAGGGACGACACGGGTTTTAATGCGAAACCGGTAAAGTATGAGGGATGTAGAAAAAAAATTGATTGAAATATTATTAGTGGAAAATGTGGTCGAACTTATAAGAGAGAAAAGACTTGTCAAAAATAGAAAATGATTATTTTTGTGGCATAGACCAAAATGAAAAAAAAAGACTATTTTTATGGGACGAATGAAGTGGAAGATTGTATACCTTTTGTATTCTAACTTCTGAATGATTCCAATGTCATTTAATAAATTTAATTGCTTATAATTTTCTTTTATTAATGTTTTGACCTTTCAAATAATTTTAATGAATGAATTAATTTTTAATTAAAATGACATTCTGTAAATTTTTATAAAACTATCCTTGTATATGTGTATAACTTATCTATCTACTATATATTTTTATTCACAAAATTTGAAAAAGTGATTTGGGCTTCTTTTAATATAAATCTAAAGATAGATAGTACTCCCTCCGTCCGCTATTCGGAGTCTCATTTCTTAGCGGCATGGGTTTTAAGAAATGTTAAGAACACTGGGTGAAAAAAAGTTAGTGGAATATGAGTCTCACTTGTATATATTAGTTTTAAATAAAATGTGAGTGAAATGAGTTAGTAAAATGTGAGACCCTATTACCATTTGTAGTAAAAATGAACTGGGACTCCTATTCGCAGACGGACTAAAACAGAAAAATAGGACTCCTCTTCGGATGGAGGGAGTATATTTTACTCAAAAACCAAAAATAAGATTGGTTTAGAGTACCGTCGGAGCAACTTGTCTACTCCATTTTAGGTTTTAGAGTACTACTCTCTCCATCTCAACTAAGTTGAGATATTATTCCTTTTTGGATGTCTCAACTAAGTTGAGTCATTTCTTTTTTTTGAAAAAAACTAAAACATCCAATTGCTCTTACTTTATTCCATCACCTATTTACTCTCTCCTATTCACCTCTCCTACTTTATTCATCTCTCATACTTTTCAACACAATTTCTTAATCTCTGTGCCCATAAGTTTTGACTAACTTAGTTGGGACGGAGGGAATATTAGAGATTGTCTAAAGAGATGGATATGAGACACTACGGTGGATGACCTTATCTCACTTATTTTATCTTTTCTCTTACTTTACTTTACTTTTTTTTCTTCACATATTTTATTCTTTCACTTACTTTATTTTATTATTCTCTCCGTTCCACTCAAGACGTCCACATTTTTTAGTGTCATGGGTTTTAGGAGGAGTTGTTAGGTATAGTAAGTAGAGAGAAAAATGTAGTAGTTGAAAATATTTTAATGAGGAGAGATGAGAGAAAGATTTAATTCTAAATATAGAAAGTGGTCATCTTAAATGAAACAAACTAAAAATGTAAGGTTGGCATCTTAAGTGAGACGGATGGAGTATTATTTTGCTAAAACGAGTATAAAAAAGAAGCGACTCGGCTATAAAGGAATGGGGGAGTAGTTTGTCAATACTCGTATTTTAGATGGATTCACACTTATCAAAATGATTAATAAAATTAAATTACTCCCTCCGTCTCACAATTTTTTTTTATGGGCGTATGATATGGCACGAGAATTAAGATAAATTTGGTAAAGTAAGATAGAGGAGGAGAAAGATAGTTAAAGTAATGCTAGTGGATAATGTGACCTCCATTATTACTGCTCCCTCTAGGGCTGCTAAATCGTGAGAGTTGGATATTTATCAGGTCAACCCAACCGAAATCATCGTGTTCTTATCGGGTCCTAACCCAACGGGTTTGTGTCGGATTCGTGCGGATTTTTAGGTATCCAAAAAAAAAGTTAGCTCTCTGTTTAAGACAGTAAGTTACTATACAATATAGTTTGACACGACACTGATAACGACTAAAACATGATATTATATGATAAAATAAGATATTACAGAATAAAAATAATTATTTTCTTGAATCAAAATAATAAAATTAAAGTATAATATTAAAGTATAGTAATATTAAATCTATACAAAATTAAATAATTAAATAATTATTTTTTAATAAAATTAAAGTATAATATTTTTTAATTTATAAAAAATGAATTACTACTAATTTAAATTAATAAAATTAAAGTATAATATTTTAATTAATTAAATTAAAGTATAATATTTTTTTAATTAATAAAAATAATTAAAATAATTCTTAACAGATAACCCAAATCCGACCCTAACTCGATCTAACTCATCTTCGAGTTCTTATTGGGTTGACCCTACAAGGACCCAAATCTCGTCCGTATTCGTGTCGAGTTATTTACGTAAGATTTGTGTCAGATTAAAAATTACCAACCCTAACCCCCTTCGTTCAATAAAAATATTTAAATTAATTATTAAACATAATTTTCTTAAATTTCATTTTAAAAGGAAATACCCCAAGTGATGTGATACTATAAGACAGTTGATAGTTGACTAAGAGCATCCACAATAGGAGCGGCGCGCTGGCCACCCCGGAATCGCCGCTGCCCCGGCTGTCTATTGTAGGAAAAACGTCCGCCCTGACGCAGATGATTAGGAGGGGGCGGAAGCTCCATCGGCGAGTAGGCGGCTAGGACACGCCGGTGCGCGAGCGGCGCGCCTGCCTATTGTGGGTCCGCCCCAGCGCGGCGGTCGCCGGATTTCCTTTTTTTTCGTTTTCTTTTGATTTTTTGAGAGAATGCAGCAAATTGCAATGACGAAGAAGATGGGTTGATGAAGGAGACGAAGGAGATGGATTTTTTGATTTTTTATTTTATTTTCTGATTTCTTTTTTTTTAGTTTTCTGTTTTTTTTTTGTTTTGACTTAAAAAAGGAGCTGGGTTAATTCAATTAAAAATTTTATTCTAACTGAATTAAAATATATAAAAATAAAATAAAGTGAAATGTGATGGGGCTATTGGAAGTATCCACTATTGCTGCGGAGATTTTTTTTTTGGGCGCGAATAAATACGAACTAACAAAAAAAGTGATGGGGCTATTGGAAGGGTCTACTTGTGGATGGTATAAGGAGTAGAACATTTAATATTTCTTGAATTTTGGGAAAAATAAAAGTATGGCGCGCATGTTTGGCAGCCGATTTATTTTATCTTACCAAACGTAATTAAAAAAAATAAAGAAATAAAAATTATTTGTCGCAGGAAAAACAGAGGACATTGCTATTTTTTCAAATCTCGCTTTTCGAAAATTCGTTGCAAAATTTTTCTCCGAAAGCAAAAAAATAGAAGAAAAGAAAAATCTGTGTTTTGTGGAGTGAATTAGTAGAATCAAAAGGTAAGCGTTAAACCCAAATTCTGCAAAAGTTAGTAGTTTATAAATAATTTGCGTTGGGATAGATGAAAGTGGGTCCAGATTTAATTTTTTAGTTCATAAACTGAGATTTAGTTTTCTAATTTGCGTCAGAAATATAACTAACTGCTCAAATCTATTTCCTGATTCGTTTATTGAGTGAGTAAGATCAAGTAATGGATTTCTGTTTATATTGATATTTTAATTTTTAAGTATGATATTTTGAGGTCGTGGTGATGTAAGTTTTCTGGTAATTTTCCAGTAAGGTGCAGTTCGCTTGAATCTGTTTATTGTATCGTGCGTAATAGATTGGGCGAATCGATTCAGTATTTGGGAATTGATTCCGTTATAATTTCGAATTTAATAGGTAATCGAAACCGCATTGTTAACTTCTATTTTACGGATCAGTTGATTAAATTAGAGAGTGATCGTACTGTTAAATTGCTTAGCGATTATAGATTTTGTTATGTTCATGTTGTTTTGTGGATTGGTGTGGTCAATTCTATTGGATACCTTGTTTGGTTTTCTCTACAGTAGATGAAGGAGAAAATTGAGAGATGGGAGAGATGAGAGTTGCATTTGGAGGCCTGGAGGTACAATGACTGGAGGGTCATTGGGATTAAGACAGTCAGGAAGTTGTGGATCCTTGCAGCTACACGCACAGAATGGAGGGTTCCAGCTCCAAAATTTGTATCTGCCTCATAGGTCTTCGAAGACATGCCTTAACGGTTACAGGGAGAAGGAAACATTTCTCCCTGCTGCTTTCAGATATTTGAGTCGAAAGAAAGTTGCAATGCTGATATTGTCTGTGTTTGCACTCTTGGCTTTTTTGACAGGGTTTTTCACAGTCAATAAAGGTAGAGAAAATGTTTTCTTAGTTATCTTCGTTTACTCTTTCTATCTCACACAGTTTCCAGTTATATGGTTAGTTACGTATTAGTCATAAATTAGTATAGGGCGCGAAATTGTTTTCCTAGTGTATTCCCCTAATTAACACAGTGTCATATGTTTTAATGCATTTATATCTGATTCTCCCATTTATTCAATTTTGAGAAACAAATCAGAAATTATATTTTTGTATCTGGTAACTTCCATCCTGTTTCTCTTCCTTTTTATGTGGGCACTTCATATATGTATGATTTGATTTTTTGTTTACAGAGGATGATTTCGAGAGCATTGGTTTGCCTTTTGATGCCAGATATCTTAAAAATTCTTATGTTGCGCCGTGGCTATTACCTGGAAAAGGAGCATTCACATATAATAGTTATTCTATGACACACACAGTTTTTGTATGTAATGTTAGCACCAATTGGAGTACTACTCTCTATAATGCTTCAGCTACAAGTGATTCCTCCAGCTCAGTTACTGTTTTTACTAATCCATGCAAAAACTTTGCATTTCCACCCCCTCCTCCTGGTGATACAAGGCGGATTGGACCACGCCGTAAGTTTTTAACCTTTTGTTTTGTCTTTGCATATTTGCTATTATAAAAGCTTAATTGGGTTCTGTTGTCAGTGTAGTTGGAAACAAATAGATTAATTTTTAAAATATAGAGGGTGATTCAAGGGACATATGTGAAAGCTTGAAACTAAATTGGGTTCAAAATATGTGTGTCAAAGGACTCTTTGTTTTCCAATGCCATATCACTTAAGACTGGATTATCATTTTTGTAACTAGTATGTCCTCCGCTTGTAGTGTTAAATATTTTTGAATAAAAATTAATTATGTTACTTATATCCAACCCCATCCCCCTGGAAAAAAGAAACAATTAAATTGCTATGAGAATAAAATTTCTTAGCCAATTGAATCCGAAAATGTTCAGGGGCTTATGCAGTGTTGTCAAAATGTCGTTCGGGTCGCCCGGGTCGCCTGGGTGGAGACCATCACCGCCCCAACATGGGTGGGTTGATCGAGATACAGGGTCGCCGTTGGGTCGAGTGGGTCGCCTGGGTCGCCCTAAACATATGCTATCTCTGATTTTCTCAAATCTCTCACATGTTTTCTTACTCTCTGAATCACAATTCTCTATATATATGCATGCACCACATCAAACTTTTCAAACCTACTTTCTACCCTTTAAAATTCGGCCTCTTCACTCCTAAACAAATAAACAATTCAAAGATCTTTTGCTGCCACCCTTCATATATTCCTTTGTTTTGATATTTTCAGACAATGGTATCAATTATTTATTGTGTTATGACTTATGAATTGTTTTGATATTTTGATCATTTCTATTTTCCACTTTATCTCTATTCACATGAATTGCGTCTACATTTATATTATTTGATATATTATAAACATTAGAGTAATATATTTATTTTATTTAATATTAAAAGGCAAAACAATTAGCCTAGATTTGTGGGTCTCTTGACCCAGTCGACCCGCGACCCGAATTTTTACCTCATCGACCCGATGCGCCCCGTGACCCTAACAACACTGGGCTTATGTTCTTATTTTTTGTTGTGTAACATGTTTTATGTAAACGATCATTCATATTTGCCTAAGTTTAATTAACTCGATCTTTGTTTGTGTCCTCAGCATGCCCGGTATGCTATGTTCCTATGGAGCAGGCCATTGCTTGTATGCCGAAATTTCCATCACCATCTCCTGTTCTTCATCGTTTAACTTATTTTTCGGAGGAGAATTCACTGAAAACACAACCAAATGGAGGCTCTGAGTTTGGTGGTTATCCTTCTTTAAAACAGAGGAATGAATCTTTTGAGATTAAAGAGTCTATGACTGTTCACTGTGGGTAGGTATACTTTCCTTTTCCCTCCATGTGGTGTGTGCCTGTTTCTATATTATTATGTCTTTCTTGCGTTATTTATTTATTTATACGTTCTGCATTGATTTTAACAGCTTTGTCAAGGGATGCAGACCTGGTTATAAGACTGCATTTGACATTGATGTGGCTGACCTTGAGTTGTTGGAGCAGTTCCACGAGGTCATTGTTGCCTCTGCTATATTTGGTACAGCTGCACATAAGCTAAAATTTCAAATTCAAGATTTCTCTTTCAGGTTCTAGAATGCATTTGAGAAATATCACTGCGTAACAGTGATCTGCCTGGATGTATCTGTTTTATTAATATTTTCCATTGATATATCTTGTTTGTGTATACAGGAAACTATGATGTAATTCAGCAACCAAGTAATATTGGTGAAATTGCGAAAAGAAATGTTCCTTTTTTTATGTTCATTGATGAAGAGACCGAAACATATATGAAAAATATGAGCACCTTGGGCAGTGACAAGATGGTCGGACTATGGAGGGTTATAGTTGTACACAATGTTCCTTACACCGACTCCAGAAGAAATGGAAAGGTCTGTTTTTTTTGTTATCCCCCCTAGCTCTGCACTGGATGAACAAAACTGTATATTGGTTTGTGGATGACTCAATCTGAACTATTGTTGTTGGGTGGTAAATGAATACTATGAATACATGATGATTGTGATAGGTTCCAAAGCTCTTGTTGCATAGACTGCTACCAAAAACCCGATACTCAATCTGGATTGATGGAAAGCTTAAGCTTGTCGTGGATCCATATCAGGTTCTTGAGAGGTATCTTTTATGATTTCTCTATCAGAATCTATTAAACTACTATTTTTTCAATTCAAGTGGTGAATGATTCAATACATGCATCATTCTTGCTCTACTACCCCTCCTGTCCACCCTCGCCAGGTTCTTGTGGCGCCATAATGCTACTTATGCTATATCAAGGCACTATAGACGTTTTGACGTGTTTGAAGAAGCTGAAGCAAATAAAGCTGGGTTGAAATATGACAATACTTCTATTGATCGTCAAATTGAGTTTTATAAAAGGGAGGGTTTGACACCATACACAACTGCTAAGCTTCCTATAACTAGTGGTATGCTTGTGACCACCACCTTATATGTTTATGTTTTGCACTCTTCGTGTATCATTAACTGATGAGAAATAGAACTTCTTCAGATGTACCTGAAGGATGCGTGATAATAAGAGAACATGTCCCCATCACAAATCTTCTTAGCTGTCTGTGGTTCAATGAAGTTGATAGGTTCACTTCCAGGGATCAGCTGAGCTTTTCAACTGTGAGGGACAAAGTCGCGGCCAAGGTTAACTGGGGCGTCAATATGTTTCTAGATTGCGAAAGACGCAATTTTGTAATACAGGTAGCCTTTGTACTCTCACCAAACAGAAGCATCTTGACATATTTTATGCATCTTCTTATGGAGGGGAAGAAAGTTCTGTATTTACTGTGAGAGTAGTAATGTTAGAAAATGTACATCAAAGAGGGGTAAAATTCTGGATGAATAGAGGATTGTGCTAGGGTAGGGAGAGCTGGAACACCAATTTTGGTCAATTAATTAGAACTGTTGAATAATATGATAACAGTACATGCACTCTTTTTATATGGGGGAGTTGGCTTTTTGTTATATTAAAATCACAGTTGTCAAAGTAAACAGATCTTCGGAGTAATGTGGAAATTGTCTGCGGTTTAGTTGTGGTGGCGAAGGGCTGGAATACCATTTCTTCAACAATTAGTTTGGAGTCTTTGGACTGTTGAGTTGATGAGATCAAAACTTATTTGCTGTTTTCATATATAAAGTCAGTTTTGGACCGAACTTGCATCTTGCCATTTTTTAGTTGGACTATTTGAATGAGAGGAATGGGGTGTGTTATATTGCTAACTTTTCTTAAATTGATAACTTCCTAACTCATCAACGTAGTGTATTAAAAATGTCAACATGATCACATTAAAATGTTAACACTTATTTGTGTTGACATTTAAATATAATGTCAACACAATGTATTAAAATATCAACTTAAGTTTATGTTGACATTTCAGTATCGTCGTGTTCACATTTTTAATACACTACGTTGATGAGTTAGCAATTTAAGAAAAGTTAGGAACAATCACACCCCTTGAATGAGGTGTGTTAGGTTGAGCTCATATTGCTTCTCCAGTAGTTTTGCATCAATCTTCATTAATTTGAGCATGTTTGTCTGGTTGTTAACAGGCATATCACAGAGATCTGTTGGAGCAAAGAGCGCATCTGGCTCTTTTAAGACCTCGACGACCTCCTCCTCGACCGCTTCCTCATCCTCCAACTATACCTCGCGATAAAGGCCTACCTAAAAAAGGTGTTGGCCGGCATGGAAAAGCCAAGAGACCTGGTTCGAGGAGGCGACGCAGGAATCCCAAAACTAGGGAAATTTTCTTCGATTGATTCGTGTTTACTAGAGACGAGAAATTGTATAGTGTTTTTGGTCAGTTATTCGGCGTGGATTGGATATAGATACTTTTAGCACACAGCCTTGCGAGAAATTTTGCTCCGACATTGTTAGAATTCTTAAACATATTTGTTAAGTACTATTTTGCCAATAATTTTAGCTGAATTGTTTAATATTTCGTTTTCATTTTATGAGGCTCCAACAGCTATCTCCAAATATACTTGGTATTTATAGGTAAACTAGGACTGAACTTGCAGCTTTACATTACTTTACTAACCTCTTTATTTACAAACGAAGGATGAACTTATTCAGTATATAGATTCTTTGATCAAACTATATAGATTCTCTGGGAAGTTTAGGGGTGTAAATTATTTGATCAAAATAGGTTAATTTCATTGTTGGTTGTGAATTGTATTTGAATATATGCCATCAATAAAAAAATTTAGCTGAAAGCATAAGTTTAACTCCAGCAGGTCAATTTTTCTACGTACTTTAATCTAGTTTTCGTAGGTATATTTGTTCAATTTTAGCTACCATTGTTGAATAGGGAAACACATTGAACGTTATAAGATCATAAATTTGGTTGAGAAGTTTTACGTCTAAGATCATCTTCAACTATTTATATTAAATTTAAATTTGTTTTAATATAAATATCATAGTGGTGATTCTACATTTCTACTTCACTAACCCAAAATTTAAATTTATTTTAATATAAATATCATAGTGGTGATTCTACATTTCTACTTCACTAACCCAACAATACTTTACCAATAATTTACATAAAAATATATAATATGATAATAAGATTTACTTATTATTGTAATACACTATAATAGGGGTGGCAAAATGGGTAACGGGTAACGAGTAATTCACATTTCGACCCGATATCCGCCGGATATCGGGTACCGCTACCCGGAGATAATGGGAAATGGGACGGAATCAGATAGTGTGTTTTAGAGTTTTGCTGGTAGCGGGTGTGCGGGTATACCCGTTAGTCCCGATAATACCCGATATTATTAGTATTAGTTATATACAATCTTTTAATACTTTATAGAATCTAAGAGTTCTTTTGAAATATTTTTATATTCTAACAAATATACAGTTGAAAACTCACCAGAACTAGCTATAGAGTTTCCCGTCACTTTTATTCCTAATCTATTCAAAGCTTACCATCAAAGTTAATAAAGTAAATTAGAAAACACTTTCGGGTATTAGAATTTCCAAATTATATATTTTAGTTAATTAGGACTCCCTCCGCCCCATAATAGATGACACACTTGGGTAATGACATGAGATTTTAGGAGATATTGTTTTGTGTGTTGAGTGGAGAGAGAAAATAGTAGTATATATATATTAATGTGAGAAAGAACTTTTCCAAAAAAAGGAAATGTGACATCTTTTGTGAGACAAACTAAAAAGAAAAGTGTAACATCTATTATGGGACGGAGGGAGTAACAAATATTTTATGTCTTATAAATTTATTCTCTTATACATTTATTTGCGGGTCGGGTACCGGATACCCGACACGGGTATCGGGTAATCCCCATATGTTGCGGGGCGGATATTAGGACAACAAATTTGGTTGAAATCAGGTACGTGTACCCGACATGTCGGGTGTGGGTACCCTTGGTTAACCCATTTCGCTACCCCTACCCTATATGTCCCATAATCCCATTAGTTTGAGCAATTTTGTGTGATTTTCTTATTCTCTATAATCTATATGTCCCATAAAGCAAATATCATTTTTAAGACGCCTTTATTACTCACATAATTTTATTTTTAACTAATTATCTATATCTTTCATACGACAATTTGAACTCTAGTTATTTTAACAAAAGATTATGACATAAATAATGGGATTGAGGGTGTGCTTTTCTAGTTAAGATGCCCTTAAAACATAGTACTATAATTTGACGATGAGGGTTGTCTTTGATTTGTCACGCTCATTGAATTGTCTACCAAAATTTTCTCATTGCTAATTATGTTTTCAGCCAAATTATGTGAATGTGTGTATTTTAGATTTAGTACATTTATTTCTTCAAATGAATGTACATAATTACGTGCTTGCATGTTATTACGTTAAATTTAATATACTAAAAAGTCTGATGTGCTCCAAATCTCCAATCCTATTTCAAAGTCCCGATTCAAGTTTAATTAAATAATAAGTAATTAACAATACATCATTCTTGATATGATCAAAATGAAATAATGATGAAATAGAATAAAGATTGAAATACATAATGATAGGAATAAATGATAATTTTTCATTCACTTCTTGTGTTTGCTAGGTGCAATGAATACAAAGGGAATGAAATCTATACATACATACATCTATATAAAATGTGAGTTTTGGTCTTCTTTTGAAATACTTATAAATTATAGGACGGATTTTAATATTTATAAACTATGTCACAATCAATATAGAGAATGAAGATTAAATGAGTGAAATTATATCATTTAACTGCAGCCAGTAATGCAAAATATATGTATAGCATTGTAGTTAATATGTAAGAATGATGAGGATTAAAACTCATATTAATTGGCCGTTACTTTTTTTTAGTAACTCGGCATTCAATCCGCAAATAGTACGTAACAAATTTCCATTATTAAATACTCCCTCCGTCTTATTAAAGATGACTCATTTTCTTTTTTGGTTTGTCCAAATCAAGATGACCCATTATATAAATGGAAACACATTTTATCTTTACTTTATTCACCATCTCTTATTTTCATCTCTCCACTTAACATACAAAATAAAGTTGCATAAAATCTGCTGCCGCCCAAGGAAGGGGTCATCTTCCTTGGGACGGAGGGAGTATAAGAATAGTAACTTAAAATATTATATTAATATTAAAAATATATGATTAAAGGATCTCTAAATGTGTGATTAAGGTTAAAAACGTGTGATTAAAGGGCCTTTAAATTAAATTTGCAGTTCACCATATGCAAGGTCAAAATATTTTCTGAAGTATCAATTATTTATTTAAATTACTCCATAATAAATGACATTAGGATAACTGCAAATAAATAAGATTGAGAAGAATGCCAAAAGTTATTACATTTTCTATAAATTTGAATTCCTTTAATCAAAGGCATGTCTACATTGTGTGTCATCGTCTCTAGGATATATGATTTTTAATTTAATATTTACATTAGCTTATGATTGATTTATTTTTTATATTGAAGATCTTCATATTTCTTTGCAATATTATGTAACCTATATTTTTGCAGCAAAGTGGCATGCTGCTAGAAAACGAAAGAAGAGATTAGAAGAGGAAAAGAGCAATATGTAAGTTCAACTAACATCGTATCTCAACATTCTTTTTTTTTTCTAACAAATCATAATTATAAACCACAACATGTTGTTTGAACAAAATAGTACCTTTCAGGTGGAAGCGTTGCTACTTCAGTTAGTGGCCGTGTTGGAACAATAGAATTAACGTCAGTCTTCATTTGATGACCGTGTTGGAAAAATAGAATTAACGTCGGTTTTGGAGTTTGAAGTGACAAAGGTTTTAGAATTTGTAGAACAATATGAGAAGAGTATTTAGTGTACATGTGGTGATGGTGGTGGTGGGTAGAACTAACGTTTGTAGTACTCCATATATACATTTTCGTTGTTGATGATATGAAAGTCCAAAATATTTCTATATTTCTATATTCCTTCAAATTCCAAAATATTTTTATATTTCTTACGCGTTGATGTGTTTTTCCATTACTATTAGTACTTAATTTCATATGGTAAGTATATTAGACTGTGAATAACATTAATAAATTGTGAATTATTACTCTTGAGTATATTGGCATTTGTTATAATTTTTTGCCTATAATCTATTTTTAATATTGGTTACTAATATTTTAAATATTTCATGTAAATATCTAGAAAATACGGAGTATATTTTTATGTTATTTTTACATGAACGTCTTGCCTAACATAATGACATTTACCATATCCGAGCACCAATTTAAATAAATATGGAAATGATGGGATTGATTTCATTGACTTGGAGGGAGCGAAATCCATGGGACAAATTGTGGTATATCGTAGGAAAGGAGGAATAATTCTCTTTGAAATACTAGTCTATATACGTAAGTTACAAAAAATGGAGATTTATGGTAATGGATGCAAACAAATCGGCCACACAGTCTCCTGCATTAAATGCACAAAATGATAGCCATGTTGAGTTGTTAAAAGTTTTTTTAGCTGTAAATTACCGTTATAATATTAAACTGCCTTATTGAATTTTAATATTGTATTTATAAATTAAATGAAAATAATATACAAAGGGATTCATGTAAATATAAAATGAAATGTTATTATCTTTGCTCACCTTAATTTTTTTAAATATATATGTAATTATTAGTTGCATTAGCTCATCTTTGTCGTACTCCAATTTATATACCAATAGAGTTTTGTATTCTTTTAGTAAACTTTAAATTCTATTAATGTATTGATATGTAAATGTTGACTATTCATAAAAAAAATATAAGTATATTAATTTAGAATGTCATAATATTAATAGCAATATGCATGTATTTTTTTGCCAATTCACCGATCAATATATTGGTGGACATTTTTTTTGAAAATTGTTTTGATTTTATATTTTTTATACTCTCCCTGTCCCATAAAAATAGGTTAATAAATTTTTTATTTTATATATTTATGATTTTAGATTTCGTAATATCATATTTTTTTTATCATTTCATAAAATTATTTCACAGTATAAAATAAGTGTGAAGAAAATAAAATTGGCCGTGCGCACGGGTGATACTAGTGGCTATCGTAAAACCCGACTTTTCCTTTCATTTTAGTTTTTTTTATAGGACGTCGAATTTGAAGCAAAAATGTTTTTCGCCTTTGTTTCATGTTATGTTTCATGGACAATCAAGAGGAATCACAATTTGTGTTTAATAATTGTAAAAACACCAAATATTAAAAGTTAAAAATTAAAAAAATTAAATAAGACAAAGAGAGATTTAAAGTAATTTTGGCCTACTAAACAAAGGTAATAGTCCAACAGAATAAAATGTACAAGTTTTGAACCTAAACAATTAAAACATAAAATAAAATCGTTTGGGCTCCAATCTTTAAAATCTAATTACATAGCCAAAAAATTATAAATATCCTAATGAGCCCAATTGTCCAAGCGACAGATTTGTGATTTGTGTTCCACGCGATTCTTCATGCTTCCAAATTGAGAATATAATACTTTTATAATATACTTCATTCGTCCCATAAAAACAGACTAATTAGAGATGACATAAGTTTTAATGTATGATTGATAAAATAAGAGAAAGAAAAAAATAGTTGAAATAATATAGTGTATATGTCTTGTGTGCAGTGTGTATATTTTTTGCAGTACGTGTAGTGTATATGTCTTGTGTGCAGTGCAGTGCAGTGTGTATATAGAATGCGCAGCGTGTGTGTTTTATGTAATGTTATGTGGATCGTGAAGCAATCAAAAGTATTATCGCATAGATCTAGACATGTTACTGGATTGTAGGGTCCATATTAGAAATAATGTGTAGGATTATTATTTGTTGAAATTTTCCACATTTAGACTTCGTCTAATTTTAGGAAACGGTTCAAAATGGTAAAACTAATCTGCTTTTTAAGGACGGGAGTATCATTTAGCTACTCATAGACAAAGTAGGAAAAATAAATATTCAAAGATCTAGACATGTTATAGCAATTAGATGGTATGAGAGTTAAATATGTAAAATGGATCTTGAATTCAAGACTTCTTCAATGATGTATTATAGAGTATATTTATAAACTTGGAGGTTCAATCTCTGATTTGGTAACAATTTCAGCTCCAAAAGGTAAGAAATAGCTCGAATTATGATTCAACACATTCGCCACTTGAACTCAGCGTACTGCTGATTGCTTTAAGAAATCTCGGCATTGGCTTAGCGGACCGTTGACCCTATCTTGAATGGCCGCGGGGTGAGAGGCTTGGTTCGGGTGTTTTTTTGCAACGGACGTTGGCTTTCAGCGGCCGCTGGTGAGCGAACCGCTGAGATGCCCCAATGGGTTCAAACTTCAGTTTTGGCCATTTTGTGTTTTTCTTACATTTCTCAACAAACACGTCAAAGTAACAAAATGTACTCCTTCCGTCCCAAAAAATATTAGGACGACACGAGAATTAATACTTAATTGGTAAAGTAAAAGAGATGAGGAGAAATACAGTTAAAATAGTGTTAGTGGATAGTGAGACCTACATTATTATTAGTATTTAATGGTGGCCCCTAGTGGTATAAGTTATAAATAAATTGATGTATATGGCTAATAAGTTTGGGAGAACTTTCCATAAAAGGAACTGGGATATTTTTATGGGAGGGATAAAAAAGGAAAGTGTCCTTATTTTTGTGGGACGAAGGGAGTATTAAATATGCAATTTAAGAATATAAATCACATACATAACAATCGAAATCTAGGCCTTAAAAATATGCATAATCTTACACACCTTTTGCATAACACAAAACGCATATGAAAAGCTCCACATCAACTACATTATTGAAGCTTTGTCCTCGCTTCTTTCAGATTGTCAGTTCTCGTTTGGTCAATCGTGCTACTACAAATGAGATGAAGTCATTTCATCTTTGGAAACGACACTCCTGAACCGAGTTCACTACTAGGGCATATTTCGTCTTGCGGTAAGAGGCCTTCCTCGACTTGACTTGTATTACGATTTTATTTATTTTCTTTGTATTTTCGGTATTGAAGTATCGTTTAAGTGCAATTCTTAAATAGTTTTGAGATGTATTAAGTCAAACAAGTTCTATTTTGTACACTCTCCGTCCACCAATACAAGGCCAATTTTCATCGGCCACGGGTTTTAAAAATTGTACTCCCTCCGTCCCATTGAAGATGACTCACTTTCCTTTATAGTTTGTCTCACTTAAGATGACCCATTACTAAAAATGGAAACACCTTTTATCTCTACTTTATTTCCTCTCTCTTACTTTACTCTTTCTACTGAACACACAAAATAAAGCTACAGAAAATCTCATGCAGCTTAAGGAAGGGGTCATCTTCCTTGTGACGGAGGGAGTGTTAGAAAATGAGTGGAAAATGTTGGTGAAAGGTGGGTCTTACTTTTTGATACACTATTTTTTAGCACAACAACTACTTGCAAGTATACAAGGCAGAAAAAGTGTAGCTAAAGGTCAGTACCGGGATATCGAACACAGGGAATATAATTGCAACTGACTATCATGTACTAAGAGTCATATAATATCTAGAGAAACAAGAGTTTTGGTTGTATTAATTAACAAGACGGAAAATAAATAAACAAAACATGTAAATAAGGAAGTTAATCAGGAAAAGAGAGGAATTCACAATTATGGTTTACACAAAACACAATTATGATGCCCTGGCATAGTTCATACTTTACTAGAACGAGTCACATAAATATTGCCCATGCGACACAAAGTAGATCACATACACTAGGGGCGTCAATCCTAGATTTGTAACTCCCAAAAGCACCTAAGACTCCTAACGGCGGCGCGACGCGTTGCGGTGCCTTGTCTTGTCCCCAGCCCGTCACCATCTCATCCCGCGTCCCGTTCCGCTGTGACTCGGAACGAGACGTCTCGCTATGGCGCGCTCTGGGGCGATGCGTGACGCCCACTCGCCGGCCCGCGAGTGGGTTTCGTCACGCTGACGCAATAATTCATTTTTTTTAAAAATGAATATTTTTTTAAAAAAAATTATTTATAAAAATTGATTTTTATATTTAAAAACAATTTTTACAAATAAATGAATACCAGAAATTCGTAATAGCCCATATATATTTGATGGGCTTGCGAATTTATGAAACCATTCTTGGTTGTTTCTCTTTTATAGAGACATCCTTGAATGTTTTATGTTCCACTTTCAATATGGGACAAACTCATTCTTGATTGTTTATCTTTTATAGACATCCTTGAATGTTTTATGTTCCACTTTCGATGTGGGACAAACTTATTCTTGGTTGTTTCTCATTTATAGAGACATCCTTGAATGTTTTATGTTCCACTTTCGATGCGGGATTTTAATTTTGTCTTTTCTATTTTTTAAATTATGTTATTTTTATTTTTTTTTCAGATTTTAATTATGTCTTTTTCTATTTTTTTAATTTTAAGTTGTAATGTTATTTTAATTTTAATGAAGTGTGTTTTTTTAATTGAATTTGTTAGAAAAAAATAAAAAAATGAAATTGAATGAATAGTAATTTAAGGGACGGTTAAGGGACGGAGGGTTGCAGGTTCCATCCCTTAGTTAAGGGATGGAGTAAAAAAGTACAGTGGGGCCCACAAATAGTATTTTAAGGGACGGTTAATGGACAGTATAGTGACAGCGTTGTGAATGGCCTAATATTCTCTGTCACGCCCGCATTTTCTAAGGATAAAAAATACGGTTGATCGCGACTAGGGGGATTAAAGAAGCGGGGAAGAAAGGGGGAAACAACACAACTCGACCATAGCTCGAAACAAATGGGAATAGCTCGAATAAAATCAGAGTATCTCAACAATCAACAACTCAAAAACGAATATTATCTCAGCGATACAAGAACTCAAAAGAATGACAACTACTCAGCGGAAGAATTTGAGAGAAGGAATATACCACGTGTGAAGACATGACACATTCTAAACATCTTCAACGGTCTTGCTCAACTCCCACCGCACCCGTCACACTCAACCTGCACATTTTTAAAAAGAAATGCAGGGCTGAGTACTTGATGCACTCAGTGGACTCATGCCTAAAGCATTTTGTAAAAAGTATTTATCATGCCACCATTGAGTGACCTCGGGGTTTTAACTTTAGAAATTCCCGAGACACTAAAATAATTTCCATCGTAAAATTCGACTGATCAGTCATTTTCCCATTGCTATCAACCATATCTGATCCATTGATGACAAGGAATGTGGCCACATTCCAAGTCACTACACCGGCCGACCCAAAAGACGGCTCACGATCCCCATTAGTGTACACTAGCCTGAGTAGGGACTCACTCCCTAGTCAGACCCGAATTCGATTATCCATAGATGACGAAAGCCACATCAGATAGGTTCTATAGAATAAAACAAAACACGGCATGACAAATATTCATATCATTTTCACATAAAAATATACTTAGGGCATGACCCTTATTTAAAAAGAAAGCCCACAGTAAAACTTTAGTTCGAAAGCCCACCTCAAACGCTTAACTCCTCAAACACTTTCTTGTTCCAACCGCAACAACATGCACAAGTTCACCCTTTTCGAAATAGCATGATATGCAAAATTAGACTTTGCAAAAAAAATAAATTTAACAATGTATGCATCCTAGGTGTGTGCTCAAAACATCCTCTATCGCTTCGTCACAATAATATAAAGTCCTCGTATTTTCCCAATTTAATTCATCGCCAAGAAAACTTCATATAATCAACCAGATTCATCAATTAGACGGAACAATCCCAAACATTACTATTACTTTCGATCAGCACTAAGCAAAGAGTCTGACAAGAGTTTCTATCAAAACAACACCTTACGTCTGTACACCCAATCCAACACAGAACTGAATGAAGAATAACAATTTAAAAGAATTAAACATAACTACTCCCAGCCACCACGTGTATATACTCCTTTCACAATACAAATAAATATATATACAGTCATATATATATATATATCATATATATATATATATATATATATAGAGAGAGAGAGATGATCAAAACAAGTATGTGTTTAAATCCAAAAATGCAGTCCAAATCTTAGCCCTAGGATTAAATGATCTAATGGTCAATAATTAACAAAAAACACGGAGGGTCATAATTAAGCAGTTTTAAGTCATATTATAAGATCTGTGTTTAATGTCATGTTAAGATCATTTTAGGTCATACTTTGTTATAATGACCTAAAAATAAACTAACAATGACCTAAAAATGTATTACGCATGATATTGTTCTGCGTTTCTGTATTTAAATCTAGTTTTGCATAGATTAAACCCCATATATATATATATATGTATATATATATATATAGAGTAGTGATCTATGGCAAACAACCCTTAACCAAATAACTAGAGAACAAATAATAGCCACAAGATCAAAAAAATCAAGGGCTAATATTAATTTTCGAATTTAATGAGATTTTAGCTCCCTCAATCACAAATTTACTCCATAATAACAAGTCAGGGGTATTATTGTCATTGAACATCGAATTAAATCCAAAATCATGTTACGTGCGTAAATTGAATTGATTTGAAAACCGCGTCTCGTCATCTTTCACACAGCGTTTCGTCTCTCTTCTCCTCTCTATTTAGCATCGTAAAATCGCCGATTAAACCGCATTCGTTGTCGCCATCGCCGATTAAACCGCATTCAAGTCGTCAACATCATCTACTTTGTCTAACAAATGGATACAACTCTAAAGGATTTTTCGAAAAGTAAAATTCCTACTGATTAACAATCATTTCTAGGTTTTATTTTACATCTGATTTCGATTTGTATTTTTTGTAGCTTTTCAACGAGCGAAGAAAAATACAACCGGAAGTTCCGGTTCTATTCACTCAGGTTCGAACCGTGAGTCATTCCTACTATTTATTGTGATTATGAAAACCGTAGTTTCTGTGTATTGTGATTATGAAAACCGTAGTTTCTGTGTTTAGATTTATAGTTGTTTCACTGATGTTAGGTGATTATGAAAACCGTAGTTTCTGTGGTTATATTTAAAGTTGTTTCACTGATGTTAAGTGATTATGAAAATCGTATGGCCACTGTATTATGTTTACATGGTTAGATTTATAGTTATTTTGCAAATAAGAGTGAAGTGAAATCATAATAAGAGTGATGTGTTTTGTGAACAAGAGTGAAATGTTTCCTGAACAAGAGTGATGTGTTTTGTGAAAAAGAGTGAAGTGTTTTCTGAATAAGGTGATGTGTTTTGTGAACAAGAGTGAAGTGTTTTCTGAACAAGAGTGAAGTGTTTTGTGAACAAGAGTGAAGTAAAATCAGAATAAGAGTGATATGTTTTGTGAACAAGAGTGAAGTAAAATCAGAATAAGAGTGATGTGTTTTGTGAACAAGAGTGAAGTGTTTTCTGAACAAGAGTGAAGTAAAATCAGAATAAGAGTGATGTGTTTTGTGAACAAGAGTGAAGTAAAATCAGAATAAGAGTGATGTGTTTTGTGAACAAGAGTGAAGTGTTTTCTGAACAAGAGTGAAGTGTTTTCTGAACAAGAGTGAAGTAAAATCAGAATAAGAGTGATGTGTTTTGTGAACAAGAGTGAAGTGTTTTCTGAACAAGAGTGAAGTGTTTTGTGAACAAGAGTGGAGTAAAATCAGAATAAGAGTGATGTGTTTTGTGAACAAGAGTGAAGTAAAATCAGAATAAGAGTGATGTGTTTTGTGAACAAGAGTGAAGTGTTTTCTGAACAAGAGTGAAGTAAAATCAGAATAAGAGTGATGTGTTTTGTGAACAAGAGTGAAGTAAAATCAGAATAAGAGTGATGTGTTTTGTGAACAAGAGTGAAGTGTTTTCTGAACAAGAGTGAAGTGTTTTCTGAACAAGAGTGAAGTAAAATCACAATAAGAGTGATGTGTTTTGTGAACAAGAGTGAAGTAAAATCAGAATAAGAGTGATGTGTTTTGTGAACAAGAGTGAAGTGTTTTGCGAACAAGAGTGAAGTAAAATCAGAATAAGAGTGATGTGTTTTGTGAACAATAGTGAAGTGTTTTCTGAACAAGAGTGAAGTGTTTTCTGAACAAGAGTGAAGTAAAATCAGAATAAGAGTGTTGTGTTTTGTGAACAAGAGTGAAGTAAAATCAGAATAAGAGTGATGTGTTTTGTGAACAAGAGTGAAGTGTTTTCTGAACAAGAGTGAAGTAAAATCAGAATAAGAGTGATGTGTTTTGTGAACAAGAGTGAAGTAAAATCAGAATAAGAGTGATGTGTTTTGTGAACAAGAGTGAAGTAAAATCAGAATAAGAGTGATGTGTTTTGTGAACAAGAGTGAAGTAAAATCAGAATAAGAATGATGTGTTTTGTGAACAAGAGTGAAGTAAAATCAGAATAAGAGTGATGTGTTTTGTGAACAATAGTGAAGTAAAATCAGAATAAGAGTGATGTGTTTTGTGAACAAGAGTGATGTGTTTTTTGAACAAGAGTGATGTGTCTTTGATTTTTTGCTATATTGATTTTTTTTCTCATATCCATGAAGCTGCTGCAGCCGAAAAAAGGTCTAAGATTCGTGAGGATAGACCGCAACAAATTGCTGCACCTACAACTGAAATAAGGACAAAAAATCAACAAGACCTTCGAACAACAACTTCTTCCGAAATAAGGTCCAAAAAGAAACATGATATGCAGAAACCAGAGAGTGAGTTATTTAATTATTTATGTATTGGGCATAGTCATTAATGTATAATTTTGAGCTATATTAAGTGTGTATTCATGAATTTGATCACTTTTCTTGTATGTCTTCCAGCCTCAAAGCGTGGGAGGTCACAATGCATCGATGAACCAGAAATGCCTGCCAGAAAGAAACAGGCTAAAGCAAAGAGTGTTAAATCTATTACATGTAAAATCAGAAGACCTTAATTGGTAGTAAAGGTAGGGGTGAAAGTTCTGGTTGATGCCATTGAGAAAATGAACTCCAAACAAAAAGCTGCTCTGGAAGAGATGGGTTTCGGACAGCTTGTGCATTTGAAGACACAATGTATTCCTGCTGACATGGCATTTTCACTACTTGAAAATTTTAATCATGACAACTGCTCCAGAATAAAACTTGTTGATGATCAACCATTACACATCACTGAGGAGGTGATGATCAACCCCAGCTGATTTGCAAGAGCAGCTTGATAGTGATCTAGAAGGTGGTGAGTGGTTTAAGAAAATATTTCTTATTCTGTTGGACAATGTTCTGATCTCACCAAATGCCAACGGAAAATGTCTTGGTCGTATCTTGGACGATATTGGCAACATTTCAAATGTGAGGCAGTACAATTGGTGCAGCTACGTGTTGGATACGCTAATCACAGCACATGATAGCTGGAAACTCAAGAACAAATCCACCCCATTCACTGGACCAATCACTTTCCTCTTGGTGAGTTTTCTATTTTAACCACTCCTTTATAGTGGAGTAAAAACATGCTTAGAGTGAAGTAAAATCATATTTAGAGTGATGTTTTTCACGGTTAAGTAGTAAATGCATGGTTAGGGTGATGAGTTTTTTATACATGAGTGCAATCAGAATAAGAGTGATGTGTTTTGCGAGTGAAGTAAAATGTGAATAAGAGTGAAGTGTTTTGTGAATAAAAGTGAAGTAAAATCAGAAGAAGAGTGAAGTGTTTTTTGAACAAGAGTGATATGTTTTGTGAACAAGAGTGAAGTAAAATGAGAACAAGAGTGAAGTGTTTTGTGAACAAGAGTGAAGTAAAATGAGAATAAGAGTGAAGTGTTTTGTAAACAAGAGTGAAGTAAAATCAGAATAAGAGTGAAGTCCTTGTAATGCATTTTATTATTGATCTGTTTTTGCAGGCATGCTATGTAGATAGGGTTGTCTACAGAACAAGACTGGTGGTTAGAAGATTCCCAACTGTCCGTAACTGGACAGAATCCATTCTTAAGGAGAGAGGACAGATGGAATTTGATAATGGAGGCACCATTGGAAGAGGAAGCATAGAAAGTATCATTGATCCTGTCTCCATTGAATCTTTATATGCCAACAAGGATTCAATAACTGTCACTACCTCTGTCCCTTCAACTGATGAAGCAACTTTACATGTTGAAGCCAACTGATGAAGCCCCCCCTTCAAGTGATCAAGTTCCTTCGTCTGATGAAATTAAAAGTTCAATTAGGGAGGCTGCAGATGCAATTAGTAAAATGATGAGGTATATAAAGGTTGCTCCAGCAAATACCAATGACATCAATTGCTTCAGAGTTGCAGCTATAAATGCACTAAAGATGGTTGGTGTGGAGGTTGATCAAGGGGACCAAGCTGTGTCTAAGCCAATTGAAAACATGACACAAGCTATGGAAGAGGATCAAGAAGATGATCCAGAATGGATTCAGCTTATGGAAAAACTGATGGAAATCCATGATGAAAAATGCAAATTAGTGAATCAAGGCACAACAATTTTGCCTGATATTAACTTGGGAAAGAAACCAGTAAGTTCAAGATTTGGAACAGAAACCATGGATATTTTAAACAATTTGATTGTGGTATGTTGTATTTTAACACTTGACATTTGATTCAGAGTCAACTAAAAACAATTTGTATTATGTTCTGTACTAATGCATAATATTTATTTACTTTTTTGACTTTTTATTCTTATGTTATATAGCATTTCACTATTTGCAGGAGACAAATGAATTTTATGAAGATGTAGCTAAAGCAACATCACAAAATACACAGATGAAGGTATAAAAATGTGCTTCGAGTGATGTGTTCCATTGTTAGGTGAGGTTTCTGTGTTGCATGTGTATAGTGATGTGTTTGTTAACAAGAGTGAAGTGAATTCAGAATAAGAGTGATGTGTTTTGTGAACAAGAGTGAAGTGTTTTCTGAAAAGAGTGATGTGTTTTGTGAACAAGAGTGAAGTGTTTTCTGAATAAGAGTGATGTGATTTGTTAACAAGAGTGAAGTGAAATCAGAATAAGATTGATTTGTTTTGTGAACAAGAGTGAAGTAAAATCGAAGTAAGAATGATGTGTGTTATGAACAAGAGTGAAGTGTTTTCTGAACAAGAGTGATGTGTTTTGTGAACAAGAGTGAAGTGTTTTGTGAACAAGAGTGAAGTGTTTTCTGAATAAGAGTGATGTGTTTTGTAAACAAGTGTGAAGTAAAAATCGTCGTAATAGTGATGTGTTTTCATTTCTTATTATGAAAATAGGACGACATTGTGGATGCCCAAATTGCATCTGCAATAGAAGCATGCATGGAGATATATGCTGATGATGATTGTGTTCAATCAGAGTTAAATGTATCTGGCAAAAATCCTTCAACCGAAATAGTAGTTTACAATCCAGACATTGTAAGTGTTAAACAATGATATATCTCATCCATTCACCAACACTTTTAACAAACATCAAGTGAACTATATGTCTTATATGGTGATGTTTTCATATCATTCTTGCCCTGACAGGTAGCTGCTAGGATTGAACAAATGGAGATACGTTCAAAAGCTGAGAAGAGAATATCAGCTGCATTGAAATCTCCATTCCGTGAAAGAGTGGTTCAGGCTAAAACCAAGTTTACCTTGAAAGAGTCACAAGTCTTTTTGTGGATTATGACAACAAATGAATTAAATGAGTAAGATTTATATTATAGTTCTGATTTAGAAAAAAAAAACATACAAAAGATGTGCTAACACACACACACATGTTTGAACAGGGACACCATAGTGTATGATGATGATGTCATAATGGTAACAAAAAGAGAATTCTGTTCACTGTTGCCACATACGCTAATAGAAGTGGGTGTGATAAGTGCATGGGCTTCTTATTTAAATAACATGGAAGAATACATGTCCCTATCTTCATCGAGGCGCCTCTTTTTCACAACATACCCAACGGTAAGAATAGAATATATTTTGAACAGTATTGTGATTATGAAAACCGTAGTTTCTGTGGTAAGATTTATAGTTGTTTCACTAATTTTAAGTGATTATGAAAACCGTATGGCCTTTGTATTATGTTTACATGGTTAGATTTACGAGTCAAGTATTTTGTGAACAAGAGTGAAGTAAAATCAAAGTAAGAGTGATGTGTTTTGTGAACAAGAGTGAAGTAAATTCAGAGTAAGAGTGATGTGTTTTGTGAACAAGAGTGAAGTAAAATCAAAGTAAGAGTGATGTGTTTTGTGAACAAGAGTGAAGTAAATTCAGAGGAAGAGTGATGTGTTTTGTGAACAAGGGTGAAGTAAAACAAAGTGAATTATTTCAATCCAGATTTAACTTGTCTCATTTTTCAGCTGTATACAGTTGTTCACCGGCCTGATGGGGTCGACCTCATGACCATAATTGATAAATTCTGTGACAATTTACAAACTGAGGTTGAACAAATTCCGTATTTCAAATGGGCCGACGTAGATTTGGTAAATACTGAACACAATTGATTCTTTATTATATTCTCTAGTTGTTTTTATTCTGAAATTATTATTATTATCTATGTAGGTGTTCTTTCCAATTTGTGCTGCGGAACGTTACTATACCATATGCTTCAAATTTAGTAATAACAGTATAGTGCTGATTGACAATTCAAAGAATGCTGACGATGTGGACATAACAGTCAAATATGGTGGCATACCTGAAAATGTGGTAAGTATACACGATATACAGTGCAGTATTTTTGTGATTACAATGAATTATAGTTCTCTTTATAGTGAACTACATCTGATATTCATGATGATATATTGCAGAAATTATATTTTTGTCATTATTTGACAAAAATGGGGTATCACAACCAAAACAAATCAATAAAGGATGTGAGGATAATAAGGCTCAAAATGCCTTGGAGAACAACATCAGATGTAGAAGATTGCGGAGTTTTTTTGATGCGACATTTGGAATGTTATCATGGTGAGCACGAACAAGATTGGAAGTGTGGATTAACTACAAGAAGCAAAGGAATACTCCAAAGACTGAGAGCAAAGTATTGCAGCGCATTATTATTGTCGGAAACAAACCATCAGTCACTGAATATGTTGTAAGTAACATCAAAGCATTATGAAGAATATGGGAAAACCAATAACATAGATGTGGAAAAAATGATTGTAAACTTCAAGCGTTCATGAACTATTGTAGAAAACTTCATCAGTGAATTAACAAGTACTTATTTTACATTAATATCTTGTTTACTATTTAATTCACTGTTGTGTTTTGTAAACCACTAAATGATGTGTTTCGTGAACAAGAGTGAAGTAAAATCAGAATAAGAGTGAAATGTTTCGTGAGGAAGAGTGAAGTAAAATCAGAATAAGAGTGATGTGTTTTGTGAACAAGAGTGAAACAAAATCAGAATAAGGGTGATGTGTTTTGTGAACACGAGTGAAGTAAAATCAGAGTAAGAGTGATGTGTTTTGTGAACAAGAGTGAAGTAAAATGACAGTAAGAGTGATGCGTTTGTGAACAAGACTAAAGTAAAATGACAGTAAGAGTGATGCGTTTGTGAACAAGAGTGAAGTAAAATCAGAGTAAGAGTGAGGTGTTCAATGAACCAGAGTGAAGTAAAATCAAAGTAAGAGTGATGTGTTTTGTGAACAAGAGTGAAGTAAATTCAGAGTAAGAGTGATGTGTTTTGTGAATAAGAGTGAAGTAAAATCAAAGTAAGAGTGATGTGTTTTGTGAACAAGAGTGAAGTAAAATCAGAATAAGAGTGATGCGTTCTGTGAACAAGAGTGATGAACTTACTGGCACTTGAGCATTAGTACTCTAAAAATTCGCATTGAGATAAAATTCACTCAAAAGTGTAATAAAATGAATCATTAGTACTCTAAAAATAATACAATGTGAACTATTTCTATCCAAATCCTCATTGCCTCTGATTTGACTTCTCATTAACCTTTTTGCAGTTCCTAGAATCATGGTGTCCAATCTCATGACAGTTTCCACACTTTCGGCCTGGTTTCATTGCTAACTTTATTGCTGACTCCCTCTTCGATTTCTTCCTACTTCCACTTCCCTTTGTACTAACAACCTCAGGAGGATGAACTTCAATATTGTTCGGGACATGTGAGCCATAGAAGTTCTCAATCATTGCTCTCTTCTGTGTGGAAGACAGAACAACATCTTCGCCAAGAAGCTGCTTCCTACCTTCTTCAATAATTGCAGCGAATGCATTGATTTGATCAATGTTCCCTTCAATGCTTTGTGCTGTTTCAATGAATAATCCATACAAGTTTTTAAATGCAATCTTCTTCTTGACCACAGCAAGGTGTATTTCTTGATCATCACAAAAACCTCCATGTATTGGCTTCACAAACTGTGACTTCATCCATCTTCCTCCACGCAACTTCTCGGGTATCAACTTAACAAAATTATGTTTCAACACACAAAATATATGGCTGCACAATAGACCAAGTCTTTCAAATTTTTTGCATCCACACAAATAGGTGTCATCACCAATGGAGTAAGTCACTGTCTATGAGTTTGAATCATTGTCCTTTATGTCATATACTTCAATATCTGTATTGGTAGACACTCCTAGAGTTGCACAAGACAAAGAGAAACATGCATATACTATCTTTTCTTGAATTTCAGTATAAGCACTACCACTATATATCGTCGATGCATGTTTCTCGATTTCCAATCCTGTTCGCAAAATTGGTACTTTTGTTGAATCATAGTATTTAAGCTTTGCACTATTACTTCTTTGAGTCTCCAGAGCATGATTATAGTTCATATAAAATTGCATAAGGTTAGCCCGAGACTTTGAGTACCTTTTGAAGAAATTATTCTGTGATTCAGATATAGAAGTTGTCTTTATCAACGAACTCATCGGAAAATCACGGAAAAAGGCTGGAACCCAAAATTTTCTGGATGCAAACATTGATGAAAACCAGACATTATTGGTCAGCCCATATCTTTCCATTATAGCATGCCAAGTTTCCTCAAATGCATCAGGTTCTATCAACTCTGACCATACACATGCATTCAGTTCCTTCTTTAATTGTTCACTACCAAGCATGTTCTTTGGCAATTTGTCAGCAACTTTATTCATAACGTGCCACATACACCACCGGTGTCTTGTATTGACAAGGACCTCCTCAACAACAACTTTCATTCCTAAGTCTTGGTCAGTTACAATGAGTTTGGGAGCCACACCCATACACTTTACAAATTGGTTAAATAACCATGAAAAGGAGTTGGCATTTTCCTTGGACAAAAGGCCAGCAGCAAATGTCACAGGGCGACCATGATTATCCTTGCCGGTAAACTTACCCGTAAAAGGAGCAAATATCATACAGTATCTGAAATGAAAAACAATTCACTATAAGCATGCAGAAAACACATCACTCTTTTTCACAAAACACGTCACTCTTGTTCAGACAATACTTCACTCTTTTTCACAAAACACTTCACTCTTGTTATGATTTCAGAAAACACATCAATATAAGCATGCAGAAAAATACATCACTCTTTTTCACAAAACACGTCACTCTTGTTCAGACAATACTTCACTCTTTTTCACAAAACACTTCACTCTTGTTATGATTTCAGAAAACACATCAATATAAGCATGCAGAAAAATACATCACTCTTTTTCACCAAACACATTACTCTTGTTAAGAAAACACTTCACTCTTGTTCACAAAACACTTCACTCTTTTTCAGAAACACATCACTCATGTTATGATTTCAGAACACAATTTAACAAAAGAGTAATTAGTGTGCACATACCTGTTTGTTGAGTATGTCGTATCAAACGAAACAATATCTCCATACAAATGGTAGTTTCTTCTGGCAGTAGGATCACACCAAAACAATCGTGTCATCCTATCCTTTGAGTTGACCTCATACTCATATGTAAATGCACTACACAGCTCCTTCTTCCTTCGCAACTCATTCAATAACATTTGTGCATCAGCTCCTTCCACATATGCTCTAAGGTCACGTCTATAGTTGCGCACTTCTAAAACAGTACACCCTACATAATCTAATCCACCAAGCACTTCTTTAAGTAAGCTAAAACTTAAAGTTGGACCAATATTTGCATTAGCACAATCGAGGATGAATTTCTGATGGACTAAATCCAAATTACGGTTCAAATTAATAAAACGCTTATGGCGTTCCTCAACCATCTCGTGATTATGTTCTTCAATGAAACTTTGTATAACATAACCAACACCCATAATATACTTCCAAGACACTTTAGCATTACAATAGCACTTAATAGAAGAACGCTTTCGTTTCACCTCAGATTGTTCACTGTTTCTTTGCTTTGTACCTTCTCGGCTACACACCACGTAAATCCAAGTAGTGACATCTTTTTCCTTTTTCGATCCCTTTTTACGGGTGTCAAATCCAACATATCGAGCATAATTGTTGTAGAAGTCCAATGCACGATCAAGGGTCATGAAACTTTGTCCAATTTTTGGTTTCAATTCATCTGGGCATTTTTGTACGCAAACCACTGTAAAAAATACAGCACTCTAATAATGAGATTACTGCACTCTTGTTCAGAAAAAGACTTCACTCTTGTTCACAATACACATCACTCTTATTCTAATTTTACTTCACTCTTGTTTACAAAACACATCACACTTGTTCAGAATAAGAGTGATGTGTTTTGTGAACAAGAGTGAAGTGTTTTGTGAACAAGAGTGAAGTAAAATCAGAATAAGAGTGATGTGTTTTGTGAACAAGAGTGAAGTAAAATCAGAATAAGAGTGATGTGTTTTGTGAACAAGAGTGAAGTGTTTTCGGAACAAGAGTGAAGTGTTTTGTGAACAAGAGTGAAGTAAAATCAGAATAAGAGTGATGTGTTTTGTGAACAAGAGTGAAGTAAAATCAGAATAAGAGTGATGTGTTTTGTGAACAAGAGTGAAGTAAAATCAGAATAAGAGTGATGTGTTTTATGAACAAGTGTGAAGTGTTTTCTGAACAAGAGTGAAGTGTTTTGTGAACAAGAGTGAAGTAAAATCAGAATAAGAGTGATGTAAACACATCACTCTTATTCTGAGGGCATCACTCTTGTTCACAAAACACATCACTCATGTTCACAAAACACATCACTCTTGTTCACAAAACACATCACTCTTATTCTGATTTCACTTCACTCTTATTTGCAAAACAACTGTAAATCTAACCATGTAAACATAATCACTTAACATCAGTGAAACAACTATAAATCTAATCACAAAAACTACGGTTTTCATAATCACAATACACGAAAATATTGTATATTAATAAATAGTAGGAATTGTTATAGAATTGAACAAGAGTGAAGTAATTGTTATAGAATTGAACGAATAATGATTACCTTTAGAAGTCTCAGCTTCCTCGCCCGAAGATGATGAATCCGAATCGAAATAATCTTCGTCCGACCTCATAATTGAATCCATTGATTTGAATCACGATGATTGATTTGAATCGCGATGAACGGATTGAATAACGAATTGAATCGCGTCGAATTGAATTCAATCGCGATTTGAATGAAGTAATAAGATTTGGAACGAAATTTGGAAAAAATCGGATCGCAGATTTGGAAGGAAAGAAAAGATCGCAGATTATGGAGTAATTTGATCGCAGATTTGCATGTTTTGATCGCAGATTTAAATTAAGAAAGCAATTTCCAAAATTACCCTCAGCATATTTTCTATAATTAAAATAAATAATATTTGTTCCATTAAGATGTGTGGCTGAAATTTGTTCTCTAGTTGTACACTTAAAATTAGTTATACATTGATTACTACTCTATATATATATACACTAGTACATTCCCAAATTCCTCACTGATCTCGAAAACAGAAAAAAGCAAAACTAAATAAAAGAAATTTAAAAAAAAACATATACATACTCCCTCAACACACTTACACTGCCATTCCACTACATAAAACCAACACATTTTAATAAAGGGGATGGAATGAAAAGAAATTATATACTTCCTTCTCTAAACTGTCGAATATTTCCTCTCACTCTACTGCAACTCTCTCAAAAATTTCAAAATACAGTATCAATTTCATGTGGGTGAACTAACATGAATATGAAAATGCCATGGAGAAAGAAATGTGGGACTTGAGTATTCCTCTAGTTTAAAGGAATAAATTTGTGGAGCAAAATCTGGAAACTCACGGCTGCGCGACTCTTTTTCTATCTCAGAATTTGGAGGAAAGGTAAAAATTTGTGGAACGGTTTGGGTGTATATATTCACATATAAAATTATAGATTTGAAACTGATATGGAGTAGTTGAGATATATATGGGCTACATGTTTGGATATGGGAATTGACAAAATTGAGAATATATCTCTCTTTCCAAGATGGTGGAGATATGGGAGAAACCGTATTGTAATGGGATCATGGGAAATATATTTGATCAAAATTTGACTGCTTGACTAGAATGAATAATTAATATTTTGGACTTCTAAAAAAAATTGGATTAACTCTCAAAATAAAACAAAACGATATTTGGCTAAAATTCGATGATCATCCAAAATAAAACAAACTAAAAGGAGTAGGAAAAGTTGGGGCGTCACAATCTACCCATCTTAAAAAAAATTTCGTCCCGAAATTTGCAAGAATAAAATTTAACGGTTCCTAGTACTCTCCATCTTATCTTCCAAATCTCAAGCGTATTTCTCGCACCCACACTTTCAAATTCTCGTTCGTTTTTGTAACTCGGGAAAGTGATAGATTATTTCAACTTAAAACTACGGTTCGCGCGTACCCAGTCTAGCCTACAACATAAGCACTCTATCTTTGCAACATACTTCATCATCTCACATCTCAACATCTACCACAATTAACGTCATTCATACCACAAGATAAACACACAACATTTTCACATCTCATAGAAAAACACTTTCGCACTTCACATTTACATTCATAAAATTTTGACACAAAAGCTTTCTTCAAACTCTCGCCCTTTTCCTCAAAAATTTCCAATCTTACTTTCAACTTTAAAGTAAAAGTTTTGACTCAAAACGTACTTTAACATCAACTTTCATTCCTCGTGTAAAATACTCCATAGAATAACACATCATACTTTGTATCTCATAACATAAATATCATCACACTTCCATAGCTCAAATTTTCCAAACGAAAAAGTTTAAACTATTTTTCTCGAAACTCAAAAATTTTCGAACAATTCATAAACACAGTATTTCCCATTGATCAAATCTTTTCATAAAAGACAAGCCATCCCATTGCAAGACATACATCTTTTTATCACCATAGATTTTCATCTTCTCGCAAAACACACATATATATATTTTTTACAACCATCGCTCCTCTATCCCATTGTAAAACATACTTTGTTTTCATAACCATAGCTCTTTTATCCCATTGTAAATCATACTTTGTTTTCATAACCATAGCTTCTCATCTCCTTTCCTGAAAACTTTCTCATAAAAATTTTTCATAAAAATAAATTACCTCTTTCTTGATTGAGCGTGGCGAAGCGGGATGTTGAACCTTCAATACACAATTATTATTTTATCTTCTTTTATTTTATTTTATTTATTATTTTAGTCTAGCGAAACAAGTCTAGACTAAGACAGAAAAAGACTCTCAGGTCTAGAGCGGATACCACTTTGTCACGCCCGCATTTTCTAAGAATATAAAACACAGTTGATCGCGACTAGGGGAGGGTTAAAGAAGCGTGGAAGAAAGGGGAAAACTACACAACTCAACCATAGCTCGAAACAAATGGAAATAGCTCGAATAAAATCAGAGTATCTCAACAATCAACAACTCAAAAATGAATATTATCTCAGCGATACAAGAACTCAAAAGAAGGACAACTACTCAGCGGAAGCATATGAGAGAAGGAATATGCCACGTGTGAAGACATGGCACATTCTAAACACTTAAATTTCTTCAACGGTCTTGCTCAACACCCACCGCACCCGTCACGCTCAACCTGCACATTTTTAAAAAGAAATGCAGGGCTGAGTACTTGATGCACTCAGTGGACTCATGCCGAAAGCATTTTATAAAAAGTATTTATCATGCCACCATTGAGTGACCTCGGGGTTTTAACTTTAGAAATTCCCGAGACACTAAAATAATTTCCATCGTAAAATTCGACTGATCAGTCATTTTCCCATTGCTATCAACCATATCTGATCCATTGATGACAAGGAATGTGGCCATATTCCAAGTCACTACACCGGCCGACCCAAAAGACGGCTCACGATCCCCATTGGTGTACACTAGCCTGAGTAGGGACTCACTCCCTAGTCAGACCCGAATTCGATTATCCATAGATGGCGAAAGCCACATCAGATAGGTTCCATAGAATAAGACAAAACACGGCATGACAAATATTCATATCATTTTCACATAAAAATATACTCCAATCTCCAAGAATGGTGGATGGAATGATGGATGGAGGAATTAGGGTTGGAGAGTGGAGGTGGAGCCTTAGGGGCTCCCTAATTTTGGAGGCTATGAATGGGTACATAATATGAATTAGGTTATGAGGTATTTATAGGCTGGAAAAAGGGTTTGGAGAAAGTAAATTTCGTTCTCCATAGGCTAAGGAAAAGATTTGGCTTCACAAGGTAATATTTTCTTTCATTTCTTGAATTTCCGTCTAAATTCAACACTTGACAGTAATGCGCGATGTTCATAGAATGACCATAACTTTCTCCATAGAACTCTGATTAAGATGTTCAAGGTACCATCGTGATGCTCTTACGAAGACGAAGAGAATGGTACTCTCTCCGTCCCAACTAAATTGATACAAAACTTTTGGGTACGGAGATTAATAAATTGTGTTGAAAAGTAGGAGAGATGAATAAAGTAGGAAAGATAAAAAAAAGTAAAGTAGGTGATGGAATAAAGTAAAGGTGATTGGATGTTTTGTTTTTTGTAAAAAAAGAAAATGACTCAACTTAGTTGGGATATCCCAAAAAGGAATACGACTCAACTTAGTTAGGGCGGAGAGAGTATGCAAAATTTCCTGATCGGACTTTAGAATCTCCAGCAAAATGAGTTTAAACAGAGGCTTCTGTACGTGACCGGGGCCCAGCGGGCCACTGGAAAGCTTCCGAGCTCTCTGGGCAGGTTCCAGCAACCGATGGCATGAGTCCAGCGGGCCGCTGGGTTGCGCTTCTTCTCCAGCTTCCAGATTTTGACCTTTTTATGCCATTTTTAGCTCTATTTTGCACATTTCTCACAAAATACGTCAAAATACTAAAATTAATAAAATATGCAAATAATGGACATGTAATGCAATTTTGACACTCAAAATGGACCAAATAATGGCATTAAAACATTGCAAAATCCGAGCGTATCACTTTTATATACTCTTTTTGTCCCATTTAAGATGTGCACCTTTCCTTTTTAGTTTGTCCTAGTCAAGATGCCCACTTTCTATATTTGGGAATAAATCTCTCTCCCATCTCTTCTTATTAAAATATTCAACTACATTTTTCTCTCTACTTACTCCACCTAACAACTCCACCTATGTCTCGTGCCACTCAAGAATGTTGACATCTTGAATGAGACGAAGTGAGTATTAGTTTTATAATGAAATGTGAGTAGGATAAAGATTGTTGAATGTGGGATCCATTACCAAAATAGTAAAAAAAATAAACAAAACATTTATTGATTGACGGACGAAAATGGTAAAATGGGACGTTTATTGGTGAACGGGAGAGTACAAAACTATGAATGCAATAAAAAATTTGAACCAACAATACAACAATATTAAACACATTTTGCGTCTCTATTTTTAATTTTAAATAAAAAAAAAACTAAAACCATCTCTAACCCGGACCGAGAACAAATAATGTAGAAGCATTGGAGGAAGAGGGAGGAAAGGTAGGTGGTGGGCGCATTATATAAAGAGTAATACTTCCCATATTCCACTCAAGATGTCCACTTTTATTTTTCGTTTGTCCCATTCAAGGTGTTTACTTTCCACATTTGGAAATTAATTCATCTCTCTTATCACCTCATTAAAATATTCAATAACATTTATCATCCTATTTTATCATATTCAACTACTCCACTCAAAATCTCGTGCAATTTAAGAATGTGAACATCTTGTATCCGACAGAAGGAGTGAACAATATAAAAACTATAAATACTACTCCCTCTGTCCTCCATTAATTAACATCGTTTAACTTGGTACGGAGAAATGCAATAGAAAATAGGTGGAAAAAATTAGTGAAATATAACTTTTACTTTTATATGTTAATTTTATAATAAAATGTGAAATCCATTATCAAAAGTAAAAAGGAAGGATATCAATTAACTGAGGATGAAAAAAAAATTGGTACCACCATTAGTAGAGGACGAGGGAGTAACACTGACCAGTGGGAGGAACGATGTTTCCTCCATTCCTTCAAAGGAAAACATGGGCATTTATGAGAGCGTTTCACACAAGGGAGGCTTAAGTCCCCTACATTTATTATCAATCCCATTCAAAAAAAGATTTTGGTAGTACACAACATAAACTTTAATAAAGAATTGCTAAAATAAATGAGAGATAAAGAAAACAAGTGTTGAAGCATTGTATCTGAAATATTACAACCGTTATTAGTGTAATAAACTTTTCGAAAATAGATAGATTAATATTGGTAAATGGACCAAAATAGAAAACTCTTGATACATTTTTGAATGACTAGAATGTAATATTAATAAAGATTTATAATTTTAAATAAATTATTGTGCAAAATCCCATAACATCAAAAAAATTATAAGAAAATTCTCCGTACCTTTGAAATATAAAATATAACGTCGCTAAAAAAAATTGCACCCTCCTCCCTGACACTGACATAAAAAAATTGCATATTGTAATATTATATTCCCTCCATCCAAAAAATTAGTTTCATTTGTGGACGTAATGTGTTTAAATGAGAAATTAATAAAGTAAGAAAGGTGAAAAAATAGGTAAAGTAAGAGGGAGAAGAGAAATAGTTAATAAAGTATGGAAGGGAGGATAAAAAGTAGATAAAGTATGAGAGAAACTTTATGTTTTTATAAACAAGAATATTTTTTATGGATATTGCAAAATTAAAAAGTTAAACTATTTTTCGTAGACCAAGTGACTATTAAATCTAATACTTTCTCTATGCCATAAGAACACGCACTCTTTCATTTTTAGTCCGTCCCACAATTTTTTAATTTGGTAAATTCTTTTTTCCTCTAATAAGGTGAAACCTATTTTCTACTAACAATATTCAAATTATTTTTTCTCTCTACCTTTCTCTTACTTTATCAATTTTGCACTAAAATCCGTACTAAACCCAAAATGTATATTCTTTTGTGATGGACGGAATAGTTGAATAGATTGCAAACAACGCTTCTAATAAAATAAATGCATTTTATATATTAATTGTCACATGAAATTATGTAATAGTAATAATTTGTTTTGTATAAAATTATATATTAAAAATAATGAATGGTCTAATGTGCAATATTAAAATATATAGATAATATTATTTTTAAATTTTATTAGTTTAGGGTAAAAGAACTTTTATGATGTGGCATATACTAGAAAATGAATTCGGAGTTTGAGTTTGATTTTGTTGATTGAAGAATGCCTAAAATTGCATATACTATATGTTTCTGTTGTTCAAAAGCAAACACGATTTTCCTTTTAAGCTTTCAACGCAAAACACATTTTCAATCTTCGAAATATTACATTTAAATATTAGAGCATCCACAATGGCGCCCGTCCCGGCGGACGTCCGGCCGGCGTGCCGGAGTTCCACGCGGGACGTCCGCCATTGCGCAACGGTGATGCGGATACGGACGTCCGTTGCGGACACCAGAGTTCCACGGCGTTCCCGGGACGTCCGTCGCGACGTCCTTGCGGACGTCCGCCATTGCGTTGACCCCACGGACGTCCGCGCAGACATCCCGATTATTTTATATTTTTTTTCGAAAATTCTATAAATACAGCTCGTTGAACTTCTATTCATTCGCTTAGATTCCGAGGCCTTCGTTTAGGTTTCAGAACATGTGGGTTCGGCATCACACTTTCAGGGATGAGATTACCAGAGTGTGGACGGCGGAGACAGGCTTCTTCGGCATGCTTAATCTTCAGTTCAAACTCAGCAGAGTTAAGGGTTTTCTCAAGGGATGGAACAGGGAGGTCTTTGGGAACATCTTTGAAAAGCTGAGGGAGGCAGAGGAGGCGGTTGCCGCTGCGCAGGAGGCTTACGACGGGGACCCGACAGGAGCCCACAGGAGTGAGCTTAGCCGTTGCACGGCTCTCTACGTACTCCGCACTAGGATGGAGGAGGATTTCTGGAAGCAGAAGGCTGCCATTCGGTAGGCGGCAGAAGGCGAAAGGAATTCCAAATTCTTCCATGGGTGGGTGCGACAGAAGCGGGTGAAGTCCCGGATTCACGCCATTCTGGCAGGAGGACAGACTCTCACGTCAGAGGAGGACATCAGACACTCGGCGGTTGACTACTTCCAATGGCTTCTCACGTCAGACGTTGAGCACTTGGAGCAGCCGGACCTTGATCTCTTGCGCGGTCTCCCAGAGTCCGTGGACCGCGAGGGCCTCTGTGCAGTCCCCGACTCTGATGAGGTGAGACAGGCGGTCTTTGGCATCAATGGGGACAGCGCCTCGGGACCGGATGGCTTCTCATCTCTTTTCTTCCAGCACTGTTGGGACATCGTTGGAGCAGAGGTGGTGGCAGCAGTGGCGGACTTCTTCTTAGGAGCTCCTATGCCCCGCAGCTTCACAGCCACGACCATCATACTCTTGCCGAAGAAGGCAAGCCCGGCGACTTGGGCAGAGTACAGGCCGATTAGCCTTTGCAACGTGACCAACAAGATCATCACCAAGATCTTGACATCGCGTTTGGCGCCGCTGCTTCCTCAGGTTTTGGCGCCGAACCAGAGCGGTTTTGTAAAGGGTCGCTTGCTTAGTGATAATGTGCTCTTGGCTCAGCAATTGATTCACGATATCGGCAGGTCACTCATTAAGAAGGCAAACTCGCCTAATCTGGCCCTCAAGCTAGATATGGCTAAGGCATATGATCGAGTGCAGTGGCCTTTCCTCCTCCTGGTGCTTGAGAGGATGGGATTCCCGCCGGGGTGGGTGAGTATTGTCGATCGATGCATCTCTTCATGCTGGTTCTCAGTGCTTGTGAACGGGGCTCCGGCAGGTTTCTTCCAGTCTACGAGGGGACTTCGCCAGGGAGACTCATTATCGCCATCGCTGTTCGTGCTTGCTGCAGATTATCGTTCGAGGAGCTTAAATAGGCTTGTGGACACACTTCCCGATATGGAGTATAGATGTGCTAGGCGCACGCCGGCCATATCCCATTTGTCTTATGCCGATGACGTTATCATTTTTGTCAGGGCGCACAGACAGTCCGTGGAGAGGCTGGTTCATTGTCTCGAGCACTATTCTGCCGTGTCGGGTCAGATGGTGAACAGGGGAAAGAGTCATTTCTACCTCTTTGAGAAGTTCGACGCTTGGGCGGCTGAGGTGGCAGAGGCGAGTGGATTCCAGCAGGGATTCCTCCCTTTCACTTACCTTGGTGTCCCTATCTATAAGGGGGGGCTGAAGGCCGGCTATCTTTTAGATATCCGACAGAAGATGGTGGACCGGATTCACAGCTGGTCTCACAGGCATCTTTCTCTTGGAGGGCGCCTCGCTCTGATCAAGAGCACCCTTGTCACCATCCCTCTTCACATCTTCCAGGTCCTGAAGCCGTTTGAGTATTGGATGAGGGCGTTGGAGCAGATCTTGGCCCGGTTCTTTTGTGGCACGGTTGGGGAGCAGAGGAAGATTCACTGGGTTAGCTGGAAGAAGAAGATTTGCTTGCCGTTGGATGAGGGAGGCCTCGGCGTCCGTCGTTTCAGCGAGATCGTCAAAGCTTTCAGCATCAGACTCTGGTGGAGATTTCTCGCGCAGGATTCACTTTGGGCGCAGTTCACTATGCGCAAGTATTGTAACCATGCGGGTTGTGCTTTCATTTCTCCTTACTCTGTGCATGATAGTCCTATATGGCATCGTCTCACGGACATTAGGGGTCAGGTTCATGGTCTCATTAGGTGGTCCCTCGGTGAAGGGCGGATTAGTTTCTGGGATGACGTGTGGGTCGGGGTTCGCCCCCTTAGGACCTATTGTCTGCTCGGGACTGATCTTCCTGCCGCTAAGGTCTCTAGGTTCTGGCTTGATCATACTTGGCGTGTTGATAAACTGCATGATTATTTGGCTTTGTATGGTGTGCCTTTGCATGTGTTGGATCTTATCAGGGCTGTTCCGATTGAGCTGGGCAGGCGGGATGTGATGCGATGGAGCCTCACTGGCGATGGCGAGTTCTCGACGGCTTCAGCTTGGGAGCTCATCCGGCACAGTCCCCTAGACATTTCGGACTTCGCATGGTTTGGAATGCTGGGCTGACCCCGACCATTTCTGTCTTCATCTGGCGCCTCCTCCTCCAGAGGATCCCTGTTGAGTGTTACGTTCAGACCCGTGGTATCTCTCTCGCATCCAAGTGTCTGTGTTGTGTCTCTTCTTTTTCAGTCGAGTCGTTTCAGCATTTGTTTGTGTCGAGTCCTCTGGCGAGATCGGTTTGGGATTACTTCGATGGCTAGTTCCCTTACCTTAGCACACACATTCACACATGCACTGATATTTCACTTAGAATAGGCTTTTGGTGGAGGTCCTGTCACAGGGCCACCGCCTTGCACATCAGCTTCATTATTCCCTGTTTGGTATACTGGTTTATCTGGACGGAGAGGAATAGTTGCAAACACCGCGGCATTTCTTTTCGTTCTTCACATGTTATTTGGCAGGTTGTTCGGCACCTGCGGACGTTGGTGGCGGCGGGTGTGCTAGTCCCCCTTCATTGGCGCGGTTGCACCCCGTCCGTTGACTTCATGCCTTTGGCTCCTCCCCGCCGGCGAGTTCTACGGTCCCTGCAAGTGCTTTGGCATCCACCCGACGATCCTTGGGTAAAGCTGAACACCGACGGAGCCTTTATCACCTCGACGGGACAGGCAGACGGTGGGGGAGTGGTTCGGGGCTCAGACGGTTCTCTCTTGGGGGCCTTTTGTACGCCTCTCGTAGCTGGGTCGGCCTTTGAGGCGGAGCTTTTAGCTCTTCTTCACGGGTTGACACTGGCTATGCAGTTCTCCTTGTAGGTTTGGGTCGAGATGGATGCAGCAGCAGTGGTTGCGGTGTTCAGTTCAGGACGCGGAGGAGCGGCGGATGTGAGACACCACATGGCTCGCATTCGCACTTTGATCTCACAGCTGCAGGTCATGTTCTCTCACATCTATCGAGAGGGCAACCGAGCAGCCGATTTTTTGGCAGGTAGGGGGGTCCAGACCCCTGCCATCACCTTCTTTGATGCAGATTCAGCGCCTCGGTATTTGAAGTCGCTCGTGAGGATGGACCAGTTGGGCTATCCGAACTTCAGATTCAGATATCGAGATGGATGACAACTTCACATGGTTCGTGGTTTTGATTTATGGTTTTTTGTTTTCCTTGGGATTTTGCCAACTTTTGGCCATCATCCTTGTTTTTATTTTGATGTATTGCTTTGTTATGTTTGTTTTCTCGTTAGTTAGATGGTTAGTACCCGGTCTGTGGGGATACCAGAGTAGCTTTGTTAGCTCTTGTGATTTGTATCTCTCGGGCGGACCGAGTCACTTTTGGGTTTGGTTGATGTATGTTCCTTTGATGTTTTTTGATATTGACAGGTTGGGGGTCTGCCTTAACCCCCCGCCATGATGGTGTTTGAGAAAAAAAAAAAAAACTTCTATTCATTCGCATCACTTGTTGAAATGACCTTTCTTTTTTTTATTTAATGAAAATTTTATTCCGTAATCGTGACGAAATTTTAATTTCGTAAATTGTTTAATTCCGTAAATTGTTTAATTTGGTGAATTTGTGAATTTTTATTATTGTGGGAAGTCCGTCGTGATGTCCTTAGGGATATCCGGGATGTCCTCCACTGTGCAGTGAGAAATCCTTATGACCTGGCAGTGCAGTGGGAAGTCCTTATAACGTGGCAAGAAGTGTTTTTGGGATGTCCGCGGGGATGTCAGCCGGGACATCCGCACCATTGTGGATACTCTTAGCTACAAAATTCAAAGTGATCTAATATACATAGTATATTATAAATTTATATTTAAAAATAAGAAAACTCAATCCTGGATATTTATATACAGATTTCAAAACTGCCAATTTTCAGTTGAAATCCCATAGATGGAAATAAAGAATTTATTTAAGAAAAGAGGGCAGATCTTGTATTCACCGAATGAAACAAGAAGTTCGGAAAAGTTAAGATTTTGGAACCTTAAATTCCTATAATAAATATATCATGTTCTGAGAAAGATTGACTGCCAGAGTGAGAGTGAGAGTGCACTAGAGAGAAAAATGGACTGCAGTTTGGAGTATAATGGTAATACAGTACATCTACTTGGTTTTAATCAGCAACAACAAAACCAAACTTTGAATACTCCCAACGGCACGACTATATCTGTGATAGGATTCTTCAAAACACCCTCTAAATAATAGGATGAGGTGAGGACATACATAAATGTCAATATCAAACGAACAAATAGATGAAAGAAACATACAGGAGAAACAACTCATACTAATACCTCACCATATCCTGAAGGCACTCAAAGAAGTGTGAAATATTGATCTTTTCTTTACCAGAATAAATAGCTTCTGCACTTCCACCATGCTCTCCCTGAGCAGCCATTTCCACAACCATGTACAGCTTTTTCAGGGGCATCTGGAATCACACCAAACCAAAAATTAAATGGAAAGCCTCAGTCCGGGTTTTTCTACTAAGACATATATTGCATTTCGTTACAAAGTATGCCAACTTAGACTTACATCATTCAATGCTTCTGCAGCAGACTCAACATTATCACTAGAGAAAACATTAAGCTGTTGTAACACCTGAGAGGGAAGATGCAAGTATGTCAATAAATAAACAAAATAAACATGTAGGAGCTTAAAAAAACTGTCAAATAGAAGCAGGGCTGGTGATTCGAAATATTGTTAACGCCTGTATTCATTGTCTCCCCACCTCTCCAAAGTAAAAATCAGGGAAAATCTCTTGCATACCAAAGAGAGGAAGCATCTGAAAATATACCTTTTTGGCATCTTCTGTCTTCAGCGTTGGAACATTGTAGGTCACTGAGAACGAATCTCGAATACCAACAGATTCGAGAAAATTAACTTCGCTTGTTGTCCCAATGACAAGAACTTTTTTCCCCTGCGTAGTATAAGATAAATCTCTGAATTAGTCTATCTAAAAAAGTAATACTCCATCCGTCCAAAAAAATAGCCCCATTTTGTCATTTTGGGGTGTCCGCGAAAAATAGTCCCATTTCATAAATGGAAGCTTTCTCATACACCTTACCCACTTTTTCTCCTATCTTTCCTACTTAGTCTCTTTCCCTCTCCTACTTTATCTATTTTTTCTCCCCTCTCTCTTACTTTACCAATTTCTCATTAAAACCCACGCCGTCCACAAATGAGACTATTTTTCGTGGAGGGTGTATGGAAGTTACTCCTTCCTTCCGCTATTAAATGTCTCATTTTTACTTTTTCGTCCGTCCGCCATTAAATGTCCCATTTCACTTTTACTATATTTGGTAAGTGGACTCTACATCCCACTCATTTCACTCACATTTTATTATAAAACCAATACATAAAAGTAGACCCCAATTCCACTAACTTTTTCTACCCACTATACTTTATAAAGTCAAACAATTTCTTAAAACTCGTGCTGATCAGATATGGGATATTTAATCATGGACGGAGGGAGTACATTTTTCTTTTCTAAAGTCAAACTCATGGTGGCATTTTGATCTATTATTGATATACATGCATTCACTGCATTACTATCATCTGGTTTATTTCTGAATGTGAATCTAATAGATCTAGAACCACTTTTGTAATTTAATCCTTAATCAGTAATTATAAAAAATAGATAGGAATAACACAACAATACATCATTTGCTATTTTCTTATTGTGATATTAAAGTTCATGGTGACAACCATGCTTTCAAGAGCTTCAAGTATCAATATAAAACCATAAAATGTAAATCAACAAGAGAAACCAAACTCTAGTTCAGTCATGCCACCAGAAATCAGTGTCTGGTTCAATAAAATATGGTGCAAATTTCAGGAAATAACAATACTGGCAACAATAATGATTTATTATAGAGTTATTAGAATTTTCAAAAGAGAGATTACTTAGACTTCCTCTGATATCACATTAGATCATAAATGCAGAACGCCATGGGAATGAAACATCATACTCCCCTCCATCCCATTAGAATAGGCCTCAAGCTCCAAGCATGGATGTTAAGAAATGAGTAGTTTATAATAAAATAGGAGAGAGAAGATAATTTTAATTGTGTATTTGTCCAAAAGTAGGAGAGAGAATTAATAAATCAGGTGAGAGAGAAATTAAGTGTTTATAATTAATGAGTTATATTTGGGATTTTTGTTATGTATTGAATTCCATTTTAGGTCGTGGCCTATTGAAAGGGAGTATAATACAGTATCATCTAAATATACATTGATACAAGGCATCATAAGAGCCATAGCCTATATTCTCCATTAACAAAGTAGTTGGACACTGACTTAAGGAAATTAAGAAAATATGAGCAATATGGCAAGCGGCAATTGTTCTGCAATGTCATAAACAACAGTTGGACAAAAAAAATGTACCTTTGGAGGAAGCCGCTTCAGAAGCACCAACAATGTTTGAGAGATTAAATTTGAAAAGCGAGGGCCAATTGCAACATACTCCAGTAACCTACAAAAATCGATAAACGTAAATGGATGAATGAGTGCTAACTGCCGAGTGATCCAATATCATTCATCTATTTTCTAACTTTACCTTTCGATGTCATCAAGGATAATTATGCTTAATGGCGATCTATAAGCATCTTCAAATACCTACAAGGAAAAGCATACGTAAAATACTCGTCAACCAAATGCATGAGTAATACCATTAAAGCACTAGGGCTGCACATGCTCATGAGGTATACAAAATGACATACTGGTGAGTGAGCTCAAGGGAGCTATTTTCTTTGCATATATAGCTAGCATATTATATTGAATTATTGAAAGGCAGTGTCTAGAGAAGGGCACTGAAAGAAACCTTAACAATTTGAGCACATTTTGTAGGCTCGCTGAGTCCAATCATTGTTTCAGCAGATATCTATCAACAGGCCAGGTAAAGGAGGCGAATTAAGAAGATTAATAATTTACTATTTGATAACTAGATAATATAACACAAAGTAAAAGTACTTACAATCTTCACATAAGGGAAATTGCTTTCAATGCCCACTGTTGCTGCCATTGCAGTCTTACCGCTGCACAAAAGAAAAGAGAATTTACAAAGTACTCACAATTCACAAATCAAGGGAACCAGAAATTTACCTTCCACTTGGGCCCTCAAGAAGGCAAGTAACAAGGGGACTTCCTTCACTAACTTTAACTTGTTCAGCTAAAAGCATGGTTCTTCGGTATATGTGTTCATGTCTTGTCCCACATTCCACAATGCCATTTAGTCTGTGAGAAACCATGATCAGCAGTCAGATGGAGAAATGTCACACATTCCACAATGAGATTCCATGTTACAAGAAATTTGAACTCCTTGGAATTCTATCACAGTAAATTAAACCATGAAACAACTTCTTTTTCTAGGTATCTGGCTATACCTGCAACGTTCAAGGTCATCTGTTGAAGCTCCAAATGCTGGAACCACTTCTTGAACAGCATTCAGAAAATCTTCCATGGTTACTTTTATATTTTCTTCATCGACAGGTTTCGTAAGATCCTCCATATTTAGTTGCCTATTCAAAGCATATGAGACTGCACTTTTTACTACACCTTCTAGCTCTGCTCCACTGTAATTCTTTGTCCGAGCGGCTGCATCAACAAAGAACATTTTTATGTTCTTAACAACTCCAACAATAATTTAGACAGCCATATACAATCATGGACATGGATCGATTGAGATCCCATGCTTTACTGCATTAGCTTTGGATTAAATCTGTTAGTTTAACATTCATCTCACACTTAAAGTATGAACAGTCAAACCTTATTTTATCATTATACACTAGTGAATCCACACAATGACCATTGATAGTGATACATGACAAACCATAAATGGACTAGTTGTGAACAAAAATCATGTAAATGAATAGAGAACAGTTACAGAAACAATACTGTAAAGTGACTAAGGTATTGATGTGTAAATTGAAGAAGAGAAACAAACTTGACAACTCTACAAAATTTTCCATTAAATCTATCTACAACTGAATAAAGTGCACATGGTCATTTGCAATACATGGGAATGCAAAAAGAAGTCAAGACTAACTTCTTAACTAATACCCCCTCTGTCCCATGTTACTCACACTAGTCTATTTCGGCTCTTCCCAAACTACTTACACTATTTCTATTTTAGGTAAGAATTAGGGTATTTAATCAATATATTAATGTTAATTAAGTGTTCCCTTATTAAGTGATCTCTCATTACGCTTAAAATACTAATTTAATTACACTAAAAAAATCAATCCCAAATTTATGACCTAAAATGAAAAGTGTGAGTAACATGGGACGGAGGGAGTATTAAGATGAATGAACATATGGCTAATCCCTAAGTCCTACGGCCGTAGTTCTCAAACAATGAGCATAATAAGTATAAGCGCTATCTCATTCAACATAAAGTAAGACAAGCAACCTTCGGTACAGAATTTCAAAATGCTCCCTTTTTATTAATCATTTTAATGAAAAAAACATAAGATTTCATGGGGAAAAAGAGCTTGGTTATCCTTTAGTTATCAAAAGTGCATGCATATTATCATAAAATATACTCCAGTATTCAACTTATCATAGAAAATGAATATAAGCAACGTGCCATAATTAAATGTCCATGCGTACACTCGTAATGGTATTTCGACTCATTATTTTAAAGAGTCCTTTTCAGATCTTAAAGATCTTTTTTTCCAATCTACTTGACTATCAGAAATAGTAATTTTACTTTCATATCTTACCGAATATCAGGCTGAAGGAATCATGAAATAGGAAAAAAGTCAGTAAAAAGTGTTGCAAGCCAATCACATACCAAGCTCTTCCAAGTTCACATCCGGAGCAATAAAAGAACTTTCTTTCATTTTGCTTGTATGAATTTGAAGAATCTGTAACCGGCCGTTTTCATCCGGAAGGCTTATTTCCACTTGAACTTCCAAACGCCCTGGCCTGAAAATAATGAGCCAAACTAGGACAATGCTGTTTATTTGCACTGGATCACTCCTTTTTGTCATAGAGGATTAAGACTATCACCGTCCCACACAAATGAATAAGAGAATCCACATTTATTTACCTCATAAGAGCTTCATCAAGCAAATCCTTCCTGTTTGTCATTCCAATGAGCAAGACATTATTCAGAGATTCGACACCATCTATCTAAAACAGTAAGTGAGAGTTAGTCAAACAAAGATATTAGCAGCAACTAATACTGAAATGACTTATCAACTTGAACTAAAACCATAAGTACCTTTGTTAGGAGTTGGTTCACAATGCTGTCGTGCACACCAGTCCCATCTCTAGTTGAACCTCTAGACTGACAAATTCAAACCAAAAGAGTTGAAATGAGAGAAAGCACCGACAATGAAACATCTAGTTAGCAGCTAAAAATTTTATTATGTCACATATTGGAAGTGAGGAATGTTAAGCACCACTAAAAAACCAATTGATGTGACACATGTGTTCAAATCAAGAGTGGATGTTCCGAATCATATTCAAAATTTGGGCGTCGGTCAGTTTACAGAAGTCAGACCACTCATATGGCCACCTAGATAATCAGTATACAAATAGGGAAGACACAATAAGTACAAATATGACTTCTTTTCATCCTCTACCTTACAAATCGCATCAATCTCATCAAAGATGATTATATGCAACTCACTTTGATCACCTGAAAAATGAAGAGATAAATGAGCCAATAACAAAGAATTTATAGACTGTTGCCGTAAAAGAGTCACTAACCTTTGGTTCTTTGATCTTGCTCTGCATCAGCAAATAGATCTCTGACATTCTTCTCAGTTTCACCAACGAATTTGCTCAACACTTCAGGTCCATTCACAATCTAAAATTCCAGATTTAACCAGTTTCAAAAGGTGAGCAAAACATTACATAAGGGGGCACGGTACATATTAGGATTTACAGTTATACCAACTACCAAGGTAGCCCCATGCCCTCATAGACAATGCAAGGTATCCTTCTAGAACAGAATCAAAGACAAATACAGATGGGGAGCAATTAATAAACATAGACTAGAAAACATTAAGATGGTTATCAAAAAATGGAATTCACACTTAAGCGTAATCATTGATTCAAGAAGAATAATGGAAAGATGCTTGAAGCATAGGTTTCTAAGTTTTATGAAACAGACATTTGGCTTTTTGTTATCTTTTTGTAATTGCAAGATTTAAAAGACCACACCACAGTGGACTTGACTTAAACTTGAGACCTTTGACCTCACATATATTTCTACTTCTCCTTATAGTAACTCATGCCAGTACCTTAGGTTATCTGGTCCAAAAGAAAGTATGGGTGATGCAAACAGAAAATTACAAAATGCATTCTGGTTCCTGTGTCTTACTAATTGCAATAAAGTCTGACAGAATAAATTAGATATTTGCATAGAACAAAAGGAGTCCCATCCTACAAGAACAATCAACAAGAACCAAAACCAGCAGAGCATGTGAACATAAAACATAGCCTGTGCTTAATTGCTTATACCTTGGGTTCCTTTCCATTCAACATTTTTCCAATCTGCCGAGCCATTAAAGTCTTCCCAGTACCAGGAGGTCCATAAAGCAGCATTCCTTTGACATGCTTGATGCCAAGTCTAAGAAGGGCATCAAAATTACAAGCCGCAAAATAAAGTTGACAAAAACCACAAGTTGAGCCTTTTCTCTCAATCATGAATACACTTGTAATAAAATATATGTACAACTTCACAAGAATCAAGAATATGAGCATTACTTTGAAGTCACATGCGCAGGGAAAACCCTTGTGCCTGAAGATGTTGCTGTTAGCAGTTTCACTCTGGTTGACAATCTGCATTACCTCAGCAATTCATCATTAGCTGTATTGAAATTTAAATAGGTGATATCAGACAAAGGCAATAGCAAAGTCCAAAAGGTCAAAAGGAAACCTTTATTCCACTTGAACTTGATGCTTCATATAAAATGTATGTGTCAGGTGATATCAACCCCCTCTCCATATCATGAGATTTCTCGTGGCCATCAATAGTGGCTTGGTTGACAGTGAAGATATATCCATTACCATGATACTCAAATGTTACCCTTTGGCCCGCTGTCATAACCTACATAGAGAAAAACTATTTTCACAGTATTGTAGATGGTGTAAACAACCATATAAGGATGGATCTTTTAAAATATATAATTTCTGAATGTCCATTTCTCTCTTCATTTATAAAATTATTGATTTCAAATTTGTATGCTTACATGATTGTGTAACTGATATTAATAGAGAAGTCAGTTGAGACTTGAGAGGATTGTATTTTGACAACAATGAAATATAAGTTCCAGGGAAATACTGTAGCCAAAATAGCTACTTTCTGTAAAATAATAACTTTAGCAGTTCTAGCATATTTTGTGTTTAATTTTAGTGTCTTTATCTTTTCTGGGATTTTAAAGAGGAGGTAGGGGGTAGGGATAGCATGTGTAGACATTTCTTCTACTATATTTACATTTTTCTAAATGGAGGTAAACAAATCCTTGACTTGCAGATTACTGAAGCCAATTGATGAATAGAAATCCTGAGACATTGAAAGCTAGCTAGAAAATCATAGTTCTCAATTCTTTTATCACACCGATTTAATAACTTATTTCTAATATGAAAGAGTTGTACCCTGCATCACATTTTACATTACTAAGGGATGTAACTCTAAAGACTTGAAGATCCAAGGGACGAAAACAAATGTTGATTAATCAAAGGTGACATAACACTGACTGAAATTGAGGTACTGTTTCCAGTGAGGAAACATCAAAAGAAATATAATTTGAAATGAGAAACAGGAAGAGTGCAAACTGCAAGTTCAGCAACAACTAACAAGTACAGAAATTTAGAGACACCACTTTCTCACACAGCAAGCTCCAAAAGTATAGATGCACTAGCAGATATATACTCATTAAGAACATATTGCAGCTACTACACATGTATATTATATATGGGGCAAGAAATATAGCTCTTACCTGGTTCATGAATCTCTTGCGGATCTGCTTGGATAAAAGAACAGCATCCACCTACGTGTAAAATGGTAAAACAATGTCATTGATCAGATGCACCAAAGCAATGTGAAATTGATAGAGAATATAAACATATCACTGTATGGAAGTACTAGTGTACAACCACATTATAATCAAATAAATATGATGAAAAAATCTCATAGATTGAGTGACGTGGAGAAGTAGGCAAAACCTAGAGAATAAAATGATAAATAAAGGGCAGCTTGTAAAAGGTAATATACATGTTCATCTCTTGCGCCCTTCTTCACAAACTCTAACTCAAGTCTCAGCATTGTAATGCTGAAATCTTCAGGAGGAATGAATCTAAAATGTCCAGATTTAACTATCAGAATAAAAGTTGATTAAATAATAATTACAGTGACTAAAGAACCAATATCCATTACCGGCTAACCGACACTGTATCCCCAGTGGAGACTTTTGCATGGCGACGTTGAATGGCATTTAAACCAATATGTCCAGAAGGAATGCCATCATGTCCAGTATATTGAAGTTAAGGCTACACAATTATATTATGAGAATATCCACAATCTCATATTAATTCACAAATTAGTTCCCATGCCATGCACACAAACTACCAATGGAAGTATTAGAAATGGGTCACTCACCACTTAAAAGGCCTTATAAGGGGGAGGGTTATCCATACTTATATAGATGAGCTAGGATCATCACCAAGTTGATGTGGGACAAGATTTAAGTGTTTTAATAGGAAGTAGATAATCTGAAGCAAAACTATAAGAATAGCAGCTACAGCATCAATATCAATGAAAGAGTTAAACATACATATGAATCATATACCACTAGAGCTTCCAAATAATAATGACACTCAACCATTGGGAATTAAAATACCCAAATGGTGGAATTACACCAGTTAATATCATACCAAAAATTTCTAGTGTGCAACCAGCTAAGTAATATCTTAATGGCTGTATAAAGATAACACTATTCAAGAAATTAAAAAAAAAAAAAAAAAGAGGATACGCACTATCAGCACAGACCAGTTACTCATGTGAACCTCCAAACGACAAATGCAACTCAATGTTGAAGCAACAAAACAACAAATCAATAAACAAGTGTTCAGAATCTGATTAGGAAGAAGAGGTTCTCAGACTAAAACAATTAGCAAATACTCCATATAACCAATTACCACTTTGTCCAAATCACAAGCCACAAATTTTTATAACTTAGCCAAAATATGAAACATCGAAACACAAATTTGTAAAAAAAAATAGTTTAATGACAACACCTACAGCACAATTGGACGGTATACAACTCTGCATAACCACGGAGCAACACCAAATTCTATAACGTGTTCAAATAAAGACGGAAAATGAAAACAACCATCCACCGTCAACTCAACAGTTCGAAGTTCAAAGAAATGCTAGCTCAATATAAAAGGATATGCAACAGAAAGCACAAGCACGTCGCCGATCAAAGCGTAGGCATTCCCCGATCCAGGTACAATGAAATTCCGGAGATCAGCGGGGGAGCAGTAGGCGAAATTGGTGTAAGCGAGATCTTTCGCCGGGGTATTCGTCACAATCATCGTCGGCGAGCGCCCAGCCATCGTTCCGATTGGCTAATCGAAAATGAGATCCGACTTCTATAAATATTTTGAAATTAACGATTTAACTGTAAAACTGTAACGCCCCACTTTTTTAACCCTAATTTGTGAACCCTAAATTACTTGTTTTTAATGATATTATTTTTGCGAAGTCCGTGAATTAATTATTGGTGGATTAATTGTTGTTGGACTAGAGAATTGTGAAATAAATGACTGCGCGAATTTAATTAATTCCCTTCCGTGAGGAATATATTTATTGAACTCAATTTGCGTACTGGATAGAATAATTGGACAAATAATATAAAGGTCCAGTCCGTGATAAATAAATTATGGACTGCACAATTTAAAATAAAATACAATGGACCGGGAATTAAACTAATTTAATTAAAGATTCTCCTTGATATTAATTCCATTACTAAATAAAGATCCTGCAGATATCTTCCTCCTCCGTAATCTACAGATAAATACCAAATAAATGCAAATTAATTCAAAAATAAATAATAAAAAAAAAAGAAAAATTCGAATTTAATCCCTCAACCCATGTTGAAACCGTTCCCTACTATCCCACAAATCTCTCCCATATTCTCAACCCCCCATTTCCCCTATATTAAATCTCTAAGCAGTTATATCTCCCCTCACCAATCGTTCTCTGCAATCTCTGCAACCAATTTTTCTTCAACTTCTATCCAAGGTAAGCTACGTCTATCGTTTGTATCTAAATTTTCTCCTACTTCAAAATCTAACATCAAATTGTTGCTATCGGCAGTAACCAAAATTCTCCAGCTGCAAGAACCTGCCTTTCAGCCTTGTGAACTTCACAACCCAAATTCAATTCAAAGAGGTAATCTCCTACCCAAATTCTGAACGTAAATTATTGCATTCTGCACCTTTTATCACATGCTCAGCATCAATCTCCCAAACAAAGAACTAATCAATAGCAACCAAGCAATCAAAACCAATACGAACGTTACGATTTGGAACGCCCCCTGCTGCGAATCGAAAACTAAAAACGAAAGGAAACACTTTTTGAATGAGAACTTATCTTTCGGAGTTAATCGGGGCTGCACGGTTTTCGTTCGGGTCGTTTTGGGGCTGTTCGGAGTTGTTTGGGGTTGCGCGGTATCTGTTTCGGGGTAAATCGGGCAAAGGAGTGGTAAAGACTGACCGACGGCTCTGGCGGAGTTGGAGGTGCGACGACTGAACGTCGGGAGCGACGACCGCAGTGGCTGGCGAAGGCTGGACGGCGAGGCAGCAGGACCCTCGTGACAGCAGCGGCGGACTCCGGCGACGAGCAGCGCGACTGACGGACAGCGGCGAATCGCGAACGGCGACTCGGAGCGAGGAGACGGCGAGGTTGCCGTCGTGAATAAGACGGTGGTGGCTGGCGGAATCTGAGAAAGCCGATGGAAATCGGAGGAAAAACTTCTTCAATTTCGGTCAAGTAGAGAGGAAGGGAGAAAGGAGTGTGAGGCGTGAAGGAGATGGAGTTCTATGGTGGGTTTTTTTTTAATGGAACTTGGGCCTTGGGTTTAAAATAATTTGGGCCTTTGACATTTATTTAAAGTATGGAGCTCTTGTTTTAAATGAAATTGGGCCTCATTAATTAGAATTGGATGAATTATTAAAGATGGGCTCCATTTAATGGTTGGGCTTTATTTTGTAATTGAAGATATAAGGTGGAGAAAATAATTAAGTCTTGGGCTCTTAATTAAATCTTTGGGCCAATAACTAATTCATCTTTGAGTAATAATTAAATTAATTTTAGGGAATTATTTAGTTAATTCTCGGAATCATTCGATGTACGAATATTTTTCCCTAAGGTTCGAAATAAATATAGTTCGAGGGAAAGTGGTTGCGTTAATTTAATTACACACTTTTATAATTTTGGGGATTTTATTTCGATATCATTAAGAAAATACGAGGAGACAACGGAGGAAATTGGGGGCGTAAGCGGCCGCCGAATAATCAAAAACCGAGATAAATTGAGATAAAAGACTTTGCCTAGGATGCATGCATTTTTAGTTACTTGTTTGAAATAATGTGTTGATTTATCTATTATATAAATTGTTAAAGGTGAATCATCGCAAGGGAATCGTGATCGCAAGGGAATCGTGATCGCAAGGGAAAGAAAGTAATTTCAATTTAAGCACTCGAGGTGGGCTTTCTTTTAAATAAGGACAACGTCCTAAATATTTTATTGATGGAAATGAAACTGTATTTATCATGCCGTGGTTTGTGTTTTAACGTGCCTATCTGATATGGCTATGCGCCATTGTTATATAAATCGAATTCGGGTCCTCGTAGGGCCGCAAACCCTACTTGGACTAGTGTACACCTATGGTAGATCGTGTGCTAGCGTACGGGCTGGCCGGTCTAGTGGCTTGGTTTGTGGCCACATTCCAAGTCATGTATTGGCAGGTATGGCTAACGTCTATGGGAAAATGACTGATCAGTCGACTTTTACTATGGGAAAATGATTTTAGTGCCTCGGGCCTTTCTAAAGCTAAACCCCGATGGTTACTTAAGTATGGCATGATAAATTGACAAGCTTTATTGAAAATGTTTTCGGCATGAGCCCATTGAGTATTCTTATAGTACTCAGCCCTGCATGTGTTTTCCCTATGTGCAGGTTGAGCGGCGACGAGGATGTGTTGGTGTTGAGCGAGTGAATTAAATATGTTATTGATGTCTTTGAACCTTGAGTGTCGTTGTGTCTTCACACATGACGTCACTCTTTCTCTTAGTCGTTTCCGCTGTGACGTGTCTTAAATTATGATTTATTTGGGCCGACAACTTTAATTGTTGGGGTAATGGATATTCTAAATTCCTTGTTGGATAATATTAAACTCTTGGTTATCTATTTGGATATTAATTGTTGGTCCAACTTGTGTTGAAACCCTAATTCTTTTCGTCTTCTATTTACTTCTTTTAATCACGATCGCCCGTATTTATTAACCCTAAGGGGCGGTCGTGACAGTTTGGTATCAGAGCCTCAGTTTCTTTCCGCTCTGGACTCAAGAGTCTTTTTGAGTTATAGTCTACCCTTGTATCGATAGACTAAAGTGTTTAACGTCGAAGGCTCAACATCACAACTCGTCACGCCCAACCACGAAAGAAGAGGTAAGAATATTTTGGCGACTTTTAAAATGAATTACCGAAAATTTTTAAATTCGGTGGGAAAATGGTTCCTTGCAAAAATGGCAATTCTGGGCCTATTGGAATTTTAAAGTAAATGCTATGGCTTTGGAAAATATTGTGGTCATACGAGACACTAGAAACTATGGGACGTGAGACACTATGGGAGTATGTTATTGAAGGTGTTGAATGTGATGGATATTGAAGTGTGAAAATGAATCGCATGCTTGAGACGGGGACTTGTTATTACATGTTTGAACTGCGAATTTAATTTGAAGAACATATATGTTGAATACTTGAACGGCGAAAATTCTAATGCATATTTTGTTGAAATCATATGATTTTGGAAGTATGAAACGCAAACTATGACGCGTGTGTAGTTGCAATTACGTGATTGTGGTATAAAGATGGACATGAATAGCATGATTTATGAAAATGTGATTCCATGGGCGACGGATTGATTGAGTTACTATTTTAAATATTAATATATGCTGGATGAAATGCTATGGAATGCCAAATGGTTTATATGGATAAACATGTTTGACTGCGCAATGTATAAATGACGTTTTATGTGATAGTTCATGATTGATGAAATACTATAGAATCAATATGAAAGTGAAATGTTGAATTTTGAACCTTGTTGCAAACGTAGAACCCATATGAAGCTTGAATTAAGCAACGATCGAATATGTGTTGAAGTATGAGACTATGAACTATGTCTGGAAAACATAGAGTGCCTAAGAAGTATGCTAGGCTGAACGTGCTTGAACATAGTTGTAAATTGATGACCACAATATCACTTTCCTGAGTGATGGGACAAACGAAAACATATACTTCGAATTAGACGGATTATTGTAATTGTCTATTGTCTTCCCTGGATGATAAGAACAAAACGAAAGGAAGTTTCTAACGAGATCAAGGAAAGAAGAAATGTTAGGTGATGTATCCTTACAACGACGAGAATTTGTGCCTGCAATCAAATAGAGTGAATGCAATCGGGCATAACATGTTAATGCGACGACACGTTACAAATATGACAACACTTATGACACGTTAAGGCCGGGAGGGTTATTACCATGTTTTAATGAGAATGACCGCTAGGGCGTGCCAAAAACAATATGAAGATATGACCTTCAAGGACAATTAATTGATGTAACGACACCAAGGTTCTTGACTTAGAATCTAGAGTTTTCGAGAACGCTTCTATTATCTTCGGGAAATGACGGAGTGCCACCTTTGTAGCTAGAATGGATGAATTTAATTGACGGTACTTACTTGGATTATCAGAAATTTCTTTCTATGAAGCTCCTTGACAATGGTATTCTTTTCGTGCATTTAGAACTTTTGATTGACCTGCAATTTGCAAGTGATGCATCACTGTTTCCTTTTAATGAAGGTAGTGACTCATTCTTGTTCCTCTTGAGTCATTTTCGGAGCCATTTTAAATCAAGGGCAATTTCAATAGTGCTCCTCATGTTGAAACCCATTCTGATCCAAGTAAGACTGTTAAATAGATTTCTAAATTCTTAATACAAGACTCTCAAGAAAGACAATGGCTCGATCTCTGCAAACACATATGAGGAATAAGTTTCAAGAGACACATACAAAATGATACACCAACAACACGAGGAGTCGAATATTTTCGCATCTATGCTTAGTTGTAGCAAGCAGCCAAAGAATCGAACGTTACGTCATACCAGACATTAGGTCTTGAGAAACAAAAGTTTAGAGAAGTCGTGTACATCAAATGATCACGTTTTGCGGCTCAGAATTTATGTAAGTGGTTGATCAAGGGAGATACGGATAACAACTGAGAGTCGGAGTATTAAGGTCGTCGCATAAGATCATCGTTGTACGATAGTAATGGAATGAAAATACGAGTACCCTGATAGATTGAGATATACGAATGAAGGTCGTAGACGAGAGGAAATCGTCTAGCAAGTGGCGAAATTGAATCAACTAAAATGTGAAACAATCGAAAGGAGAAACGCGTGCAAGCTCCATCACCATCACCTCCTCCACCTAAGCCAGAATAGCATATTGAATAGTTTTTGCTAAAGCAAAATCCTCCTATATTCGATGGGATAGGAGAGCCAGCAAAGGCCGAGACTTGGATACGCGTATTGGAGAGCATCTTCGAATTCTTGAAGTGCACCGAGGAAGAGCAATTGATTTATGTAACCTACCAACTCACGGATTCGGCCGACTTTAGGTGGGACCAAGCAAGGGACCTGACCCCTAAGAAAGTGGGTAGAATGACTTGGGAGAACTTTAATGAGACGATATATAGCAAGCACATACCAAAGAGCTACTAAAAGGCAAAGGCGGCTGAGTTTTACAACTTAACCCATGGGCGTATGTCGGTGACTGAATATGACCGCACACTCTGCGATATGACTCGGCATGCACCTGAACAAGTTGACACTGATGAGGAACTGGCCAAAAAGTTCTGTGAGGGTCTAAGGCATGAGATCAAGATGACATTAGCCAGTCATGGGAGGCTTACACATGCGGAGGCGTTGGCCCTTGCGCTAGATGTTGAGGCAGCTATGCCCAAGGAGAGGGTGACGGAGAACACTACACTAGCACTGCCTCCACCACATTATTCTCGAGAGAAGAGAAAGTGAGATAGGAATAGGACCCACTAAGAAAACAAGAGGTACCAGCCCAATCAAAACCGATCACCGCATGGGGGTAGACAAAATTTCTCTAACCAGAGGGGTGACTTCCGACCCAGACCATCATAATGCAATGTGTGCTCCAGGTACCATTTTGGAGAGTGTAGAGTGCAGAAAACTACCAAGTGCTTTAACTGTGGGGGAAATGACCACTTCTCTAGAGAGTGTCCGAGCAAGAATGCGGGGATGAGGTCAAGACAGAACAATCAAGGATTCCGTCAGCAGTCGAGGGCACCACCGGCTGAACTAAGGATGAATCGTGATCAATCTCCGCGACAACAACAACCTCACCGCCCAAGACTTCCCTCCCAGGCTAGAGCGTATGTGCTGAGTTCTAGACAAACCAAGACTGAACAAGGGAGTCACGAGAGCGAAAATTTGGCAGAACTATGTGTGGACACATTAAGTTGCCTGCTAATAAATCTGAACATAAGATGATGGTGACCTCACCAGTGGGAGGGGTGATACAGATTTCTCGAACATGCTCGAACATAGAAATTGTTATGGGAGAACTTAAGCTAGTCGCGCACAACATACAAGTTATGGCCATGAAGGATATTGATATAATTTTGGAAATAAATTGGTTAGCCGTGTGTTATGCTACTACTTGTTGTAAAGAGAAACATATATCATTACAAGCCCCGGGAAAGGAACCAATCGTGTATCATGGAATCACGATGAACAGAAAAAAAAAACGTCTATCATCTCCGCACTCCAAGCCACTACGATGTTAGGAAAAGGGGCGCCCTGCCTATCTGGTCTATCTACAAGGAGATGAGAAGGAAGAAAGGAAAGTGGAAGATGTCGCGGTGGTACGAGAATTCGAAGACGTCTTTCCTGAAGCTTTGCCTGGCCCACCGCCAGATCGGCAATTGGAGTTCACGATCGACCTAGAGCCAGGGTCGGCACCAGTGTCTAGGGCTCCATATCGAATGGCACCTAAGGAGTTAGAGGAACTCAAGATACAACTTCAAGAGCTAATGGATTTAGGTTTCATTAGACCCAGTGTGTCACCGTGGGGCGCGCCTGTGCTTTTTGTGAAGAAGGAAGATGGATCGATGAGAATGTGCATTGATTATAGAGAATTGAACAAGATGACTCTCAAGAACAAATATCCACTGCCGAGAATAGATGACTTATTCGATCAACTTCGGGGAGCCGGTGTGTTCTCAAAGATGGACTTGAGGTCCGGATACCATCAATTGAGGGTCCAAAGAGAGGACATACCGAAGACTGCTTTTCGCACAAGATATGGTCACTATGAGTTCGTGGTAATGCCATTTGGACTGACGAATGCACCTGCCGTATTCATGGATTTGATGAACCGAGTATTCCACCCATACATGGATAAATTCGTTTTGGTATTCATAGATGATGTACTCGTTTACTCGAGGAATGAGAAGGAACACGAAGAGCACCTGCGAATTACCTTGGAGACATTGATGAGTGAGAAGTTGTATGCTAAATTCAGCAAGTGTGAATTTTGGCTTAAGGAAGTAAATTTCCTTGGTCATATCGTGACGGCAAAAGGAATTCGAGTGGATCCTGCTAAGGTTGAGGCGGTACAACGGTGGAAAGCACCTACAACACCAAATGAGATTCGGAGTTTCCTAGGCTTGGCAGGATACTACCGAAGGTTTATTGAAGGGTTCTCCAAGATAGCGAGACCCATGACTCAACAACTCAAGAAGGGGGTGAAAGTCAATTGGACCCCAGAGTGTGAGGCAAGTTTCCAACTGTTGAAGGAAAAGCTAACTAGTGCATCGATTCTAGCGGTGCCAGAGCCTGGAGTGAACTACGTGGTATACACTGACGCATCGAAGGTGGGACTTGGATGCGTATTGATGCAAAACAACAAGGTGATTGCTTATGCGTCACGACAATTGAGGCCACATGAGTTGAACTATCCAACCCACGACTTGGAGCTAGCAGCGGTAGTGCACGCTTTAAAGATTTGGAGACATCATCTCTACGGAGTCCGATGTGAGATCTTCACGGATCACAAAAGCTTGAAGTACTTCTTCGAGCAGAGAAATTTGAACATACGGCAACGAAGATGGCTCGAGTTGGTGAAAGACTACGATTGTGGCATCAATTATCACCCCGGCAAAGCGAATGTAGTAGCAGATGCATTGAGCCGGAAGGACCATTTCCAACTGGGCACTTTTCTCACCAAAGAAGAAAGCCTGATACGCGAATTTAGCAAGATGCGTTTGGAAGTGGCGAGGGCACCTGAAACAGTGAATGCACGAATCGCCACTCTAGCTGTTGAACCTGATCTAAGGTCGAGGATTATTGAAGCACAACGAAGGGATGCGAAATTGGAGGAAATTCATATTGAAGTGCGAAGTGGCGAGTCTGGGAACTTTGGTGAAGAAGGTGACAATGCCCTTACTTTCGAAGGAAGATTATGCATGCCGGATAACGAGGGGCTCAAAAACGAGGTGATGAGTGAAGCTCATGAGACACCTTACACCGCCCACCCCGGAAGTACGAAAATGTATCAAGATTTTGTCACGACCGCCCATACAAGGGGTACCACAAACGCGGCGATCGTGACCGACATGCATGGATTACAATGTAAAAAGAACAACTTAATTAATTTGAAGAAAGGAAAACAACTTAGTTTAAAGATTTTAAGGTTATATTTTTTTTTTAAAAAGACATAAGATAAAATACTTTTAAAAAGACAATGGGAAAAATTAGACTTAGGAAATATAATAACTAAAAACTAAAGTAGAACAAGCACTTAACTTAAATCTCGGAGAATACCATTTTCATAAGACGACGTAAACACACGTTTAAATCCTAACACCACCATACATGTTCAAACACAAAAACATAAAGATTAAGGTCTTAAGACACAATTTAAAACATAGCAGCGGATAAATAAGGTTCAAGGAGAGTCAAGGATCACGCCTATGTATGACGACACAACGTATCCTAAGGTCTCTAGCCAGCTCAACATCCACCGCAACATCCCGCTCAACCTGCAAAATTTTTAAAAGAAAATGCAGGGCTGAGTACTTGTTGTACTCAATGGGCTCATGCCGAAAACATTTATCAAGTTATGTCATCCATACCAGTGATCTCGAGTTTTATACGCAGTAAAGAAAATATCACGAGAACACAAAAAAATGTTTCATAGACTGGCCAGTCAAATAATCTCCCCACTTTTCACATCAATCCAACAATCACAACCACAGTGCGACGAAAGTGTGGCCACACTATTCGCCCACGAGACCGGCCGACTTGCAAGGACGGCTCACGATCTCACCAGTGTACACAGCCCGATAGGGTTTACGGCCCTACTCGGACCCGAATTCGTTTCACAAAACAACCATATAGCCTAACGGAGTAAACTCATACGAACTAGGCATCAGGCACACAATATCATAACAAAAACAGTCCATGGCATGACATAACAGTTAAACCACCCTTGTATCTCCACATAATATTTTTCGGAAAAATAAAAAGGTTTGGAAAGAAAGCCCACCTCGTTCTCTTAGCAATTCACAACCCAACTTAGCAACTCTCGATCCTCGAGTTCACGACTACTCAACACCCTCGTCAAAGACAACACAAGTCAGCCTCACACAACATTATTTTACTATGCATGTCCTATCGTCTCTCTCTCAACGTTTTCCTCAATTTCCCAAACCCAACATACATCTCAAAGGTGTAAAACACACGTAACACTTTTCAACTTATCACAAGTGATTTCAACATTTAAGCACATTCCTTGGACATACATGCATCATACAATACTTTTAGACTTGAAAATAAGAGATATTTTAACAAGGCAGAAACTGGCAGAATTGCGCGACCGTTTTGTAAAAATCACTTTAAATTCACCCGACCTCAAAACATGCTAAATTTTGGTCACGATACAGAGGATACATTCAAGTTCATCCATGAAAATTTTCATATCGAAATCACATCATTCAGTCAGTCATATCACATATTGAACCCTCTGGTCGGAACATACAATTTCTGACAGTATTGCGCAGTTCATTTGAAAAATTCACCATAAATTCATACGATGCCCAAAAAGGCTGAAAATTTAACACAACACAGAAGACACTTCACATTTTCATATAGTTTAAGAATCACATCGATCGGAGGTCATTTGGTCAGTCAAACAGAAAACGAAACATTCCTGGCGAGAACTCACGTTTCTGGCAGATTTGCGCAGTCAACTTCAAAAATTTATTAAAAATTCATTTTTCGATAAAACAGGCTGAAATTCACACGAGATACAGAAAACACCTTGAAGTTTACTCAGTAAAAGTTTCGTAGCAAAATTCGTTCGTTTGATGGGTCGAACACAGATCATAAGTCACTGGTCGTGCATCACAGATTTCTGGTTCAAATTCGAAAATAGGGTTTTTAAAACTTCCACAACACAACCACCGATTTTCCATGCTCGAAAACACCAAATCATGCTTACACGTTTCTCATACACATATTTGCATACAAACACATATCAATCACAAATATTTCGATCCAACACCCATGATTTCAATCAACAAAGCAAAAATCAAACAAGTTCTTACGAACACACGATTTCCCTCCCGTTAGAACTTGCGATCTATCACACCTACACTCTCTACATGCATGTAGGACTCAAAACATGGTTCAAAAGAGAAGGAGGAGGAAAAGTGTGCGAATATACCTTCCTTTGACAAAACGAATCGGTAGAAACGTAGAATGGAGCGATTCGTCGGAGGTTCTCGAAGATAACTTCAACGGATTGCAAGAACAAGGGTTGGATGGAGGATTTTTGGAGATGGGAGAGTGGGAGAAGATGAAGAAAACGTGTGGGAGAGGGAGAGAGTGAAGTGGACGAAAATTTTGGGGAATGGGGGCTAGGGTTTGATAACTTTGGTATTTATTTGCTAGGTTTAAGTCCATGAATGAAATAAATAAATTGTGGGGAATTAAATATATAGGCCAATGAATAAAAATCCCACAATTATGAAGAGCCAAATTTTCGAAAATTATGGCTGAAAAATTAATAAGGAATTATTTGGTATTTACTTGGAGAGAATTAATTCCACAACTTAGGAAATAAAAATAATGAATATAAGGGAACAAATAAATTAAATCTCCAAGTAGGAAATAATATGGTGGGGGCCGAAAATTTCAAGAAGAAATTGTACAAGGAAATTATTTAAATCCCCAATTAAATAGGATAGGATTTAAATTAGGTAATTTCTTTATAGGAAAAAGGCTCCCATAAAATAGGCATCAATTAATTAAATTCCCACAATTAAATAATAGTATGGGGCGTGTGACTTGGAAGGGGAGTAGTATAAAAATATTCACATCCCCAATTAAATAGAATAGGAATTTATTTGAATAAAGAGGGATTCCACAAATTAGGAAACAAATAAAATACTCTCCAAAATTTATTGGAGAGGGCCGAAAATTGCTAGGCTAAATAGCCAAGGAAATATCCCAACTCTCTATTTATTTTGGGTGAAGAAATAAATTATCACATGATTTAATTGGATTAAATTCAAAGGATGGAAGTCAATAAAGCACCAATTAAATCAAAGGAAAATAATCCAATCTCCTATTGGAGATTTTCGAAACTCCCAAGGAAAAAAATAAAAATGGAGTTCGAATTTCATGTAGTACAATTTAGGGGTCATTAGTTTGGATTTAATTTGGATTAAGTCCCAAAACAATTAATTAAATCCATAAAAAGAAGTACTATTTCAATAATTAGGAAGACCGTATATTTCAATGAATCGACTCGAGAAAGAAATAAATGCATGATCTTATTTATTATTTCCCTTCATTGGAAAAGTATAAAACTCAAGCTCATCAATCACATTAAACACGATAATTCATTCCACGTAAGGTCACTTAAATCACATAGAAACAAACGTTTCTAAAATTCCAAAATTCCAATTACATAAAAAGAAGTCACAAAAGTTTGGGATGTTACAGATTTGAAGAAATCCTTTTGGTGGAATGGTATGGAGAGGGACATAGCATCATTTGTCGAAAGATGCTTAGTCTGCCTGCAAGTGAAGATTCTACATCAACGACCGTATGGGAAGTTACAACCACTAGAGATTCCCGAGTGGAAATGGGAGCACATCGCCATGGATTTTGTGACCGGGTTGCCAAGGACTCTGAGAGGGAACACCGCCATTTAGGTAATTATAGATCGGCTTACCAAGAGTGCGCACTTTATACCGATTCTCATAAGCTATGGGTCCAACAAACTAGCTCAAATCTACATAAGGGAGATAATTCGATTGCATGGAGTTCCAGTGACTATCACGTCCGACCGTGATCCAAAATTCACCTCAAGATTTTGGATAAGTCTACAGAAGGAGCTTGGAACCAAATTGAACTTCAGCACGGCATTTCACCCGCAAACCGATGGACAGTCCGAAAGAACGATCCAAACTCTCGAAGATATGCTGAGGGCCGTGGTACTCGACCGAGGGGGAAGTTGGGAGGCAGCACTACCATTGATCGAGTTTGCCTACAACAATAGCTTCCAGGCAACGATAAACATGGCACCGTATGAGGCATTATACGGAAGAAAGTGTAGATCACCGCTCTACTGGGACGAAGTTGGTGAAAGAAGAATACTTGGACCTGATGCAGTTGAAGAGATGGTGGGAATCGTGCGGCAAATTCGGAAAAGGATAAAAGAAGCTCAAGACAGACAAAAATCATACGCGGATGTCCGACGAACTGATTTACAATTCCAAGCTGGCGACAAAGTTTTCCTGAAAGTATCCCCATCAAAAGGGATAACACGATTCGGCGTCAAGGGCAAACTGAAGCCGCGATTTATTAGGCCTTATGAAATTCTTGAAGGAGTGGGCCCCGTTGCATACCGTTTGGCGCTACCACCAAACCTTGGAAATGTTCACAACGTTTTTCATGTGTCACAGTTACGAAAATACATGTTCGACCCGAAGCACGTGATCCGTTTTGAGGAAGTCGCGTTGAGTCCAGACTTGAGCTACGAGGAGAGACCCCAATCTATTTTAGACCGAAGATCCAGAATGTGAGAAATAAACATGTTGCTAGTGTGAAAGTACTTTGGAAAAATCATGGGCATGAAGAAGCCACGTGGGAGAATGAGGATAAAATGGTGGAACTATACCCAGAACCCTTTACTTGAGGGTAGCAAATTTCGGGATGAAATTTCTGTTAAGGGTGGTAGGATGTAACGCCCCACTTTTTGAACCCTAATTTGTGAACCCTAAATTACTTGTTTTTAATGATATTATTTTTGCGAAGTCCGTGAATTAATTATTGGTGGATTAATTGTTGTTGGACTAGAGAATTGTGAAATAAATGACTGCGCGAATTTAATTAATTCCCTTCCGTGAGGAATATATTTATTGAACTCAATTTGCGTACTGGATAGAATAATTGGACAAATAATATAAAGGTCCAGTCCGTGATAAATAAATTATGGACTACACAATTTAAAATAAAATACAATGGACCGGGAATTAAACTAATTTAATTAAAGATTCTCCTTGATATTAATTCCATTACTAAATAAAGATCCTGCAGATATCTTGCTCCTCCGTAATCTACAGATAAATACCAGATAAATGCAAATTAATTCAAAAATAAATAATAAAAAAAAAGAAAAATTCGAATTTAATACCTCAACCCATGTTGAAACCGTTCCCTACTATCCCACAAATCTCTCCCATATTCTCAACCCCCCCTTTCCCCTATATTAAATCTCTAAGCAGTTATATCTCCCCTCACCAATCGTTCTCTGCAATCTCTGCAACCAATTTTTCTTCTTCAACTTCTATCCAAGGTAAGCTACGTCTATCGTTTGTATCTAAATTTTCTCCTACTTCAAAATCTAACATCAAATTGTTGCTATCGGTAGTAACCAAAATTCTCCAGCTTCAAGAACCTGCCTTTCAGCCTTGTGAACTTCACAACCCAAATTCAATTCAAAGAGGTAATCTCCTACCCAAATTCTGAACGTAAATTATTGCATTCTGCACCTTTTATCACATGCTCAGCATCAATCTCCCAAACAAAGAACTAATCAATAGCAACCAAGCAATCAAAACCAATACGAACGTTACGATTTGGAACCCCCCTGCTGCGAATCGAAAACTAAAAACGAAAGGAAACACTTTTTGAATGAGAACTTATCTTTCGGAGTTAATCGGGGCTGCACGGTTTTCGTTCGGGTCGTTTTGGGGCTGTTCGGAGTTGTTTGGGGTTGCGCGGTATCTGTTTCGGGGTAAATCGGGCAAAGGAGTGGTAAAGGCTGACCGACGGCTCTGGCGGAGTTGGAGGTGTGACGACTGAACGTCGGGAGCGACGACCGCAGTGGCTGGCGAAGGCTGGACGGCGAGGCAGCAGGACCCTCGTGACAGCAGCGGCGGACTCCGGCGACGAGCAGCGCGACTGACGGACAGCGGCGAATCGCGAACGGTGACTCGGAGCGAGGAGACGGCGAGGTTGTCGTCGTGAATAAGACGGTGGTGGCTGGCGGAATCTGAGAAAGCCGATGGAAATCGGAGGAAAAACTTCTTCAATTTCGGTCAAGTAGAGAGGAAGGGAGAAAGGAGTGTGAGGCGTGAAGGAGATGGAGTTCTATGGTGGGTTTTTTTTTAATGGAACTTGGGCCTTGGGTTTAAAATAATTTGGGCCTTTGACATTTATTTAAAGTATGGAGCTCTTGTTTTAAATGAAATTGGGCCTCATTAATTAGAATTGGATGAATTATTAAAGATGGGCTCCATTTAATGGTTGGGCTTTATTTTGTAATTGAAGATATAAGGTGGAGAAAATAATTAAGTCTTGGGCTCTTAATTAAATCTTTGGGCCAATAACTAATTCATCTTTGAGTAATAATTAAATTAATTTTAGGAAATTATTTAGTTAATTCTCGGAATCATTCGATGTACGAATATTTTTCCCTAAGGTTCGAAATAAATATAGTTCGAGGGAAAGTGGTTGCGTTAATTTAATTACACACTTTTATAATTTTGGGGATTTTATTTCGATATCATTAAGAAAATACGAGGAGACAACGGAGGAAATTGGGGGCGTAAGCGGCCGCCGAATAATCAAAAACTGAGATAAATCGAGATAAAAGACTTTGCCTAGGATGCATGCATTTTTAGTTACTTGTTTGAAACAATGTGTTGATTTATCTATTATATAAATTGTTAAAGGTGAATCATCGCAAGGGAATCGTGATCGCAAGGGAAAGAAAGTAATTTCAATTTAAGCACTCGAGGTGGGCTTTCTTTTAAATAAGGACAACGTCCTAAATATTTTATCGATGGAAATGAAACTGTATTTATCATGACGTGGCTTGTGTTTTAACGTGCCTATCTGATATGGCTATGCGCCATTGTTATATAAATCGAATTCGGGTCCTCGTAGGGCCGCAAACCCTACTTGGACTAGTGTACACCTATGGTAGATCGTGTGCTAGCGTACGGCCTGGCCGGTCTAGTGGCTTGGTTTGTGGCCACATTCCAAGTCATGTATTGGCAGGTATGGCTAACGTCTATGGGAAAATGACTGATCAGTCGACTTTTACTATGGGAAAATGATTTTAGTGCCTCGGGCCTTTCTAAAGCTAAACCCCGACGGTTACTTAAGTATGGCATGATAAATTGACAACCTTTATTGAAAATGTTTTCGGCATGAGCCCGTTGAGTATTCTTATAGTACTCAGCCCTGCATGTGTTTTCCCTATGTGCAGGTTGAGCGGCGACGAGGATGTGTTGGTGTTGAGCGAGTGAATTAAATATGTTATTGATGTCTTTGAACCTTGAGTGTCGTTGTGTCTTCACACATGACGTCACTCTTTCTCTTGGTCGTTTCCGCTGTGACGTGTCTTAAATTATGATTTATTTGGGCCGACAACTTTAATTGTTGGGGTAATGGATATTCTAAATTCCTTGTTGGATAATATTAAACTCTTGGTTATCTATTTGGATATTAATTGTTGGTCCAACTTGTGTTGAAACCCTAATTCTTTTCGTCTTCTATTTACTTCTTTTAATCACGATCGCCCGTATTTATTAACCCTAAGGGGCGGTCGTAACAATAACACTGTCTCAGAGCTCAATATTCCTTCCCTCTTCTTTGGTTCTACATGATTTTTATTCCTTTTACATATAATGAAATGGATTACGATTTCTTGATCCTGGGTTTAGTTAGATTAGAGCATCCACCCGAACCACCTTTATTCATTTTTAATTCTCTGCTTTTTCAAAACAGTACGACACTCACATCCGTGCTCGCTCTTCCGCAAGGCATGCACTTACACTATTCATGCATCCCACCATTCTATTATTTAATTTAAATACTTAAATTACTAAAACATTTTCACAATATTAAAATGTATTAAAAACACTCAAAACACTATTACAAATTACAAAAAAGTAAAAAAGTAAATAATTTAAATTCTAAAATTAAAAATTGAATAATCAAATTTCTAAAATTAAAAAAACCCACTACTCATGCAGAATTTCGCCCAATGTATTTGACTAGGTCTTCTTGTAGTTCGATGTGAGCTTTGGTGTCGCGCATTGTCAACCTTCTGTGGCTCCTCTCGCGCACCATAATATGTACACCTCAGCGTGAGGGAGACCTTGCGGTTGAGCTTCTGGCTTCATCCTCATCGAAAGAGTTAGCCGCCTTCGGCATAGGCTTCATATGCGGCAAAGTATTGTTGATAGTATTCTTGTTATTCACGCTCCACTTTCGCAATGATCTGGTCCATATCGTAGGGATCCATTTTTTAATTTAGAGAGAGTGTTTGAGTGAGAGGGGAAGATGAAAGTGAGCTGTATGATAAAATATGAGAGAAGTATGTGATGCACTTTTTATTAGCACTACAACTACTTGCAAATATACAAGGCAGAAATAGTATAGCTAAAGGTCAGTACCTGATATCAAACACGGAAAACTATCACATATTGTCTACCTTATACTATGCTTCTTCTACTATTCAGAGAAAACAAAGGGTTTTTTATTTTTGAAAGTAAAATTGTAAAAGCTACAAAAGCAAGTAAAGATTGCAGACAAGAACACAAAGATAAACATATGAGATAAGATAATTCCAAGGATGTACTTTCACTGTTATGGTTTATAAAAATTCCAACTACAACACCTTAGGACAGTTCATACTTGACTAGAACGAATCACACATTTATTGCCCATGCGGTACAAAGTGGATTACGGACACTAGCGACTTCAATCCTAGATTAGTAACTCCTAAAGGGTCCTAAGACTCTTTATGTTCTCGCTCTCAATTAACAGTGTCGTTTTAAGGGAACCTAACTGTAACGTCAACTAAGCTCTCCTAACTTACAAACCTCCTCTCACACGATTATGTTGCAAGCCAATAGATCATCACAAAATGTGTCACACAAACGTGAAGCAATTATCCAACACTTAGAAGAGAAGCGAAGTAATGAACAAAACAGATATTAAATAAATAGGAACTGTATAAACAAAAGTCGTTACTAACACATCCCTAGAATTCTATGAGTTTAGTTACACATAATGAATTAAGCTAAACACATAGTTTGTAGGAAAAACAAAGAAAACATAAGTACTAAAATGATAGAACCCAAAGGGTAAATCTTGTAGCCTTGATCATTTCTTGATTCCTGATACGCTCGGATTTTGTATTATTTTAAGGCCTTTTTGGTCCGTTTTGAGTATCAAAGTTGCATTACATGTCCATTATTTGCATTTTTTAATCCATTTTGGTATTTTGACGTGTTTTGTGATAAATGTACAAAATAGAGCTAAAAAGGGTATAAAAACGTCAAAGTTCGGAAGCTGAAGTAGAAGGCAACCCAACGTACCGCTGGCGCACGACAGCGGCCGCTGAATAACACTCCTGAACGTTCTGGAGTTCTTGGGGTTCTAGAAAAGTGGAGTCATTTTTACTCTACTGGGGATATTTTTATTTTTGAGTTACTTTTTAGTCAAATAATCCTCACCTACCAAAGAGCCTACATTACAACAAAAAATAAAGACCTTTCGGACTTTTGATGCTTAATCACATCGAGTAGAGGAGGGATTAGACTCTGAGAGCAAGCCTATGGTAAACTTTGCATGATGCATGATTTGAGTGCTATACACTTTGCCATATACACTTTGAAAGTGAGAGATAAATGCACTTCCCATCTTTGGAAGTTTGTCACATGTGAGTGCATGAATTCAAGGTGTTCCATGAGTTAGTAATGAAAGTGCACTAATAAGCCTTGCTTGATATGATTGCATTAATTCAAGCTTAATCTATTTCTTCCATATTTTGAGGCAATTACGACGTCTAGTCCTTATGCAATCCGTGCGTCTATTTTATATTTCTTTCTTGTTTTGTTTGGGGACAAACAAATATTTAAGTTTGGGGGAGTTGATACACTCAGATTTTGCACTATTTTAAGGCTATTTATTTTGCCCGTTTTGAGTGTCAAAGTTGCATTGCATGTCCATTATTTGCATATTTTATCCATTTTGGTATTTTGACGTGTTTTGTGAGAAATGTGCAAAATAGAGCTAAAAAATGACATAAAAACATCAAAGTTCGGAAGTTGGAGCAGAAGACAACCCAGCGGATCGCTGGCGCATGCCAGCAGTCGCTGAAAAACACTCCAAAACGTTCTAACTCTCTCCAGCGCCCGTTGGGCATGTTCGCGCACGACAGCCTCTGTTCAAACTTAATTTTCCAGCGATTCTGAAGTTCTATCAGGTCGTGTTATGTACCATTCTCTTCGCCTTTGAAAGGGCTTCGCGTTAGTACCTTGATCATCTCAATCGGAGTTTGGTGAAGAAAGTTATGGCCGTTCTACCAAAGTCGCGTAAAGCTGTTTTGTGTAGAATTGGTGGCGGAAATTCAAAGAAGGAAAGAAGACATTACCTTGTGCGGCCAAATCTTTTCCTTAACCTATGGGGCACGAAAATTCCATATTTACTATTACTTGGAAGAAACTTTTACCAAGTTTAAATCCTTTTCAAACCTATAAATACCCCATAACCTAATTTATAATATTAACCAATTCATAGCCCCAAAAGGGGAGCCTTCATGGCTCCTCCCTTCATTCTCCAACCCTAATTCCTACATCCATCATCATTCTTGGAGATTGGAGCAAGCCAAGAGAAGACTGAAGATTGTACAACAATTTATCATTGAGTTTTGTTTGCTTTTTTCTTTATGTTTTATACTTTAATTTGTACTTTTTGCTATTTGTCTATAAGTAGCTAAACTATAAGACTTCTTTGGACGTGTTAGTAACTTTTATTGGTTTATACAATTCCGTTTTGCTATTTAATATCCATTTTTTTCTTACTTCATTTATTCTCTAAGTAATTGGATAATGCTTCACGTTTGAGTGACACATTCTGTTATGATTTAATAGACTTGCTACATAATCGTGAGAGGAGGTTGGCGAGTTAGATCCACTTAGTAGACACTACAATTAGCTTCCCTTAAAACGACACTGTTAATTGAGAGTTAGGACTTTTCAATGGTCTTAGGAGCTTTAGGGAGTTACAGATCTAGGATTGACGCCCCTAATGTTAGTAATCTACGTTTGTACCGCATGGGAAAAACTTAGGCGACTCGTCCTACTGAAGTATGAACTGTGCTAGGGTGTTGTAGTTGGAATTTGTACAACCATAATTGTGAAACCACTATTCTTGGAATTCCCCTATTTGCCTAATTCACTTGCTTTATTTATTTGTGTTTGCCTAGTTAAACCAAATCTCTTGTTTCTCTTGATAGTATATGACGCTTAGTACATGATAGCCAGTTGCAATTATATTCCCCGTGTTCGATATCCCGGTACCGACCTTTAGCTATTCTAGATCTACCCTATATACTTGGAGGTATTTTTAGTGCTAATAAAAAGTGCATCAATTCCACGCTTCAAACTCCTTTGATCTTGATGAACAGTAGAAGGAAATCTCAAATATTATTAGTGCACTTTCATTACAAACTCTTATATCACCTTGGATGTTAGAGTTTGTATACTAGAAATCACCTTTCGAGTGATTGAATACTGTAAAAACTCTTATTCTATTTTCCAAGGAATAAAATTGTTATTTTTGTTTTAATGTTGTTATGTTTTACATTTAATGGTTGTTATTTTACATATTTAATGAAGGGGTTGGCAGCGGAAGCGCATACAAATAAATCAGATAATAATTTCGATCTATTTAGCGGATTATTTATACAAAATATATTCGCGTAATTATAATATTGATGATTCTCTTTTCATTCATGTGTTATGTGGTTAAACTACATCAAATTCTGTAACTAACAACCAATTTTGAGCCACATGTGTGTGAAAAAACCGCCATATTCATAAAAGGAGCAAATCAGTTGGGTGGACGAACGGATCAAGAAAAGAATACAAAAACCGCGGCGTTGAGTTGATCAAGTCAGGAATTAGATGGAGCCAACAGGAGTTCCGCATAGGAGATAGAGCTGTAGACCCCACCACAAAATGTGAAGGGCAGGAATGACATTTCAGAGAGGATGGTACCCTAGGGATCAGAGCCCTATGAAGGGGTTGGCAGTGGAAACGTGCATGAAATCCGATCACATAAATTTGATCTATTTAGCACATTATTTTGACAAATTCTATTCACGTAATTATCACATGTATCATGCTCATAACTTGAATTAAAACATGCTTTAGCATATAAAATCCCTAAAACATGCTCACTACGGAATTAGTCAATTTACCTCGTTGATTCAATCAAGAATCGATGATGGCTTGCTCCGTCTCCACGTGAAGATCTTCAGTACTCGACCTCTGATCTTCTGACTGGTGTCCCGGACTGTATACTGATATTTGTGTGGGAAAATCTCACCAGAATACTAGGACTCGAAAAATGAAGACAGAACTCAGCTCACAGAGGAAGCAATTTTCGAACTCTCTCTCTTTGTCTAGAGGGGGACGAAAATTCTAGCACTAATAATTATCTTTTCTGTCTCCTTTATTCTCCTATTTATATTAAGTCACATATTGGGCCCAGTTAGGGATCTAAGGAAGAATTTGGACATGGCCTCACCCAATTAGCTTTTTACTAATTAAATTGAACCCACAATTTAATATAAGCTTATATTGGAATATTACAAGCAGCCACTACAGAAGTAATATTGCACTGCCTTTCCAAATTCGAAATTACAAGCATTCCGGGTTTCCTTTTATTTGTTTAATTCATTTCCCGCGCTTAAGATAGAAACATCCATTAATTAATTAATGTTTGCTATGGACTTAATTAATTAACATATTTTATTCTCCAAGAGTGGACTTAGCATGAAACTCTTATTTATTATTCATAGAGTAATTAAACTCCAACTAGCTAGGTTCCGAATAATAAAACCTTGTTTCGAGCTCCTCTTGTGGATGTTATCAAACGAGACTCTCCTCGTGCACGGTTCAACATAATAGCAATCCTAGCACCGCTAGATAATGATCACCACTACCCAATATACCTGGATCGTTGGGTGACGAAAAACCCGTACCTTTGGTAAGTCAAAGTAGTAGATACTCAATATCGTATGCTCAATGCTAACGTACATTGATTAAGAAATTAATTATCAAGACCTCGTCTTTCAGTAGATAGCATAAAGACTCGTCTTGCTGTTAGATCCATTCAGTGCTATACCACACCAACGTCATCATATTTCAATAAAGCTTAGAAATAATCGGACTGACATTGCAACCTTTCACGATAGGTAGTCTAGGTCTATCTGGGTTGTGAAATTCTAATTTTTTTTCTTTGTTCAAAACTGACCGCATACCTTAAATTGAGCGCAGCCCACAACCGATCTACTAGAACAAAGATTTAGACTTATGTTATGTTCGCTTATACATTTAAATATGCAATAAACATCCATTAAATGTAAAACATAACAACATTATGACAAAAATAATCTGTTGCATTCATTGGAAAATAATTATTAGAGTTTTACAGTATTCAATCACTCGAAAGGTGGTTTCTAGTATACAAACCCTAACAATTTCCAATTATACTCAAAACAGCTTTTCAAGTATACAAAATAGTGTGCACACGTCAAATTTCTCCCACTTATACTGAAAGCAAGTTGAGGTCTTGAATGAGTTGAACTCCCATCCATTCAATGTCGCCCTCGAACGGTTTTACCGCCAATGCCTTTGTAAAAGGATCTGCCAGGTTGTTCTCTGACGCAATCTTAAACACTTGTATATCTCATCTCTACACTATATCCCTTATGATATGATACTTCCGCTCTATATGTTTGCTCGCTTTGTGAGCTCTCGGTTCCTTCGAATTTGCCACAGCACCAGAATTGTCACAATAAACCGTGATGCTCTTGGGCAGATTCGTGACCACACCTAAATCCATAAGGAAGTTCTTGAACCATACTGCCTCTTTTGCAGCCTCCGAAGCGGCCACATACTCGGCTTCCATGGTCGAGTCCGCGATGCATTTCTGCTTCACACTCTTCCAAATTACGGCTCCACCTCCTAAGGTGAACACATATCCTGAAGTAGATTTTCTCGAGTCCTGATCAGCTTGAAAGTCTGAGTCAGAATATCCCAAAGGACAGAGCTCGACTGCATTTTAAACTAGAGCATAGTCCTTAGTCCATTTAAGGTACTTGAGTATGTTCTTTACGGCAATCCAATGTCCTTGGCCCGGACTTGACTTATATCTTGCCACCATGCCAACAGCAAAGCAAATATCATGCCTCGTATAAAGCATAGCATACATGAGACTTCCAACTGCCGAAGCATATGGAATCCTTCTCATTGCTTGTATCTCAGACGGCGTTTTGGGGCACATCTCTTGAGATAGATGGATGCCATGTCTAAAAGGTAAGAAACCTTTCTTGGCGTCCTGCATGCTAAAGCGACTAAGTACTGTTTCGATGTAAGGTTCTTGAGATAAACACAACATCTTCTTTTCTCGATTCCTAAGAACCTTGATCCCAAGGATGTGTCCCGCGTATTCCATATCCTTCATTTCGAACTGGTTTGACAACCATGTTCGTACTGATGACAACAACTTTTTATTATTTCCAATTAGAAGAATGTCATCTACATATAAAACTAAGAACACTACATTCCCCTTTTCAACCTTCTTATACACACAGCTTTCACTTGGGCATTTTTCGAATCAAACTTGCGAACAGTTTGATCGAAACACTGGTTCCATGATCTAGATGCTTGCTTAAGGCCATAAATGACCTTCTTAAGCTTCCAAACCATGTGTTCCTTGCCCTTTATGGCATAACCTTCGGGTTGTTCCATGTAGATGGTCTCCTCAAGACCACCGTTTAGAAACGCAGTCTTAACGTCCATCTGCCATACATCCCAATCCATATAAGCTGCTATAGACAATAGTATCCGGATCGATTTGAGCATGGCCACCGAGGAGAAAGTCTCGTCGTAATTGACACATTCCTTTTGGGTATACCCCTTAGCCACTAGTCTTGCCTTGAAGACTTTAACTCGTCCATCGGGTCCACGTTTACGTTTATATATCCACTTGCTCCCAATGGCAGTACAACCTTAGGGTAGGACGGATAAATCGTAGACGTCTTTGTCTATCATAGATTGTAGTTCCGAATCCATTGCTTTCACCCATTCGCAATGATTGACATCTGCCTGTGCTTCCGCAAAGTTCCGGGGATCTAATATACTGCTGTCTGAGGAGTGATCCATAGATTCCCCCAAACCAATGTATCTTTCGGGCTCATGTGAGACCCTCCCACTGCGGCGCGTCACTACAATTCTTGGAATAGAAGTTGAAGTTTCTGGAATTGTTTGTACACTTGGTACTCGTTCTTGGTTAATGGAATTTGTGACAGAAGTCAGCTCATCAAGAGCCACTTCACTGCTGGGTTTATGATTCATTACATAGTCTTCCTCTAAGAATGTGGCGTGAGTGCTCACAATAACTTTCTTATCTCGGAGACTAAAGAATTCATAAGCTTTCGTTACTCTGGGGTACCCTATAAACAAACATACCTCCGTCCTAGATCCTAGCTTAGTTGGATCCTTTTCCAATACATGAGCCGGGCAACTCCAAATCTTGAGATGTGCTAGATTGGGCTTGCACCCAGTCCACAACTCATAAGGAGTAGTAGGTACGGATTTTGATGGTAAATTGTCGAAAATATGGCTTGCAGAAAGCAAGGCATGTCCCCAAAATGAAGTAGGTATCCGTGCATAACTCATCATCGATCGGACCATGTTCAATAAGGTCCTGTTCCTTCTTTCAGCCACGCCGTTCTGCTGTGGCGTGCCCGGCGCAGTCAGTTGGGATTCAATTCATGACTCCGACAAGTAGTCCAAAAACTCAGCACTGAGGTACTCGCCTCCACGATCAGATCGTAGGCTTTTGATACTCTTACCATGATACTTCTCCACAAGAGTCTTAAAGTCCCTGAACTTATCAAAAGACTCTGACTTGTGGCGCATCAAATAGACGTATCCAATTTTTGAGAAGTCATCAATAAATGTGATGAAGTATCGAAAACCACCTCTTGCCTCAGTAGACATTGGACAACATACATTGGAATGAACGAGCTCAAGTACTTCCTTGGCCCTATTGCCCTTAGCCTGAAAAGGCCTCTTGGTCATCTTGCCTTCTAAGCACGACTCACACTTATGAAAAGGTTCCTCCTCTAGATCTTTAATAAGATCTTGTTGAACAAGAGAATGGATCCTCCTTTCATTGGCATGACCAAGTCTAAGGTGCCATAAGTACGTTTCGTTCATTGAACTTGAAGGTTCCTTTCGTTTCTTTGAAATTTTCGATGTTGTATTGAGTTCTGATTTGCAATTATTAAACTGTGTAGATGTGATTGTGTACAGATTGTTTTCCATGATACCACGACAGATATAAGAACCATCTTTCTTAATAACGCAATTGTCATTAAAAGAAATCGAATATCCATCAAAAACTAATTTAGAAACTGAAATTAAATTTTTTCTAAAAGAAGGTATCAACAAAACATTCTTCAAAATCAAAAATCTATTACTACTAAAATGAAAATATATGTCTCCCACTGCTACGGCCGCCACTTTTGTAGCGTCGCCCAGCTGGACCTCGATCTCACGACCACGTAGCCGTCTTGTCACCTGCATTAAGTCAGGATCAAAACTAATATGATCAGTGGCTCCAGTGTCAATAACCCAAGTGCAAGTAGACTTCGAAGCCAAACATGACTCGACTACTAAAGCTTGGTGCATACCTGTAGCCTTGCCCTTTTTAGGACAATCTGGCTTCCAATGCCCCTTCTCTCCGCACTTGAAACACTTCCCAGTGGGCTTCTTGTTTGCCCTCTTCTTCTTCTTTCCCTTAGCTATCTTGGCCGGTCCTGAGTTCGGTGCCTACCTTTTTCCTGCGCTAGGATTAAAGCCAGAGGAACGAGGAGCCGAAGTCATCATGGCCGCCTTAGCCTGGACCATAAGGTCCTCTGCCGACTGAAGTTCAGTCAACAGCTCTGCCAAGGTGTAGTTCCTTTTGTTCATCTCGAAGTTGAGCTTGAACTGCTGGAAGCTAGGGGGAAGACTTTGAAGAATAATAGTCACTTGGGACGCGGGATCGATCGTCCCTCCCAAGACCTCAATTTGGTTGAGGTGGCCCATCATCTCGAGGACATGGTCCCTCACAGACGAGCCTTCCTTCATAGTCTTCGACATGATACTCCGAAAGGCTTGGGACTTAGCCGTTCGATTCTGAGTACCAAAAAGATTCTTGAGATTCTGCATGATCTCGGCGGCAGTTTCCATGGCTGAATGTTGATGCTTGAGTACAGATGACATACATGCCAACATATAGCACTTAGCCATCTCATTCGCCTTATGCCACCGTCTGTGTGCATCTCTGACTCCTACCGCAGCGTTAGCTAGAGGCACTGGAGGTCGCTGGGTTGTGAGTACAAAGATGTACTCATCTGCTGTGAGAATGATGTCCAAATTTTGTTTCCATTCTATGTAATTTTTGCCCTCGAGTTTATTTTCTTTAAGTATTGCAGAAAGAGGATTGAACGACATATTGACGATTTGATTTGCACCGCAAAACAAAATATTTACCTTTTGTCATAAACTTATGTAAGAAGTTTGATTAGATTAACCATAAAACTTTTCAAAATTTTACAACAGTAAAATTAAAATTTTGTATCCTCCAGAGGAAGTTAATACGCGTTAAAATTTTACAATTTTTACTGGTCACAACACCGACGAATAGTCCAGAGACCACAGAGTGGCATGGCCGCCTAATGTTGCCTAAGCAAGACCACCGAATTTAGCATTACAGAATCTCATTTCTACAACACACTCCCATAGCAATACTCATGCGCTGCTAACAAGATCAAGCTATCCCATAAATTCTGTGTGAACTTCTGAATCTCGTAGTTTCTTAGGATTGTTGTCCCCACAGTGCAGGTGGCGATAATATTGAAAACCACATTCTAGTTCATGCTATTTATATTTGAGAAGTCCGCCTTATGAACTCGCTATTTCCTAGGATTATTGTCCCCACAGTGCAGGTGGCGATAATATTGGAAACAACTTCATAAATTACAGACCAATTGGTGGAAACCATATACAAACGTTGAGTTTGTAATTATAGCTTAGATATTTTGGGTTATGGTTTTTATTCAATTATCCTTAGCCTTGAGGCAGATTAAGGCTTAATTAAATTCTGTTGGTATTTAATATGCTGGATAATTGAATCCTTTATTTATAGTTGGCGTCTTCCATTAAGAAAATAATGTTCCAGTATTTAATTCTTATTCATGCCTACTATAAGATATATCTAAAATAATTAAATTATTTAATTCTTAATAAGACATGAAAAATTAAATTCAAATTATTTCCATGTTTAAGATTAGGAAGAGAAGATTTATTATTTAATGTATTCATACATATCTATCCTAATTAGGATTCTAGATATATAAGTATTAGGAAACTATTAAATTATTCTCATCCATATCATCTAGAAATAAAATAATATTATTTATTTCAATAGATATAGATAATAATAAAAATATTCCTAAAATCTAGATAAATATTAGGAAACTATTAAATTATTCTCATCCATATCATCTAGGAATAAAATAAAATTATTTATTTCCATAGATATAGATAATAATAAAATTATTCCAAAAATCTAGGTAAATCTTCCAAAAAGATTTTATTTCCATTAAATAATAATATTTTAATGATATCTTTTAATAAAATAATTAAATAATCATTAAAATAATCCTTCATCGTTATCTCATCGCACGAGATTCGCACGAACGATGAACGGCGAAAATCCGACGAGTTCGTCGTCAGATCACGACGCATGAAGCGTCTCGGCCGTGGCGCGCAGGTGGCGCGCCAGTGTCTCGGCCGCCTGGCTCATTGGGTGTCGCATCCTCTCGGCCAGGAGCGCGCACTTGTGTGCCGCTCCTCTCGGCCAGGTGCGCCCCGCCCGTCTCGGCGCGTCGATCCGTCGGGTGTCGACGCTTCTCGGCCAGGCGCGCACGCGGTGGCGCGCACCTTTCGGCCAGCGTCTCGACGCCCATCTCGGCCAACCGAGCCGTCGGGGTAGCGCGAGCTCTCGGCCAGCGGCGCGCATGGTGGAGCGCCTGCTCTCGGCCAGCTCCGACCACCCTTCCTTCCGCCTAGGGTTCCAGCTCTCGGTGCCTGGTGTCTCGGTGGTTCTCGGACGAACCATCACTCCGTGCCAGCCTTCACGTCGGCCTTGGTGCGGGGCCGCCTGGGGTTTGTGGTCTCGGCCGGCATCGCGCTCGAGCCAACTCTCGACTGCGCGTCACCCCGTGATCGCGATCCCTCGGCTCCCACTCAATCGACAACCCTATTTCCCGATCGCGCGTGGGGCAATCCGTCTCGGTGCGAGCGCCGACGGATCGCATATCTCGTACGATCGAGTAATTTAAGTTCTTTGATTCGATAGTTCTTTGATTCGATAGTTCTTGAGTTTATCATGTATAATTAATTAAACAAAACACCAAGAACATGCTTCGCAATCAAATAATACATGCATACATGAATTTCGCGAAATTTAAATCCAAATAATTAGAGCCAAAGACTGGCTCTGATACCAATTGAGGGGTTGGCAGCGGAAGCATGCATGAAATCCGATCACATAAATTTGATCTATTTAGCAGATTATTTTGAGAAATTCTATTCGCATAATTATCATATGTATCATGCTCATAACTTGAATCAAAACATGCTTTAGCATATAAAATCCCTAAAACATGCTCACTACGGAATTAGCCAATTTACCTCGTTGATTCAATCAAGAATCGATGATGGCTTGCTCCGTCTCCACGTGAAGATCTTCAATACTCGACCTCTGATCTTCTGACTGGTGTCCTGGACAGTATACTGATATTTGTGTGGGCAAATCTCACCAGAATACTAGGACTCGAATAATGAAGACAGAACTCAGCTCACGGAGGGAGCAATTTTCGAACTCTCTCTCTTTGTCTAGAGGGGGACGAACATTCTAGCACTAATAATTATCTTTTCTGTCTCCTTTATTCTCCTATTTATATTAAGTCATATATTGGGCCCAGTTAGGGATCTAAGGAAGAATTTGGACATGGCCTCACCCAATTAGCTTTTTACTAATTAAATTGAACCCACAATTTAATATAAGCTTATATTGGAATATTACAAGCAGCCACTACAGAAGTAATATTGCACTGCCTTTCCAAATTCGAAATTACAAGCATTCCGAGTTTCCTTTTATTTGTTTAAATCATTTCCCGCGCTTAAGATATAAACATCCATTAATTAAGTAATGTCTGCTATGGACTTAATTAATTAACATCTTTTATTCTCCAAGAGTGGACTTAGCAAGAAACTCTTATTTATTATTCATAGAGTAATTAAACTCCAACTAGCTAGGTTCCGAATAATAAAACCTTGTTTTGAGCTCCTCTTGTGGATGTTATCAAACGAGACTCTCCTCGCACACGGTTCAACATAATAGCAATCCTAGCACCGCTAGATAATGATCACCACTACCCAATATACCTGGATCGTTGGGTGACGAAAAACCCGCACCTTTGGTAAGTCAAAGTAGTAGATACTCAATATCGTATGCTCAATGCTAACGTACATTGATTAAGAAATTAATTATCAAGACCTCGTCTTTCAGTAGATAGCATAAAGACTCGTCTTGCTGTTAGAGCCATTCAGTGCTATACCACACCAATGTCATCATATTTCAATAAGGCTTAGAAATAATCGGACTGACATTGCAACCTTTCACGATAGGTAGTCTAGGTCTATCTGGGTTGTGAAATTCTTATTTTTTTTCTTTGTTCAGAACTGACCGCGTACCTTAAATTGAGCGCAGCCCACAACCGGTCTACTAGAACAAAGATTTTGACTTATGTTATGTTCGCTTATACATTTAAATATGCAATAAACATCCATTAAATGTAAAACATAACAACATTATGACAAAAATAATATGTTGCATTCATTGGAAAATAATTATTAGAGTTTTACAGTATTCAATCATTCGAAAGGTGATTTCTAGTATACAAACCATAACACCCTACGCCTCTCAATATAAAGGAAGCCCAACACAAGAAGAAAGGAGTCCCAGCTATAGGTAGAAGGGAGGTCTCAAACACTCTTAATTAGAATATCTTTAGAATTCAGTTCTCTTCAAGGGTTGAAATCGTTGCTCTTTTACTTCATTTTCTTGATTCCTGTTGCACACACACACTTGGTCTAGTTCTAGTTTAGTTAATTGGTGTTTTGTATTGGTTTTTAGTTTTTAATCGTTCTGTTATGTTATTCCACTATGAGAAGGGGTGATGAAACAATTTACTGCTTTCGTAGTTTGTTTCTAGTTTACTTTTGATGTTATTGACTTTTGGTGTTTTTGATTTAGTAAATTTGAAGCTATGTTTTCATTTCCAGCTGATGTGTTTTGTTCATGCATGATGTTTCTGATTTGCTTTCGGTTTCCTTTTTATGTGGCATGTCTTAGCTCAAAAATGTCTTGTTTTACTTTGATTTGGTCAGATCTGATGTTTTGTGTTTGAGAGTTCTTAGAATGTTTAGATCTAGTAGTTTATGTTTCATTTTTGCATGATTATGGGTTAGTTTAGTGTTTACGTAGTCGTAGCTTAGATCTTAGGAGTAGATTTAAATTATGTGTTGTTATGATGTTTCAGCTTCCGTAGCTTTTCAGATCTGTTCTTTGTTCTATTTTTCATGTTGATTTGGTGAAGAAGATGAAGTTGTTAAAATGTTTTTACTTTATCGTACACTTTGCAGGGGACTGACAGTCCCCCGTTTATGCTGTTTGTCCATTTATGGAAAGTTCTGTTAAGTTGATCAAGTAGATTAGTTAAGCTTTCATGAGTTGTTCAGTTCAGTTAGTTTAGTTTTCTCAAGCCAACTAGTTTAACTTAACTCACCCCTAGAAAGCGTGGCAGCAGCCATCCCCAAGTCGTGTCAAGCAAACAAGTGTTAAACGTCTCATCTCTGTGGGATCGATCTTTATTTCCCTATACAAGTTAATAGTATTCTGGGTTAAGGTTTTGAAAATACGTTTATTGAGTTCTTCCATTGATCCCACTCAAGTAGGATTAAGTCGAGTTGATCAGCCTGAGTTTCCACTGGACCCACTCACCTGTTTACACACGTAGCACGCGTACAAATTGGCCAGCCAGATCAGTTTGACAATTCAACATGAGCAAGCCACAACAATATAAACAAAGAGAATGAAGAAGAACACACACAAAAGCGAGAGACCTTTCAAATATGTATCATGTTCATAACTTGAATAAAAACATGCTTTAAGTATAATTTAAACCTAAAACATGCTTTTCTATGGAGTAGGAATTATACCTTGATGATTCTCCAAAGAATCGAAGATTGCTCGCTACTTCTCCTCGTGAAGTTGTCGAGTACTAGACTACAGATCTTCTGACTGGTTCCCGAACTGTATTCCAATATCACTGTGGGCTGATCTCACCGATATACTAGGACTTAAATAAAGAACACAGAAAACGATCTCACGGAGGAGAGTTGAGAAAGAATTTTCGTCCTCTTCATTGTAGGAGAGGGAGACGAAATTTTCTAATAAAATTAAGTGTATTTTTTGCCTCCTTTATTCTCCTATTTATATTAAGTTACATATTGGGCCCAGTCAGGATCTATGGAAGGTTTTGGATATGGCCTCCCCCAATTAGTTTTTACTAATTAAATTGAACCCACAATTTAATATAAGCTTATATTAGAATATTACGATTAGCCACTACAGAAGTAATATTGACCTGCGCATCCAAATCAGAAATTACAAGTAATCCAGGTTTCCGTTTTAACTTTTATTTCCCGCGCTTAATATATAAATTTCCATTAATTAATTAAAGTCTTCTATGGACTTAATTAATTCCAAGAGTGGACTTAGCATGAAACGCTTATTTATTATTCATAGAGTAATTGAACTCCAACTAGCTAGGTTCCGAATAATAAAACGTTGTTTCGAGCTCCTCTTGAGGACATTATCAAACGAGAATCACCTCGCTTACATTTCAGTATAATAGCAATCCTAGCACCGCTAGATATTAATCACCACTATCCAATATATCAGGAGTATTGGGTTGCGAAAAACCCCCACCATTTGATAAGTCAAAGTAGTGCATAATCATTACCGTATGCTCAATGCCAACACATAATGATTAGGAAATACATATTTATGAAGACCTCATCTTTCAGTAGATAGCATAAAGACATGTCTCGCTGTTAGATCCGTTCAGTGCTGTACCACACCAATGTCATCTTATTTTAGTAAGGCTTAGAAATATGCGGACTGACATTGCAACCTTTTATGATAGATAGTCTAAGCCTATCTGGGTAGTGAAATTCTTATTTTTCTTTGTTCAGAACTGACCGTGTTACCTTAAAGTGGACGACGCCCACAACCGGTCTACTAAAACAAAGACTTAGACTTTGTTATGATTATTATACATTTAAATATGTAATAAAACAACCATTAAATATAAAATATAACAACATTACGATAAAAATAATCTGTTTTATTCCATGGAAAATAAAATAATCTCCCACTTATACTCAAAACAACTTTCGAGTATACAAATAAATGTGCTAACATGTCTAATTCTCCCACTTATACAGAAAGCGAGTTGAGGTCTTGTATGAGTCGAACTCCCATTCCTTCAACATGGCTATCAAACGGCTTGACCGCTAATGCCTTCGTGAAAGGATCTGCCAGGTTGTTCTCTGACGCAATCTTGACCACTTGTATGTCTTCTCTCTGCACTATATCTCTGATGATATGATACTTTTTCTCTATGTGTTTGCTCACTTTATGAGCTCTCGGTTCTTTTGAGTTTTCCAAAGCACCTGAATTATCACAATAAATGGTGATGCTCTTGGGCAGATTCGAAACCATACCTAAGTCTAGAAGGTAGTTCTTCAGCTATACAGCTTCCTTCGCAGCCTCAGAAGCGGCCACATATTAAGCTTCCATGGTAGAGTCCGCAATGCATTTCTGCTTTACACTCTTCCACATCACCTGAATTATGGCACTACCTCCTAAGGTGAACACATATCTAGAAGTAGATTTTCTCGAGTCCTGATCAGTTTGAAAGTCTGAATCAGTATATCTCAAAGGACAGATCTCGACTGCATTGAAAACTAGAACGCAGTCCTTAGTCCTTCGCAGGTACTTGAGTATGTTCTTTACGCAGTCCAATGTCCTCGACCACGATTCGACTGATTTCTTATTACCATGCCAACAATAAAGCAAATATCAGACCTTGTACAAAGCATAGTATACATGAGACTACCAACTACATAAGCATAGGGTATCCTTCTCATCTCTTCTATCTTAGACGGTGTCTTAGGACACATCTCTTGAGATAAAAAGATTCCATGTCTGAAAGGTAAGAAACCTTTCTTGGCATTTTGCATGTTAAAGCGTCTAAGTAAACTATCGATGTAAGCTTCTTGAGATAAGCACAACATTCTCTTTTCACGGATATGAATAACCTTGATACCGAGGATGTGTCCAGCGTCTCCCATATCATTCATCTCGAACTGGTTTGTCAACCATGTTCGTACTGATGACAACATCATTTTATTGTTTCCAATGAGAAGAATGTTATCTACGTATAAAACTAAGAACACTACATTTCCTTTTTCAACCTTCTTGTACACGCAACTTTCATTTGGGCATTTTTTGAATCCAAACTTCCGAACAGTTTGATCGAAACACTGGTTCCACGATCTAGATGCTTGCTTGAGACCATAAATGACATTCTTAAGCTTCCAAACCATGTGTTCCTTGCCCTTAAGGGCATATCCTTCGGGTTGTTCCTGATAAGGCTCATTTCATGCATTGGTTATGGGGTGAATTTCAGTGATTTCAATGAATTAACATGTGTTTATAAGTTCAGGTGCATAGAAAATCTATCGGACCTAGAAAACAGATACAAACAGACCGGACGGATGTAATCAAAGAAAATTTGAAGTGAAGTACGCCAATTCGCCAGGAGGATCACATAAGCGATGGAAAGAGCAGATGTGAAGCGAAGCGCATCTTTTGAAGGATTTTTTTCAAGGGGCACAAGAGTCAAATTAGCAACGAAAAGCACCCTAGGGATCAGAGCCTCAACTATAAAAAAGGGACAACCATCTTGAGTAGAGGCAGCTCCATTTTTCAGTCTTCGTTTATAGCTCACTCTTCTCCATAGCTCACTTCACTTTTACATTTCTCTGCGCACATGGTAAATGGGTTGAAATTATGGTGGCCGTGGTGGTTTCTGTCTAGTTTTAGTCGTGTAACATTGTCCCGTGGGGGTGAAGATACAATCTCGTTTAATTGCTGTTGTTTTGCATATTTTCTGTCGTGACTTCGCTGTTTAGAAGCTCCGCGCTAATTTGTCTATTTTGAACTCATTTCCAATGCTATGAATGTTACTGTTGGTTTTTGTTTCAATCTTGAGGTGTTGATGTTTGCCTTTTACTGATTTGGATGTGTTTAGCAGTTGATTGGACTTTGGGTCTCGAATCGGTTGAATTCGAGTGGATTTTGTGGATCTGAAGAAAGGAGGATGAATCTGACGGTGGTGATGTGGCGATCTAGTTGAATTGTGTTGAATCTGAGTTGAAGTTGGTGGATCTGAATGTCTTTGTTTCAATTCTGCATGATTATGGCTTTTTACTACTTGTTTTCGATTCTGCCCGGCTTAGTAGATTAGATCTGGAAGTTTTCTGCTTAATTATTACGTTTATGTTTCGATTTGAGTTTTGCTTTGTTTTAATGGTGTTCAATGCTGTGTTTCATTTTGTTTGCATTGGTTTTTTGAAGAAGATGAAGTCAGTTAATAGTTAGGGATCAGATCTGCATTGTTGAGTTGTTTGTTTACTTTTGCAGGTTTTTCTATCACTGTAGTTAGTTAGGGAAATTGGTCCCCACTAGTTTTTGCATGCTTGCTTAGCCATTTTATGAAATTCTCAACATGACCCAGCAGTTGCAGTGGTTTTAGTTTCTCTAGTTAAATTTAAGTTTCTAAATCACGCATGCATACGTACGTTCCCAGTTCCCTAGGTCTAGGAGATAGAATAGCTACTTTCAATTCCGTTGAGTCTAGTAGTTAGAACTTAACCCATTAGTTGCGTGGCAGCAGCTAACCCTCGTCCAAATCCTCGGAATTCATTCTAAACTCCTCCATCTCTGTGGGACCAATCCTTACTTCCATATACTAGCAAATAGTATAATGGGTTAAGGTTTTGAAGTGGCTTGAGAGTGTACCCAACGACATTCTAGATAGGTTTACGATCTGCTAGACCCTACGGTTTAGTAAATCCCCTAGACTTGTTTGCTTGCTATCTGTTTAGATTTCAGTGTGTGTGCGAACAACAACTCCATACATACTCGAGCATATGAATCAATCACTTCAATTGGAACGATACACTCAACTGGAGGGACACCCAATCAAACTGGTGGGTCACGGAGACAACAACCCCTGTCACCACTAGATCAGGGTTAACGACAACAAACCCAACACCTTCGAGTTTAGGGAGTGAGGCAGACTAAGCCTCACCTGTCAAGCGCGAACCAGATTTAACTCTGGAGTTAGAAGAAGAGAAGCCGTAAGTTATGACCGACATAGTTGACAATGACCCAAAGATAGGATCGTTGAATGCTCACCTTAACGGCGAGCCATCCCAGGCAATAGTGGTCATGCCAGCACAACTGGTGATTGATATAAAACAAATGTATTAGCGGTGATGCCCCACTTCTATGGGCGGAGGATTGAGTGCCCGCATGAGTTCCTACGTGAATTTTGTAAACTCTACGAAATCCAGAAGAGACCTCCTGGGTCAAGTGAAGAGGCTAAACAGGACTACGATGAAACCCTCAGTTAGTACTGGTCGCGTTTCAAGGGGTTGTTGGATTCTTGCCTGAACAACCGCATGATTGAGGCGGAAATCTACAACAATTTTTACGAAGGGATGACTCCAGATAGCAAGGATCTGGTAAATTCATCAAGTGGAGGAGATTTTTCTAGGAAGCGTGTAAGTGAAGCCAAAGAAATCCTGGGGAAACATATTGATGCCAAGAAAGCATATGACAATCCTCGCACCACTAATCTTAAATTGGGGAATGTCGACGCAGTGATAGTATAAGGAGAGGACAAAATGGAAGCCCGGGTGGACGAGCTGGGGAAAGCAATACTGACTGCTCTGGAGTTGAATCATCAACTTGGCCCAGCAGAACTGCGCAGTTAAATTGAAAAATTCGTTATAAACTCGTCCGTCATCAATTGAAGCTGAAATTTTGACATAACACAGAAGACATCTACAACTTCATCCAGTTAAAAAGTCACATCAAAATAAGATCGTTTGATTGGTCAAAAATTCATCGGAACCTACTGTCCGAATACAACAGCTTTCATGCCCAACATTCACAAACCCTAGTTTGTCTATCATACATTCACACACACACACATATTCATGCTTCCAAAACATATTCATGATTCAAAACAAGATTATAATCATGCTTTCCTTTTCACACATAACATTCACAAACGATTCATCCACACACTTACACACACACGTACATACGCGCGCACACATACATATATTCTTGTGCAACCATCCTTCCCAACCAATTAATTCTTAGATTACGATTCTCTACGCACTATATGCGTGAGGGGTTCAAGAATCAAGGATTCCATGATAAGAAGGGGAAAGGTGGATCAAAAATTATACCTTTCTCTTGAAAACAATCGGTAGAAATGACAATTGGTGCGATTCCTCAACGGATCTTGAGTTTCCAACTCCAAATCGAAGCAACAATGAAGGATTGATTTGGAGCACTTGAGAGAGAGGGGAGGGGAGGAGAAAAAAAAAACATGTGGGATAGGAGAGGAAGAGGGGGAGGCGTGTGGAATGAAGATTAGGGTTAGAGTTTTCTTAATTTATATTCAATAATTATTCCCACACTTAATTAAAACAATTAAAATTGTGGAAGAATAAAATAGAGGTCAATGAATAAGCTCCACAATTAAAAGAAATAAGCGTGTAGTGTGGGGGAGAAAATTTTCGAAAATTATGGTATTACTTACAAAATGTACTCATAAAATGGGTAAAAAGATATTGAGCATCCCATAAATAAGGTAACAAAATAATTCAAGAATTCTCCAAGTAGGAAAGAGGGGGGGGGGCATGTAAAATAGGGAGTAGTCAAAGGAAATATTTAAATCCTCAAACTAAATAGGAATAGGATTTAAATTGGTAATTTATTGTGGAAAAGACTCCCATAAAATAGGTAACAATTAAATTAATCTCATAAGGTAATTGAAAGGCATATGGGGCGAAAATTATGAGGTCTTAAGGAAGGAAAGAGTCAAATCCTAATTAAAATGGGATATGGAGAGATTTAATTGGATTTTTAATTAAAGGAAGGAAATAAGTAAGGTACCAATTAAATCTATAAAATAATTTATTCTCCTAATTAAAAGGAGATTTCGAAAAACCAAGAAATAGGCAAGGGGTCGAAAATTATGTAGAATAACATAGGGATAATTTGGTTTGAATTTAATTTGGATAAATATCCAAAAACAATTAATTAAATCCAAGAAAGAAAATACTATTCCAAATAATTAGGAGGGCCGAAAAATATCAAATAAAATGGCTAGAAAAATATGCATGATCCCATTTAATTTAATTCACGCAGTAGAACATAATTCGAATTATTCCACATAACTCACAACAACTAATTCCACATAATTAACTCAATCACATAGAAAACCAAATTCCATAAACGAAAATTCCCATTCAACCATCCATATTAATAAAACAAAAGTAGCAAATTTTTCGGGGTGCTACACCTTCTCATCTCTTCTATTTCATATGGCATTTTAGGGCACATCTCTTGAGATAGATGGATGCCATGTCTAAAAGGTAGGAAACCTTTCTTAGCATCTTGCATGCTAAAGCGTCTGAGTACAGTATTGATGTAAGGTTCTTGAGATAAGCACAACGTCCTCTTTTCATGATTCCTAAGAACCTTGATCCTGAGGATGTGTCCCGCGTCTCCCATATCCTTCATCTCGAACTGGTTCGACAACCAAGTTCGTACTGATGACAACATCTTTTTATTGTTTCCAATTAGAAGAATGTCATCTACATATAAAACTAAGAACACAACATTCCCCTTTTCAACCCTCTTATTAATGCAGCTTTCATTTGGGCACTTTTCGAATCCAAACTTATGAATAGTTTGATCGAAACACTGGTTCCATGATCCAGATGCTTACTTGAGGCCATAAATGGACTTCTTAAGCTTCCAAACCATGTGTTCTTTCTTTTCCCTTTATGGCATATCCTTCGGGTTGTTCCATGTAGATGGTCTCCTTAAGACTTCCGTTCAAGAACGCAGTCTTAACTTCCATCTGCCATACATCCGAATCCATGTAAGCTGCAATAGACAACAGTATCCGGATCGATTTGAACATGGCCACCAGGGAGAAGGTCTCATTGTAATCGATACCGTATCATCGTAATCGATACCTTCCCTTTGGGTATACCCCTTGACCATTAGTCTTGCCTTAAAGACATTAACTCGTCCATCGGGTTCATGTTTACGTTTGTATATCCACTTGCTCCCAACGGCAGTACAGCCTTCGGGTAGGACGGACAAATCGTACACGTCTTTGTCTATCATAGATTGTAGTTTTAAATCCATTTCTTTCACCTATTCGCAATGATCGATATCTGTCTGAGCATCCGCAAAGTTCCAGGGATCTAATACATTGCTGTCTGAGGAATGATCCATAGATTCTCCCAACCCAATGTATCTATCGGGCTTATGAGAGACCCTCCCACTGCGGCGCGACACTACAATGCTTAGAGTAGAAGTTGAAATTTCAGGAATTGTTTGTACATTATGTACGAGTTCTTGGTTAATGGAACCTGTGACCGAAGTTAGCTCGTCAAGAGCCACTACACTGCTGGGTTTATGATTCATTACATAATCTTCCTCTAAGAATGTTGCGTGAGTACTCACAATGACTTTCTTGTCTCGGAGACTATAGAATTCATAAGCTTTCAATCCTCTAGGGTACCCTATAAACAAACATACCTTCGTCCTTGATCCTAGCTTAGTTGGATCCTTTTCCAATAAATGAGCCGGGCAACCCCAAATCTTGAGATGTGTTAGATTAGGCTTGCGCCCAGTCCATAACTCATAAGGAGTAGTAGGTACTGATTTTGACGGTAAGTTGTCTAAAATATGACTTGCAGAAAGCAAGGCATGTCCCCAAAATGAAATAGGTAGTCGTGCAAAACTCATCATCGACCGGACCATGTTCAACAAGGTCCTATTTCTTCTTTCAGCCACGCCGTTCTGCTGGGGCGTGCCCGACGCGGTCAGTTGGGATTGAATTCCCGCCACCGATAAGTAGTCCAAAAACTCGGCACTGAGGTATTCACCTCCGTGATCAGATCGCAGGCTTTTGATACTCTTTCCATGATACGTTTCCACATATGCCTTAAACTCTTTGAACTTATCAAAAGATTCTGACTTGTGGCGCATCAAATAGACATATCCAATTTTCGAGAAGTCATCAATAAAAGTGATGAAGCATCGAAAACCACCTCTTGCCTCTGTTGACATTGGTCCACACACATTGGTATGAATGAGCTCAAGTACTTCCTTGGCCCTATTGCCCTTAGTCTTAAAAGACCTCTTGGTCATCTTGCCTTCTAAGCATGACTCACACTTAGGAAAAGGTTCCTTCTCTAGACCTTTAATAAGGTCTTGTTCAACAAGAGAATGGATCCTCCTTTCATTAGCATGACCAAGTCTAAGGTGTCATAAGTACGTTTCGTTCATTGAACTTGAAGGTGCTTTTCTTTTCTTTGAAATTTTTTATGTTGTATTAAGTTATAATTTGCGATTATTAAACTGTGTAGATGTGATTGTGTACAGATTGTTTTCCATGATACTTCGATAGATATAAGAACCATCTTTCTTAATAACACAATTGTCATTAAAAGAAATCGAATATCCATCAAAAACCAATTTAGAAACTGAAATTAAATTTCTTCTAAAAGAAGGTATCAACAAAACATTCTTTAAAATCAAAATTCTATCACTAGTAAAACGCAAATAAACGTCTCCCACTGCAACGGCCGCCACTTTTGTATCGTCACCCAGCTGGACTTCGATCTCACGATCATATAGCCGTCTTGTCACCTACAATAAGTCAGGATCAAAACAAATATGATCAGTGGCTTCGGTGTCTATGACCCAAGTATGAGTAGATGTCGAAGTCAAACATGACTCAACTACCAGAGCTTGGTGCATACCTGTAGCCTTAACCTTTTTAGGACAATCTGGCTTCCAATGCCCCTTCTCTCCACACTTGAAACACTTCCCTGAAGGCATCTTGCTAGCCTTCTTTTTCTTCTTTCCCTTAGATATCTTAGCCGAAACAGAGTACGGTGCCCTCTTCTTTCCTAAGCTAGGCTTGGAGCCAGAGGAACGGGGTGCCATACTCAACATGGCTGCCTTAGCCTGAACCACAAGGTCCTCTGATGACTGAAGTTCAGTCAACAATTCTACCAATGTGTAATTCCTTTTGTTCATCTTGAAATTGAGCTTGAACTGCTGGAAGCTAGGGGGAAGGCTTTGAAGGATGATAGTTAATTGGGACTCCGGATCGAGCGTCCCTCCCAAAACCTCAATTTGGTTGAGGTGGCCCATCATCTCGAGGACATGGTCCCTCACAGACGTGTCTTCCTTCATTGTCTTCGTCATGATATTCTGAAAGGCTTGAGACTTAGCCATTCGATTCTGAGTACCAAAAAGATTTGTGAGATTTTGCATAATCTCAGTGGCAGTCGCCATGGCAGAATGCTGATGCTTGAGTACTAAAGACATAGAAACCAACATGTAGCACTTAGCTATCTTATTCGTCTTATGCCACCATCTATGCGCATCTCTAACTCCTGTCGCGGCGTTAGCCGCTGGCACTGGAGGTGTAGGGTTGTGAGCACAAAGTTGTACTCTTCTGCTGTGAGAACGATGTCCAAGTTTTATTTCCTTTCTATGTAATTTTTGCCCTCGAGTTTGTTTTCTTTAAGAATTGCAGAAAGAGGATTGAATGACATTTTGACGATTTTAGTTTGCAATGCGAAACAGAATATTTACTATTTGTCATAAACTTATGTAAGAAGTTTGAGTAGATCAACCATAAAACTTTTTAAAATCTTACAACTGTAAAATTAAAATTTTGTACCCTCCATATGAGGTCAATACGCATTAAAATTTTACACTTTTACTGGTCACAACACCGACGAATAGTCCAGAGACCACATAATGGCATGGCCACCTAATGTTTACTAAGAAAGACCACCAGATTTAGCATTACACTATCTTATTTCTACAACACACTCCCATAACAATGTTCATGTACTACTAATAAGATCAAGCTATCTCATAAATTCTGTGTGAACTCCTGAATCTCGTAGTTTCTTAGGATTATTGTCCTCACATAATGGGTGGCAATAATATTGGAAACCACATTCCAGTTCATATTATTTATATTTGAGAAGTTCGCCCTTATGAACTTACTATTTCTTAGGATTATTGTCTCCGCATAATGGGAGGCGATAATATTAGAAATTAGCTTCACAAATTGCAGATCAATCGGTGGAGACCATATACAAACATTAAGTTCGTAATTATAGCTTAAATATTTGAGTTATGGTTTTTCTTTAATTATCCTTAGTCTTGAGGCAGATTAAGGCTTAATTAAATTCTGTTGGCATTTAATTTACTGGATAATTAAATCTTTCGTTATCTTTTAGTATCTTAATTTAGAAAATTAATTGTTCTAGAATTTAACTCTCATTCATTCCTTCTATAAGATATTCTAAAATAAATAAATTATTTAAATCTTAACTAGACATGAAAAATTAAATTAATATTATTTCTATGTTCAAGATAAGGAAGAGAAATTATATTATTGTATTATTTAATATATTCCTATATATCTATCCTTGTTAGGATTCTAGATATATAAATATTAGGAAACTATTATATTATTCTTGTCCATATTATCTAGGAATCAAAACAATATTATTTATTTCCATAGATATAGTCAATAATCGAAATATTCCTAAAATCTAGGGAAATCTTCCCAAAATATTCTATTTCCATTAAATAATATTATTTTAATGATATCTTTTAATTATTGAATTAAATAATCATTAAAATAATCAATCATCGATGTCTCATCGTACGAGGTTTGCACGAACGATGAACGACGAAAATCCGATGAGTTTGTCGTCGGAACACGGTGCGTCATGCCTCTCAGCCAGCATGCTTATTGCGTGCCAACATCTTGTCCCGACGTTCCCTACTCTCGGCCAGGAGCACGCACGATGGTGCGACTTCTCTCAGCCAGCGGGATGCGCATCCGTGCGCATCGGGTGTCGCGGTCCTCGGCCAGCGGCGTGCACGGTTGTGACGCCACTCTCGGCCAGCCGTGATCTCCCGTCTCGGCCATGTTGCCCCTGGTGGCGCGTCTCCCCACAACTCCCACTCTTTCGGCTAGCAGCCGCGCTGGCGGGCGGCAACCTTGGCGTCGCTGGAGCTGACGCTGGGGACTGCTCCGCCTAGGGTTCTCGACCTGGCGGCTTGTGGTGCCTCGGTGGATCTCTGATGAACCGCTACACCGCGCCAGCAGTTGCCTTATGTCGACCTTGGTCGCGGGTTCTGCCTGGGCGTAAAGTCTCGGGCAGCGGCGTGCACGAGCCCACCCTCATCTGCGCATCACCCCGTGATCGTGAACCCTCGGCTCCCACTGGTTTGACGACCGTACCTCGATCGCGCGTCGTGCGATCCGTCTCAGTGGGAGTGCCGACGGATCACACGTTTTGTGCGATCGAGAAATTCATGTTCTTTGATTCGATAGTTCTTGAGTTCATCATGCATAAAATTTAAACAAAAACACCAAGAAGATTATTTAAATCCAAATAATCAGAGCCAAAGACTGGCTCTGATACTAATTGTTGGGGTTGGTAGCGGAAGCGTGTGTTCAAAACGGATCACATAAATTCTGATATATTTAGTAGATTATTTAGACAAATTCTATTCACGTAATTCTCATATGTATCATGCTCATAACTTGAATTTAAACACGTTTTAGTCTTAAATAATACCTAAAACATGCTTTCTACGGAGTAAGCCAATTTACCTCGTTGATTCACTAAAGAATCGAAGATGGCTCGCGTCTTCTCCTCGTGAAGATCTTGAGTACTAAACCATGGATCTTCTGACTGGTTCCTTGACTGTAATCTGATATCAGTGTGGGCTGATCTCACCATAATACTAGGACTCAAATAAAGAAGACGAAACTGCTCACGGATGGAGCTGAAAATCGTCCCTCTTCATGACAGAGAGGGGGACGAAAATTGTGATGGAAAATAATGTGTATTCTGTGTCTCTTTTATTCTCCTATTTATAATAAGTCACATTTTGGGCCCAGTCAGGGATCTATGGAAGAATTTGGATATGGCCTCCCCAAGCTAGCTTATTACTAATTAAATTGAACCAAATTTTTAATATAAGCTTATATTGGAATATTACGAGCAGCCACTACAGAAGTAATATTGCACTGTCCATTCAAATCAGAAATTACAAGTATTCCGGGTTTCCATTTGTTTGTCCTCAATTTCTCGTGTTTAAGATAGAAACATCCATTAATTAATTAATGTCTGCTATGGACTTAATTAATTAACATATTATTAACTCCAAGAGTGGACCTAGCAAGAAACGCTTATTTATTATTCATAGAGTAATCAAACTCCAACTAGCTAGGTTACGAATAATAAAACCTTGTTTCGAGCTCCTCATGTGGATGTTATCAAACGAGACTCACCTCGCGCACGATTCAATATAATAGCAATCCTAGCACCGCTAGATATTAATCACCACTACCCAATATACCAGGATTCTTGGGTTGCGAAAAACCCGCACCTTTTGGTAAGTCAGAGTAGTGCATAATCAATAATGTATGCTCAATGCTAACGTACACTGATTAAGAAATTAATTATCAAGACCTCGTCTTTCAGTAGATAGCATAAAGACTCGTCCTGCCGTTAGATCCAATTCAGTGCTATACCACATGAATGTCATCTTATTTCAGTAAGTCTTAGAAATATGCGGACTAACATTGCAACCTTTCACGATAGGTAGTCTAGGCCTATCTAGGTTGTGAAATTCTTCTTTTTCTTTGTTTAGAACTGACCGTGTTACCTTAAAGTGGACGTCGTCCACAACCAGTCTACTAAAATAAAGACTTAGCTTTGTTACGTTGCTTATAAATTTAAACATGCAATAAACATCCATTAAATGTAAAACATAACAACATTATGACAAAAATAATCTGTTTCATTCCTTTGGGAAATAACATATAGAGTTTTACAGTATTCAATCATTCGAAAGGTGATTTCTAGTATACAAACTCTAACACAAATTTCCCTAAGTGTCCAGGTTTTGGAAATGCTGCAGAAAAGTAAAAGGACAAGGCAGAGAGAACAGACAGATCGCATATTTGATCCTAACTACTAACAAACTTCATCTTCTTCAGGAATCCAATCAGGAAAACAGAATAAAACAGAGTAATAAACATCATAAAAACAGAGCAAGTTCCAAATTTGAAATTAAACAAGGAATTAGAGGCTAAGCTCAACAGATCTAAACTACTGGGCCTAGCAGATGCGAGAACAACAGTAAAAATGCCATAATCATGCAGATTTAATTCACCACATATCAGATCCACAACTCCGACTCACAATCCCTTCCAGATCTAACCGATCCAAACCCAACAACCTTCAGATCCAGGAAAACTTCGATTCAAACAACCACTCAACAAACAACCTCAGATTCAACAAATCTCAATTCCAATGCAAAAGTCAATTGCGAAAAGCATCCAAAATCAGTAGAACAACATCAAACATCAGAAACCGTAGTAAAACAGAAAGTAGAAACTGCCATATCCATGAGAACAAATTCCAAAACACAAAGCAGTCGTCGAGCTTCTGGCAAGGAAATTCACGGCGAGAATAAACAACGGAAAATAAAAGCAAATTGTATCTTCGCCCTCGTGAGGACAGTGTTACACCACAAAAACTAGCTAGGGAACCACCACGGTAGCCGAAAGTCATCCCAAAAGTGCCAAGTGCGTGTGAAGTGAAGTGAACTATGATTGGAGAGTGAAACTAAGGATACTAAGTGTAAAATATCGAAAAAATGCTAAAAAGAAGGCTCTTCTTCTAAAAGGTGTCGTCCCTTTATATAGGCAGCAATCCTTAGGGCACTCCCACTTCAGAATTTGTCTTTTTTGCCCTTCATCCTTATACTTGCTCCTTGCTCCTTGCTCCATTTTTGTATTCTGCCAGCGTTCCTTTTTATCTCCTCGGTCAGGTAAATTGCTGGCGTTTTTCACTTCATTTTCATCCTTTTCTCTGCCCCTTGTAATTTATATGCGCTTCCTAGGTCCAGCAGATTTTTCGTGCACCTGAACTTAGAAACATACATTAGTACACCGAAAACACAGAGTTTTGATCTAAAACCAATGCATGAAACGAGCCTTATCACTCACCATGTAAGTGAGGGTTGAGAGAACCGATCTCAGGATCGTCATCTACTAGTGCAGCCATTCTGACTGGTCTTTCCTCTACAACAGTCTTCTTCTTCGGCTCAACAATCGGGGGCCGATCCTCCTCTCCTTCAGAACTTGTATTTGATGGTCCCCTTGTGTTCAACCCAGATCTAGTGATGACCGGGCAGGCTACGTCTCAATTCTCCAATTGGACTCTGTATCTCTCCAGTTAGTTGTGTTATTCCAGTGCCCAAAGTTCAGGCCTCAGTGCATAAACTGAAAAAGAAAATAAAAGAATCAAAAATATTTACACCCACTATCTTTAACACATGCACATATAACGCCATCCATGCGTGGAAACGGTGCCATTTGAAACGACCTAAATCTCAGAGTCTAAAGTTCGCATGCAGATTAAATAAAGCACATAGAGTTCACGCACTTGATCAAGCTAAACAGTCAATGGATCAAGCAAGCTACTATCTGGTCGTTGGTTATGCAATCGGAGAGACTTAGGGCTTTCAAGACCTTAACTCACAGTATTATAAACTAGTAAAGAGAAGTAAGGGTCGAATCCCTCAGGGACCGAGGCATGTTGAGTTGTGTTTGGGACATTGGGAGGTTTTGGCTGCGGCCACGCTTTCCATTGGGTTAAGAATTGGACTAAATACTAAACTGATCAACTCACTAAACTAAACGGATCAAATAACTGGACAAACTCAAAACTAAGGAACATGTTGAACTGATCAACTAAACTAAGGACGGAAAGGTACTTCTGCAAAAAGTAACTCGGGACCACTGACAAAACTAACGCACTACTAAAAGTTGAAAATAATGAAACGATGACAGGGACTGCTACTCTAACGAACGACGACCTTCTTCTTTGCTAAGTAACTAAATGAAAGCAACTACGATAAATCTAAACAGAGCAGCTAACATGAAAACAGGAAACAGACACATTGAAACACAGATCCATGTAAATCGAACAGAAAGAAAGCAGATTTATAACATCTATCCTAATCTCATGCAAGTTGATGAACTAAAACTCAGATCTAACTACGCAAAATCGGAAACAGAATGGAAAACAATAATCAGAACATGATCTAACTCAGAAATCATCAACTCCAAACAAACATGATCGCAAACTCCATTTCAGATTCAATCTAAACTTAAACAACTAAATAATGCAAATTTAACTTCAACTCAGAACAGAACTAAAACTAGGTAAAAGAAACCAAATCAGAGAAACTTAGATCCAAAACAACTTTGCATTAGAAACTCAATTTCATAAACGATCTTCAATAACCTAAACAAAAATAGAATTCTTACCTCAATTGCTAAGATCGATCAACGAACGGAAAATAACTAGAGTTAACTAACAGTACAACATCAAAACAACTAAGATTCAGAAAGATAAACTAAAAACAAAGTAACAATGTTTTGACCCTAGGGGTGTAAGGAAACACAAACGATGAAAAGGCTCTTGGCAGATCTAGCTCCCTCCTCCCTTGATGAGGAAGAAGAGAGGGATGTGGTAGAACGTCGACTTCAGTGGCTTCTAGCTTCCTTGCTCCATGTTATGAACTTAAGTGTGTGGTGACTGAGGATGATGATTACGGTCTATTCAAAAGAACCCTCTCCTGTGTGCATTCTCTCCACTATTTATAGGATGGCCTTGGGCACACATCCCTAGGGTATGCTCATCTTGATTTAACATTAATGTCCTTGAGATAGCATCTTTATTTCTCTCTCCTATTACTCATCATCTCATGTGTTCCTGTGGAGAGCTCCCTCTTGATCAACTTGTTGGCTAGCCAAGCTCCATTGCTTGTCCCTAACTTATCAACTTGTCTTCGGCTCAGGCCATTTTTCGCTTCTTTCCGAGTTGATCAAGTTGTTCTTGCACTCTGCCGCTTCAATACTTTTTAGCTGCTTCACACTTAAATTCACCATTTTTTCGCACATTATCAACTCGGTTAGTACAATAAACCACTATAAAACCATGCTTGTAACGAGCCTTATCACCCGACAACGACGCCAAAAACTTGATGCACTTTTAATTAGCACTAAAAATACCTGCAAGTATACATGGTATAAACAGTATAGTTAATGGTCAGTACCGGATATCGAACACAGGGAAAACAATAACACACTGTCTACCTTCTACTAAGCTTCTTTTACTCTTTGGAAAACCAAAAGATTTTTGAATTTTTGTAAATAAAAACTTTTAAAAACAGAATTAAACAACTTAAGTAGATAAAACACTAAGACAAACCAAATGAGATAAGGGAATTCCAGGGATGTGCTTTCATAGTTATGGTTATACAAATTCCATCTACAACACCGTAGCACAGTTCTTACTTCAGTAGGACGAGTCGCCTAAGTTATGCACAGTTCCTCACTCTCAATTAACAGTGTCGTTTTAAGGGAAGCTAATTGTAGTGTCAACTAAGTCGATCGTACTCGCCAACCTCCTTTCACGATTATGTAGCAAGTCAATTAAATCATCACAGAATGTGTCACTCAAATGTGGAGAAATTATCCAGAACTTAGAATAGAAACGAAGTAGGAACAAAACGGATATTAAATAAAAAGAATTGTATAACCAAAGTCGTTACTAACACATCCCTAGAACTCTATGAATTTAGTTACACATGATAGAATAATCTAAAGACATAGTATTTAGGGAAATCGTAAAGAACATAAGAACTAGAGCAAATAAAACCTAACGGTTGAATCCTTGTAGCCTTGATCTTCTCTTGAATCCTTCTTCAAAACCCTTGCACTTTGATGAACAAAGATGAACTCTTAAATATTATGCTCTGGAATTATGTAGCAAAAAGAAGAAGCTTGTTGAAGAGGTTTGAGGGGGTAGATATAGCTACAAAAATCATCCTCCTTAATTAAGGAAAAAAGTAGCCAATTATTGTAAATCTTGGGGAGAAAGTAGGTCAAATTTGTGTGTCGCGTTTTCCTAGCTGGCCGCTGCACCTTGGCCCGTGGTCACTGTGGGTTGATCCGTAGCCTCTGCCTCTTGAACAGCGGTCCCTACACGTTGTTTCAGTGGTCGCTGCCAATCATCCGGTAGCTTCTGGATCTCTTGGAGCGGTCTATGCGCACACCCCAGTGGTCGCTAGGCGTGTTCCTCTTTTCAGCACAACTTTCCCGGAGTGCTACTGGCTCAACGGTCGCTGGCTGTGTTGCAGCGGACCACTGGACGTCTCGAAAGCTCCAGATTTCCAACTTCGACTTTTAGCTATCTTTTTAGGCTCAAATATGCACATTTCTCACAAAGCACGTCAAAGTACCAAAATAGATAAAATATGATATTAATGGGCGTGTAGTTCAACTTTGACACTCAAAATGGACCAAATAAAGGCCTTAAAATAGTGCAAAATCCAACCGTATCAGCGTCACCAGAAAAAAACATGTGCAGCACAATAGGATATTTCTACCTTTTCGTCTGAAAAAGTTTAAGCTTAAAGAGCAATTCAAAACAATTCTTAAAATATGTTTTGTTAAGTGCATACTAACCTTCCTCCTATTGATGCTTTGCAGGATATCCTTGAAGGGGTTGGTAGCGGAAGCGTGCGTTCTAACGGATTACATAAAACTGATCTATTTAGCAGATTATTTAGATAAATTTTATTCGCATAATTATCACATGTATCATGCTCATAACTTGAATTTTAAACATGTTTTAGCACAAATAATCCCTAGAACATGCTTACTACGGAGTTAGCCAATTTACCACGTAGATTCACTTAAGAATCGAAGATGGCTTGCGTCTTCTCCACGTGAAGATCTTGAGAACTCGACCTCGGATCTTCTGACTGGTCTCCCGGACTGTAAACTGATATTTGTGCGGGCAAATCTCACCAGCGTACTAAGACTTAAATAAAGAAGACAGAATCCCGCTCAAGGAAGGAGAAAAAAATCGTCCCTCTCTCAAACAGGAGTGGACGAAAATTTTGAAAATAAATAGGTGTATTTTCTGTCTCCTTTATTCTCCTATTTATATTAAGTCACATATTGGGCCCAGTCAGGGATCTAAGGAAGAATTTGGACATGGCCTCACCCAATTAGCTTTTTACTAAATAAATTGAACCCACAATTTAATACAAGCTTATATTGGAATATTACAAGCAGCCACTACAGAAGTAATATTGCACTGCCTTTCCACATCTGAAATTACAAGTATTCCAGGTTTTCTTTTTGTGTGTTCAATTTATTTCCGGAGCTTAAGATAGAAACATCCATTAATTAATCAATGTCTGTTATGTACTTAATTAATTAACATATTTTAATCTTCAAGAGTGGACTTAGCAAGAAACTCTAATTTATTATTCATAGAGTAATCAAACTCCATCTAGCTAGGTTCCGAATAATAAAACCTTGTTTCGACCTCCTCTTGTGGATGTTATCAAACGAGACTCACCTCACGCACGATTCAACATAATAGCAATCCTAGCACCGCTTGATAATGATCACCACTACCCAATATACCAGGATCATTGGTTGACGAAAAACCCGCACCTATTGGTAAGTCAAAGTAGTACTTAATATCGTATGCTCAATGCTAACGTACATTGATTGAGAAATTAATTATCAGGACCTCGCCTTGCAGTAGATAGCATAAAGACTCTTCTTGCCGTTTAGATCCAATTCAGTGCTATCTTATTTCAATAAGGCTTAGAAATAATCAGACTGACATTGCAACCTTTCCCGATAGGTAGTCTAGGCCTATCTAGGTTGTGAAATTCTTATTTTTCTTTGTTCAGAACTGACCGTGTTACCTTAAATTGGACGACGCCCACAACTGGTCTACTAAAACAAAGACTTAGACTTTGTTACGTTCGCTTATACATTTAAATATGCAATAAACATCCATTAAATGTAAAACATAATAACATTATGACAAAAATAATCTGTTGCCTTCATTGGAAAATAATAATTAGAGTTTTACAGTATTCAATCACTCGAAAGGTGATTTCTAGTATACAAACCCTAAAAATCTCCCACTTATACTCAAAACAGCTTTCGAGTATACAAAATGGTAGTGCACACGTCATAAAATTTCTCCCACTTATACTGAAAGCGAGTTGAGGTCTTGAATCAGTCGAACTCCCATCCCTTCAACGTGGCGCTCAAACGGTTTCACCGCCAATGCCTTTATAAAAGGATCTGCCAGATTGTTCTTTGACGCATTCTTGACCACTTGTATGTCTCCACTCTGCACTATATCTCTGATGATATGATACTTCGGCTCTATGTGTTTGTTCGCTTTGTGAGCTCTTGGTTCTTTCGAGTTTGCCACAACACCAGAATTGTCACAATAAATGGTGATGCTCTTGGGCAGATCCGTACTGGTGACAATATCTTTTTATTGTTTCCAATTAGAAGAATGTCATATACATATAAAACTAAGAACACTACATTCCCTTTTTCAACCTTCTTATACACGTAGCTTTCATTTGGGCACTTTTTGAATCCAAACTTGTGAACAGTTTGATCGAAACATTGGTTTCACGATCTAGATGTTTGCTTAAGGCCATAAATAGCCTTCTTAAGCTTCCAAACCATGTGTTCCTTGCCCTTTGTGGCATATCCCTCGGGTTGCTCCATGTAGATGGTCTCCTCAAGACCGCCGTTCAGAAACGCAGTCTTAACGTCCATCTGACATACATCCCAATCCATATAAGCTGCTATAGACAATAGTATGCGGATCGATTTGAGCATGGCCACCGGGGAGAAAGTCTCGTCGTAATCGACACCTTCCTTTTAGGTTTACCCCTTGGCCTCTAGTCTTGCCTTGAAGACTTTAACTCGTCCATCGGGTCCACGCTTACGTTTATATATCCACTTACTCCCAACGGCAGTACAACCTTCTGGTAAGACGGACAAATCGTAGACGTCTTTGTCTATCATAGATTGTAGTTCCGAATCCATTTCTTTGAACCCTTCGCAATGATCGACATGTGCCAGCTCCTCCGCAAAGTTCCAGGGATCTAATGCATTGCTGTCCGGGGAGTGATCCATAGATTTCTCCAAACCAATGTATCTTTCGGGCTCATGAGAGACCCTCCCACTGCGGCACGACACTACAATACTTGGAGTAGAAGTTGAAGTTTCGGGAATTATTTGTACTAGGTACGGGTTCTTGGTTAATGGAACTTGTGATAGAAGTTAGTTCATCAAGAGCCACTTCACTGCTGGGTTTATGATTCATTACATAGTCTTCCTCTAAGAATGTCGAGTGAGTACTCACAATAACTTTCTTATCTCGGAGACTAAAGAATTCATAAGCTTTCGTTCCTTTAGGGTACCCTATAAACAAACATACATCCGTCCTTGATCCTAGCTTAGTTGGATCCTTTTCCAATACATGAGTTGGGCAACCCCAAATCTTGAGATGTTCTAGATTGGGTTTGCGCTCAGTCCACAACTCATAAGGAGTAGTAGCACGGATTTTGACGGTAAATTGTCTAAAACGTGGCTTGCAGAAAGCAAGGCATGACCCCAAAATGAAATAGGTACCCGTGCAAAACTCATCATCGACTGGACCATGTTTAACAAGGTCATGTTCCTTCTTTCAGCCACGCCGTTCTGCTGGGGCGTGCCCAGCGCAGTCAGTTGGGATTAAATTCCCGACTCCAATAAGTAGTCCAAAAACATGGCATTGATGTATTCGTCTCCACGATCAGATCGCAGGCATTTGATACTCTTTCCATGATACTTCTCCACTTGAGCCTTAAAGTCCTTGAACTTGTCAAAAGACTCTGACTTGTGGCGCATCAAATAGACATATCCAATTTTTGAGAAGTCATCAATAAAAGTGATGAAGTATCGAAAACCACCTCTTACCTCAGTAGACATTGGTTCACATACATCGGAATGAACGAGCTCAAGTACTTCCTTGGCCCTATTGCCCTTAGCCTTAAAAGGCCTCTTGGTCATCTTGCCTTCTAAGCATGACTCACACTTATGAAAAGGTTCCTCCTCTAGACCTTTGATAAGATCTTGTTGAACAAGAGAATGGATCCTCCTTTCATTGGCATGACCAAGTCTAAGATGCCACAAGTACGTTTTGTTCATTGAACTTGAAGGTTCCTTTCGTTTCTTTGAAATTTCCGATGTTGTATTGAGTTCTGATTTGCGATTATTAAACTGTGTAGAAGTGATTGTGTACAGATCGTTTTCCATGATACCACGACAGATATAAGAACCATCTTTCTTAATAACGATGTTTTCATTAAAAGAAATCGAATATCCATCAAAAACTAATTTAGAAACTGAAATTAAACTTCCTCTAAAAAAAGGTATCAATAAAACATTCTTCAAAATAAAAAATCTATCACTACTAAAATGCAAATAAACCCCTTCCACTGCAACGGCCGCCACTTTTGTAGCGTCGCCCAGCTGGACTTCGATCTCACGATCATGTAGCCGTCTTGTCCCCTGCATTAAGTCATGTTAAAAAAAATATGATTAGTGGCACTTGTGTCAATAAACCAAGTGCAAGTAGACGTCGATGCCAAACATGACTCGACTACTAAAGCTTGGTGCATACCTGTAGCCTTGCCTCTTTTAGGACAGTCTGGCTTCCAATGTCCCTTTTCCCCACACTTGAAACACTTCCCCGTGGAATTTAGGACAGTCTGGCTTCCAGACTGTCCTAAATGGGGCAAGGCTACAGGTATGCACCAGGCTCTAGTTGTCGAGTCTTGTTTGACTTCGACATCAATTTGCACTTGGGTTATTGACACAGGAGCCATTGATCATATTTGTTTTGATCCTGACTTAATACAGGTGACAAGACGGCTACATGATCATGCAATCGAAGTCCAGCTGGGCGACGTTACCAAAGTGGCAGCCGTTGTAGTGAGAGACATTTATTTGCCTTTTAGTAGTGATAGATTTTTGATTTTGAAGAATGTTTTGTTGATACATTCTTTTAGAAGAAATTTAATTTCAGTTTCTAAATTGGTTTATGATGGATATTCGATTTCTTTTAATGACAACTGCGTTATTAAGAAAGATGATTCTTATATCTGGCGTGGTATCATGGAAAACAATCTGTATACAATCACTTCTACACAATTTAATAATCGTAAATCAGAACTCAATACAACATCGAAAATTTCAAAGAAACGAAAGGAACCTTCAAGTTCAATGAACGAAACGTACTTGTGGCAGCTTAGACTTGGTCATGCCAATGAAAGGAGGATCCATTCTCTTGTTCAACAAGATCTTATCAAAGATCTAGAGGAGGAACCTTTTCATAAGTATGAGTCATGCTTAGAAGGCAAGATGACCAAGAGGCCTTTTAAGGCTAAGGGCAATAGGGCAAAGGAAGTACTTGAGCTCGTTCATTCCGATGTATGTGAACCAATGTCTACTGAGGCAAGAGGTGGTTTTCGATACTTCATCACTTTTATTGATGACTTCTCAAAAATTGGATATGTCTACTTGATGTGTCACAAGTCAGAGTCTTTTGACAAGTTTAAAGACTTTAAGACTCTTGTGGAGAAGTATCATGGGAAGAATATCAAATGCCTACGATCTGATCGTGGAGGCGAATACCTCAGTGTCGAATTTTTGGAATACATATCGGAAGTGGGAATTGAATCCCAACTGACTGCGCCGGGCACGCCCCAGCAGAACGGCGTGGCTGAAAGAAGGAACATGACCTTATTAAACATGGTTCAATCGATGATGAGTTATGCACGTCTGACCTTATTAAACATGCCTTGCTTGCCTTGCTTTCTGCAAGTCACATTTTAGACAATTTACCATCAAAATCCGTACCTAAAACTCTATATGAGTTGTGGACTGGGCGTAAGCCCAATCTAGCACATCTCAAGGTTTGGGGTTGCCCGCTCATGTATTGGAAAAGGATCCAACTAAGCTAGGATCTAGGACGGAGGTATGTTTGTTTATAGAATACCCCAAAGGGACGAAAGGTTATGAATTCTTTAGTCTCCAAGATAAGAAAGTCATTGTGAGCACTCACGCGACATTCTTAGAGGAAGACTATGTAATGAATCATAAACCCAGAAGTGAAGTGGCTCTTGATGAGCTAACTTCTGTCATAAGTTCCATTAACCAAGAACAAGTACCAAGTGTACAAACAATTCCCGAAACTTCAACTTCTACTCAAAATATTGTAGTGCCGCGCCGCAGTGGGAGGGTCTCACATGAGCCCGACAGATACGTTGGTTTGGGGGAATCTATGGATCACTCCTCGGACAACAATGTATTAGATCCCTGGAACTTTGCGGAAGTGCTGGTAGATGTTGATCATTGCGAATGGGTGAAAGCAATGGATTCGGAACTACAATCTATGATAGACAAAGACGTCTACGATTTGTCCGTCCTACCCGAAGGCTGTATTGCCATTTGGAGCAAGTGGATATATTAACGTAAACGTGGACCCGATGGACGAGTTAAAGTCTTCAAAGCAAGACTAGTGGCCAAGGGGTATACCCAACAGGAAGTCATCGATTATGATGAGACCTTCTCCCCAGTGGTCATGCTCAAATCGATCGGGATACTGTTGTCTATTGCAGCTTATATGGATTGGGATGTATGGCAGATGGACGTTAAGACTGCGTTTCTCAACGGCAGTCTTGAGGAGACCATCTACATGGAACAACACGAAGGATATGCCATAAAGGGCAAAGAACACATGGTTTGGAAGCTTAAGAAGGCCATTTATGGCCTCAAGCAAGCATCTAGATCGTGGAACCAATGTTTCGAGCAAACTATTTGCAAGTTTGGATTCGAAAAGTGCCCAAGTGAAAGCTGTGTGTATAAGAAAGTTGATAAGGGGAATGTAGTGTTCTTAGTTTTAGATGTAGATGACATTCTTCTAATTGGAAACAATGAAAAGATGTTGTCATCAGTTCGAACATGGTTGTCGAATCAGTTCGAGATGAAGGATATGGGAGACGCGGGACACGTCCTCGGGATCAAGGTTCTTCGGAATCGAGAGAAGAAGATGTTGTGCTTATCTCAAGAATCTTACATCGAAACAGTACTTAGTCGTTTTAGCATGCAGGATGCCAAGAAAGGTTTCTTACCTTTTAGACATGGCATCCATTTATCTCAAGAGATGTGCCCTAAAACGCAGTCTGAAATACAGGAAATGAGAAGGATTCCATATGCTTCGGCAGTTGGAAGTCTCATGTATGCTATGCTTTGTACTAGACCTGATATTTGCTTTGTTGTTGGCATGGTGGCAAGATATCAGTCAAATCCGGGCCAAGGACATTGGACTGCCGTAAAGAACATACTCAAGTACCTTAAATGGACTAAGGACTATGCTCTAGTTTACAATGCAGCCGAGCTTTGTCCTTTGGGATATACTGACTCAGACTTTCAAGCTGATCAGGACTCGAGAAAATATACTTCAGGATATGTGTTCACCTTAGGAGGTGGAGCCGTAATTTGGAAGAGTGTGAAGCAGAAATGCATCGCGGACTCGACCATGGAAGCTGAGTATGTGGCCGCTTCGGAGGCTGCAAAAGAGGCGGTATGGTTCAAGAACTTCCTTATGGATTTAGGTGTGGTTTCGAATCTGCCCAAGAGCATCACCATTTATTGTGACAATTCTGGTGCTGTGGCAAACTCGAAAGAACCAAGAGCTCACAAAGCGAGCAAACACATAGAGCGGATGTATCATATCATTAGATTGCGTCAGAGAACAACCTGGCAGATCCTTTTACAAAGGCTTTGGCGGTGAAACCGTTCGAATGCCACGTTGAAGGGATGGGAGTTCGACTCATTCAAGGTTGCAATTGTGTCTTCATACATAGTAGTAGCCAACTCTCAAATGCTTCCGCTATGCCAAGTTTAAACTCTTATATTTTCTTTAATCTGTTGGACTATTTTTTTTCCTACGAACTCTGTTGCTTCGTGATTTCAGACTCTGAATGGTAATAAAGTTTCGTCTTTTAATTGACATGTTGTATTCCTTTGATTGTTTCCCCTTTCTTCCCCGCTTCTTAATTCCCCATTGGTCGCGACCCACCGTGCTTCCTATCCTTAGGGAGTGCGGTCGTGACAAAAAGTCATCATGGCCGCCTTAGCCTGGACCATAAGGTCCTCTGCCGACTGAAGTTCAGTCAACATCTCTGCCAAGGTGTAGTTCCTTTTTTTCATCTCGAAATTGAGCTTGAACTGCTGGAAGCTATGGGGAAGACTTTGAAGGATAATTGTCACTTGGGACTCGGGATCGATCGTCCCTCCCAAGACCTCAATCTGGTTGAGGTGGCCCATCATCTCGAGGGCATGGTCCCTCACAGACGAGCCTTCCTTCATCATCTTTGACATGATACTCCGAAAGGCTTGAGACTTAGCCATTCGATTCTGAGTACCAAAAAGATTCTTGAGATTCTGCATGATCTCCGCGGTTGTTTCCATGGCTGAATGCTGATGCTTGAGCACTGATGACATAGATGCCAACATATAGCACTTAGCCATCTCATTCGCCTTATGCCACCGTCTGTGTACATCTCTGACTCCTGCCGCTGCGTTAGCCGGAAGCACTGGAGGTCACGGGGTTGTGAGCACAAAGTTGTACTCTTCTGCTGTAAGAACGATGTCCAAATTTTGTTTCCATTCTACGTAATTTTGGCCCTCGAGTTTGTTTTCTTTAAGAATTGCAGAAAGTGGATTAAATGACAACTTGACGATTTGATTTGCACTGCAAAACAGAGTATTTACTATTTGTCATAAACTTATGTAAGGTGTTTGATTAGATTAACCATAAAACTTTTCAAAATCTTACAACTGTAAAATTAAAATTTTGTACCCTCCAGAGGAAGTCAATACTCATTAAAATCTTACAATTTTACTAGTCACAACACCGACGAATAGTCCAGAGACCACAGAGTGGCATGGCCGCCTAATGTTGCCTAAGAAAGACCACCGAATTTAGCATTACAGAGTCGCATTTCTACAACACACTCCCATAACAATACTCATGTGCTGCTAACAAGATCAAGCTATCTCATAAATCCTGTGTGAACTTCTGAATCTCGCAGTTTCTTCGGATTATTGTCCTCACAGTGTGGGTGGCGATAATATTGTAAACCACATTCTAGTTCATACTATTTATATTTTAGAAGTCCGCCCTCACGAACTCGCTATTTCTTAGGATTATTGTCCCCGCAGCATGGGTGGCGATAATATTAGAAAAAAGCTTCATAAATTGCAGACCAATTAATGAAGACCATATACAAACGTTGAGTTCGTAATTATAGCTTAGATATTTAGGTTATGGTTTTTCTTTAATTATCTTTAGCCTTGAGGCAGATTAAGGCTTAATTAAATTATGTTCGTATTTAATTCGCTGGATAATTAAATCTTTTATTTTCAATGGTATCTCCCTTTAGGAAACTATTGTTCTAGAATTTAATTTTTATTCATGTCTACTATAAGATATATCTAAAATAATTAAGTTATTTAATTCTTAATAAGACATAAAAAATTTAATTCAAATTATTTCCATGTTCAAGATTAGGAAGAAAAGTTTAATTATTTAATGTATTCATACATATCTATCCTTGTTAGGATTCTAGATATATAAATATTAGGAAACTATTAAATTATTCTTGTTCATATCATCTAGGAATAAAATAATATAATTTATTTCTATAGATATAGTTAATAATAAAAATATTCCTAAAATCTAGGGAAATCTTCCAAAAATATTTTATTTCCATTAAATAATAATATTTTAATGATATCTTTTGATTAAAAATTTAAATAATCATTAAAGTAATCTTTCATCGTTATCTCATCGCACGAGGTTCGCACGAATGATGAACGACGAAAATCAGACGAGTTCGTCGTCGGAACACGACGCAAATGACGTCTCGGCCAGCAGCGCACAGGTGTGTGCATGCTCTCGGCCGCCTGGCTTGCACACCGGCTCGTCGGGTGCCGCGATCCTCGGCCAGCAGCGTGCACGTCGGTGGCACTGCTCTCGGCCAGCCGCGATGACCCGTCTCGGTCAGGCTCGATCCGCCGCTCCCTTTGGCTCAGCCATCATCGCGGCATGGGGTGCGTCGCTCTCAGCCTGGTCTGGGGCTGACAGTCGGGACCTTTCGCCTAGGGATCGGCCTTGTGGCTCGCGGTGTCTCGGCGGTTCTTGGACGAACCACCACGCCGCGCCACGCCGCGGTGTCTCGGCAATTTTGTTAGTGGTGTACGACCTTCCATAGAAGGAGTTCCAAAACATAAACAAATTTTCTATATGCTAATATTTATGGTAAAAGCTTAGGCAATATTTGGCGGCTATTCCACCTTAGTGGTCTCTGGACTATTAGTCGATATTGTGACCAAGAAATTGTTGGAATCCGAATTTGTATGACCTCCCTAGATGCGTACTTATTTTGGTTTTGGCAGTTGCGAGATACATAAATTATTTTGTGGGTGTTTGCAATTATGTATCAATCATAGTATGTGATAAATAATTTTATTTCTTCTCAGCCATATTCTTAATAATGTGTGAATCTTAAAAAAATCAAACTCGAAGGCCAAAATTATGTAGACTGGAAATGTAAATGGATAAGATTCTCATTGCTGAAAACTTAAAGTTTGTATTCACCAATTTATGTCCTCCATTTCCTTGACAAAATTCTATAAAGAAAGTTCAAGAATGCATTTCATGCATGTACTTGACAAGTTCTTTGAGGAAGAAGGTCAAACTACTTTCTTTTAAGTAGTGAGACAAGTCTTGGTTTATACTGATGATAAAGGGATATCCAATTAGGACGTTGTCCAGATTCTATTAGAACATCCAAAAGAGATTGAATGTTTTGAGGAATCTTCTGATTCAGACTCAAATAGGTTCTACACCCAGTTCATCGTCAAATGTAATAGGAAGTGATTATATGAAGGTTGTTACTGAAAAGTTGGAAACCTTCGGCATTATATTCACTTAATTACTATCGGAGGAAGATAACATGATAATTGACGAATTCATTAAGGCTGCATCTTTTCTATGTCTTAGTTCAATCGAACAGAAGACTAGCAATGGAAAGAGGGAAGAGCTGAATTGTCATCAATGCTCGCTGAAAGCAAGGAAGGCAAGAAAAATTAGGTGAAAAGGCAAAGAATAGATGCATTGTAAGTCGGATTGACCTCTTCTATAGAAGGACAATGACTTAGATAACAATGCACTTCTAAAAGAGAGATCTAGATCCAGTTGGGCAGTTGTTGCAGTGGGAGCTATTTTATTATGCTCACTTTATTGTTTTGTTTTAATGTGTAAGACTTTGTTTTATTGGTACAATTTAGTTTAGAAATAATTCAATTTCAGTTTCTAAACTTGTTTATGATTAAGCGATGTTCGGTGTCATTTTATAATGCGTGCATTATTAAGAAATGTGATTCGAATATCTATCATAGTACCATAGAAAAACAAATTATACATCATAGTATCTAAACAATATAAATGCAACAAGATTGAGTTTAAGACAACAGTTCAACTTCTTAAACAATGAATGATAACGTATTTATGGCACTTGAACATAAGGCTAAGAAAATGCTTAGAAATTGTTCAAACTGATTTTGTCCAACTCTAATGACTATCGAGATTTTAACAACTTGCTTGTTAAATAACTTGAAAGTCAAGTAAGTCTGGTTAATGCACTATAAGTTAGAATCCGTTGGTGGTTCAAGGGATTCAGAATACTTATAGAGATGCAACATAGAAAGACTAGCAAGTCTCAATGGTCTACACCATAGGTGATGAGCAATGAGTTAAGATCGGTAGTGAGAGTTAAATCCTAGTTGACTACTCCAAGCATTTTTCTAAAGAATGGGATAGTCATATATGAAGATATCAAAGTCCCTCTAAGACGAGTTCGATAAGTGAACAGCTGTACTCAATAACACCTTATCATTGATGGGATATGCGTTGGAAACAACGAGTTATACCTTAAAGAAAAAAGAAACCACCATAACATCAGTACCTTCTACCACTCACGAGTTGTGGACTATAGGCAAGTCTAGTCCAGCACATCTCAAGGTGTGGAGTTATTCCAACACATGTTTTGGAAAAAGTATCCAAGTAATTGGAATTGTGTACTGAGGTATGTTTTAAGGTTATCCCAAATGATAGAAAACGTACTAGTTCTATAATCTTCACGGGAAGATAGGTGTTTCTTTACACGAATACCAGATTCTTGGATAAAGATTATGAGAAGAACTACAAGCTCAACAAGCATGATAACTCTCAAGATTAATGAGAATATCTATTTCCCATCTTAACCAAGAAGTCATACCATTAGAAGCTTATGCACTAAGAAAATCAACGTTTGTACCTGAGATTATTGTATGAGTCATGTCGTAGTGGGAGCATTCCTTGCGAACATAAAAAATTCATGGGTCTAAGAGAGCCTTTAGACTAAGTTTTAGATCGACTTGAACCTAATCCCTGTAACTACAAAGACACACTGACTCATTCAGATAAATGTTCTTGAAAAGACGATAGATTCTGAATAATAATCTAAGATAGACAAGAATGTTTGCAAGACTTGCGATAATACCCATAGACTATTTCAGCCAGTGGGAGCTAGTAGATCTGCAAGTGTAAACGTGGATCTTAAAAGGCTAGAATAATGGCTAATGGGTTATACCCAGAGAGAATCATATTCTCACCCGCCATTCTGCCTAAGTCGATCTGTATCATATTGTCTATTGTAGCTTACATAAATTAGGGTGTATGTATTATGATTGTCAAGACCGTTGTCTTTAGTAGAAGTCTTGAGGAGATCATCTGCATGGAACATCTTAATGGCTATGTAATGAAGGGCAAGAAAGATGTTTCATCCACGTTGTCAAATCTTTGGAAGCTTATGTAGATCATTTATGGTCTTAGGAAAGCATCTAAATCATAGAACATGTGTTTCATCCACGTTGTCAAATCTTTTGAATTTGACCAGTGCCCTTAACAGAGCTACAAGTAGAAGAAAGTTGAAAGTGCACTATATATTTGGTATTCTTGATACTCTACGATGATGACATCTATAAAAGTTGATAAACAACTAAGAGGGTTATCTAGCGTAGGAAACTGGTCGTCTACCCAGTTTAATGATGAAGGATTTAAGATAAACTAGTTACATTCTAAGCATCTAAGTCATTAGATTGCTAGAAAAAGAATGTTAAGTTTTCTTAAAGAATCCTACATCTACATCATACTTAGACACTTTAACATTGAAAATTCCAAGAAAAAGGTTTTACTTCTCTAGATGGAATTATCTTGTCTCTAGCCAAGTGTTTTTCAACACTAAATGAGATCAAGAGGAATGAGACAAGTTCAGTAGTTGGAAGTCTCATGTATTCTATGGATGTGTATTAAGTTAGATATTATCTTTACCTTTGGCATAGAAGCTTGATATCATATTAACCATGGCCAAGGACATTGGATTAGTAAAGAATATACTATAGTATTTGAAGAAGACTAAACGGTATGCTCTAGTTTACCAGACATCCATGTTATGTCCTTTAGGTTACATCGACTCGATTTTATTATTGATCGGTGATCGAGTCATCTTCTGACTATGTGTTCACTTTAGGAGTTGAATACTGAGACATGAAGGGGTGTGATCAAATCATAGACTCTATCATGAAAATTATAAGTGTGGTTTCACAAGAAATTGCTAAGGTAGTTGTTAATGTTAGTAACTTTCTAATAGCTTTAACCGTGATTCCGAGTATGCCTATGAGTATTTTATATTATTATAATTACTCTAGTCATGTGTCTAACTCAAGGGAAACAAGATCTGATAAGGCTAAGCAATCACATAGAGAGAAAGTATGAAATTAATTAAGGATTAAGTGTGCCGCAAGACATTATGGTTACCAAGATATCATCATCCAAGAACAACCTGGCAGAATTTTTCACAAAATGCCTATATGGCAGCATGTTTTACACATGAGGTTAAAACTTTGGTAGTTTGATGTATCATGGTCCGAGACCTGCTTAGAGTATAAGTGGGAGAGTTTTGGCAGTGGGTATACTCAAAAGCATGATTTTGAGTATAAGTAGGAGATTATTAGGATTGGTATACTGAAAAACATATGTCGAGCATGTTGCACGGATAGAATTGATTGTATACAATAAACTCTATAATCCACTTTTAACCCAAGGTGAGAAGAAGTAATTTTATTGCATTGGTGTTTGCTTGTGCATTTGTAAGATGTTTCTTAAACATTTAAATGTAGAAGAAGCAAACAAGTCTGATTCTTTTGCATAGTAGACTGGTCGTGAATGATGTTCACAGAAGGTGACGTAGTCGGTCCTTTGTAGAAGAGAAATAGAATTTCACAACCTAGATAGGCTTTGGCTACCTATCGTGAAAGGTTGTAGTGTCAGTCCGCATGTTTCCTTACCTTAGGAAATAAACGACACTGGTGTGGTATACTACTGATGGATCTAACAGTTGAGATAAGTCTTTCTTGCTATTTACTGAAAGAGGAGGTCTCGGTGATTATTATTTCTTAATTATTGTTGACATAGCATTGAGCATACAATATTGATTATTTGCGTTCTAGCATGCAATTGATTGTTTAACATGTGATAAATTGATCCCATAATCTATCAAATAGATCCATATGTATGATTTATTTGTGAATGCATGACTTCCGCTGTCCAAGGGGAACCAATCCCCAACAATTGGTATTAGAGTCAATTTTTTGCTCTAATTATGTGGATTAATTTCATGTTATGAATTGCTTGAATGCATGTTTCAATCGCTGAGTGGATGTTTGCGCACGAATATTTTGCGAAAACCAATTTCCACAAAAATTACGTTTATCTTTCTTCGTGAATATTGGAGGCGTATGTTTCATGGAATCTGTTTCCAAAGTATGTGACCAATTTGTCATGATTCATTCTTGGAATCTTTGCGTGATGTTTAATCATGTACTTTATGTGATTCCTTAAAGTGATTAATTAGGAATTTAATTATTCGTAGAATGATTATGGTGCAGAATTGGGGTCACCGATGATAGGAACGGCGACCGGAATCTCACCTATACACAATGAGCCATTGAGAGAAGACGAGAGAGATAAGGGAGAAGGAAATACCATTAATTAATCATTCATGGTCCAATACAATAGAATGAAGCAGCTTATATAGCTGTACATATGAGCTAACAAACAAGGTGTAACCATCTAACTAACTCCACAATCTCATGCTTCGCGCTCACAGTGATTTGATCCTCTATTTCTCCACGTGTACATGCACCCATGCACACTTATTTAATTCCTTGCGCTTATTGAGTTCCTTTTCATGCACCAAATCTCCCCTCCTTCAAACAACCTTGTCCTCAAGGTTTGAAATGTGAAAACGCCCCTGGATGTCATGAAGGTATTCCCAAGTTGCATCCTCTGGAAAAGAGTTTGCCCAGTGAACCAAGACCTGCGTAGCCGGACGAATACCCCGCTTAACCAAGCGCCTCTCCAGAGTTTGGACTGGTACCAAGAAGGTTGAGTTATCCACCACTGGCAGTGTCCCATGCAGCTGGTCTAGAGGCCCCATCATCCTCTTTAAATGGATATTACAATCGCTAGGCAGCTGCAATTCGTAGGCAATTTCATTAGATTTATCCACTACCTTGAATGGACCAAAATACCGTGGACTCAACCACTTACCCCAGCTAGTAGATTTATTACCACACATACATCTCAAATAAGTTCCCAAGCACCTGCTAATCACCTCGGTTTGTCCAACCTATTGAGGGTGGTATGCGGTGGACATATGCAGCTCCACTCCTTGGAGTGTGAAGAAGTCAGACCAAAGCTGCTCATGAGAGCTTGAGCAACAGAGAGGGAAGTGTAAGTATGAGCAAGACTCATGGAATGAACATACTTAGTGAGTCTGTCTCCAACAACTCGTATAGTTGATTTTCCATGAGATAATGGGAAGCTCTCGATGAAATCAAGAATAAGCAATCCAAGGTAAGCATTGTTATCAAACTTGAACCCTTGGCAGATATCACCTTCCCTTAGATATTTCCTTATTTGTTTCCCTGTATTTGGCCAATAGAAAAGAGCAGAAATCCTTTGGTAAGTAGTTAGAATTCCAGAGTGCCCCCTGTACTACTTGTGTCATGAAATAAATGGATAAACCTCAACCTTAATTTAGTATAATGAGGACAATTCCTTAGTTTAGTATAGTATTTATTTGCTTCTATAAAAGAATTGGAGAGATAATGGAGAAAAAATGAAAAGTGGAAAAAGTAGTGTGCTTAAATGTAAAAGTACATGTTGTGAAATAGAGAAATTCAAAGTGTGTTTGATCTAGAAAGGATGCATATTCATATACTCCCTTTGTCCCAAGTTACTTGAGTCGTATTCCTTTTTGGGTTGTCCCAAGTTATTGAGTCATTTCTCTTTTTGGTTAAAAATAAAAAAATCTAATCTTACATACTTTATTCTTTCTTTTACTTTACTCTTTGTTCTTTATCTTACTGTATTCTCTCTTCTACTTTATTTAGCTCACTAAACACAATTTTCTTAACTCTCGTGCGAAAAGAAACGCCTCAAGGAACGTGGGACGGGGGGAGTATATAAAAAAAGGAAGGTTGTGTAGAAAAAAAGAAAGAAAATTAAAAGATTGGAAAAGTGAGTTGAAGTTAAAATAAATGTCAAAAGTGTCTTGGCTTACAAGTTTGAAGTATTCGAGCGGTCCCTCTTGGAAATCTAAGCTGAAAAGGGAACAAGCCCCAGCGAACCAGTGTGCGCAATGACCGCTGATTAGAATCCAGTAGCTACGGAGTGATTGCCAATGACCACTGGGAATTGTCCAGCGGCCTACTGGAAAAACGTGGCGCACAAATTTGCCCTACTTTTTCTCCAAGACTAACCAAACTATGCTGAAGAATTGCATATCATTGTACACAGTTTGGAGGCTATAAATACCCCCCCAATGCTTCATTAAAAAACATCTTTTTCCTACATAATACACTAGAGAATAATCTTTGAGAGTTCCTTCCACTGTTTCTTATTGTTCATCGTTCAAGGGTTTTGAAGCTTGGAGTCAAGAGAAGATTAAGGCCACGAGATTCAACCTTTGGATTTTATTATCTTAGTACTCATGTTTCCTATGTTTTTCCCAACAAACTAAGGGTTTAGTTTATTTTTTTGTGAATAGCTAAATTCCTAGAATTCTAGGGATGTGTTAGTAAGGACTTTGGTTTATACAGTTCTTATTTATTTAATATCCTTTTTGTTCATCGTTTGCATTAATTTTATGTAGTGGATAATGCTTCATTTTTGCATGACACATTCTTGTGATGATTAATTTCCTTGCAAAGTAATCGAGAAATAATTTGCATACTAGAAGAACTTAGTTAACTCTACAGTTAAATCCCCCTGAAACGGTAATTTTAAAAATCTTTTTATATATTTCAAATGACATTTACATTATTACATTGTTACCTTTAAAAATCGCACTTTATATATACTTGTAAAGTAGTGATAATAAACTCATATTTAACATTAGCACATTTATTATCATATATTTACAAATCAATTCATAGTCATTTTCCTTTAATTCTTATAACTGCTTTAATTGTAGAAATCTTTTTATATTTCATAAGGCATTTACTCCCGTTATCCCTAAAAGTTTATCACACTTCTAGTCTACATTCGTATTATTAAAATAATAAATAGTTAAAGTGAAAAGTGAGTAAAGTAAGAGAGAATAATGTAGAGAAAAGTTATAACTAAATTATTCTCTCTCTTACTTTACTCACTCTCCACTTTAACTATTTATTATTATTATTATTATTATTATAAAACAAGTGCAGAGTAGGAGTATGACAAATTTTTAGGGACGAAGGGAATACATTGTTAACTCTAAAAATCGCCTTTCATAGTCCTATATAGTTAAAAAAAATTATAGTCTAAAAAACCTAAACATTACAATTTTTAGAAAATGATCAAATTAGTGCAATTCACCAAACAACTTATTTTAATTGACATTTTTTAGTATAAAAACAAAAAATATCGTAATTCATTTATTCAAATCGAAGTAAAAGAAATTTAAGGGAAAAATCAGAAAATAACGAACGTTCGTATATTTATTGGCTAATGATAACATGTCATTTCGATTTGCCACCTTTCGCCAGGTAGATAAAAATATGCAAGTATACTACACATTTTCTTTAATTTGATCGAAATTGTTTGTTAGGAAAAAAAATAAGAAAAACCAAAAGTTCATCTATTTAATTCAAAAGTTTGGAAAAAATATTAAAAGTTTATATCTTTACCGAAAAAAATTCTTTAATTAAACTACAAATTTATTAAGGGAGGCCATTCCATATCTGTTCATATCTCATTGTGAATCCCTAACATATCTTATGAATATTTTAAATTTTCATCTGTACCTGATTCCCTATTAAGTGCAACAGCATTTTAATACGGGAAGGAAAATATATATGAAAATCAAAATTTAAGCTTGCGGAGCACGAGATTTGCGACCAAAGGTCGATTTAAATCATAATTAATTTATAATGATTATATGGAATCAATTAAACGATGACCCGTACATGCAAACACACTTCGTTGGCGCGAATCCGACGAAGAATACACTTCTCTCTCTCTCTCTTGTAAGCCTTGTCTACATAAAATCTGCGAATCACATTGAACCCTCACACCTCAACTCCGATGATGGGAAATTCTCCTAAATCAGGAATACAATAGTACAATTTCAGCCCTAGCTTTTGTATATCTGTCTCATGGAGTCCGCCACCGCGTTTCCGCAATACATCCCTCTTAATTCGAAGTATTTTTCGAAGCTTCTTTTTATTCTGTGTGTGGAGAATTTTCAATTGCGCAGGAAAAGGTCGTTTTCGGGAACGTGCAAAGAGGTGGACGTGGCGGAGGTACCGCCCCCCGGCGATGGATCGCTCTTCTAAATCATATTGCTCCAACCAACAAGAGGTCGGAGATTTCTTCTTTTTCTTGTTAAATTGTCTCTATATACGTTTCTGTCATGGTTTTGTTTTATCATTTCTTATTATTGTTATTGTGTTTTCTGCTGATGATTTTTGATCCAAGTGAATTAGGAATAAAAGGTCAAATTCGTTGACCTTTCGTAATTAGAGATTCAATTCGCTTATCTTTCGTAATTGGGATCGATTTATGATATTTTATCTTATTTATGTTCTTTTTTAATATTATTTCCCTTTAACCATTTATCAATTGCATGATATTTTATCTTATTTATGTTTTTTTTAATATTATTTCCCTCTAACCATTTATCAATTGCCTAAATTACCCCCTTCAAAATTTCCACGATACAGGTGAAGCTTCAGATGAATAATGTCGTTGCAACCAGTACTAAGAATATCCCTGTCGTGTGAGACAACAGTAAGAGTTTTCTTCCACCTGCATAAGTATTCTTCCAACCAGAGAACAACCCTGAGGTCCAGATGATTTGTAGGCTCATCCAATAGCAACAAAGTAGGCTGAACAAAAGTGCTCTGGCTAATGAAATTCTCATTCTCCAACCACCACTAATGGACCGTGTTGCTCGACCCTGCATATCTTTAGTAAAACCCAACCCAGCAAGAATTTTAGAAGCTTGAGCCTCAGCAGCATCGGATCCCATTAACTGCAACTTCTCATACAGTTCAGGCAGCTTCTCTGCCACATCATTACCTTCATCGTCATCTTCCTCACCGTCACCAGTGGACATAGTCGAGGCATCCTGCAAAGAAGCAACTTCTTGTCAAAGTCTGACAAGTTCTTCGTTGGCTGAATTTTTGATGAAGTAGTAGAATTTAGGTAAAAATTTGAATGGGGTAATTTAGGCAATTGATAAATGATTAGAGGGAAATAATATTAAAAAAGAACATAAATAAGATAAAATATTATAAATCTCTTATTATGAAGAATATGCATGCCTCGATCCCAAATTACGAAAGGTCAGCGAATTTAATCCCTAATTACGAAAGGTTAGCGAATTTAACCCCTTATTCCGAAATTTCTCATTAATGTTCAGCCGGGTGAAATTATTCCTAAGATGGAACTCTGAGGTTTGAGATCATGTTTATTTTCTTTGGTCTTGGTTCTAATAGATTTTCGGAATTATTCACCAATGTAGTTTTATGCTACACTGTTAACAAAACATTAGACTTTGAAGTAGTTATGGATTTCACCCCTATAAGAAATAAATTACAGGGATGGGTTTGTCTTAGGGTAAATTGATTCCCCTGTTTCTAAACAAGTGCTTTTGCAATTGTTTTGCTGTATATGAAAAACCTATAGCTACATGAAAAGAATCTGAAAACTGATTTCTGGATATTTGAAAGCAGCCTTGCTGAGATTAGCACATTTTCTCTGTTACGTGTACTACTTTTGCAATTCCCTTTCTGTTTCTCAGTGACACTCTATTTTCTTGGTCACTGAAGTAGGTAATTTGGTTTAAAGTAGCGACATTATTTTATAATGCACCTCCGTTTGGCATATTACGATGATTGTGTAAAGGGAAATGATCTCAAAAGTCAACGTTAGAGATGATTTTAGAGATCTCTGTATCTTGTTTGTTTCCATAGTTATCCTATTTGTGTACTTATCTATCTATACTTAAGAGACATAGTTGTAGAAGGACTATGAAGTCAGCTGCACACACTAACGGCGTATGCTTATACTAATACCTTTGTCTATCTATTCACTTCCCCGGTAACTGGTTTTGTGAAAGTAACCTTGCATCATCCATTAACCTATCATTCCAAATTTCTTGAAGGTTCCTGAAATAATAGATGTTGACATGTTAGAAGACGGTGATGATGCTTCCTTAATGGATAGTGAAGTTGATGGAAGTGCCAAAGGAAAGGTACTCTGAGTGCATGGCAATCCAGATAGCTACCCTCTTATAATTTTACTGTTGAAATAACAACCTATAATTCTCTTTTGAATTCGGTTTTACCTCAGTCGTGAAAAAATTATTGAAACAATTTATTTCTGTTTCTGAACAGAAAGTCCTCTCGAATTCTTCTGTTGGTGTTAGTGGTTTAGCAAATGAAGAATCTGGAGATGACATGGCAACATCAAATGTTGGTGCTGAAGAATTAGAAGATTATGGAGATGATTTCAGCTCTAGTTTATACTTTGGAGAGGATGAGTGGATGGATTCAGATTATGATGGTATGATTTATGATGACAATGATCATTTGGAAGCACATTTTGATAACATGGAGCTTCCACCTGGAGTCGAGGCGCCTGTCCCCTGGTTTCGGGGTTCTCCTAAAAATGATACACAGATCCCAGTCAAGGGCACAAGCACTTCAACACATTCAGGTTTGCAACTTATCTTTTCTAGTTTGATCTTATCTGAATGTCTATGGTTGTTGAAGTACTGCCAAAAAGAGGATCTTCAACTATGTTGAGCAGTTCACAGACAGGCATACAGATGGATGTAGGCAACTAAATATGAATCAAACGTACTTTCAAAATGGATAGATCCTATTGTAGTTTAGATGGCATCCTCGACCTGGGCACTACGGCCAGTCTGAGTTCACAAATCTGAGGGATTGTTTTACTCGTAGTTATGGGAATGAACCCTTTACTAGTACAAGGAACTAACCTGTGCATCCATACTATTGATGCCCGTCATTAAAACAATGTTTTGCTGCCCCCTATACATCCATGTTTTTAATGATTGGCACTTGTCAGTAATAGCTATTTGACAATTGACATCTAAACATGCCATCAAAGGAAAGCCACTTGGAGTCGGAAACTTTTACCTGTTCGGGAAGCCTGATATTTGGAACCTTCTTTTGGGTCCTTAAAAATTCATGAACTATAAATTAATTTTGATTTGCGATTAAAATTCTGCTCATAATGTAAGTTTGCATTTTCAACAGGGAGTTCACTGCAGACAGGGCAGGTAAAGGTGGTGGACAAAATGGTGTATAAGTTTGACAATTTTGCAAAATTTGACACCGTTGATGATCACTCGGATCATCACTACTCCACAAGAAAGTGTTCTGAAGTGGTGAGGGCGAGTCTGATGAGTACTTACTTAATCATGTCAATTGTGACATAAAATCTACTTAAAAATATATCTTTGATCTGTAGTATAGGCATCAAAGAACTGGGCGAAGAGAATACAAGAAGAATGGAAGATTCTTGAAAAGAATTTGCCAGTAAGTTTTACGAGTATATTTTGAATTTTATGACCAGCCTGTGAATGTGGTTTACACGGAAAAGATGAAACAATCAATCATCCCCGATCTATCCTTATGGCATAGCACACATCTCATCTGTCTTTCCATTATGAATTCATAATCTTTGATTACTCTTTGTCCACCAGCTGAGGTATATGTGAGGGCTTACGAATCAAGGATGGATCTTTTGAGAGCTGTGATAATCGGGGCAGAAGGAACACCGTACCATGATGGTCTCTTTTTCTTTGATGTCTACTTCCCCAGCAAATATCCTGCTATTCCACCCGTATGTTTCTCTTGATCCTAGACCCTCATGTTTATTATCTCCATCGAGCTGAAGATTCACTTCTTGCTCTCAATTTTTGGCAGGAAGTCTATTACCATTCGGGTGGTCTTCGAATCAATCCTAACTTGTACAATTCTGGAAAAGTGTGCCTTAGCCTTTTGAACACATGGAGCGGGAGCAGAAAGGAGAAGTGGATTTCGGACCAGTCAACCGCACTACAAGTGTTGGTCTCCATACAAGGAATGATATTAAATGCAAAACCCTACTTTAATGAGCCTGGGTATGAGGGGGAAATGGGAAAAAAAAAGAGGGGAGGATAGCTCCTCAGCGTATAATGAGAACACATTCATATATTCCTTGAAGACAATGATTTACAGCATGCAGAAGCCACCCAAGGTATGATTAGATCACACGTCTTTGCAAAATCGGCTTCATGTGTGTGTCATGCATGATATGCTCTTACATTGCTTTCCCTTGTAGCACTTTGAGGACTCTGTGGTGGGGTATTTCCGCAAGCATGCACGTTTCATTCTGGTGTCCTGTGTGGCCTACTTGAACGGAGCTGAAGTGGGCTGCCTTGTCAGAGGTGGCGTTCATGATGCTGACAAAGACAACAAGAGATGCTCGGACCAGTTCAAGGAGACGCTGGGGCAGTGCATCACTCATCTGGTAAAGACATTTATGGACATTGAAGCTGATGGTTGTCAGGAGTTCCTTGTAGAAATCGGTAATATTATTGCTTAATTATTCACCATGGTATAATACAGGATATATAGGCTAGAATATCGCTATACAAGGTAAGATATTAACTCAATTAAATCTTCCTAATTATGCGGTAGAGATACTCCGTAATCTTCTCATTCAATGCGTGATCTTCTCCTTGATTTTGTAGATGTTCCGGATCTCTTTCCAACACTCTTTCCAACACTCCCCCTCAAGTTAAGTGACGGGATCTCCAAAACTTAACTTGCCCAGTACTTCTTGGAAATTCTTTGCTGAGACAGCCTTAATCAGGATGTCTGCTAGTTGATCTTCAGATTTCACATATGAGATCTCCACTATCTTCTCTTCGAGGTTTTCCTTTATGAAATGTTGATCAATTTCGACTTGTTTCGTTCTCTCATGCTGCACTGGATTATCTGAAATGCTGATTGCAGCTTTATTATCGCATAGCAGCTTGCAAGTCTTCTGTGACTCCAAGTCCAATTCTCTCATCAACCTTCTAAGCCACAGTATTTCGGTCAAGCCACTTCGAATACCTCGGAACTCAGCTTCGGCACTTGAGAGTGCCACGACCTTCTGCTTTTTACTTCTCCAAGTTACCAAGTTCCCACCAACAAAGGTGAAGTATCCTCCAGTGGATCGTCTGTCCATCAGGTTCCCTGTCCAGTCTGCATCAGTATATCCGTGGATGTCTAGGTGCCCATTTTTCCGAAGTAGCACTCCATGTCCAGCAGTTCCTTTCAAGTATCGTACCACCCTAATCGCTGCTTCCCAATGTTCTTCTTGAGGACTGTGCATAAATTGACTGAGGACTCCTACCGCATAGGCAATGTCTGGTCTCGTATGGGATAAGTAGATGAGTTTCCCAACGAGTCTCTGGTATCTTCCCCGATCAGTAGGGTTCGCTCCTTTTGTGATTTGAAGCCCATGATTCTGAACTATAGGAGTGTCTGTTGTCCTACAGTCCAACATTCCTATCTCTGCCAAGAGGTCCAGTATATACTTGCGTTGACTGATAAAGATCCCTTTTCCATACCTAAGTACTTCGATCCCGAGAAAGTACTTGAGGTCACCCAGATTCTTCATTTCAAATTCCGCTGCAAGATGTCCCTTTAGTCGCTCTATCTCGGCGTCATCATCTCCAGTGATAATCATATCATCCACATAAATTATCAAACAAGTGATTTTCTCGCCTTCTCGTTTGATGAAGAGGGTGTGATCAGAGCTGCTTCGTTGATACCCATATTTCTTCATTACTTCTGTGAATCTGCCGAACCATGCTCTTGGGGATTGTTTTAACCCGTATAGGGTTTTGTTCAACTTACATACCTTCTCTCGCCCGAACTCCTCTGAAAAACCTGGTGGAGCTTCCATGTAAATCGGGTCTTTCAATTCTCCATGAAGGAAAGCGTTAGTGACATCATATTGATGGAGAGGCCAGTCTTTATTTGCCGCTATAGATAGAAGTACTCTTACAGTGTTCATTTTTGCAACTGGAGATAAAGTCTCAGAATAGTCAATACCTTGAGTTTGAGTGTATCCTTTCGCCACTAGTCGAGCTTTATACCGTTCAATACTTCCATCTGGTCTCCTCTTGATGGTGAAGACCCATCTGCACCCTACGGTATGCTTCCCTTCGGGTAGGGAACTGATCTCCCATGTGTGATTTCTCTGCGCTTCCTTCCAATGTTTGATTTTCATGGTTTTTCAAACGTTCTAGGTATCTCCTCCTCGTATAGTGCAGTCTGGAATGCCCTCGCCATTTTGGAGATATTAGCTTCAGCAAAGCTTGCTATTTAGTATCTACTTCTTCTTCCTATCCTCTCTGGTGAATATCTTTTGGGGGGGACTCCCCTTGTACTGCGCGGCAGAAGTACATACTGTCCTGTGTCTTGATCAATGGTGGTATCTTCCTCTGTATCAGGGGGGTTAGAAATAATAGTCGTATCCTCAGGAGGTGTGCCAGAGATTACCTCGGATTCCGGTACGGTTGGATCAGAGGGGCGCGGCGGAAGCGCTGAAGGGCTCGTTTGGTCCCATATCAAAGTGACTTGGCACATGCCACCGAAGGGAGTCGCTTTCTTGGGTCTCCCCCTGTCTCTCACTCTCCCTCTGAGTCCCAAGGTGGTAAAAGAATTCTGTTTCGAGGAAGTTGCAATTCATGGTAGTGATAATTTTCTTAGTTTTAGGGTCATAGCGTCTATAGCCCTTCTGAGTGATCCCATACCCCATAAATACACACTTAATTGCGCACGGAGAAAATTTAGTTCTTTCTTGTTTTGGGACGTGTACGTAGACAGTGCAACCGAAAATTTTGGGGGAAAGGGATAAGGCTGCAGGGATTTGTGTTAAGGTAGCCAGACGTTCCAAGGGTGTTTTTCAATGTAGTGTTGTTGTGGGGAAGACGGTTGAGAAGGTAAATAGAAGTAGCAACTGCTTCAGGCCAAAAAATTGGTGGGACTTTGGAATAAAAAAGAAGTGCTCGAGTCATTTCAAGGATGATCCTATTCTTCCTCTCTACTACCCCATTTTGTTCTGGTGTGTGAGGGCATGAAATTTGGTGGATTAACCCGTTAGCCTTAAAAAACTGAGACAACGAATTATTCACGAATTCCCTCCCGTTATCCGACCGTAGGATTTTAATGGTTGTTTGAAATTGGGTTTGGACCATTTTATAGAATAAAACAAATTTTTCAACCACCTCTGACTTATGTTTCATAAAATACACCCATGTAGCCCTACTGCAATCATCAACAAATATCACAAAGTATTTAAACCCTGAACTAGTACCAATAGGTGCTGGTCCCCACACATCAGAATGTATTAAAGAGAAAACAGTCTCAACACGTGTATCATTGTGTTTAAAGGAATTACGGTGGCTCTTGGCCAAAACACACGATTCACAAGAAAAGTCTTTAGGAACAAAAAGTTTGGGAAATAAAGATTTCAGATAACCTGGAGAAGTGTGACCCATTCTTCGGTGCCAGAGCCAAGTCTCCTGTTTGGATATGCGACTTGTGGGTTTTATAAGATTTCACAAAATCCCTTTTATCATAGGTCATGGTATCAGTGGCCCCACGGTCGAAAATCCACCCTGTATCATCAAATTCATCACAATCCCGGGCCTCAAAAGCATGTGACAAGGTTTCTAGGGGAGAAAACGAATTTTTACACAATATGGGGTCAGATTCAAGAAATCTCCTAGTCTGGGGGTCATTTTTTAAGGCTTTCTTAGTCTGGGGTTTAATTTGGGACACAGGCATAATTCGGGAACTTAATTGCAATTTATGGAAATTATGAGGATTCAATAGCAACTTAGAGTTAGGGTTGGGTTTAATCTTCCCCAACCCTTTACCTCCTTCGTCCGAGCCGCCTTCCATTTTTAGCGAGGCCACCATTGCCTCGGCCGTCCTTCCTCCTCCGCCGTCGCCACGTCGCCCTCCGCCGGTCTGGAGACCGCCGGCTTCGGGCTTCCGTTCCTGGGCTAGCACCGTTTCTCGGTTCCCTTCCACCCCTGTTCCATCACGATTTCGTCCACCGTCTCCAATCGCCATTTTCGCCTTTGTCGCCTTCTCCTCTTCCCACCAGTCGGGATATCCGATCAATTGGAAGCATGTGTCTTTGGTGTGTTTGTGCATTCCACAGTGGGAGCACCAAAGCTTCGATTTGTCCGGTTTAGAGTTTCCCCGGTGGCTGGTGTTCGGTCGTGGTGGCGGTGGTTGGCTGCGGTGTTGGGGTTGTGGCTGGCGGTGTTCTCTGGCTCCAAAGCCAAACCCTACTCCCGATGATGAGTCGTTTCCAGTAGCAACGGTGGGCGACTCGGACGCCGGTGACATGATTTTCAATCGAGCTGCCTCCCGTTTCACCCACCCGTACGCTTCATCGACTGAGGAATATGGATCCTCCTTGAGGATTTCACGTCTGACCCAATCGTATCTCTCGTGTAGTCCGGTGAGGAATTTGAATAATCTCAATTCTGACTTGATGCTTCGATATTGTGAGACTCCTTTATCGCAGCAATCAACCGTTTTGTGTGGGCATCGGTCGATATCCATCCATAATCCATGGAGTTTACTCCAATAGGCTTCTAAACTTGAGTCTCCCTGGATGACTCTGCTTGCTTTCTCTCGCAGGTCGTAAATCAGGTACGAATCGGCTGAGCTTGCGAAGGTCACGGCGAGCGTATCCCACAGGGACTTCGCCGTCTGATGATGCGCAAAGTCGGCTATGATATGCGTCTCCAGGTTGTCGATGATCCATGAGAAGACTATTAAGTCTATCTCCTCCCAATCGGTGTATCCCTTCTCTCCCGGTTTTGGTGGAGTCGGGATACCCGTGATGTGACGGTAGACTCCCCTACCGCCAATGGCTACCTTTATTAGGCGTGCCCACAGTGAGTAATTCGATCCATTAAGCTTGAAGGCCACGGTAACGCTTTTGCTTGATCTGATTTTTTCGACAATTGGTTCAATTCCATCTTTGTTTTCATCGGTCATATTGAATCTGGTTGATTCTCGCCGTTTCGGTCGAGAATTGTGTATTTGGGGCTAGGGCTATGATGATGTTTTTCTGAGCCAAACCTGCTCGGATGCCATGTAGAAATCGGTAATATTATTGCTTAATTATTCACCATGGTATAATACAGGATATATAGGCTAGAATATCACTATACAAGGTAAGATATTAACTCAATTAAATCTTCCTAATTATGCAGTAGAGATACTCCGTAATCTTCTCATTCAATGCGTGATCTTCTCCTTGATTTTGTAGATGTTCCGGATCTCTTTCCAACACTCTTTCCAACATTCCTAGCTGCAGCCAAGAAAGGTAGTAAAACGGAATAGCCACATCTGGTGTGGCCTTCACCTTATTGAGTTTATAGCTTGTTTCGTAGATCAGAATTTGCAATCGTGACACGATCAGCTTACGTCGTTGTGGGAAGTACATAACTTGGTTTCTCATGAAATTTTCTAGTAACAAGTCTATATTGACAGACAATACAATGCGTATATATAATTTTACCATTCTGTAAATTACTATGATCAGTTTAGGTGCATAATGTTGGAATGATGGAATCCGACTTGATCAGTTTTTAGACCTATTTATATTTTGTAATTTTAACTAGGGGTAACAAATTTTCTGTGGGGCTTATATATTAACAGATCCTAGTAATCGGTGTGAAACTTATATGCCTTCTAGATTTGAATCTTATTAGGAAAAAAGGATCATTAAATGGTTCCTCATATTTTTATTCAAACTCATAATATATTACTTTGAGATTAATCGACATATAAATTGAATTGGACTATATTGTCTATATTGTCTATGTCGAATAGGGGCAGACACACAAATATATGTTGATAGAGTTTACATGTTACTTTATCTGTTCCATGTTAATAAAGTCATTTTTCTATTTCAGAAAGTTCCAAGTTAATTGAGTCATTTCTATTTTTGGCAAAAAGTAATTCTCCCTTTTACTTTATTCTCTCTTCATATCTCTTACTTTTTCACCAACCATTTAACACACCATTCTTAAATTCCGTGCCGAAAATAAATACATCTATTAACAAGGAACGAAGGGAGTATAAAATTAAGTGAACTACATACTATCTAATCTTTCACTTTCGCACAAAAACAGTACATGTTCTTTGTCTAATATTGTTTTTGGTACCTAAAAATCACATTTTCATTTTCAGTACCTGATTCTAATTTTCACCCCCAAATATTCTCCAAAAATCACATTTTCACATTTTTGCCATGGAGAGTATTTTTGGGTATACATGAAAAGAGGACCTAAAATGGGTATACATGAAAAGAGGACCTAAAATGGGAGTAGTATATATATCTTCTCTCTTTCTCTTCTATACTTATTATTAATTATTACTAATATTATTATTATGATGTTATAAATTAATATTTAATTTATTTTTTAATACTCCATCCGTCCCATAAAAATATGTGCACTTTCCATTTTCGTCTGTCTCATTATGTGTATGTGCATTCCATTTTTGGAAAGTTATATCAATTTAATAATATAGGTCTCACTATCCACTAATACTAATTTAACCATCATTCTCCTCCTCTCTCTTAGAGTGTCCACAATAAGGCCGCCGCTGCGGTGGAGGAAGAGCCGCGTATGCCGCGGTGTGGTGGCGGAGACGGCGGTTGATAAATAATGTGATAAACAATGTGCTTTTTATTTTGTGGCAGTGATGATGTGGCGAAAGAGTTTTTTTTGTGGCTGTGATAACTAGGCAAACAAGTTTTATTGTGGCTGTGGCGTGACTGTTCCGCCTATTGTGGACACTCTTACTTTACCATACTATTTTGCTCCCCACTTACTTTACCAATTTTGTCTTAATTCCTGTGCTATATCAATTGTCATATTTTTGTGGGACGGAGGGAGTATTATTCAAATTATGAATCATACTTAATTATAGTTATTGATTTAATTATATTTAATTATTATTATATTATTATAATATTAATATCTCGTAATTAATAAATAATTATAATATACTACTTATTTAAAATATAAATTATATAATATTGAATTATACTAATAATTATTACTATTATTTTATCTTATTAATAACTAATCAATATAGTCTTATAAAATTTAAAATTATGAATTATATTTATAACGATATAAAATAATGAAATATTTTTAGTTAGGTGTTTTAGTCCTAAAATGATATAAAAAATTAAATTAAAAATATTCAATTAATTCAGATGAAAAAATCATATGTTTAGTACTCCCTTCGTCCCTCTGTAGTAGATGTATTTCTTTTCGGTACGGGATTTAAGAAAAATTATTTTAAATGAGTTAACTTAAAAGAGAATAAAGTAGAAAGGAGGAAGGTAGAGAGATGAAGAGAGAGTAAAGTACTTTTTGCCAAAAAATGAAATGACTCAGCTACAGTGGGACAACCCAAAAAGGAATACGACTCAGCTATTGTAGCACCCCAAAAAATTTGTGACTTTTTGTTTTATTAATGTGGATGTTGAATGAGAATTTCTTTTATGGAATTTGATTTCTATGTGTTTGAGTTAACGATGTGAGATAAGTTGTTGTGAGATATGTGGAATAATGGTGAATTATTTATCCAATGTGTGGATTAAATTAAATGGGATCATGCATTTTTGTTCTAGCCATTTTTGTTGGAATTTTCGGCCCTCTTACTTATCAGAAATAATATTTTCTTTCTTGAATTTAATTAATTGTTTTGGGATATTTATCCAAGTTAAATCCAAACCAAAATACCCCTAATTTATTCTACATGATTTTCGACCCTTGCCCCATTCCTTGGAATTTTCGAAAATCTCCTATTGTTTAGGAGAAGGAATTATTTTGTAGATTTTATTGGTACTTTGTTTATTTCTTTCCTTGAATTAAAATTCAATTAAATCTCTCCACATCCTATTTTAATTAGGATTTGACTCTTTCCATCTTTAAGACCATATAATTTTCACCCCATATGCCTTTCATTTTCCTTGTGGGATTAAATTAATTGTTACCTATTTTATGGGAGTCTTTTCTACAAGAAATTGCCAAATTTAAATCATATTCCTATTTAATTGTGAATTTAAAAATTTTTCCTTGATTATCCCCCCTAACCCCCCCCTCCCCCCCTTTTTCTTCTCGGAGAATTCTTGAATTATTTTGTTACCTTATTTATGGGATGTTCAATATCTTTTTACCTATTTGTGAGTATATTTCTCTCTAAGTAAATATCAAATCAATTTCTATGCTAATTAAATAGCATAATTTCGAAAACCCTTTCCCCCACACTACACGCCTATTTTCATTTAAATTGTGGGATTTATTCATTGACCTCTATTTTATTCTTCCACAATTTTAATTGTTTTATTTAAGTGTTAATCCTAGACTATAAATTGAAAAATCCTAACCCTAGCCCCTCATTTTCACGCCTCCCTCTCTCCCTCACCTCTCCCACACGCCTCCCTCCCTCTCTTCTCCCTCTCAACAAATCCTTCACCAATTCCTTGTTCTTGCTTCGTTTTGGAGTTGAAAACTCAAGATTCATCGAAGAATCGCATCATTCGTCATTCCTACCAATTGTTTTTCTAGGAAAAAGTATACTTTGATTCATCCCTCTCAGTCTTCCCATTGAATCCATAATTTTTGAACCACTCACGCATATAGTTGAGTGGAGAATCGTAAATCTAAGAATTAATTGGTTAGGAAGGATGGTTACACAAGAATGATTATGTGTGTGCGTGTATGTTTGTGTGTGTGTAAGTATGTGGTTGAATCTGCTGGGGTTTGGGACCGATTATGGGATTAATTGATTCACATGTTAAACATTGAATTGCATACAAGAACGCACAAAAATCATGCTTAAGGAATTAAAATCCTAATTCATGATATTCTATGGTTTAGGATTACCGATCTGATTCTCCAAAGAATCGATGATTGCTTGGGCCTTCTCCACGTGATGATCTTTGTACTCAACCACGAATCTTCTAATTTGTATCCCGAACTCAGATAATGACCTTTGGGTGGGCAAAGCTTGTCAGAATCGAAAAGGACTTGATTAGAAAGGAGACAGAATATCAGTTTTGTCAAAAACCGATTTTTTCGTCCACTCCCAGAGGGGGGCACGAAAATTAACTCTTAACTCTCATTGAATCTCCTTTCTAATCTCCTTTTATATAGAGTTATGATGGGTCAGATTAGGGATCCATGGAGGTTGGACTTGGGCCAAACCTGTTGGACTTTTACTAATTAAATTGAGCCCCAATTTAATACAAGTCCAAAAGAATATTATTATCATCCACTATAGTATAATAATATTGACTGCCCGTCCAATCCCAAATTACGAGTAATCCGGGCTTTACCTCTTTAACTTATTATTTCCCGTGTTTAAGATATAAATATCCATTAATTAATTTAAGTCTGCTATTTGACTTTAATTAATTAATATCTTTTTCCAAGAGTTGTCTAGTTCAAAATCTTTATTTATTATTCTGGAATAAATTTCAACCGGTCGGGTTTCTGAATAATAAAACCTTTTTCGAACACCTCTTGAGGATATTATCAAACTGGACTCACCCAGCACACTATTCATTGCAATAACAATACTAGCACCTCTAGACATTGATCACCACTACCCAAGATACCAGGATTCTTGGATTGCGAAAAATCTGCACCATTTGATAAATCAAAGTAGTGCATAATCAATATCATATGCTCAGTGTTATGTCAACAATGATTAAGAAATAACGATCACCGAGACCTCGTCTTTCAGTAAATAGCAAGAAAGACTTATCTCAACTGTTAGATCCTTCAGTGCTATACCACACCAGTGTCGTTTATTTCCTAAGGTAAGGAAACATGCGGACTGACACTGCAACCTTTCACGATAGGTAGCCAAAGCCTATATGGGTTGTGAAATTCTATTTCTCTTCTACAAAGGACCGACTGTGTCACCTTCTGTGAACGTCGTTCACGACCAGTCTACTATGTAGAAGAATTAGACTTATTTGCTTCTTTTACATTTAAATGTTTGAGATACATCTTATAAATGCACAAGCAAACATCAATGCAATAAAATTAATTCTTCTCGCCTTGAGTTAAAAGTGGATTGTAGAGTTTATTGTATACAAGCAATTCTATCCGTGCAACTTGCTCGAAATATGCTTTTCAGTATACCAATCCTAACAGAATCATTAGTGAATGTTATGTGTGATTATGAAAGCATCGTTGTAATCTCGTTTTGAAGCATGAATATGTGTTGGAAGCATGAATATGTATGTGTGAATGTATGATAAACAAACTAGGGTTTGTGAATGTTGAGCATGAAAACTGTTGTGTTCGGACAGTAGGTTCCGACGAGATTTTGACCAATCAAACGATCTTATTTTGACACAAATTTTTAACTGGATGAAGTTTTAGATGTCTTCTGTGTTGTGTCAAAATTTCAACTTCAATTGATGACGGATGAAGGTTTAATGAATTTTTCAATCGAACTGCGCAGTACTGCCAGAATTGCGTGTTCCATCCAGTGAGTTTCGTTTTTGTTTTGACCGATAAAAAGATATGTTTTTGGTGTGATATTTTAACTGGACAAACCTTAATGTGTCTACTGTGTGGTGACCAAATTTTAGCTTCATATGAGATCGGATGGAATTGTAATGATTTTTACAAAAATACTACGTTGTTTTGTCAGATTCTGATTTTGTTGAAATAAGCTTTGTTGACAAGTTTTGAATGCATTACATGATACATGTGTGAATAAGGAACGTATCCTTTGATGTGGTTATGTGTTGCACGTTGATGTATGCTAGAGTGTTCATTTCGTTTATGTTGGTGAACGTTTGGGATGGGCAATATAAGAAAACGATGAAAGGAACGATAGGGCATGCATGATGAATGTGTTGATGGAAAAACTGATTGAGTTATGGTATTGACAAGGGTTGTGGTGCGTACGTGGGTACAAAGAGCAAGGGTTGCATTAAAGTTGTGAATTGTGTGTATAAGCAAGCGAGTTTAGCTTTCTTTTACTAAACTCTTTTACTTTTTCAAAAGTATGATTACGGAGTTATAAGGGTAGTTTAAAGTGTTATGTCATGCCATGATTGTTTTGATGTTGAGACTGTTGCCTGATGCCTAGTTCGTTTGAGCTTGCTCCGTTAGGCTATAGGGCTATTTGTGAAATGAATTCAGGTTTGAGTAGGGCCGCAAACCCTATCAGACTGTGTACACTGGTGGGATCGGGAGCCGTCCTTGCTAGTCGGCCGGTCTCGTAGGAGAATAGTGTGGCCACACTTTCGTCGTACTGTGGAAAGATGATGTGATTGTTGGATTGTTGAGAAAGTGGGGAGATTGATTGTCTGGCCAGACTATGAAACTGTTTTTGTGATACTCGATGATATTTCTTTTCTAAATGTAAAACTCGAGTTCACTATGGTATGGATGACATAACTTTTATCAAATATTTTCGACATGAGCCCACTAAGTATATTAAGTACTCAGCCCTGCATTTCTTTTTAAAATGTGCAGGTTGAGCAGTGATGTTGCGGCGGATGTTGAGTCGGGCTTTAAGAACTTATGGAAGCGTCGTGTCTGCATACATAGGCGTCATCCTATGACTCTCTTTAGATAACTTATTTCCGCTGCCTTGTTTGAAATTGCTTTCTTTCTATAAATCTTCCATTTTTCTCCATACTGTTTTATGACCTTAATTACCTTGAGACATTAATCCGCTGCTTAACTTTTCGATAGACTAAAATATTCCTCTTGGAAGTTAATTGAGTTTTCATATTAAATGTTGTCATTTATTGTTGCCCTTTGTGGTCTCCCCCATTTCTTCCCTGCTTCTATTATTTTCCCATAGTCACAATTTCCCCGAATTTACTATCCTTAGTAAGGGCGGTCGTGACAGCTACAGAGGGACGGAGGGAGTACTATTTAAATGAAATTTTTGAAGATATTGTAGGGGTTGGCAGCGGAAGCGTGCGTTCTAACGGATCACATAATACGGATCTATTTAGCAGATTATTTAGACAAAATCTATTCGCGTAATTATCACATGTATCATGCTCATAACTTGAATTACATACATGCTTTAGCACAAAAATCTCTAAAACATGCTTGCTACAGAGTTAGCCAATTTACCTCGTTGATTCTCCAAAGAATCGTCGATTGCTCGCGCCTTCTCCACGATGATCTTCAATACTAGACCACAGATCTTCTGACTGGTGTCCCGAACTGTATTCCGACATCAGGGTGGGCTGATCTTATCGAAACACTAGGACTCGAATAAAGAAGACAGAACTTTCTCAAAAGAAGACAGAACTTTCTCACGGAGGAGGAGCTGAAAATCTCACGGAGGAGAAATTCCGTAAGAAAAATCATCCCTCTCTCTCAATTTAGAGTGGACGAAAATTTCACTAAAATTGTGTTTTCTGTCTCCTTTATTCTCCTATTTATAATAGTTCATATTGGGCCCAGTCAGGGATCTATGGAAGGTTTTGGATATGGGCTCCCCCAATTAGCTTTTTACTAGTTAAATTGAACCCACAATTTAATACAAGCTTATATTGGAATATTACGAGCAGCCACTACAGACGTAATATTGAACTCCCCATCCAAATCCGAAATTATAAGTATTCCGGGTTTCCATTTTATTTATTATTCATTTCCCGCGCTTAAGATATATATGCCCATTAATTAATTAAAGTCTGCTATGGACTTAATTAATTAACATCTTATTAACTCCAAGAGTAGACTTAGCAAGAAACACTTATTTATTATTCATAGAGTAATAAAACTCCAACTGGCCAGTTTCCGAATAATAAAACCTTGTTCAAGCTCCTCTTGAGGACATTATCAAACGAGACTCACCTCGCGCACGATTCAACATAATAGCAATCCTAGCACCGCTAGATAATGATCACCACTACCCGATATACCTGGATCGTTGGGTGACGAAAAACCCGCACCTTTGGTAAGTCAAAGTAGTAGATACTCAATATCGTATGCTCAATGCTAACGTACATTGATTAAGAAATAGATATTTATCAAGACCTCGTCTTTCAGTAGATAGCATAAAGACACGTCTTGCTGTTAGATCCATTCAGTGCTAAACCACACCAACGTCATCTTATTTCAATAAGGCTTAGAAATAATCGGACTGACATTGCAACCTTTCACGATAGGTAGCCAAAGCCTATCTAGGTTGTGAAATTCTTCTTTTTCTTTTGCAAAGCATTGCATAGAACCGACTGTAGTTACCTTAAAGTGGACGACGCCCACAACCAGTCTACTAAGCAAAAGACTTAGGCTTTGTTTACTTCTTATGCATTTAAATGTTTATAAAACATCTTATAAACGCACAAGCAAACACAATGTAATAATATACTGATTCTATTCGTGCGAAATGCTCGAATAATACTGAATCGGGTCAAAAGTGGATTGTAGAGTTTTTTCGTACACAAGCAAGATTCTATTCGTGCGAACTCGCTCGAAACATGCTTTTCAGTATACTAAACCTAACAATCTCCCACTTATACTCAAAACATGCTTTCGAGTATACCCACTGCCAAAAACTCTCCCACTTATACACAAAGCAGGTATTGGAGCTAGATATATCGAACTACCATTCATTTCACATCATGTTTGAAACATGTTGCCACAAAGGCATTTTTTAGTGAAAAATCTGCTTGGTTGTTCTCTGATAATATCTTTTGCGTCATTATGTCTTTGCTGCGTACTTGATCTTTAATTAATTTCATCTCTCTATGTGATTGTTTAGCTTATGATTTCGTGTTCCTCTTGAGTTAGCCTTTGCTAGAGTAAAAATACTCATAGGTATACTCAAACTTACGATCAAAGCTACTAGGAGTATACTCCTAATTTAAACACATAAACTGAGGATGACTTACTCGATCACTGATTAGTCATAAGACTTAGTCAGTGTAACCCTAAGGACATTACATGAATGACTGGTAAACTAGAATATAACGATTAGTCTTTCTCAAGTACTATGGTATATTCATTACATCAATCAAAGTCCTTTGCCATGGTTAATATGATATATACTTGCTATGCAAAAGCACAACTAATATCAAACTTAGTACACATCATAGCATACATGAGACATCTATCTGCAGAACTAGTCTAATAATTCTTGTTCTCACTAAGCGTCAAACGACACTTGATTAGAGACAAGACAATTCCATCTTGAAAGGTAGAAACCTTTGCATGGAAATTCTAATGCTAAAATGTTCCAAGCTATGTGTAGATATAGGATTCCTAAGAGAATCTCAACATTCTTTCTAGCAATCTTAAAGACTTTAGATGCTTAGAATGTAATTAGTTTCTCTATAATCCTTTATCTTAAACTGGGTAGACAACCAGTTTCCTACGCTAGATGCCAATCGTAGTTGTTTGCAACTTTTGTAGATTTCATCATCGTAGAGTACCAATAATACCATATTTAATGCAATTTCAACTTCCTTGTGCTTACTACACACTTAAAGAGCACATGTCAAATTCCAAACATTTGACAATCTCGACAAAACACTTATCTCTGATTTAGATGCTTGCCTAAGACCACAAAGGTCTTCATAAGCTTCTAATCATGTGTTTCTTGCCCTCTATTACATACCTATTAGGATGTTCCATGTAGATGATTTCTTCAAGACTTCTATTAATAGAAAGCTGTCTTGACAATCATGATACATACATTCTAATTATGTAAGTGCTGATAGACAATAGGATCGAACAAATCTTGGCACAACGACAGTGAGAAGATGATATTTCTCTTTGGGCATAGCCCATTGTCATTGTCTAGCCATTTGAGATCCACATTTACACTTGCAGATGTACTAGCTCCCACTGACTGACACAGCCTGTAGGTAGTATTGTAAGTCCTGTAAAAACATGTTGTCTATCTAGGATTGTAGTTTGGAATCTATCACCTTTCCAAGAATGAATATGAATATCCAAATGAACCAATTATACATTGTAGTTAAAGGGATTATGTTCAAGTTAATCTAAGACCGAGTCTTTCGACACTCTTAGACCCATGAACTTGTCATGTTCCTGGGAACGCTCCCACTACGACATGGTTCTAACAATCTTAGGTGTTGAAGTTGATTTTATTAGTGCAAAAGTTTCTAATGGTATGACTCTTTGGTAATATGGAAAATCTGATATCTCTCTTTTTATCTTGAGAATTATCACATTGTTAGGCTTGTAGTTCATCTCTTGATCTTCATACAAGAATTGTATCTTTGAAGATTACAGAACTCATAATCTTACATCATTTGGGACAACCTTAAAACATACCTCAGTACTCAACTCCAATTACTTGGATACCTTTCCAACATGCGTTGGAACAACATTACACCTTGAGATATACTAGACTAGAGTCGCTCTAGTCCACAACTCGTGTTTTGTAGAAGGTACTGATGATGGTAGTTTCTTTAAGGTGTATCTCGTTATATCTAACGTTTATCCCATCAATGATAAGATTTTCATGAGTACAACTCATCACTTAATCAAACTTGTCTTAGAAAGACTTCGATTCCTTCTTACATTACTATCCCATTCTTTAGAAGAATGCTTGGATTCGTCAAAGGAGATTAGACTCCCACTACTGATCATAATCCATTCGTCTTCTTATTGGTGTAAACCATTGAGACTTGCTAGTCTTTCTACGTTGTACTTCTATAAGTATTCTGAATCATAGAATTCTAACTCATAGTGCATCAGATAGACATTCTTGACTTTCAAGCTATTTAACAAACAAATTGTTAAAAACTTGATAGTCTAGATCAGTTTGAACAATAACTAAGTATTTTCTTGGCCTTAAGACTAAGAGCCATAAACACTTTATCATTGATTGTTTAAGAAGTCGATGTGTTGTTTATAACTCAATCTTGTTGCATCTATATTGTTTCAATACTATGATGCCTTAAACATCAACCATAAAACAATATTTGAGCATTAAGAGCTCCCACTGCAACAAAATCCTAACTGGATCAAGATCTCTTACTTAGAAGTTGCATTGTCATGTAAGTCATTGTCCTTCTATAAAAGAGGTCAATCCAACTTACAAAGCATCTTTACTCGCTTTAGACAAACTTTGATGACAATTCAGGCTCTCTCATTTCCATATCTAGTCTTTTGTTCAAATGAACTAGGACTTAGGAAAAATGCAGCCTTCATGAATTCGTCATCTATCATGTTACTTTCCTCTAACAGTAATATAACGACTAATATTCTGAAGGTTTTCTACTTTTCAGTTAAACCTTCTTTTAGTCATTTCTTATTACTCAAAGCGATGACTTGAGTCAGAAACTATTTGAGTGATCAAAAGATTCCTCAAAATATTCTGTCCATCTAGGATATTCCAATCGAATCATCTTGACAGATTCTATTGATATCCATCTTTCATCGTCACTAACCAAGACTTGTCATGCTACTTAAAAGAAAATAGCTTGACCTTAATCCTTAAAGAACTCGTCAAGTACATGCAAAATGCATTCTCGAACAATCTTCGTGGAATTATGTCAAGGAGATAGAGGACATGAATCATTGAGTATAAACTCCAAGTTTTAGCGATGCGAATCTTATCCATTTACATTTTCAGTCTACATAATTTTGGCATTCGAGTTTATTTCTTTAAAGATCGCAGACAAAATATGAATGACATAATGAAGATTTGGCAAATAAACTTATCATTACATACTTATGCTCAATACATCATCGCAAATAACCACAAAACAATTATGTATCTTGCAACTGTAAAATTAAAATTTTGTACCCTCCAGAGGAAGTCAATACGCATTAAAATTTTACAATTTTACTGGTCACAACACCGACGAATAGTCCAGAGACCGCAGCACGGCATGGCCTCCAAATGTTGCCTAAGCACGACCATCGAATTTAGCATTACAGAGTCTCATTTCTACAACACACTCCCATAACAATGCTCATGTGTTGCTAACAAGATCAAGCTATCTCATAAATTCTGTGTGAACTTCTGAATCTCGCAGTTTCTTAGGATTATTGTCCCCACAGAGCAGGTGGCGATAATATTGGAAACCACATTCTAGTTCATACTATTTATCTTCGAGAAATCTGCCCTCATGAACTCGCTATTTCTTAGGATTATTGTCCCCACAGAGCAGGTGGCGATAATATTAGAAAAAGCTTCATAAATTGCAGACCAATTGATGGAGACCATATACAACGCACTTGTTGTAATTATCGCTTAGATATTTTATATGATTTTTGCATAATTATCACATAAGCAGATAAGACAGATAATCCACTTAAAATGATAAACACCAAATAAACAGATAAATCCATTTAATGCATGACATTTAAACACACTGGATAATTAACGACATTATTTAATCTATTAAAGGGAGATTCAATTAGGATTTGTCAACATAGTGTTGACTACCTAAATCCACTTAGGATTATTCTAGATTTTATTTCGATAAAATCTAATCCTTCAACTCAAGATAATGTTGATCTAGGATTATCATTATTTATATCGTTCTAGGATATTACTAGATAGAATCGATTCCATCATAATCCATACGATGAATAAAATCCAATCAACCTAGATTTATACAAATCTTTAATTCTATTTAGAATAGATGTCTAGAATATATCAAACATTACTTAGGATTTCTTAGATAAATAAGTTTATCTAAATCCAATTAAATAAGGATTTTCTCATATATTATGTTTATCCCAATTTATCTAGGATATAATCCATAAGATAAGGATATCTTGGATTAATGTTTATTTTAATCCATCTAAGATTTGTCTTAATAGAATTAAATCTATTCAAATCTATAGGATAAAATAAATTAATATAAATATTAATCCTAATCCATCTAGGATTTATTCTTGGAATTAATCCATATAAATCCAAAGAATTAGATAATATTATATTATAATTATTCATATCTATCTTAGATTTATCTAGAAACAAATCCATACAAATCTATAAGATAAGAATAAAATATTATATTATCACTATCCAAATCCAACTAGAATTTATCTATGAGTAAATTCATATAAATTCACAGGATAAGAATAAAATAATATTATCATTATCTAAATCCATCTAGGAAATATCTAGGAATAAATCCATATTAATCCATATGATATAGATAAATGATTAGATTATTATTTTCCAAATATAACTAGGATTTTATCCAGGAATAAAATCCATATAAATCCAATAAATAAGGAAAGAATCTAATTAATCCATGATTTGATATTAAATTAAATCTCATATAATATATATAATTCACAAAAGATATATTCAAATCTTATCACCATATTTATCTTGAATCTTGATGAATATTAGAAAACTATTAAATTATTCTCATCCATATCATCTAGGAATAAAATAATATTATTTATTTCCATAGATATAGATAATAATATAAATATTCCTAAAATCTAGGCAAATCTTCCAAAAAGATTTTATTTCCCTTAAATAATAATATTTTAATGATATCTTTTAATAAAATAATTAAATAATCATTAAAATAATCCTCCATCGTTATCTCATCGTACGAGGTTCGCACGAACGATGAACGACGAAAGTCCGACGAGTTCGTCGTCGAATCACAACGCACCCAGCGTCTCGGCACCAACGCGCAAGGGGCGCGCCAGCGTCTCGGCCAGGTGACGCGTCGGGTGGCTCGGTTCCTCGGCCAGCCCGTCGCCTCAGTCTGCGGCCAGCGTCGCGCACAAGGCGCAGATGCTCTCGGTCGTCTCGACCATCGGGTGCCGACGTATCTAGCCAGGCGTCTCGACGGATGGCGCTGGCTCTCGGCCAGCGCCTCGCTACCCGTCTCGGCCTATCTGGCTCGTCGGGCGACGCGTGCTCTCGGCCAGGAGCTTGCGCGGTGGCGCAGCTCCTCTCGGCCATCAGGTTGTCGCCGTCTCGGCTCTCCCAAGCCACCATGCTCCCACTCATGCGGCACACGTCGCGCCAGTCGGCGCGCACGTCTCGACCAGTGGCTTGGAGCTTCGTCTCGACCTTCCGCCTAGGGTTTGGGCTCTCGGCGCCTCGGTGTCTCGGCCAGTTCTCGGTCGAACCGCCGCACCGTGCCAGCCTCCGTGTTGATCTCGACGCGGGTTCGTCTGGGGCGTGCGGTCTCGGCCGGCGGCGCGCACGAGCCCTCACTCGTCTGCGCGTCGTCCCGTGATCGTAGCTCCCCTGCTCCCACTGTCTCGACATCCCTATTTCAATCGCGCGTGGCGCGATTCGCCTCGGCGCGAATGCCGACGGATCGCACGTCTCGTACGATCGAAAAATTCAAGTTCCTTGATTCGATAGTTCTTGAGTTCATCATGCATAAATATTAAACAAAACACCAAGAACATGCTTCGCAATCAATTAACGCATGCATACATGAATTTCGCGAAATTTAAATCAAAATAATCAGAGCCAAAGACTGGCTCTGATACCAATTGTAGGGGTTGGCAGCGGAAGCGTGCGTTCTAACGGATCACATAATACGGATCTATTTAGCAGATTATTTAGACAAAATCTATTCGCGTAATTATCACATGTATCATGCTCATAACTTGAATTACATACATGCTTTAGCACAAAAATCTCTAAAACATGCTTGCTACGGAGTTAGCCAATTTACCTCGTTGATTCTCTAAAGAATCTTCGATTGCTCGCGCCTTCTCCACGATGATCTTCAATACTAGACCACAGATCTTCTGACTGGTGTCCCTAACTGTATTCCGACATCAGGGTGAGCTGATCTTATCGAAACACTAGGACTCGAATAAAGAAGACAGAACTTTCTCACGGAGGAGGAGCTGAAAATCTCACGGAGGAGAAATTCCTTAAAAAAAATCGTCCCTCTCTCTCAATTTAGAGTGGACGAAAATTTCACTAAAATTGTGTTTTCTGTCTCCTTTATTCTCCTATTTATAATAGTTCATATTGGGCCCAGTCAGGGATCTATGGAAGGTTTTGGATATGGGCTCCCCCAATTAGCTTTTTACTAGTTAAATTGAACCCACAATTTAATACAAGCTTATATTGGAATATTACGAGCAGCCACTACAGACGTAATATTGAACTCCCATCCAAATCCGAAATTATAAGTATTCCGGGTTTCCATTTTATTTATTATTCATTTCCCGCGCTTAAGATATAAATGCCCATTAATTAATTAAAGTCTGCTATGGACTTAATTAATTAACATCTTATTAACTCCAAGAGTAGACTTAGCAAGAAACACTTATTTATTATTCATAGAGTAATAAAACTCCAACTGGCCAGTTTCCGAATAATAAAACCTTGTTCAAGCTCCTCTTGAGGACATTATCAAACGAGACTCACCTCGCGCACGATTCAACATAATAGCAATCCTAGCACCACTAGATAATGATCACCACTACCCAATATACCTGGATCGTTGGGTGACGAAAAACCCGCACCTTTGGTAAGTCAAAGTAGTAGATACTCAATTTCGTATGCTCAATGCTAACGTACATTGATTAAGAAATAGATATTTATCAAGACCTCGTCTTTCAGTAGATAGCATAAAGACACGTTTTGTTGTTAGATCCATTCAGTGCTATACCACACCAATGTCATCTTATTTCAATAAGGCTTAGGAATAATCGGACTGACATTGCAACCTTTCACGATAGGTAGCCAAAGCCTATCTAGGTTGTGAAATTCTTCTTTTTCTTTTGCAAAGCATTGCATAGAACCGACTGTAGTTACCTTAAAGTGGACGACGCCCACAACCAGTCTACTAAGCAAAAGACTTAGGCTTTGTTTACTTCTTATGCATTTAAATGTTTATAAAACATCTTATAAACGCACAAGTAAACACAATGTAATAATATACTGATTCTATTCGTGCGAAATGCTCGAATAATACTGAATCGGGTCAAAAGTGGATTGTAGAGTTTTTTCGTACACAAGCAAGATTCTATTCGTGCGAACTCGCTCGAAACATGCTTTTCAGTATACTAAACCTAACAGATATCATCTATGAAATTCACATGTTTGGTACCTAGGGTTGTTTTTGTCACAAGGTACCAAACACGATATAAAATAAATATCAGGTACCATTTTTGTGCGAGAATGAAATATCAAGTACTATATTCTTTATAAAATTTAGAATTTGCGAATAAACCCACACCTATTGCATCAATTAATGCATCTATATTGCATGCTTTATGTTATTTCCAAAGATTAAAAAATAACAATAACTGAATCTTTGTCTTCAAGTAAATAACAACAAAGACTTATCATATCGTTTGATCGTTTTAGTGTTATATCATACCAGTATTATTAACTAACCAAGGTAAGGAAAATATAGACAGACTGCATTCTTTTATGTTAGATAACCAAAATTTATCGTTGTGAAATTTCATTCATAATTAGACTATGAAATACTATTTTACTAGAAGCAAGGAATTGATCGCATCAAATATCTGTTTCACGACCAGTCTATTATGCATAGAATATAAGGAATGTAATCAAATGCAAACTCTAAATATTGTACAAACTCCAAACTATGATCTGCACCATTAGAAAATGTCAACGTAGTGTAACGGTTGATGCTGTGTTGAAACGGTGTTGAAGCCGCGTTGGCATTTTCTGTTGCTACTATTTTGTCATCTGTTGATATTTTCTCACGGTCTAGATCATAGTTTGGAGTTTGTACAATACATGAGTTTGCATTTTATCAGTACCCTAGAATATAAATACACAACATTTATAAATTAAATATACAATCACAAAACCACAACCACAGTAAAAATAGTTAAAAGCTCTATAAGCTCAAAACCATTTCCAAATTAGTTATGATAAGTTGTAAATCATTCTTCGCAAGAAGAAATGGAAAAGGAGCGCTGATAGTCAACTCGAAATTGTAGTGTCTCACATGCAAGTATAATTGAATTGTTTTTATATTAGTAAACTGCCATTTATTTAATCCATTGATTAGCCATCATATTTAAACTTAAGAACAAATTGTTCATTTGGTGTTCAAAGTATTAATTTAATCCAGTTTGATAAAAGCATTATTCATTAGCCCAAAAATAAAATACTAGTATTAGTTTAATTAAATTTATCATGCCAGCAAATTCGAGGAAGTTGTAGTTGACTATTAGCACTACTTGCTAGTACTTTTAATTTTGGGTATTGTTGCACTTGCATAGCTTGTTGTAGCATTGATTCAACCATCTTGCTATAATGCAGCTGTTCATTTCTGTATGCTTAATTGTCTTTGCTTCTTCTTCTTGGGTAGATTCCAAATCCATCCCAACTGTAAGTGCTGACGAATTATACTCTACGCTTTCTTTTTTCACATCTTACTACACAGGTGAAGAAGCACTCATTGGCAAGTTACCAAACAACACTCGTTTTTACAACTCTGTTCGTAAATACGCCACATTACAAATCCAATAGTCGCAAAACCAATGACTCTGGTATCTACCGAGTCGCAAAACCAATGACTCTGGTACGGTGGCACGAATCACAGCTCGCAACCTCAAGCAGGGCACAAGGGATGATCAGATTCTGGCTGGAAGGTTTGTGGTCTGACAAGAGCAGGCATCTTATGATGGTTGGATCTGCTTCTTGATCCCACCATTCTTGATGCTGTTCTTGATCTCAACTACACTGCCAAGGCTAATCCAACTCTTTTTAATTCCTACATAAGTGGGAGCCTGAGCAGCACTGTTTGTGCCACTCCTGGCTATTTCGACCCGTTATCTATTTTCAGTTTTCCACAGCTTGCATCATACAACTATTCCACAGCACATGTTTTCTGCTGGCCCCGGTGCTGGATGCTGGGTGTTCACGGGAGAAAAAATAGTTTTGGAGGTGGAGTATGGTTCCTTTCTGCTCTTCACTCCCATCCAGTGCTCTCCACCGCAGAGTAAGATGAGGTACATTCCCACATTTCAGAATACCACATATGGTCAAGGCTTCGGCCTCAACTCCACGGTCATTGGGGAGGCGTTTTGGGACGATGACAAGAGAGAGCTTTTAGGCGTTGCGTGCAGATTACTAGATCCGTTGAATCAGACTGCTGATGAGAAAGCGGACTGTAAAATGAGGTTGAGCCTCAGCTACATTTCAGTCTTCACCATCGGAAATGAGCCCAAACTCAGTTGGCCGGTATTGGAGCACTAGGCACATCCATGACTCTAGCTACTTTGGATCTATTAATCTTATAAAATCTGATGGATTTGGCCTCATCACCCTCCCAGATGTGAGATATGAATACACAAAATTAGGTGAAGTTAGAAGAAGCTCATGTGCCGCGAACAAGAGTGGGAAGAACACATATCCTGATGTGCATTCTGATAAAATGCAACTCGATCTGTCTCTGCATAATTTAAAAGGCCAACAAATCGCATGGGTGTATGCTTCACCACTTTGGGTCGGAAATGGAGCGTACAAAAAGAAGAAAACGATCGTTTCACCTCACAACACATCCCACTCAAATATGAGCTATATGATAAGCTTGAGCTCTTCTTCAGAACTCAAGTATGGCTCTCTGTTTGCCAGTCTCAATTGGTCAATAAATGCAAATGATCAAGTGGAGATCACAGCTGAAGGAGTGTACGATGCTGAAACCGGTTGCCTCTGCATGGTGGGCTGCAGGAACAGCAACTGTGAGATTCTCGTGACACTCAAGTTTTCTCAAGCCAAGGGAAGCATCAAGAGTACGCGAGCCAAACAGACCCTCTCTACTTCCACGAGATGACAATGCAGTCCGTTTTCTATTACATGGAGGAGGGTGCGCGCACTACATGGCGAATGGACTTGGAGACAGCGATGGTGTTGGTATCCAACACTCTGATATGCATATTCGTAGCACTGCAGATTAATCATGTGAAAAGATATCCTAAGGTGGCATCCTCCATTTCGCTATTGATGCTTGTGATATTGTCGGTGGGGCAGGGGTTGAGGCTGATACTGAGCATGGAAGATCAAGCGGTGGTTAGGCTGAGCTCGCTATTGGTGCAACTGCGCCTCGTCCAGTTAGTTTGGGAGAGGAAGCCTGGTTGTGCATTGCTGTCGTTGTATGTTATTGGTGGATTGCTTGCTTTTGTGATGAATGGGTGAGGAAGCAGCAGCAAGTATTTCAGCAAGCATAGTGTGTGGAGAGGTTTAAAGAGTTATGGTGGTGTGATGGATTCCTTGTTCCACAAGTGGTGCTCAATGCATGGAGGGGTGGTGCAGACAAGACACTGATTTGGCCATTTTATGTGGGGATGAGTGCAGTTAGGATGGCACCTCATCTATACAGCTACACCCCACAAAATTATCCAATCTTTAAACAAAAAGAAACAGTTGATTATGCTAATCCACACATTGGAATAGGATTCTACTCAACAGCTTGGGATATCGTCTTTTCTTTCGCGATCGTTGCCTTGCTTCTCCTTCTTTTTCTGCAGCAGCGTCGTCGCTCCACCATTGCATTTTCAACTCACGGTTAGTGGCAAGTGTTAACACATCTATGTTCCTCTTTTTTTCCCCATATTCTGCGCAAATAATCTGTGTCTGTTTCTGTATCTTATAAGTATATACAGCTGACTCTTTTTTGTTTGAGGCAGTCTTGGTTGATTAGTGTGTAATTTTTTTGTGGATTTGGTAGCAGCTACTAATAATGCATATTCCTGAAATTTGTTAAGCATAGAATCTTAAGGATTTTATACTGCTATTTGACTTACCTACTTAAAAGGCTAATCAGCATGGCAACTTCCAGGAGTCTTTATAGAAATAAGCATTTCTTACACTATTCAAAACCAAAGAGTCAACAGTGCTTCACTTACTACATAAATTTATTCAGATATGGAAATAAATTGTAAGCTGATGGAGTACGTACTAAACAAGCCCAACAGCAGTAAAGCCCATCAGCCTAAAGCCCAAGAAAGAGTATCAGTTCGGCATGACTAAAGAGTATCAGAGTTCAGTTCGGCACAACCAAAGAGTTCGGCCCCAGCCTACAGCTCGGTAAAAGCCAACCAATCAAACTCTGCTCTCAGGTCGGCATCAAGCTCTACTCTCAGATCGGCAAAAGCTGCTCGGCAATAATTCAGCAGTTCGGTCTCAGTATTCGACCGAACTAGGAGATAGTGGACTCATGCAGGATTTCCACCTCCACTACACCCACGATCTATTTAGTGGTGTCAAGCAGTCTTTAACTCATGCAGGATAGTGGACCCATGCAAGATCGCCACGATCTCCACGACATCCACTGCCTAGTAAATAGTGCTGCATGCCACGATCTTGGTTCAATGTATAAATAGAACCTAGATCAGATAGATAAGGTTAAGTTCTGTTAAGCTCTCTAGAGAAAAAAATCAAATAGCAAGTTTGTATTGTAAGCTGTAGAAAACAGATCAAGCAATACAACTCTGCCCTCTTTTCTTCCCGTGGACGTAGATTTACCTCAGTAAATCGAACCACGTAAATTCTCTGTGTCGTGATCTGTATTTTCCAGCATTCTTCACCATCAAAAATTCGCCGATTCATCACTGGCGCCGTCTGTGGGAAGCAGAGAACCAAATTTGTGATAAAGCGAATTTTTGACCCTTTTTCCACCCCAAAAAAATGCATACCAGATCACATAACACCCATAATACCGTTCGTGATAACCGTGAGGAAGCTAGTCCAGCTCGCAGGTCTGAAAAACGGCCTCGGGAGACATCTACCTCCGGTTCTCACGAAGAAGGAACAAGCCACTCCAGGAGTCATCGCACCGAGTCTTCCCAGCAGCCCGATTTAAATGAAGCTGTCAAGCTGTTCTTGGCCGAGAAGCAGGAGGAGTTCTTAACCTTCCTGCAGAAGAGCCAACAGCCGGAGAAGACAACGGCGGATTCTCCCTCCTCATCCAGACATGAAAGTCACTACCGCAGTAGTGACGTGTCTTCCAGGAGAAAGAATCCTCAACCCCGACATGTTCCTGTTCCTCCTCGGTACCGGAACCACAGGAGAACTCCATCTCCTCCGTACCGAAGAAATATCGGGTTCGCCATGTACGGAGCATTAAAGACTCCGTTCTCGGACGATATCACCCGAACTCCTTTGCCGCGGAACTACCGGACACCGTCAATGACTTATGACGGGCTAGTGGATCCTCATGACTTCTTGGGACGCTATCAGTATAATATGGCGAACCAGGGTCTCAATGAGGTCCATATGTGCAAGCTGTTCCCAGAGCTGCTCATCGGGAACGCCAGAAGGTGGTTCGACAGCCTTCCTCAAGGCAGCATTAGATCCTACCGAGATCTAATGGATGCTTTCCACAGGAGGTTCTTTCAGAAAGCGGAAGCCCGGATCACTTCGGCTCAGCTGCTTTCTATACGTCAAGGTCGCGACGAAAAGATCAGCGACTTCATGACGAGATTCCACAAGGAATGCCTACAAGTAGATGATCTCAACGATCTACTTGTCATTTCGGCATTCCAAAATGGAATCCTGCCCGGAGCTCTCTACAGAAAGCTCGTGGAGTGCGGTCCGCAAACAGCTCAAGAAATGTGGGACATTGCGGACCAGTTTTCCCGTGCGGATGAGGCAGACCGTCGAAAACGGTCTTTAGACAGCTCATCTCGAGAAGAGAAAAAGAAGCCCGATCAAAGCGGCCAGGTGCTTCCTCGCCGAACTCCTTTTGAAAGAATTCAAAGGGCACCGGTACAAGGCAGATTGGGGCCACGTCTCAATCCCGAGAAGCCGCCCGCTCAGTTCGTACCATTAAACAAGTCAAGAGCGGAAATTTTCGAACTGCATTCCGATATGTTCGAAAAGCCAAGGCGGATGACGAAATCGGCCGCGCGCCGACCTCAGGATCAATATTGCTCCTTCCATCAAGACTACGGTCACGATACCGAGGAGTGCCAACATTTGGCTGCAGGTATTGATGCCCTTGTGAAAGCAGGGACGTTAAAAAAATACCAAAGCAAGCAGCCGAAAAGGAACAAAAAGCAGGGAGGTGCGAACTGCGCTCCTCAGGATCCGAAAAGGCAACGGGATCCCGAAGACGATAACGAGCCGCAATATGATGGAGTAATCCTAACTATTGACGCTCTCCCTGCCGAGAAGACTAAATCGTCTCTGAAGTTATAGAGCAGAAAAAGGCTTTTGACGAGCTCAAAAGTTATTTAGCCGAGCTTCCAATTCTCTCTGCTCCAACAGATGCCGAAGTGATTTTCTTATACTTAGCGGCATCCGATCAAACCATCAGCGCGATGCTTGTACGAGAAGAAGGCCTAAAGCAGCTTCCCATCTATTTTACAAGCCGAGCATTAAGAGGTCCAGAAACCAGGTATCAACCTCTGGAAAAAATTGCTCTGGCGTTAGTAAATGCAGCAAGGAGACTGCGGCCATACTTCTATGCTCACAAGGTATGCGTCTTAACTGATCTGCCACTTCGGCAAGTTTTGACCAAGCCAGAAGCATCAGGCAGAATCGCCAAATGGGCCATAGAGCTGGGAGAACACTCAATCGAGTACCTACCTCGAAAAGCCATCAAGGGACAAGCCTTGGCAGATTTTCTTGCAGAGGCCAAGTTCGATCAAGCAATCCCTGTCATTGCCGAACAGAAAAATTCTGCCAATGCCGAACTAGCACAGCCCTTGGAATCCGAAGTAGAGCCGCCGGACTGCTGGAGCGGATTCGTAGATGGAGCTTCAAACAAGATGGGAAGTGGAGCTGGTATTTTACTTGTCGCTCCCGACGGACACGAGGTAACCTACTCACTTCGGTTCCTATTCCCCACTACTAATAATGAAGCCGAGTACGAAGCCCTCCTGGCCGGACTCCAGTTAGCGCAAAGTCTGCTCGTCAAATCTCTCAAAGTCCATTGTGATTCACAAGTCATAGTAAATCACATGTTGGGTACAAGTGAAGCTCGTGACGAGAGAATGAAGAAAGTATTTGGACAAAGCGCAAAGCATCAGCCGAAGTTTCTCCTATTTTCGGATAATCCGCATTCCCAGAGCGGAAAATAGCCGAGCAGATACTTTAAGTAAGTTAGCCGCATGTCCAAGCTCAAAGGCGGAAGAATTAATGCATCGAAGCATTGATGAAGCCGAGGTACATTCAGTATCCAGCTCGCCGAACTGGATGACGCCGATCTTGCAGTATCTGGATCAAGGACAATTGCCCGAGGATAAGAGAGAAGCTCGGAAGATCACGTGCCGAGCACTTCGGTACGAACTTCATGAAGGAGTCCTCTTTAGAAAGTCTTACCTCCAGCCGTTATTGCGGTGCGTAGGACCAGAAGAGACGGACTACATCCTCAGAGAAGTTCATGAAGGATCGTGCGGTAGCCACATCGGAGCCAGAGCTTTAGCTAAAAAAGTTCTGAGATGGGGATATTATTGGCCAACCATGGTACAAGAAGCAGTGCAGCTCGTCAAGACATGCCCGAAGTGCCAAATCCATGCAAATATCCCAAGGATGCCGCAGACCGATCTATCCACTATGCAAAGCCCTTGGCCTTTTATGCAATGGGGCATAGACATAGTGGGACCACTTCCTCAAGCTCCTCGGCAAATGAAATTCCTTATCGTTGCCGTGGACTACTTCACGAAGTGGGTGGAGGCTGAACCATTAGCTGCGATAACGAGCTCAAAGGCATTGGACTTCGTCTGGAAGAACATAGTGTGCCGATTTGGCATACCCCACATCCTCATCTCGGATAACGGGACTCAGTTCACCGACAAGACGTTCAAGAATTGGTGCCAAGAGCTGAATATTCAACAACGGTTCACTTCGGTCTCTCATCCACAAGCAAACGGACAAACGGAGGTAACAAATCGTATCCTGGTGAAAGGGTTAAAAGCTCGGTTAGAACAAGCCAAAGGACAATGGGTAGAAAATCTCCCTCAAGTCCTATGGTCCTACCGAACTACACCCACAACCTCCAACGGTGAAACTCCGTACAGTCTTGTGTACGGCACTGAAGCCGTGATTCCGGTGGAGATCGGCATACCCAGTCCCCGAACTCTAAACTTCTCAGCAGAAATGAATGACGACGGACTGAGAGCCGAGCTAGATCTTGCCGAAGAAATAAGAGAATTGGCATGCATAAAAGCAGCCAAGTACAAGGAGCAAGTAGCCCGGTATTACAACCAAAGGGTGAAGAAGCTGCAATTTCAAGTGGGAGATCTCGTCTTGAGAAACAACGAAGTAAGCCGAGCAGAAAAGCTGGGCAAGCTCGAACCCACATGGGAAGGTCCGTATCGGGTGTCAGAAGTCCTCGGCAAAGGGTCTTACAAATTGGCTCACATGTCAGGAGAACAGGTACCCCGAACATGGCACATTTCCAACCTCAAGAAGTTCCATTTGTAAGAGACAGTCCGGTCAGTCAGTCTTGAGTCCTGTTCGGTCAATGTGCTTTCTTGGGTTTGCTTGGTCTTTGTTTGTCTCTGTGCGTTTTTGTCTCTAAGTGCTTTTTATTTGTCTAGGTGTGTTTTGTCTGTCTATGTGCGTGTCGTCTCTTACAAATGTTACTGAGGTATCTTGTTCTTCGAAGGCTGATCCCCTTCTTAGAACATATACAAGCCAACGATTGTGAGTCAAAGCTTCTAAAGAGGATACAAGACCACAATTCAGCTTAAACAAGCAGTTCGTCTAAAACGAGCTGCAATAAGCCAACGATTGTGAGTCAAAGCTTCTAAAGAGGATACAAGACCACAATTCCGCTTAAGAAACAAGCACTTCGTCTGAAACGAACTGCAATAAGCCAACGATTGTGAAGTCCAAGCTTCTAAAGAGGATACAAGACCACAATTCGGCTTAAAAATCAAGCACTTCGTCTGAAACGAACTGCAACAAAAGTCCGATTCACGCGATAAAACTTGCCTGAATTAGGACAAGGGAAAGTCCGATCCACGCGATAAAACTCGCCGAATTAGGACAAGGGAAAGTCCGATCCCCAAATTAGGACAACGGAAAGTCCGATCCGAGCGATAAAACTCGCCAAATTAGGACACAAACCAAGTCCGGTCAAAGAAGAGTTCACTTCATCAGACCGAGGACAAACATCAACTTACCCCGTACCTTTATCCAGAATGCCGAAGTGATTCACTTCGCTTTTCGGGGGGGGTAGTGATGGAGTACGTACTAAACAAGCCCAACAGCAGTAAAGCCCATCAGCCTAAAGCCCAAGAAAGAGTATCAGTTCGGCATGACTAAAGAGTATCAGAGTTCAGTTCGGCACAACCAAAGAGTTCGGCCCCAGCCTACAGCTCGGTAAAAGCCAACCAATCAAACTCTGCTCTCAGGTCGGCATCAAGCTCTACTCTCAGATCGGCAAAAGCTGCTCGGCAATAATTCAGCAGTTCGGTCTCAGTATTCGACCGAACTAGGAGATAGTGGACTCATGCAGGATTTCCACCTCCACTACACCCACGATCTATTTAGTGGTGTCAAGCAGTCTTTAACTCATGCAGGATAGTGGACCCATGCAAGATCGCCACGATCTCCACGACATCCACTGCCTAGTAAATAGTGCTGCATGCCACGATCTTGGTTCAATGTATAAATAGAACCTAGATCAGATAGATAAGGTTAAGTTCTGTTAAGCTCTCTAGAGAAAAAAATCAAATAGCAAGTTTGTATTGTAAGCTGTAGAAAACAGATCAAGCAATACAACTCTGCCCTCTTTTCTTCCCGTGGACGTAGATTTACCTCAGTAAATCGAACCACGTAAATTCTCTGTGTCGTGATCTGTATTTTCCAGCATTCTTCACCATCAAAAATTCGCCGATTCATCATAAGCATAATTATTTCTTCTTCTTCGTCATTGTATAAATTCCTGGTTAGTATTCGCAAGACGACAAGAGTGCAACTCTTAGGAAGAATTAGTAGAAATTGAGAAGAATGGGATAATAGAGTGAAGGATGAGAAAAAAATATGAAGAGGAACTTGACATGCGAATAAAGTGTAATATTTAAATAACCAGGTTATAGATAAAAAAAAGTGATAATATTATCATTTCGATTAAGAGAGTCAATTGAAAGTTATGAATATAATTTTCGGGGAGCACTAGGGCGCATAATTAATTAGAGTGCTAGTATACGTCCAATCTCGTGCTGCCATGTGACACAAAAAATGTAATATTGTAAATACTAAAATGCAATATATTTTTGTGAAGATGTATATACATTTCCACAGATTGTCTTTTAATTATAGGCAAATTGCATTTTATATTGTTGTATTTTGCATTTTTAACATAAATTATCTACAATGAAAAATAAACTATATATAAATGCAATCCGTCTATATATAAAATGCAAATTAAACAGTCTATGTCTAAAATGCAAAGCTCAACAATAAAAAATGCAATCTGCCTATAACTAAAATGCACTCTATCGACATCCATCTATCACTTTTACAAATATTACATGTTTCATGCCACGTGGCAACACGAGATTAGATGTACGTTAATACTTTAAAATTAGTTAGCATATTAGTATATGATTATATCTCTAATCTATAATCATATTTAAAAGGGATGTTGGTATGAAAAATCACTAATTTTGGGCGTAATCTGGTATTTTATACTAGAATATTTAAAGTTGGTAGTAATAAAAATTACTAACTTAACTAATTGAACAAATTTCACACGACACCGTCCATGTTTACAGTTGACGTAGCTTATTATAACGAGGGACGGCCCAAAATGGAAATTAGCGACTCTTATTCGGGGACGGAATGAGTAATTTCTATAATCAACTTTAATGGTTGGATTATTTCACTCTCACCAATATGCATTAAAAAAATTAATTAGCAATTGCTTTGCATAAAGTTGTATTTTGTTTATTTAAATAGGGTTTAAGAGCATCTGCAATGGCGCCCGTCGGGGCGGAATGCCCACCGGCGTGCGGGAATTCCGTCGCTGACGTCCTCCATTGTGCATGCCCGCAACGGATACGGAATTCCCCCGAGGACGTCGCAGGTCCGCGGCGTTAAGCGGAATTCCGTGGGGAATTCGGCCATTGCGTCGACTCCCGCGGAATTCCGCTTTATTTCATTTTTTTGTAATGTATATATATACTGCTCGTTGAACTTAATTTCATTCGCACCACTTGTTTTAACAAGTTTTTCTCTCTCTAAATTTCTTTTATATAATAGTAATGGCTGGTAGTGGTAGTGGTAGTGGTAGTGGCCATCCTGAAGACATAATGGCTCCGATTTGGGCACGTGCGCGGGAGGCCGCGGTGAGGGAGGAACAAGCGGCCTCGGCGCCGGCGGTGCCTCGACCCATCCATCGTCGCACTTTAGGACCCCGCGACCACCTCGCTGCCCACCGTCGGTTGTACGATGACTACTTTGCGTCGGAGCCACGGTTTGGGGAGACCCTATTCCGACGACGGTTTAGGATGCAGCGGCCGCTGTTTATGCGTATCGTTGGCGCTTTGGAGCGTCGATACGGGTATTTCAAGGTGCGGTAGGATGCAGTTGGTAAACCCGGTCACACGCCGATTCAGAAGTGCACTGCCGCAATCAGGCAGTTGGCATACGGAGGTGCGACGAACATGTTCGACGAGTACCTCCACATCGGCGAGTCGACAGCCCGCGATTGCATGAAGTATTTTTGTCAGGGCGTTAGGGAGATATTCGGGGATAGGTATCTTCGGAAGCCTACCCCCGAAGATTGTCAAGCTCTGCTGGATATGCACGGGTCTCACCACGGCTTCCCGCGGATGCTGGGCAGCATAGATTGTATGCACTGAGAATGAAAGAACTGCCCCGCTGCCTGGAAAGGGATGTACACTACCGGTTTCAAGGCCAAGAATCCCACGACGATCCTTGAAGCGGTAGCTGACTACCGGTTGTGGATTTGGCATGCCTATTTTGGAGTAGCCGGGGCGAACAACGACATCAACGTCCTCCAGTCGTCGCCCCTTTTCAACGACCAGTGCATGGGCGTCAGTCCGGTCGTCAACTTCATCGCCAACGGCAACCAGCACAACATGGGCTATTATTTGGCAGATGGGATCTACCCGATGTGGCCCGTGTTTGTGAAGATCAGATGCCCGACGGATGTGAAGAAGGTATACTTTGCGCAACGTCAGGAGGCAGCGCGCAAGGATGTGGAGCGGGCATTTGGTGTGCTACAGGCTCGATGGGAGGCAGTGAAGGGTCCATCACGGCTGTGGTATGTTGACAGCATCGCCGACATCATGTAAGCATGTATTATCATGCACAACATGATCGTCGAAGATGAAGGTCCAGTACTGACCGATTGGGCCAATGATGATGCTGATGCTGCGGGTCCAAGCCACGGCGTGGCCACTAGCAATGTACGCATGGGGATACCCCATGACGACGCCGATCGAGTCCGTGCATTTGCCGACATGAGCCAAAAACAAACCCACGTTCGACTCTAGAACAATATTATTGAAGAAGTGTGGCATCGTAGGGGTCTTCGTTGATGTAGTTTTTAATTATTGAAATGTATTTTTTTTAATTTGGTGAAATGTACTTTTCTTTTTTAATTGAATTTTTCCCTATTTGTGTCGAAATTTTAATTATGTAAATTGTTTACTTCCGAAAATTGTTTAATTTGTGAATTTGTGAATTTTTTTTACTGTGGGAATTCCGTCGAGAATTCGGCGGGGAATTCCGTATGACGTGGCAGTGCAGTGGGAAATCCTTATGACGTGACAGAAGGTGTTTTTGAGAATTACGCAGAAAATTCTGCATGGACATCCGTGCCACTGCGGATGACCTAAGGCCATTTGTGGAAGGGGGGCATGTGAGGCCCACGTGATCAAGGTGAGACCGGTCGTCAACCACTCACCCAAACTAACTTCACTCCTCCATTTATGATTATCTCCCGTTCCCACGCACAATACACTCAACTCAACTCAACTCAACTCAACTCAATATCCGTTTCACCCAATATCCCTCCGCCATGGCTGCTCTCCTCCAAACCCTCGTCGTCCCGCGCCCTTTCGCCTCTCTCAGATCCACCTCCTCCCCCTTCTCTAACTTCTCCGGACTCAAGATCCAGCCACCTCGCCCCTCCGCCAACCTCACTTCAACTCCCAAACCCCCGCGACTTCGCTCTAGTAGAATCGTCTGCGAGGCGCAGGACACAGCTCTCAAAGGTTTCTATTCCCTTCATTTTCTTTCTTCTCTCAATTTTGATTTCCTGTGGATCGCCATTGCTTGATTGAAGTTTTACCTGAAATTCGATTAGAATTTTGTTCATAATCGAATCATGTGGAACAAAACTGGAATTTAAAAGCAGCGTGCTGTAATGTTTTTGCGGAAAGCTCTTAAATGCCATCTAATAAGCTAAACTTTTAACAAAATCCTTCGAATTTGTAAGCAGAATTGAGGTATTAGTGTTCCTTTATTGAAATTGATGATATAAGAGAAGTGAACTTCCATGGAAACATTTTTATTGTTGAAGCTGATATGTAAACTCTCGCTTCTTTGTTAATTATATAAGGCTTTTCAGTGAGATCATCGTTCAATGAATCTGTATTTTCTTAATGAGTTCCGAAATGTGCAACATTGTAGTCCATTGTTGAATTTGAAGATTGACTCAAAAAAATCAAGACCACAAAGATTATGCAATGGTCATGGAATGAATAATCATGGAATCTGATTGCACTCAAATTGTGTTGTTTAGTTCAAACCTTATTATATCTTACTTAATACTTCATTACTCCCTCGTCTCAAAGAAGATGACCCCTTCTTTGGGCGGCACGAGATTTTATGTAGCTTTATTTTGTGTGTTAATGGAGAGAATAAAGTAAGAGATATGAATAAAGTAGAGATAAATGCGTTTCCATTTTTAGTAATAGGTCATCTTGGTTGGTACAAACTAAAAAAGAAAGTGGAATATATGTTTCCAAGTAGCTTGCCTTGGTAGTGATCATATTTATGTGATAATGTATGAGTCTGAAACATGGTTATTCATTACCACCTTGCAGCGCCTCCTGCTGTTACCGATTCAACTTGGCAGTCTCTGGTAATCGAATCCGACCTACCCGTTCTCGTTGAGTTTTGGGCTCCGTGGTGTGGGCCGTGCAAAATGATCCACCCTGTCATCGACAAGCTGGCTCAGCAATATGATGGGAAGTTCAAGGTGTACAAGGTTAACACTGATGAATCCCCTTCGATCGCCACCCAATACGGAATCCGGAGCATTCCAACAGTCATGGTGTTCAACAACGGTGAAAAGAAAGAAGCCGTGATTGGTGCTGTTCCAGAATCTACATTGACGACTTGCCTAGAAAAATTCTTGTAGAGCTGTATTTTGGGGCTTCAAACTCTGCTTAATCTTTATCTGCCGACTTCAAATAATTGCTTTATTTAAAGACTTGTATATTCGATGCTGCTGTATTAATGTATGTACTCTCTTCAAGATAATATAGATTTTATTAAGAAATACTACTAGTAAGATAGTGAAGTAATATTAAAGAAAATGGCTTTCCTTAGCTTATAATGTTTGATAAATCCATAAAACTAAGGCTTTTCTTGTGTATCAAAAACACACTCTGAGTGTATAGATTGCCTGGGTTACATTTATAATGAAATTCTTTTTCAACTGAACACATATACAACGACCCATGCTCTAGATTAGGCGGATTCTATACCTCATTTTGATAAATTTATAAGCCAACCACATATTAGTTTAAATACTCCTGATTCCCACGTTACTTTGAGTTTCTAGTTTTTTCACTCATTTTTAAAAAATTATACTATAAATAGTTAAAATAGTTAAAATGGAAAGAAAGTAAAATAAGAGATAGAATAAGAACTAGAATATTCTTCTATACATTATTCTCTCTTTACTTTAACTATTTATTATTATTTTTCCAAATTGAGTGCAAAAAAAGAAATGACTCAAGTAATATGAGATGGAGGGAGAATTATTTTGTAAGAAAATTTGTGGATGTGGTCTGACATGTTAATTTCTCCCTCCGTCCATGAATAATTGTCCCTTTTTTTACCGGTTCGGGTTTTAAAAAATTATTTGACTTTTGTAAAAGAAAGTGGTAGAAAAAGTTAGTGAAATGTGAGCCATACATTTATGTATTGATTTTATAATAAAATGTGAGTGGAGTGAGTTAGTCGAATGTGAGGTCCACTTGATAAATACAATACAAGTGAAATGAGACATATATTGACGGGCGCACTAAAAAGGAAAAATGAGACAATTAATGGCGGGCGGAGGCAGTACAAATTCAGAAGAGATTTATGGCTTGTGGTGTGATGCACTTTTTATTAGCACTAAATAAACCTGCAAGTATATAGAGTATATATAGTATAGGCTAAAGGTCACTACCGAATATCGATCACATGGAAACTATCTCAGATTGACTATCCTTTACTAAGAGTCTTCTATTATTTGAAAAAACAAGAAATTTTGGTTTTGAAAAGTAAATTTTGTAAAATAAAGAAAGCAAGTAAGCAAATGTAGATAAAAACACAGAGATAATCATATGAAATAAGGGAATTCCAGAGATGTGCTTTTACAAGTTCCAACTACAACACCCTAGCACAGTTCATACTTTACTAGAACGAGTCACATAAATATTGTCCATGCGGCACAGAGTAGATCACAGACACTAGCGGTCGCTGCAAATCATCCTATAGCCTCTGTATCTCGACCAGTGTTCGCTGCACTTGTTTCAGCAGTCGCTGGCAATCACTCCGTAGTTACTAGATCTAAATCAGCAGTGGCTGCGCACGTCCCAACGGTCGTTGGGCGTGTACATCTTTTTAACTTTATTTTCCGAAGTGGGCCGCAACAGGGGCAGCAGTCGATGGCGGCCAGCGGACGCTGGCTGGCTCGAATACTCCATATTTCTATCTTCGACTTTTTTATCTTTTTATGCTCTATTTCGCACAATTATCACAAAACACGTCAAAATATCAAAATAGACAAAATATGCAAATAATGGATATGTAATGCAACTTTGACACTCAAAACGACCAAATAATGGCCTTAATACAATGCAAAATTTGACGCACGGATTGCATAAGGACTAGACGTCGTAATTGCCTGAAATTAAGGAAAATATAGATTAAGCATGAATTAACACAACCAAATCAAGCAAGGCTTATTAGTGCAATTTCATTACTAACTCGTAGATCACCTTGATTTATGCACTCACAAGTGGACAAACTTCCAAAGATGGGAAATATATTTTGTCTCTCACTCTCAAAGTGTATATGGCGATACGTATAAGCACTCAAATCATACATCATGCAATGTTTACCATAGGCTTGCTCAAAGTCTAATCCCTCCTCTACTAGGTGGTATTAAGCATCAAAAGTTCAAAATGTCTTTATTTTTCATTGTAATGTAGGCTCTTTGTTAGGTGATGAATATTTGGCTAAAAAGTGACTAGAAAATTAAAATCCCAAGTAGAGTAAAATTGACTCCTCTTTTTCTTTCAGACCCAAGACACTTTTGATATTTATTTCACTTCAACTCACTTTCCCGATCCTTTGATTTTCTTTCTTTTTCTACACAACCTTTGTTTTCTTTTCTTTTTCTCTTTTTTTAACATAGACAACGCTTTTAGATCAAGTACACTTTAATATTTCTCTATTTCACAATATGCACTTGTATATATAAGCACACTAATTTTTTCATTTTTCATAATTTTCTCCTAATCTCTCCAATTCCTGTACAAAAAAATACAAAACTATACTAACACAAGGAATTGTCCCCATTAATTTGGCTTCCAAAGAATACGATTAAAGGCTCAAAATTGACTCCAAAAGGTTAATGAGATTTTGAAAAGGGTAAAAAATTTAGGATATAAAAGTAGCTTGAAAAGATGACCTAACATCTTCCCTTATCAACTTAAACACTTTGCAAACTTAGGCAGACGAGGAGCAAGTTCTAGAAACATATACATGCATCAATACTCATGTCACAATTATTAAACTAAACAGAAATGAATAAAATAAAAGAAACAAAACAAATAAGATAGAATCAGGCAAATACTGGAATTTCAAGAATAATGATTTAACTAAGTCTTTAGATATTCTAATTAGCTGTGCGTTCATCTGACTCAAGTTTTACTACGATTTTTCCCTATCATGCATCAATACTCATGTCACAATTCTTGTATCTGATACGCTCAGATTTTGCAAGGTTTTAAGGTCATTATTTGGTCCGTTTTGAGTGTCAAAGTTGCATTACATGTCCATTATTTGCATATTTTTATCTATTTTGATATTTCAACGTATTTTGTGACAAATGTGCACAATAGAGCTGAAAAATGGCATAAAAAGGTCAAAATCTGGAAACTGGAGAAGAAGCGCAACCTAGCGGCCCACTGGACCCAAGCCAACGGTCGCTGAAAGTTGCACAAGAGCTCAGAAAATTTCCAGGGACCCGCCAAAATCAGGGCGTGATACATACCATTCTTTTTGTCTTAGAAAGCGCTTCGCGTTGGTACCTTGATCATCTCAATCGGCGTTCTATGCAAAAAGTTATGGCCATTCTATGAAAGTCGCACAATGTTGTCAAGTGCTGAATTTAAGCGGAAATTCAACGAAAGAAGATATTACTTTGTGAAGCCAAATCTTTTCTTTAATCTATGGAGCACGAAATTTACCTTCTCTAAAATTTTTTCAAGCCTATAAATACCCCATAATCTAACTCATAATAAACCATTCATAGCCTCCCATTGGGGAGCCTCTAAGGCTCCTCCCTCTCTACTCCATATTTTAATTCTTCCATCATTCTTAAAGATTGAAGCAAGGCGGGAGGACTGGAGGAGGATGAAGACTTCAAGATTTAACCTTAGGTTTTGTTTGTTTATTTCATGTCTTGTACTTTAATTATTATTTTAGCTCATCTGTCTATGGATTGCTATACAATAGAATTTTGAGGATTGATAGTAATTGGCTTTTATGTAGTTCTTTTTATGTTTAATGTTCAGGAATTGTTGCACTTGAATTTTCCTAAGCTTTTGTTTGACTAATTGGCCGTTATCTTGATTATTTTCAATCTCCGACCGGTGATAGCTTCGATTGGTTTATCTTTATGTGTTCATATAAGAATTGTGACATGGTAAAACTTGAGTCGGATGAACGTAGAACTAAATAGAATAACCACTATTTACCTGATTCTTTCTTATTTATTTTTATGCTTTGTTTCTTTTACTTTATTTATTTATGTTTAGTTTCATACTTTCATACCCCAAAACTTTATTTCTCTATATAGTATATGACGCTTAGTATATGATAGTCAGTTACAATTATATTCCCTATGTTTGATTGATGGGGTTTGGTGCCCCTTGCACAGCGGAAGACTTGTACAAAACAAATAAATCAGCTAATGATCTATTTGACCGATTATGCTATTAATCAATTCACATGTTAAACAGATAACTGCATGCTAGAACGCAAATAATTCATGCTTAAAGAATATAAATCCTAAAACATGATTTCTACGGTTTAGGGTTACCGATTTGATTTTTCAAAGAATCGTCGATTGCTCGCGCCTTCTCCACGTGATGGTCCTCAATACTAGACCACTGATCTTCTGACTGGTTCCCGAACTGTATCTCGATATCAGGGTGGCTGATCTTATCAAAATACTAGGACTCAAATAAAGAAGACAGAAATTCCTCACGGAGGAGAGTTGAAGAATTTTCGAGCTCCTCTACTAATTAGAGAGGAGGATGAAAATTTTATAGAATAATGATTATATTTTCTGTCTCATTTATTCTCCTATTTATATTAAGTTCTTATTGAGATGTTCTAGTAGATAACGTTTCTTGTCCTTAATTACATACCCATTAGGATGTTCTAGTAGATGATTTCCTCAAGACTTCCTTTTATAGAAGGCTGTCTTGACAATCATAATACATACATTCTAATTTATGTAAGTTCTAATAGACAATAGGATCGAATAAATCCTGGCACAATGATAGCGAGAAGATAATTCTCTTTGGGCATAACCCATTGTCATTGTCTAGCCATTTGAGATCCACATTTACACTTGCAAAGATACTTGCTTCAATTGACTGACACAACCTGCAGGTAGTATTGCAAGTCATGTAAAACATGTTGTCTATCTTAGATTGTAATATGGAATCTATCATCTTTTTAAAGATGATTATCCAAATTAACCAATGCTACATTGTAGTTAAATGGATTATGTTCCAGTTAATCTAAGACTGAGTCTTACGATACTCTTAGATCCATGAACTTGTTGTGTTCCTTAGGAACGCTACCACTACGACATGGTTCTTACAATCTTAGGTACTGAAGTTGATTTTATTAGTGCAAAAGTTTCTAATGGTATGACTTTTTGGTAATGTGGAAAATCCGATATTTCTCTCTTTATCTTGAGAGTTATCATGCTGTTAGGCTTGTAGTTCATCTCTTGATCTTCATACAAGAAATCTACCTTTGAAGATTACAGAACTTATAACCTTGCATCATTTGGGACAACCTTAAAGCATACCTCAGTACACAACTCCAATTACTTGGACACCTTTCCAACACGTGTTGGAACAACATTACACCTTGAGGTATGCTAGACTAGAGTTTCTCTAGTCCACAACTCGTGTTTTGTAGAAGGTACTGATGTTGGTAGTTTCTTTAAGGTGCATCTCGTTGTATCTAACGCTTATCCCATCAATGATAAGATATTTATGAGTACAACTTATCACTTAATCAAGCTTGTCTTAGAAAGACTTCGATTTCTTCTTACATAACTATCCCACTCTTAAGAAGAATGCTTGGATTTGTCAATGGAGATTAGACTCCCACTACTGATCATAACTCTTTGCTCGTCTCCTTATGGTGTAAACCACTAAGACTTGCTAGTCTTTCTATGTCGCACTTCTATAAGTATTCTGAATCTCTTGAATAATCAAATGATTCTAACTCATAGTGCTTCAAACAGACATTCTCAACTCTTAAGCTATTTAACAAAATGTCAAAATCTTGATAGTCTAGATCAGTTCGAACAATTGCTAAGTATTTTCTTGGCCTTAAGTCTAAGAGCCATAAATACTTTATCATTCATTGTTTAAGAAGTTTATGTGTTGTTTTAATACTCAATCTTGTTGCATTTATATCGTTTTAATACTATGATGCCTTAAACATCAACCATAAAACAATAGTTGAGCAATAATAGCTCCCACTGCAACAAAAACCTAACTGGATCAAGATCTTTTACTTAAAAGTTGCATTGTCATGTAAGTCATTGTCCTTATTTAAAAGAGGTCAATCCAGCTTACAAAGCATCTTCACTTCGCTTTTAAACAAACATTGATGATAATTCAGGCTCCCTGATTTCCATATCTAGTCTTTTGTTCAAATGAACTAGGACTTAGGAAAAAAGAATGCAGCCTTTATGAATTCGTCATCTATCATGTTACTTTCCTCTAACAGTAATACAACGACTATTATTCTGAAGATTTTCTACTTTTCAGTTAAACCTTCTTGTAGTCATTTCTTATTACTTTAGGCGATGACTTGTGTCAGAAACTATTTGAGTGATCAAAAGATCCTCAAAACATTATGTCACTCTAGGATATTCCAATCGAATCATCTTGACAGATTCTATTGATATCCATCTTTTATCGTCATTAACCAAGACTTGTCGTGCTACTTAAAGGAAAATAGCTTGACCTTATTCCTCAAAGAGCTTGTCAAGTATATGCATAATGCATTCTCGAACATTTTTCGTGGAATTATGTCGAGGAAATGGAGAAATGAATCGGTGAGTATAAACTCAAAGTTTTCGGCGATGAGACTCTTACCCATTTACGTTTCCAGTCTACATAATTTTGGCATTCGAGTTTGTTTTCTTTAAGGATCGCAGATAAAATATTGAATGACATTATGAAGATTTGGCAAATAAACTTATTATCACACACTATGCTTAATACTTAATTGCAAATAACCACAAAACAATTATGTATTTTGCAACTGTAGAATTAAAATTTTGTACCCTCGAGAAGAGGTCAATACGCATTAAAATTTTAGCATTTTTACTGGTCACAACACCGATGAATAGTTCAGAGATCGCAGCACGGCATGGCTGCCAAATGTTGCCTAAGCATGACCATCAGATTTAGCATTACATAATCTTGTTTCTACAACACACTCTCATAACAATCCTCATGTGCTGCTAACAAAACCAAGCTATCTCATAAATTCTGTTTGAACTTCTGAAACTTGTAATTTCTTAGGATTATTATCCCCACAGCATATGTGGCGATAATATTATAAACTACTTTCTAGTTCATACTATTTATATTTGAGAAGACTGCCCTTATGAACTTGCTATTTTTTAGGATTATTATCCCCACAGCATGGGTGGCGATAGTATTAGAAACTGGTTTCATAAATTTGCAAACCAACCGATGGAGACTGTATACAACGCACTTGTTGTAATTATCACTTAGATATTTTATATGGTTTTTGCATAATTATCACATAAGCAGATACAACAGATAATCCACTTAAAAAAGACAAACACCAAGTAAACAGATAAATCCATTTAATGCTTGGCATTTAAACACACTGGATAATTAAAGACAATTATTTAATCTAATCAAGGGAGAAACAATTAAATAACTAAGTTTTATCTTGGATAATAATTATCCAAATTCATTTAGGATTTATCAAGATAGAGTTAACTATCTAAATCCACTTAGGATTATTCTAGATTTTATTTTGTTAAAATCAAATCCTACATCAAGATGACGTTGATCTAGGATTATCATTGTTTAAATCGTACTAGGATATTACTAGATGGAAACAATTCCATCATAAACCATAAGATAAAAATAAAATCCTATCAACCAAGATTTATACAAACCTTAATTCTATTTAGAATAGACATCCAGAATATATCAAACATTACTTAGAATTTCTTAGATAAATAAATTTATCTAAACCCAATGGAATAGGGATTTTATTATATATCATTAACATCCTAATCTATCTAGGATATAAATGCAAAAGATAAGGATAAGTTGGATTAATACTTATTTTAATCCATCTAAGATTTGTCTGAATAGAATTAAATCTATTCAAATCCATAGCATAAAATAAATTAATATAAATGTTTATCCTAATTCATCTAGGATTTATCTTGGAATAAATCCATATAAATCCATAGAATAACAAAACATTATATTATAATTATTCAAATGTCACGCCCGCATTTCTAAGGATAGAAAATACGGTTGATCGCGACTAGGGGAGGATTAAAGAAGCGGGGAAGAAAGGGGAAAACAACACAAATCGACCATAGCTCGAAACAAATGGGAATAGCTCGAATAAAATCAGAGTATCTCAACAATACATTAACTCAAAAGAAGGACAACTACTTAGCGGAAGCATTTGAGAGAAGGAATATGCCACGTGTGAAGACATGACACATTTTAGACACTTAAATTTCTTCAACGGTCTTGCTCAACACCCATTGCGCTCGTCACGCTCAACCTCCACATTTTTAAAAAGAAATGCAGGGCTGAGTACTTGATGCACTCAGTGGACTCATTCTGAAAACATTTTATAAAATATTGTGTCAGCATTTAAAAGTGAACTCGGGGTTTTATAAAAGACCAAGTCACCCAAAACATTTTCTCGCTCAAAAGTATGGTTGCAACCCATTTTTCTCTCTCCTCGTACCATATCTGAACCTCATATGTGAAACGAGAACGTGGCCACATTCTCGATCACCGGACCGGCCAACTCGAAAGCTAGCGCACGATCCCCTCTGTGTACACTAGCTTGAATAGGGACTCTCTCCCTAGACAAACCCGAATTCGATTAAACTCATAACTTCTAGTAGGGACTCGCTCCCCGCTAGGCGATCAGATAGGCACATCCTCAAAACAAAATACGACATGACACAATATATTTCACATAAAAAATATACTTAGGGCATTGCCCTTATTTAAAAAGAAAGCCCACCTCATTTATTTAATTTTCTAAATTTGAATTCCTTATTTCAACTTCAATTTTGTCCGCGGAGAAATCTCTTCCTTGAATCCAAGCATCTCTTCTCTTTCATTTATTTTCGAGGCTACCCGAGCTTCCTATCTCCATCTACCCACTTAATACTCTCTAACCCAACACATATCTATTTAACTAAAGGCCCAAAACTTCGTAAGCCATTAAACAAAAGAAAACAAAATACTCCCTCCGTCCCAAGCTACTCGCACTTATTTCATTTTTGGGCGTCCCAAGTTACTTGCACTCTTCCCATTTTTAGTAAAAATTTTCACCTACAGCCGTCATTTTTGACTTTCCTATACACTCATTCCTTAATCTCCGTGCCGAAAAGGAAAGGAGCGAGTAGCCCGGGACGGAGGGAGTACTATATACTCTCAGCCACCACATGTCACTCATCAATTCAAAACAGCAACAACCATCTCTCTCTCTAGTTCTCAAATTTAGGGACAGGCGATACACATCTCCTCTCCCTCTCTCTCCTAACACACACACAAACCTCGCCTCCCACCATAGCTCTTTCTCTAAATCTCACTTCACAGATTCACAAAAATTTCTACTATTCTCTCTCTCTTTCAGCTCTCCTCACCGTCGGTAAAACTCGCCACCACCACCGTCACTGGGCTGCCAGCATAGCCGTCAACCATAGCCGCCCTAGTCGTCGAAGACCAGCCCGCGTTTCTGACTCCGATGCTGTCAAAGTGCTGCCGCCGCGGGCTACCATCACCGAGCAGCGCCGCTGCCGCTGTCACAGCCTCTCCGTCGCCACCGTCTCACCCTCAAACTCCCGCTGTCTCTGTCACTTGCCGTCCTCCGATCGTCGGTATCCACTCACACCGCTGCCTTGCTCCACCCGAAATCACGCCGCCGCGAGACTCCATCGCTGATCGGAAAAGGAACGCGGACTGATTTTTATACATATATAATAGTATTTGATTTTTGGCAGAGCAACTCCTTTCTTCCCCTCATCTCTCGGTTTCTTCTCTCCAAAATTGGACGTGTGATTGTTTCTAGGGTTTTGAAAGATAGTGGGTAAAAACTGGTGTGAACGTGGTATATATATAGGCAAAACTGATAGATATTGATGGATTTGATGGTTGGAGAGATTTTAGGAAAGATAGGGATAAATAAAAAAAATACACCCAAAAGAAAGGAAAAAGGCGGTCGTTACATCAAATCTATCCAAGATTTATCTATGAACAAATCCATATAAATCTATAAGATAAGAATAAAATATTATATTATCAATATCCAAATCTATCTAGAATATATCTATGAATAAGTTGATATAAATTCTTAGGATAAGAATAAAATAATATTATCATTTTCTAAATCCAACTAGGATTCATCTAGGAATAAATCCATATAAATTCATAGGATATAGATAGAAATTAGATTGTCATTATCCAAATTTAACTAGGATTCATCTAGGAATTAAATCCCTCAAATCCATAAAATAAGGATAAAATCTACAATTAATCCATGATTTAATTCATAATTAAATCTCATATAATATATAAAATCCACAGAAGATATATTCAAATCTTATTTCCAAATTAATTTTGAATTATTTACAAAATTGAATCCAAAGAGTTAGGAAACCCTAATTTAATTTTGGAAAGCGAAGTCACGGGACGAGGCGTCGCGACGACGCCCATAAGGAAACCCTAATCTTGCGTCTTCGTACTCCCACTGAAACTCCGCCGCTGCTGCCCCTGGACGAGGACTGCCAGCTTGCTCCGACCCCGGCTGCTCACGAAGGAGCGCTGTCTTTTGAGCCCGGGAACCGCCCAAGAAGGGCTCCCACTCAGACCGCTATCGTTGCCGGCATCCCGCTGGTCTATCCTTTCTGTCGCACGTAGCTTGCTGTGCAGCATCTACTCACAGCGGCTGCTGGACATTACCACCAGAGCTGCTGTCGCTGCGTCGTCGCTGTTGCTGCCATCACCCAGTCGAGACAGCCCCAGCCCGAGGGCCTGGGCATCCTTCTCTCCGGTCTCCGCTGCTGCCGCAACGGACTGCCGCTGCTTCTTTACCGCATGAGTCTCTCACGTCTCAAAAGAAATTCACGAACGTTTATTGCATGATTCGAATACAATGAAAAACAATGTTGTAGATGATAAAATCAAACTCATCACACAAAAAGTGGAGAAAACTGAATTTTATTTATCACATCAAAATCACCTGATACAAGCTACGAACTACTATTTATACAAAGTTAAAACAGAGCTCGTAACAAACTTTTCCAAAGGCTAGTAACTAACTATCCACGCGTTCATTCTTCTGCTGACGTGGAGCTGATGGAGATATTTTGTCTCACACATCATCACTTTCATGCATGCGAACTCTTCATCCTTTCTTCCATGCAAACGAGCAAACTCTACTTCAACATGCCCCCTCAAGATGGACTATATAGACTTGTGAAGTTCATCTTGTCAAGTATGGATTGAAAGGTCGTTTCTCCCAATGGCTTGGTAAAAATATCAGCAATTTGCAAGTTATTCCTGATGTGCAACGGTTTGATAATCCCTTGCATATATCTTTCTCTAACCGTGTGGCAATCGATCTCTATATGCTTTGTTCTCTCATGGAAGACCGGGTTAGAACATATGTGAATCGCCGATTGATTGTCACAATATAAAGGGACCGCTTTCTCTGTCTTTACACCAAAATCTTCAAGCAAAGCTTTGGCCTATACAACCTCACAAGTAGCTTGAGCCATGGCTCGGTACTCAGCCTCCGCAGAAGATCTGGATATTGTATTTTGTTTCTTGGCCTTCCATGAAATCAGAGAGTTTCCCAAGAATAAGCAATAACCAGTCATGGATTTTCTTGTGTCGGGGCATGCTGCCCAATCTGCATATGAGAAGATACTTATTGTAGGTTTACTACTGCTTGAATAGAAAAGTCCATGACCTGGGGTTTTCTTCAAGTATCTCAGTACCTTTTCAGCTGCATTCCAATGACCCACGCACGGTTTTGAGACAAATTGACTCAATTTATGCACTGCATACGTTATGTCAGGCCTAGTAATACACAAGTACAAGAGTCTTCCAATCAACCTCCTGTACTTTGATGGATCCTCCATTAAAGTTCCAAAATCCAACTGAAGTTTCTTTGTGGAATCCATTGGTCTTGATGAAGGTTTGCAGCCTAGGAGTCCAGCATCGTTGACAAGATCCATAGCATATTTTCTTTGAGAAATTTATATTCCCTTCTTGTTCCTAGCAATCTCAACTCCAAGGAAATATTTAGGTGCTCCTAAGTCTTTGAACTTGAAGTGTTTTGCTAGAAATTCTTTAAACTGTTATGTCACTTGTGGATCTTTGGTGGCTACTAATATATCATCCGCATATACTACTATGCCAAAGAAGCTAGCTGCTGTATCAGATTTGTAGAAGAAAGAGTGATCAGATGTTGATTGTTGCAATCCAAATCCTCTCAAAACTTCTGATAGCTTGAGGTACCACTGCCTTGAAGCTTGTTTAAGGCCGTATAGAACTTTCTTTAGCCTACAGACCAATGTTGACTCAGGAGTGCCCCCCTCAACAGTGAGTCTATCTACCTCAAGACCTGGTGGAATAGTCATATAAATTTCTTCTTCAAGATCTCCATAGAGAAATACATTATTGACATCCAAATGTGAGAGAGACCAGCCATAGACTGCTGCCAAAGCTAGCATCATCTTGACAGTGGTAAGCTTAGCAACTGGAGAAAAAGTATCCAAAAAATCAATTCCCTCAAGCTGAGTAAATCCCTTAGCAACTAGCCATGCTTTATATCTCTCCACAGTGGCATCCGCATGATATTTCACTTTATAGAGCCACTTACAATCAATTGGGATCTTGCCCGGAGGTAAAACTGTGATGTACCAAGTGTCAGTCCTGATGAAAGCAAATAGCTCTTCTTGCATTGCCAATTGCCACTCTTTGATTTCAGATGCTTGGTTGTAAGTGTGAGGTTCTGGAATGGCAGACATGAGAACGATGTATTTGAGATAATCTGGACTGAGTTTGGACAAGGTGAAGTTGGCTGATATAGGATGAAGAGTGGATGAAGCAACTGAGTTGCATATGAAATCTGTTAAGTGTGATGGAGTCTTGGTTTGTTTGCTACTTTTGGTAACTGTGGGATTGAAATGATTAGTCTCAGGTGATGGTGGTGGAGAGTGTGTGGAGATGGAAGGATGTGAAATGGGTAGATATGGACTGATAGGAGTAGAAGATGCTGGAAAATTGGAAGAAGGCAATGAGCTAAAGGGAATATGCTCTCATGAAACACAACATGTCTGGAAATGAACTCCTCCATAGTGTCAAGGTTTAGGAGCTTGTAGCCTTTGTATCCCGGGGGTATCCCAGAAATACACATCTGATAGCTCGGGGAGAGAATTTATCTCTGCCTCTATGCAAAGAAGAAGCATAACATTGGCAGCCTATGACTCTCAAATGTGCATAGGATGGAGCTTTCTTGAAAAGCATATGAAAGGGAGTGAGATTATCAGGGATAACAGATGAAGAGGTAACATCCCAAATTTTGTGACATTTATTTAAGATATGTCGATTGAAAATTTCATTTATGAAATTTAAATTGTTACTACGTGATTGAGTTTGATTATGTGGAATAAATCGTCATAGGAAATTGGAATGAAGTGCTGGTTATATTTAATGTGGGGAATCAATTTAAATAAAGATCATGCATCTTGTTCTAGCCAAATAAAGTGGCTATTGTTGGCCCCTCCAATTATTGGAAATTTTCTTGGATTTAATTAATTGTTTTGGGATATTCATCCAAATTAACTCCAAATCAAATTATCCCTAAATTGTGCTACATGAAACTCAAACTCTAACCTATTATTTTTGTGAGTTTCGGATATCCTCTACTTGAATTAAGAGGATTAATTAGTTTCTTTGATAAAATTGGTACCTTGTTGATTCCTTCATTTATTTTAAAACCAATTAAATCTTGCCACATTTTATTCCCTCACCCCAATTAAATTAAGAGTTGCATTATTTCCTTGTGGCTAATTAAGCCAATTTTTGGCCCCCCTATTTGTAGAGGAGAATATATTTGTTTCCTATTTTGTGGAATTCCCTTTATTCAATACCAAATTAATACCTAAGCCAAATTAATTGGGGATGTGAATATTTTCCTTATTATGTCTCCATCCCACATTTTTTTTAGCTTAATTTCCTTGGGGGAAATCTATTTTATTGCTGCCTATTTTATGGGAGTCTTTTCCTATAAAGAAATTACCAAATTTAAATCCTATTCTATTTAATTGAGGATTTAAATAATTTCCTTGTGCACACCATCAAGATTTTCGCCCCTTCCCTCATTATTTCCTACTTGGAGATTTAATTTATTTTGTTCCCTTGTTTATGGGATATTCATTGACTTATTTCCTAAATTGTGAATCTATTTCTCTCCAAGTAAATACCAAATAAATTCCTTATTGAATTTATTAACCTAATTTTTGAAATTTTTCCTTCTTTTTAATTGTGGGATTATATTTATTGGCCTCTATTTTATTCCTCCACAATTAATTAATTAATTAATTAATGGGATTAAACCTAGGATTATATAATCACCTAAACTAAACCCTAGCCCCCATTCTCCCTCATAATTTTCGTGCCTCACCTCTCCTCCCTCTCTTCAACCTCTCCAAAATTTCTTCCATCCTTGTTCTTGCATCCATTGAAGTTTTATTTTCAAGAGTTCCCGACGAATCTCATCAATCTTTGCTTCTACCGTTTGGTTTTCGATTCAAGAAGGTATAACTAAATCTTTTCCTCATCTTCTTCATTGAAACCTTGTTCTTGATTCATTCATGCATATAGTGTAACATCCCAAAAATCTGTGACTCTTTTTATATGGTTATTTGAAATTTGGATTGTGAAACTTTTGTTTCTATGTGATTAAGTGAATTGCGTGAAATAATTGTCGTGAGTGATGTGGAATGAAGTGCTTGATATTTTATATTTTCCAGTGTGGGGAAATTAATTAAATGGGATTATGCATTTTGTTCTAGCCATGCTAGTTGGAATTTTCGGCCTCTTCAAAGTATTGGAAATAGTATTTTCTTTATTGGATTTAATAAATTGTTTTGGGATATTTATCCAAATTAAATCCAAACCAAATTATCTCTAATTTATCCTACATGATTTTTCCTTAGGGAATTAATTTATTTGTTACCTATTTTGTGGGGTCTTTTCCTACAAAAAAAATTACCAAATTTAAATCCTATTTCTATTTTATTGGAGGATTTAAATATTTCCTTGCTACCCCCTTAAAACACACGCCCACTTTATTTCATTCTTGGAGATTCCTTTTAATTTAGCTTGTTATCTTATTTATGAAATACCCAATATCTTTTTATCAAATTTGTGAATATATCTCTCTCCAAATAATGCCTAATTTTCGAAAAATCTCATTCCCTCATACACGCCTATTTCTCATTTTAATTGTGGGATTTATTTATTGACCTATATTTTATTCCTCCACAATTATTTTAATTAAGTGTGAGAATAATTATTAATTAAATGCTAGAGAAACTCTAACCCTAGCACAAAAAAAAACGCCTCCCTCCCTTCTCCCTCACTCCCACACGATTTTTCTCTCCCACTCATCTTCTCTCCAAAAATCCTCCATCCAACTCTTGTTCTTGCAATCCGTTGAAGTTATTTTCGAGAGCCTCCGACGAATCGTTTCGTTCATCGTTTCTACCGATTCGTTTTGTGTCAAAGAAGGTATATTGCTCACTTTTTCTCATCCTATCCGTTTTGACCATGTTCTTGAGTCCTACATGCATGTAGAGGGTGTAGGTCCAATAGATCGCAAGTTTTAACGGGAGGGAAAGTGTGTTTCGTAAGAACTTGTTTGGTTTTGCGTTGTGGATTGAAATCATGTGTGTTGGATTGAATTAATTGGTGAATAATATGAGTTGTATGCAAATATGTGTATGAGGAACGTGTAAGCATGATCTGGTGTTTTCGAGCATGGAAAATCGGTGGTTGTGTTGTGGAAGTTTTAAAAACCCTATTTTCGAATTTGAACCAGAAATCTGTGATGCACGACCAGTGACTTATGATCTGTATTCGATCCATCAAACGAACGAATTTTGCTACGAAACTTTTACTGAGTAAACTTCAAGGTGTTTTCTGTGTCTCGTGTGAATTTCAGCCCGTTTTATAGAAAAATGAATTTTTAATAAATTTTTGAAGTTGACTGCGCAAATCTGCCAGAAACGTGAGTTCTCGCCATGAATGTTTCGTTTTCTATTTGACTGACCAAATGACCTCTGATCGATGTGATTCTTGAACTATATGAAATATGAAGTGTCTTCTGTGTTGTGTTAAATTTTCAGCCTTTTTGGGCATCGTATGAATTTATGGTGATTTTTACAAAACGATCGCGCAGTTCTGCCAGTTTTCTGCCTTGATAAAATGACACTTATTTTCAAGTTTAAAAGTATTATATGATGTATGTATGTCCAAGGAACGTGCCTAATGATGTGATCACGTGTGATAAGTTGAAATATATTACGGTGTGTTTTTCCATCTTTGTGACGAACGTTGGGTTGGGTTAATTGAGAAAAACGATGAGAGAGAAACGATAGGACATGCATAGTAGTATGATTTTTTGTAGAAGGCTGACTTGTGTTGTCGTTGACAAGGGTGATTGTGTATTCGTGAACTCGAGGAACGAGAGTTGCCATAAGTTGGATTGTGAATTGTTAAGCGAACGAGGTGGGCTTTCTTTTCAAATCTCTTTATTTTTCCGAAAATACTATGAGGCGTTATAAGGGTGGTTTAACTTGTTATGACATACCATGGTTTGTTTTGATTGAGATTGTGTGCCTGATGCCTAGTTCGTCTGAGTTTACTCCGTTAGGCTATATGGCTGTGTTGTGAAACGAATTCGGGTCTGAGTAGGGCCGCAAACCCTATCAGGCTGTGTACACTGGTGGGATCGTGAGCCGTCCTTGCTAGTCGGCCGGTCTCGTGGGCGAATAGTGTGGCCACACTTTCGTCGCACATGGAATGATGATTGTGATTGATGGATTGTTGAGAAAGTGGGGAGATTATTTGACTGGCCAGTGTACGAAATGTTTTTGTGTTCTCGTGGTAATTTCTTAATTCCATATAAAAACTCGAGATCACTGGTATGGATGACATAACTATATAAAATGTTTTCGGCATAAGCCCATTGAGTACAACAAGTACTCAGCCCTGCAATTTCTTTTAAAATTTTGCAGGTTGAGCAGGATGTTGCGAAGGATGTTGAGCTAGCCTTAGGATGCGTTGTGTCTTCATACATAGGCGTGATCCTTGACTCTCTTTAAACCTTATTGTCCGCTGCTATATTTTAAACTATGTCTCAAGACTTTAATCTTTTCGTACTGTGTTTGAACATGTATGGTTGTGTTAGGTTTTAACCAAGTAATTACGTTATCTTTTGAAAATGGTGTTTTCGTGAATTAAATTAAATGGTCTACTTTAGAAGTTAATTGGTTTTCTTTAGGTTATTTTCTCCGCTATTTCTTTTAAAAGTATTTATTATAAGCCTTTTCTAATTAATAGTAAAATTTTAACCTTAAACATCTTTAAACTAAAATGTCTTTCTTCCTTTAAGTTAATTAGGATTTTCTTTTAAAAACGTTATCCATGCATGTCGGTCACGATCGCCGCGTTTGTGGTACCCCTAGTATGGGCGGTCGTGACATATAGTGAGTGTAGGAATCACAGATCGCAAAATTTATCGGTGGGAATTTGTGTTTGTATGAGAAAAACTGTGAATATGCGATTGTGAATGAATATGTGTAAAGTTTGAATGATTCATTGGTGAATGATGTGTGGTTATATGAGAACATGATTGTGAGAACCTTTTGAAGCATGTTTGTGTGTGGGAAGCATGAAAAATTGTGTTTGGTTGAATGAGGAAGAAACCCTAATTTCGAAATTTTGAGACCTGAAAACTGTAGTGTTCGGACAGTGGATTCCGACGTGTGTTTGACTGACCAAAGGATCTTATTTTGGTTCGAATTTTTAACTGCGTAAACTTCAAGGTGTTTTCTATGTGGTGTGTAAATTTCAGCCCCTTTTGACAAAAGATGAATTTTTAATAAATTTTTGAAGTCGACTGCGCAATTCTGCCAGAAACTTGTATTCTCGCCCAGAACGTTTCGTTTTCTATTTAACCGACCAAATGGCCACATTTTGATGTGAATTTTGAACTGGATGAAATTCAAAGTGTCTTCTGTGGTTTGTGAAAATTTCAGCCTCATTGGGCATTGGATGAATATTTGGTGAATTTTTCAAATGAACTGCGCAGTGCTGCCAGAATTTTTATGTTCCGACCAGAGAGTTGCATTAATGTTTTGACTGACCAATCGATATGATTTGAGTGAGAAATTTTAACTGGATGAACTTGAATGTGTCTACTGTGTTGTGACCAAAGTTTAGCTTCATATGAGGTCGGATAGATTTTTGGTGATTTTTACAAACAAACCGCGCAGTTCTGCCAGATGTGTTGTTAAGTGGAAATACCACTTGTTGCCAAGTTTTAATGAATTATATGATGCATGTATGATTTGTGAAGGTATCCTGTGACGTGATTATGTGTGACACGTTGAGAAATATTATGGCATGTTGTTCCTTAGGTTGATGAATGTTGGGATGGGTAAATTAAGGGAATGATAAAAGGAACGATAGGACATGCATGGTAATGTGAATTTATGAAAGGCTGATTTGTGTTGTGATGATTGGCAAGGGTTATTGTGTGTACGTGAGCACAAGGAACGAGGGTTGCCTTAAGTGGATATTGAACTGATTAAACCAACGAGGTGGGCTTTCTTTACAAATCTTTTTATTTTCCGAAAATATGATGTGGTGTTATAAGGGTGGTTTAACTTGTTATGTCATGCCATGGATTGTTTTGATTGAGATTGTGTGCCTGATGCCTAGTTCGTCTGAGTTTACTCCGTTAGGCTATATGGCTGTGTTGTGAAACGAATTCGGGTCTGAGTAGGGCCGCAAACCCTATCAGGCTGTGTACACTGGTGAGATCGGGAGCCGTCCTTGCTAGTCGGCCGGTCTCGTAGGCGAATAGTGTGGCCACACTTTCGTCGCACTGTGGATTGATGATTGTGATTAATGGATTGTTGAGAAAATGGGGAGATTAGTTGACTGGCTAGTCTATGAAACGTTTTTGTGAACTAAACCAAATGTTTACCCTGTTACTCTGAAATGGTTTTTCGTGAACTAAACCTAATGTTTTCTTTTGGAAGTTAATTGGATTTTAATATTTATTTTCTCCGCTGCTTCTTTTGAAAAATCCTTTGCCATAAGTCGTTGCTAATTAATAATAAATTTATAACATTAAGTTTCTTTAAACTAAAAATTTGTTGTCTAAACTTTTAATGAACTAAAATATTATTCCTTTAAGCTAATTAAGTTTTCATATAAAATGTTATCCTTAAATGTTGTCTTTAATGTTATCCCGTGGTCACGATCGCCTCGTTTGTAGTACCCCTAGTTTAGGCGGTCGTGACATTCTATTTATCAGATAAGATGCCCCAAGGATGCAATATCCCCAAAATTGAATAGGCAAGTGTGATTGGAAAAGAAGGCTTCTAGCCACATTGAGGAGGTGTTTGTGTTTTCTCTCAACTCGAGCATTTTGCTGAGGAGTCTCAACACAAGAATGTTGCACAATTGTGCCAAAGGAGTTATATAAGGAAGGTATATTGAATTCAAGTGCATTATCAAAATCTGACAGTTTTTATTTTTCTGGTGAACTGAGTAAGGATAGTGTTGAAAAACTGAAGAAGAATAGCTTGGACATCAGATTTGTTTGCATAAGGAAAGTCCATACAAATCTTGAGTGATCATCAACAATGGTGAGGAAGTATTTATATCCATGATTTGTATTTGGAAGGAAGGGACCCCACACATCATAGTGGATGAGATCAAAGGGCTCATTAGCAACAGATTCAGACAAATTGAAAGGCAAGTGCTGTTGTTTAGCAAGAGGACATATATCACACAATGAATGGTTTTTATTTGAGAAAGGAAGAGTTTCAGACATGGATTTCAACTTGCTAAAAGATAAATGTTCTAACCTCTTATGCCACACATCAATATGAACCGCAAAATTGGCATTAAGAGACTGAGAAACAGATAAAGAGGATAAAGATTTGGTAGAACCTTGATTGTCATTGCTCTCAGAACTGACATCTATAGTGTATAAGTTTCCAAATCTTCTACCCCTCCCAATCACAATGCCCCGAGAAGCTTCCTGAATTTCAATAGAATCATGATCAAAGGTTAAGGTACAAGAAAGTGAGTTGGTTAGAGAGCTCACATAGATCAGATTATATGAAAAAGAGGGAACATATAAAACATAATTGAGGATAAGAGAATGTGTTAAGCAAACTGTTCCAATATGTGTAATAGAAACAGTTGCTCCATTTGGCAACTGAACAGAGGCATTGCCAATAGGAGAGCATGAGTTGAAAAGAGACTTATTGCAACATACATGATGAGTAGCTCCCGTATCTAAGAGCCAAACATTGGATTTTAAAGATATATTTGCAATGATAGGAAGATATAAGGTAGTACCTGTAAAATGTGGAGATTGAGTGGGTGAAGGAGTTTGTTGTGCGGCTGAATTGGAGGTAGAAGGAGTGTTGGTGACAAGCTGGCTTTGCAATAGAGCTATCAGCTGCTGACACTGATCAAAGGTAGGCATAGCTGGAGCAGAAGCTGTCTTATCAGATGATTCTGTGGAAAAATCATCCACAAGATTAACAAATTTAGGAGAACTGAAATCTCTTGAGTTTGAACTCGGTTTGAACTTTTCTCTTCCAAAACTTGGTGGAAAACCATGAAGTGTGTAGCATCTATCAACAGTGTGGTTTGTTTTACCACAATGAGAGCATAACCTTCCTCGATTGAACTGAGATGAAGCAGCATTGGCAAAATAAGGATGTTCACTTAGAATTGGTGTAGATTGAGAATATTTCACAAATTCAGTGTTGCCTCCAATAGTACGTTGCCTCTCCTCTTGTAAAACTAATGAGAAGACTTTATACAAAGTAGGAAGAGGTACCATAGATAAAATGTGCGATCGGATTTGAGAGTATGAAGAATTCAATTCAATCAGAAAATGTATTACACATTCTTCTTCCTGGTGCTTATGCCACTTCGCTGCACTTTGGCATCTACAATGCGTACAAACACACCATGAGATAGGTTGAGTGTGTTTATACTCATCCCAAATTATTCGAAGATTAGTAAAATAGCAGTTGATATCATCATCTCCTTGAACAAGAGACATAATTTTCTGCTTGAGCTGATACACATGAGTAGAATCACATTGAGAAAATCTGTCACGTAGATCTGATCAGATCTCCTTTGCATCATCTAGATACATGATGCTAGAGAAAATCTGAGGTGATAAGGAGTTCCTAATCCAGGAAACTACCATGCTATTGCATCTAATCCACGCCGCATATAGCAGATCATCCTCAACAGGCTTCAATAAAACTCCATTGACAAAAAGAATTTTATTCTTAGCTAAAAGAGCAGTGGACATCGATCGGCTCCAATTGATGTAATTAGAGCCATTGAGAAGTTGAGACACCAATTGAAGGCCGGGATTATCACTTGGATGAAGATAGTAGGGGCTCGAGAAGTCTTCAGTCGGTGGTTGGATCTGAGGACCACCGCCGCGACGAGCTGCCGCCATTGGAGAAGAAGAAGAAGATCATAAGAAACACAACGGAATTGAATTTTTCACTGATACCATGTTGAAGATGATAAAATCAAACTCATCACACAAAAAGTGGAGAAAAATGAATTTTATTTATCACATCAAAATCTCCTGATACAAGCTACGAACTACTATTTATACAAAGTTAAAACAGAGCTCGTAACAAACTTTTCCAACGGCTAGTAACTAACTATCCACACGTTCATTCTTCTGCTGACGTGGAGCTGATGAGGATCCAGCTGTCACCAGCTAAGATGGAGATATTTTGTCTCACACATCATCACTTTCATGCATGCGAACTCTTCATCCTTTCTTCCATGCAAACGAGCAAACTTTACTTCAACAAACAAAGCATCCAAATTCCCTCGCAATGATTACATAATTAGTCTATATAAATTACACCAATTAATTACTCAAAGAATCAATTGATTCGAACATGTAATGAAATACGTAATTTTGTAAAACCAATTCTGATGTAAAGATTATGCATTCAAGCAATTCACAAAACATGAAATTAATCCACATAATCAGAGCCAAAAATTGGCTCTGATATCAATTAGTCTATATAAATTACGCCAATTAATTACTCAAAGAATCAATTGATTCGAACATGTAATGAAATACGTAATGTAAAAGGTTATGCATTCAAGCAATTCACAAAACATGAAATTAATCCACATAATCAGAGCAAAAAATTGGCTCTGATATCAATAGATAGGGTTCGGTGCCCCTTTCACAACGAAAGACTTGTACAAAATAAATAAATCAGATAAGGATCTATTTGACCGATTATGCGATTAATCAATTCACATGTTAAACAGATAACTGCATGCTAGAACGCAAATAATTCATGCTTAAATAATATAAATCCTAAAACATGATTTCTACGGTTTAAGGTAACCGATTTGATTCTCCAAACAATCGTCGATTGCTCGCGCCTTCTCCACGTGATAGTCTTCAATACTAGACCACGAATCTTCTGACTGGTTCCCAAACTGTATCTCGATATCAGGGTGGGCTGTGAAGGGGTTGGTAGCGGATGCGTGCATACAAATAAATCAGATAACGAAGGCGATCTATTTAGCAGATGATTTAGAAAAATTCTATTCGCGCAATTATCACATGTATCATGCTCATAACTCAAATAAATCTTGCTTTAAGAATAATTGAAACCTAAAACATGCTTCTCTACGGATTAACTATTTTACCTCGGTGATTCTTCAAAGAATCGAAGATAGCTAGCGCCTTCTCCACGGGAAGATCTTGAATACTAAACCACGAATCTTCTGACTGGTTCCCGGACTGTAAACTGTTATCAGGGTGGGCTGATCTCACCAGAATACTAGGACTTAAATAAAGAAGAAGGAAAACCTATCTCACGGATGAAAGAAAATCGTCCCTCACAGTGTAGGAGAGGGGGGCAAAAATTATGAGTATACTTATGTATGTTTTCTGTCTCCTTTATTCTCATATATATATTAAGTCACATATTGGGCCCAGACAGGGATCTATGGAAGGTTTTAGATATGAGCTCCCCCAATTTTCTTTTTCCTAATTAAATTGAACCCTAATTTAATATAAACTTTTAATTGGAATATTACGAGTAGCCACTACAGAAGTAATACTGAACTCCCCATCCAAATCCGAAATTATAAGTAATTCGGGTTTCCATTGTTTGTCATTTATTTCCCGCGCTTAAGATAGAAACATCCATTAATTGATTAGTGTCTGCTTTAGACTTAATTAATTAACATCTTATTAATTCCAAGATTGGACTCAACAAGAAACGCTTATTTATTATTCATAGAGTAATCAAACTCCAACCAGCTAGGTTCCGAATAATAAAGTCTTATTTCGAGCTCCTCTTGAGGACGTTATCAAACGAGACTCACCTCGCGCACGATTCTACACAATAGCAATCCTAACACCGCTAGATATAAATCATCACTACCCAATATACCAGTTTATTGGGTTGCGAAAAATCCGCACCATTTGGTAAGTCAAAGTAGTGCATAATCAATACCGTATGCTCAATGCTAACGTACATTGATTAAGAAACAAATAATTATCAAGACCTCGTCTTTCAGTAGATAGCATAAAGACTTGTCTCGCTGTTAGATCCAATTCAGTGCTCTGCCACACCAATGTCATCTTATTTCAGTAAGGCTTAGAAATATGCGGACTGACATTGCAACCTTTCACGATAGGTAGTCTAAGTCTATCTGGGTTGTGAAATTCTTATTTTTCTTTGTTCAAAACTGACCGTGTTACCTTAAAGTAGACGGCGCCAACAACCGGTCTACTAAAGCAAAGACTTAGACTTTGTTAAGTTACTTATACATTTAAACACGCAATAAATATCCATTAAATGTAAAACATAACAACATTATGACAAAAATAATCTGTTTTATTCCTTGGAAAATAAAATAAGAGTTTTTACAGTATTCAATCACTCGAAAGGTGATTTCTAGTATAGAAACTCTACCATGCTGATCTTATCAAAATACTAGGACTCGAATAAAGCAGACAGAAATTCCTCACGGAGGAGACCTGGAGAATTTTCGAGCTCCTCTACCAATTAGAGAGGGGGACGAAAATTTCATAGAATAATAATTATATTTTTTGTCTTATTTATACTCCGATTTATATTAAGTTCTTATTGGGCCTAGTCAGGGATCTATGGAAGGTTTTGGATATGACCTCACCCAATAGCATTTTACTAATTAAATTGAACCCACAATTTAATATAAGCTTATATTGGAATATTATGAGCAGCCACTACAGAAGTAATATTGCACTGCCCATCCAAATCCGAAATTACAAGTAATCTGGGTTTCCGTTATGTTTATTGTTTATTTCCTGCGCTTAAGATATAAATGTTCATTAATTAATGAATGTCTGCTATGGACTTAATTAATCAACATCTTATTTATTCCAAGAGTGGTCTTAGCAAGAAACATTTATTTATTATTCATGGAATAATTAAATTCAAACTGACCAGTTTCCGAATAATAAAAACCTTGTTCAAGCTCCTCTTGAGGACATTACCAAATGAGACTCACCTCGCGCGTGATTCAACATAATAGCAATCCTAGCACTGCTAGATATTAATTACCACTACCCAATATATCAGGATTATTGGGTTGCGAAAAAACCTGCACCATTTGATAAGTCAAAGTAGTGTATAATAAATACTGTATGTTCAATGCTAACGTATGTAGATTAAGAAATACTATTTTATCAAGACCTAGTCTTTCAGTAGATAGCATAAAGACACGTCTTGCTGTTAGATCCATTCAGTGCTATACCACACCAACGTCATCTTATTTTAGAAAGGTTTAGAAATAATCGGACTGACATTGCAACCTTTCACGATAGGTAGTCTAAGCCTATCTGGGTTGTGAAATTCTTCTTTTTCTTTTGCAAAGCATTGCATAGAACCGACCGTGTTACCTTAAAGTGGACGACGCCCACAACCAGTCTACTAAGCAAAAGACTTAGACTTTGTTTGTTTCTTATACATTTAAATATTTATAAAACATCTTATAAATGCACAAACAAACACAATGTAATAATATACTGATCCTATTCGTGCGATACTGCTCGAATAATACTGAATCGGGTTAAAAGTGGATTGTAGAGTTTTTCGTATACAAGCAAGATTCTATTCGCGCGAACTTGCTCGAAACATGCTTTTCAGTATACCAAACCTAACAATATCCCAGTAGGGATCTTTAGCTATACTATTCCTACCTTGTATGCTTGCAAGTAGTTGTAGTGCTAAAAAATAGTGCATCAAGTTTTTGACGCCTTTGCCGGAGAATATTATTGCTTTAAGCTAATATTATAGAAATGTTGATAATACTAATTTAGAGTGTAAGTATTATATAATTTTTTTTATTTTTCGAGGTACTTGAGGAGAGCATGAAGCGCAACAATGGAGGTGTTCCAATAGTGCTTTAATTTTCAATTTTTTAGGTTTTAATATTTAATTTCGGTTTTTAAAAAAATGAAAAAAACTTAAAAAATTCTATTCTTTTTATTTTCATTTTTCAAAAATAATAAAAAAATCTATCTAAAAAATAAATAAATAAAAATTGTATTTTCATATTTTATTTAAAAATAAAAATAAAAATTGGAGCAGGGTCAGCACTCGCTGAGTTGTACTTAGCGGCCCGCCGAAAGAACTGTGAGGACCGACGATCCTCGGGGGTCTGTTGAACTGCAGTCAGCGCCCGCTGAGGCGTGTCAGATGCGAGATTTTCACATATTGTATGTTTCCTCCTTTCTTTCATTCATTTTATTTCTAACCCTACCAACCACTTTCCCTCTCTTTAAGTTCTGTTTTTTCCACATTATTCACACACTCACACTACAAATTTACATCACTTAATCAAATTCTTTGGTTTTTACCAAATTTTTATTGTGCTCAACTATCAGCCAACGCACGGTACGCTCTTTTTGCAATTTCTAAGCATTGATCTTTAATTCTTTCATTAAATGACTTTGTTGTTGGTATATATTTTGGTAGTTTGAATTGGAGTTTGATGGAGATGATATACTTGTGATAAATTATTGTTGAATTTGTGAGTTGGATTTATTGGAATTAATTATTGTTGGGTGTGTTTGAATATGCTTAATTCTTGTGGATAAATTTGAATATCCCTTTGGCTTAGTTATTGATACGCATATTTCATGTTCATAGCATTGCGAGGATATTTTATCTTGCATGAATTATGTAGAGCTTAATTGTTTTGCTTGATCTTGGTCTATTGTTGAACACTCTAGCAAATTATTGGGGACAAAGATCATGATGGGGGATGATTTTGAATCAAGGTAGACTACAAGGTGAAAAGTTGCTTTAAAAAAGAATTACTCCCCCCGTCTAGCCATAAGCGAGGCACTTCTTTTGAGTACGAAATTTAAGAAATTGATACTATATAAAAGAGTAAAGTATGATACAGAAAAAATAAAGAGTGAATAGAGATAAAGTAAGTGGAGAATAAAGTAAGAGTTTTTGCTAAAAGGGAAATAACTAACTTATGGTGGGCATCCTAAACAAGAAATTAACTCGCTTATGGTGCGAAGGAAGAAGTACAAGAAGAAAAAGTGGAGCGAAAAGAAAAAAAATCTCAAAATAGTGCTAAAAAGAAAAGGTTGGCTTGGTTTGCAGTGTGAAAATTTTCTGGTTTGAGGTGCTGAGTTGTGGAAACTTTGTGCACAATTTTTCAGCTCCGAGAGATGTTGTATTATGGGATGTGCTAGTAGCATTTGGAATGAGCTACTATCCAAATATTATATCTCACCTTAACCAAAAAGTCTAGTTACAGCCAAATAAGAAAGTCCTTTAGATTATTTATATGCATATTTTATGTACTCCATCATATGTATATTTTATGTACTCCATCTGTTCTTGTTAATAGAAGCATTTCTTTTCAGCGTGGAGTTTAAAAATAATATGTTAAATAGATGGTAAATAAAGTAAGAGATAACTAAGTAAAATAAAGGAAGAGAGAATAAAGCAAAAAAGATGATTACTTTTTATCAAAAATAAAAATGACTCAATTATCTTGGAACTTTCTAAAATTGAAAAAATAACTATATTGATATAGAACGGAAGGAGTATACTGTAAAATTCACAAGAAGTTTTTGTAAGATATATACATATGGCCCAACGCAGTACCAACGAAGATTCCATATCATACAAAGAGTGCGAACAAAATATCGGGTATGCTTCATTATTACTGCATTTCATTTTTTATTTTTAGGGGAAAAACGAAACGCCATTACCGTAACATCACAGCGAAACATCTAGCTAAGTGGGCAATGGAATGAGCCACTCTACCAGCTTCTTCCCCACACCTGTTAACATTGCCCTAATATCATTTCAATGTTACTTCTCAAATATAAGGATCAATGTGGATTCAATAAGCCAACATAATACAAGTATGAATGATATTTTAAATCTGCATCAACTATACACGGTTTCATATATTTTCTTACGGTGATTTTGGGAATGTTTCCAAAAAAGGGGCGGAAAAAAGTGAAAGAGAAGATACATGTGCACTTGCACTTCTACAAGTATTTTTCTATGCAAGTTGTCAGTGTAGATTCTGGAACAGTACCAATGACTGCTTCTTTCTTCTCCCCTTTCTTGAATATTAAGACAGTAGGAATACTCCGGATCCCATACTGGGTTGCGATCGTAGAGCAATCATCGGTGTTGACCTTGAAGCATTTGAGCTTCCCAGCATAGTCTTTGGCCAGTTTGTCGATGACAGGGTGGATCATGCGACATGGCCCACACCACGGTGCCCAGAATTCAACCAGAACAGGCAAATCGCATTTGAGCACAAGAGATTGCCAGTCCGGATCAGTAACAGCAGCCACTGCAGTTTACAAGGAACTAATAATAAGACAAATGCATAAGGTTAAAGATTATTTCCAAACTTAACATGATTTTCTTCTTTTTGATGAATTCCCATTCATTCCCACAACGTGCAAGTTGCAACAGAAATGCAAGGAATACTCTAACAAACTCTCAAGTGAAAGGAAATGCACTCATGTATTTACTATTCAGGTAGAACAAGCCAATGAATACAACAATTCATGACCAGGTATCAAGTAAAATGTAAAAAGGATGTTAGGAGGTGAAGGTCGAGGGAGGATACACAAGCACGAGGAGTGCTTCAACGGTAAACACCCCACGAAAACTGATATAAAATCTGGGAAATAACTCTCGTCTTTTATTGAAGAGAATGAACTGGGAATGAATCACTAGGTGTTCTAGTATATATATATATACTTATAAAAGGAATGAAATCAAATCTGCAACTAACTAACAAACGCTTGCGCCCTTCAAATCCGATTGCTAGTATTGACATTGACATTGACATTACATGATTCTACAATCCTACAAGCAAGTTATCTTAGACTGCAGAAAATTTTATGGGCCTCAGATGTACCACTTTTAAATGCATCATTGTAAAGAATCGATTATCCAACAGTAGTATTTTTTTTTATCTATATAGGATCCTAAAGAGACAACTAATTTACTTCCATTGTGCCAAATTTAAATTCTTTGAGTATAATCAATTCCATTAACTCTCAGAAAAAGGAAATTGGTGTTTTTTTCATATTGTTTCGAAATCGAAATAGATTCAATTAAACCTAACTGGAAACGATTTGCAAATTTACAACATAATTCAATGAAACAAGAAGTAGATTCGTCAATTAAGGGCATAACAACTGAAAAAATTAACTATAATCTACGCATTCAATTGAAGGCGAAGAGATCGAAATAAGTAGCGTTTGCATAAAATGTTATTCGGCAGAAAAGTAGTGATATAGAAATACTGAATAAAAGAGAGACCTCCAACAGCAGTGTCCTGCGCCTCGCAAACGATTCTAGTGGAACCTCGAGAAGGTGAGCGGGTGGTGCTCAGCTTAGCCGACGACCGAGTTGGTAGCATCTTGAGACCCCTGAATTCCGAGAGCCGGACGGAGGCGAATGGGGGAGCGGAGACGCGTGGAATGATTAGGGTTTCTAGGACTCCGGCCATGGCGAATTGAGGGCTACTGGGAGGAGATGAGCTGAGATGAGATGAGATGACACTATGTATCAATGCTTTAAAAATCGGACCGGACCGGACCGGCCGGTTCGGCCTCGAACTGATAAGTGGTCCAGTCCGGTTAGCCCTATAAAACCAGTGACATGTTTAACCGCCATGAACCGTTGAAATCGGCCGGCTGGACCGGTCTGACTGGGAACCGAAAACCGGTTCAAATGCTTTTCAATTTTTTTTTTAAAATTTCGGCCTTGATAGGAATTGAACTGAAGACCTCCCGGTGAACTTACTAATAATTCAACCACTACAACACAAGGACTTCTTGGTAATAATATGAACATAAGTTATTTTTATATGTTAAACACGTAATATTTTTGTCACGCCCGCATTTTCTAAGGATAGAAAACACGGTTGATCGCGACTAGGGGAGGATTAAAGAAGCGGGGAAGAAAGGGGAAAACAACACAACTCGACCATAACTTGAAACAAATGGGAATAGTTTGAATAAAATCAGAGTATCTTAACAATCAACATTCAACAACTCAAAAATGAATATTACCTCAACGATACAAGAACTCAAAAGAAAGACAACTACTTAGCGGAAGCATTTGAGAGAAGGAATATGCCACGTGTGAAGACATGACACATTCTAAACACTTAATTTGTTCAACGGTCTTGCTCAACACCCACCGCACCCGTCACGCTCAACCTGCAATTTTTAAAAGAAAAGCAGGGCTGAGTACTTGATGCACTCAGTGGACTCATGCCGAAATCATTTTATAAAAAGTATTTATCATGCCACCATTGAGTGACCTCGGGTTTAACTTTGAAAATGCCCGAGACACTAAAATCATTTCCATTGTAAAATTCGACTGATCAGTCATTTTCCCATAGATGTCTACCATATCTGATCCATTGATGACAAGGAATGTGGCCACATTCCAAGTCACTAGACCGGCCGACCCAAAAGACGGCTCACGATCTCCATAGGTGTACACTAGCCTGAATAGGGACTCACTCCCTAGACAGACCCGAATTCGATTATCCATTGATGGCAAAAGCCACATCAGGTACGCCCCTCTCCCTTTTCGTCACCGCCGAGCTCCAGCTCTCAGCTCTGTTCACCAACCGCCGACGCCAAGCACAAACAGGTACGCCCCTCTCCCTTTTCCCCATTCTAAACCCTTTATTAAGTTTTCTAATAGTTTGATTTCAGTTATTAATGGGCATCAAGAATTGAGGTTGGAAGAAACAAAGAGGCAACATCTAAGCATTAAAGATCGAGGCTTTAATAAATCATTCAACAATTTTCAAGGGTGAATTAAATTCTGGTCCTGGAACTACCGTGAATCATGAATTATGCCAAGAAAAATTGAGGGGAAAAGGCTATACCTGTTCGTTCAAGGAATGGACTTCAATGTGCAGGAAGAAAACTTGATGAAACTCACGGCTGCCCTACTCCAGACGTGATGAAAATTTTGTGGGACGGTTTGGGTGTATATATTCACATATAAATTGTACATTTGAAACTGATATGCAGTAGTATAATAATTCTGTGGAGATTTGGTTTGTTGGAGAGATTTTAGGGAGTAGAGATATGAATAAATCTTTTGTTGATGGGTTTGGATAACTATATTTGACCAAGTCAACTAGGAAAAGATTTAATTAGATTAATTTGATTTTTTTTCTTATTTTTTTTTCAGGGTGTTACAATCTACCCACCTTAACAAAAATTTCGTCCCGAAATTTGCTTACGTCCTTCGAATGGTTCACACCTAGCTTGCTCCAAAGTTTCACGCAATTCCAAGAAAAAGTTTCATGGTCGCCTCCATTCGCACTCTCGATCTCCTTGCCTAGTCGTGCCTTAACAAATTAGTGGTTCACCCCAAACTTTCAGATTCTCGCTCGTTTCATCACTCGGGAAAGTGATAGATTATCTCAACTTAAAACTACGGTTAGCGTGTATTCAATCTAGCCTACAACATAAGCACTCTATGTTCGCCACATACTTCATCATCTCTCATCTCAACATCTACCACAATTAACGTCATTCATACCACAAGATAAACACACAACATTTTCACATCTCATAGCTAAACACTTTCGCACTTCACATTTGCATTCATAAAATTTTGACACAAAAACTTTCTTCAAACTCTTTCACACTTTCCTAAAATCTCCACATCTCACTCTTAAAGTAAAAGTTTTGACTCAAACTAAAATATACTTTCGCATAAACTTTCATCCATCGTATAAAACACTCCATAGAATAACGCATCATACTTTGCACCTCATAACATAAATATCATCATACTTCCATAGCTCAATTTTCCAAACGAAAAGTTAAAACTATTTTTCTCGAAACTCAAAAATTTTCGAATAATTCATAAACACAGTATTTCCATTGATCAATTTTTTTCATAAAAGATAAATCACCCCATTGCATAACATACGTCTTTCTATCACCATAGATATTCATCTTCTCGCAAAACACATATATATATTTTTTTACAACCATAGCTCCTCTATCCCATTGTAAAACATACTTATTTTTCATAACCATAGTTCTTCTATCCCATTGTAAAACATACTTTATTTTCATAACCATAGTTTCTCATCTCCTTTCCTGAAAACTTTCTCATAAAATTTTTTTCATAAAAATAAATTACCTCTTTCTTGATTGAGCATGGCGAAGCGAGGTGTTGAGCCTTCAATACACAATTATTATTTTACCTTCTTTTACTTTATTGTATTTATTACTTTAGTTTAGCGAAGCAAGTCTAGACTAAGACTGAAAAAGACTCTCGGGTCCAGAGCGGAAAGAAAAATTGCTCTGATACCACTTTGTCACGCCCGCATTTTCTAAAGATAGAAAACATGGTTGATCGAGACTAGGGGAGGATTAAAGAAGCGGGTAAGAAAGGGGAAAACAACACAACTCGACCATAACTTGAAACAAATGGGAATAGCTCGAATAAAATCAGAGTATCTCAACAATCAACATTCAACAACTCAAAAATGAATATTACCTCAACGATACAAGAACTTAAAAGAAAGACAACTACTTAGCGGAAGCATTTGAGAGAAGGAATATGCCACGTGTGAAGACATGACACATTCTAAACACTTAATTTCTTCAACGGTCTTGCTCAACACCCACCGCACCCGTCACGCTCAACCTGCAATTTTAAAAGAAAAGCAGGACTGAGTACTTGATGCACTCAGTGGACTCATGCCGAAATCATTTTATAAAAAGTATTTATCATGCCACCATTGAGTGACCTCGGGTTTAACTTTGAAAATGCCCGAGACACTAAAATCATTTCCATTGTAAAATTCGACTGATCAGTCATTTTCCCATAGATGTCTACCATATCTGATCCATTGATGACAAGGAATGTGGCCACATTCCAAGTCACTAGACCGGCCGACCCAAAAGATGGCTCACGATCTCCATAGGTGTACACTAGCCTGAATAGGGACTCACTCCCTAGACAGACCCGAATTCGATTATCCATTGATGGCAAAAGCCACATCAGATAGGTTCCATAGAATAAAACAAAACACGGCATGACAAATATTCATATCATTTTCACATAAAAATATACTTTGGGCATTGCCCTTATTTAAAAAGAAAGTCCACCTCAAATGTTTAACTCCTCAATCACCTTCTGCTTCAACCACAAACGATGTGCAAAGTTCACCCTTTTTTTAAAATAATATGATATGCTAAAATCAGACTTTGCAAAATAAATTAATTTAAAACAATGCATGCATCCTACGTGCGTGTGCTCAAATTATTCATCGTTCTTTCACATAGATGAACATACATATTCTCGCACAATCAGTCCAACGCCTATTCAAAATTATTTAATTAGCCAAGCAGAAGATACTAAACGCAAACTACATAGCAATTAAACAGAAACTCTCCAACCCGTTTATTTAATTTACAAGGCCCAACTAGAAGTATTAAAGTAGCCCAACATTTAAAAGCTAAAGCAAGAAAAGGAAACAGTAGCATTATATACTCCCTGCCACCACACGTCTGCTTCCCAAAAACACAACTCAAACAAGCATCTCCCTCTCTCTCCCTCTCCCTCTCTAAATCTCACGCTCTCTCTGACATTCTTCTACAACTCTCACAAATGAACACAAAGCTCATTCTCAATTTCTCATCTCTTCCTCTCCTCTGTACTCTCCCTTCCATATTCTCAATTTTGCAAAACATCAATCCCAATTCTCATCTCACAATTTAAAGTCTCAAAACAGAAACTGCAAAACCCAAAATAGAAGTACAAAACGCGGCTCCAACTCTCTCCCTCTCTCGGCCTTTGCTGCACCAGCAACCACCGCTGCCAATGTCACTGCCTCTCCGTCACCGCCGAGCTCCAGCTCTCAGCTCCGTTCACCAACCGCCGACGCCAAGCACAAACAGGTACGCCCCTCTCCCTTTTCCCCATTCTAAACCCTTTATTAAGTTTTCTAATAGTTTGATTTCAGTTATTAATGGGCATCAAGAATTGAGGTTGGAAGAAACAAAGAGGCAACATCTAAGCATTAAAGATCGAGGCTTTAATAAATCATTCAACAATTTTCAAGGGTGAATTAAATTCTAGTGGAGGAACTACCGTGAATCATGAATTATGCCAAGAAAAATTGAGGGGAAAAGGCTATACCTGTTCGTTCAAGGAATGGACTTCAATGTGCAGGAAGAAAACTTGATGAAACTCACGGCTGCCCTACTCCAGACGTGATGAAAATTTTGTGGGACGGTTTGGGTGTATATATTCACATATAAATTGTAGATTTGAAACTGATATGGAGTAGTATAATAATTCTGTGGAGATTTGGTTTGTTGGAGAGATTTTAGGGAGTAGAGATATGAATAAATCTTTTGTTGATGGGTTTGGATAACTATATTTGACCAAGTCAACTAGGAAAAGATTTAATTAGATTAATTTGATTTTTTTTTTCTTATTTTTTTTCAGGGTGTTACAATTTTATCTATATAAACTAATAATTCGTGTTTAATAGCAAAGTAATTAGTAATACTAATTATGATATTTAATTATCATCCACTTTATTTATGTATCGCTTACTACTGCAAGTTTTATTATTATTTGTATAATACGTATATATGTATATTATGAATATGTGATTAATTATACTTAAAGTTTACTACTATTTGATTATATACTAGGAGTATTTACTAAATGTATGTTTATTCATATATCTTTGTGTATAATATTATTTTGAAACATTACTTTTGAAAATAATACTATGAAATTATTTATTTTTATACATAAATATTAAATTTTTTATTTACAATAACTTACTACTAGTATAATTTATATATTTAATCATATTTATTGATAAAATATTAATAAAATTCAACCATTCACTAAACTTTTATAGGTGGAGGTGTAATGTTTTTGGGATATACTATTAATATATTATATATTCTATCATTCACTTAATTAAAAATATTTGTTATATTATATAATTATATATATACACATTTATAACAGTATAACGGTTCGACCAGTGATTAAACCGGTTGGACCGGTTGAACCATGAACCAGTGGCTTTGCTAGTTTACTTATCGGTCCGGTTTTTAAAACATTGGTGTGTATAACTTTTGTTTGAATTGGGCATTTTATAATTTCGATTTCCGATTATGATTGGACGAAGAATTGTTTCCGATTGATTTTTTTTTGTTTCATTATTTATTACTCCATTTTATTTATTGGACTGGGGAATGGTTCTCGTTTGGGCTCTAAGCTTAAAACGAACATATACTTAAAATGAACATATACTTAAAATTAGGAATACAAAATATACTTCCTCCGTCCCATAAAAATAAGTCATTTAAGGTTGACACGAGTTTTAATGCATAATTAGTAAAGTAAGGGAAAAAATAGTTAAAATTGCGTAGTGGATTGTAGGAGCCATAAATTTATACTATAATTAAAAGCTCGGTTGTTTTGGGGTGAAATTTAAGGGACTTCCCCCCGTTCTCAAATTTCAGTTTAGGGAGGAATTTTGCAAATGCCATCCGCCAACTCACACTTCCATGATTTGACCAATAATTAAAATGACTCCACCACCTTCATGCATTAAAACCAGTAGTTAATAGAATCATTTTTAGTTGTAAAGCTAACTAAACATCACATCATTTATATATATATATTATATAGGATTGTATATATATAGAGTTGTGATCATATGATAACCCCTAAATATCGTAATAACCCTATAACCAAATCTGGACCACACATTTTTAAAATCACGCGGTTGAGATTCAAACTTAGAATTACTTCACAAAAAAAAAGCGCGGGGGTAAAACTGTCATTTTCCTCATTTAATTTATGAATTTCGCCAAATATCACGTAAAATGATAAAATGATAAAATGATATGTTTATTGCATAGAATGATAGTTTTGAGATTCAAACTTAGATTTACTTCATAAAAAAAAGCGCGGGGGTAAAACTGTCATTTCCCTCATTTAATTTCTGAATTTCGCCAAATATCACGTAAAATGATAAAATAATAAAATGATAGGTTTATTGCATAGAATGATAGTTTTGTCGGATAGAATGATACTCTGAGTTGATAAAATGATACTTTTGACTAACTGATAAAATGATACGTTTATTGCATAGAAAGATAGTTTTGCCGGATAGAATGACACTCTGAGTTGATAAAATGATACTTTTGACTGACTGATAAAATGATAGGTTTATTGTATAGAATGATAGTTTTGCCGGATAGAATGATACTCTGAGTTGATAAAATGATACTTTTAGCTTATAAATGTTAGGTTTACTGCATAAAATGATAGTTTTGCCGGATAGAATGATACTTTCAGCCGATAGAATGATAGTTTTGCCGGGTAGAATGATACTTTCAGCCAATAGAATGATAAGTATTTTTGGTGTATAAAATGACATTTTTGTTTAATAAAATGATACTTTTACCTGATAAAATGACAGTAACCTTATAAAAATGATACTCTGAGTTGATAAAATGATACATTTACTGCTTTGTAAGTTTGTATATTATGTATTGTGCTGATTATATTAGGTTTATTGCATAGAATGATAGTTTTGCCGGATAGAATGATACTCTGAGTTGATAAAATGATACTTTTGACTGACTGATAAAATGATAAAATGATAAAATGATATATGTTAGGTTTATTGCATAGAATGATAGGTTTGCCGGATAGAATGATACTTTTAGCCGATAGAATGATAGTTTTGCCGGATAGAATGATACTTTCAGCCGATAGAATGATAGGTATTTTTGGTGTATAAAATGACATTTTTGTTTAATAAAATGATACTTTTACATGATAAAATGATAATCTAAGCGAATAAAATGACAGTAACCTTATAAAAATGATACTCTGAGTTGATAAAATGATACGTTTACTGCTTTGTAAGTTTGTATATTATGTATTGTGCCGATTATATTAGGTTTATTGCATAGAATGATAGTTTTGACGGATAGAATGATAATCCGAGTTGATAAAATGATACTTTTGACTGACTGATAAAATGATAAAATGATAAAATGATATATGTTAGGTTTATTGCATAGAATGATAGGTTTGCCGGATAGAATGATACTTTCAGCCGATAGAATGATAGTTTTGCCGGATACAATGATACTTTCAGCCGATAGAATGATAGGTATTTTTGGTGTATAAAATGACATTTTTGTTTAATAAAATGATACTTTTACATGATGAAATGATAATCTAAGCGGATAAAATGACAATAACCTTATAAAAATGATACTCTGAGTTGATAAAATGATACGTTTACTGCGTTGTGAGTTTGTATATTATGTATTGTGCCGATTATATTAGGTTTATTGCATAAAATGATAGTTTTTCCTGATAGAATGATACTCTGAGTTGATAAAATGATACTTTTGACTGACTGATAAAATGATAAAATGATATATGTTAGGTTTATTGCATAGAATGATAGGTTTGCCGGATAGAATGATACTCTGAGTTGATAAAATGATAGGTTTGCCGGATAGAATGATACTTTCAGCCGATAGAATGATAGTTTTGCCGGGTAGAATGATACTTTCAGCCGATAGAATGATAGGTATTTTTGGTGTATAAAATGACATTTTTGTTTAATAAAATGATACTTTTACATGATAAAATGATAATCTAAGCGGATAAAATGACAGTAACCTTATAAAAATGATACTCTGAGTTGATAAAATGATACTTTTGACTGACTGATAAAATGATAAAATGATATATGTTAGGTTTATTGCATAGAATGATAGGTTTGCCGGATAGAATGATACTCTGAGTTGATAAAATGATACTTTGACTGACTGATAAAATGATACAATGAGCGAAATTAAGAAATTAAATGAGCGAAATTTGGATACGTAAATTTTATCATGAGCGAATTGACATATTTAACCCCACGCTTTTTTTTATGAAGTAAATCTAAGTTTGAATCTAGACAGCGTGATTTTAAAAATGTGTGGTCCAGATTTAGTTATAGGGTTATTACGGAAATTAGGGTTATCATTATAATGCACCCCTATATATATATATATATATATATAATACATTTTATATGCATATGAAACCTATAGCATTACAAGGTTTTCCCACCCAAATAAAAAGTAGGCTTTCCCTTCCATAAAAAACGTGGATTTTCCCTCCTAAAAATAATGATGGTTTTAGAGCAAAAAAAATTGAAATTTAAAATTTTAAATCCAAGATTTATTTAGAAAGTTGCTCTATAAATATCAGTTGCAACAACACACATTCATAAATTACAGGTTCTTCTCTCTCTCTTTACGTTTACTTTCATATCTTTCTTCATTTTTGTATATTTTTTTATTTTAATATTTCTCTGCTTATCTTAACCGTTTATATTTTGTAGATACTTAAGGTATGTAATGTTGGGGTTTTGGAGCCCCTTGCACAACGGAAGACTTGTACAAACAAATAAATCAGACGTAGGATCTATTTGACCGATTATGGAATTAATCTATTCACATGTCAACACATGCTAGAACGCAAATAATTCATGCTCATAGAATATAAATCATAAACATGAATTCTACGGTTTAGAGTTACCGATTTGATTCTCCAAATAATCATCGATTGCTCGCGCCTTCTCCACGATGATCTTCAATACTAGACCACGGATCTTCTGACTGGTGTCCCGAACTGTATTCCGACATCAGGGTGGGCTGATCTTATCGAAAGACTAGGACTCGAATAAAGAAGACAGAACTTTCTCACGGAGGAGAAGCTGAAAATCTCACGGAGGAGAAATTCCTGAAATTTTCGTCCCCCCTCTCCAATTAGAGAGGGACGAAATTTTCTCATATTTTGAATAATGATTCTTTCTCTTTTATTCTCCTATTTATATTAAGTTCATATTGGGCCCAGTCAGAGATCTATGGAAGGTTTTGGATATGGGGTCCCCCAATTAGCTTTTTACTAATTAAATTGAACCCACAATTTAATACAAGCTTATATTGGAATATTACGAGCAACCACTACAGACGTAATATTGACCTCCCCATCCAAATATGAAATTACAAGTAATCCGGGTTTCCATTTTGTTTATTATTATTTATTTCTCGCGCTTAAGATAGAAATGTCCATTAATTAATTAACATCTTATCAATTCCAAGAGTGGACTTAGCAAGAAACACTTATTTATTATTCATGGAATAATTAAATTCCAACTGGTCAGTTTCCGAATAATAAAACCTTGTTCAAGCTCCTCTTGAGGACATTATAAAACGAGACTCACCTCGCGCACGATTCAACATAATAATAATCCTAGCACCGCTAGATAATGATCACCACTACCCAATTTACCTGGATCGTTGGGTGACGAAAAACCCGCACCTTTGGTAAGTCAAAGTAGTAGATACTCAATATCGTATGCTCAATGCTAACGTACATTGATTAAGAAATAGATATTTATCAAGACCTCGTCTTTCAGTAGATAGCATAAAGACACGTCTTGCTGTTAGATCCATTTAGTGCTATACCACACCAACGTCATCTTATTTCAATAAGGCTTAGAAATAATCGGACTGACATTGCAACCTTTAACAATAGCCAAAGCCTATCTAGGTTGTGAAATTCTTCTTTTTCTTTTGCAAAACATTGCTTAGAACCGACTGTAGTACCTTAAAGTGAGCGCAGCCCACGACCAGTCTACTAAGCAAAAGACTTAGGCTTTGTTTACTTGTTATGCATTTAAATGTTTATAAAACATCTTATAAACGCACAAGTAAACACAATGTAATAATATACTGATTCTATTCGTGCAAACTGCTCGAATAATACTGAATCGAGTTAAAAGTGGATTGTAGAGTTTTTCCGTATACAAGCAAGATTCCTATTCGTGCGAATTTGCTCGAAACATGCTTTTCAGTATACTAAACCTAACAATCTCCCACTTATACTCAAAACATGCTTTCGAGTATACCCACTGCCAAAAACTCTCTCACTTATACACAAAGCATGTATTGGAGCTAGATATATCGAACTACCATTCATTTCACATCATGTTTGAAACATGTTGCCACAAATGCATTTTTCTGTGAAAAATCTGTTTGGTTGTTCTCTGATAATATCTTTTGCGTCACTATGCCTTTGCTGCGTACTTGATCTTTAATTAATTTCATCTCTCTATGTGATTGTTTAGCTTATGATCTCGTGTTCCTCTTGAGTTAGCCTTTGCTAGAGTAAAAATTGTAACATCCCAAAATTTTTGTGACTTTATTTTCAAATGGGTGTCGAATAAAATTTCCTTTTATGAAATTAATTGTTTCTATGTGATTAAGTTGATTATATGAAATAATTGTTATGAGTGATGTGGAATGAAGTATTGTCTAATTGTTATATGTTCCAATGTGAGGAAATTAATTAAGTGAGATCATGCATTTTATTCTAGCCAATTTAATGGGATATTTTCGGCCTCTTCAAAATTATTGGAATTAATATTCTCTTCTTGGATTTAATTAATTGTTTTGGAATTTTTATCCAAATTAAATCCAAACCAAATTATCCCTAATTTATGCTACATGAAATTCGAACTCTAGCAATTTTTTTTGGGAGTTTCGAAAAATCCCCTATTTAATAGGAGGATGAATTATTTTGCTTTGATTTAATTGATGCCTTATTGATTCCCTTCTTTTATTTCAAATCCAATTAAATCATGCCACATTTTACTTCCTCACTCTAATTGAATTGATATTTGAAATATTTCCTTGTGGCAATTAAAGCCAAATTTTCGCCCCTTCCCTATTTGTGGAGAAATTGTATTTGTTTCCTATTGTTGTGGAATCCCTTTTTATTCAAATAAATACCTATATCTAATTAATTGGGGATGTGAAATATTGTCCATCTATTTTTGTCTCCATCCCACACGCCCCCTATGCCTTATTTTTTTTTCCTTGTGGGAATTTAATTATTTGTTACCTATTTTATGGGAGCCTTTTCCCATAAAAGAAATTACCAAATTTAAATCCTGTTCTATTTAATTGAGGATTTAAATAATTTCCTTGTGCATTCCCCCTCAAATTTTTCGGCCCCTACCCCATGTTTCCTACTTGGATATTTAATTTATTTTGTTCCCTTGTTTATGGAATATTCATTTTCCTTATTTCCTAAATTGAGAATTTATTTCCCTCCAAGTAAATATCAAATAATCCCTTGTTAATTTGCAGCCATAATTTTTGAAAATCATGCTCCTTATAATTGTGAAATTTTTATTCATTAGCCTATATTTTAATTCTCCACAATTTATTTATTTAATTTACTCATGGACCTAAACCTAGAATATATTTACCTCTTAAACAAACCCTAGCCCCCCATTCTCTCAAATTTTTGCCACCCTCTCTCCCTCATTCTCTCCCACACGTCTTCCCTCTTCTCCCACTCTCCCATCTCCAAAAATCTCCCATTCAAGCTTATTCTTGCAACCATTGAAGGTATTTTTCAAGAGTCTCCGACGGATCGCTTCGTTCTTTGCTTCTACCGATTTATTTTTGTCAAAGAAGGTATATTTGCTCACTTTTCCTCATCCTTTTTGTTTGAACCATGTTCTTGAGTCCTACATGCATGTAGAGGGTGTAGGATTAATAGATCGCAAGATTTATCGGGGGGAAAGTGTGTTGTCGTAAGAACTTGGATGGATATGTGTTTTTGATTGATATCATGTGATGTTGGATTGGAATATTGGTGAATGATGTGAGTTTATGTGCAAATATGTGTATGAGAACCTTGTAAGCATGATTCTGTGTTTTCGAGCATGAAAAATCGGTGTTTGTTTGATGGAAGAAGAAAACCCTATGTTCGAACTATGAATCTGAAATCTGTGGTGCACGACCAGTAACTTATGATCTGTAATTGACCCATCAAACGAACGAATTTTGACATGCAATTTTTACTGAGTAAACTTCAAGGTGTTTCCTGTGTCTCGTGTGAATTTCAGCCCTTTTTTATCAAAAAATGAATTTTTATTAAATGTTTGAAGTTGACTGCGCAAATCTGCCAGAAACTCGTGTTCTCGGCAGGAAGGTTTCGTTTTCTGTTTTACTGGCCAAATGACCTCTGATTGATGTGATTCTTGAACTATATGCAAATTTGAAGTGTCTTCTGAGTCGTGTTAAATTTTCAGCCTTTTTGGGCATTGGATGAATTTATGGTGAATATTTCAAATGAACTGCACAGTGCTGTCAGAAAGTATATGTTCCGACCAGAGAGTTTAATATGTGTTATGACTGAATAAATGACGTGATTTCAGTGCGAAAAATTGTATGGATGAACTTGAATGTGTCTTCCGTGTTGTGACCAAAATTTAGCTTCATGTGAGGTCGGGTGAATTTATAGTGATTTTTACAAAACGGTCGCACAGTTCTGCCAGTTTTCTGCCTTGTTAAAATAACTCTTATTTTCAAGTTTAAAAGTATTATATGATGCATGTATGTCCAAGGAACGTGTTGAATGATGTGATCACGTGAGATAAGTTGAAATATATTACGGTGTGTCTTTCCATCTTTGTGACGTATGTTGGGGTTGGGTAATTGAGAAAGACGATGAGAGAGAAACGTTAGGACATGCATAGTAATGTGTTTTTGGTGGAAGGCTGACTTGTGTTGTCATTTACAAGGGTGATTGTGTATTCGTGAACTCGGGGAACGAGAGTTGCCATAAGTTGGGTTGTGAATTGTTAAGCGAACGAGGTGGGCTTTCTTTCCAAACCTCTTTATTTTTTCGAAAATACTAGGTGAAGTAATAAGGGTGGTTTAACTTGTTATGTCATGCCATGTTGTTTTTGTTATGAGATTGTGTGTCTGATGCCTAGTTCGTTTGAGTTTACTCCGTTAGGCTACATGGCTGTGTTGTGAAACGAATTCGGGTCTGAGTAGGGCCGTAAACCCTATCAGGCTGTGTACACTGGTGGGATCGTGAGCCGTCCTTGCTAGTCGGCCGGTCTCGTGGGCGAATAGTGTGGCCACACTTTCGTCGCACTGTGATTGTGATTGATGGATTGATGTGGAAAATGGGGAGATAAATTTGTCTGGCCAGACTTGAATTTTTGTGTTTCTCGTGATATTTCTTACTATATAAAACTCGAGATCACCGGTATGGATGACATAACTTATTAAAATGTTTTCGGCATGAGCCCATTGAGTACAACAAGTACTCAGCCCTGCATATTATTTTTCTTATGTGCAGGTTGAGCAGGATGTTGCGGTGGATGTTGAGCTGGCTTAAGTATCTAGGATGCGTTGTGTCTTCATACATAGGCGTTATCCTTGACTCTCCTTAAACCTTATTTTTCCGCTGCTATAATTTGAACTATGTCTCAAAACCTTAACCTTCTCTTTATATTTTGTGTTTGAACATGTATGGTGGTGTTAGGTTTCAAACAAGTATTTACGTTGTCCTTTGAAAATGGTGTTTTCTGAGATTTAAGTTAAATGTTTATTTTACCTTAGTTATTAATTGTTTTATTTCATAAGTCTAATTTTTTTTACGTTGCTCTTTTAAAAGCATTTTACCTTAAGTCTTCTCAAAAAAATTTTATAACCTTAAACTTCTTAAAACTAGGTTGTTTTCCTTTCTTAAGTTAATTAAGTCTTCTTTTAAACTGTTATCCATGCATGTCGGTCACGATCGCCGCGGTTGTGGTACCCCTTTGTATGGGCGGTCGTGACAGAGTGGTATCAGAGCTTTGTTCTTTCGCTCTGGTCCGAGAGTCTTCTTTTACTTTGAGTCTAAGTTAGTGAACCCTTATTGACTAGAAGTGTCATGAAGGCTCAACATTCACAGCATCACGCTCAACCAATGAAAGTGAGGTATGTTTTATTTGTTGAAGGCATGTGAGATAGATGCATGAAATGGATGATGATATGATATGACATTTGACAAGTTTATGCATGTGAATAAATGATATGCATAAGGATGAGTTGTAATGGAATGAATATATGACCATGATTGGCTTGATAACTTAAGCATGTACTATGTGCGTAAATATGATGTTGTAATAGCATGATTGCGTGGAATACGAGTATGATTGACGTGATAATTAAGACATGTATTATATGTACAAAGGTGATATCGATATGGTATGAATACGTGTGAGCATGAACTTAGTGATGTTTCTAAATGTGTATTATGCGCGAAAATACTACAACAATAGCATGCAAAGATATGAAACGTTAAGACAACGACAAACTTTCAAACTACGCGACCAACTTAAGAACCTTTTCAAACAAACAATAATGCAATTTGGTGTTTTAAAAGAAACTTTCGTCTTTACGTAGATGGTACGAACGAAACGAACCGCGCTTAAGAGCAGTCAGTATAGTGCCAGAATGTGACAAGCGATATACGATTACTACCACTATGAGAGAGAGAAAGGCAAACCCTTGAGAGAGGTTGTCGCCCGTTTTGAAACCCTATGGCGAGACGTCTGCGGGTACCATGTATCGGCCTATGGAGGCATAAGAAGGCTAATTGAGTTGATGCCCGACAATTGGGAGTCTTGGATGGAAACAACAACCAGTCGGTTCACGTGGTACGAACCAAGAAACCAGATGATGGCCGGCGACATGAAAGGTTTCCTGAAGGCCATAACGTGTGCTTTGATTGACTCACGTTCCGAGCGACCACCGTCGACAGAAGAAGGGAAAGATGAAACAGTATGGGAAGACAAAGACATGATCGAGGTTAAACCCACGGCAGAAAGAGAAGCAGTACCACAAGAAGGGATGGTTCCGGGTTTTGAGGATGATTATGTGGAAGATAGCATGGACATCAAAGAAGCCCTCCGCATGGTTGACGAGTATCACGTAGAAGAGGACCCAGAGGAAGGAGAAGACCCGGAAGAGGAAGAGGACCCGGAAGAGGAAGAGTATAACGATGGATAGTTAGATGCCGTTTTGTTTTCTTAAGTTGTTATGACGATGGCAGTAGTGCCTTTTTGTTTCCAAACGAGTACTATGTTTTCCCTTTCCACGTTATCTATGGAAGTTCCACTTTTCGCATAACTTTACGTACTTGTGTTTTATCGCATCGTATCGTACGCGTGCATGAAAGTGGTGATGTTTTAATAACGATGTTCTCACAACGATGCTAACCTGTGTTTTAGATCAACATGCCCCCCAAGACGTAGACGTGGTCCGCATGTGGAGAACAACGTGGGGGAACAAACAGAGGGAGGTGTCGGGAATCTACCCCCGCCTCCACCACCACCTCTACCCCAACCAAACGAAAGGGAGTACATCAAAGCCTTCCGGAAAGAGAACCCACCCAAATTTGATGGATTGGGAGAACCCCCAAAGGCGGAGGCATGGGTACGCGACCTTGAGCGTATCTTTGACTTTATGGGATGCACGGATAGGGAACGCCTGGCCTGCGTGACTTATCAACTGACAGGACCCGCTGATTTTTGGTGGGAAACCAAGAAGAGAACCATGGACCCCGCTCGCCGCGAGGCGCTTACTTAGGAAGAGTTTAAGGAAGAAGTTTACAACAAGTATGTTCCCATGAGTTATCAGCGGGCGACGGTAGTGGAGTTTCACACCCTAAAATAAGGAAACATGACGGTCACGGAGTATGACCGCGCCCTATGTGAGATGACCCGTTATGCGCCAGAATTGGTAGACACAGACGAGAAGATGGCTGCGAAGTTTCGTTCCAGCCTTAGACCCGAGATAAGGGTAGCTGTGGCCAGTCGAAGGGGAATTCCTTATTCTGAGGTGTTGGGTTGCGCTCTAGACGTGGAAGAAGCGCTGCCCAAGAATGAGAGGACAACAAATCCTACACCGTGCGCACCACCATCGAACTTTAGAGACAAGAGGAAGTGGGATGGAAACCGAGCTCCTTTTGACAACAAGCGGCGTTTTTCCACTTTTCGGCAACCGCAGAATCATGGGGGCCAAATTGTGCCACAGCAGAGGGGAAACCCGCAGAGAGCACCCTACTGTAGTCGGTGCTCCAACCATCATGTTGGGGAGTGCCGAGTTGGAGGCGTTCGGTGTTATGCCTGCGGCGGGAATGGGCACATGTCTAGAGAGTGCCCAAATAACAACAAGGGTGGAGCGAAGAATGGGCAAGGACAGAGGCCACCCCAACAGCCACAACCAATCTGACAAGTGGCCCCACAGCAAGCGAGGGCATATGCGCTAAGGGGAAATCAAGGGCAGGAACCCCAAGCCATCAAGGGCAAGGAGAATTTGGCAGGTATAGGAAAGCTCCAACAACTTCCTATTATCGTGCTGTTTGATACAGGTGCTTCGCATTCTTTTATTTCAATGTCATGTGTGAATGCCTTAGAACTCGTTACTGCTAAGCTTGAACCGAAATTGAATGTGTCTTCACCAGTTGGAGGATTGATTGATATTGTGAGAACTTGCTCGAACATAGAGTTTGTGTTAGGAGAACTAGGAGTAGTGGCCCAACTTTTGCACGTTATGCCTTTGGAGAATGTAGACATAATCTTGGGAATGGATTGGCTTACCGAGAACCACACAACGTGTGACATCCCTGACCCGAAATATGCATTATTTTGCATATTATCATATTATATTGTCATTGCATATTAAATTATCATTTTACTATAGTATATTAAGTGTGTGCCATAGAAGATATATTTAGTGTTACGATCAATCAGTATAGTCGAACAGATAGTTTCCTTTCACGGGAATTTTTTTTATGTAAGTGTATATAATATATAATGAGTATGGATTATTTTATTTGTATTAAATGATTAATATAAATGTGTATGCATGTGTACTAACGTAAATGTGTGCATGGAAATTGATGCATGGAATTATATAGTACTACTATATAAATATGTACTTAAATATATATATACATATAAAATAGTGTAATAAATGCATATGTGTACGTGTATGAGTGTGTAGAGTGTAACAATATGTTAGATTATTATATAGATATGCATGCATTATTAGGGATAAGGACTCCTTACAGAGTCACACGTGTATAAAATAAGTGTAGGATTGGTAATTTTGTGGATATTTGACGTCCACAAATGAACATAAAAAAGAAAGAGAGATTTAGTTAATATATAAGTGAGTCGGTTTATTCTACTATATCACTAATAAAAGAAGAAACAAGAACATGATTTTTTTGGCTTGGAGGGAGAGAGTTAGAGAGTTAAAACGAGAGGAACTTTAGGAAAAAAAAATAAATAAACAAGAGGGTTGAAAATTTAGAAGAGGAAGTTCACGTATAGTTTCAGTCTCCAGATTGATGGCTATGGAACAGGAGATGGAATAAAATCCTCGGTTAGATCATCTGTTTTAATTATGTGTGTATAAATCACACTTTTAATTTTACATGTTTTATTTTCTTCCTTGCTAGATGTTAAACAAAATGAATGATTTGGTTATATGATGTGATCCAATATGATTATGTGTTATTTGATATAATTTGATGGAATATGATATGGATATGCTATTGGTGCAAATGATATGTTTATGATACCGATTATGTGAATCATTGGATTAAAGAGGGTCTGTGACGGTTTTGCCCTGTATCTGAAATCACAGTGGGACCTTCGGGTCAAGCATATTGGGACCTTCGGGTCAAACATATTGGGACCTTCGGGTCAAATCACAGTGGGACCTTCGGGTCAAATCATAATGGGACCTACGGGTCAAGCATATTGGAAATCCCGGGCAGATACCAGGCTTGACTGTTACAGAATAATAAACTGAATAGAGTGGCATATGCATATGAATATGAAATGGTTTGTTTTTAAATTATGTTATATATTATGTCTGATTGTATGTATTGATAAAAGAATATGCTTGATGTTTGTATCATGTGAGATTAAAGGTGAAAATTTATATATACTGAGTTGTGGCTCATATAAACCACTAAATTTTTCAGGAATAAGATAGCAGTAAGGTTTTGACTAACGTGGGTCATAGGAACTCCACGTGTTATCAGGTTCGGCGGCTGACGCATATTGGCAACCTTCTCCTCCTCATCATTTTGCATGTAGATAAATGTATAGTACATAGAGTGGTGAGAGGGTTCCACTACTGTGTAGAATGTTTTGAAATATGTATCGGATAAGAGTTGGTTTGAACTTGTATAATATGAGTGTTCTATGAATTAGACACGTGTATTGATTGTTTTAATGTTAAGGGATTCATTTATTAATAGAGTATACGTCAGAGAGGTTGAGGTGTGACAGTTAAGGTGGTATCAGAGCAGGGATAGGATCCCGCCGGGACATTGCATCCATGCATTGCATATGATACGTATTGGTTATAAGTTGCATTTACATTCGTGTTATCAGGAACATGGATATTCCTGAACATATGTCATCGAGGAGAGAAGGGTCAGCCGCCCCGCATAATTCATTTACTGCAGAAGCATCTCATAAACCTGTTGCATCATCTGGGGGTAGCCAGCCAATACATAGGAATGTTGAACAAGAAGTATAGGGGCTAGAAATGAGACCAATGGGTAGAAATTTTAAAGAACTAGCCGTTGACTTTGTTGGGACTACTGATTTTGCCGAGGCTGAGATATGGTTGAAGAGGACAGAGCGTGTGTTTAATCAGATGGGTTGCATTGCAGAAGAACGTTTTGATTACGCAGTGTCTCTTCTTCAGGGCGATGCTTACTATTGGTGGGAGACTGTCCCACGAGCTATGATACATCCTCCAGTACTCAGTTGGGATGACTTCTTGAGAGAGTTCAGTGATAAGTATATGCCACCAGTGTATCGTGATGAGAAGCAAAGATCTATGTCAGTTGCAGATTATGAAGTAAAGTTTACTCAGTTTTTTCGTTATGCATCGGCATTGTTACCTACAGAGCAAGATAAGTGCAGACGTTTTGAAGAAGGATTGATATATGAGATAAGAAGCAAAATCACACCTTCAGACCTTCGTACTTATAATGATCTACGTGCAGCGGCTATACGAGCAGAGAGACTAGTGAAAGAAAGACATGTCTATATTCAAAAACAAAAGAGGGGACCACCGGAGTATAGGGGTGAATCAAACTCGAGCATTTCAAAAAGGCCTAGTTCTTTTTCTTCGGCATCGAGTTTCAATAGAGGAGGTCCATTGGGTCAACGAGGCGGACGTGCACCACCTTTCAGTTATGAGTGGGGACGAGGATCTGGTATGACAGCACGTGCACGACCTTTATGCGTGCACTGTGGACAACCACATACAGGGGAATGTCGAATAATTACAGGAGGTTGTTTTCACTGCGGACAGCAAGGACACTATTATGGGAATACCCACTTCGGTCTAACATGATATCAAGTGGAAGAGCAGCGACGGAACCAACAGTACAGAATGTGCGACCCGCAGCATCGAGTGTAAGCATTAATCGAGGTCGTGGAAGAGGACAAGCTATGAGTGCACCTATGGGTCTAGGGCGAGGACAATCAGAGGCACATGGATCTACACCCCAGGGACATGCTCGTGTGTTTGCTATGACACAGGATGAGGCATCTAGAGCACCAGAGGTCATTACTGGTATACTTTATTTAGTTGATACTATGATATATACCTTAATAGATCCAGGATCTACTCATTCATTTATATCACATATCATCACATCACATATGCATAAAGAACCTGAACCTCTAGATCACAGACTAGGTGTACATACACCCTTGGGTGAAGTTATTTCAGTATATACAGTATATCGAGATTGTGCGGTGAGAATCAATTCAGTAGAACTTTTGGCAGATTTGATTCCCTTGTTCATACATGAGTTTGATATTATCTTGGGTATGGATTGGTTGTCACGTCACCGGGCTAAGATAGATTGTTATGCTAAAGAAGTGGTAATAGAGTCACCAGGACAAGATCGAGTGATATTCCACGGTAATCGACAGATTGTTCCCTCCTGTCTTATATCTGCTACAACGGCTTTTCAACTGATTCAAAGTGGATGTGAAGCATATCTTGCCCATGTTGTAGATTGTGCTACGGTTAATGATCAAGTTAAGGACATTTCCGTTGTTAAAGAATTTCCTGACGTTTTTCCTGAAGATTTACCAGGATTGCCATCTGATCGAGAAACAAAGTTCACTATTGAGTTGTTACCAGGTACTGCACCTATTTCAATTCCTCCTTATCGAATATCACCGATGGAGTTACAAGAATTGAAGAAATAGTTACAAGAGTTGTTGGATAAGGGATTTATACGGCCCAGTGTTTCACCTTGGGGAGCGCCAGTGTTGTTTGTGAAAAAGAAAGATGGTACATTGCGAATTTGTATAGACTATCGGAAATTGAATCAAGCGACGTTAAAGAATAAATATCCATTGCCGAGAATAGAAGATTTGTTTGATCAACTCCAGGGTGCACAAGTGTTTTCAAAAATAGATCTCCGATCAGGGTACCATCAGTTGAAGATTGCTAAAAATGATATTCCGAAAACAGCCTTCCGAACTCGATACGGCCATTATGAGTTTTTGGTTATGCCTTTCGGACTGACGAATGCACCTGCAGCTTTTATGGCACTGATGAATAAAGTATTTCAACCATTTCTGGATCAGTTTGTGATTGTTTTTATCGACGACATATTGGTCTATTCGCGAAGTACAGATGATCATGTTAATCACTTGCATTCAGTATTACAAGTTCTACGAGATAAACAGCTTTATGCAAAGTTGAGTAAATGTGAGTTTTGGTTAGATCATGTGGTATTTTTGGGACACGTGGTGTCAGGTCGAGGAATAGAAGTGGATCCACAGAAAATTGAAGCAATTGTCAACTGGAAAGTGCCAACTACAGTCACAGAGGTTCGAAGCTTCCTGGGTATGGCTGGATACTATAGACGTTTTGTGGAAGGATTCTCGATTATTGCGGGACCAATGACAAAATTGTTACGGAAGAATGCCCCTTTCCTATGGAGTGAAGAATGTCAGAAGAGTTTTGATGAGTTGAAGCATCGATTGACTACAGCACCCATATTGACTATTCCGACAGGTATAGGAGGATTCGTTGTGTACAGTGATGCTTCTCGGCAGGGACTTGGTTGTGTTTTGATGCAAAATGGAAAGGTTGTTGCTTATGCATCACGACAGTTAAGAGTACATGAAGTTTCGTATCCTGTTCATGATCTGGAATTGGCAGCTGTTGTTTTTGCTTTAAAGATTTGGCGTCATCATTTATATGGAGAAACTTTTCGAATCTTGACTGATCACAAGAGTTTAAAATATTTAATGAGTCAGAAAGAGTTGAATATGAGACAAAGACGGTGGATGGAGTTGCTTAAAGATTATGATTGTACCATTGAATACCATCCGGGGAAGGCAAACGTCGTTGCAGACGCGTTAAGTCGGAAGTCAAGTAGTATGGTAGCACACATGCAGATGACCCCATTATCAGAGTTGATTGCTCTTCGAAGTTTGAATGTAAGATTTCGGCTAGATACGAGTGAAGGGTTAATAGCGACTCTTGAAATCCGACCAGTGTTGAGACAACGAATTCAAGATGCTCAAATGAAAGATGAAAAGTTTGTAGAGTTTAATAATGAGGTACGAAAAAGTAAAGACACACCGTTCATTCTACAAGATGATACATTGATGTTTGGCACTAGATTGTGTGTACCAGATGTTGATAATCTTCGGAGAGAGATTCTAGATGAGGCACATAATGCTCCTTATGCAATGCACCCAGGAACAACAAAAATGTATCATACTATGAGGCAACATTATTGGTGGCCAAAGATGAAGAAAGAAGTGGAAGAATTTGTTTCAAAGTGTTTGACGTGTCAACAGGTAAAAGCAGAACATCAAGCACCTGCCGGTTTATTGAAACCTTTATCTATTCCAGTTTGGAAATGGGAGCGTATCACGATGGATTTTGTAACGGGGTTACCGAGGACACAGAAAGGGAATGATGCTAGTTGGATTATTGTAGACAGATTAACTAAATCAGCACACTTCTTGCCTATACGATGGGGTTGTTCGTTAGACCAGTTGGCTGAAATGTACGTGAGGGAAGTAGTACGCTTGCATGGTATTCCGATATCCATTGTATCAGACAGAGATCCGCGATTCACATCCCGATTTTGGGAAAGTTTTCAGACAGCCATGGGAACCCGACTACATTTTAGTACTGCTTTTCATCCCCAGACAGATGGTCAGTCAGAAAGAACTATTCAGACGTTAGAAGAAATGCTTCGTGCTTGTGTTATTGATTTTCAGGGTTCATGGGACAAGTATATTCCGCTGATGGAGTTCGCGTACAATAATCAATATCACAGCAGCATTGGAATGGCACCATATGGAGCATTATATGGCAGAAAATGTAGAAGTCCGGTCTATTGGGATAAAGAAGGCATAGAGATTCTAGAAGGGCCAGAGATTGTTCAAGAAACTGTTTCCAAGATTGACATCATTAAAAACAGATTGAAGGCGGCACAAGACAGACAGAAGAGTTATTATGATCAGCATCGGAAAGAAATGAAATACGAGGTTGGAGATAAAGTGTTCTTGCGAGTCTTACCTTGGAAAGGAGTAATGCGATTTGGACATAAAGGTAAGCTGAGTCCTCGTTATATTGGGCCATATGATATTGTCGAAAGAGTTGGACCGTTAGCGTACAGGTTAGCATTACCTCCAGAGTTAGAACAGATTCATAATGTTTTTCACGTCAGCATGCTTCGACGTTATCGGTCTGATCCGTCACATGTTCTGAGAGATCCTGATATACAGATTTCTGAGAATCTGAGTTACATAGAGGAACCAGTTAATATTGTAGACCGACAGGTTAAACAATTGCGAAGAAAAGAAATCCCGATGGTTAAAGTTAGTTGGCGGAATCACGGGGTCGAAGAGGCTACTTGGGAAACAGAGGAAAAGATGAGAAAGAACTATCCACATCTGTTTACGGGTTAGCAATTTTATTACGCACAACGAATTAGAAAGAAATGAATTTTGCGGACAAAATTATTAAAGAGGGGAAGAGTTGTGACATCCCTGACCCGAAATATTCATTATTTTGCATATTATCATATTATATTGTCATTGCATATTAAAGTATCATTTTTACTACAGTATATTAAGTGTGTGCCATAGAAGATATATTTAGTGTTACGATCAATCAGTATAGTCGAACAGATAGTTTCCTTTCACGGGAATTTTTTTATGTAAGTGTATATAATATATAATGAGTATGGATTATTTTATTTGTATTAAATGATTAATATAAATGTGTATGCATGTGTACTAACGTAAATGTGTGCGTGGAAATTGATGCATGGAATTATATAGTACTACTATATAAATATGTACTTAAATATATATATATACATATAAAATAGTGTAATAAATGCATATGTGTACGTGTAGGAGTGTGTAGAGTGTAGCAATATGTTAGATTATTATATAGATATGCATGCATTATTAGGGATAAGGACTCCTTACAGAGTCACACGTGTATAAAATAAGTGTAGGATTGGTAATTTTGTGGATATTTGACGTCCACAAATGAACATAAAAAAGAAAGAGAGATTTAGTTAATATATAAGTGAGTCGGTTTATTCTACTATATCACTAATAAAAGAAGAAACAAGAACATGATTTTTTTGGCTTGGAGGGAGAGAGTTGGAGAGTTAAAACGAGATGAACTTTAGGAAAAAAAAATAAATAAACAAGAGGGTTGAAAATTTAGAAGAGGAAGTTCACGTATAGTTTCAGTCTCCAGATTGATGGCTATGGAACAGGAGATGGAATAAAATCCTCGGTTAGATCATCTGTTTTAATTATGTGTGTATAAATCACACTTTTAATTTTACATGTTTTATTTGCTTCCTTGCTAGGTGTTAAACAAAATGAATGATTTGATTATATGATGTGATCCAATATGATTATGTGTTATTTGATATAATTTGATGGAATATGATATGGATATGTTATTGGTGCAAATGGTATGTTTATGATACCGATTATGTGAATCATTGGATTAAAGAGGGTCTGTGACGGTTTTGCCCTGGATCTGAAATCACAGTGGGACCTTCGGGTCAATCATATTGGGACCTTCGGGTCAAACATATTGGGACCTTCGGGTCAAATCACAGTGGGACCTTCGGGTCAAATCATAATGGGACCTACGGGTTAAGCATATTGGAAATCCCGGGCAGATACCAGGCTTGACTGTTACAGAATAATAAACTGAATAGAGTGGCATATGCATATGAATATGAAATGGTTTGTTTTTAAATTATGTTATATATTATTTCTGATTGTATGTATTGATAAAAGAATATGCTTGATGTTTGTATCATGTGAGATTAAAGGTGGAAATTTATATATACTGAGTTGTGGCTCATATAAACCACTAAATTTTTCAGGAATAAGATAGCAGTAAGGTTTTGACTAACGTGGGTCATAGGAACTCCACGTGTTATCAGGTTCGGCGGCTGACGCATAGTGGCAACCTTCTCCTCCTCATCATTTTGCATGTAGATAAATGTATAGTACATAGAGTGGTGAGAGGGTTCCACTACTGTGTAGAATGTTTTGAAATATGTATCGGATAAGAGTTGGTTTGAACTTGTATAATATGAGTGTTCTATGAATTAGACACGTGTATTGATTGTTTTAATATTAGTATACGTCAGAGAGGTTGAGGTGTGACACAACGATTCACTGTAAAGAGAGACAGATTTCTTTTAAAGCCCCGGGCGAAGAACCGACTATCTTGAACGGGATCTCCATGAATCGATGAACCTCCATAATCTCCGCTTTGCAAGCAACTACGATGATAAGAAAAGGGCGTCCGACGTATCTTGTGCACTTAAATGGAGAGGAAAAGAAGGAGTTGAAAGTGGAAGACGTGGCAGTGGTGCGAGATTTTCCCGATGTGTTTCCTGAAGCTTTGCCAGGACCTCCGCCCGACAGACAAGTGGAGTTCGCCATTGACTTGGAACCAGGGTCAGCGCCAGTATCAAAGGCGCCGTACCGAATGGCCTCTAAGGAGTTGGCCGAGTTGAAGGTACAGTTGCAAGAACTGTTAGACTTGGGTTTTATTCGACCCAGTATGTCACTGTGGGGAGCGCCAGTTTTGTTCGTTAAGAAGAAGGATGGCACGATGAGGATGTGCATCGACTATCGTGAGCTCAACAAGATGACCTTGAAGAATAAGTACCCACTGCCGAGGATTGAAGATTTGTTTGACCAACTTCGAGGAGCGGGCGTATTCTCAAAAATGGATTTGAGATCAGGGTATCATCAACTAAAGGCCCGACGAGAGGATGTGCCTAAGACTGCTTTTCGCACTCGTTATGGCCATTATGAATTTGTCGTGATGCCTTTTGGGCTGACCAACGCCCCAGCCGTTTTCATGGACTTGATGAACCGAGTTTTCCACGAGTATTTTGACAAGTTTGTGTTAGTCTTTATCGACGACGTGTTGGTATACTCAAAGAACGAGGAAGAACATAGATGGCATCTACAGATAGTGTTGGAAACGTTGCGAAAGGAGAAGCTTTATGCCAAGTTCAGTAAGTGTGAGTTCTGGTTGACTCGAGTAAACTTTCTTGGTCATATTGTGACGGCAAATGGAATTCAAGTAGACCCAGCAAAGGTTGAGGCCGCGCAGATTTGGAAATCGCCGAAAACGCCAAGTGAAATCCGCAGTTTCTTGGGATTGGCAAGATATTATCGATGATTCATTAAAGGATTCTCTAAGATTGCGAGACCGATGACGCAACTACTAAAGAAAGGAATTAAGGTGGTTTGGACGCCAGAGTGCGAGGTGAGTTTCCAACTATTGAAGGATAAGTTGACTACAGCACCAGTCCTAGCAGTACCCGAACCCGACAAGGACTTCGCTGTCTATACGGACGCTTCGAAAGTAGGACTAGGATGTGTGTTAATGCAAGATGGGAAGGTGATAGCGTATGCTTCCCGACAGTTGAGACCGAATGAATTGAATTTTCCGACCCATGATTTGGAGTTAGCAGCAGTGGTGCATGCATTGAAAATTTGGAGACACCATCTCTATGGAGTGAGATGCGAAATCTATACGGACCACAAGAGTCTCAAGTATTTCTTCGCGCAGAGGGAGCTAAACATGCGACAACGACGTTGGTTAGAGGTCGTGAAGGACTATGACTGTGGTATTAACTATCATCCGGGCAAGGCGAACGTGGTCGCCGATGCCTTGAGTAGGAAGAACCAACCTCAACTGGCTTATTTCCTAATGCAAGAGGAAGCGTTGATTCACGAGTTCGACAAGATGAGTTTGGAAATAGTGAAAGCGCTCGAGACAGTAGGTGCAAGATTGGCGACGATAGTGATTGAGCCAGATTTGAGAACCAAGCTCATAGAAGCCCAACGACGTGATGCAAGGTTGGAGGAATTACGTGCAAAGGTGAGAGCCGAGGAGCTGGATCATTACCGCGAGGAGGTGGATAATGCCTTGACGTACGATGGGCGTTTGTGTGTGCCGAGTGATGAGACGCTAAAATATGAGATTTTGAGTGAAGCGCACGACACGCCTTACACTGCTCACCCCGGAAGCACGAAGATGTATCGAGATTTGAAGCAACGGTTTTGGTGGAATGGAATGAAAGGGGACGTAGCGTCATATGTGGAATGATGTCTAGCTTGCCAACAAGTGAAGGCCTTACACCAACGGCCATATGGGAAGTTACAACCGCTTGAAATTCCCGAATGGAAGTGGGAGCATCTAGCTATGGATTTCGTGACGGGTTTGCCAAAGTCACAAAGGGGTAACACCGCGATTTGGGTGATCATCGATCGACTTACTAAAAGCGAGCACTTCTTACCGATTAAGATTACTTATGGCACGGACAAGTTAGCAAAGCTGTACGTGAATGAGATTGTGCGATTGCATAGAGTGCCAAAGACCATTGTATCCGACCGCGATACGAAGTTCACATCAAAGTTTTGGATGAGTTTGCAACGCGAATTGGGCACGCAACTGAACTTCAGCACTGCTTATCACCCACAATCGGATGGTCAGTCAGAGAGGACGATTCAGACGCTTGAGGATATGCTGCGAGCTGTTGTCTTAGATCGAGGGGAAAGTTGGGAAACTGTTCTACCGTTGGTTGAATTCGCCTACAACAATAGCTATCAAGCGACGATCGACATGGCTCCGTATGAAGCCTTGTATGGCAGGAAGTGTCAATCCCCACTTTATTGGGATGAAGTTGGCGAGAGGAAGATGTTAGGACCCGACGCTATAAAGGAAATGACCGAAATTGTGCATCAAATCCACGCAAGGATCAAGGAAGCTCAAGATAGACAAAAGTCGTATGCTGACGTGCGCCGAACGGAAATCAAATTCGACGTTGGTGACAAGGTGTTCTTGAAGGTATCCCCGACAAGAGGAGTTGTGAGGTTTGGAGTGAAAGGCAAGCTGAAACCGCGTTTTGTGGGACCGTACGAGATTATCGATGAAGTAGGTCCTGTAGCGTATCGTTTGGAGTTACCTCCCAGCTTTGGGAACGTGCACAACGTGTTCCATGTGTCGCAGTTGCGCAAATACGTGTTTGACCCCAAGCATGTGATCCATCAAGAGGAAGTGGTCTTGACCCCCGACATGAGCTACGAAGAAAGGCCCGAAGCAATCCTAGATCGGAAGGTGCAAGAGTTACGAAACAAAACGATAGCTTCCGTGAAGGTGTTGTGGAAACACCATGGCTCAGAGGAAGCCACGTGGGAATTAGAAGATAAGATGAAAGAAAAGTACCCCGAGTTTTTTTTGTGAGACGATCAAATTTCGGGACGAAATTTCTGTTAAGAGGGGAAGGATGTAACATCCCAAAATTTTTGTGACTTTATTTTCAAATGGGTGTCGAATAAAATTTCCTTTTATGAAATTAACTGTTTCTATGTGATTATGTTGATTATATGAAATAATTGTTATGAGTGATGTGGAATGAAGTATTGTCTAATTGTTATGTGTTCCAATGTGAGGAAATTAATTAAGTGAGATCATACATTTTATTCTAGCCAATTTAATGGGATATTTTCGGCCTCTTCAAAATTATTGGAATTAATATTCTCTTCTTGGATTTAATTAATTGTTTTGGGATTTTTATCCAAATTAAATCCTGTAACGCCCGTACTTTTTATGGAAGATGATGCGCGTAAATCGAGGAACGGTCGAAGAAATTATATTTGGAACAACACCAAATATAAGTTGTGACGCTAGGCGTTCTTTAATTTGTGTTGAACAAGATAACGAAAGTTAATAAGGTTTTGCGAATTTTAATTATCGAAAAAAATGCGAGAATATAAAGTACGTATATTTACATTTGGGCTTCTCAAATTAAATTAGAGTCCAATGAGTATATATAAAATGGCCTTGGGCCATAACAATATATACCTAACAATTAAATAATTATCAACTTGGGCTTTCAACTAAATGAACCCAAACTAATTTAAATGATATATGTTGAGCCTAATACAATTTCCAAAGATATGAGAGCAAGCCCAAAAGAAAAAAAAAGTCTTCCTTCCTTCTTCTTCTCCAAGTAGTCTACGGTCTTTCACCATGGGGGCTCTTCACCTTTAACTCTCTTCACTTTCCATCTTCTCACAATTAATTCTACAAAATCAAGAGTCACCCATATTATAACCTATGATCATTCATCTTTCCACTACTCTTCTACTTCAACTTCAAACAAAACAAAATTTGAGAAGAGAGCCGAGAGTGAAGGAAGTGGGTTGCTACCATTCTTGCTCCTCCACCACCAAATTCAATCCTTCTTGAGGTATAATCTCTTTTCAAGCCTTAAAGCATGAATCTTTGTATATATATTTCATACATCATTGCATAATCCACTTCCATAATCAAATCAAACAAAATAACATTCAACAATTGAAATTAATCGAACACTCGCCGTATGCAATCGAAAGTCCCAAAGAACGTAACTTGATAATAAAAATACACCTTGCGGGTCTTTTCGGAGTGTTTCCGAGCGGGTTCGGAGTGGTTTTGGGGAGGAGGAAGCGACGGCAGCGGCTCGACGGGGAGGGACGATGGCGCGACAGCAGCTGCGCTGTCCGTCGACTCCGGCAGCAGCTCCCGTTGGCGAACAGCAGCAGCGACGGAACCCCCACCGCGACGGCGACGCTGTGCAGCGGCTAAGTAAGCCGGCGGCTGGACCCCCACCGCGACGGCGACGCTGACGGATCGAAGGCGATAGCGGGAGTACAACGACGCTGAGCGACGCTCGGCGGCAGCACTCCTCTCACCGGGCAGGCGGCTCCGACGCGAAAAGGGAGGGGCGGCGGAAATTTTAAATGAAGAAGAAGAAGAGAGGAAGAGGAGAAGAGAGAGATAAAAGAAGATGAGAGAGACGTGTAAAATGGTGGAAGAAAAAGGGATTTTGGGCCTTTGTCAATTGGGCCTCTACTTTTTTTTTGAAAGTGGACCTATTAATTAAAATGGGATGTTTGGTTAGTTGGGCTCCAAATCTTTTTGTTGGGCTTCAAAATTTTAAATTTGGAGATAAAAGGTGGGGGAATGATTAGATGATTGGGCCGAATAATCGAAAATACACGAAAACCGAGAAAATGAATTAAAAGATTTTAATTAGAGTGCATGCATTCTAAAATGTCTTCGTTACCGAGATTGATGTGAACTTTATGTATTTACTGAAAAGGTGGTTCGCACGCACGCTAAAGTCGGAACGAGGAACTTTTTACGGAAATCCTAAGCTTTCGAGGTGGGCTTTATTACTTAAATTCTTTTATTTTGAAATGATATGTTTATGGTGAAATAAGGGTGGTTTAAAATAGTATGTCATGCCGTATTTTATGTTTTGAATTGCCTATCTGACTGTCTACTGGGATAATATCCTACTAGACTTTTATAGTTAACGAATTCGGGTCTGACTAGGGAGTGAGTCCCTACTCGGACTAGTGCACTGATAGGGATCGTGAGCCGTCCCCTAGGTTGGCCGGTCCAGTGATCGAGTTTGTGGCCACATTCTCGTTTCACATGATAGCTCAGATATGGTACATGATGGGGGATGATGATTGTCAGCGCTGACACTTTTAAAGGAATGATTTTGGTGTCTCTCGGTCTTTTTTTAAAGTAAAATCCGAGTTTCACTCTATGATGGCTTGACATAACTTAAATGATAAATGTATTTCGGGCATGAGTTCACTGGGTGCATCAAGTACTCAGCCCCTGCATATGTTTTCCCTATGTGCAGGTTGAGCGAGGTCGGGAGGCGGAGGATGTTGAGCAATGAGCCAAGAATTGTAATCAATAACGTTCTGGTTACTATTGTGTCTTCATACATAGTAGTAGCTAACTCTCAATTGCTTCCGCTACTCTACGTTTTAAGAATTTCTTCTATTTCCTTGGAATTGTCAAACCATGTCATTCACGTTATGTACCTTCGGGATTTGAAACTTTGATTGATAAATGTAAATTTCATCTTTTGATCGATATGTCGTACTCCTTTTGATTGTTCCCCCTTCTTCCCCGCTTCTCAAATCCCCCATTAGTCACGATTCCCCGCGCTTCCTATCCTTAGAAAGTGCGGTCTCGACAGAATGGTATCAGAGCAATTTTTCTTTCCGCTCTGGACCGAGAGTCCTTTATTCAATCTAGTCTAGACTCGTTTCGCTAGACTAAAAGAGTATTCATTGAAGGCTCAACATTCCGTCTCGCCGCGCTCAACAAAAGAAAAGGTAAAATGTTTTGAAATGAGAAAGTTTTCGAGAAAGCAAGGTGATAAAGTTTCTGAGAAAGAAGGATAGAAGAGTTTTTGAGAAAGAAATATGAGAATAGTTTGAGAAAGAAAGATGATGAAGTTTGAAGAGAAACGATGGATTGTTGTTCTACATGAAAGATGAAAGTTGATGTTAAAGTAAGTTTTGAGTTTTAAAGTTGAAAGTGAGATGTAGAAATTTTGTTGAAAGTGCGAGAGTTTAAAGAAAATTTTTATTTCAAAAGTTTTGAATGTTAATGAAGTTCGAAAGTGTTTGCTTTGAAAAGTTAGAATGTTGTGTGTTATTTTTGGTTATCCTGAAGTATGAATGGTTTGATGTTGGATGTGATGATGATGAGGAAATGTTTTTGAATCCCGACTTGGTGATGAGGAGACTACATGGGAACTCGAGGATAAAATGAAAGAGAAGTACTCGGAGTTGTTCGTTAGAGATGAGTAAATTTCGGGACGAAATTTCTGTTAAGGTGGGTAGAATGTAACGCCCGTACTTTTTATGGAAGATGATGCGCGTAAATCGAGGAACGGTCGAAGAAATTATAGTCTGGCCAGACTTGAATTTTTGTGTTTCTCGTGATATTTCTTACTATATAAAACTCGAGATCACCGGTATGGATGACATAACTTATTAAAATGTTTTCGGCATGAGCCCATTGAGTACAACAAGTACTCAGCCTTGCATATTATTTTTCTTATGTGCAGGTTGAGCGGGATGTTGCGGTGGATGTTGAGCTGGCTTAAGTATCTAGGATGCGTTGTGTCTTCATACATAGGCGTTATCCTTGACTCTCCTTAAACCTTATTTTTCCGCTGCTATAATTTGAACTATGTCTCAAAACCTTAACCTTCTCTTTATATTTTGTGTTTGAACATGTATGGTGGTGTTAGGTTTCAAACAAGTATTTACGTTGTCCTTTGAAAATGGTGTTTTCCGAGATTTAAGTTAAATGTTTGTTTTACCTTAGTTATTAATTGTTTTATTTCATAAGTCTAATTTTTTTCCGTTGCTCTTTTAAAAGCATTTTACCTTAAGTCTTCTCAAAAAATTTTTATAACCTTAAACTTTTTAAAACTAGGTTGTTTTCCTTTCTTAAGTTAATTAAGTCTTCTTTTAAACTGTTATCCATGCATGTCGGTCACGATCGCCGTGGTTGTGGTACCCCTTTGTATGGGCGGTCGTGACAAAAATACTCATAGGTATACTCAAACTTACGATCAAACCTATTAGGAGTATACTCTTAATGTAAACACATAAACTGAGGATGACTTACTCGATCACTGATTAGTCATAAGACTTAGTCAGTGTAACCCTAAGGACATTACATGAATGACTGGTAAACTAGAATATAGCGATTAGTCTTTCTCAAGTACTATGGTATATTCATTACCTCAATCAAAGTCCTTTGCCATGGTTAATATGATATATACTTGCTATGCAAAAGCACAACTAATATCAAACTTAGTACACATCATAGCATACATGAGACATCTATCTGCAGAACTAGTCTCATAATTCTTGTTCTCACTAAGCGTCAAACGACACTTGACTAGAGACAAGACAATTCCATCTTGAAAGGTAGAAACCTTTGCATGGAAATTCTAATGCTAAACTGTTCCAAGCTATGTGTAGATATAGGATTCCTAAGAGAATCTCAACATTCTTTCTAGCAATCTTAAAGACTTTAGATGCTTAGAATGTAATTAGTTTCTCTAGAATCCTTTATCTTAAACTGGGTAGACAACCAGTTTCCTACGCTAGATGTCAATCTTAGTTGTTTGCAACTTTTGTAGATTTCATCATCGTAGAGTACCAATAATACCATATTTAATGCACTTTCAACTTCCTTGTGCTTACTACACACTTAAAGAGCACATGTCAAATTCCAAACATTTGACAATCTCGACAAAACACTTATCTCTGATTTAGATGCTTGCCTAAGACCACAAAGATCTTCATAAGCTTCTAATCATGTGTTTCTTGCCCTCTATTACATACCTATTAGGATGTTCCATGTAGATGATTTCTTCAAGACTTCTATTAATAGAAAGTTGTCTTGACAATCATGATACATACATTCTAATTATGTAAGTGCTGATAGATAATAGGATCGAGCAAATCTTAGCACAACGACAGCGAAAAGATGATATTTCTCTTTGGGCATAGCCCATTGTCATTGTCTAGCCATTTGAGATCCACATTTACACTTGCAAATGTACTAGCTCCCACAGACTGACACAGCCTGTAGGTAGTATTGCAAGTCTTGTAAAACATGTTGTCTATCTAAGATTGTAGTTTGGAATCTATCACCTTTCAAAGGATGAATATCCAAATGAACCAATTATATAATGTAGTTAAAGGGATTATGTTCAAGTTAATCTAAGACCAAGTCTTTCGAGACTCTTAGACCCATGAACTTGTAATGTTACTGGGAACGCTCCCACTATGACATGGTTCTAACAATCTTAGGTGTTGAAGTTGATTTTATTAGTGCAAAAGTTTCTAATGGTATGACTCTTTGGTAATATGGAAAATCCGATATCTCTCTATGTCCTGAGAGTTATCACGCTGTTAGGCTTTTAGTTCCATTCTTGATCTTCATACAAGAATTATATCTTTGAAGATTACAGAACTTATAATCTTACATCATATGGGACAACCTTAAAACATACCTCAGTACTCAACTCCAATTACTTGGATACCTTTCCAACATGCATTGGAACAACATTACACCTTGAGATGTGCTAGACTAGAGTCACTCTAGTCCACAACTCGTGTTTTGTAGAAGGTACTGATGATGGTAGTTTCTTTAAGGTGTATCTCGTTATATCTAACGCTTATCCCATCAATGATAAGATTTTCATGAGTACAACTCATCACTTGATCAAACTTGTCTTAGAAAGACTTCGATTCCTTCTTACATAACTATCCCATTCTTTGAAAGAATGCTTGGATTCGTTAATGGAGATTAGACTCCCACTACTGATCATAAAGCTTTGCTCGTCTTCTTATTGGTGTAAACCATTGAGACTTGCTAGTCTTTCTACGTTGCACTTCTATAATTATTCTGAATCAAATGATTCTAACTCTTAGAGCATCGAATAGACATTCTCGACTTTCAAGCTATTTAACAAACAAATTGTTAAAATCTTGATAGTCTAGATCAGTTTGAACAATAGCTAAGTATTTTCTTGGCCTTAAGACTAAGAGCCATAAATACTTTATCATTCATTGTTTAAGAAGTTGATGTGTTATTTCATACTCAATCTTGTTGCACTTATATTGTTTCAATACTATGATGCCTTAATCATCAACCATAAAACAATAATTGAGCATTATAAGCTCCCACTGCAACAAAAGCCTAACTGGATCAAGATCTCTGACTTAGAAGTTGCATTGTCATGTAAGTCATTATCCTTCTTTAAAAGAGGTCAATCCAACTTACAAAGCATCTTCACTCGCTTTAAACAAACTTTGATGACTAATCAGACTCTTCCATTTCCACATCTAGTCTTTTGTTCAAATGAACTAGGACTTAGGAAAACTGCAGCCTTGATGAATTTGTCATCAATCATGTTACTTTCCTCTAATAGTAATATAACGACTAATATTCTGAAGGTTTTCTACTTTTCGGTTAAACCTTCTTTTAGTCATTTCTTATTACTCCAGGCGATGACTTGAGTCAGAAACTATTTGAGTGATCAAAAGATTCCTCAAAATATTCTGTCCCTTTAGGATATTCCAATCGAATCATCTTGATAGATTCTATTGATATCCATCTTTCATCGTCACTAACCAAGACTTGCCGTGCTACTTAAAAGAAAATAGCTTGACCTTATTCCTTAAAGAAGTTGTCAAGTTCATGCAAAAAGCATTCTCGAACAATCTTAGTGGAATTACGTCGAGGAAATGGAGGACATGAATTATTGAGTATAAACTCCCAGTTTTAGCGATGAGAATCTCATCCATTTGCATTTCCAGTCTACATAATTTTGGCATTCGAGTTTATTCCATTAAGATTGCAGACAAAATATGAATGACATAATGAAGATTTGGCAAATAAACTTATTATCACATACTTATGCTCAATACATAATCGTAAATAACCACAAAACAATTACGTATTTTGCAACTGTAAAATTAAAATTTTATACCCTCCAGAGGAAGTCAATACGCATTAAAATCTTACAATTTTACTGGTCACAACACCAACGAATAGTCCAGAGACCGCAGCACGGCATGGCCGCCAAATGTTGCCTAAGCACGACCATCGAATTTAGCATTACAGAGTCTCATTTCTACAACACACTCTCATAACAATGCTCATGTGCTGCTAACAAGATCAAGCTATCTCATAAATTCTGTGTGAACTTCTGAATCTCGCAGTTTCTTAGGATTATTGTCCCCACAGTGCAGGTGGCGATAATATTGGAAACCACATTCTAGTTCATACTATCTATATTTGAGAAGTCCGCCTTATGAACTCGCTATTTCTTAGGATTATTGTCCCCACAGTGCAGATGACAATAATATTAGAAAAAAGCTTCATAAATTGCAGACCAATTGATGGAGACCATATACAACGCACTTGTTGTAATTATCGCTTAGATATTTTATATGGTTTTTGCATAATTATCACACAAGCAGATAAAGCAGATAATCCACTTACAAGGATAAACACCAAATAAACAGATAAATCCATTTAATGCATGACATTTAAACACACTGGATAATTAATGACAATTATTTAATGTTTATCTTGGATATTAATTATCCAAATTCATTTAGGATTTATCAAGATAGTGTTAACTATCTAAATCCATTTAGGATCATTCTAGATTTTATTTCGATAAAATCAAATCCTTCAATTCAAGATAATGTTGATCTAGGATTATCATTATTTAAATCGTTCTAGGATATTACTAGATAGAAACGATTCCATCATAATCCATACGATAAATAAAATCCAACCAACCAAGATTTATACAAATCTTAATTCTATTTAGAATAGATATCTAGAATATATCATACATTACTTAGGATTTCTTAGATAAATAAGTTTATCTAAATCCAATTAAATAAGGATTTTCTTATATATTATCTTTATCCTAATCTATCTAGGATATAAATACAAAAGATAAGGATAACATGGATTAATGTTTATTTTAATTCATCTAGGATTTGTCTTTAATAGAATTAAATCTATTAAAATCCATTGGATAAAATAAATTAATATAAATATTAATCCTAATCCATCTAGAATTTATTCTTGGAGTAAATCCATATAAATCCAAAGAATTAGATAATATTATATTATAATTACTCATATCTATCTAAGATTTATCTAGGATTAAATCCACATAAATCTATAAGATAAGAATAAAATATTATATTCTCACTATCCAAATCCATCTAGAATTTATCTATGAATAAATTCATAAAAATTCATAGGATAAGAATAAAATAATATTATCATTATTTAAATCCAACTATGATTCACCTAGGAATAAATCCATATGATATAGATAAAAATTAGATTATTATTTTCCAAAGATAACTAGGATTCATGAAGGAATAAAATCCATACAAATCCATTAAATAAGGAAAGAATCTAATTAATCCATGATTTAATTCATAATCAAATCTCATATAATATATAAAACCCACCCGCGCGAGCGTCGCGCATAGGACGAAACCCTAATATGGCTAGGCTGGACTCCCACTGAATCCACGGCCACCGCTGCCCCGTCTCCGTAGCTGCCGCTGCGTCGTCGTCACCGCTGTGACGTCGCTTACGCAGCCGCTGCTGCCCCAACACGAAGCCGCTGCTGCGTCATCACCGTTGCTGCCAGCGCCCCGTCGAGACAGCCCAGCCCTCAAGCTTGGGCAGGCTGAACTCCGGTCGCCGCCGCTGTCAGAAACGGACTGTCGCTGCTGTCCGTGCCGTTTCTGCTGCTGCCCGGAACTCCGCAGCCGTTTCGCTCCACCAGGTGAGCAGTCTCGACCAGCACACAAGCCCAGTCGCTGCTCCCTTTCAGTCTCACGCAGCCGTCACTGCGGGTACATCGTCGTCGCTGCTGCGACGTCGCTACCGCACCCGCCGACGCTGCTGTGACAGTGTAGCTCGTCTCAGCGGCTGCTGTCTGACGCCTCCGGTAGCCAAGAACTACCGTCGCTGCTGTATCAACGCGGTATCGCAGCGAAATTCTTGAATTGCCGACTTGGAATGTAAATTCACGTAAGGCAATGATTATTTATGTAATTATTATATGCAAGAATAATGATTACATGTTAGGAGAAAACACGTATACATTAATTTTCTCCAAAAAGTGCAGCGCTATGATTACATATATTAAACATGCATATATCGATTAATATTTTCATGTAATCATATTTGGACAATCCACGGGCAGACGCATAAAAAAACATGCATTCAAGCAAAACATGAAATTAATCCACATAATCAGAGCCAAAAATTGGCTCTGATACCAATTGTTGGGGTTTTGGAGCCCCTTGCACAGCGGAAGACTTGTACAAACAAATAAATCAGACGTAGGATCTATTTGACCGATTATGGAATTAATCTATTCACATGTTAACACAGAATTGCATGCTAGAACGCAAATAATTCATGCTCATAGAATATAAATCCTAAACATGAATTCTACGGTTTAGAGTTACCGATTTGATTCTCCAAAGAATCGTCGATTGCTCGCGCCTTCTCCACGATGATCTTCAATACTAGACCACGGATCTTCTGACTGGTGTCCCGAACTATATTCCGACATCAGGGTGGGCTGATCTTATCGAAACACTAGGACTCGAATAAAGAAGACAGAACCTTCTCACAGAGGAGGAGCTGAAAATCTCACGGAGGAGAAATTCTTGAAATTTTCGTCCCCCCTCTCCAATTAGAGAGGGACGAAATTTTCTCATATTTTGAATAATGATTCTGTCTCTTTTATTCTCCTATTTATATTAAGTTCATATTGGGCCCAGTCAGGGATCTATGGAAGGTTTTGGATATGGGCTCCCCCAATTAGCTTTTTACTAATTAAATTGAACCCACAATTTAATACAAGCTTATATTGGAATATTACGAGCAACCACTACAGACGTAATATTGACCTCCCCATCCAAATCCGAAATTACAAGTAATCCGGGTTTCTATTTTGTTTATTATTATTTATTTCTCGCGCTTAAGATAGAAATGTCCATTAATTAATTAAAGTCTGATATGGACTTAATTTATTAACATCTTATTAATTCCAAGAGTGGACTTAGCAAGAAACACTTATTTATTATTCATGGAATAATTAAATTCCAACTGGCCAGTTTCCGAATAATAAAACCTTGTTCATGCTCCTCTTGAGGATATTATCAAACGAGACTCACCTCGCGCACGATTCAACATAATAGCAATCCTAGCACCGCTAGATAATGATCACATCACCACTACCCAATATACCTGGATCGTTGGGTGACGAAAAACCCACACCTTTGGTAAGTCAAAGTAGTAGATACTCAATATCGTATGCTCAATGCTAACGTACATTGATTAAGAAATATATATTATCAAGATCTCGTCTTTCAGTAGATAGCATAAAGACACGTCTTGCTGTTAGATCCATTCAGTGCTATACCACACCAACATCATCTTATTTCAATAATGTAGCCAAAGCCTATCTAGGTTGTGAAATTCTTCTTTTTCTTTTGCAAAGCATTGCTTGGAACCGACTGTAGTACCTTAAAGTGAGCGCAGCCCACGACCAGTCTACTAAGCAAAAGACTTAGGCTTTTTTTACTTCTTATGCATTTAAATGTTTATAAAACATCTTATAAACGCACAAGTAAACACAATGTAATAATATACTGATTCTATTCGTACAAACTGCTCGAATAATACTGAATCAGGTTAAATGTGGATTGTAGAGTTTTTCCGTATACAAGCCAGATTCCTATTCGTGCAAATTTACTCGAAACATGCTTTTCAGCATACTAAACCTAACATGTAAACATTATCTAACATTTTTCTTTTATACATAGCTTAACTCTTTATTGTTTTTTAGTATGTGTTTATTTATGATTTTATCTATTACATATACAATGCGCAAATAAATAAAAAATAAATACGATTCTCCTCACAATATATCTATGTGGCTGCACTAACCATAATAGCATTACCTTCTATCAATACTCACCAGCGGTGAGGGAGAAGGAGAGCTCGTCGACGGCTAGGAAGTTGAGACCGAGAGACAAGCTCAAGACGCCAACCAAATTCCAGAACTTCAGCTCCAAATAAGCGTGAAGTTCACAGCATGGCAGCGACTCTTTTTTTTATGTTTTCCTTGCTATTTTTTTAATATTTTGTATGAGACATTAACTTATTTTCGCTGTGTCGGGCTAAAAGAGATGATTACTAATATTTTGTATGAGACATTAATATTTTGTATGAGACATTAATTTAGTTTTCTTTGTTGGTTCTTTCCCGGATGTTTAGGTTAAGTCGAACCAACCATAAGGTTTTAGAAATATATAAGTAGTCTATTTCATTAACATCATCTTTATCAATGAGATATTTTTCCTAAAAAGTATTGTGTTTTTCAAGCAACAAAACCTAAAGCTATCGACGGGACTCGAGTTCCGCGTTCAGCACCCTCTTTTAACTTCGAGAAGATAGTGTCCGGAGCTGTTACGGAAGACGTCTATCTGGTGGTTTCATCCCGTACTCATGACGTCACAACACCCCACAACAGTTTACCACTAAGCGGAACGCCACCAGACCTAACGATTGGCCCTAATCGCCGTCAGCCGGTTGCGGGACGATGAGACAACAATGGGGTACTGAAACTTGCTCGTTTTTTACTCTCTTCCTATTATCGTTGTGTACTTGCTCAAGTTGGATTGTCAAACCGATCCAGCTGACCAAGGTATGTCTTCAACCTGCGAACACAGGTGAGTGGTTCCGATGGAGGTTCGAACTGATCAACTTGACTGAATCCAAGCTTAAGTGCGCAAGTGGAGAGACTTGAGAGCGTTTTCAAAACCTTAACCCACAATACTATTAACTATTATAGGGAAGTAATGATCGATCCCACAGAGACGATGTGTTTTACATTTGTAGGGGTGGGTTAAGTTAACTACTTGACTTGAGAGACTAAACTACTAAACTGATCCACTTGCTAGAGCTTAACTAAAATCTACTTGATCAACTCATATTAAAACATTTCTGAAATGGACAAACAGAATAAAGTGGACGACTGTCAGTCTCCTGCAAAACGTACGATAAAGTAAAACTTTTCAAACAACTTCATCTTCTTCACGGAATCAACATGAAAAACAGAGCATAATTAGATCCGAGCATTTGCAAACAACGAAACTATCATAATAACTTGTGAGTTTAAATCAACTCCTAAAAACTAAACTGCACTTAAGTAAATAAGAAACTGAACCAATAATCATTCAGTAATCAGCTATCAGATCTAAACATCCTAAAATAGCTTATCCATAATTTTCTTCGCAACTACGTAAAAACACAAGTCGAAAACTCAAATCCAACAAAATCAAACCATAACATAACACTTGAGCTAAGATATACATCATAAATCGGAAATAAAAAATGGATCGGAAAATTCATGCTTGGTAAACAAAACATTTTAACAAGAATCGAAATCATAACACTAAATTTACTGAATCTACACATCAAGAGTTTGTAACAGCAAGCAAAAACTGAAAATAGACAAAAATAAAAGATAGAAATTGTTTCATCCCCTCTTCTCGAGACAGAATCCAAAAACCAAATGAAAAGAGTGATAAAAACCAACACCAAACCTCGCTAAATGTGTGTGCAACGGAAATCAAGAGTTTGGAGTGTTGGGAGCCCCCATTCCAGCCCTAGAAGAGGGATGAAATGTACTGAGTGTCAAGAACTGGAAGCTAAAAGCGCTGCCTCCTTCCTCTTTCTCTATATCCATTTATAGGAAGGCGTGAGGTCTTGATCCCTAGGGTGACTATCCTTCGAAAATTCCTTCTTGCTCTTCTCCCTTGGGGATCTCTCTTGTGTGACGCTCAATCTTTTAATCGGGTGCTCCTGCTGCATGCCATTTGATCTGACTTGAACCGATTGCACAACGAGTTAACTCCTTTTCCTTGATCCATTCGTCCACCCAGTTGATCCACTTGTTTTCTGAATATGGCGGATTTCACACACACGTGGCTCAAAATTATACGTTTGATCACAACTTTGAGTGTAGTTTTATCACAGAACACATGCATTAAACGAGCCTCATCATGTACCGCGACCACCGCCGCTCGAAGACAATCAATTGGATACGTCCACATCGACAACAACAGAGATAGTGGATTCAGTACCACATGGGTTTTCTCAGATGATGGCGAGATTTGATCGGATTGAACAGCGGATGAATAACACGAACCGCCGCGTTGATAACCAATTATTCCGGGATCGAAACCGCCATATCGAGATCACGACGACAGGGAGTATGAAGAGTATCGTGACCAACGTCAGTGAGAGGATGAGTTGGACGATCGCAACCAGGGTTTGGGACTCCGTAATCGTTGGGGAACTAGCGGCACATGACATGGTGATCGTAATGGTAGGGACTCCTTTCGGGGTCGTGGGGGCCGCCACCCATCACGCAGAGGCGGGCTTGACAATCGCTATGGAGGGAAGCAACGCAGATTGGTTTGGGGGAACCCGTCAGCAAGACGCACAACGTGGGGGAGGATGATGATGATGACGGCTCATGCCCACCATCGTGATGGGACTCTCCGTTGATGTACTTTTTATTAGCACTATAAATACCTGCAAGTATACAGAGTAGGAATATCATAGCTAAAGGTCAGTACCCGATATCGATCACGGGGAAAACAATCACAGACTGACTATCCTCTACTAAGCTACTTTCACTATTTGGAAAACCGAAAGTTTTGGAATTTTGAAAACTAAAAAACAGTTTGAAAGAAAGTAAACAACTAATTGCAAGTAATTAAAGAGGTAAAATATGAGAGATAAGAGAATTTCAGGGATGTGCGTTCACAGTTATGGTTATACAAATTCCAACTACAACACCCTATCACAGTTTATACTTCGATAGAACGAGGCACATAAGTTTTTCCCATGCGGCACAAGTGTAGATTACTAACACTAGGGTTGTCAATCCTAAATCCGTATCTCCCAAAACCTCCTAAGACCCTTATAAAGTCCCCACTCTCAATTAACAGTGCCGTTTTAAGGGAAGCTAATTGTAGTGTCTACTAAGTGGACCTTACTCGCGAACCTTCTCTCACGATTATGTAGCAAGTTATATTAATTCATCACCGAATGGGTCACTCAAACGTGAAGCATTATCCAACAACTTAGGGAAGAAACGATGTAAAAACAAAACGGATATTAAATAGAAAACGAAATTGTATAACCAAAGTCATTACTAACACATCCCTGGAATCCTATGAATTTAGTTACACATGAGAGAATAATCTAAAAACATAGATTGTAGGGGAAACAAAGTGATCATAAGAACTAAAGCAATGAAACCCAAAGGTTGAATCCTTGTAGCCTTGATCTTCTCTTGATTCCTTCTTCAACCTCTTGCACAATGAAGAACTTTCAAATTTATGCTCTAGAATTAAGGTTAAAAGTGGCTAAGTTTGGTAAATCTTGGGGAGAAAGTAGGTCAATTTTGTGCGCAGCATTTTCGTAGCAGACCGCTGCACCTTGGCTAGCGGTCGCTGCATGTTGATCCGTAGCCTCTGCCACTTGGATAGCGGTCGCTACACTATGTTGCAGCGGTCGGTGTGAATAATCCCGTAACTTTTGGATCTCTTGGAGCGGTCGCTGCGCACTCCCCAGCGGTCGGTGGGCGTGTTCTTCGTTTCCGCACAACTTTCTCCGGAGCGACCGCTATTGTCTCAGCGGTCGTTGGGCCCCAGCGGCCGCTGGGCGTCTCGAAAGCTCCATATTTTCAACTTCGACTTTTTGGTGTCTTTTATTCTCAAATATGCACATTTCTCGCAAAACACAACAAAATACCAAAATAGATAAAATATGCAAAATATGAACATGAATTGAGATTTTGACATTAAAAACAGACCAAATAAAGGCCTTAAAACAGTGTAAAATCCGAGCGTATCAACTCCCCCAAACTTACATTTTTATTTGTCCACAAACAAAACAATAAAGATACAAAATAGACGCACGGAATGCATAAGGACTAGACGTAATAGTTGCTTCAAAGTATGAAATAGACAGATCAAGCATGTATTAACTCAATCAAATCAAGCAAGGGTTATTAGTGCACTTTCATTACTAACACTTGGAACATCTTGAATTCATGCACTCAATGTGGCAAACTTCCAAAGATGGGAAGTGGTTTATCTCTCACGCTCAAAGTGTATAAAGGTAATGTGTATAAGCACTCAAATCATACATCATGCAAAGTTTACCATAGGCTTGCTCAAAGTCTAATCCCTCCTCTACTAGATGTGATTAAGGATCAAAAGTTCGAAAGGTCTTTATTTTTTATTGTAATGTAGGCTCTTTGGTAGATCAGGAATATTTGGCTAAAAAGTGACTCAAAAATAAAAATATCTCAAGTAGAGTTAAAATGACTCCACTTTTCTAAAAACCCAAGACACTTTTAACACTTATTTTTCTCCTTCAACTCAATTTCCAATCCTTTGATTTTTCTCTCTTTTCTTTTCACAACCTTTCCTTCTTTTTTTTTTCTTTTTCTTTTCTTTACCTTTCTCTTTTTCATAAGCATCCTTTCTAGATAAAGTACACACTTTCACATTTTTTTTCTATTTCACAACTTGCACTTTTTCTACACTTTAAGCACACTACTTTTTACAACTTTCCTCCTTATCTCTCCAATTCATTTACAAAAGATATCAAAAACTATACTAACCCAAGGAATTGTCCCCATTTATTTGGCTTCCAAAGAATAGGCTTAAAGGCTCAAAATTGGCTACAAAGGGAAAAATTTTGAAATTTTGAGAGGCATGAAAATTTTAGGTATAAAAGTAGCTAAGAAAAGATGGCCTAACATCCTCCTAAATCAACTTAAACACTATGTAAACTTAGGCAGACTAGGAGCAAGTTCTAGAAACATATACATACATGCAAATAAATCACACAAGAAAGAAATTAGGCTCAAATCTCACAAGGTATAAGCGTGATTCAAGGCGAACAAGCAATTCACTAATTATACACCTTTTCCCCTAACCATCAAATCAAGACGTCAAACCATACTTAATTAAAGATGAAAGGAACTTCATATCATTGTAAACTCGGTCTAATGTGTCCATAAACATGCGTGTTTCTAAGTTCTTCATGCTATGTTCATGATATGGATTCACCTTCGGGTTTTTAAAACAAAAACATAACTAAAAGCTAAAACAAAAACCTAAACTCACGGTCCACCACCTTATCCCTCCAAACTTATTTACAACAAAGTGTAAAATAAGTTTGTAGAGTCGGTAGGGACGTGAGTAAACTACTAAAAAGAAAATATATCATGAAATATTTCACGTAGTGGCTGGACGGGGCAAAAATTTAAAAAATTTGAAAAATCGTACTAGAAAGTGCAATAGGGCAGCGGTCGCTGGGAGCTCTCCAGCAGTCGCTGGCTACAAGTGAGAATGTTTCCAGTTAGTGCCCAGCGGGCAGCTGCGCACTCTGTAGCGGTCGCTGGCGAGAGTCCATAACCTGCGAAAATTATCAATCATCACAAAACGAAAATTAAACTCCAAAGTACTAAAAAACTGCGCACTCTGTAGTTAGTGCCCAACGGGCCGCTGCGCACTCTGTAGCGGTCGCTGGCGAGAGTCCAGAACCTGCGAAAATTATCAATCATCACAAAACGAAAATTAAACTCCAAAGTACTAAAAAACTTAAGCAAAAATTGTCAAAACATAAAAAGAAATTGTCTCAAAACAAAACAAATAATGATACAAATGCTCATTTAAAGTCATGAGCTTGACTTCTTCAAAGATCATTGAGGAGGAGGGAAGCGAGTGTTGAGGTCATCAAATGCGCCAATAAGATAGGCGATGTCACCACTCATGGTTTGGCGCTCCTCTCGAGCCTCGGCGGCCATCCTTTGGAGCTCGGCGATTTGTTGACGTTGTTGCACATCCGCTAGCCTTTGAGTTTCCCAAAAATCTTGCTCCGCCGTCCGCCTTGCACCTCCCAACCTTGTTGGTTGAAGGTGTTGACTTGTTGTTGCTCAGCCCATCGATTTTCCCAAGTGTTGGACATGTTTTGCATGTAGGAGAAAATCTCTCCTAGTCGGGCGGAGGTGTCGGCTTGGAACTCCTCAGCGGGATTCGGCCTCCCTCGTCGGCGGTTTCACCTATTGCGGTGACGGTGCCCCACTTCCTGGAGTATGTGAATGCTTTCCACGTCTCGAGCCTCGGCGGCCATCCCTTGGAGCTCGGCGGTTTCACCTATTGCGGTGTTCGGCAATCGGCGTGATCAATCCCCCGCAACAAATGAGGCTACTGTCCTTCTTCGAGATGCGGTTGACATGAGTAGTGAAAAGGATCCCAACGTTGATCCTCTTCTTGTTGAGAAGACTTCACATCACATCTAGCTCGGTTTAAGACACTCTTCCACCGTCGATCCAATCAAACATCAATTGAGTCATAGCTCGGTGGAGGTACCTTAGGACGAGGTTGCGGATGGAAGAGGATTTAGCATAGGCCGTAATGAAGTCTTCCCCTTCCACGGTCATCGCACTCTAAATGTCGGAGTAGTCATACTCCACTTCTTTGCCAGGGTTGAGGTTGTAACAATGGAACACCTCGCAGAGATCCTCCATGGAGAAGGTGTGGTTGCGGTTGCTGAGGCGAAAGTCTATCGTCTCGGGAATGCGGGAATGGCAGTTTTTATGCACCTTGAGCATACTAAGAAACTTGAGAGTGAGTCTCCTTTATGAGGGCCATCGCCCTTGAAACATGTAAATCAAGCCATTTCCCTCCCCAACGTTGCACAATGCCCAGAAGTCTTCGAGGATCCCCAAGGTAGTGAGGGGAAGCTCGTGTGGGTACCGTGAAGGCATCTTGTCTCTAGCCGAGACTCTCTTCCACATCACCTTGTGGTCATCAATGGAAGGCTAATTCCATAGCTCTTCGCGTTCTCGAGCTTGCCTGTTGTTGTCATTTTCCTACAAAAGAAAATCAAGCTCTTAAGAGAGCACCAAACAAATAGACAAACACGGGTTTCCCCCAAACTTGCACTCAACTACACAAATATCAGCAATCAACAATGTTGTGCAAGCTTGTATTAAATATGTGTTCTAAATTGTAGCATGTGTATATTTAAAACAAAACCAACACAAAAGAACAACAACAATCCATCCCCCATCTTGAATTAATCCCCCATGCAGAGACGTATCAACTAGATATCATAAAACAACAATCTCTATAATCTACACATGTATTGCAATTCATGGAAGTAATAATAGCCTCACAATGCTATGAACATGATTGAAATTTATAATCAACAAAGAACAAGGAGAAATTCACCAACAAAAACCAACAAATCACCACCCTAAACAAAAATCTAACCATGAAATTCAAGTAAAATCATCACCACAATCATCCCCCATGCTAAAACATGCTTTTCAACCGAACAATTCAACAATAGAGAGCAAAATCCAAGAAAGAATTGAAACTAAACTCAGAAATCAAAATTAGGATTCATACCTTGTGTTAGAGTGAATTTGAACGATGAAAGCTTGAGAATTGAAGTGCAATGGATGAATGAGAGTGTGGGTGTGTGAATTTGATGATGAATTTGAGTTGGGGTCGTGTGCAAGGAAGAATGGAGAGAAAAGATGGAGAGAAGAATGAGAAAGCTTACCTTTATAGGCGAATTTCGCGTCACTAACTCTCGTGCAGAGACCGCTGCAGGTATTGTGAAAACTGTGCGTCTCTCCGGGCCTCTGCAGCCCGCCCTAGGGCCCGACATGTACTTATGCACGTGTAAAAAGGGTAGCTACAGCTGTGGATTGTGCAACAACCGCTACGAATTATTTTTTTTTAATTTTTAATTTTTTTTATGTGCAACATGCACGAAAATCCTGGAAAAAACAAGTTGGGTTGCCTCCCAACAAGCACCTTTATTTTAAGTCGTTGGCTGGACATGAAGTGACATAACTAGGTGGGAGTTCAATTATCGGGCAAACAACGATTTTATTTCGTGGCAAGAATATTTGGATGACGTACGCCATCGTTTTGACCCGCAGAGTTTCAGGAATTATACGGGCCTCATCACCAAACTGATGCAAACAGGATCTGTCGTTGATTATCACGCCACCTTCAAGCAGTATCTGAATCGGGTGGAGGATTTGTCTAAGAAGTCCATGATTCCGAATTCATTCAGGGTCTAAAGAAGCCCATCCAGGAAAAAGTGGAATTACAGGAGCCGACATCATTGGCAGAAGTTATGGCGTTAGCTTTACGCCTGGCTGTGACGCACGAAGAGCGGCAGTCACAAACTTCTTCTTTTAGTCGTCGCCAGTGGTCTAATCACGAATACCATCAGACAAATCATTCCCAACCGGCCGGCCATATGGCGGCGATGCCTACTCCTGCGGGTGGTCAGTCTTAGCATGCGGTGACACGGGAGCAGGACGGCCAGAAGTTTCAGCCGATTCGCATTTCCAATGCGGAAAAGGCAGAACGATTCTGCCGGGGGGTTATGCTGGCACTGCCCGGAAAATGGGTCGTGGGCCATAGTAGCAGGATGAAGCTTCTTTGCTATATAGGAGGGGATACAGATAAGGAATGTGACATTCCATATGAGGATCAGGGTCCGGAGGACGGGGTCATCACCACCGATCCCTCTATCTTACATACCTTGGATGGTCGAGGTCGTTCTCTCCCTTTTCATGTTATCGGGTCCATCGGGGAAGCTGAGGTCAGTGTGCTCATTGATATTGGGGCATCTCTGGATTTTTTACATCCACGTGTAGCGGAACGGTTGCAGGTGGAACTATCACCCATCCGCCCTTTCAGGGTGTTTGTTGGTAATGGAGCTTCATTAATTTGTACTCATATATCTCGTCAAACGAAACTCACTATGCAGGGGTCATTATTTCTCCTTGACCTACATATCTTGGAATTGCACGGTCCCGATGTTAATTTGGCGATGTCGTGGCTGGAGTCTCTGGGGAAGATTTCAGCCGATTTTGTTGATAAGACATTGAAATTTTACAGAGGTGATGAGCAGGTATCTTTTAGAGGCATGCAGCCTGGGCCGTGGCAAATATGGCTACATTCCTTGGCACTCCTATCGTCCTTTTCGACGTAGCATGAATTCTACGAGGTCGTGGCATTAGAGAGTTGCGAGGAATGTGGCCGGACCGAGGAGGGTCAGTTGTTTCCGGAGGAGGTCCCAGACTTAGTGCGACAGGTTCTGGAAAAATTTTGGGTTGTATTCAGTACTCCGCAAGGAATGCTGCCGCGACGGCCTTTTGACCATAAAATTCACCTCCTACCGCAGACCAAGTCGGTGAATGTGCGTCCCTACAGATATCCATATTTTCAAAAGGCAAAGATAGAGAAACAAGTGCAAGATATGCTGGAGCAGGGCATTATACAGCATAGCTAGAGCCATTTCTCATCCCCGGTATTATTAATCCACAAAAAGGATGGTTCATTCTGATTTTGCATCGATTATAGGGCTCTCAATTTGGCGACAGTGCCTGATCATTTCCCGATCCCAATAACAGATGAGCTTTTTGATGAACTCGGGCGAGTGAAATTTTTCACCAAATTGGATCTTCGGTCGGGTTACCATCAGATCCGTATGAATGAGGGCTATGTTTTTAAGATTGCATTCCGAACGCACGAAGGACATTAAGAATTCCTCGTCATGTTGTTTGGCCTGACAAATGCGTCATCAATATTTCAGGCAGCTATGAACAGTATATTCCAACCTTTCTTGCAGAAATTTGTGATTGTGTTCTTTGATAACATTTTGGTCTACAGTCCTACGTTGGAATCACACAGCGAGCATCTGTCGGCGGTATTGTCCTTACTGCAGGAACACCAGTTTTTTGTCAAGCTCGCAAAGTGCTCGTTTTGCAGCATCATAGTTGAGTACCTCGGACACCTGATTTCAGATGGGCTCATTAAGGCTGATCCGGTGAAACTTGATGCTACGACAGCCTGGCCTGTTCCCATGAATGTAAAATTTTTATTGGGATTCATCGGTTTAACAGGATATTACAGGCGTGTCATCCCTGATTATGCCATGATTCTGGCTTCATTGACCGATCTAATTAAAAAGGAGGCCTTTATTTGGTCATCCTCTGTAGAGGTGGCGTTCACCAACCTCAAGTCGGTAATGACTTCAGCACCTATCTTACGCCTGCCGGACTTCGACATTCAGTTTGCCGTGGAAACATACGCCTCTGACAATGGGAATGGCGCGGTATTGCTGCAAGCCGGTCTCCCCATTGCTTTCTTCAGCAAGAAGCTGGGGCCGAGATGCAGGAGCGCGTCTACCATCCACCAAGAGATGTACGCTATTGTAGAGGCCGTTCAAAAGTGGCGTCAATAACTTATGGGTCGCAAGTTTGTGATCCGAACCGATCAGAAAAGTTTGCGGGAACTTCTGCAGCAAGTGGTGCAGACTCCAGACCTACAACTATATGTACACAAATTGTTGGGGTATAAGTTCTTGATCGAGTACTGATAGGGTTCGTTACAAGCATGGTTTTGTAGGGTTTATTACACTAACATGACTGATAATGTGCGAAAAGAATGGTGAATTTGAGTGTGCAGGGGGCTATAATGTGTAAAAGCAGCAGGTGCAGGACCAACTTGATCAACTCGGGAAAGGAGTGAAAAATGGCCAGAAAACAAGCCAAGTTGATTAGTTGCATACAAACAGTGAAAGCCTACCCAGCCGACAAGTTGATCAAGTGGAGTTTACCACATGAAGTGATGAATCAGAGGAGAGAGAAGAAAAGATGCCATATCAAGGGCATAAATATCAAGACAAGATGGGCTTACCCGAGGGATTTGGGCTCACATCATCCGATAAATATGGAGATAGTGCACACAAGAATGAGTTCGACACCATCATCACCTTCAGTCGCCTCATTTTCGTCTTATTTTCATAGCATGGAGTAGGAAGCTAGCAGCAGGAGTCACCGTTTCTACCTCTGTTTTCATCTCTTCTTCTTCGTCAAGGAAGGAGGGACATGGATCTGCGTAGAAGTCTTCGTAGTTGGAGTTTTGTTGCACCCCGATGGGTTAAAACAATTTCTATTCTATTTTTCAGTTCATCTTTTCCGTAGCTAGTTGATTTTAATGTTTTTCTTCTAGTTGCTACACTAGTTACCTTTCCATTGTTAATGACAAATAGTAAATCTTCTGATTTGTAGTGCAACCTAAACCGTCACAATGTCACTCAATCCTCTATGAGGGGAGAGGGTCTCGTTGTAATCAACACTTTCTTTTTGGGTGTACCCATTAGCCACTAGTCTTGCTTTAAAGACTTTAACTCGTCCATCGGGTCCATGTTTACGTTTGTATATCCACTTGCTCCCAATGACATTACAGCCTTCGGGTAGGACAGACATATCGTAGACGTCTTTGTCTATCATTGATTGTAGTTCCGAATCCATTGCTTTTACCCATTCACAATGATCGACATCCGCTTGCGCTTCTGCAAAATTCCAGGGATCTAATACATTAATGTCTGAAGAGTGATCCATAAATTCTCCCAAACCAATGTATCGATCGAGCTCATGAGAGACCCTCCCACTGCGACGCGGCACTAAAACATTAGGAGTAGAAGTTGAAATTTCGGGAATTGTTTGTATACTAGGTAATTGTTCTTGGTTAATGGAACTTGTGACAGAAGTTAGCTCGTCAAGAGCCACTTCACTCCTGGGTTTATGATTCATTACAAAGTCTTCCTCTAAGAATGTCGCGTGAGTACTCACGATAGCTTTCTTATCTCGGAGACTATAGAATTCATAGGCTATCGAACCTTTGGGATAACCAATAAACAAACATACCTCTGTCATTGATTCTAGATTAGTTAGATCCTTTTCCAATACATGAGCTGGACACCCCCGTATCTTGAGATGTTCTAGATTGGGCTTGCGTCCATTCCACAACTCATATGGAGTAGTAGGAACATATTTTGATGGTAAATTGTCTAAAATATGGATTGTAGAAAGCAAGGCATGTCCCCAAAACGAAATAGGTAGCCGTGCATAACTCATCATCGATCGGACTACGTTCAACCAGGTACTCGCCCCTGCTTTCAGATCGCATGCTTTTGATACGTTTTCCATGATGTGTCTCCGTGATAAGGCTAATTTCATGCATCGGTTATGGGGTTAAATTCAACAATTTGCGGGGTCTAACACACCTTTTAAGCCAGGTGTGTATAAGAAATCGCCAGGTCCAGGAAGAAAGGAAGATAATCACCTGGCGAAGGAAATTGGCGAGAAAGTGAGCAGAATGAAGAGAAATTGCCAGACGGAGGAGATCATTAGCTGGAGGGCAGAACGGAGAATTCAAGAAAAAGCTTCTAGAAGATCGCCTCCACGTCTAAAAAAGAGAGAGAGCACACAACATACAGAGGGGAGAATTTTAGAAAAGGAGAATTTTAAAAAGAGTGAATTTTAGAAAGAGAGAATTTTAGGAGAAGATATATTTTTAGCTTTGAGCTCACTTTCACACTTCTACACACACACTTGGGTTGATCGGGAATCTATAGGGTTAGGTTCATTTTTAGTTGGCTATTGTGTACCACCGTCCTCGTGTAGGGCGAAGAAACAATTTATCCGCTTTCATTTCATTTTTCTGTTAAGAATTCTACCGAGTCTTCGCTGTTCGAAGCTCGGCTTTGGTTATTTGTTGAACCTTGCTTATCTATCTATGGAATTTCTATTTTCTGTCATGATGATGTTGATTTTGAGTTTTGATGATGTTTGATTTTGAGTTTGGAGTTGTTTACTTGAATGGATGCTTTTCGCAGTTGATCTGGTGAATTGGAATTGAATCGTGGTTGGATTGTTGTTGATCGGAGAGGATTTATTAAATCAGAGTTCATGGAGTTGTTTTTTATCGTAGTTGGGTTCGGATTGATTGGATCCGGAGTGGATTAAGTGTTCCACGTGTGGATCTGAACAGAGTTAGTTGATTTTGCATGAATTTGATGACTCGTTTCGGTGTTTCTGTTTACTTCGTCTAGTAGAAGTAGATCTGTTCGGTTTCCGATTAATCGCCAGTTTCCGACGTCCGAATTATTATGTTCTGTTTGAATCTGGGTTATTATGTTGTTTTCTCCATTTTCGAGCTTGAATCAGGTGACGAGATGCAGAACGTTGTTGGTTAAATTCATAGTTAATTATTTGCACCTTTTCATCCGTACTTTACTGTTTTCGGGAAATGGTCCCCACTGCATGTTTGATTCCTGTTTAGCTAGATTAGGTAGCGGTTTGATAGGTCGAGGATGTTTGTTGAGATATTGAAGTTAAGATGATGTTCCATGCTTGCAGGATATTCTCTGTTTCCTAGGTCTAGTGTCACCCAATTTTCATTCCCCTGCCTAGTTATAATTTTCTCAACCCCAAAATTGCGTGGCAACAGCCAACCCCCTTTTCAGAGTCTTTTAAATGCATTCTTACGCTTCTGTCTTAGTGGGATCGATCCCTACTTCCATGTACTAATTCATAGTATATAGGGTTGAGGGTTTTGAATGCGGAATTTGTGTGTCCGACGACCGAGACTTCCAGGATCCTCTGAGTTCCTAGACCTTGAGATCTAGCGGATTCTCTGGGTTTGAGAAGCTTGACCTAGCAAAAAAGCACACACAGTTCCTGACCAAACAGTTTCAAATGACGCCGTTGCCGGGGATGGATGGCGTAGTTTATGATTGTGTTTAGAGATTTTGGCGTATATAGTTTCGATTTATCCTTTTTCTCGATTTTCAGTTTATGAGCAGAGGCTCACGGTTTGGACACTGGAGTAACTCCTCTGGGTGGAGGAATGATCGGTTTATTTGGTAGGTCAAGGAGATAGCATTTACGGTCACCACAAGATCGGGGTTAACCACGGGAGATCCATTTCCGTTTGGTTCAGGAAGTGACGAGGAGTGGAGTTCTTCAGGAAGGAAGGATCCTGAGTCGTCTTCGCAAACAGATACAAGGAGAAAGAGATTAGAGACATGGCCCGGGTAGACGATCCAGATCCTGAGATCGGTTTGCTCACTGCCCATCTTGATGGTGAGCCCCAGGCTATAGTCACGAATCAGCGTCAGAGGGCCATCGACATTAAGACAAATGTGCTAGGCATTCTACCGACGTTCTCTGGGCGTAGGAACGAGTGTCCATATGAGTTCCTAAATGAGTTTAGCAAGCAGTGCAGTATTCAGAAAAGGCCCAACGATGCAACGGAGGAAGATTATCGCCTACGTGCAATTCCATTCTCCTTGAAGGGAGAGGCCAACACATGGTTTCTGAGGCTGCCTCAGGATTCCATCCGTACCTGGAGAGATTTCGAGTTGGAGTTTCTGGATTATTTTTTCCCTTCAAACAAGACAAACGCCCTCAAGAAGGAAATCGTGGAGTGAAAGCAGGAGTACGATGAATCTCTGAGTCAATATTGGTCGCGATTCAAGGGATTGTTAGATGCTTTCCCAAATCATAGAATGATCGAGGCAGAAATTTACTATCTGTTTTATTAAGGAGCAACCCCTGAATCAAAGGATCTGATGAATTCCTCGAGCGGGGGAAATTTTACAAAGAACAATGGAAGTGAAGCGATAGAGACTTGTATAAGTGGGGGATCTGATGTGCACTACCATTTTGTATACTCGAAAGCTGTTTTGAGTATAAGTGGGAGATTGTTAGGGTTTTGTATACTAGAAATCACCTTTCGAGTGATTGCATACTGTAAAACTCTAATGGTCATTTTCCAATAAATGCAACAGATTATTTTTATCATAATGTTGTTATGTTTTACATTTAATGGTTGTTTATTGCATATTTAAATGTATGAGCAAACGTAACAAAGTCTAAGTCTTTGTTTTAGTAGACCGGTTGTGGGCGTCGTCCAATTTAAGGTAACACGGTCAGTTCTAAACAAAGAAAAATAAGAATTTCACAACCTAGATAGGCCTAGACTACCTATCGCGAAAGGTTGCAACGTCAGTCTGATTATTTCTAAACCTTATTGAAATAAGATGACGTTGGTGTGGTATAGCACTGAATGGATCTAACAGCAAGACGAGTCTTTATGCTATCTACTGAAAGACGAGGTCTTGATAATTAATTTCTTAATCAATGTACGTTAGCATTGAGCATACGATATTGAGTATCCACTACTTTGACTTACCAAAGGTTCGCGTTTTTCGTAAACCAATGATCCAGGTATATTGGGTAGTGGTGATCATTATCTAGAGGTGCTAGGATTGCTATTATGTTGAAACGTACGCGAGGAGAGTCTCGTTTGATAACATCCACAAGAGGAGCTCGAAACGAGGTTTTATTATTCGGAACCTAGCTAGTTGGAGTTTGATTACTCTATGAATAATAAATAAGAGTTTCTTGCTGAGTCCACTCTTGGAGAATAATGGATGTTTCTATCTTAAGCACGGAAAATAAATTGAACGCGAATAAATGAAACCCCGAATACTTGTAATTTCGGATTTGGAAATGCAGTGCAATATTACTTCTGTAGTGGCTGCTTGTAATATTCCAATATAAGCTTATATTAAATTATGGGTTCAATTTAATTAGTAAAAAGCTAATTGGGTGAGGCCTGATCTAAATTCTTCCTTAGATCCCTGGCTGGGCCCAATATGTGACTTATATAAATAGGAGAATAAAGGAGACATAAAATACACTTTTGAATACACAAAATTTTCGTCCCCCTCTCGAAAGAGAGAGCTCGAAATTTGAGCTTCCTCCGTGAGCAGTTTCTGTCTTCCATTATTCGAGTCCTAGTACGTTGGTGAGATTTTCCCACACAAATATCAGCGTATAGTCCGGAACACCAGTCAGAAGATCGAGGTCTTGTATTGAAGATTTTCACGTGGAGACGGAGCAAGCCATCATCGATTCTTGATTGAATCTACGAGGTAAACTGGCTATTTCCGTAGTAAGCATGTTTTAGGGATTTTATATGCTAAAGCATGTTTTAGTTCAAGTTATGAGCATGATACATGTGAAAATTGCGCGAATAGAATTTGTCAAAATAATCTGCTAAATAGATCAAATTCATGTGATCGGATATTGAACGCACGCTTCCGCTGCCCACCCCTTCAATTGGTATCAGAGCCAGGTTTTGGCTCTGATTATTTGGATTTAAATTTCGCGAAATTCATGTATGCATGTGCTATTTGATTGCGAAGCATGTTCTTGGTGTTTTTGTTTAATTTTATGCATAATGAACTCAAGAACTATCGAATCAAAGAACTTGAATTGCTTGAACGCACCACGTGCGATCGAGGTAGGGATGTCGAGACAGTGGGAGCCGGGAGCCGTGATCACGGGGCGACGTGCAGACGAGTGGGGCTCGTGCGCGCTGCCGGCCGAGACCACACGCCCCAGACGCAACCCGGGTCGAGATCAATGAGGTGGTGCCACACGCGGAGTGGTGGTTCGTCCAAGAACCACCGAGACACCGCGTGACACCAGGCCAATCCCTAGGTGGAAGGACCGAGACGGGCTCCGAGCCGCTAGCCGAGACGGACGCGCGGTATCACACACCGTGTGCCGAGGCAGTGGGAGCATCATGGCTTGGACAGGCCGCGACGGGCGACGAGCCACTGGCCGAGAGGAGCCACGCCACCGCGCAAGCTTCTGGCCGAAGACCGCGTCACCCGATGTGCCGAGACGGCCGAGGAGCATAGGCACCCGACGGTCGACACGATCGAGACGGGCGCTCGCAGCTGGCCGAGACGCGACAACACCTGAAGGCTCGACGGGCCGAGACGCTGGCGCGCCACCTGCGCGCCGGTGGCCGAGACGCTGCGTGCGTCGTGTTCCGACGACGAACTCGTTGGATATTCGTCGTTCATCGTTCGTGTGAATCTGGTGCGATGAGATAACGATGAATGATTATTTTAATGATTATTTGATTATTTTATTAAAAGATATCATTAAAATATTATTATTTAATAGAAATAAAATCTTTTTGGAAGATTTGTCTAGATTTTAGGAATATTTTTATTATTATCTATATCTATGGAAATAAATAATATTTTTATTCCTAGATGATATAGATGAGAATAATTTAATAGTTTCCTAATATTTATCTAGATTTAAGGAATATTTTTATTATTATCTATATCTATGAAAATAAATAATGATTATTTTATTCCTAGATGATAGGTATGAGAATAATTTAATAGGTTCCTAAAATTTTATATATCTAAGATCCTAATAAGGATAGATATGTATGAATACATTAAATAATAAAATATCTCTTCCTAATCTTGAACAAGGAAATAATTTGAATTTATTTTTCATGTCTTATTAAGGATTAAATAATTTGTTTATTTTAGATATACCCTATAGTAGACATGAATAAGAATTAAATTCTAGAACAACAATTTCCTACAGGAAGATAACAACATTAATCTAAAGATTTAATTATCCAGTAGATTAAATACCAACAGAATTTAATTAAGCCTTAAACTGCCTCAAGGCTAAGGATAATTAAAGTAAAACCATAACCCAAAATATCTAAGCTATAATTACGAACTCAACGTTTGTATATGGTCTCCATCAATTGGTCTGCAATTTATGAAGCCTTTTTCTAATATTATCGCCACCTGCTCTGCGGGGACAATAATCCTAAGTAAATAGCAAGTTCATGAGGGCGGATTTCTCAAATATAAATAGTATGAACTAGAATGTAGTTTCCAATATTATCGTCACCTGCTCTGTGGGGACAATAATCCTAAGAAACTGCGAGATTCAGAAGTTCACACAGGATTTATGAGATAGCTTGATCTTGTTAGCAGCACATGAGCATTGTTATGAGAGTGTGTTGTAGAAATGAGACTCTGTAATGCTAAAGAGATGGTTATGCTTAGGCAACATTAGGCGGCCATGCCACTCTGTGGTCTCTGGACTATTCGTCGTTGTTGTGACCAGTAAAATTGTAAGATTTTAATGCGTATTGACTTCCTCTGGAGGGTACAAAATTTTTATTTTGCAGTTGTAAGATTTTGAAAAGTTTTATGGTTAATCTAATCAAACTTATTACATAAGTTTATGACAATAGTAAAATATTCTGATTTGAAGTGCAAATCAAATCGTCAATATGTCGTTTAATCCTCTTTCCGCAATTCTCAAAGAAAATAAACTCGAGGGCCAAAATTACATAGAATGGAAACAAAATTTGGACATCGTTCTCATAGCAGATGAGTACATCTTTGTGCTCACTACCCCGCGACCTCCAGTGCCGCCGGGTAACGCTGCGGCAGGAGTCAGAGATGCACACAGACGGTGGCATAAGGCGAATGAGATGGCTAAGTGCTACATGTTGGCTTCTATGTCTTTGGTACTCAAGCATCAGCATTCAGCCATGGAAACAGCCGCCGAGATTATGCAGAATCTCAAAGATATTTTTGGTACTCAGAACGGCTAAATCTCAAGCCTTTCGGAGTATCATGTCGAAGACAATGAATGAAGGCTCATCTGTGAGGGATCACGTCCTCGAGATGATGGGCCACCTCAACCAAATTGAGGTCTTAGGAGGGACCATCGATCCCGAGTCACAGGTGACTATCATCCTTCAAAGTCTTCCCCCTAGCTTCCAACAGTTCAAGCTCAACTTCGAGATGAACAAAAGGAATTACACCTAGGCAGAGCTGTTGACTGAACTTCAGTCGGCAGAGGACCTTATGGTCCAAGCTATGGCTGCCATGATGATTTCGGCGCCTCGTTCCTCTGGCTTAAAGCCTAGCAAAGGAAAAAGGCAGGCACCGAACTCAGGACTGGCCAAGATAGCTAAGGGAAAGAAGAAGAAGAGGGCTAACAAGAAGCCCACGGGGAAGTGTTTCAAGTGTGGAGAGAAGGGGCATTGGAAGCCAGACTGTCCTAAACGGGGCAAGGCTACAGGTATGCACCAGGCTCTAGTTGTCGAGTCTTGTTTAACTTTGACATCAATTTGAACTTGGGTTATTGACACAGGAGCCACTGATCATATTTGTTTTGATCCTAACTTAATGCAGGTGACAAGACGGCTACATGATCGTGAAATCGAAGTCCAGCTGGGCGATTGATAAGTCGTATTCTAGGCCTTGGTTACGGGTCAGTATGATGTGCTTAATTGATTATATTTGCAAAACAGTTGTTTAAAGTGTGCAGGTTAAGCATTCTAGCCAGTAGGGAAGTTTCGGAATGTTCAGGTGAAGGAGGCGCCAGCATGATCTCATACTGATCAGTATTCGTGCTAAAACGGCTTGAGATGGAGAAGACGGATAGCTGGGACGGATTACCCACAATTAAGGGCAAAGAAGTCAAATTGCAACGAGGATTTACCCTAAAATCAAGGGTAGCCTCCCTATAAAAGGAAGCCAAATTGGAGAGAGAGATATACACATTCACTCATTCACCACCATCTTTAGGTAGAAAGTTTTCTCGGTAGTTTCAGTCTTTCAGCCGTGTCCCGCTTCTTGCCTCGCCGTAGCCATGATCACTTGACGTTCAGATGTTCCCAGAATTCCAGTCATCGTCCATTCCAGCCAGCAAGATCGTAGTTTAGAGTCTCATCGCCCGGAGTAGCAAAACACTTTTACATTGCTTTCGTAGTTTTAAATTTCTCACTCTCCTTACGTTGGATCTTGTTTTCCTTTGGATATTTTCTACTTTTGAAGTACTTTGTTGAAGATCCGAACGTGTTTATGCTATGAAGTTGATTTCCGTTTCGTTTATTGTGGTGTTTCTTTATTCCCTTGCCTAGTTAGCTTAGATCTAAAGTTTCTCGGTGTTTAAAGTGCTGAATCTCTCAATTCCGTTTACGTAACAAATTTCTTTAGGATAGATAAACAAGTACTGTTTGATCGGAAAGTAGATCGTTGCATGCAAAGCTTAGTTTTAATTTCTGAATCATTTTTTCATGTTGACCAGTATGCAGAAGTCCAGTTTCAGTGTTTGATTTCAGATTTGATTTTTTAGTTTTGGATCTGTGTTTGTGAGTTGTTAATCTGAGTTTTCCGTGTTGAATCTGGAATTGTTATCTGAATTTTGGAAGTGTTTGTTGAAGAAGATGATGTCTATTTCAATTGGAGGGGACCACTTACTTTTCGAGATGCTTTTGCTTTTGTCCTTCACTTTTAGTTAAGCCCTGTCAGCCTAGTCATCAAACTTCCACTACACTCTGAATATTCTGTTTAGCCCAAAATAGAAACCCGTACCTTCCAAATATTTTCTGTTACAAAATTGTCTCCCCATTCCACGTACACAGTTACATTCCAAATGTTTTCCTTACCGTCTGACCAGTAGAACACCTCCTTTAAGTTCTAGCCTAGGTAGAAACTCAACCCAAGCGTGGTAGCTAACCAAATCTTCCAATTGTCACCGCGATAGTTTAAGAACGCACCATCTCTGTGGGATTCGACCCTTACCACCACTATACTGATCAGTAGAAGTGGGTTGAGGAATCTTTGAAACCAAGGTCTAGGTTAGTTAGGATCTCTATCCTGATCAGTAGGATATATCCTTGCTTGAACGACACCTACGCACCCAGGTCCTTTCAAATGGCGCCGTTGCCGGGGATGGATAGCGTTATTTGCAATTACTGTGAGTGATACTTCGGTGTATATATTGTGCATAACCTTTCTTTTTTTCTTTTCTTTTCAGTTTATGAGAAGCAGTTCGGCTCCTGACCAGTGGAGGCCGAAGATACTTCAGCGAGGATCGATACTCGTAACCACTCGATCCGGGCATCATGTCCCAACCATCGCATGGCGGACATTGAAGTGCATCATACTTTCTACGAAGGTATGAACGCGGTAACCAAGGATCTAGCAAATTCATCGTCAGGAGGAAGCTTCACACAATTACGGGTCAGCGAAGCGAAGAGAGTCCTAAGGAAGCTACTGAATGCGAAGAAAGAGTATGACCATTCAAGGGAAGGATACAACCGAGAGCGGGCTGCTGTTGTCTCGTCTACTGATCAGGAAAATAAACTGGAGCATAAAATGGACTTGAAGATGGATGAGCTGAAGAAGTCACTTCTGAGTGCGATCGAGAAAAGCACCCCACCACCTCCCCCAGCTGGGAATTACAAAGGTGCAGAACAGGGAAATCAAGGACCGAACTATGAACAGCCTAGTGACTACGTGAATATGGAACAGGTCAATGCTGCGGGGTACTTCAATTCCAGTGGGCATTGGATTCAGGGTAGACAACGGGATGCACCATGGAGGGATCATCCAAACTTTCGATGGGGAGACGGGGGCCAAAATCAGAACCAAGGACAGAACCAGTATAACCCCAATCCAAACCAAAACCCTAACCGTGGACTAGCAAACCCAGACTACCAGCCCAACTGGTCAGGAAGAAACCAACAAACCCAAAATCAAAGCCCACAAAGCCAAAACCCGAATCCTGTTTATGTACCACCCCACTAGAGAAACTTCCACAGTTTCCAAAATCAGCCAAATCATGCACCCCAACACCATCAGAACCAAAATCAGTTTCAAGACCAGCACCAGAATCAATATCCACAAGATCAGTACGTCCCTCCTGCCCAGTATAACCAATACCCGCCTAATCAAGGCCAGCAAAACTTTCAGAACTATCAACACCAAGGGCCGAATCATTTCCAAAATCCGAACAGGCCAAGGAGGTCTGTTGAGGACATGATGGGTGAAATGCTAGCGTCACAACAGAGCATCAAAGGAGACTTGCAATCCCATAACGAGGTCGTGCAGGGGATGCAAAATGCCCAGAAAGAACATAAGGCGAACATGGATATGATGAATAGGCAGTTAGCCCAACTGGCCAGTTCGGTGGGGGATTTGAAGGGAAATGCAGGTAAACTCCCATCTACAGTCCAAATGCCCGACAAGGCAAATGTGAGTAAGGTTACGTTGCAGACCGGAACTACTTATGACGCGCCTCAACCCAAACGACCTAGTGGAGGATCTAACGGAACGAAGATAGGAGGCGATACCGTTTCAGCGGAAGAACTAGGGAGGCCTATGCCTCAGATGCAGGATCCATTCTTCTTGGATGCTACACCAATTGTAGGAGATGAACCCGAAACCCTACTGACCAGGAAGGAACCTCATCGAGAGGAAGAGCCCAGAATGGAAGCCCAGACTCAGGAACTACCCCGGAAAGACTCCAAGAAGGTTGCTAAGGGACAAGTAGATGAGAAAAAAGGGGAGAAACCATTCCCATTCCGATTTGTTACAAAGAGGAAGAAAGAGAACCAGGTTGACTATTTGTCGATTTTTGGGAAGTTGGATGTCACCATACCATTTCTCCAAGCCGTGAAACTACCCCCTCTTGGGAAATTCATAAAGGACTTCATAGCCGGGAGAGCCCAGAAAGATGGCAAGATTATGGTGGAAGGGATAGCGTCAGCAATAGTGCAAGAGACGTTACCACCCAAGAGAGCCGACCCAGGTATGTTTACCTTACCAATAACTGTTGGAGATGTGAAGGTCGAACATGCAATGTGTGATTTGGGGGCGTCTATAAATGTCATGCCATTGTCTATCTATAACCGGTTGAAGGGAGTGAGGCTGTCAAGTACTAGAGTATTGATCCAACTGGCTGATAGGTCGTGCATAAGTCCGGAGGGAGTTTTAGAGAATGTATTAGTTAGAGTGCATGATTTTACATACCCTGCTGATTTTTATGTGATCAAAATGAGTGAGCATGAAGCGAGGGAGTCTAGTGGAGTCTTGTTAGGAAGACCATTTTTGAGAACGGCCAAGACGATCGTGGATATGGCTGAGGGGACTATTTGCATTGATTTTCATGGGGAGAAGTTTACCTTTGATATAAATGATGCCATGAAGAAACCTATTGATTCTGAAAATCTATGCTATGTTGATGTGATTGACCCTTTAGTCCAAGATTTTCTTGAGACCGAACTATTGCAGGAGAAACTCCAGGCTTTAGATGTTTATGAACAGGCTGACGTAGAAGCTGCTGCATGGTGTGATCTGATCAGTAGCCAGGGGTTGACCGATGAAGAAATTGAAGGAGCAATCAAGGATTTTTGTCAAAAGTCGGAGTTCATAGGAGCCGCAGGGGCTCAGCTACCAGTCAGTATAGAAGAACCATCAGAAGGAGATTTAGAAAAAGGGGAAGAGTCCGAGAAAAACCCCCTAACCGAAGACACACTTCCACCCCAAGTTGAGCTGAAGAAGTTACCCTCGAATTTGTAGTATGCCTTCCTCGGAGGTGAGAACTCCTATCCAGTGATCATCAGCAGCAGCCTTACGAAGGAACAAGAAGCTAGGCTACTGACCGTGCTGAGCAAGAACAAGAAGGCGATTGGATGGAGTCTTACAGATTTAGTTAGAATTAGCCCCGACGTCTGCATGCACCATATTAGGCTGGAAGAGGGAGCAAAGGCACATCGAGATGCCCAAAGGAAAGTAAACCCTAACATGCGAGAGGAAATATTGAAGGAAATCTTGAAGTTGTTGTCGCTAGGGATTATCTATTCAGTGCCAGACAGTGAGTGGGTCAGCCCGATCCACATGGTTCCAAAGAAGTCGGGAATCCAAGTCGTCCAAAATGAGAGGAATGAGCTGATTCCAGCGAGGCTAGTCACGGGTTGGCGAATGTGCATCGATTACCGCAAGCTGAACAATGCAACAAGGAAGGATCACTTCCCTCTGCCTTTTATCGACCAGATGTTGGAGCGACTAGCTGGGAAGAAGTACTTTTGCTTCTTGGATGGGTACAGCGGATATTTCCAAATCTACGTGGATCCTGAAGACCAGGATAAGACCACCTTCACTTGCCCATTCGGAACTTATGCATACCGGCGCATGCCTTTCGGCCTATGCTACGCTCCAGGTACGTTTCAACGTTGCATGATGTGCATATTTTCTGATTTGATTGAGGATTGCATAGAGATATTCATGGATGACTTTACGGTCTACGGAGACTCGTTCGATTCTTGCCTTCATCATTTGGATATAGTTCTTGAGAGATGTCAAGCGAAGAGTTTGGTTTTGAACTTTGAGAAGTGCCATTTTATGGTCACCGAAGGGATTGTTCTGGGACACGTGGTCTCGGAAAGGGGAATCCAGGTGGATCGAGCAAAGGTGGACGTTATATCTAAATTACCGTTCCCTACTGATCAGAAGGGGATTAGGGGTTTTCTGGGGCATGCCAGATTTTATCGACGATTTATTAAGGATTTCTCCAAAATCGCCCATCCCCTTACCAGGCTACTTCAAAATGACGTGGAGTTCGTTTTTGATGAGCAATGCAAGGCTGCTTTCAATCTTCTCAAGGAAAAGCTGATATCCGCACCTATCATACGGGCTCCTGACTGGGACCATCCTTTCGAAGTAATGTGCGACGCCAGCGACTTTGCGGTAGGGGCCGTGCTGGGTCAGAAGATCGATGGGAAGAGGTACGTAATTTTTTATGCGTCCAAGACTTTGAATCAAGCCCAGCGGAATTACGATACCACTGAAAAGGAGATGCTGGCAGTGGTGTATTCTTTCGAGAAATTCCGGCCATATTTGTTGGGATCCAAGGTCATAGTATATACTGACCATGCAGCCATTAAGTATCTGATTGCCAAGAAGGAATCCAAACCACGCTTGATCCGATGGGTACTCTTGTTACAAGAATTTGATTGGGAGGTGGAAGATAAGAGAGGAGTCGAGAACAAGGTGGCAGACCATTTGAGCAGAATAATGCAAGATGGAAACAGTGACGAAGTGCATGATAAGTTTCGAGAGGAACATTTATGTGAGATGATTTTTGCGCCCAGGAAAATTGATTGGGAAGAAGTGTACAAACTTACTGGTCAGAATGATACAGCAAAAGGAAAGGAGAAGGTAGGGCAAGAGCCATGGTATGCGGACCTGGCCAACTACCTAGTAACTGGAGAACTTCCAGAAGCACCAAGTGTTACCAAGGCACAAAGAATGAAGATCAAGAGTGAAGCAAAATACTACTTTTGGGACGACCCCTACCTATGGAGGGTAGGATCCGATCAAGTGATAAGAAGGTGCATTCCTGACTGGGAGCAGCGGGATGTTCTAACCCACTGCCATTCGTTAGCATGCGGAGGACATTTCGGATCCAAGAAGACGGCAAGGAAGATTATGGATAGCGGCTTTTATTGGCCAACACTCAACAAAGATGCGTACGAGTTCTGCAGAAGTTGCGAGCATTGCCAACTGACCGGTGGAATATCTGCCCGGGACGAAATGCCGCAGGTACCCATAATAGTTTGCGAGCTATTCGACATATGGGGAATGGATTTCATGGGGCCTTTTCCTTCGTCCTATGGCAATCTGTATATCCTAGTCGTGGTAGATTACGTCTCCAAATGGGTAGAAGCCAAGGCCACAAGTACGTGTGAAGCAAAGGAGGTGTCCAAGTTCTTAAAGAGTCATATTTTCAGCCGGTTCGGAGTTCCAAGGGCGATCATATCAGATCAAGGTACACACTTCTGTAATCGCACAATTGAAGCCTTAATGAAGAAATACGGTGTGCACCATAGACTTTCCAGCCCGTACCATCCGCAAGCCAATGGTCAAGCGGAGATCTCTAACTGTGAGATAAAGAAGATTTTGGAGAAGACTGTGAACACTTCGAGGAAAGACTGGAGTGTGAGGTTAGAGGATGCTCTCTGGGCGTATCGAACAGCCTACAAAACCCCCATAGGCATGTCCCCTTACCGGATCGTTTTTGGGAAGATGTGCCATTTACCGGTTGGGATCGAGCATCGAGCATACTGGGCAGTACAGAAAGTGAATATGGATGCTACAGCCTGCGAAGACGAAAGGAAGCTGCAGCTGCAGGAGCTTGAGGAACTTAGATTGGAGTCATTCGACTCAGCCATGTGGTACAAGGAGCGAACCAAACTGTGGCATGATCGAAATCTGATAACTAAGGAGCTCCACGTTGGCCAGAAAGTACTACTCTTCCAGTCAAGATTGAAGCTTATGCCAGGGTAACTCAAGTCCAAATGGACAGGACCTTACATCATAACTGCACTCAGATCCAATGGAGCAGTAGAAATTTCAGGGAGTTTTCCTAACTCGGAACCTTTCATAGTAAATGGACATAGGTTGAAAATATTCAGGGAGAATAGCGAAGTGGGTGTAGTGGATGAAATTCCACTGCAAACACTTACATCGGTTTCATACTGATCAGTAAGATAGGAATTTGGAATTCCACATGGCTAGTTCCATTTTGATAATTTTCTGCGTATACTGGCCAAGTAGGATTCCAAATTACACAAGAAAGGTGTAAATATTGTAAATACGTAATTAGTCTTTGCATGTCAGATAATTTCTAAGAAAATCCAAAAATATTTTCGGGCCTTAAATTTAATTTGGAGTACACATTGACCAAGAGACTACCTATTTGGTGCTATTTCAATTCTAATTTAAGAGCCCATTTGAATTATTTCCCTTATTAGGCAAGTAATGGTAGGTTTCGAGAAAAGACGAAATTTTGAATTAAGACTTATGCAGCTTTTGCAGGGTGGCAACGGCTGGAGTGGCGTGGAGCAGAGAGAGTAGACGCGATAGCCAATCAGGGGCCAGCATTCCTAACCGCCTTCCGTCCAAGCGTCGCGACCGGCAACTCCCTATAGCCGGTTGTAACCACCTGCAACTGCTATCTCTCGCCTAAATTAAACGGCCGTCCCAAACTTTATCCCTCACAAACCCTCATTTTCAAATTCCCTTTTTCAAGAGATATTATCCCATACTCTCTCAAGAAAGCGTAAATCACAAACCCTCATTTTCTTCCATTTTCTCCCAGATATCAAGACCAAATTCCACTCTTTACAAGCCCTAATTTTCAGCCATGGGGAAGAAAGCATTTGCTACCAAAATCAAACCGCCCTCAAAGAAAGCCAGTGAGGAAGGAAACCTTGAAATACCACCACCACTAAACCCACAACGTCCCGCGCCAACACAACAAGCCCCGCCGATGGTCTCTCTGGATGCAATGGCGGAGTTTCTCCGATTGCAGGATCCGAATAGGAATTGGGCAGCGGAGTTAGAGTATTTTAACCAAGGTAGAGGGCAAGGGAGCGGAGCCGGAGCAACTCATGCGGCAACCATGCCAGTAACCACTACGCAACCCTTGACCCCTATTTCATCTACATTGCCGATTCCATCGATGATTCCCCAAGAAAGCAACCCCCCAACTGAAGCCGAAATGACAGAGACGGAAGGAATTTTTCCGACGACCCAGGAAGCCGAACTTGAGGATCTCGAGGCCATTGCGGCTTATTATGCCTCTGATGAAGAAGAAAGAGCGGAAAGGCTGAGAAGGGAGCAACAAGACCAGGAAGGGGGAGAAGGAATTGAGGAGACGCCAGAAGTGGAAGCGGTTCGCCAATAAGTAATTAGGGAGGAGATCGACCTGAATAAGTCGGCCCAAAAGCGCGGCCTCATGACGGAAACGGAGTTTGAATCAATAGTGGAAGAGGTGAATCGCAGGGAAGATACTGCTCTAATGGCTGAGGGTCTAGACCTCGCATCGAGGGCAGTAGGAGAGGATGAACAAGCTTTTACAGAACCCATACCGAAGGATAAGGCATCCCAGTCAGTAGGGGAAGAGGAGAGGGAAGAACAGAGTGAAGAGAAAGGGCCAGAGCCAGTTGATACCCAAGTGGAAGCAGGGGATGATCGAATGCAAGTAGATGAGGAGAGACCAACCGTAGACACTCAAGTACCGGAAGCTGTGGCGCCTCCCGTCTTAAAACCCCACCCAGTGAAGCGGCAATTGGTTCTGAAGATGCGGGTATCTCAGCGATGCCTGGGCAAAAGAGCAGCCAGCAAGGCCAAGACAAGCACGGCTGAGAACCCAGTAGAGATCGAGAGCGAGGAAGAACAAGCCACTCCAACGAAGGCAGGGGGTGAACCTGCACAGCCTACTGCTCAGGAGGAAGAAGCACAATATCAGCGAGCCAGAAAGAGGAAAGGGAAGGCTCCAATCCAGAAGAAAGCAGTAACAAAGAGGTCCAGGGCAGCAAACACAGGAATTGTGATTACCGAAGCTTCTCAGAGGATCCCATCGAGCCGGCAAGAGCAGAGTGATAGTGAGTATGAGATTAGTGAGGAGTCTGCATCGGATAGTGATGAGTCCGTGGAAGAGGAGGAATATGGGGAACAGTCGCTCCCAGGTGATCACCGAGAGCTTGTCCACCCACCAGTGGAGAGGCTCCGATATAGAAGATGGACCATGGATTTCACAAATGAGATCGCCGAGGAGATGAAACTCTTCGAGAAGCAGAAACTGAAGGATACCTTCGAGAGTCTGGACGATGGCAGCAAGGAAATTAAGTGCGGCAAGGTAATACACTACCCTTCTCTGGATGAACTAGGTGTTCGTGACCAATTCCTTGCTTATATAAATGCTTTGGGTTTTGAGTGGCTACTGCAAAATGGGGATCCACGTATCAGTGTGAGATTAGCGAAGGAGTTCTTCACTACCTTTCGGTTTAAGGTGACAACGGACCTGGATGAAGTGTCCATTAGTTTTAGATTGTTTGCGGCAGAGTTTAGTATGAACTTGATAGAGTGGACATGTCGGATGGGCATGTGTACATTGGAAGAAGCGATCAGTTCTGAGTGGAGAGACAGGGAGAGGGGTATCCCTCGTAGGCACGTGGATTTTGATCAACAGGAGGCCTGGGCTGATCTTACTCACCCTGGCGCTGGAGAATTCGCGTCCACTGTTTCCCGTTCCATCCATTTCAATGATCCAGTTCTGCGACTAATACAGCTACACCTTGATGCCAACCTGCTGGGCCAATCTAACTCAGCCGTCCGCACTTCAATGACGGAGGTGTATCTCCTTTGGTGCGCAAGACAGGGACGCAAGCTGCATCTTGGATTTTGGACGGCATATCAGTGCCACTTGATCGCTACGCACCCTGCCAGAAACCTCACTCTTTGCCACATTTTGGGAGCTTTCGTAGGCAACAACCTCATTATCACTGAGGCTGAAGACTTGTCTCCGCTGCCCATGGTGCAGCCACCGGGATTATTCGACATACCTTACTTCGTTAGGACAAATGCGGTCTACATGAGGGTGGGACGACCGCAATTTTATGCAATGGGTGAGGAAGCCACGGCAGGAGGAAGAGTCGCGTTATTGGAAAGGACGGTTACTGAATTGGCGGAGGAGAACAGACAGATGAGGGCAGAAATGATCCGATTGGCATCAGTAGTGGAACGGGTGTTGAAGGAATCTGCGGAGCAGAGGATACTGACCCAGAGGCAAGCGTCTATGGAAGTGATTGTGACTAATTTAGGAGAGGAGAACCACAAGATACAGACGGAGATGAATAGGATGTTGTCCATGATCGACAATATCCTAGAGGAGGTGAGCCACCAGAGGGCGGCTGAAGCTATGAGAGTAAGGGGCAGTGTAGCCCAGGATACCGGACCAAGCGGCCATGCTGGCCAGGATGTTGAACCACAAGTCCCAGAGACCGTAGTGAAGGAGCAAGAGGAAGAGAAAGCCGAGGTGCCGGCAACTGCCGAGGAGCCAGCAAAGGATGATGAGAACCAAGCTGGAATGGAGACAGACCAACCGGAGGACCAACCGATAGAACGACCTGCACCACCTGCCCCACGAAGGAGCAGGAGACTCCGATAGACCCCCCCTACTAACCAAGTTAGTTTTTCTTTTTAAGTTTCAGTTTTTCTTTTAACTTTTCGTATTGTTGTTATGAGTTGGTTTTTGTTTAGGTAGTATAATTTGTGTTTGCGCGCAAACCCCACTTCATAACACTTAGCCTATTCCATAGTCTAAGTGTGAGAAGTTAAGGGTTTGTTTCTTTGGAGCATGTTTTCTTTGTTTTGTTTGTTTTGTTTTCTATGTCGCATGCATGTTAGCTCACACTTAGCCCATTGCATGGTCTAAGTGTGAGGAGTTTGTATATATGTGTTTGTGGTTATGTTTTGTTGATCTCTGTATAGGTGATAAAACCTCTCTCACTTAGCCTATTCCATAGTCTAAGTGTGAGAAGTTTTTGTTTTAGTTTTGCTGTTTGTTGTCTGTGTGCCATCGTACTGGCCATTACCTTTTCCACTTCACAGCCTTATCTGAGGGCAGACACTTGTGAAGTGAGAGGGGGGACGCAATGGCCAGTAGGATGTATGTATATATGTGTAGTCTTTGTGTTTGTGCTTTTGTTTTGTTTTGTTAGGTCTAGTTTTATGTTGTATGTGATTGGGCATAAAACTCAACCGTCTTGAGCTGAAGGTGAGGGGAATTGAGGGAGATAGGACATGCTGGAAAACCTAAACCATCCCCGTTAGTACCTCCTAGTCAGGATAGATGAGGTGAGTATGAGAGAAAAGCCCATACTTAGAGCCAAACACGAAAGCCCTCTAAAAATGTGAGTTATAAGCCTTAAAGTGGAACCACTTTCCACATATATTGGAAAGAAAAGAGAGGCCGCCACAATTCGCCTAGGGTGAAGTGATCACGGGTAGCAAATACTGAAGGCAGTAGGAACCCCCCCCCCGTTTAAAAAAAAAAAAAAAAAAAAAAAAAAACCGCCTTTAGAACCCTTTCTTCTTAACCTTTTATATACCCAGATAAACACCCCAGCCGACTGAGACTGTGTAAGGCATGAAACAAATAGAGCTTACTGGCCAGGAAGAAGTGCGGAAAAGCAGAAATCAGCTGGGCGAAAAAGTTAGAAGAAAATCGACCAGGGAGTCATTCCCAGTCCAAAAAAGAGAAGAAGGAATAAGGGTGGCGAAGCCACGAAGGAACGAAAAAAAAAAAAAGAGGGAACCGAGAAAATGAAGAAAATGGTCAGAAAGATTTGACCACAAAAAAGAGATGAATGAAGGAATAAGGGTGGCGAAGCCACAAGATGCTACTGACCAGTGGAGACCAAAGCCAGAAGCGCCAACTAAAGAAAGCAACTGATCAGAAGCCTAATATACACAGTCCCCCCCCCCCCCCCCGCATAAATAAAAATAGAAATTTTGAACCTTAGAGCCATAGGAACATCCACCGAAAACATTACAAGCCAACAACCCCGTTACAAGCCTATAAGTCCTTCAGTAGCCGCTCGTGGAATCTAAGTCCGAAGCAATTATGGTGAGCATAATGAGAGAATGCAGTCCTAACATTCCTGGTGAGGTATGAGTGACTGAGCGAACCTAGTGTTGGGCCGAGAGTGTGGGCGATCTTGACAAACAGATATACTGACTGGAAGAGAAAAGGGGGGTGGCAGAAGTTCAAGGCTGTCTAAGGCCGGATTGCACCTGATCCAGAGGGGAGGGATGGTTGAAAATATAGCCCGATCTATGTGTTTTCAGTCTTTTATGTGTTTATGTTTCTCTGTGTTTGTTTGTGTTTTTCTTTGCGTCATAGTTTAGAGTCTAAGTTAAGTAGAGTCGGTCAGGGGAGTAACCAGGCTAGAATTCGACTTATTCTTTTCTTTGTTTGTTCTTCACGCTTGAGGACAAGCCTGTGGTAAGTGTGAGCAGTTTGATAAGTCGTATTCTAGGCCTTGGTTACGGGTCAGTATGATGTGCTTAATTGATTATATTTGCAAAACAGTTGTTTAAAGTGTGCAGGTTAAGCATTCTAGCCAGTAGGGAAGTTTCGGAATGTTCAGGTGAAGGAGGCGCCAGCATGATCTCATACTGATCAGTATTCGTGCTAAAACGACTTGAGATGGAGAAGACGGATAGCTGGGACGGATTACCCACAATTAAGGGAAAAGAAGTCAAATTGCAACGAGGATTTACCCTAAAATCAAGGGTAGCCTCCCTATAAAAGGAAGCCAAATTGGAGAGAGAGATATACACATTCACTCATTCACCACCATCTTTAGGTAGAAAGTTTTCTCGGTAGTTTCAGTCTTTCAGCCGTGTCCCGCTTCTTGCCTCGCCGTAGCCATGATCACTTGACGTTCAGATGTTCCCAGAATTCCAGTCATCGTCCATTCCAGCCAGCAAGATCGTAGTTTAGAGTCTCATCGCCCAGAGTGGCAAAACACTTTTACATTGCTTTCGTAGTTTTAAATTTCTCGCTTTCCTTACGTTGGATCTTGTTTGCCTTTGGATATTTTCTGCTTTTGAAGTACTTTGTTGAAGATCCGAACGTGTTTATGCTATGAAGTTGATTTCCGTTTCGTTTATTGTGGTGTTTCTTTATTCCCTTGCCTAGTTAGCTTAGATCTAAAGTTTCTCGGTGTTTAAAGTGCTGAATCTCTCAATTCCGTTTACGTAACAAATTTCTTTAGGATAGATAAACAAGTACTGTTTGATCGGAAAGTAGATCGTTGCATGCAAAGCTTAGTTTTAATTTCTGAATCGTTCTTTCATGTTGACCAGTATGCAGAAGTCCAGTTTCAGTGTTTGATTTCAGATTTGATTTTTTAGTTTTGGATCTGTGTTTGTGAGTTGTTAATCTGAGTTTTCCGTGTTGAATCTGGAATTGTTATCTGAATTTTGGAAGTGTTTGTTGAAGAAGATGATGTCTATTTCAATTGGAGGGGACCACTTACTTTTCGAGATGCTTTTGCTTTTGTCCTTCACTTTTAGTTAAGCCCTGTCAGCCTAGTCATCAAACTTCCACTACACTCTGAATATTCTGTTTAGCCCAAAATAGAAACCCGTACCTTCCAAATATTTTCTGTTACAAAATTGTCTCCCCATTCCACGTACACAGTTACATTCCAAATGTTTTCCTTACCGTCTGACCAGTAGAACACCTCCTTTAAGTTCCAGCCTAGGTAGAAACTCAACCCAAGCGTGGTAGCTAACCAAATCTTCCAATTGTCACCGCGGTAGTTTAAGAACGCACCATCTCTGTGGGATTCGACCCTTACCACCACTATACTGATCAGTAGAAGTGGGTTGAGGAATCTTTGAAACCAAGGTCTAGGTTAGTTAGGATCTCTATCCTGATCAGTAGGATATATCCTTGCTTGAACGACACCTACGCACCCAGGTCCTTTCAGCGATGCTACCAAAGTGGCGGCCGTTGCAGTGGGAGACATTTATTTGCGTTTTAGTAGTGATAGATTTTTGATTTTGAAGAATGTTTTGTTGATACTTTCTTTTAGAAGAAATTTAATTTCAGTTTCTAAATTGGTTTATGATGGATATTCGATTTCTTTTAATGACAACTGCGTTATTAAGAAACATGGTTCTTATATCTGTCTTGGTATCATGGAAAACAATCTGTACACAATCACTTCTACACAGTTTAATAATCGCAAATCAGAACTCAATACAACATCGAAAATTTCAAAGAAACGAAAGGAACCTTCAAGTTCAATGAACGAAACGTACTTGTGGCACCTTAGACTTAGTCATGCCAATGAAAGGAGGATCCATTCTCTTGTTCAACAAGATCTTATCAAAGGTCTAGAGGAGGAACCTTTTCATAAGTGTGAGTCATGCTTAGAAGGCAAGATGACCAAGAGGCCTTTTAAGGCTAAGGGCAATAGGGCCAAGGAAGTACTTGAGCTCATTCATTCCGATGTATGTGGACCAATGTCTACTGAGGCAAGAGGTGGTTTTCGATACTTCATCACATTTATTGATGACTTCTCAAAAATTGGAAATGTCTATTTGATGCGTCACAAGTCAGAGTCTTTTAACAAGTTTAAAGACTTTAAGACTCTTGTGGAGAAGTATCATGGAAAGAATATCAAATGCCTAAGATCTGATCGTGGAGGCGAATACCTCAGTGCCGAATTTTTGGACTACTTATCAGAGTCGGGAATTAAATCCCAACTGACTGCACCGGGCACGCCCCAGCAGAACAGCGTGGCTGAAAGAAGGAACAAGACCTTGTTAAACATGGTTCGATCGATGATGAGTTATGCACGTCTGCCTATTTCATTTTGGGGACATGCCTTGCTTTCTGCAAGTCACATTTTAGACAATTTACCATCAAAATCCGTACCTAAAACTCCATATGAGTTGTGGACTGGGTGTAAGCCCAATCTAGCACATCTCAAGGTTTGGGGTTGCACGGCTCATGTATCGGAAAAGAATCCAACTAAGCTAGGATCTAGGACGGAGGTATGTTTGTTTATAGGGTACCCTAGAGGGACGAAAGGCTGTGAATTCTTTAGCCGCCGAGACAAGAAAGTCATTGTGAGTACTCACGCGACATTCTTAGAGGAAGACTATGTAATGAATCATAAACCCAGCAGTGAAGTGGCTCTTGATGAGCTAACTTCTGTCACAAGTTCCATTAACCAAGAACAAGTACCAAGTGTACAAACAATTCCTGAAACTTCAACTTCTACTCAAAATATTGTAGTGCCGCGCCACAGTGGGAGGGTCTCACATGAGCCCGACAGATACATTGGTTTGGGAGAATCTATGGATCACTCCTCGAACAGCAATGTATTAGATCCCTGGAACTTTGCGGAGGCACAGACAGATGTCGATCATTGCGAATAGGTGAAAGCAATGGATTCAGAACTACAATCTATGATAGACAAAGACGTCTACGTTTTGTCCGTCCTACCCGAAGGCTGTACTGCCATTGGGAGCAAGTGGATATATAAACGTAAACGTGGACCCGATGGACGAGTTAAAGTCTTCAAAGCAAGACTAGTGGCCAAGGGGTATACCCAAAAGGAAGGCATCGATTATGATGAGACCTTCTCCCCAATGGCCATGCTCAAATCGATCCAGATACTGTTGTATATTGCAGCTTATATGGATTGGGATGTATGGCAGATGGAAGTTAAGACTGCGTTTCTAAACGGCAGTCTTGAGGAGACCATCTACATGGAAAAACCCGAAGGATATGCCATAAAGGGCAAAGAACACATGGTTTGGAAGCTTAAGAAGACCATTTATGGCCTCAAGCAAGCATCTAGATCGTGGAACCAATGTTTCGATCAAACTGTTTGCAAGTTTGAATTCGAAAAGTGCCCAAGTGAAAGCTGCTTGTATAAGAAAGTTGATAAGGGGAATGTAGTGTTCTTAGTTTTATATGTAGATGACATTTTTCTAATTGGAAACAATAAAAAGATGTTGTCATCAGTTCGAACATGGTTATCAAACCAGGTCGAGATGAAGGATATGAGAAATGCGGGACACATCCTCGGGATCAAGGTTCTTCGGAATCGAGAGAAGAAGATGTTGTGCTTATCTCAAGAATCTTACATCGAAACAGTACTTAGTCGTTTTAGCATGCAGGATGCCAAGAAAGGTTTCTTACCTTTTAGACATGACATACATTTATCTCAAGAGATGTACCCTAAAACACCGTCTGAGATACAGGAAATGAGAAGGATTCCATATGCTTCGGCAGTTGGAAGTCTCATGTATGCTATGCTTTGTACTAGACCTAATATTTGCTTTGCTGTTTGCATGGTGGCAAGATATCAGTCGAATCCGGGCCAAGGACATTGGACTGCCGTAAAGAACATACTCAAGTACCTTAAACGGACTAAGGACTATGCTCTAGTTTACAATGCAGCCGAGCTCTGTCCTTTGGGATATACTGACTTAGACTTTCAAGTTGATCAGGACTCGAGAAAATCTACTTCAGGATATGTGTTCACCTTAGGAGGTGGAGCCGTAATTTGGAAGAGTGTGAAGCAGAAATGAATCGCGGACTCGACCATGGAAGCCGAGTATGTGGCCGCTTCGGAGGCTGCAAAAGAGGTTGTATGGTTCAAGAACTTCCTTATGGATTTAGGTGTGGTTTCGAATCTTCCTACGAGCATCACCATTTATTGTGACAATTCTGGTGCTGTGGCAAACTCGAAAGAACCAAGAGCTCACAAAGCGAGCAAACACATAGAGCGGAAGTATCATATCATTAGAGATATAGTGCAGAGAGGAGACATAAAAGTGGTCAAGATTGCGTCAGAGAACAACCTGCCAGATCCTTTTACAAAGGCTTTGGCGGTGAAACCGTTCGACTGCCATGTTGAAGGGATTGGAGTTCGACTCATTCAAGACCTCAACTCGCTTTCAGTATAAGTGGTAGAAATTTAGACGTGTGCACTACCATTTTGTATACTCGAAAGCTGTTTTGAGTGTAAGTGGGAGATTGTTAGGGTTTTGTATACTAGAAATCACCTTTCGAGTGATTGCATACTGTAAAACTCTAATAGTTATTTTTTAATAAATGCAACAGATTATTTTTGTCATAATGTTGTTATGTTTTACATTTAATGGTTGTTTATTGCATATTTAAATGTATAAGAACGTAACAAAGTCTAAGTCTTTGTTTTAGTAGACCGGTTGTGGGCGTCGTCCACTTTAAGGTAACACAGTCAGTTCTGAACAAAGAAAAAGAAGAATTTCACAACCCAGATAGGCCTAGACTACCTATCCTGAAAGGTTGCAATATTAGTCCGATTATTTCTAAGCCTTATTGAAATAAGATGACGTTGGTGTGGTATAGCACTGAATGGATCTAACAGCAAGACGAGTCTTTATGTTATCTACTGAAAGACGAGGTCTTGATAATAATTTCTTAATCAATGTACGTTAGCATTGAGCATACGATATTGAGTATCTACTACATTGACTTACCAAAGGTGCGGGTTTTTCGTAACCCAACGATCCAGGTATATTGGGTAGTGGTGATCGTTATCTAGCAGTGCTAGGATTGCTATTACGTTGAATCGTGCGTGAGGAGAGTCTCGTTTGATAACATCCACAAGAGGAGCTCGAAACAAGGTTTTATTATTCGTAACCTAGATAGTTGGAGTTTGATTACTCTATGTATAATAAATAAGAGTTTCTTGCTAAGTCCACTCTTGGAGATTAAATATGTTGATTAATTAAGTCCATAGCAGACATTAATTAATTAATTAATGGATATTTCTATCTTAAGCGCGGGAAATGAATTGAACGCAAATAAAGGAAACCCGGAATACTTGTAATTTCGGATTTGGAAAGACAATGCAATATTGCTTCTGTAGTGGCTGCTTGTAATATTCCAATATAAGCTTATATTAAATTGTGGGTTCAATTTAATTAGTAAAAAGCTAATTGGGTGAGGCCTGATCCAATTCTTCCTTAGATCCATGACTGGGCCCAATTTGAAACTTAATATAAATAGGAGAATAAAGGAGACAGAAAACACTTTTTCTACATAAAAATTTCGTCCCCCTCTAGAGAGAGAGAGTTCGAAATTTGTGCCTCCTCCGTGAGCAGTTTCTGTCTTCTATTATTCGAGTCCTAGTACGTTGGTGAGATTTGCCCACACAAATATCAGAGTATAGTTCGGGACACCAGTCAGAATACCCGAGGTCTTGTATTGAAGATCTTCATGTGGAGACGGAGCAAGCTATCATCGATTCTTGATTGAATCAACGAGGTAAATTGGCTAATTCCATAGTAAGCATATTTTAGGGATTTTATATGCTAAAGCATGTTTTAATTCAAGTTATGAGCATGATACATGTGATAATTGCGCGAAGAGAATTTGTCTGAATAATCTGCTAAATAGATCAAATTCATGTGATCGGAAACTTATGCACGCTTCCGCTGCCAACCCCTTCATGATTTTGGTATTGAATTTTAACTGGACAAACCTTTATGCGTCTACTATGTGGTGACCAAAATTTAGCTTCATATGAGATCGGATGGAATTTTAATGATTTTTACGAAAATACTGCGTTGTTTTGCCAGATTCTGGTTTTATTGAAATAAGCTTTGTTTACAAGCTTTGAATGCATTACATGATACATGTGTGAATAAGGAACGTATCCTATGATGTGGTTATGTGTTGCACGTTGATGTATGCTAGAGTGTTTGTTTCGTTTATGTTGGTGAACGTTTGGGATGGGCAATATAAGAAAACGATGAAAGGAACGATAGGTCATGCATGATAACTGTGTTGATGGAAAAACTGATTGTGTTATGTTGTTGACAAAGGTTGTTGTGCGTACGTGGGTACAAAGAGCATGGGTTGCATTAAAGTTGTGAATTGTGTTGTATAAGCAAGCGAGGTGGACTTTCTTTTACTAAACTCTTTTACGCTTTCTATAACATCCCAAAAATTTGTGATGTTTATTTAATAAGTTGATTTGAAATTTTAATTATGAAACTTTTGTTTCTATGCGATTAAGTGAATTATGTGAAATAATTGTCGTGAGTGATGTGGAATGAAGTGGTTGATATTTTTATATTTTCCAATGTGGGGAAATAATTTAATAGGATCATGCATATATTTTCTGAGCCAATTCATTGGAATTTTCGGCCCTTCCTAATTTTTGGAAATAGTATTACATTCTTGGATTTAATTAATTGTTTTGGGATATTTATCCAAATTTAATCCAAACCAAATTATCCCTAATTTGTACAACATAGAATCCGAACTCTAACCTATTCTTTTGGAGTTTTTGAAAAATCCCCTATTTAATAGGTGGATGAATTATTTTTCCTTGATTTAATTGGTGCCTTATTGATTCCCTTCTTTTTAATTAAATCCAATTAAATCATGTCACATTTTATTTCTTCACCCAAATTAAATTAAGAGTTGAATTATTCCTTGTGGCTAATTAAGCCAATTTTCGGGCCCCCCTCTATTTTGTAGAGGAGATTATAATTGTTACCTAATTTATGGGAGTCTTTTCCTATAAAGAAACTACCAAATTTAAATCATATTCTATTTAATTGAGGATTTAAATAATTTTCTTGTGCACACTCCTTGAATTTTTCGACCCCCTCATTATTTTTCCTACTTGGAGATTTAATTTATTTTGGTCCCTTGTTATGGAATATTCATTGTTTTATTTCCTAAATTGTGGATCCATTTCTCTCCAAGTAAATACCAAATAATTCCTTGTTAATTCTCAGCCATAAATTTCGAAAGTTATGCCTTCTTTTTAATTGTGGGATTTTAATTATTGGCCTCTATTTTATTCCTCCATAATTATTTAATTTAAGTGTAGGATTAAACCTAGACTATAAAATGAAATTAACCCTAGCCCCCATTCCTCTCTGTCACACGCTCCCTCCTCCTTTCACCCTCTCCCACACGCCTCATCCCCCTCTCCACATTCTCTCCAAAAACTCTCCTTCAATCCTTGTTCTTGCATCTGTTGAAGTTAATATTCAAGAGTCTCCGACGAATCGCATCAATTCTTGTTTCTACCGATTCGTTTTCATCAAGAAAGATATATTTAATTCACTTTCCCTCAATCTTTTCATATAATCCTTGTTCTTGAACCCTACATGCATATAGTGAGTGTAGGAATGATAGATCGCAAAATTAATCGTTGGGAAAGTGTGTTTGCATGAGAACTTTGATAATTATGCGATTTTGATTGAGTTTATGTGAAGTTTGATTTGAATCTTCGGTGAATGATGTGAGTTTATGTGCAAACATGATTGTGAGAACCTTTTTGAAGCATGATTTTGTGTTATAAGTATGAAAAATTGTATTTGGATGATTGAGGAAGAAAACCTAATTTCGAATTTGTGAGCCTGAAATCTGTGACGTTCGAACAACAGTTTCTGATATATAATTGACCAATCAAACGATCGAATTTTGATGTAAGAATTTTACTGATTAAGTTTCAAGGTGTTTTCGGTGTCTCGTGTAAATTTCAGCCCTTTTTGTCGAAAAATGAATTTTTAATAAATGTTTGAAGTTGACTGCGCAATTCTGCCAGAAACTTGTGTTCTCCCCCAGTAAGTTTCGTATTCTGTTTGACAGACCAAATGACCTCCGTTTGATGTGATTTATGAACTAAATAAACATTTTAAGTGTCTTCTGAGTCGTGTAAAAAGTTCAGCCTCATTGGACATCGGATGAATTTATGGTGAATTTTTCAAATACACTGCGTAATGCTGCCAGAATTTTTATGTTCCGACCAGAGAGTTGTATAAATGTTTTGACTGACCAAATGCCATGATTTGAGTGTGAAACTTTAACTGAATGAACTTGAATGTGTCTACTGTGTTTTGATCAAATTTTAGCTTCATATGAGGTCGGATAAAGTTTTGGTGATTTTTACAAACCAACCGTGCAGTTCTGCCAGTTTTGTTGTTATGTGAAAATATCACTTGTTGCTAAGTTTGATGAGCTGTATGATGCATGTATGATTTGGGAAATTATACTATGACGTGATTATGTGTGACACGTTGAGAAATATTATGACATGTTTTTCCTTATGTCGATGAATGATGGGATGGGTAATTTAAGGGAAATGAAAAAGGAACAATAGGACATGCATGATAACATAAGTTTATGGAAAGCTGATTGTGTTGTCGTTGGCAAGGGTGATTGAGTATACGTGAGCTCGAGGAACGAGAGTTGCATAAGTTGGAATCGTGTTGTTAAGCAATCGAGGTGGGCTTTCTTTTCAAACCCTTTTATTTTCCAAAAATACGATGTGGTGTTATAAGGGTGGTTTAACTTGTTATGTCATGCCATGTTATTTTGTTTGTGAGATTGTTACATGATGCCTAGTTCGTCTGAGCTTGCTCCGTTAGGCTATATGGTTGTGTTGTGAAACGAATTCAGGTCTGAGTAGGGCCGTAAACCCTATCAGGCTGTGTACACTGGTGGGATCGTGAGCCGTCCTTGCTAGTCGGCTGGTCTCGTGGGCGAATAGTGTGGCCACACTTTCGTCGCACTGTGATATGATGATTGTGATTGATGGAATGATGTGAAAAGTGGGGAGATAAATTGTCTGGCCAGACTTGAAATATTTTTGTGTTCTCGTGATATTTCTTACTACATAAAACTCGAGATCACTGGTATGGATGACATAACTAATATAAAATATTTTCGGCATGAGCCCATTGAGTACAACAAGTACTCAACCCTGCATATTCTCTTTCTTTATGTGCAGGTTGAGCGGGATGTTGCGGAGGATGTTGAGTTGGCCTAAGAACTTAGGATGCGTTAAGTCTTCTTACATAGGCGTTATCCTCGACTCTCTTTAAACCTTATTTTCGCTGCTATATTTTGAACTATGTCTTAAGACTTTAATCTTTTTCATACTGTGTTTGAGCATGTTTGGTTGTGTTAGGTTTTTAACCGAGTATTTACAATGTTACTTTAAAATGGTGTTTACGTGATTTAAACTAAATGTTTCTTTAGAAGTTAATTGGGTTTTAAATATTTATTTTCTCCCCTGTTTCTTTTTAAAAAAAATTATTTATCATAAGTCGTTTCTAATTAATAGTAAATTATAACCTTAAACTTTTTAAACTAAAATTTTTTCTCCCTTTAAGCTAATTGAGTTTTCGTAAACTGTTATCCTTGTAAGTTGTCGTTTTTGTCGTCCCTTGGTCACGATCGCCGCGTTTGTAGTACCCCTAGTATGGGCGGTCGTGACAGAGTGGTATCAGAGCTTAGTGTTTCGCTCTGGTCCGAGAGTCTTCTTTTGTCTTAAGTCTAGATTAGTGAATCCTTATTGACTAGAAGTATAACGAAGGCTCAACATCCAAAGCATCGCACTCAACCAAAGAAAGTGAGGTATGTTTTAAGTTGTTGAAAGCATGTGAGATCGATGCATGTAATTGATGATGATATGATGAGGGTGTTTGGCAAGTGTATGCATGTGAATGAACGTTATGCATGAAGATGAATTGTAATGACATGATTATGTGGAATATGAGCATGATTGCCATGATAATCTAAGCGCGTGATATATATATGAGTACGATGTTGTGATAGTATGATTTTGTTGAGTATGAGCATGATTGTCAAGATGATCTAAACACATGTTGTATGTAAGAATGTGATATTGTGTAACGCCCGTACTTTTATAGTGTTTGACACGCGTAAATCGAGGAAACGGTCGAGGAATTTATATTTGGAACAACACCAAGTTACGACGAGACTAATAATAATTTGTCCAAACGAAAGGAAACAAACAAAAATAAGAACTTGGGGCCAATCCAAGTAAATATAAAGAAAGTCCAATGTGTTTTTTTTTTTTACAAAATGGCTTTGGGCCAAAACAATCAAAAAGTCTAACAAATAAATATTTATACAAATTGGGCTTGCAACTAAATATGCCCAGAACAAATTTAAGTGTGGGAGCCCTTTTCAATTCCAAAAATGTGGGAGCAAGCCCAACACCTTTTCTCCTTCTTTTTCTTCCCAATTGGCCGAACCCCCCCCCCCCCTTCCATGGAGACCCTCCATCTTCAACTTCCTCACCCTCCATCTTCCACATTCATTTCTTACAATCAAAGGTCACAAGTTAAATGCATAAGTTTCTTCACTTCTCTCCTTCTCTAAACACTTCACAATACATTTTACATCAAGCAAATTGTGAGAGAGCCGAGAGAGAAGCCGAGAGAGGAAGAAGAGGAGAAAATTTCACCATTCTTGCCCATCCACCACCAAGTTCAATCCTTGTTTGAGGTATAATCCCTTCCTTTATGGATCATTGTATACATTGCATATCATCACACATGAACCTCCCACAAGGAAATTCAACAATCAACATAAATCAAACAATCCAACAATTGAAATTAATCGAACACTCGCAGTATGTAATCGAAAGTCCGAAAGAACATAACTTGGTAATAAAAACATACCTTGCGGGACGCTCGAGTTAAGTACGGGGCTGCCCGGAGGGAATCGGGTCTTCTTCGGGCTGGTGTGGGCCTGTTCGGGTCAGCGGCGGGGACGCCCCTGGGCTGTCCGGCCACCGGCGGCTCACTGAGGACGTCGGCGGTGGCGTGAAGCCGGCTGGAGCAGAGGAGCTCGATGGACAGCAGCGGCGCGTCTTCCCGGCGGCTACGGCAGAGAAGGCAGCGGCTCCCAGCAAGACAGCAACTCCTCTCGGCGGCTCCGACGAGGAAATGGAAGGGGCGACGGGAATTTTAAGGAAGAGAAGAAGAGAGAAACAGAAGAAGAGAGAAAGAGGAGACGAGAGAGAGGATGTTGACCGAGAGGAGGGAGTAGGGGAAATGTGACTTTGGGCCACTTGTTTTAATGTTGTTGTGCCTCTCTTTTGGACTCTTAATTAATTTGAGAGCTAGTTCTTTTGGGCCTCTAATAATTTAAATGGGAGATATAAGGTGGGGAAATAATTAAGCTTTTGGGGCTTTTAAATCTTTGGGCCAAACTAATTAAATCCCAGAATTTCGAAAGGCGAACAATTTTATTCCAAGTGCGAAATAAATATAATTGCGAAGAGAAATAGTTGCGATAATTTAATTATACGCTTAAATAATTTTTGGGAAATTATTCCGACATCGTGGAGGAAAATTATGAGGAGTCAACGAAGGAGTTATAAGCGTAAATGGCCGACCGGCGCCGCAAGCGATGCCTTGGGCGGCCACCGAATAATCAAAATGCACGAAAACCGAGAAAACGAATTAAAAGATTTTAATTAGAGTGCATGCATTCTAAAATGTCTTCGTTACCGAGATTTATGTGTACTTTATGTATTTACTGAAAATGTGGTTCGCACGCACGCTAAAGTCGGAACGAGGAACTTTTTACAGAAATCCTAAGCTTTTGAGGTGGGCTTTATTACTTAAACTATTTTATTTGAAATGATATGTTATGGTGAAATAAGGGTGGTTTAAAATAGTATGTCATGCCGTATTTTATGTTTTGAATTGCCTATCTGATTGTCTACTGGGATAATATCCTACTAGACTTTTATAGTTAACGAATTCGGGTCTGACTAGGGAGTGAGTCCCTACTCGGACTAGTGCACTGATAGGGATCGTGAGCCGTCCCCTAGGTCGGCCGGTCCAGTGATCGAGATTGTGGCCACATTCTCGTTTCACATGATAGCTCAGATATGGTACATGATGGGGGATGATGATTGCCCGCAGGCACTATTTTTATTAAAGGAATGATTTAGTGTTTCTCGGCCTTTTTAAAGTAAAACCCGAGATTTACTCGATGATGGCTTGACATGTCTTAAATGATAAATGTATTTCGGGCATGAGTTCACTGAGTGCATCAAGTACTCAGCCCCTGCATATGTTTTCCCTATGTGCAGGTTCAGCGTGGACGGGGGACGGAGGATGTTGAGCATTGGATAGAGACAGTATTCAATAAATGATCCGGTTACTATTGTGTCTTCATGCATAGTAGTAGCTAACTCTCAAATGCTTCCGCTATGTCAAGTTTTAAAATTCTGACGTTTTCTGTATTCTGCAGAACTATGTCATTCACACTATGTTACTTCGTGATTTCAAACTTTGATTTGATAATGGAATTTCATCTTTTTGATCGATATGTCGTACTCCTTTTGATTGTTCCCCCTTCTTTCCCGCTTCTTAAATCCCCCACGAGTCACGATTCCCCGTGCTTCCTATCCTTAGGAAGTGCGGTCGTGACATATTGTTTTGGTATGCTTATGTGAAACATGAGCATGAGTGACATAATGTCGTAAATATGTGTTATGTGTGAATGTTCTACGATGTAAGCATGCGAACATAGGAAGATGGAGTGTTTTACATCAATAATAGAAATTGATGAGTTGTTTTGAGAATGTTGAAATTTATGAGAAAAGACGAGTAACTAAAAATGTTGTTTCAAACATATATGTGAAATACATGAGTGTTTTGTTTGGAATGCAAATGTGTTATGAGTTTTGCAATATTAATGACTAGTTGTTCTAGTGGAGTATGATTGAGGAAAACTATTTATGTTGTGGAAAGTTGTTGGAATTTTTGAAAAAAAAAATATCTTCGAACTTTAAATGAAAACATTTTAGTTCTTTCTTTCAGGAAAATTAATTGATCAATGGAAAATGTTGTGAGTATGAATTGTCCAAAAGAAAAAAAAATTGAGTTTCGACAAAAAAAATTTACTTCGTTTGGAAAATTGAGCTGTTGAAGTGTGATGTTATGTATGTTATGAGGTGCGAGGTATGATGTGTTATTCTATGGAATGTTTTATACGAATGATGAAAGTTGATGCGAAATTACGATTTAGTTTGAGTCAAAACTTTTACTTTAAAAGTGAGATGTGGAATTTTTTTTGGAAAGTGTGAAAGTGTAAAGAAATTTTGTTTCAAAAGTTTTGAATATAGTTGTGAAGTTCGAAAGTGTTTTGCTATGAGATGTGAAAATGTGGTGTGTTTATCTTGAGGTATGAATGACGTAAATTGAAGTAGATGATGATCTATGAGATGAAGAATTGTGTTGTGAACTTAGAGTACCTAAAATATAAGCCTAGTTGACCGCGTGAATCGTAGTTCTAAGTTGAAAACTTAACTATTGCTTCTCTGAGCAATGAAACGTACGAGAATATGAAAGTTGAGGCAAACCCTTAAGTCAAGATGCGAGACAAGAAGAGCTGAAGCAAAGTGATATTTTCATGCAACGACGAGCAATCATACTCGCGATTTAAATTAGTTAGTGTAATCTCGCATAAGTGGCAACATGAAGGAGATGATCTTCATACCATGCTAAGGAGCACAAGGATGATAACAATGTCCTAAGAGGATAGTCATTATGACATGCAAAGGATTTTATGAAGATATGAATTCCGACTATCATTATTAGCGGCAATGACATGAAGAATCTCAACGTGGAATCCACAGTTCTTAGAGTGACGTTACCAGTCTCGGCATGCGAAAGATGAACGAGGGAGTGCGACTTTAATAGCTAGAACAAACTATTCTAATCAACAGTTCTTACTTGGATTCTAAGAAGTTATCTTTCAGGACCTTTCAAATAGCCGTGAGCCACTGCCTATTGAACAGATGTTTCATTCATCCCTTGCAAGTGATGCATATTATTTCTTTTCCTCCATTGAGTCTTAACACACTTTCACTTCTTGGAAAGTGGTGTTGCCTTCATAACTTCGGACACCTGGATTGATTGTAGTCTTCTTTGATCTATTATTTATACAACAATATTTTGACTTTATGAGCCTTGGCTATTGAACTTCATTCCTAAGACTGCTTGCAGTTATGTCCTTCAATACGATCACGTTTCGCAGACATGTTTTCTGTGGGATATTTCTCTTGGAACTTTTGTTCAACTTTTCATTTGGTCACCATGTCCGTGTCAAGTTCTTTCTTACAGAGTGAAATTTTTTTGGTTCAGTTCCACTATATGTATCCTTTCCATAATAGGACCTTTCTTTCTACAAAACGAAGTTAAGGCCAACATTTTGTACCTTGCCTTAACAAACTTAATTCACTTGATTTTTTTTTCAAAAGCCCATTTGACTATGGTTGTCTTTCACAAACTTATGAACCCGTGAATCTATCATTCCATATTAAGATTTTCGTTGAACCATGATCTGTACTGCTTTGTGACAACTGCCTACATTTCTCAATCCTTACCCAACTAATCCTTTTTATCCTCAACTCTTTAAGTAATTATCCATTGATGTGTGGACCTTCCAAATTTGGTCGAATAACTGAATTATCTTTTGGTAGCCTACTATGAGAATTGACATTTATTTGATTTCATCCCATATTCATGACCTATCTTATGTTCTTTCAAGCTCCGTGGGGATGATCATAACCAATTGTTATATTTCAAAATTGGTTTATATCCAAGTTAAGACCGTTTGATTAAAGTTCGCGTTCTTGATACATATTCTGAGTTTTTGATGCAACATTGCAAGAAGAGGCAAATTTCTTTTCGAGCCTCTAGCAAAGAGCCGACTATCTTATATGGAATTTCCATGAACCGACAAAACCCCCATAATCTCTGCTTTACAAGCAACCACGATGATAAGAAAAGGGCGTCCGACGTATCTTGTGTACTTGAACGGAGAGGAAAAGAAGGATTTGAGAGTGGAAGACGTGGCAGTAGTACGAGATTTTCCCGATGTGTCTCCCGAAGCTTTATCTTGTTTTGGAACTAGGGTCTGCGCCAGTATCGAAGGTGCCATACCGAATGGCCCCTAAGGAATTGGCCGAGTTGAAGATACAGTTGCAAGAACTGTTAGACTTGGGTTTTATTCGACCCAGTGTGTCACCTTGGGGAGCGCCAGTGTTGTTCGTTAAGAAGAAGGATGGAACGATGAGGATGTGCATCGACTATCGTGAGCTCAACAAGATGACCTTGAAGAACAAGTACCCACTGCCGAGGATTGATGATTTGTTTGACCAACTTTAAGGAACGGGCGTATTTTCAAAAATGGACATGAGATCGGGATATCATCAACTAAAGGTCCGACGAGAGAATGTGCCTAAGACTGCTTTTTGCACTCGTTATGGCCATTATGAATTCGTCGTGATGCCATTTGGGCTGACCAATGCCCCGGCTGTCTTCATAGACTTGATGAACCGATTTTTCCATGAGTATCTCGACAAGTTCATGTTAGTCTTCATCGACGATGTTTTAGTGTACTCGAAGAACGAGGAGGAACATGGATGACATCTACAAACAGTGTTAGAAATGTTGCGAAAGGAGAAGCTTTATGCCAAGTTTAGTAAGTGCGAGTTTTGGTTGACTTGAGTGAACTTTCTTGGTCATATTGTGACGGCAAATGGAATCCAAGTAGACCCAGCAAAAGGTCGAGGCCGTGCAGAATTGGAAATCGCCGAAAACGCTGAGTGAAATCCGCAGTTTCTTGGGATTGGCGGGATACTATCGACAATTCATTAAAGGATTCTCTAAGATTTCGAGACCGATGACGCAACTATTAAAGAAAGGAATCAAGGTGGTTTGGACGCCAGAGTGCGATGCGAGTTTCCAACTGTTGAAAGAGAAATTGACTACAGCACCAGTCCTTGCGGTACCAGAACCCGACAAGGACTTCGCCGTCTATACTGACGCATCGAAAGTAGGACTAGGATGCGTGTTGATGCAGGATGGGAAGGTGATAGCATATGAATTTTCCGACTCATGATTTGGAGTTAGCAGCCGTAGTGCATGCGCTAAAAATTTGGAGACACCATCTCTATGGAGTGAGATGTGAGATTTATGTTAGGATTGGTATACTGAAAAACATATTTCGAGCATGTTGCACGGATAGAATTGCTTGTATACAATAAACTCTACAATCCACTTTTAACCCAAGGCGAGAAGAAGTAGTTTTATCGCATTGGTGTTTGCTTATGCATTTATAAGATGTTTCTCAAACATTTAAATGTATAAGAAGCAAATAAGTCTAATTCTTCTGCATAGTAGACTGGTCGTGAACGACGTTCACAAAAGGTGACGCAGTCGGTCCTTTGTAGAAAAGAAATAGAATTTCACAACCTAGATAGGCTTTGGCTACCTATCGTGAAAGGTTGCAGTGTCAGTCCGCATGTTTCCTTACCTTAGGAAATAAACGACACTGGTGTGGTATAGCATTGAAGGATCTAACAGTTGAGATAAGTCTTTCTTGCTATTTACTGAAAGACGAGGTCTCGGTGATTGTTAATTCTTAATCATTGTTGACATAACATTGAGCATACGATATTGATTATGCACTACTTTGATTTATCAAATGGTGTGGATTTTTCGCAATCCAAGAATCCTGATATCTTGGATAGTGGTGATCTACGTCTAGAGGTGCTAGTATTGTTATTGCAATGAATCGTGTGCTGGGTGAGTCCAGTTTGATAATATCTTCAAGAGGTGTTCGAAAAAGGTTTTATTATTCAGAAACCCGGCCGGTTGGAATTTATTCCAGAATAATAAATAAAGATTTTGAACTAGACAACTCTTGGAAAAAGATATTATTTAATTAAAGTCAAATAGCATGCTTAAATTAATTAATGGATATTTATATCTTAAACACGGGAAATAATAAATTAAAGAGGTAAAGCCCAGATTACTCGTAATTTGGGATTGGACGGGCAGTCAATATTATTTTACTGTAGTGGCTGATAATAATATTCTGTCGGACTTGTATTAAATTGGGGCTCAATTTAATTAGTAAAAGCCCTACAGGTTTGGCCTAAGTCCAACCTCTATGGATCCCTAATCTGGCCCATTATAACTCAATATAAAAGGATATTAGAAAGGAGATTTAGGGTGAAAAACCTCATAATTTTCGTGCTCCCCTCTAGGAGTGGACGAAAATTCAGTTTTTGAGTAAACTGATATTCTGTCTTCTTTCTAATCAAGCCCTTTTCGATTCTGATAAGCTTTGCCCACCCAAAGGTCAGATTCTGAGTTCGGGATACAAATTAGAAGATTCGTGGTTGAGTACGAAGATCTTCATGTGGAGAAGGCGCAAGCAATTGTCGATTCTTAGGAGAATTAGATCGGTAATTCTAAACCGTAGGAAATTCATGAACTAGGTTTTTAATTCCTTAAGCATGATTTTTGTGCGTTCTTGTATGCAATTGATTGTTTAACATGCAGATATTTAATCCCATAATCGGTCAAATAGATCCATATGTATGATTTATTTGTGTATGCCTGACTTCCGCTGTGCAAGGGGCACCAAACCCCAGCAATTTATACGGATCATAAGAGTCTCAAGTACTTCTTTGAGCAGAAGGAGTTAAACATGCGACAACGACGTTGGTCTGAGATTGTAAAAGATTATGACTGTGGTATTCACTATCATCCGGGCAAGGCAAACGTAGTAGTCGATGCTTTGAGTAGGAAGAACCAATCCCGACTGGCTTATTTCCTAACGCAAGAGGAAGCGTTGATTCACGAATTCGACAAGATGAGATTGGAAATAGTGAAAGCGCCCGAGCCAGTAGAAGGACGAATAGCGACGCTAGTAATTGAGCCAGATTTGAGAACCAAGCTCATAGAAGCCCAACGACGTGATGAGAAGTTGGAAGAATTACGTGTGAAGGTGAGAGCCAAGAAGCTTGATCATTACCGTGAGGAGGCAGATAATGTTTTAACGTACGATGGACGATTGTGTGTGCCGAGCGATGAGACGCTAAAAGATGAGATTTTGAGTAAAGCGCACGACACGCCTTACACTGCTCACCCTGGAAGCACGAAGATGTATCGAGATTTGAAGCAATGTTTTTGGTGGAATGGAATGAAAGGACACGTAGCTTCATATGTTGAACGATGTCTAACGTGCCAACAAGTGAAGGCCTTACACCAACGGCCATATGGGAAGCTGCAACCACTAGAAATCCCCGAATGGAAGTGGGAGCATCTAGCTATGGATTTCGTGATGGGTTTGCCAAAGTCACAGAAGGGCAACACTGCGATTTGGGTGATCATCGATCGACTAACTAAAAGCGTGCACTTTTTACCAATTCGAATTACTTATGGCGCGGACAAGTTAGCAAAGCTCTACGTGAATGAGATTATGCGTTTGCATGGGGTGCCAAAGACCATTGTGTCCGACCGTGATACGAAATTCACATCAAGTTTTGGATGAGTTTGCAACGAGTTTTGGGAACGCAATTGAACTTCAGCACTGCTTATCACCCGCAATCGGACGGGCAGTCAGAGAGGACGATTCAAACGCTCGAGGATATGCTGCGAGCCGTTGTCTTAGATCGTGGGGAAAGTTGGGAAACTGTTCTACCATTGGTTAAATTTGCCTACAACAATAGCTACCTAGCGATGATCGATATGGCTCCGTATGAAGCCTTGTATGGCAAGAAGTGTCAATCCTCACTGTATTGGGATGAAGTTGGCTAGAGGAAGATGTTAGGATCCGACGCTATAAAGGAAATAACCGAAATTGTGCATCAAATCCGCGCAAGGATCAAGGAATCTCAAGATAGGCAGAAGTCGTATGCTGACGTCCGTCGAACGGAAATCAAATTCGACGTTGGTGACAAAGTGTTCTTGAAAGTATCCCCGACGAAATGAGTGGTGAGGTTTGGAGTGAAAGGCAAGCTAAAACCGCGTTTTATAGGACCGTACGAGATTATCGATGAAGTAGGTCCTGTGGCTTACCGCTTGGCGTTACCTCCCAGTTTTGGGAATGTGCACAACGTGTTCCATGTGTCGCAGTTGCGCAAGTACGTGTTTGACCCCAAGCATGTGATTCATCAAGAGGAAGTGATCCTAACCCCCGACATGAGCTACGAGGAAAGGCCCGAGGCAATCCTAGATCGGAAGGTACAAGAGTTGCGAAACAAGTCAATAGCGTCCGTGAAGGTGTTGTGGAAACACCATGGTCCCGAGGAAGCCACGTGGGAGTTAGAAGATAAATTGAAAGAAAAGTTCCCCGAGTTGTTTATGTGAGACGATCAAATTTTGGGACGAAATTTCTATTAAGAAGGGAAGGATGTAACATCCCAAAAATTTGTGCTGTTTATTTAATAAGTTGATTTGAAATTTCAATTATGAAACTTTTCTTTCTATGCGATTAAGTGAATTATGTGAAATAAATGTCGTGGGTGATGTGGAATGAAGTGGTTGATATTTTTATATTTTCCAATGTGGGGAAATAATTTAATAGTATCATGCATATATTTTTCCGAGCCAATTCATTGGAATTTTCGGCCCTTCCTAATTTTTGGAAATTGTATTACATTTCTTGGATTTAATTAATTGTTTTGGGATATTTATCCAAATTTAATCCAAACCAAATTATCCTTAATTTGTACAACATGGAATCCGAACTCTAACCTATTCTTTTGGAGTTTTCGAAAAATCCCCTATTTAATAGGAGGATGGATTATTTTTCCTTTATTTAATTGGTGCCTTATTGATTCCCTTCTTTTTAATTAAATCCAATTAAATCATGTCACATTTTATTTCTTCACCCAAATTAAATTAAGAGTTGAATTATTCCTTGTGGCTAATTAAGCCAATTTTCGGGCCCCCCTCTATTTTGTAGAGGAGATTATAATTGTTACCTAATTTATGGGAGTCTTTTCCTATAAAGAAACTACCAAATTTAAATCTTATTCTATTTAATTGAGGATTTAAATAATTTTCTTGTGCACACTCCTTGAATTTTTCGACCCCCTCATTATTTTTCCTACTTGGAGATTTAATTTATTTTGGTCTCTTGTTATGGGATTTTAATTATTGGCCTCTATTTTATTCCTCCATAATTATTTAATTTAAGTGTAGGATTAAACCTAGACTATAAAATCAAATTAACCCTAGCCCCCATTCCTCTCTTTCACACGCTCCCTCCTCCTTTCCCCCTCTCCCACACGCCTCCTCTCCCTCTCCACATTCTCTCCAAAAACTCTCCTTCAATCCTTATTCTTGCATCCGTTGAAGTTAATTTTCAAGAGTCTCCGACGAATCGCATCAATTCTTGTTTCTACCGATTCGTTTTCATCAAGAAAGGTATATTTAATTCACTTTCCCTCAATCTTTTCATATAATCCTTGTTCTTGAACCCTACATGCATATAGTGAGTGTAGGAATGATAGATCGCAAAATTAATTGGTGGGAAAGTGTGTTTGAATGAGAACTTTGATAATTATACGATTTTGATTGATGTTATGTGAAGTTTGATTTGAATCTTCGGTGAATGATGTGAGTTTATGTGCAAACATGATTATGAGAACCTTTTTGAAGCATGATTTTGTGTTATAAGCATGAAAAATTGTATTTGGATGATTGAGGAAGAAAACCTAATTTCGAATTTGTGAGCCTGAAATCTGTAACGTTTGAACAGCAGTTTCTGATGTATATTTGACTAACCAAATTATTGAATTTTGATGTAAGAAATTTACTGAGTAACTTTCAAGGTGTTTTCGGTGTCTCGTGTAAATTTCAGCCCTTTTTATCGAAAAATGGATTTTAAATAAATGTTTGAAGTTGACTGCGCAATTCTGCCAGAAACTTGTGTTTTCGCCCAGAAAGTTTCGTATTCTTTTTGACCGACCAAATGACCTCCGTTTGATGTCATTCTTGAACTAAATGAACATTTGAAGTGTCTTCGGAGTCGTGTAAAAAGTTCAGCTTCATTGGACATCGGATGAATTTATGGTGAATTTTTCAAATACACTGCTTAATGCTGCCAGAATTTTTATGTTCCGATCAGAGAGTTGTATAAATGTTTTGACTGACCAAATGCCATGATTTGAGTGTGAAACTTTAACTAAATGAACTTGAATGTGTCTACTGTGTTGTGATCAAATTTTAGCTTCATATAAGGTCGGATGAATTTTTGGTGATTTTTACAAACCAACCGCGCAGTTCTGCCAGTTTTGTTGTTATGTGAAAATATCACTTGTTGCTAAGTTTGATGAGCTATATGATGCATGTAAGATTTGGGAAAGTATCCTATGACGTGATTATGTGTGACACGTTGAGAAATATTATGGCATGTTTTTCCTTATGTCGATGAATGATGGGATGGGTAATTTAAGGGAAATGAAAAAGGAACAATAGGACATGCATGATAACATAAGTTTATGGAAAGCTGATTGTGTTGTCGTTGGCAAGGGTGATTGAGTATACGTGAGCTCGAGGAACGAGAGTTGCATAAGTTGGAATCGTGTTGTTAAGAAATCGAGGTGGGCTTTCTTTTCAAACCTTTTTATTTTACGAAAATACGATGTGGTGTTATAAGGGTGGTTTAACTTTTTATGTCATGCCATGTTATTTTGTTTGTGAGATTGTTACCTGATGCCTAGTTCGTCTGAGCTTGCTCCGTTAGGCTATATGGTTGTGTTGTGAAACGAATTCGGGTCTGAGTAGGGCCGTAAACCCTATCAGGCTGTGTACACTGGTGGGATCGTGAGTCGTCCTTGCTAGTCGGCCGGTCTTGTGGGCGAATAGTCTGGCAACACTTTCGTCGCACTGTGATATGATGATTGTGATTGATGGAATGATGTGAAAAGTGGGGAGATAAATTGTCTGGCCAGACTTGAAATATTTTTGTGTTCTCGTGATATTTCTTACTACATAAAACTCGAGATCACTGGTATGGATGACATAACTAATATAAAATGTTTTCGGCATGAGCCCATTGAGTAGAACAAGTACTCAGCCCTGCATATTCTTTTTCTTTATGTGCAGGTTGAGCGGGATGTTGCGGAGGATGTTGAGTTTGCCTAAGAACTTAGGATGCGTTGTGTCTTCATACATAGGCGTTATCCTCGACTCTCTTTAAACCTTATTTCCGCTGCTATATTTTGAACTATGTCTCAGGACTTTAATCTTTTTCGTACTGTGTTTGAGCATGTTTGGTTGTGTTAGGTTTTTAACCGAGTATTTACAATGTTACTTTAAAATGGTGTTTACGTGATTTAAACTAAATGTTTCTTTAGAAGTTAATTGGGTTTTTAATATTTATTTTCTCCGCTGCTTCTTTAAAAAAAAATTTATCATAAGTCGTTTGAATTAATAGTAAATTATAACCTTAAACTTTTTAAACTAAATTATTTTTCTCCCTTTAAGCTAATTGAGTTTTCGTAAACTGTTATCCTTGTAAGTTGTCATTTTTGTCGTCCCTTGGTCACGATCACCGCGTTTGTAGTACCCCTAGTATGGGCGGTCGTGACACTTTCAAAAGTATGATACGGTGTTATCAGGGTGGTTTAAAGTGTTATGTCATGCAATGATTGTTTTGATGTTGAGATTGTTGCCTGATGCCTAGTTCGTTTGAGCTTGCTCCGTTAGGCTATAGGGCTGTGTTAAACGAATTCAGTTCTGAGTGGGCCGCAAACCCTATAAGGTTGTGTACACTGGTGGGATCGTGAGTCGTCCTTGCTAGTCGGCCGGTCTCGTGGGTGTATAATGTGGCCACACTTTCGTCGCACTATGGTATGAGGATGTGAATGATTGATTGTTGAGAAAGTGGGGAGATTGTTTTGTCTGGCCAGACTATGAAACTGGTTTTGTGATACTCGATGATATTTCTCTTCTAAATGTAAAACTCGAGTTCATCATGGTATGGATGACATAACTTTTATCAAATATTTTCGGCATGAGCCCATTGAGTATATTAAATACTCAGCCCTACATATGTTTTCCCTATGTGCAGGTTGAGCGATGCTGTTGCGGCGGATGTTGAGTCGAGCCTTAATATTTCCCGCATGCGCGTGTCTTCATACATGGGCGTCATCCTATGACTCTCTGTAGATACTTGATTTCCGCTGCCTTTTTTGAAATTGCTTTCTTTCTAAAAGTCTTCCGTTTTTTTTCTTCCCCGTACTATGTTATGACATTAATTACCTTGAGACATTAATCCGCTGCTTAACTATTCGATAGACGAAAATATTTATTTTGGAAGTTAATTGAGTTTTCATATTAAATGTTGTCCTTTATTGCTTCCACCATTTCTTCCCCGCTTCTTAGTTCCTCCCCTAGTCGTGAGATTCCCGTCTTTACTATCCTTAGTAAGGGCGGCCGTGACACTCCTCCACTAGATGTGATTAAGCATCAATAGTCCGAAAGGTCTTTAGTTTTGGTAGTAATGTAGGCTCTTTGGTAGGTGGGAAATATTTGGCTAAAAAATGACTTAAAAATAAAAATATCCCAATTAGAGTTAAAATGACTCCACTTTTCTAAAAACCCAAGACACTTCTAACACTTTATTTTTCTCCTTCAACTCACTCTTCCAAACCTTTGATTTTTCTTTTCTTTTCTTTTTCTATTTCATAAGCATCTTTTCTAGATCAAGCACACTTTTGAATTTTTTATTTCACAATTTGTACTTTTCTACATTAAGCACAATACTTTTTGGATTCCTCTCCAATTCCTTAATAAAAAATAATAAAAACTATACTAACCCAAGGAATTGTCCCCATTTATTTTGGATTCCAAATAATAGGCATAAAGGCTCAAAATTGGTTCCAAAGGAAAAAAATTGAGTGGGTCGAAAATTTTGGGTATAAAAGTAGTTAAGATAAGATGTCCTAACATCCTCCTAAATCAACTTAAACACTATGTAAACTTAGGCAGACTAGGAGAAAGTTCTAGAAACATATACATGAATGCAGATAAATCACACATGAAAGAAATAAGGCTCAAATCTCACAAGGTATAAGCATGATTCAAGGTGAACAAACAATTCACTAATTATGCTCCTTTTCACTAAACCATCATATCAAAACGTCAAACCATACGTAATCAAAGATGAAAAGTGTTGGGGTTTGGAGCCCCTTGCACAGCGGAAGTCATGCATTCACAAATAAATCATACATACAGATCTATTTGACCGATTATGGGATTAATTAACTACATGTTAAACAAAAAAAAAATGCATGCTAGAACGCACATAAATCATGTAAAAGGAATTAAAACCTAAAACATGAATTTCCTACGGATTAGAATTACCGATCTGATTCCCCAAACAATCGTCGATTGCTTGCGGCTTCTCCATGTGATATTCTTCGTACTCAACCACGAACCTTCTAATCTGTATCCAGAACTCAGAATCCGACCTTTGGGTGGGCAAAGATTGTCAGAATCGAAAAGGGCTTGATTAGAATGGAGACAAAACTCTAGTTCTGTGAAGAACTGATTTTTCCGTCCACTCCCAGAGGGGAGCACGAAATTATGAGTAAAAATTCCACTTAATCTTCTTTCTAATCTCCTTTTATATAGAGTTCTTATGAGCCAGATTAGGGATCCATGGAGGTTGGACTTGGGCCAAACCTGTTGGACTTTTACTAATTAAATTTAGCCCCAATTTAATACAAGTCCAACAGAATATTATTATCAGCCACTATAGTAAAAGAATATTGATTGCCCGTCCAATCCCAAATTACGAGTGATCCGGAATTTACCTTTTTAATTTATTATTTCCCGTGTTTAAGATATAAATATCCATTAATTAATTTAAGCTTGCTATTTGACTTTAATTAATTAATATCTTTTTCCAAGAGTTGTCTAGTTCAAAATCTTTATTTATTATTATGGAATAAATTCCAACCGGCCGGGTTTCTGAATAATAAAACCTTTTTTGAACACCTCTTGAGGATATTATCAAACTAGACTCACCCAGTACACGATTCATTGCAATAAAAATACTAGCACCACTAGACATTAATCACCACTACCCAAGATATCAGGATTCTTGGATTGCGAAAAATTCGCACCATTTGATAAATCAAAGTAGTGCATAATCAATATCGTATGCTCAATGTTATATCAACAATGATTAAGAAATAACAATCACCGAGACCTCGTCTTTCAGCAAATAACAAGAAAGACTTATCTCAACTGTTAGATCCTTCAATGCTATTCCACAGCAGTGTCGTTTATTTCCGAAGGTAAGGAAACATGCGGACTGGCACTGCAACCTTTCACGATAGGTAGTCAAAGCCTATCTAGGTTGTGAAATTCTATATCTCTTCTACAAAGGACCGACTGCATCACCTTCTGTGAACATCGTTCACGACCAGTCTACTATGCAGAAGAATTAGACTTATTTGCTTCTTATACATTTAAATGTTTGAGAAACATCTTATAAATGCATAAGCAAACACCAATGCGATAAAATTAATTCTTCTTGCCTTGGGTTAAAAGTGGATTGTAGTGTTTATAGTATACAAGCAATTCTATCCGTACAACATGCTCGAAATATGCTTTTCGGTATACCAATCCTAACAATCTCCCACTTATACTCAAAATTATGCTTTCGAGTATACCCACTGCCAAAACTCTCCCACTTATACTCTACGCAGGTCTCAAACCATGATACATCGAACTACCATACTTTTCACCTCATGTGTAAATCATGTTACCATATATGCATTTTGTAAAAGAAATTCTGCCTGGTTGTTCTCTGATGATATCTTGGTACCCATAATGTCTCGCAGCGCACTTTTCCTTAATTAATTTCATACTTCCGCTATATGTGATTGTTTAGCTTCATCAGCTCGTGTTTCCCTTGAGTTAGACATATGACTAGAGTAATTATAACAAAATATAATACTCATACACATACTCGGAATCACGGTCAAAGCTATTAGGAAGTTACTGAGATTAACAACTACCTTAGTAGTTTTTGATGAAACCACACTTGTAATTTTCATGATAGAGTCTGTGATGTAATCACACTCCTGCATGACTCGGTTTTCAACTCCTAACGTTAACATATAGTCAAAGGATAACTCGATCATCAATCAATTATAAAATCGAGTCGATGTAACCTAAAGGACATAACATGGATGTCTGGTAAACTAGAGCATATCGTTTAGTCTTCTTCAAGTACTATAGAATATTCTTTACCCAATCCAATGTCCTTGGCCATGGTTAAAATGATAGCATGCTTCTATGTCAACGGCAAAACTAATATCTAACTTAATACATATCATAGCATATATGAGACTTCCAATTATGGATCTTGTCTCATTCTTCTTGATCTCATTCAATGTCGAAAAACACTTGACTAGAGACAAAATAATTCCGTCTAGAAAAAGAAAAACCTTTTCTTGGAATTTTCAATGCTAAAGTGTCTAAGTATTGTGTAGATGTAGGATTCTTTAAGAAAACATACATTCTTTTTCTAGCAATCTAATGACACAGATGCTTAGAATGTAACTAGATTATCTTAAATCCATCATGCTTAAACTGGGTAGACGACCGGTTTCCTATGCTAGATAACCCTCTTAGTTGTTTATCAACTTTTATAGATGTCATCATCGTAGAGTACCAAGAATACCAAATATAGTGCACTTTCAACTTTCTTGCCCTGTATTACATAACCATTAAGATGTTCCATGGAGATGATCTCCTCAAGACTTCTATTTAAAGAAAACTGTCTTGACAATCATAGTACATACATCCTATTTTATGTAGGCTACAATAGACAATATACAGATCAACTTAGGCAAAAATGGCAGTCGAGAATATAATTCCCTCTGGGTATAACCCTTTGCCATTATTCTAGCCTTTTGAGATCCATGCTTACACTTACAGGTCCACTAGCTCCCACTGACCGAAATATTCTATGGGTAGTATCGCAAGTCTTGCAAACATTATTGTCTATTTAAGATTGTTATTCAGAATCTATCATCTTATCAAGAATGATTATCTGTCGTACCAACCCACCTTTCACGTACCCAGCCCAAATCTGATATGAGAACTTCTTACCAGCCAGTAGAGTACAGGTCCACCCTTTAGTTTGTGTCTAGATAGAACCAGTTCCATTTTAATTTTACATCTAGGTAACCTCACCCCAAAAGCGTGGTAGCAAACCAATCCTTCCAGATTATCACCACAATCACAACTTGCATCCATCTATATCCGTGGGATTCGACCCTTGCTCCTAATATACTTGCGTGTAAACGTGGGGTGAAGAAATTGTTGATACCAGGTTTTAGGTCATTGTGCCAGTGACACAACTAGGTTGGGAATCACCTCCTGGCCAGTTGAATACATGAGCGTGCACACACCTACTCTTTCAAATGGTGCCATTGCCGGGGATGGATGACGTTCTTTTATGCATTTGTGTGTGATACTTTGGTGTATATATTGTTCATAATTTTTCCCTCTCTTTTGTTTTTTCAGTTTATGAGAAAAAGCTCAAAATTTGAGCAGTTGAGGCAGAAAATGCTTCCACGAGGTTCGATACTCGTCACCACCTATTCTGGCCTGTCGACAGCACTGTCTGATTTAGGCATGAGCAGTGACGAAGAGAAAGATAACATAGATGAACCAACTCCAGAGTTACTAGTAAGGCTAGAAGAAGAACCAACCGAAATGGCTGACCAAATAGATGACGATCCTTAGCCTGGATCGCTAAATGCTCACTCCGATGGAGAACCTCCGCAAGCCATAATTGTCACCCCAGGGTAGTCAGCATGCAATGTTAAGCTGCATGTCATAGCGGTGTTGCCCACTTTGAATGGGAAGAGCTACGAAGGTCCTTACGAGTTCCTTCACGAATTCAGCAAGATTTGCAAGGCACAGAAGCGGCCAGCAGGGTCAAGCTAAGACGACTACAGATTGAAGGCTTTACCTTTCGTTCTGAAAGGAGAGGTGAATACATGGTTCATGCGCTTACCGCCCAACTCCATAAGAACCTGGGCTGACTTCAAACTAGCCTTCCTAGATCAATTCTCTCCCTCGACGAAGACTAGTGCGTTGAAGAAGGAGATATCAGGGTCCAGACAAGATTACGATGAATCTCTGAGTGAATACTAGTCAAGATACATGAGTCTCCTGGAATCATGTCCCAACCTCCGAATGTCAGAGGCGGAGATCTACAACACCTTCTACGAGGGGATGAACAAGGAAACTAAGGACTTGGCAAACTCATCAGCCAGAGGTACATTTCCCCACCTGCGGGTCAAAAAGGGCATATGATAACCCTTGAGCTGAGATGGGGGATGGCAAGTGCCTCGGCGGCAGAGCGGGAGGATTAAATGGAGATGAGAATGGACATAATGGAGAAGACGCTTTTGACAGCTATGGAGAAGAACGGGCCACCCTCTCCAACACTTAAACAAATTGTTGAACAGAGAAGGCAGAGTCCTGTCTATGCCCCACCGAAGGATATGGAAGTGATAGCCCAAGTCAATGTAGTCGGGAATTGGAATCAAAACAACAACTGGAATCCTTGGAATCAAAACAACACCATGGAGGGACCGCCCGAATTTCAGGTGGAGAGATGGAAACCAGAATCAAGACCAGAACCCCCCTCCAAGTTAGAACCTTAACCGTAGCCCTGCAAACCCAGATCACCAATCCAACTGGGCAGTAAGGAATCAACAACAACCGAACCAATCCCAAAACCTAAACCCGCAAAATCTAAACTCAAGTTCTGCATATATACCACGCCACCAGAGAAACTACTAGAACTACCCGAGCAAGAATCCCCAACACTTGCAAAACCAAAATTTCCCGAACTAACAACCTTCCACCAAGACAACCATAATCAGCCTAACCATAACCATTCTAACCAGTATAACCACTACCAACCTACCCAAAATCATCCAAACCCTACATACCATCTAAACACCCAAAGCTACCAGCGGAACCCTCACAACTAATCTAACCCTTACCACCAACAAGGACCTAACCAATTCTAGAACCCCAACCGACCGAGAAGGTCAATGTTGGATATGATGGGGGCAATGCTCGCCTCTCAGCAGAATATGAGGAATGAGATGCAGTCAAACAACGAGGTGGTGCAAGGGATGCAAAGTGCTCAGAAGGAACAAAAGGCTAATATGGATATGATGAACAAGAAGCTATCCCAGCTGGCAACCTCGGTGGGTGATATGAGGGGGAACTCAGGGAAACTCCCGTCTATAGTCCATATAACGGAGAAGGCAATCGTAAGCAACCTCACACTGTGGTCTGGGACAACGTACGAGGGACTTGAGATGAGAAAGTTGGTAGGAGAACCAAGTATAAAGGGTGAGGGAATTCCAACTCAGGGAATAGAGATTGAAGTGTCGGAAAAGGAGATCTTGAGAAATGAAAGGGAAGCTCGAGTGACAGAGCAAGCTCAAATTGGAGGGAAACCAAGCGAGGTTGAGAAGGAGGAAATCCAACTGCCTAGGAGGAGAGGCCACGACAAAACCGGGTCAGTTACTGAGCCCCCCACCAAAACAGAAAAGAAGGATTCAAAGGAGGTCACCGAAATTCCAAGGGAAGCGGCGAAGGGAGAGAACCATTCCCCTATCACTTTGTGACAAAAAGGAAGAAGGAGGACCCCATGGATTATCGGTCCATATTGGAAGCTAGATGTTACCATACCTTTCCTCCAAGCCGTGAAGTTACCACCACTGGGGAAGTTCATTAAGGAGTTCATAGGAGGAAAGGCGAAGAAGGATGGAAAGATCGTGGTGGAAAGGATAGCGTGTGCAATAGTCCAGCAGAAGCTCCCACCTAAGAGAGCCGGCCCAGGTATGTTTACTTTGCCCATAACTATTGAGGATGTCAAAATTGAACATGCACTGTGCTTAAACTCCACAATTAAAAGTCAAAACTCAAAGATTAACGACCGATAATCCCAGATTAAGCATATTGACTAACATACAAGGTGGCGACAGTCACGTAATCATAGATCTCGTGCATTAAACTTCAGATCGAACGATTTAAATGAAATCAAGCTTCACCACTTAGAAAATTAATGCAAACAATCAGATCTAGCTAATCTAGGCAGAATGAAACACGATGGCAAAGAAAAGATGAATAAAAAACAACTTTCAAATCATAGTGTTTGGATCTCAACACAATAATTCAAAAACAACAAGAGATTAAGTTCCAAAAGCAGATCTAACGAGATAAAATGAAATACGAAGTTAAACTAAGAAAGCAAGTTGATAAGGCTCATTTTATGCATCGGTTATGGGGTTAAATTCTGTGATTTTCATGAACTAACACACGTTTATAAGTTTATGTGCGTAGAGAATCTGCCAGGTCAAGGAAAAGGACGAAAATTTACCAGGCAGAGGAAATCGAAGAAAAATGGAGTAAAGAAGCCAGCTTGCAACCTGACCAAGTGGATTACAGGAGTAAGGGCAAAGTGGCAAATCATCAAGGGAGAGTACACTAGAAATCCGAGCCTCAACTATAAATAGTGACACAACATGAAGAGATGCATCATCATCATTCGCACACATTCACTTTTTGCTCTTAGCTCATTCCTCTTCACTTCACACACATATTTCTTTGCACACTTAATATCAATGGGGTAATTCTTGGAGTTCGTGGTAGTCTAGTTCAGTTACAATTGTTTTGAGCCGAGACTTCATCGCTTTGGAAGCTCGGCTTTTAATATTTCTGTGTTGAACCTCAATTTCGTGGCTATGGAAGTTTTTGTTAACTGTTCAGCTGATTTTAGTGTTTGATTGTTGGTTTTTACTGATTTGGATGCTTTTCACAATTAATGTTTGATTTGGAGTTGAGATTGGGTTGATCAGAGTTGAGTTGTTGTTGAATCGGTTGAATCTGAATTCAGGAGTATGGATCTGAATGTATTGGAGTCGTTTTTTTATTGATCTGAGTTGAATTGTTGATCGGAGTTGTGGATCTAAGATGTGATGTTTTGATTTTGCATGGTTATGAATGTTTACTGTTGTTTTCATAATCTGCTCGGCCTTGTAGTTTAGATATAGTTGTTTTGTGCTTAATCGTAATGTTTGAAGTAAGATCTGAGTTTGCTCTATTTTCATATATTTGTTGCTCTGCTTTCGTTTCTGTTTACTTAGCTCGTTGAAGAAGATGACGTAGATTAGTTAGAAGTTTGATCTGTCACTGGTCGCATTTACCTTTCTGCAGCTTTTCTGTCATCGTAGCTAAATCAGGAAAATGGTACCCGCTGCATATTTACGTATTGTTAAGCTGTTTTCGAAAGCCCGTTTGCCTGACCAGTAGTGTAGTTATCTCATTCCTTTAGTTAACTTCAATTCCGTCAATCATGCATGCGTACGTACCCTTGCCTATTTCCTAGGTCTAGTAGATAGATTAGTTATCTTTAAATTCCTCTGAGTCTAGTAGTTAAACAAGTCTTAACCCATGAGTTGTGTAGCAGCAGCCAATCTCTTCCAGATACTCTGAACACCTGCTAATCCCTTCCATCTCTCTGGGATCGATCCTTACTACCCTATACTATCCAATAGTAAATAGGTTAAGGATTCGATAATGATTGGGAGTATCCCAACGCCACATCCAAATAGTTTCACGATTTGCTAAACCTAGCGGCTAAGTTAATCCCCTGGACCTGTTTGATCTGCACCTGCACACACCCATATCTCACACACTTAATCAGTCACTTCACAAGTAAAGATTGTTTTTGCCACTCGGGCGATGACACTATTTATGGCGACTACAACGGCTGGAGGAGTTGACGGTGAACTATTCTCGGTGGAACTCCGGGGTCTTCAAGTGATCATGACTGGTGGCGAGGAACAAGAGGTGTGGACCTAGCCTCAGCTTCAAAACTAGGACTTCTAAGAGCAGTTTCTAAATGTGCCTTCTAAAATGAGTTGAGTCTCTCCCTTTCTTTCTTCATGTGACCTTCTATTTATAGGGTGGCTTGCCCTAAAATTAGGGTTGTTCTTCCTTGTGCATTGTTGCTTTTGCCCCCGTTAAATAATTGGTCGTCTACTAGCAATCCTCCCCTCTCCATCTCGAGCCTTTGGGTTTGCATTCTGGTTAGTATTGCACCCTTCTGGCGTCCTTTTTTACTTGATACATCGGATTCCTTTCCCGCTGACTTGTACCCTTTCTTGCACACTTACACAACTTTTCCTGTAGAATAAAGAACGTTAAGCTCATCCTACTGACCAGTAACCAAAGCCTAGAATATGACTTATCATCCCCCGGAGTGCATTTGTCCTTTCCGCTGGAAAAAATTGGCTTAAAAACTTCCCCCTAAAGTCTAACCATGTCTTGATGGTGTTAGGTGCCAACCCCCTAAACCAAACATCTACTTCCCCTTTAAGGAGAGATGGGTGGTTTTTAGCTTTAGGTCCTCCTAATTTGACCCAGTCGACCTTTTCTGCACTCCATATACTTAGTTGAACTCATGTGGAAATTCTAGTGGATTTTCAGTACTATCTCACCAAAAGGTAGGTAAGATGGCAAGTACTCCTGGTTTCACATACACTGCTTCCTGCCCCCAGTGGTGGTGATGGTAGGTGTTGGTTCATTCTCCGAGTGGGCATTGATTGAATCTATCTCCAGATTATCTTCATGATCACAAACCATGGTGGTTTCCTGTAACATCCCAAAAATTTGTGATGTTTATTTAATAAGTTGATTTGAAATTTCAATTATGAAACTTTTGTTTCTATGCGATTAAGTGAATTATGTGAAATAATTGTCGTGGGTGATGTGGAATGAAGTGGTTGATATTTTTATTTTCCAATGTGGGGAAATAATTTAATAGGATCATGCATATATTTTTCCGAGCCAATTCATTGGAATTTTCGGCCCTTCCTAATTTTTCGAAATAGTATTACATTTCTTGAATTTAATTAATTGTTTTGGGATATTTATCCAAATTAAATCCAAACCAAATTATCCCTACTTTGTACAACATGGAATCCGAACTCTAACCTATTCTTTTGGAGTTTTCGAAAAATCTCCTATTTAATAGGAGGATGAATTATTTTTCCTTGATTTAGTTGGTGCCTTATTGATTCCTTTCTTTTTAATTAAATCCAATTAAATCATGTCACATTTTATTTCTTCGCCCAAATTAAATTAAGAGTTGAATTATTCCTTGTGGCTAATTAAGGCAATTTTCGGCCCCCCCTATTTTGTAGAGGAGATTATAATTGTTACCTAATTTATGGGAGTTTTTTCCTATAAAGAAACTACCAAATTTAAATCCTATTCTATTTAATTGAGGATTTAAATAATTTTCTTGTGCACACTCCTTGAATTTTCGGCCCCCTTATTATTTTTCCTACTTGGAGATTTAATTTATTTTGTTCCCTTGTTTATGGAATATTCATTGTTTTATTTCCTAAATTGTGGATCTATTTCTCTCCAAGTAAATACCAAATAATTCCTTGTTAATTCACAGCCATAAGTTTCGAAAGTTATGCCTTCTTTTTAATTGTGGGATGTTAATTATTGGCCTCTATTTTATTCCTCAACAATTAATTAATTTTGTGGGATTAAACCTAGGACTATATAATCACCTAAACTAAACCCTAGCCCCCATTCCCTCAAAATTTTCTCCACTCTCCTCTCTCCCTCTCTCTCTCACACGCCTCTACTCTCCCACACACATTCTCTCCAAAAATCATCCATTTAATCCTTGTTCTTGCATCCGTTGAAGTTAATTTTCAAGAGTCTCCGACGAATCACATCAATTCTTGTTTCTATCGATTCGTTTTCATCAAGAAAGGTATATTTGATTCACTTTCCCTCAATCTTTTCATATTATCCTTGTTCTTGAACCTTACATGCATATAGTGAGTGTAGGAATGATAGATTGCAAAATTAATCGGTGGAAAAGTGTGTTTGCATGAGAACTTTGATAATTATGCGATTTTGATTGAGTTTATGTGAAGTTTGATTTGAATCTTCGGTGAATGATGTGAGTTTATGTGCAAACATGATTATGAGAACCTTTTTGAGCATGATTTTGTGTTATAAGCATGAAAAATTGTATTTGGATGATTGAGGAAGAAACCCTAATTTCGAATTTGTGAGCCTGAAATCTATGACGTTCGAACAGAAGTTTCTGATGTGTAATTGACCTATCAAACGATCGAATTTTGATGTGAATATTTTAATGAGTACATTTGAAGGTGTTTTCTGTGTCTCGTGTGAATTTCAGCCCTTTTTGTCAAAAAATGGATTTTTAATAAATGTTTGAAGTTGACTGCGCAATTCTTCCAGAAACTTGTGTTCTCGTCCAGAAAGTTTCGTATTCTATTTGGCCGACCAAATGACCTCCGTTTGATGTGATTTATGAACTAAATGAACATTTAAAGTGTCTTCAGAGTCGTGTAAAAAGTTCAGCAACATTGGACATCGGATGAATTTATGGTGAATTTTTCAAATGTACTGCGCAATGCTGCCATAATTTTTATGTTCCGGCTAGAGAGTTGTATAAATGTTTTGACTGACCAAATGACCTCCGTTTGATGTGATTTTTGAACTAAATGTACATATGAAGTGTCTTCGGAGTCGTGTAAAAAGTTCAGCCTCATTGGACATTGGATGAATTTATGGTGAATTGTTCAAATACAGTGCGCAATACTGCCAGAATTTTTATGTTCCGACCAGAGAGTTGTATAAATATTTTGACTGACCAAATGCCATGATTTGAGTGTGAAACTTTAACTGAATGAACTTGAATGTGTCTACTTTGTTGTGACCAAATTTTAGCTTCATATGAGGTCGGATGAATATTTGGTGATTTTTACAAACCAACCGCGCAGTTCTTCCAGTTTTGTTGTTATGTGAAAATATTACTTGTTGCTAAGTTTGATGAACTATATGATGCATGTATGATTTAGGAAAGTATCCTATGACGTGATTATGTGTGACACGTTGAGAAATATTATGGCACGTTGAGTATATGTGAGCTCGAGGAACGAGAGTTGCATAAGTTGGAATTGTGTTGTTAAGCAATCGAGGTGGGCTTTCTTTTCAAACCTCTTTATTTTCTGAAAATATTACGTGGTGTTATAAGGGTGGTTTAACTGTTATGTCATGCCATGTTTTTGTTTGTGAGATTGTTGTCTGATGCCTAGTTCGTCTGAGCTTGCTCCGTTAGGCTATAGGGCTGTGTTGTGTAACGAATTCGGGTCTAAGTAGGGCCGCAAACCCTATCAGACTGTGTACACTGGTGGGATCGTGAGCCGTCCTTGCTAGTCGGCCGGTCTCATGGGCGAATAGTGTGGCCACACTTTCGTTGCACTGTGATATGATGATTGTGATTGATGGAATGATGTGAAAAGTGGGGAGATAAATTGTCGGGCCAGACTTGAAATGTTTTTGTGTTCTCGTGATATTTCTTACTACATATAAAACTCGAGATCACTGGTATGGATGACATAACTAATATAAAATATTTTCGGCATGAGCCCATTGAGTACAACAAGTACTCAGCCCTGCATATTATTTTTCTTATGTGCAGCTTGAGCGGGATGTTGCGGAGGATGTTGAGTTGGCCTTAAGATGCGTTGTGTCTTCATACATAGGCGTTATCCTTGACTCTCTTTAAACCTTATTTCCGCTGCTATGTTTTTTTTAAACTATGTTTCACTACTTTAATCTTTTCCGTACTATGTTTAGTATGTTTTGGTTGTGTCAGGCTTGAAACGAGTATTTACAATGTTACTTGAAAATGATGTCTCCTGCTCTTTAAACTAAATGTTTTCTTAGGAGTTGATTGAGTTTTAATATTTATTGTTTCTCCGCTGCTTCTTTTAAAAGTGTTTATCATAAGTCGTTTTTATTTAATAGTAAAATTATAACTTTAAGCTTCTTTAAAACAAAAAAAAAAAGTTTTTCATCCTTTAAGTGAATTAAGTTTTCATAAAAGGCTATCCTTGCATGTTGTATCACGATCACCGCCTTTGTAGTACCCCTAGTATGGGCGGTCGTGACAGAGTGGTATCAGAGCTAAGTGTTTCGCTCTGGTCCGAGAGTCTTCTTTTGTCTTAAGTCTAGATTAGTGAATCCTTATTGACTAGAAGTGTAACGAAGGCTCAACATCCAAAGCATCGCGCTCAACCAAAGAAAGTGAGGTATGTTTTAAGTTGTTGAAAGCATGTGAGATCGATGCATGTAATTGATGATGATATGATGAGGGTGTTTGGCAAGTCTATGCATGTGAATTAACGTTATGCATGAAGATGTATTGTAATGACATGATTATGCGGAATATGAGCATGATTGCCATGATAATCTAAGCGCGTGATATATATATGAGTACGATGTTGTGATAGTATGATTTTGTTGAGTATGAGCATGATTGTCAAGATGATCTAAACACGTGTTGTATGTAAGAATGTGATATTGTTCTGGTATGCTTATGTGAAACATGAGCATGAGTGACATAATGTCGTAAATATGTGTTATGTGTGAAAGTTCTACGATGTAAGCATGCGAACATAGGAAGATGGAGTGTTTTACATTAAAAATGGAAATTGATGAGTTGTTTTGAGAATGTTGAAATTTATGAGAAAAGATGAGTAACTAAAAATGTTGTTTCAAACATATATGCGAAGTGCATGAGTGTTTTGTCTGGAATACAAATGCGTTATGAGTTTTGAAAAATTTGCATGGTGTTTGACATGTAGAAAAAAATGGAAAAATGATTTTGAGGTTGATTGTTTTGCAATATTAATGACTAGTTGTTCTAGTGGAGTATAATTGAGGAAAAATATTTATGTTGTGGAAAGATGTTGGAATTTTTGAAAAAAAAAATTCTTTGAACTTTAAATGAAGACATGTTAGTTCTTTCTTTCAGGAAAATTAATTGATCAATGGAATATGTTGTGACTATGAATTGTCCAAAAGAAAAAAAATTTGAGTTTCGACAAAAAAAAAGTTTTAAAAAAAAAGAGAAATGACTTTTTCGTTTGGAAAATTGAGCTATGGAAGTGTGATGTTATGTATGTTATGAGGTGCGAAGTATGATACGTTATTCTATGGAGTGTTTTATACGAATGATGAAAGTTGATGCGAAAGTACGTTTTAGTTGAGTCAAGACTTTTATTTTAAAAGTGAGATGTGGAATTTTTTTTGGAAAGTGTAAAGAAATTTTGTTTCAAAAGTTTTGAATATAGTTGTAAAGTTCGAAAGTGTTTTGCTATGAGATGTGAAAATGTGGTGTGTTTATCTTGAGGTATGAATTACGTAAATTGTGGTAGATGATGATCTATGAAATGATGAATTGTGTTGTGAACTTAGAGTACCTAAAATATAAGCCTAGTTGACCGTGTGAATCGTAGTTCTAAGTTGAAAACTTAACTATTGCTTCTCTGAGCAATGAAAGGTACGAGAATATGAAAGTTGAGGCAAACCCTTAAGTCAAGGTGCGAGACAAGAAGAGCTGAAGCTAAGTGATATTTTCATGCAACGGCGAGCGATCATTCTCGCGATTAAATTAGTATAGTGTAATCTTGCGTAAGTGACAACACGATGGAGATGATCTTAATACCCTGCTAAGAAGCACGAGGATGATAACAATGTCCTACGAGGATAGTCAATATGACATGCAAAGAATTTTATGAAGATGTGGATTCCGACTATCATTATTAATGGCGATGACACGAACAATCCCAGTGTGGAATCTACGGTTCTTAGAGCGATGTTACCAGTCTTGGCTTGCGAAAGATGAACGAGGGAATGAGACTTTAATAGCTAGAACAAACTATTTTAATCAACAGCTCTTACTTGGATTCTAAGAAGTTATTTTTCAGGACCTTTCAAATAACCGTGGACCCTTGTCTACTTGACAGCTTGTTTCGTTCACCCCTTGCAAGTGATACATATTATTTCTTTTCCTCCATTGAGTCTTAACTCACTTTCAGTTCTTGGAAAGTGGTGTTGCCTTCTTAACTTTGGACACTTGGATTGATTGTAGTCTTCTATGACTTATTATTTATACGCACAATATTTTGACTTTGTGAGCCTTTGCTATTGAACTTCATTCCTAAAGTTGCTTGCAGTTATGTCCTTCAATATAATCATATTTCGCAGACATTTTTTTCTATGGGATATTCTTCCTTGAACTTTTGTTCAGCTTTTCATTTTGTAACCATGTCTGTGTCAAGTTCTTTCCTACAGAGTGAAATTCATTTTGGTTCAGCTCCACTATATGTATCCTTTTCATAATAGAACCTTCCTTTCTACAAAACGAAGTCAAGGCCTACATTTTATACCTTGCCTTAACAAACTTAATCCACTTGATTTTTTTTCAAAAACCCCTTTGACTTTGGTTGCCTTCACAAACTTATGAACCCATTGATGTTATTCTATCAATCCATATTATGATTTTCGTTGAACCATGATCAGTACCGCCTTGTGACAAATGCCTACATTTCTCAATCCTCATGCAACTGATCATTACTTTTCCCTCAACCCTTTAAGTCATTATCCATTGATGTTTGGACTTTTCAAATTTGGTCGGACAACTGAATTATCTTTTTGGTAGCCAACTATGAGAATTGACATTTATTTGATTTCATCCCATAGTCATGACCTATCTTATGTTCTTTCATGCTCCGTGGGGATGATCATAACCAATTGTTATATTTCAAAATTGGTAACTGTTTGATTAAAGTTCGCGTTCTTGATACATATTCTGAGTTTTTGATGCAACATTGCAAGAAGAGGTAAATTTCTTTTCGAGCCTCTAGCAAAGAGCCGACTATCTTGTATGGAATTTCCATGAACCGACGAAACCCCCATAATCTCTGCTTTACAAGCAACCACGATGATAAGAAAAGGGCGTCCGACGTATCTTGTGTACTTGAACGGAGAGGAAAAGAAGGATTTGAGAGTGGAAGACGTGGCAGTAGTACGAGATTTTCCCAATGTGTTTCCCGAAGCTTTATCTGGACCGCCACCCGACAGACAGTTAGAGTTCACTATTGTTTTGGAACCAGGGTCTGCGCCAGTATCGAAGGCGCCATACCGAATGGCCCCTAAGGAATTGGCCGAGTTGAAGATATAGTTGCAAGAACTGTTAGACTTGGGTTTTATTCGACTCAGTGTGTCACCGTGGGGAGCGCCAGTGTTGTTCATTAAGAAGAAGGATGGAACGATGAGGATGTGCATCGACTATCGTGAGCTCAACAAGATAACCTTGAAGAACAAGTACCCACTGCCGAGGATTGATGATTTGTTTGACCAACTTCGAGGAGCGGGCGTATTTTCAAAAATGGACTTGAGGTCGGGATATCATCAACTAAAGGTCCAACGAGAGGATGTGCCTAAGACTGCTTTTCGCACTCGTTATATGGCCTTTATGAATTCGTCGTGATGCCATTTGGGCTGACCAACACCCCGGCTGTCTTTATGGACTTGATGAACCGAGTTTTCCATGAGTATCTTGACAAGTTCATGTTAGTCTTCATCGACGATGTTTTAGTGTACTCGAAGAACGAGGAGAAACATAGATGGCTTCTACAAACAGTGTTAGAAACGTTGCGAAAGGAGAAGCTTTATGCCAAGTTTAGTAAGTGCGAGTTTTGGTTGACTCGAGTGAACTTTCTTGGTCATATTGTGACAGCAAATGGAATCCAAGTAGACCCAGCAAAGGTCGAGGCCGTGCAGAATTGGAAATAGCCGAAAACGTCGAGTGAAATCCGCAGTTTCTTGGGATTGGCGGGATACTATCGATGTTTCATTGAAGGATTCCCTAAAATTGCGAGACCCATGACACAACTGTTGAAGAAAGGAATCAAAGTGGTTTGGACGCCGGAGTGCGAGGCGAGTTTCCAACTGTTGAAAGAGAAATTGACTACAGCACCAATCCTAGCGGCACCCGAAGCCGACAAGGACTTCGCCGTCTATACAGATGCGTCGAAAGTAGGACTAGGATGTGTGCTAATGCAAGATGGAAAAATAATAGCATACGCTTCCCGACAGTTGAGACCGAATGAATTGAATTTTTAGACTCATGATTTGGAGTTAGCAGCAGTGGTGCATGCACTGAAAATTTGGAGACACCATCTCTATGGAGTGAGATGCTAGATCTATACGGATCACAAGAGTCTCAAGTACTTCTTCGAGCAGAAGGAGCTGAACATGCGACAGCGACGTTGGTTGGAGATCGTGAAAGATTATGACTGTGGTATTCACTATCATCCGGGCATGGCAAATGTAGTAGCCGATGCTTTGAGTAGGAAGAACCAACCTCAATTGGCTTATTTCCTAACACAAGAGGAAGTGTTGATTCGCGAATTCGACAGAATGAGATTGGAAATAGTAAAAGTGCCCGAGCCAGTAGAAGGACGAATAGCGACGCTAGTGATTGAGCCAGATTTGAGAACCAAGCTCATAGAAGCCCAACTACGTGATGAGAAGTTGGAAGAATTACGTGTGAAGGTGAGAGCCAAGAAGCTTGATCATTACCGTGAGGAGGCAGATAATGCTTTGATGTACGATGGGTGATTGTGTGTGCCGAGCGATGAGACGCTAAAAGATGAGATTTGAGTGAAGCGCACGACACGCCTTACACTGCACACCCCGGAAGCACGAAGATGTATCGAGATTTGAAGCAACGGTTTTGGTGGAATGGAATGAAAGGAAACGTAGCGTCATATGTGGAACAATGTCTAGCATGCCAACAAGTGAAGGCCTTACACCAACGGCCATATGGGAAGTTCCAACCACTCGATATCCCTGAATGGAAGTGGGAGCATCTAGCTATGGATTTCATGACGGGTTTCCAAAGTCACAGAAGGGCAACACTGCGATTTGGGTGATCATCGATCGACTAACTAAAAGCGCGCACTTTTTACCAATTTGAATTACTTATGGCACGGACAAATTAGCAAAACTCTACGTGAATGAGATTGTGCGTTTGCATGGAGTGCCAAAGACCATTATGTTCGACCGCGATACGAAGTTCACATCAAAGTTTTGGATGAGTTTGCAGCGTGAATTGGGCACACAACTGAACTTCAGCCCTGCTTATCACCCGCAATCGGACGGACAGTCAGAGAGGACGATTCAAATGCTTGAGGATATGCTGCGAGCCGTTGTCTTAGATCGAGGGGAAAGTTATGAAACTGTTCTACCGTTGGTTGATTTCGCCTACAACAATCGCTACCAAGCGACGATCGATATGGCTCCGTATGAAGCCTTGTATGGCAGGAAGTGTCAATCCCCACTCTATTGGGATGAAGTTGGCGAGAGAAGATGTTAGGACCCGACGCTATAAAGGAGATGAGCGAAATTGTGCATCAAATCCGCGCAAGGATCAAGGAAGCTTGAGATAGGCAGAAGTCGTATGCTGACGTGCATCGAACGGAAATCAAATTCGACGTTGGTGACAAAGTGTTCTTGAAAGTATCCCCGACGAGAGGAGTTGTGAGGTTTGGAGTGAAAGGCAAGCTGAAACCGCGTTTTGTAGGACCGTACGAGATTATCGATGAAGTAAGTCCTGTAGCTTACCGCTTGGCGTTACCTCCCAGCTTTGGGAACGTGCACAACGTGTTCCATGTGTCACAGTTACACAAGTACGTGTTCGACCCCAAGCATGTGATTCATCAAGAGGAAGTGATCCTAACCCCCGACATGAGCTACGAGGAAAGGCCCGAGGCAATCCTAGATTGGAAGGTACAAGAGTTGCGAAACAAGTCAATAGCGTCCGTGAAGGTGCTGTGGATACACCATGGTCCCGAGGAAGCCACGTGAGAGTTAGAAGATAAATTGAAAGAAAAGTTCCCCGAGTTGTTTATGTGAGACGATCAAATTTCGGGATGAAATTTCTGTTAAGAGGGGAAGGATGTAACATCCCAAAAATTTGTGATGTTTATTTAATAAGTTGATTTGAAATTTTAATTATGAAACTTTTGTTTCTATGCGATTAAGTGAATTATGTGAAATAATTGTCGTGGGTGATGTGGAATGAAGTGGTTGATATTTTTATATTTTCCAATGTGGGGAAATAATTTAATAGGATCATGCATATATTTTTCCGAGCCAATTCATTGGAATTTTCGGCCCTTCCTAATTTTTCGAAATAGTATTACATTTCTTGAATTTAATTAATTGTTTTGGGATATTTATCCAAATTAAATCCAAACCAAAATATCCCTAATTTGTACAACATGGAATCCGAACTCTAACCTATTCTTTTGGAGTTTTCAAAAAACTCCTATTTAATAGGAGGATGAATTATTTTTCCTTGATTTAGTTGGTGCCTTATTGATTCCTTTCTTTTTAATTAAATCTAATTAAATCATGTCACATTATTAAGAGTTGAATTATTCCTTGTGGCTAATTAAGGCAATTTTCGGCCCCCCCTATTTTGTAGAGGAGATTATAATTGTTACCTAATTTATGGGAGTTTTTTCCTATAAAGAAACTACCAAATTTAAATCCTATTCTATTTAATTGAGGATTTAAATAATTTTCTTGTGCACACTCCTTGAATTTTCGGCCCCCTTATTATTTTTCCTACTTGGAGATTTAATTTATTTTGTTCCCTTGTTTATGGAATATTCATTGTTTTATTTCCTAAATTGTGGATCTATTTCTCTCCAAGTAAATACCAAATAATTCCTTGTTAATTCACAGCCATAAGTTTCGAAAGTTATGCCTTCTTTTTAATTGTGGGATTTTAATTATTGGCCTCTATTTTATTCCTCAACAATTAATTAATTTTGTGGGATTAAACCTAGGACTATATAATCACCTAAACTAAACCCTAGCCCCCATTCCCTCAAAATTTTCGCCACTCTCCTCTCTCCCTTTCTCTCTCACACGCCTCTACTCTCCCACACACATTCTCTCCAAAAATCATCCATTTAATCCTTGTTCTTGCATCCGTTGAAGTTAATTTTCAAGAGTCTCCGACGAATCGCATCAATTCTTGTTTCTATCGATTCGTTTTCATCAAGAAAGGTATATTTGATTCACTTTCCCTCAATCTTTTCATATAATCCTTGTTCTTGAACCTTACATGCATATAGTGAGTGTAGGAATGATAGATCGCAAAATTAATCTGTGGGAAAGTGTGTTTGCATGAGAACTTTGATAATTACGCGATTTTAATTGAGTTTATGTGAAGTTTGATTTGAATCTTCGGTGAATGATGTGAGTTTATGTGCAAACATGATCATGAGAACCTTTTTGAGCATGATTTTGTGTTATAAGCATGAAAAATTGTATTTGGATGATTGAGGAAGAAACCCTAATTTCGAATTTGTGAGCCTGAAATCTGTGACGTTCGAGTAGCAGTTTCTGATGTGTAATTGACCTATCAAACGATCTAATTTTGATGTGAAAATTTTACTGAGTATATTTCAAGGTGTTTTCTGTGTCTTGTGTGAATTTCAGCCCGTTTTGTCGAAAAATGGATTTTTAATAAATGATTGAAGTTGACTGCGCAATTATGCCAGAAACTTGTGTTCTCGCCCAGAAAGTTTCGTATTCTGTTTGACCGACCAAATGACCTCCGTTTGATGTTATTTATGAACTAATTGAACATTTGAAGTATCTTCTGAGTTGTGTAAAAAGTTCAGCCTCATTGGACATCGGATGAATTTATGGTGAATTTTTATAATGAACTGTGCAATGCTGCCAGAATTTTTATGTTCCGACCACAGAGTTGTATAAATGTTTTGACTGACCAAATGACATGATTTGAGTGTGAAACTTTAACTGAATGAACTTGAATGTTTCTACTTTGTTGTGACCAAATTTTAGCTTCATATGAGGTCGGATGAAGTTTTGGTGATTTTGACTGACCAACCGCGCAGTTCTGCCAGTTTTGTTGTTATGTGAAAATATCACTTGGTGCTAAGTTTGATGAACTATATGATGCATGTATGATTTGAGAAAGTATCCTATGACGTGATTATGTGTGACACGTTGAGAAATATTATGGCATGTTTTTCCTTATGTCGATGAATGATGGGATGGGTAATTTAAGGGAAACGATAAAAAGGAACAATAGGACATGCATGATAACATAAGTTTATGGAAAGCTAATTGTGTTGTCGTTGGCAAGGGTGATTGAGTATATGTGAGCTCGAGGAACGAGAGTTGCATAAGTTAGAATTGTGTTGTTAAGCAATCGAGGTGGGCTTTCTTTTCAAACCTCTTTATTTTCCGAAAATATTACGTGGTGTTATAAGGGTGGTTTAACTGTTATGTCATGCCATGTTTTTGTTTGTGAGATTGTTGTCTGATGCCTAGTTCGTCTGAGCTTGCTCCGTTAGGCTATAGGGCTGTGTTGTGTAATGAATTCGGGTCTGAGTAGGGACGTAAACCCTATCAGGCTGTGTACATTGGTGGGATCGTGAGCCGTCCTTGCTAGTCGGCCGGTCTCGTGGTCGAATAGTGTGGCCACACTTTCGTCGCACTGTGATATGATGATTGTGATTGATGGAATGATGTGAAAAGTGGGAAGATAAATTGTCTGGCCAGACTTGAAATGTTTTTGTGTTCTCGTGATATTTCTTACTACATATAAAACTCGAGATCACTGGTATGGATGACATAACTAATATAAAATGTTTTCGGCATGAGCCCATTGAGTACAACAAGTACTCAGCCCTGCATATTATTTTTCTTATGTGCAGGTTGAGCGGGATGTTGCGGAGGATGTTGAGTTGGCGTTAGGATGCGTTGTGTCTTCATACATAGGCGTTATCCTTGACTCTCTTTAAACCTTATTTACGCTGCTATGTTTTTTTTGAACTATGTTTCACTACTTTAATCTTTTTCGTACTATGTTTAGTATGTTTTGGTTGTGTCAGGCTTGAAACGAGTATTTACAATGTTACTTGAAAATGATGTCTCCTGCTCTTTAAACTAAATGTTTTCTTAGGAGTTGATTGAGTTTTAATATTTATTGTTTCTCCGCTGCCTCTTTTAAAAGTGTTTATCATAAGTCGTTTTTATTTAATAGTAAAATTATAACTTTAAGTTTCTTTAAAACAAAAAAAAAAGTTTTTCATCCTTTAAGTTAATTAAGTTTTCATAAAAGGCTATCCTTGCATGTTGTATCACGATCACCACGTTTGTAGTACCCCTAGTATGGGCGGTCGTGACATTTCCTCCTTGGTAAAGGTGGCTATTGATTCAAGCGGACTCACGAAGGTGATGTCCTGACTTCTTTCACTGCTAGCATCTGAGTTACTTGTCGGAATAAAAGGTGGTTTGAATTGATCAGTGTTTGATTCCACCTCTTCCTCTATTTGCCTCCTGAACTCGGTGCTTTCCAACTGTGGTAAACAAAAAACAACGAAAAGTTTATTCACAAGATTTACACTATTTTTCTTAAGTAAAAACTGAGACGCTACGCCCATCTATGTGTTCTCTTGCTCTAGTAATCCCCTTGATCCACACCAGCAGGGGAAACACTTGATCCACATAAATAAGGACATTGATTCTTTACTGTTGTTGCCCTGAGCTGTCTCTCAAATGAAATAGAAAGGAAGAAAATATTAACAATATGTACACCAAAGTGTCTTGCAACAAATGTGTGATAAACGCCATCATCCCCGGCAACGGTGCCATTTTAAATTCTCTTTATTTTTTTTCGGCTATATAACTTTGTAGATTGCTCAAGTAGGATTGTCAAACTGATCGAGCTGGTCATATGTGTACCTTCTACTTGCGAATGTGTTTTACATTTGTTGCGGACACGGGGTGGGTTAAGTTAAACTACTAGACTTGAGAGACTAAACTAACTAAACTGATCCACTTAATAAACATAACTAAAACTACTTGATCAACTCATCATGCAATTTCCAGAAATGGACAAACAGGATAAAAGTGAGTGATTGTCAATCTACTGCAAAACGTACGATAAAGTAATACTTTTCAAACAACTTCATATACTTCACAAAATCAACATGAAAAACAGAGTATAATCAGATCTGAACAATTACGAACAACGAAACCATCATAACAACTAGATAAAAACAAAAATCGAAAACTCAGATCCAACCAAATCAAGCCTTAATGAAACACCTGAGCTAAGTTATGCATCATAAACTGGAAATCAAAAGTAGATCAGAGAAATTATGCATGGTAAATAGAACATTTCAACAAAAATTGAAATCATAACACTAAATTTACAGAACCGAAAACATCTAGAATTTACAACATCAAGCATAAACTGAGCCCCATTCCAGCCCTAGAAGAGAGCTGAAATCTACTGAGTGTCAAGAACTGGAAGCTGCCTCATTCCTCCTTCTCTATTTCCATTTATAGGAAGGCGTGAGATCTTGATCCCTAGGGCAACTACGCTCTGAAAAGTTTTTATTACTCTTCTCCCTTGGGGATCTCTCATGTGTGACGCTCAATCTTATAGTCGGGTGCTCCTACCGCATGCTATTTGATCTAACTTGAGCCATTTGCGCAGTAATTAATTCCTTCTCCTTGATCCGTTCGTCCGCCCAACTGATCCACTTGATTCCTAAATATGGCGGACTTTCACACACATCTGACTCAAAATTAGACGTTAGATTATAAATTTGAGTATAGTTTTATCACGGAACACATGTATGAAACGAACCTCATCATGGAGGTCAAGATAACCGACACGTCAAAGCATTATAGGCCACTAGAAGGGGAAGATCTTTCTAACCCTTCTATTTTCATTGTTAACACTTTACCTCATGCTCCTAAAAAGGGCAAGCCTAAGCTTACTAAGGTCCCCTCGCAGGAAAAATCCAAGAAAAAGAAGCAGAAGACTCAACCTCTAGTCGACCCCGAAGCCTACGTGATCAAGACCTCAAAAGGGAAATACAAGTGGTGGAAAATGATAAGCACTAAATTGGTCCTATTCGCGGTGTTCAGCACTAGAGTTAATCTCCCCACTTTCTCAACAATCCATCAATCACAAGTATCATTCCATGTGCGACGAAAGTGTGGCCACACTATTCGCCCACGAGACCGGCCGACTAGCAAGGACGGCTCACGATCCCACCAGTGTACACAGCCTGATAGGGTTTGCGGCCCTACTCAGACCCGAATTCGTTTCACAACACAGCCATATAGCCTAACGGAGCAAGCTCGGACGAACTAGGCGTCAGGCAACAATCTCATAAACAAAACATCATGGCATGACATAACAAGTTAAACCACCCTATAACACCACGTCATATTTTCGGAAAATAAAAGATTTGTGAAAGAAAGCCCACCTCGTTTGCTTAAACAACACAATACCCAACTCAAAGCAACCCTCGTTCCTTGTTCTCACGTACACACAATCCCCTTGCCAACACCACAACGCAATCAGTCTTCCATCAATACAAATTATCATGCATGTCCTATCGTCCCTGTCATCGTTATCTTAAATTACCCACCCCAACATTCATCAACATAAGGAAAAACATGCCATAATATTTCTAAACTTATCACACATAATCACGTCATAAGATACATTCCTTGATCATACATGCATCATATAATTCACCCAAACTTGGCAACAAGTATTATTTTGACATAACAGAAATCAGGCAGAACTGCGCAGTCGTTTTGTAAAAGTCACCAAAATTCCATCCGACCTCATATGAAGCTAAATTTTGGTCACTACATATTAGACACATTCAAGCACGTCAAGTTAAAATTTCACACCTAAATCATATCATTTGGTCAGTCAAAACAACAATGCAACCCTCTGGTCGGAACATAAAAATTCTGGCAGTATTGCGGTTCGATTGAAAAATTTACCAAAAGTTCATCCGATGTTCAATGAGGCTGAAATTTTCACAAAACACAGAAGACTCTTCAAATTTCGTCCAGTCAAAAATTCACATCAAGATAAGGCCATTTGGTTGGTCAAATCAAAAACGAAACTCTATGGGCGAGAATACAAGTTTCTGGCAGAATTGCGCAGTCAACTTCAAAAATTTATTAAAACTTCATCTTTCGTCAAAAGGGGCTGAAATTCACACACAACACATACAACACCTCACAATATACTCAGTTAAAAATTCGTATCAAAATATGCGCGTTTGGCTGGTCAAACACACATCGGAATCCACTATCCAAACGCCATAGTTTTCAGGCTTCACAATTTCGAAATTAGGATTTATTCCTCATTCATCCAAACACAATTATTCATGCTTCCAACACACAATCATGCTTCAAAAAGTTCTCACAATCATGTTCTCATATTCACACATCATTCACCAATGAATCATCCAAACTTCACACATATTCATTCAAAATCGCACATCCACAAATTTTCTCACACAAACATAAATTCCCACCGATTAATTTTGCGATCTATGATTCCTACACACACTATATGCATGAGGGATTCAAGAACAACGATTCAATGGAAAGGATGAGGAAAAGATTTTAAATTATACCTTCTTGAATCAAAATCAAACGGTAGAAACTAGGATTGATGCGATTCCTCGGAAACTCTTGAAATTCCAACTCCAATGGATGCAAGAACAGGGATTGAAGGAGAGTTTTTGGAGAGAAAGTAGAGAGGAAGGAGGAGGCGTGTGAGAGTGAGGGAGAGAGAGGTGGATGGTTGGGAGGGGAAAAATATGGGGCTAGGGTTAGGTTTAGGTGATTTTATAGTAGGTTTAATCCCCACCTAAATTAATTTATTAATTAATTGTGGATGAATAAAATAGAGGCCAATAAATAAAATCCCACAATTAAAAGAAGGGAATTTTCGAAAATTGGCTATTAAATTAACAAGGAATTTATTTGGTATTTATTTGGAGAGAAATATATTCACAACTTGGGAATTAAAACAATGAATATTTCATAAACAAGGGAACAAAATAAATTAACTCTCCAAGTAGGAAATAAAAGGGGGAGATCGAAAATTTAATTGGTGCACAAGGAAAATTATTTAAATCCTCAATTAAATAAGAATATGATTTAAATTTGGTAATTTCTTTATAGGAAAAGACTCCCATAAAATAGGTAACAATTAAATAAATTTCCACAAGGAAATTTGAAGCATAATGGGCGTGTGATATGGGGAGCACAATACAAGGAAAATATTCACATCCCCAATTAATTTGACTTAGGTATTAATTTGGTATTTATTTGAATAGAAGGAATTCCACAAAGCAGAGAAACAAGTATTATTTCCTTCTTAATCAAAGGGGCCGACAATTTGGGTATTATTCCCACAAGGGAATAATTCGAATATTAATCAAATTATGGTGAGGAAACAAAATGTGACAAGATTTAATTGGATTTAAAAAAAAAGAAGGGAATCAACAAGGTACTAGTTAAATCAAAGAAATAATCCATTCTCCTAATTAAATTAGGGGATTTTTCGAAATCCCTCAACAATAGGCTAAGGTTCGAAATTCATGTAGTACAAGTTTGGAATAGTTTGTTTTGGATTTGATTTGGATAAATATTCCAAAACAATTAATTAAATCCAAGAAAAAGAATATAGTTTCCAATAATTGGAGGGGCCAAAAATAGCCACTTTATTTGGCTAGAACAAAATGCATGCTCTTATTTAAATTAATTTCCCACATTGAAAAATATAAATAAAAATTCATTCCAAATCACCCATGACAATTTATTCCACATAGCCAACTCAATCACGTAGCAACAATTAAATTTCATAATGAAATTCCCAATCGACATATTAAAATAAAAGTCGCAAAAAAAAAAATTTGGGATGTTACAGCCTTTGTCACTTGGATACATCTCTCCGATACAACATAGCCTAGGACAATGCCTTCAAGAAGCATGAAGTGACACTTCTCAAAGTTAAGGACGAGGTTCTTTTCCCGACACCTTCTTAACACAACATCCAAATGACCTAAGCATGACTCAAATGAATCCCCATAGACAGTGAAATCGTCCATGAAGATTTCTATGCACTCCTCTAGTAGGTCGGAGAAAATGCTCATCATGCATCTCTGGAAGGTTCCAGGTGCATTACAGAGTCCAAAGGGCATTCGCCGATAAACATACGTGCCGAACGAACACGTGAAAGTGGTCTTGTCCTGATCTTCTAGATTCACATAAATCTGGAAATAGCCACTGTAAGTATCGGCAAAATAAAAGTATTATTTTCCAGCTAACCTTTCCAGCATTTGGTCGAAAGGCAGGGGGAAATGGTCTTTCCGAGTGGCAGTGTTCAACTTTCTGTAATCGATACACATTCGCCATCCTGTGACTAATCTTGTGGGTACTCGCTTGTTCTTCTCATTTTTCACCACTTGTATTCTGGATTTCTTCGGTACCATGTGTACCGGACTCACCCACTCATTGTCTGGGATTGAGTAGATGATTCCCAAGGACAGTAGTTTCAATACTTCCTTCAAAACTTCTTCCCTCATTTTCGGGTTCAACTTCCTTTGTGGATCCCGACAGGCTTTCGCGCCTTCTTCTAAGTGGATGTGATGCATGCAGAGATTGGGGTTGATACCTACTAGGTCTGATAGAGTCCACCCTATAGCTTTCTTTTTCTTCTGAGCACTTCCAATAATATTCCCTCCCGCTCCTGGGTTAGATTGTTGTTAACGATCACATGGAACGTTTCATTCTCCTCCAGGTAAGCATACTTCAGGCCTGGTGGAAGTGTCTTCAACTCCTTCTTCGGTGGATTTTCCTCTTGGGGCAGTGGATTCTTTTCCATTTCCTTGGTGGCCAAATCCTCTAGGTCTGGCAATTGTTCCACACTGGCCAGATAGGTGGATCCCTTTGACCTGGAAGAAGTCGGATTCTTGCAAAATTCCTCGATTGCCTCTACTAACTCCCTATCCTGCCACTTCTTTATCAATTGCGTGACTCGATTCTGAATTATCAATCTGTTCCTGCATGAGTTCAGTCTCAAGATATTCCTGGACCAAGGGGTTATTAATATCCACGGCATGAAGATTTTCCACATCCAAAGGTTTTCTCATAGTCTCATCAATGTTAAAAGTGAATTTCTCCACATGATAGTCCAGACAAATTGTTCCATAGAAAACATCAATTATAGTCTTAATTGTGCGTAGGAATGGTCTACCTAAAGGCACTCCGCTAGACTCAGCAGACTCATGTTCACTCATCTTAGTCACATAGAAATCAACAGGATATAAGAAATCATGCACCTTAACTATCACATTTTCTATCACACTTTCTGGGTTTATGCATGACCTATTAGACAATTGGATCACTGCTTTCATATCCACTAACCTAACTCCTACCAATTTCTTGTAAAATGAAAGAGGTAACACATTGATTGATGCACCCAGGTCACACATTGCATGCTCAACCTTCCTTCACGTTACCACTTGAAATCGGTAAAGTGAACATACATGGGTCTGTCCTCTTTGTCGGTAGCCTCCTCTTTTGTATCACTGCTGAAATATTATCCCCGATCACGATTTTCCCATCTGACTTGGTTTTCCCAGCGATGAACTCCTTGATAAATTTACTGAAGAGCTAGTAGGAATGTTAGGTTGATTTCCAGCTTTCTGAAAATTTCCATGATATCCAGCAGATCATCCTTCCCATTTCTAGCTTTCCCACGGTAGGGGAATGGCTTAACTGTCTTGTTGGAGTCTCCCTTTAAAAATTCTCCAGCTTCTTTCCTTACTCCTTCATTTTCCACTTCTGTTTCTGGGTTTAGGAAGACTGGATCTGCCATTCGAAGTAGTGGCTTCCTCAAATCAACCATCTGAACGCCATCCCCTGTTTCATTGTCTTCCTTCTACTGGACCATGTCCTCTGTCTCCTTACTCACCACAGTCGGCTCCCGCTCATCAATCTTCATTGTTGGCCCTTTATACTCCCTTCCTGATCTCAAGGTGATTTGACTGATGTTTGCTTTGTCTGGTGGCTTAACTGAGGCAGGGTTTCTTCCTTCGTTTCCACGCATCTCATTCAATGAAGTGGTAATTTGCGACATCTGTTTGGCCAGGATATCCATCGCCGCTTTCTGTTCTTGCTGAGCATCTTGCAACTTGTGGACTAAGTCATTATTAGCCTACATATTGCTTAGAAAATGTTGCTGCGGGCTGAGTAGATCGTTTACCACATCATCCGCATGCTTTGATTGTTTGGGGTACGACTGACTTGGACTTGATCCTTGGTTTGGGTGGAAATTCCCTTGTTGCCCCTGATTTACATTATAGTTGGCACTTGGTCCTTGGTTTCATTGGTAATAGGCTGGGGGGTTTGAATTATTGCTATGGTAGTTCCTCTGTTGTGGTGGGACATAATTACTTGAGGGTTGGTTTTGATTCCTGTTGACCCAGTTGGACTGGTTACCATGATTCCTATTCCCCCAATTGTTCTGTCCCTCTTGATTCCTGTTGGACCAGTTCTGCTGGATATTTTGTCCCTCTTGATTTCTACAAGACCAGTTAGATTGGTAATTATGCCCCTCCTGATTCTTGTTGGGCCAGTTAGATTGGATTTGTATTTTGCGGTTGAGGAGGTAGATTCTGGTTCCCATCAGCCCACCTGTAATCAGGATGGTCTCTCCATAGAGCATCCTTGATTTTTCAAGGGCTTGGCATTCCATTTTCCCTTGTGGACCATAATTCTGACATCCCTCCTCTAGACCAGGTAATTGCTTGCTTTTTTCTACTGAGGCCGGTGAATCGTTCTATCATATAGCACTCAGAATCGCCTTCTCCAATTTTTCCATCCTAGCATCCATCCTATCCTCGCTTGTACCATCGTTGAATCCACATTTCCCCTTCTAAGAATGGTACGAGGGGAATCATACGCCTTCTTGGATCCAATCAGTCTCTCTAAGATATCCTTGGCTTCACTAACACGCCTCCTAGTAAAAACTCGTCCGCTTGACGTGTTTACAAGATCCTTGCAATCTGAAGTCAATCCATCGTAAATATTGTTGTATATCTCTGCTTCAGCCATATGGTTATTTGGGCATGAGTCTAGCAATCCTTTTAAGCGCGACCAATATTGGGTAAGGGTCTCATCGTAATCCTGCCTAGCCCCCTGAATCTCTTTCTTAATTGCATTGGTCTTGGTGGAAGGGAAGAAGTAGTCTAAGAACATTATTCGGAAATCCGCCCAAGTACGCATGGAGTTTGTTGGAAGCCTTAGTAGCCACGTGTTCGCCTCCCCCCTGAGAGCGAAAGGTAGAGCATACAACCTATAATCTTCTTCAGTTGACCCAGTGGGTCTCTTCTGGATTCCGCAGAGTTGGCAAAATTTATGCAGAAACTCATACGGACACTCATTCGGCCGCCCATGATAATGTGGCATCACCGATAAGACATTTGTCTCGACTTCAATCGCAAGCTGTGCTGGTGTGACCACTATTGCCTGGGCTCACTCACCATTGAGGTGGGCATTCAGCGATCCTATCTCAGGTTCATTATCAAATATCTCTGCCATAATTTCTGGTTGCTCTTCTTCAAACTTCAGAGGTAATTCCGGTTCTCTCTTCACAGGTGAGATTGGGTCCATCTCACTTTCAGAACTCGAGGGTGTTGGGTTTGTTGTGGATAACCCGGACCTGGTAGTAACAGGGGTTGTTGTCTCTTTGGCCCGCCAACTAGTCTGGGTATCCCTCCAATTAGATGTATCGTTCCGGTACCCGTACCTCGAGCCTCTGCTCATAAACTGAAAATGAAAAAGTAGGAAACAAAACATATAAAAAACTGTATGCACCAAATTACCCAAAACACAAACATAAGTACTCCATCTATCCCCGGGAACAGCGCCATTTGATAGTCAGTATCTCAGAGTGTGTGCGAGATGTGTTTGTGCATATCAAACAGGTCTAGAGAATTCACTCAACCGCTAGGCCTAGGAATTCTCTAAACTATCTGACTGTGTCATTCGGATACTCTCAATCACTATCAAAACCTTAACTTATTTACTATTGGCTAGTATAGGGTAGTAAGGATCGATCCCATAGAGATGGAAGAGGTTAGCAAGTATTTAGAGGACTTGGAAGGGGTTGGCTGCTGCCACGCAACTCATGGTTTAAGACTTGTTTAACTACTATGTTTAACTACTAGACTCAGAGGAATTTAAAGGTAACGTGCGCATGCATGGTTGACGGAAATGAGATTTTAACTAAAGAAATTCAACAACTAAACTACCAGGCTAGGTAAACGGATTTTTGAAAACAGCTAAACAATACGTAAACATGCAGTGGCGACCATATTCCCGATTTACCTATGACGACATAAAAGCTGTAGAAAGTAAAAGCGGCCAGTGACAGATCCAACTTCTAACTAACTTCTACATTCATCTTCTCTTAACAATCAAGTAGACATAAACGAAAATAGAGCATCAAGTATATGAAAATAGAGCAATCTTAAATTCGACTTCAAACATTACGATTAAGCACAAAATGACTAGATCTAAACTACTAGGCCGAGAAAAATAAGCAGATAACAGTAAACATCCATAACCATGCAAATTCAGAACATCACGTCTCAGATCTATGACTCCGATCAACAATTCAACTCAGATCAACAAAAACCAACTCTGATACGTCAAACACATACTCCTCAATTCAGATTCAACCGATTAAAAAAAAAATCAACTCTGATCAACCCAATCTCAACTTTGATTCAAACATCAATTGGGAAAAGCATCCAAATCATAAATACCACCAATCAACCATCAGAATTAGATAAACAACAAAAAGAAACTTCCACAACTACGTGATTAAAGGCTCAACAAAAAAATAGTAAACGCTGAGCTTCTAAAACGATGAAGTGTCGGCTCAAAACAACATAAAATAAGCAATTGTATCTTCGCCTTCTGTAGGGACAGTGTTACACCATGAAAATTGAACTAGGCTACCACAAACTCCCAGAATTCACCCCATTAAAGCTAAGTGCACATAGAAATATGTATGTGAAGTGATGAGCTAAGAGCAAAAAGTGAATGGTGAATGAACGATGATGCATCTCTTCATGTTGTGTCCCTATTTAGTTGAGGCTCAGATTTCTAGGGAATCTTCTTTGCTGATTTGTCGATTATGCCCTTCTAGAAAGTCCTTCGAAAGATGCTTTTCCGCTCACAGTTGCTTCCGTAATCCCTTGGGTCAGGTTGCAAGCTGGCTTCTTCACTCCATTTTCCTTTGGTTTCCTCTGCCTGGTAGATTTTCCGTCCAATTCCTTGACCTGGCAGATTCTCTACGCACCTAAACTTAAAACATGTGTTAGTTCATAAAAATCATAGAATTTAACCCCATAACCGATGCATGAAATTGGTATTATCAGGCAGACTAGGAGTTTCCCAAGAACACGGGCAAGATGGCCATAATGTAGGGCTCCACGTAGATTGCTTCTTGTCCTAGGGTCGTGATGATTGCTTGCGGTGGTTCGCCATCCAAGTGAGCGTACAACGAGCTTATCTCGGGATCATTTTCCTGGTCAGCCATGTTGGCTTTCTCCTCTTCTGTTGCGGATATTGATTCCGGTTCACTCTTGATGGCTGTGTTGCGATCCTCCTCACCGCTCGCATCCAAGTCAACAGGCAAGGCAGTGGTTTATTCTGAATGAGTGGTGACTGGATTTACCCTTTCTTGCCTTGGCCAGTTGGACTCAGTTTCATTTAACTGCGGAACACAAAACATAAAGAAAAGTTTATCTACAATATTCACACCAAAATTCTTAACAAAACTCCTCATAAACTAAGAAACAAAAGAAAAGAAAAATAATTAAATATATGTACACCAAAGTGTCATGCAACAAATGTATGCAAAAACGCCATCCATCCCCGGCAACGGCGCCATTTGATAGAGGGAAAAGATGAGACTATGACTCTGTGTGTGTGTCAACTGGCCACGAGGGTACCTAGACCTAGCATTGTCGTTGGGTCTGTGTCTATCTTCCCTATCAACAAAAAAATACCTCAACCCACTTCTACTGGCTAGTATAGTGGAGTAAGGGTCGAATCCCACAGAGATGGATGTAGGCGAGATATACTTGCGATGACATTCTGGGAGCGGTTGGTTAGCTACCACGCTTTTTTGGGGTTGAGTTTTACCTAGTCGGAAAATGAAATGGAACCTATATCCCTCCTGACCAATAGGTCAGGGTGGGCTCTAAATGCTGCGTGCTAAAAGAAATTAAAGTGCGTGTGTAAATTAGGGTACGAGTGTGCATGTGAGAAGCTACTAGATGAAACTTACTAAAAATGGCTAGACAAAAGGTAAAGAGAATCAAAGGACATGATGGCAGACTGTCTCCTGGGTGTGCAGAAAAGCTGAAAAAGTGCAAGTACAAAAGCAAAAAGCAACAAAAGCAACACAAGTGGTCCCATTCTTTGATTGTGACATTATCTTCTTCACCAGTAAACAAACAAGATCTAACAAACTCCATTGATGAATGATCAAGCTTAAAAATTCGTAAATGCAATATTTAACTTGAAATCGAGAACGAAAGCTAAGAAAACTGAGATCTACACAAACTGGTCAGCGGGACAAGGTGACAGAAGCAAGCAGAAACGATTCCCATGCATTTTTGAGGAACTTAACCCGATTAAAACTTGTAAACACTCCAAGAAAACCTAGATCTAACTAAGCAAAGCAGATTCAAGCACTTAAACAACAGAAATCAACGTAAAACTACCAGATCTAGGTACTAGGCAGAAAGAAATAATAAGCAAGCTGAAACACAGAATAAAACCACAATAAACTTCATTGCATTCAAGATTATCACCCAAAAGATGTTCCAACTAAGTAGCTACTGGAATCCAAGTCAAAGGCAAGCAAAAACAAGTACTTAAACTAAGAAATCTTAAAAACAAAGCAAGTAAAAGATTGTTTCGCTCACCGGAAACTGAAACTGGAGGAATTTCTGTAACTACGGCGGCTGGAATGAATAAGGCATGATGCTCCTCACCGGCAGGTGGCCGGACTCTTCACGTCAGGCTGCTGGATTTAGATGGAACTAAGAGCTAGTGGAGCTATTCTCCTCAAAAGTGATGTAGTAGTGATGATAAGTCCTAAGTGAAGTGGTGTAAATATTCCCCCCTTTTCTTTATGTTCGGCCCCTATTTATAGGGTGGCTTGCCCTAATTTCTAGGGCTTTCTCTTCATGTGCAATGACAATTTTGCCCTTTTGTAGATAGGTGATTATTCCAAGCAAGTCCTTCCTTCTCGTGTCCAGTTCTGTAGCATCCATCCTGACCACTTTGCGTATTTTCTGCTCATACTAACCAGTTTGCACACTTTTCGCAGCTTTTTCACTCGAATTCCTTTTGAACCTTTTCTCCTGATTTAGTACTTCAACCTGCACACTTTAACAACTATTTTGCAGATATTATCCAATAAAGCACCTTATACTGACCAGTAACCAAGGCCGAGAACGAGACTCGTCAGATGTTGAGGCTTTTTCTTTTTCCTCTTGGGTTTTTCCTGCAAGGGAGTTTTAGCAAGTTTAGGCTTGCTCTTTTTGGGTGCATGAGGTAAAGGATTAACGATTAAAATAGAAGGTTGAGAAAGATCTTCCTCTTCTAATGGCCTATAAGGCTTCGACTTGTCGCTCATCATGACCACCCTACATTCGTGCTCCACTTTTACTCTTTGCGCCTCTTCGTACTTAAGCATTGCACTCTCGATTCGGTAGGTGGATCTACTGTAGTTGTCACTTATCGTGATCTCGCCTTTACCTACATCAATAAGAGCTTTGCAAGTGGCTAGAAAATGTCTGCCTAAGATTAGAGGTATGTTTTTGTCTACTTTCATATAAATTATAACGAAGTCGGCATGGAAAATAAAGTCATCTACCTTTACCAACACATCCTCGACCATACCCACTTTTTTGATTGCGGTGTTATCGGCCAACCTTATGATCACATCCGATGTTTTGAGTGGTCCGATGTTTAGCTTTTAATAGTAACTCAGTGGCATGATATTCACACTTGCTCCTAGATCGCAAAGGGCTTTGTCCACCTTGCCATTTCCAATAGAGCATCTAATGACAACCCTCTCTTTTTGAATGATCTCGCTGCAGTGAAGAGGCAACTTAAGGTAGCCTTGTTAAGCTTTTTCTTCTATATCACGGCCTCCCTTAGTAGCTTAGCATACCTAGGAATTTCATACAAAGAGTCAACAAGAGGGATGTTAGTATGTACTTTGCAGAACATATTTAGGAAATGCCTGAATTGCTCTTCAAGCTTGAACTTCCTCTTTGGCTGGAAAGAGAGTACAATCCCGTTGTTCCGCACGAATTCCTATTTAGCGGGTTCTTCTGACTCTTCGGCAGCAGCGCTGCGGCGTGTGCAGCGGTCTGCTGGGCGTCGGGCAGACCCCAAAATTCGTTTCGGAGGTGCTGACTTCATCATTTTTCTCCTTCGCAACCCACTTTTTGTTGATATCGGCCACTCGTGTTGCTGCCTTTGCCTTATCCTCCTCTATCTTTTGTTGGACATGGTCAATTTGATTCTTTATTTTTTGTGACGGCGGTGGCAATGGTGTTAATTCCGGCCTCGAGGTTATTCCTCTTGGTGTCATTGGTCTTCTTATCTTGCACTAGCACTTCCAATATTTTCATTATCCCTTGGCGTACTTCTTCTCCTTCTTGATCGGCTCAACTACTCCACCTTTGCTCACTTTAAATCCTACAGGAGGTTGCAAGAACTTATTGTTAGAATACGAAAGGTTGGGATGAGGATGGTTCCCATTATAATTATTTAAATTATTGCCCCCCTGACTAGGCCAATAATTATTGTTATAAGGCCTATCGGTACCGCCTCATTATTGAACGTAGTTGACATCCTCGGTAGGAGCAGGAGGAGTGTCGGGTTTGGTGATCGCAATGACGGAGGTCGGGCGAACTGGATCCTCTTTTCTCGATGTGTCCATTTTGTCAACCCTGACTCTAAGCTCATCCAATTTCTTTGCAAAGGAGCTTTCTTCGACCTGTTCGGTGGTTACTACCATTCTTGAGTTGTGCCTTTCTTTCGACAACCTCCTACTATTGGTGGCAAACTCCTCTATGACCGCCATGGCATCCGATCCACTCTTCCGCAAAAATCCTCTGTTGGCCGCTGAATCTAACATAGCTCAAATTTTTTCATTAAATCTACTATAGAGGATCCCTACCTGATGGTCCACGGTGAAGCCGTGGTTGGGGCATTTGCGGAGGAGGCCTTTGAAACGAGCAACAACCTCGTAGATGGGCTCGTCATGGCCTTGCATAAATTGAAAGATCTCGCTTTTGAGCTTTAGGATCGTGTCCGGCGGATAGTACATATCTAGAAAAGCTGCCACTATATCCTTCCATGTGGAGACTTGCTCTGTGGGCAAACACTCAAACCATTCTTTAGCAGAATCAATCAAAGAGTACGGGAAGAGTCTTACCCTAATGGCGTCGTGGTCGATGCCATTCAATTTCAGAGTGTTAGCTATCACTACAAACTTTGAGAGGTGGCGGTTTGCATCTTCTGTGGCCCTGCCTGCAAATTGATACTGATAGTTTGAAATTGTTAGCATCGATACGAAGGCATTCGGGAAAAGTAACCATGTTCCCTTGATTAAACATATGCATCACGAGTACTATCTCCTTGTTTTTCTTTTCCTGTTTCTTGCGGGCAGTCTTCTCATCCATCAACTGCTTCACCTAGATCTGGAGTTTCTCTAACTAAACTCTAGTTTCGTCCTCCATTTTGTTTCAGTCACTCCTTATTCTCCTACGGGCCTTTTCAAGTTCGAGATCGAGCGGCTCTAAGATGTTCTTCCCAGAACACGTTCGCATACACAACCTGAAAAAGATAGAAACTAAAATAAAATAAAAATTAAAAATAGAAAGCAATTAAAATCCAAAGTAGCAAAATAATCCCTTTGAAGATATCAATCACGTAGTGAATGTTATCCCCAGAAACGGTGCCAAAAACTTGATGCACTTTTTATTAGGACTAAAATTACCTGCAAGTATACAGGGTAAGACTAGTATAGCTAATGGTCAGTACCAGATATCGAACACAGGGAAACAGACACAAATTGTGTATCCTCTACTAAGCTTCTTTCACTATTTGGAAAACCGAAAAAGAGATTTGAATTTTTTGAAAATATAAACTTTAAAAGTAGAATCAAACAACTTTTGCAGATAAAACACAGAGATAAAAATATGAGATAGGGAATTCCAGGGATGTGCGTTCAGAGTTATGGTAATACAAATTCCAACTACAATACCATAGCACAATTCTTATTTTAGTAGGACGAGTCGCCTAAGTTATGCTCATGCGATACAAACGTAGATTACTAACACTAGGGTTGTCAATCCTAGATCCGTAACTCCTAAAAGCTCCTAAGACCCTTGAAAAGTCCTCACTCTCAATTAACAGTGTCATTTTAAGGGAAGCTAATTGTAGTGTCTACTAAGTAGATCTAACTCGCCAACCTCCTCTCACGATTATGTAGCAAGTTATATTAGATCATCACATAAGGTGTCACTCAAACGTGAAGCAATTCTCCAATAATTAGAGAAGAAACAAAGTAAGAAAAAAATGAATATTAAATAGCAAAACATAATTGTATAACCAAAATATTTACTAACACATTCCTAGAATCCTATGAGTTTAGCTACACGTAATAGAATAAGCTAAAAACATAATTTGTAGGGAAAACAAAGTGAACATAAGAACTAAAACAATAAAACCCGAATGTTGAATTCTTGCAGCCTTGATCTTTTCTTGATTCCTTCTTCAAACCCTTGCACCTTGATGAACAAGTAAGAACTCTCAAATAATATGCTCTGGAATTATTTTGCTAAAAGAATTTCTACTTTTGAAGAGGTTTGAGGGGGTATTTATTGCCACATATTCGAGCCGCAATAATTAAGGGCAAAAGTGGCTAAGTATGGTAAATCTTGGAGAGAAAGTAGGTCAAATTCGTGCGGCGCGTTTTCCTAGCTGGCCGCTACACCTTGGCCAGTGGTCGCTGTGGGTTGATCCGTATCCTCTGCCTCTTGAATAGCGGTCGCTGCACGTTGTGTCAGCGGTTGCTGGCAATCGTCCTGTAGCTTCTGGATCGATTGGAGCGGTCGCTGAGCACACCCCAGCGGTCGTGATACGCTCGGATTTTGCACTATTTTAAGGTCATTTTATGGTCCTTTTTGAGTATCAAAGTTGCATTACATGTCCATTATTTGCATATTTTATCTATTTTGATATTTTGACGTGTTTTGTGAGAAATGTGCAAAATAGAGCTAAAAAGGGGCCTAAAAATCTAGTTCGGAAGTTGGAGCAGAAGGCAACCCAACGGCGCTAGTAGTCGCTAAAAATCACTCCAGAACATTCTCTAAAAGTCCGATCAGGGTGTTCTAAATAGCATTCGCTTCGTCTTTGAAAGAGCTTCTCTTTGGTACCTTGATCATCTCAATCAGAGTTCTGTGGAGAAATTTATAGCCGTTCTACCAAAGTCGCGCAAAGCTGTCAAGTGCATAATTTTAGGCGAAAATTCAAAGAAGGAAAGAAGACATTACCTTGTGAAGCCAAATCTTTTCCTTAACCTATGGGGCACGAAAATTCCATATTTACTATTGCTTGGAGGAAACTTTTTTACCAAGATTAAATCCTTTTCAAGTCTATAAATACCCCCATAACCTAATTTATAATATTCACCCATTCATAGCCCCCAAAAAGGGGAGTCTCCAGGGCTCCTTCCTTCACACTCCTTAACCTAATTCTTTCATCATTTTTGGAGATTGAAGCAAGGCAAGAGGATCATGAAGACTTCAAGATTCAACCTTAGTTTATGTTTGTTTATTTCATGTCTCATACTTTAATTATTGTTTAATTCATCTGTCTATGGATTACTAAACAATAGAATTTTGAGGTTTGATAGTAATTGATTTTTATGTAGTTCTTTTTATGTTTAATGTTCAGAACTCATTCCACTTGATTTTTCTTGAGCTTTTGTTCGACTAATTGGCCGTTACCTTGATTATTGTCAATCTTTGATTGGTGATAACTTTGATTGGTTTATCTTATATGTTTATACAATAATTATGACATGAGTATTGATGCATGGTAGGGAGAAATAGTGGTAAAACTTGAGTCGGATGAACGTAGAACTAATTAGAATAACATTTCAAACCAAAACTATTTCAATCGAGAGAATCCGATGGTTTTTCACCTTCAGTGTGTGCGATTTTCACACACTGATTGAATCTGCGGCTGTTTTCAATTCTGTTTCACTGTTCACTCCGATTTCTCTGTTCATGCGATTACTGGTCACGTGATTACTGTTCACGCGGTTCTATTCCTTTGATTCAAGCTCTGATTTGGTGCTGGTTTTTTTCTGTTTTTCTGGTGTTGGCAGTTTGGGGGTGGGCTTGTGATCGCGAGGTATGGAGGATCAGCAGGTGGGGGATTCGATGGTGGGGGTGGTGTCTGGGGAAATTGAGGGACAAGTTATTTTGCCTGAGGTCAAGCGATCGGAGAGGATGGAGAAAGGAAATCCGGCACCTAGCGGTGTCGTGAAGTCGATTGAGGTCAGGAGATCGGAGAGAAAGAAGCTGCCCCGGGTTATCTTGACTCGCGGTCGCACCGATTGTCCAAGACCGAAATCGCCTTTGATGAGAATGGCGGAGATGAGGAGAAGGGGCTTGAAGGGTAAGGCGCTGCGACATTCGGGAGCGAAGGGTTTCAATGATTCTGATATGGTTTTGTTTTCCGGAAAAAAGAAGGCAGGGGGGAGGAAGTTGCAGGTGATGGATTCGATCTCTGAAGGTAAGGAGGGGTTGATGGAGGGTGCGATGATCTCTGACAGGGCGGTTGAAAGTGATGGGGCAGTTCGGGAGTATGATAAGGATGCTGAGGTTCATGTGGATCTTCATCCCTTGAACACTCAGTTGTGGGGAATGGAAGAGGATCCAATTGCTTTGAGGGAACTGATCCCAGCTGGAACCTCTGCAGACCTGGCGCTAGACCTAATATCATCTCAACCTCTTCAGGATATGGTCTTTGTTGGGGAGCAGGTGGTCCTGGAGATTCCTGATAAGGAATGTCTGATATTGGAAACGAGCCGGGGGAAGGCAGAGGAAAGTTTGTTGAAGGCGAGGGGCCGCGCTCAGGAAGGAGATGTGGAGGAAGATTTCCCTGTCCTGAACAGAGTCAATCTTAGGGCTTCGAGGGGGAAGGGAATGAACAGGGGTGGTGAAGGAGAAGAGATGGAAAGGGAGGTGGAACAAATGGCCAAAGATAAAAATAAGTTAGGGGGGAATGTCAGGCCTAATAGTTGGAATGGAGGAAAAAACTATAAAGCATCCTTGTCTGGAGGAGGGCATTTTAATGGGAATAACCCGGTGTGTTTTGTCTGAGAAAATTCAGAAGATGGGGGTGACAAGTGAGAGTTGCGGGCTTCCTTCAATCCATTTTTCAAGTGCGGAAACCTTGTTGTTGGCCGATAAGCTGGGCTTTGCTATAGTGGGGAAGTTTTCTCATTCCATCCCCTCTTCTCTTCATGTGCAAAGGGCATTAATGGGGATGAAATTTAAAGAGGAGTTTTCATGGAAATATATAAATGCTAAGCATGTGTTAATTCAGTTTGCTTTACTTGGCGATTATGCTAAGCTCCTGAGTGGGCCGAATGGGATGCCGGTATGGTTTGTGGATCGTCATCCTATGAGAGTCTTCAAGTGGTCTCCGGATTTTGATCCGTTTTTTGAATCTCCTATTGTGGCGGTGTGGTGCAATCTGATTGGTCTACCTATTCATTTGTTTGATAAGGCAGCCTTGTTTTCGATTGGGAGACTCCTGGGCGAGCCTCTACAGGTGGACCATGCAGCTGTTACCCAGTCTAGACTTTCCTTTGCTAGACTGTGTATTGAGATAGATATATCCAAAACTCCAACGCATGAAATAATGATCAATTTTCAAGGGAGGGAAATCAGGAAGACTGTGAAATGGGATCGTATCCCTCTGTATTGTCATGAATGTAAACACGTTGGTCATTCTAGTGATATTTGTTATGCAGATGGTAAGAGGGACAGACCTTTGAGAAGGGAATATAGGAATATGGTTGATTTTGATGTGCATCAGAAAGGTGGAAAAGAGGGTGATGGTTTGGACAGGGGACCCCCTGACTTGAAAGGGAGTCATGGGGTTGATGGTGAGTTAGATCCTAATGTGGAGAAAGGGGATGTCTCGGAGCTAGGGAGTTTGGAGGATCAGGATGGTGGGGAGTTTCAGCTTCAAGGTAAAAGGCGTGGTAGGTATGGAAGGGGGAATGGGGTGCCAGAGGTGAGAGGGGGGGAAGGGCTGTAGGGGGAGGAGGTTTGGGAGGTAGGGCTGGTGTGGGAAGAGGGGGAGGAAGTGGGTTGGCGGCTGGTGTTTTCTGTGGCAACAATGGTGGTGAGCAGGGTAGGGTGGAGGTGGTGTCGGGATGTGGAGGAAGTTTAGCAGATGGTGGATGGAGTAGTGTTGGGGAGGAAGGCTCTTTGTCAGATGGAGGGGGTCATAAGGTGAATTCTTTGAAGCCTTCTGAGAACAGGTTTTCGGTCCTGGGCTCTCTTTCTTTGGACCCTAGGGAGAGCGCGTTTGCCGCGTGGAAGCCTCAGCGCCAATTCTTGAAGATGTTACCAAATGGGGACTTTGATCCAGAGGCGTATGAAGTTGAGAATGATTGGGAGAAGGAGGAAGAGAAGGACTTGGAAGAAGATTCCAAAATGCTTCAGGATCAGATGGTAGAAAAAAGGGGGGCTTCCTTTGAGCTGACAAATGGGATGGAAGGAAAATGTGCGAAGAAGGGTAGATTGGTTGAGGGGGTGAATGCTGATGAGTTTCCCCATGTCATTTAACTTTTTGATTTGGAATGCCCGGGGTGTGGCTAACACAAACACTCAGACCTTCATAAAGAAAATGGTAAAAGATAATAGAATTTCTGTTCTTGCAATAATTGAGCCTCTGATCAAGCCTAAGCCTGATGTCTACAGTAGGCTTTTTGGGATGAAATTCAAAGGCGCTAATAAAAATGGACAAATTTGGGTGTTCGCGAAGGAGGACATTGAGCTTGATGGTTGGGATGATTCAGACCAGGTCCTTCATGGCCGATATGTCTCTCCGTCCCTACCGGTTCCCATTTTCATGTCGGTGGTTTATGGTAAATGTTCTAGAGAGGGGAGGGTGGAAATGTGGGATAAGCTCCGAGAGCTGGCTTCGAAGTTGGATGGTTCGCCATGGTTAGTGGGAGGCGATTTTAATATTTTTGTGTCGGAAGAGGAGAGACAAAGAAGTGTGAGGAGGCAAGGTAGGAAGGCTAGGGAAATGTCGGACTTCGCAGAAACTATTAGTGACTGCCAACTGTTAGATGTGGGAGCGGATGGGCCAAAATTTACTTGGGCAAGAGGGAACACCTTTGAGAGACTTGATAGAGTGCTTCTGAGTGAAGGTTGGGCAAATGTCTTTGAGTCTACAAGAGTCACAAACCTTCCGAGGATTCTCTCAGATCATTGCCCTCTTCTGATTAATTGCCGATTACCTGGACCTCGGATCAAGCCATCCTTTAGGTTCCAAAACATGTGGGTGCGTCACCCCTTGTTCCTTAAGGAGGTGGAAAGATATTGGAGGGAGGAAACGGGCACCAGTGGCATGGTTAATGTTCAACTCAAGCTGAGCCGTCTAAAGAAGAGCTTAAGAATCTGGAATCGTGTAGTTTTTGGCAACATTTTTGAGAGATTAGGAAAGGCTGAAGCTGAGGCTAAGGAAACTTCAGAAAAATTTGAGCAGAACCCCACTCCAGCCCTTCGTGTGGAGATGAACAAAGCTATAGCTGACTTTCTTGCAAGGTTAAAAATGGAAGAAGATTTTTGGAGGCAAAAAGCGGCCATTAAATGGGTGGCCGAAGGAGAAAGAAATACTAGATATTTTCAAGGCTGGGTGAAGCAGAAAAGGGTCAAGGCGAGAATCCACATGATAGAGGAGGGAGAGAGAGTACTGACAGATGATGCGGATATTAGAAACTCGACAGAAAAGTTTTTCAAAGAATTGTTAACAGAGGATGTAGGGTTGCTGGGAGAACCTGATCTGGAGATTATCCCTTCCCTGACTCCTCACGTGAACATGAACCGATTGGAAGAGGGGGCTTCGGCTGAGGAGATAAGGCAAATTGTGTTTAGCATCAATGCAGAAAGTGCAGCAGGGCCGGATGGGTACTCTGCTATGTTCTTCCAAAGTTGTTGGGAGATAGTTGGGACAGATGTGATTGCTGCAGTCCGTGATTTCCTTGCAGGCTCACAGATTCCTAGAGGTATTGCGGCAACTTTAATTGTCCTTATCCCTAAGAAGAAGAATCCTACAAAATAGGCAGAGTTCAGGCCTATTAGTTTGTGCAATGTAATGAATAAGATCATATCCAAATTGCTTGCTTCAAGATTGGCTCCCCTGCTCCCGATGCTTTCCGTTCCAAACCAAAGTGGATTCATCAAAGGGAGATTGATTAGTGATAATGTGCTTTTGGCCAAAGAACTATTTCATGAAATTTGGAAAGGAGTGACATCTCCAAATATGATGCTAAAACTGGACATGGAGAAAGCTTATGACCGTGTTCAGTGGCCATTCCTGATTAAAATTCTAAGGAAGATGGGTTTCTCGGAGAGAGGGCTGGGTTTGATTGAGAATTGTATCTCTCCTTGTTGGTTCTCGGTTTTAATAAATGGGGGTGTGGCAGGCTTCTTCAAGTCTTCACGGGGGCTCAGACAAGGAGACCCGATCTCCCCCTCTTTGTTCATCCTTGCAGCAGATTATTTGTCACGGCTGTTAGACCGCCTCATCCTTGGGCGTAAGGAGATGTTGTACCGCACAACTAGGTATACGATGGGGATTTCGCATTTGGCTTATGCTAATAATATTATGATCTTCTCGCAGGCTAAGAGGTCCTCCTTAACCCAATTATTGGAATGCTTGAAGCACTACATGGAGGTATCGGGGCAGAGAGTCAATGTAGGTAAGAGCTGCTTCTTTCTGGATAAAAAACACCAGACCTGGGCTAGAGAAGTGAAGGAGGTCAGTGGGTTCCAGCAAGGGAGTCTTCCTTTTGTTTACTTGGGAGTGCCAATCTTTAGGGGTCGGAAGAAGACAAGTCTTTTTTTGTTCATTAGAGACAAGATCTCGGCTAGAATTCATAGCTAGGGTCACAGGCATGTATCCTTTAGGGGTCGGTTAACCTTGATAAGAAGTGTCCTGGGGGCGCTTCCTATACATATATTTCAGGTGCTTGACCCTACAAAAGGGGCGCTGAGACAGATAGAACAAGTAATGGCCCGGTTTCTGTGGGGATCTTGCAATACATCAAGGAAGACTCATTGGATTAAGTGGCAGAGAGTGTGTCTCCCTACGAATGAGGGGGGTTTAGGTTTTAGAAGATTGGATGATCTGGTGGAGGCATTCACCATTAAATTGTGGTGGCGGTTTAGGGAACAGGATTCGTTATGGGCACAGTATTTATATCAGAAGTACTGCTCAACCTCTTTTCCTTTGGTAACATATCGTTCTAACCGTTTTAGCCCAATTTGGAGAAGAATTTTTAAGGTCGGGGAACTTTGTAGGGAGCAGGTCAGATGGGTGGTGGGAAATGGAAATATAAGCTTCTGGTATGATGCGTGGGTGGTCAATACCCCCCTGGCAGACCTGTGCAATCACAGACGAGCCCTTTCTCCTCTGAAAGTTAATGAGCTGTGGATAGGGGACCAATGGAATGAGATGGGGCTTCAAAGGTTATCGATGGAGGAGGGTTTGCCAGATGGTATTGTAGAAAGGATCTTGCAGATACCTTTTGATGTGAGGAGTAGGGATAGGGGAAGGTGGAAGCTCACGGGAAATGGAGATTTCTCTTCATCCTCTGCTTGGGTTTTGGTCAGGGCCAGAGCGGGAAAACGACGGATACATGAAATGATTTGGGGAAAAGGTATTGGTTTGTCAATATCCGTGTTCATCTGGCGCTTGTTGGCCAACAGGATCCCGGCGGACACAAAAATGCAATGGAGGGGAATTTCTCTGGCTTCAATGTGCAGATGTTGCAGTAAACCACATATTGAATCGATATTGCACCTATTTGTGAACGGGGAGGCGGCGAGGAGAGTGTGGTTACATTTCTCGAGATGGTTCCCCCAGGCAAGTCCTTTTGGGGAGGTTGGTGAGAATATTGAGATACGTTTTAGATGGTGGCAGAGACAAATGGGATGGAGAGCAGGCCAGCATCTCTGCACTATTATCCCGTGCCTGATATTTTGGTTTATCTGGTCAGAAAGAAATGAGAATGTCCATCGAGATAAGGCGTTTGAAGTTGAGAATGTGATTAAGAGAGTGAATTCTCAGCTTAGAAACTTGGTTTTGGCCAAGAAAATAACACCAGATCAGTGGTCGAATTGTTGCCCACAGTTGGAGGTGATGAGTGGTACGACTAGTGTGGGGTGGAAGAAAGTGGGTAGACTGCAATGGAGACCTCCGGACCGGGGTTGGATTAAATTGAATGTGGATGGAGCTTTTTCTCAAGCCGCTCAGAGGGCAGGAGGGGGGGTGTGGTGAGGGATCATGAAGGGGAGATCATAGCTGCGGTTGCTGCTGGGTTTGAGGGAGGTTCAGGGCTGGAGGCGGAGGTCTTGGCTGTGGAGTTAGGGGTAAAACTGGCGAAGCTGCATGGTAACAAATTGTGGATTGAATCTGATGCTGAAAGTGTGGTAAGATAGTTAGCGGAAGATAAGCTTGGCCCTGCAGAGGTTTGCACAGATCTGATTAAAGTTCGAACGGTGCTGCAAGGCTTGGAGTGGAAAGTCTCGCACATTTTCAGAGAAGGCAATAAAGCTGCGGATTTCCTTGCGGGAATGGATATGCACGCAGGTGCAAGTCTGGTTTTCACGAAGGATTCGGTGCCTTCTCGGGTTAAAGTGCTCTGCAGGCTTGATCAGCTGGGTTGGCCGAATTTCAGATTCTGAGGCTGTGTTTTTTACTGCAGAAGTTTCGGGGTATGCAGGTTTTGGCCGAAGTGCCGGTTCTGGGGATGCTGATTAAGGATGTGCGATGATGGTTTGGGGGCTGGTGCTGGACAGGAGTTTTTCTGCAGATTCAGACATAGGATCATATGATTGAATCAGAGGGCTTCTTGCTTCGGTTTTGATAGTTTTACAGTTTTCCTTTGCTTTGTTGAATGTAGTTTGTTGCCTTTGTGTGACTGTCCACTTTTGGGATAGTTGGTGTATATTTTTTTCGTTTGATGATATATATGGGATGAGGGACCTACTCAACCCTCCACCGTGAAGGTGTTCGATAAAAAAAAAAAAAAAAAAAAAAAAAAAAAAACTAATTAGAATAACTAAAGAGTCTGTGAAATCGTTATCCTTGAAATTCCTCTGTTTTCTTGATTCTATCTTATTTGTTTTATGCTTTTACTTTATTTATTTTTGTTTAATTTCAAACTCAAAACTCTTGTTTCTCTAGATAGTATTTGACGCTTAGTACATGATAGTCAATTGCAATTATATTCTCTGAGTTCGATATCCCAGTCCTGACCTGTCGTTGCCGGGGAATATTCTTGCTTTAAGCTGATATTGTAGAAAGGTTGATAATACTAATTTAGAGTGTAATATTATTTAATTTTAGTTTTCTTTCTTTTCTTTTTTTAGGTACATGAGGAGATCAAGGAGCGCAACAACGTAGGTGTTCCAATATTACTTTAAATTTTTAGGTTTTAATTTTTGTTTTTGTTTTTCTAAAATAAAAAAAATGTTTAGTTTATTTTCGTTTTGCTTTAAAAAAATATAAATAAAATGAAAATTTTCAAAAAAATTAAATAAAATATTGGAGCAGCGAAAGAGGAACAGTGAGGACAAATTATCTTCAGTGGTACGCTGGATTATAGTCAACGACCGCTGTGGCGAGTCGGACGCGACATTCTATATAAGGTATGTTTCATTCTTCCTTCTTTCATTCTTTCTAAACCTAGCATCCACTTCCCCCCTCTCTTTAAATTCAATTTCTCCACATTATTCACACACCCACACTCCAAATTCACATCACTCGATTAAATTCTTTGGATTCTACCAAATTGTTCTTGTGCTCAATTGTCAACCAACGCAAGGTACGTTCTTCTTGTAATTTCTGAGCTTTGATCTTGAATTCTTTCATTGGATGACTTTGTTGTTGGTATATATTTTCGTAGTTTAGATTGGAGTTTGATGGGGATGATATACTTTTGATAATTTGTTTGTGAATTTGTGAGTTGGATTTATTGGAATTAATTATTGTTGGGTGTGCATGTTTTTTGTGGATGAAATTTGAATACCCCGGTGACTTGATTGTTGATACGCATAGTTCATGTTCATAGCATTGAGAGGCTATTTTATCTTGCATGACTTGTGTATGTTTTTGAGCTTATATTGTTTTGCATGATCTTGGTCTATTATTGAAAATTCTGCAAATTATTGGGGGATAGAGATCATGATGGGGGGATGATTTTTGAATCAAGGTAGATTACTAGGTCTTGCAAGTGATTATATATATGCTTTGATTGGGTTCAAGTTTGGGGGATTGCCAAATATTATGTGTTGTATCCTACTACAATTTTCTTCATTCTATGCTCACATTGCGAATTTTTAGGTACAAAGGCATCCCAACGGAATTCCTACGATGGGGGATAACTCATGAGCTTTAAAGAACGTCAAGCTAAAGATGAAAAATAAGCGCTTGTTGGGAGGCAACCCAACCATTTATTTCCAGTTTTTAAATTAATTTTTGAGTTAATTTTCATTTTCTGTTAATTGAAATTTTTCGCAGGCTCTGGACTCTCGCCAGCGACCGCTGCAGAGTGCGCAACAGCCCGCTGGGCACTTACTGGAAACGTTCTGACCGGTCGCCAGAGACCGTTGCCAATTGCAGTTTCCAGCATGATTTTTCGATTTTTTCTAATTTTTTCCCGATCCAGCCATTACACGAAAATTTTTCAAGGTATGTCTTCTTTTTATTAGTTTACTCACGTCCCGACCGACTCTACAAACTTATTTTACACTTTATTGTAAATAAGTTTGTGGGGATGAAGTGGTGAACCGTGAGTTTAGGTTTTTGTTTAGTTTTTAGATTTTTAGTTTAAGTTTTTGTTTTAAAAACCCGAACGTGAATCCATGTCATAAGCATAACATGAAGAACTTAGAAACATGCATGCTTAGGGACACATTAGACCGAGTTGCCAATGATATGAAGTTCTTTTCATATTTGATTAAGTATGGCTTGACTTTTGATATTATGGTTTGGTGAAAAATGTGCATAATTAGTGAATTGTTTGTTCGCCTTGAATCATGCGTATACCTTGTGACATTTGAGCCTTAATCATTTCTTGTGTGATTAGTATGCATGCATGTATATGTTTCTAGAACTTGCACACCAGTACCAGAAACCGACTTACAGGAAAATAAAGACAAAGAAGGAAAATGCAACCAAGAAAGAAAGAGGAAAGGCAATGGGACAGCAAAGCAAAAGAAGGAGACCAAGAAGCACAGGGTGGTCCTATCAGCCATTATCATCAAGAAGCTGGGACAAGTGCCCAAACTGATCGGGAGCAAGGTCCCCAGCAACCATCATCTGCGGCCCATGGAAAAGAGGAAAATCAATGGGACTTTCAAGAATCATAAGAAAAAGAGTGACACCCCTGATGTGTACCAACAAAGGAACCCGAGAAGGAAACTGCACAAGGCTCCTGACCAAAGAGGACCCAGAGGAGAAGATGACCGACCCTACCAACTGACCAGTTAGCTTTCTTTTTATTTTCAGTAAACTTGAGTTTTTTTTCTAGTTGTGTTGTTTCTATTTTTTTTGTACATGTTTTAGCATGCGTATACCCTCATTCATAACACTTAGCCTATTCCATAGTCTAAGTGTGAGAAGACGAGGGTGTTTACAACGTAATATGTGTTTACGATGTTAGAAGTTGTCTTTGTTTGTGTTTTTTTATGTAAGTCATATACCTTCTCCCACTTAGCCTATTGCATAGTCTAAGTGAGAGAAGTTTTTGTTGACAAAGTATGTTTTGCATATTAATTCTTGTTCCACATTGTCTATGTGTTCTCTATGTTCGTTATTCTTCTCCCACTTAGCCTATTGCATAGTCTAAGTGTGAGAAGTTTCATATATAATTTGTTTTCCATGTGTTATGTGTTTTCTGGTTTTTGTGCTTCTATGTGTTGGATACTGGTCATCCTGTTTTCAACTTCACTAAACTTGCGTGAAGGCAAGCAAGGATGAAGTGGGAGGAGGAGATAATGGCCAGTATAATTGTATATATGTGTTGTCATGTGTCGAGTCAGTCCCTAGTAAGTCAGTTTAGGTTAAGTTTTGTTTTTTTAGGACATGTGTTAAAACACGGGCTTAAAACTCAACTGATCCAATCTTAAGGCGAGATGATCGATGGAAATAAAACACACCAAGAGTAGAAACCACCTTTCTTATATCCAGGCTAGTCTAGAGGATGCAAGTATGAAAGAAAAACCCGATTAGAAGCCAATTGTGAAAGCCCTCTTCAAATCGAGAGTTAAAAGCCTAAAGTGGAACCACTTTCCGCTAAATATTTAAAAAAGAAAAGAAAAGAAAAGAGTTGCTGCCCCATGATGCTTAGGGTAAGGTGACCGCGTGTAGCAAGTCCTGACGGCATTAGGAAACCCCCCATGAAAAAAAAAACCACCCTTAGAACCTCTATTTCTAGCCAAATCTATACCCAGATATAACTCACTAGCCACTGGGACTGTGTGTGTGTGAGGTATAAGGCAAGAAGGCGACTAGCCAGGAGGACGTACAAGAAAAATCAACTGGAGAAAGAAATTTAGAGGTAAGGAGAAAATCGACCAGGAAAAATCTGGGTCCAAAAAAAAAGAAGGAATAAGGGTGGCAAAGCCACATTAAAAAATTTGTTGAAGAAAATGGTCGAAAACACTTGACCACAAAAGAAGGAAGAAGGAATAAGGGTGGCGAAGTTACAAAGAAGCTACTGACCAGTTGGAGGTCAATATCAGGAAACGCCCAGCCAAAGAGAAGCAACAGCCAAAAGCCCAGATACACACAGTTCCCCCACATCAAAATAAAGTAGTAGTTTTTGAACACCTAACCCATACAACATAACTCCCAAGCCCCATTACAACCCTTGTAAGACCCTAAGGAGCTACTTGTGAGATCTAAGCTCGAAGCATCTGTGGTTTAGCAATGATGAGAAAATAGTCCTAACATTTCTGGTGAGGAATTAGTGACTGAGCGAACCTAGCTTTTGGCTTATAAGAGTGGCGATCTTGACAAGCGGATAGACTAGCCAGTGAAGGGGAGGGTGGTAGAATTTCGAAGTTGTTTACAGCCGGATTAATTCAACCCAAGGGGGAGGATTGATTGAAAATATAGTCTGTGTAATGTGTTTATGAGTTTTTTTTCTTTTGTCCGTTTTCTTATTTTTTGTTTTCTGTGAGTCATCTATGTGTTGAAGAGTCTTTTAAGTTTTAGAGTCTTAGGTCGGTGAAGGGAGGTAACCAGGCTTGCGAACTCAACTCATTATTTTTATTTAGCTTGTTTCTTCATACTTGAGGACAAGTATGTGTTAAGTGTGAGCAGTTTGATGAGTCTCGTTCTCGGCCTTGGTTACTGGTCAGTATAAGGTGATTTATTGGATAATATCTGCAAAATAGTTGTTAAAGTGTGTAGGTTGAAGTACTAAATAAGGAGAAAAGGTTTAGAAGGAATTCGAGTGAAAAAGCTGCAAAAAGTGTGCAAACTGGTTAGTATGAGCAGAAAATACGCTAACTGGTCAGGATGGATGCTACAGAACTGGACACGAGAAGGAAGGACTTGCTTGGAATAATCACTTATCTAAAGAAGGGCTAAATTGTCATTCCACGTGAAGAGAAAGCCCTAGAAATTAGGGAAAGCCACCTTATAAATCGGGGCTGAACATAAAGAAAAGGGGGGAATTTTTACACCACTTCACTTAGGACTTATCATCACTTTTGAGGAGAATAGCTCCACTAGCTCTTAGTTCCATCTAAATCCAGCAGCCTAACTTGAAGAGTCCGGCCACCTGCCAGCGAGGAGCATCTTGCCTTATTCATTCCAGCAGCCGTAGTTCCAGAAATTCCTCCAGTTTCAGTTTCCGATGGGCAAAACAATCTTTTACTTGCTTTGTTTTTAAGATTTCTTAGTTTATGTACTTGTATTTGCTTGCCTTTGACTTGGATTCCAGTAGCTACTTAGTTGGAACATCTTTTGGGTGATCATCTTGAATGCATTGAAGTTTATTGTGGTTTTATTCTGTGTTTCAGTTTGCTTATTATTTCTTTCTGCCTAGTAGCTAGATCTGGTAGTTTTACATTGATTTCTGTTGTTTAAGTGCTTGAATTTTCTTTGCTTATTTAGATCTAGGTTTTCTTGGAGGAATCGTTTCTGCTTACTTCTGTCACCTTGTCCCGCTAACCAGTTTGCGTAGATCTCAGTTTTCTTAGCCTTCGTTCTCGATTTCAAGTTAAATATTGCATTTACGAATTTTCAAGCTTGATCATTCATCAATGGAGTTTGTTAGATCTTGTTTGTTTAGCTTGGTGAAGAAGATAATGTCACAATCAAAGAATGAGACCACTTGTGTTGCTTTTGTTGCTTTTTGCTTTTATACTTGCACTTTTTCAGCTTTTCTGTACACCCAGGAGACAGTCTGCCTGCATGTCCTTTGATTCTCTTTACCTTTTGTCTAGCCATTTTTAGTAAGTTTCGTCTAGTAGCTTCTCACATGCACACTCGTACCCTAATTTACACACGCACTTTAATTTCTTTTAGCACGCTGCATTTAGAGCCCACCCTGACCTACTGGTCAGGAGGGGTATAGGTTCCATTTCATTTTCTGACTAGGTAAAACTCAAGTGTATCGCAAGTGTATCTCGCCTACATCCATCTCTGTGGGATTCGACCCTTACTCCACTATACTAGCCAGTAGAAGTGGGTTGAGGTATTTTTTTGTTGATAGGGAAGATAGACACAGACCCAACGACACAGCTAGGTCTAGGTACCCTCCTGGCCAGTTGACACACACACACAGTCATAGTCTCATCTTTTCCCTCTATCAACATCTAATCGACTCTGAGGTCTATGTGATCAAAACCTTGAATAGGAAATACAAGTGGTGGAAAAAGATTTGCAACAAATTGGTCCCATTCGCGGTATTTAGCACAAGAGACGTAGATCCACCCACCTAGTTGGGTCACTTCATGTCGAGCCAAGACTTAAAATAAAAGCGCTTGTTGGGAGGCAACCCAACTCATTTTTCTTTCTATTTTTGTCATTTTCATTTTTTTTAATTTTTCCTTAATTTTCGTACTCTTTGCACATAAAAAAAATCAGTAGCGGCCGTTGCACAATACACAACGGTCGTTGTCCATTTTACACATGTGCAGGAATAGGGCGGGCTGCAGCGGTTGCTGTGCAGGCCACAATGGCCCTGTGGAGACGAGCCGTTTTCAGAAGACGCGCAGCGGTCGCTGAGCGAGAGTCAGTAGCGCGGAATTTTCTCCACCATCTTCTCTGATTCTTCCTTGCACACGACCCCCATTCCAATATATCATCAAATTCACACACCCACACTCTCATTCATCCATTGCATTCCACTTTTTCAAGCTTTCATTGTTCAAATCTCTCCAACACAAGGTATGAATTCTACTCGTAATTTCTGAGTTTAGTTTGAATTCTTTCATGGATTGTGCTCTTTATTGATGAATTGTCAGATGAAAAGCATGTTTTAGCATGGGGATGATTGTGATAATGTTTTTACTTGAGTTTCATGGTTGAATTCTTGCATAGGGTGATGAATTGTTGATTTTTGTTTGTGAATTTCCCTATTGTTCTTTGTTGATTATATATTACAATCATGTTCATATCATTGTGAGGCTATTATTACTTCCATGAATAGTGATACATGAGTAGATTAAAGAGATTGTTGTTTTGTGTTGATTATGTTGATACGTCTCTGCACGGGGGATTATTTCACGTTGGGGATGGATTTTTGTGGTTCTAAATTGTCGATATTATTTTACATGTTCACATGCCACAATTTTGAATGCTTATTTGATACAAACTTGCACACCCTTGTAGTTTATTGTTTGATATATATTGTTTAGGCGCAAGTAGGGGGAAACCCTTGTTTGTCTAGTGTTTGGTGCTCTTTTAAGAGGTTGATTTTCTTTTGCAGAAAGATGATAACGAAGGGACCCCATGAGAGTGCTAGGAGCTGTGGAGTCTACCTAGCCACAAACCCCACATGGGTTGCCACTGACTACACTAGGGCATCGTGGACAATTTCTGGGCGCTCTGCAATATAGGAGAAGGGAACGGCCTCACTTGTCTCTTTCAAGGGCGTGGGCCCTCTTATAGGAGACTCACTCTCGAGTTCCTTAGCACATTGAGGGTGCACAAGAACCGACGTTTCCACATATCCGAGAGCATTGATTTCCATCTCGGGAATGCCAACCACTCTCTCTACGTGGTCGATCTATGTGATGTTTTTCAATGCTACGACCCCAACCCCGATGATCAAGTAGATTATGAGTACTCGGATGTTTGGAGGGCGTTTACTAATGAAGATGAGGAGTTTGCTACGGGATATGCCAAGTCTTCCGCCAACCGCAACCCCGTCCTTCGATACCTCCACCGAGCTATGACTCAGTTAATATTCGTCCGAGTGGATGGAGGTGGAGTATCCCAAACCGAGTTAGATGTGATATGGTACCTCCTCAATAAGGTGGGGTTCAATTTAGGAGTATTGGTCACCACTCATCTCGAACACATTTGAAAGAAGGATGAGAGTAATATTTTATGCAAAGACTTGATCATGAAAATTGCCAAGCATGTGGGAATCCCGACGGCGGATCTCACCCCCGACATTGGAGAGATGTTCATCACCTACGAGGTGTTATTTTCGGTGGGCCATCTAAAGACTGAAGATGTAGAGCTAAGTACTCATAGTTCACATGCAAATCAAATGAAGCACATAGAGTCGATGGATCAAGCTAGCTTCTATCTGGTCATTGGTATACCAACGGAGAGACTTAGGACCTTCAAGACCTTAACCCACAATACTAAAAGCTTGTAAAGAGAAATAAGGGCCGGATCCCTCATGGACGGAAGCGAGTTGAGTTGTGTTCTAGATATTGGGAGGTTTTTGGCTGCAGCCACGCTTTCCAGTGGGTTAAGAATAGACTAAATACTAAATTGATCAACTCACTAAACTAGATGGATCAACTAACCTAAACAAACTGAAAACTAAGAAACATGCTGGGTTCATCAACTAAACTAGGATGGAAAGGTAAAAGTAACTTGGGATCACTGACACAAATAGGTGCACTACTAAAAAGCTGTAAACAATGAAAAGGTGACAGGAACTGCTACTCTAACGATCTCCGACTTTCTTCTCGCAAGCAACTAAATAAAAACACCAACATCAGATCTAAACAGAGCAACAAACATAAAAATGGAAATTACACCAACATGTAAATTTGACGTAGAGAAACAAATCTAAAGCATCTATCCTAATTTCATGCAAGTTGATGAACTAAAACTTAAATCTAATTACAAGAAAACGAAAACAGAACAACAAGCACTCATCAGAACAGAATCTAAGTCAGAAATTAACAAATCGAAACCAACATGCATCGGAAACTCTATCTAAACTCAGATCTAAGTTTGAACAACTAAATTATGCATATCTACTTCAAAACAGAACAGAACTAAGACTAAACGAAGACAAATAAAGCAGAGAACATCAGATCCAAAGCTACTTGCATTAAAAACTCCATTACATAAACGATCTTCAATAAACACAACTAAAACAGAATCCAAAACAAAGATTTAAAAATCGATCAACAAATGGAAAAGCAACTAGAGTAGCAACTAAGAGAAAAGAACATCGAAAACAACTAAGCTAGGGAATGATAAACTAAAATCAGGGTAGAAATTGTTTTGACCCCTCGGGGTGTAAGGAAAAAATAAACTATGAAGACTTCTTGGCAGATCTAGGTCACTCCTTCCTTGGTGAGGGTTTAGGGTTTACATTATTTCCTAACTTGCCTAAACTATAAAAATATTTTATTTTTTTAATTTTTTTTATATTTTTTGGGGTCAGGCTACACTTTCTCTTGCCCTTTATTCGACTATTTCCTCTTTTTTCTGGGCCAGGTTATAAATTCCTGCCTTGTTCTTTTTCTCTCTCCCTCTTTTTCTACCAGCTTGGTTGTAATTCTTTCTTTCTATCCCTACTACTCTCAATTGGTTAGATGCTTCATTCTATCCCCTAACTCACATGGCATGGAAGCTCATAGTTTCAAAAGAGGATGAATTTGAAATGTAGGCTCAAAATGGGGTAACTAAGGGGTGCCCTTACAATGAGGCGGGTTCATCTGGTTCGATAGAAAATGGCCCAACTGGTTATTTCCAATTGCCTTTAGTCCTTACTAGCCTATGTCATTTCCCTCTCAGCATTAAGTGGAAGTGTTATACTCTGGCTTCTAACACACATTTAGAGGGCTTCACAGTTGGCTAAAATCTAGAATTTTCCATTGTTCTCACTTCATCTAGACTGACTTCAACTTATTTTTAGAAAGATGGGTCTCACAACTCAATATGAATTTTCGTCTTCATTCACTCTTAATAAAGGTTTTATACCTTCTATTATTGCCAGCTCATTCATAACTTGGACACACACATAGACTGATTCGATATGCTTCGCTCAAATGACTCATTTATCCTACCAACTGACCCATCAACTGATCAAGTTATGGTTCGACGTGCTCCGCTTAGTTGATTCAGATGATTAACAGGTTCAAAAGGCAAACATAAATAAGTCAAGTCATGCTTATGTCCAAATACTCCACACTACTTCCCCCTCTCACTTTATCTTAGTCTGCCCTCAAGCTAGCATGATAAAGTGGAAAAGAGTAGTAAGTGCTGCAACAACAAACACTCTGAAAACATGAACACCTAATATCAAATAAAAACTTCTCATACTTAGACCGAGCATCGGGCTAAGTGGGAGAAGATAACACAACAAACATAGAAAACATATAAACAAGGTATAAACGTTTCACCTTTAGACTGGGCACCAGGCTAAGTGTGATGAAGATAAGGCAGACACACATATATACATAAACTAAAAATAAAAACTAAAATTACTTAGTCATGTGGGGAAGGGGGGTTCATTTCCTCGACTCATCTCTTCTGGAGTTAGCTGCTCTGGGGTGGGATTTATCTCTTCCAGCCGGTCATCTGCACCTTGCTCCGTAGGCTGCGTGCTGGGGAACCCGTTGCCGCTGTGGAACTATCTCTCTAGCCATCAGGGACTCCATTTCGTGCACCGCGTAGACCGACGTCCTAACATCCTCATTGTGTTACGTTTGTATCTCCGTCTAGGATGTTAGCAAATGCGTCTGGGCCTCGGAGCTCAGGGCTATCCTCTCATTATTCAGAGCTATTCTCTCCATAAGCCCTTCCATTCTGGCTCTCCAATCATCCAGGTGTCCCACAAACTCCACCAGGCCAGCATGTCCAGGAGACACCGCAGGCGTAGCGGACGTAGAAGGTACAACAGCTTCGTTCTGTGGCTCTGTCACCTTTTCCTTCTCAACTACAGCCACCTCCATCTGCTTCTTTTAGGTCTTCTTCTTAACAACCCCTCCAACTGTGAACCTGGCTTCTTCACCTGATGGAAATGCAGTCTGCCACCTTTTTGTACCAGGATGCCTACATTCGTGAATAATTCTACACCAAACAGCTCTGGTTTGGGGCAATAGGACAACCTGGGTATCCTCTCTACTATGGTCATATCCACACAGTTCTTGAAAAGGGCCTCTGCTCGGACACTCTCCTCGCCTCATCATTTCTTCGCTTAGAGCGGTGCTTCAACCTCAATGCCTCATCTTCCTCGTCATCACTTTCCTCGTCCCTCCTTCTACCTTATTAAATTACCAAGGTTGTTGAGGCCTGACTTGGCTTCTTCTTCAATGGGGTAGTGATGGCTTTCCCTTTTCTTTTTCACTCCCTCCTATCTCTTTCACTGTCTTCCACCTCCGCAGGTTGATCTGGCCGCCCAAAACTAGGTTGTGCGTCTATCGGAGTGAAGATGACATCCTCCTCTTCTTCAGGTTCCTCATCAAATAGGAGCCTCCTTCTGCGGCGTGGGATTTCCACTGCACTCCTTGTCGGACTATCCACGTCCTCTCCTACTTTCTTTCTAGGGGCTTCCCTCATTTGTTCTTCTTCAGACCTCCTCCCTAAGGTCTCTTCTCTAGATGGCTTCCATTGATAGGTACGGATGGCAGCAGGTCTCGCTTCAGCAACCTCATCACTGGAGGCACCTGTTCAGTCTCTTCCTCTTCATCGGTAACAATCACCACTTCCCTTCTCTCTAGTGTTTCCTCAGTAGTTTTCTCTATCCTCTGCGTAGAGTTCCATCCAGCAGTCCGGTTCTCATCCACTTCCATATCATTCTCAGTAGACTCAGAATTCCTTGCCGCCAAGTTGGCTGGGACCTCTTCAGGAGTGAGTGGGACCTCTTCAGGAGTGAGTAGTGGTTGCTCGGTTTCCTTTATGGGTTCATTCATTGTCGCCATTTCCATGGGAATTCACTACGCTTGAGTCTCCTTGGGTATTTCAGCTATCGAGTTTAGCTCCACCTCCGTGTCCATTTGCCTGACAATATTCAAAACTTCATCTTTCTGGACGGTGGGGTCCTCTACGCTTTCCTCTGTAGTTGGTAACTGTTGCTCCACCTCTTCTCCCTGTTCCTCAGTGTTCACCTCAGCTTCCTCCACCCCTCTATTCGTAGTTACACGATGTTGGTCTACCTCTTCTCCTTGCTCCACTGCTTCAACCATTCTCATTTCCCCCACCATCTCGGTGTCTGAAGTGGGTCTCACTCGACTCTAATGTCGAATGACTAGACTCAGGAGTAAGCGAGTGTGCACATATGAGAATTAATGCAAAGCTCGGTCCAGACACAACGCTCCTTAAATCCACTGGATCACTAGGTCCAGGAACTCTAGAGAACTACAGTGTTTTTGTCGTTGGACACACTCGACTCCCCTTCAAAAATAAATCCCTCAACCCGAATACTATGAATTAGTATAGGGAAGTGGGGTCGATCCCACAGAGATGGATTCGCAAAGTAGTGCTAAGAGACTATGGAAACAAACGGCTGCTGCCACACAAAGGGGTTGAGATTTAAACTACCACTAGATCTAGGCAAGAAATGTAAACGCTAGACCTAGGACACAGAAAACTTACTGGAATCAGACATCAATACCGAAAGACACAATTACTCCCTAGACTAAGTAAACGACTACCTAATCTAGCTAAACAGTAAGCAACTAACGGTGGGGACCATATTTCCAGAAATAACAAGTACGGTAAAAAGCTGCAGATAACCAACCCATGCTCCAACTAACTACGACATGCACCTTCGCAACTAAACTAAACTCGCAGATGAAGAAAACAGAGCACACTCCTAGATTCAAACAGAATATAAAGATTTGGATGCTGGAAACTTGCTATGAATCAGAAATACATCAGATCTACATAAACTAGGCGAAATGAAATGAAAACAAGTAAGCTAGGCATAAAATTAAAACACCCCTGCTCAGAATCACTTCAGACGCTTAATCCACTCCGGATCCAAGCCATCCGAACTCAACAACCAACAAAATCAACTCCATAACTCCGATTCTCACAGATCTGCTCCGATCAACTCCAAATTCCAACAATCACAAACGACTCCACAACATCAGCAAAACAAAACCCCGATTCATCCACAAACAAACTCCATTCTTCCAGATCTCACCATTAACCTGGAATAATCCAGAAAATAACCACGAAAACAACCAACTCCAACAATCCAACTCCAGAATTCAAGTAAACACAATCAATCGACAGAAATCATCACGATCGACATAAGCGAAAACGAAACTTGCATAAAAGTAGAGAAATATCCAGAAACAAAAGAGCATCGAGCTTCGAACAGCGAAGCTCGGTGAATTCAGCAGAAACGAAAAAAAACAGAAATAAATTGTTTCTTCGCCCCAAAGAAGGACGGTGTTACAATCCACAAACACTATCGGAAAGCTAAATGTGAACCCCAGCGCGAACCCGAGATCCTCCGCGAATTAAAACCAAGTATGTGAAAAGTGAACTGAGCAACAGGCTGTTCGTGAGGCCTCCAACGAGAAGGTCCTTCCAGCTTGCATGCTTCTTCCTTTTATAGATGCGAACATAGCCTTCTAGAGTCTTTGTAGAAATCCCTATTCTACCCTTCAACTCCGAGGCTTCCTCCGTCAAGCAATTTCTTTCATAATGTCCGCTCTTTCGCCAGTTTCCTAGGACTATGCAAGCGTCCTCTTCTTTTCCTGGATCTAGCGAAAACCTTCACACACCTGGCTTAAAACATGCGTTAGACCCAGTAATTTCATGAAATAAAACCCCTAGACCGATGCATGAAATTAGCCTTATCAAACTGCTCACACTTAAACCATGCTTGTCCTCAAGTATGAAAGACAAGAGAAAGAAATAAGGCGAATTTCAATGCACGGTCCCCAAGAACGACTCTACAAACAAAAATAAAAACAGACTCCTGGACCTAGACAACTGGCAAAATAAAAAAAAACAGACTTATAAAAGAAAACAACACAAAGAATCAAAACACAAACAAGCATGAACTAGGTTCGACTTTTAGGCAACCGTCCCCACCATCTTAAGTTCAATCCGATCGTCTACAGTCTTCAAATCTTCCCCCTTCCCTCTTTTACCTAAACGGTCCGTCAGTTCGTCAAGATAGCCTATTGACACCCCAGCTGTTAGGTTCGCTCGATCACTCATTCCTCACCAGGTATGTTAGGATCAAAACGCTCCCCAGTTAAAGTTATGCCACTAATGCGTTGGGTTATGGGAGTTTTACCCTTCTTACTTCTCTTTTTTTCCCATTGATTTTCCTGGGTCAGGTTGAAATTGCTTCCTGCCCTTGAGGATACTAATATTATATTTATTTATTTTTTTATTTTTTTCCTGTATTATATCCCCTTTTCCCCTGGACTTCGTCCAGCTTATACCTCCAAAATTTTTTTTTTTTTTACTCCTCTCCTGGACTTCGTCCAGCTTATTCCACCTTTTCCTGGACTTCGTCCAGCTTATACCTCCGAAACCCATTTTTTTCTCCTTCATACTCTACTCCCTAAGCATCAAGTGGCAGCCCAATTTACATGTTAGCACAAAAAAGTGTTTAGGCTTATAACTCGCTCTTATAGTAGGGCTGCACAGCTGGGTTATCTAAGGCTTTTTCCATCGTCCCAACTTCATTCAGACCGCCTTTGGTTTATTAAGGAAGAAGGTGTCAAAGTTGACATGCATTCTCTCTTCAATCGCTCTCACTAAGGGAAACCTGCCTTATTATCTCACTAGCTCATGCGAAACACACATCCTAAAGACTCTTAAAACAGAAAGAACACGAACACCATACTTACCCCCCCCTCCCACTTCACTCAAGCTTGTCCCCAAGCTATCCTAGTGAAGGGGGGAAAAGGAAGTAAGAACAGTAGACAACAGACACAAACGCAAACAAAGCACAAAAACAAAACAAACTTCTCACACTTAGACCGGACATCGGGCTAAGTGGGAGAAAGCGCAACATACAAAACCAAAACAAAACAACCCCTTCTCACACTTAGACCAAAAATTAGGCTGAGTGTAGGAAGGTATAACACATATATACAGAACGATGCATGCTGGCACATAAAAACACAAGCGAAAGAAAAACGAAAAGTAAAAGACAGAAAAGTAAAATTTACTTGGTTCTGGGGGAAATTCAATTCGGGTTTTGGCCCCCGCGGGAGCCAGACTTGGGTGGCACTGTCTGTTGGGTCACTTTAACTTTCTTTCTTGCCGGTGACTCTGGTGTCTCCTTCTGATCTTCTGTGGGTCGGGGCACGGTTTTCTTCAAAAGCACGGGCCTGGAGGAAGACGGGGTGGTCTGAGGCCTTTGGGCTTGTGGCGGCTTCTGCACAGCTAGACTCCCTTGACCAGTTGTCTTGGAACCGCCGCTAGGTTCAGGAAGTCCCTTCGGTGTCTCGGGGAACTTCGCTTGAAGCCACTTCGTCATCTTCATCATCAGTGCGACGGCCTCCGCCATCTTGTCGGAAATCCTTGACGATTCTGCCACTAGGTCGGTGATACGCCCCTTCAGGGCTACGGCCTCCTCTCTACTTCTCCCCATTTCCCTCCGTATCTCCGTCACTTCTTTTCGTACACCGATTACCTCCTTCCTCACATTCTCTACTTCGTTTCTCACTTCCTCAACTAACTTTCTGACTTCTGCATCCTCAGCACTGTCCCTTCCTTTACCCCGTAGGGCCACAATCCCCTCCAAAACCATTTTCATCTCTGACCTCATCCATCCAACCTCTTTCCTTACTTCTTCTACTTCTATCCTGGCTCCGGCTTCCATGTCAGCAGTATCCTTCGCCTCCACCATCTCAGGCTCCTGCTTCGTCTGCGCCTCCGACTAACCGACCTCATAAAAGCACACGTCCCTTCCCTGTGTAATGAGCAGCCCCTTATTGAAAAAGTAGTCCACGTTGAACACCTCCGGGGGTAGACACATCTTCACTTCTCTGCAGGACTTGTGGATTTTCATAATAACGTTGCGTTGCAGGTAAGCCCCTAGAAGGTGGCATGTGTAAAGATGTCGGGAAGGGTTGGCTGTCACTTGATGGCAGGCTTGGGCTAACCAATAGCCCAAGTGAACACGTACTCCCTTGGCCATGCACCAAGTAAAGTACAAGTCGGGGGTCGTCAGAGCGTTGTTGGCTGTGCCCATCAGGTTGTAGCTAATGAAGGTCTGGGTGAATCGCAGGACCCTGTTCTCAATATGGTGGGCCTTCGACCAGCTGGTTTTGAACTGACCTACCCTAGGGTGAGCCACAAACTCCCATGCGTTCTGCGTCTTGAATCCCGGCGTTAGCTTCGGCGGACCAATCATTCTCTCGCTCCACAAACCCTCATCATCCTCTGTGCGCGTAAGCAGTCCCATCCGTAGAGTCCATTCACGGATGCTCATCACATGCTCTTCATTGAAGAGCCGGAATTTGATGGAGTCAGCATTCAGATCGGTGGTGGACTTAAATCGGAAGGTGGAGAAGAATTCCCTTGCCAGGTCGATTGGAACTTCGGCGGTGTTGTGCTTGAGCAACCAATCAAAGCCGATTGCGTCGATATAAGTTCGGAATTCAGCATTGCAAGCGATCTGCTTGAGCTCCGATGAGCTGTACATTTTTCCAGACTTAGCGTACTTGCCCTGGGCACTCTTCTCCTTGTGGATGGTTGCGCGTTTCGGGTCGTCAAACTTTCTCATCTCGTCCAGGAGCTCTCTTGTAATCCAGATCTCAGTTGGCTCAAAGTTGAGCTCCTCTTCTTGTTCTTGTTCAGAGTCACTAGACCCAGCAGAATCCTCGGGCTCTGCAGCGTATGGTACCTTGGCAGGTCGAGGAAGTGGGGATTCAGTGGATTTCCCTTTCGCCTTCTTGGTCTTGGAAGGAGCAATTTGTTTCCCCTTCCTTTTCTTCTCGGCCGCGTGGCGGCGTTCCTCTGCATCACTATCCCCTCTGCTCGGCCTGGGAGATTCTGCCTACTCAGGTGCTGTGGCTTCTGGACCCAGCATTTCTTCCTCCGTCTGCTGGACGGTTTCATCTATCTCATCAAGCAGGCTCCGACGAGCCTGTCTCCACGCTTCCCTTGCATTAACCGGTGAATCGGTCCCTTCGGGGACATCAGTCAGATCCACTATCAAATCCAACCCGACATCGATGGGTTCTTGGACATTCTCAGCACCGAGGGCTTCTCCTTCCTTGTTCAACAATGGGGTTGCCCCTGAAAAATAAACAGGGGTCTCTATCCCCGCCAAACCTTCTCCAACGTGGGTTTCTGTACCCGCAGACTTCTCAGGGGTTTCCCCCTCTCTGACATCTTCCTCAGTAATTAGGGCTTCGTCGCCCCCAACCACTTCTGGGGTTTCCCCCTCCACATCTCTTTCAGCATCTAGGGCTTCGTTGCCCTCTAGAATTTCAACTCCATCAACAGGGGTTTCCCCCTCAACAAACTCCTCCAAAACAGGGGTTTCCCCCTCAACACGGCTATCAGTAACAGGGGTTTCCCCCTCAGAAACACCAACCACTCTATCCTCTAAAACAAGGGTTTCCCCCTCAGTGGCAGATCCTAACCTGGGTGCACTTACGGCCAACAACTCCAACCCCGCGGCCAGATCTGCTTCGTCTTCGCGAGTTTCTGCAGTGGTTGGTTCTGAAACGGCGGCAGTTGGTTCTGCGACGGCCTCCGGCTCAGCTGTGGTTTCTTGAACGGTCTCTGGTGGTGGTGCGGAGGATGTTGAGGCGGTTGGTACGGATTTCCCCATTACAGCCGCGAACATGGCAAACGCCTCCATCGCCTTTTCTGGTCCCCTAAATTTTTGTAGCATGTCTGCCATAAACGCCGCCGCACTTGAATCGGCGGATCCTGAGGTGTTCCCGATACTTTGCTTGTTATCCATGGAGAATTCTGCAGAAAATTTTTTTTTTTGACAAAGACTTGGACGGGAACTTCTTTGATTAGGGTTAGAAAAGAAAACCTAGAGAGAATTTGGGATGTAGAGAGAGAGAGTAAGTAAGTAAAAATAAAAGAACACGGTTATTATCCGATAAGTATGGGCGAGGACGGTTTTTGCAGGCGGGTTGCAGGCATGACGCTAGCGACTGTACGCCTCCCATAAAGGTGTCTTTTGAAATCCGAACCGGTGCCAACTCCCTCCAAAATTTTACTTCTCAATTCCCTGCCCAAGTAACTTCCTTCTGCAAAATCACACTTAGAGAAAAACATTAAACTAAAAAAAATGAAACGCCAGACTCCCCGGGTCTAGGGTATGACAGTATCAAAAACATTCCTTAAGGAGTCTAGTATTTCGAAAATATTTTTGGAAGATTATTTTTTTCTTATTTGTTTGGGATTTTCTTGATTTTAAAGAAAGCGATTAAATATTTACATTTTATGTTCAAGTGTTCTCAAGATTCCCTAGGTCAGGACATGTTAAAACTTCTTGGATGCTGGACCTAGGAAATTCTCTAAGAACACTCACTTCCCAGACCGATTAGGCGATATCAGGGAGTGCGTGTAGTGGCATTTCGTCCACTACACACATCTCCGAATTATCCCTAAATACCTTCACCCTATGGCCATTGACAAGAAATGGAGTAGAGTTTGGAGCACTTCCCTGGATCTGTACTGCTCCATTTGCACGAAGACTCACAACAGTGTATGGTCCGACCCATTTGGACTTCAGCTTACCAGGCATCAACTTGAGCCGGGATTGGAATAGGAGAACTTCTGCCCAACTTGCAATTCCTTGACTCGGAGGTTCTTGTCATGCCAAAGTCTTGTTTTCTCTTTGTACCACATTGCCGATTCATATGACTCCAGCCTTAGTTCCTCCAACTCCTGCAGCTGCAATTTCCTCTCTTCCTCGCAAGATTCGGGTCTCATGTCTCCTTGACCGCCCAATATGCTCGGTGTTCTACTCCCACGGGCGAGTGACACATTTTGCCGAACACAAGCCTATGGTGACATCCCAATAGACGTCTTGTATGCCGTCCGGTAAGCCCATAGTGCGTCTCCAAGCCTCTTACTCCAGTCTTTTCTAGACGGATTAACCGTCTTTTCCAGTATCGCCTTTATCTCTCTGTTGGATATTTCTGCCTGGCCGTTAGATTGAGGATGATAAGGTGTAGACAGTCTGTGGTGGACGTCATACTTTCTAATCAAAGCTTCAATAGTCCGGTTGCGGAAATGCATCCCATTGTCAGATATTATAGCTCTGGGCACTCCGTACCGATTGAAGATATTAGCTCTAAGAAACTTCGATACCTCCTTAGCTTCGCAAGATGTGGTCGCCTTAGCTTCTATCCATTTCGAAACATAATCCACTGCCACTAGTATGTATGTATTCCCGTATGAAGATGGAAATGGACCCATGAAGTCCATTCCCCAAACATCGAAAATTTCACAAACGATCACCGGTACTTGCGGCATTTCATCTCTTCGGGAGATTCCCCCAGTCTATTGACACCTCTCACAATTCTGACAAAACTCGAACACATCCTTATGTAATGTAGGCCAGTAAAAACCACTATCTAACACCTTCCTTGCGGTCTTCCTAGGTCCAAAGTGACCTCCACAAGCTAGGGCATGGCAATGATTCAGCACATCTCTCTGTTCCCACTCCGGAATACACCTCCGGATGACTTGGTCGGCTCCCATTCGCCACAAATACGGGTCATCCCAGAAAATAGTTCTTGGCCTCGCTTTTCAATTTCATCTTCTGGGCCTGGGAAATTACTTGCGAACTGGGCACCTCTCCAGTGAATAAGTAATTTGCCAGGTCTGCGAACCATGGATCAGCATTTTGATGACATTTCCCTTTTTCGGCATCCCCTGGACCTGTTAACACCATAATCTCTTCCCAGCTGATAGGTCGAGGAATTTTTTGTACGTAGTACAAATGTTCCTCTGGGAATGCATCCGGTATTGCTTCCTCGGTCTCCCCTTGAAATATCCTGCTCAGATGATCTGCTACTTTATTTTCTGTTCCCTTTTTGTCTCTGACTTCCCAATCGAATTCCTGCAAAAGCAACACCCATCGGATTAATCTCGGCTTGGATTCTTTCTTTGCCAACAGGTACTTTATAGCCGCGTGGTCGGTGAAGACTATCACCCTCGACCCAAGCAAGTACGGGCGAAATTTCTCAAATGAGTATACTACCGCCAGCATTTCTTTTTCAGTAGTGTCTTAATTTCTCTGAGCTTGATTCAGCGTTTTTGAAGCATAAAAGATCACATAGCTTTTCCCATCAACTCTTTGACCTAGCACCGCTCCCACGGCATAATCGCTTGCGTCACACATAATCTCAAAGGGTAGATTCCAGTCGGGCGCTCTAATAATAGGCGCAGATACTAGCCAATCCTTTAACAACTGAAAAACCTTTTTGCATTCCTCATCAAAGACAAAATCAACATCATTATGCAACAAGTGGGTGAGTGGCTGAGCAATTTTTGCGAAATCTTTTATGAACCTCCTATAGAATCCTGCATGCTCTAGGAATCCTCTCACCTCCTTCTGATTCGTCGGGTAAGGCAGTTTTGAGATCACCTCAATCTTTGCCTGGTCTACTTGTATACCTCTTTCCGAGACTACCTGCCCTAGGACAATTCCCTCAGGGACCATAAAGTGGCATTTCTCGAAGTTCAAAACCAAATGTTTTTCCTGGCACCTTCTCATTACTATATCCAAACTAGCCAAACATGAGTCAAATGAATTCCCGTACACAGTGAAGTCGTCCATAAAAATCTCGATGCAGTCCTCCAAAAGATCCGAGAAGATACTCATCATACACCGCTGAAAAGTGCCTGACGCATTGCACAGGCCAAACGGCATCCTCCTGTAAGCGTACGTGCCGAAAGGACACGTGAAAGTTGTCTTCTCCTGGTCCTCGGGATCCACATAGATTTGAAAATACCCACTATACCCGTCTAGGAAACAGAAGTATTGCTTGCCTGCTAGCCTCTCCAGCATCTGGTCAATAAAAGGTAGAGGTAAATGGTCTTTCTTGGTCGCTTCATTTAACTTCCTATAATCGATGCACATCCTTCACCCAGTAACTAGTCTGGTGGGCACCAATTCATTCTTGTCGTTCTTGACCACCTGTATTCCTGACTTCTTGGGTACCATGTGGACTGGACTCACCCTTTCACTGTCTGGTATGGAATAAATGATTCCTAGGGAGAGTAGTTTCAATACTTCGTTCAGCACTTCCTCCCTCATGTTAGGATTCAATTTGCGTTGAGGATCTCTGCAGGCTTTTGCTTCTTCCTCCAAGCGGATGTGATGCATGCACAAATCTGGACTAATTCCTACCAGGTCAGAGAGTGTCCACCCAATAGCCTTCTTGTTTCTTCGGATTACCTTCAGCAGTCCCTCTTCTTGTCCCTCGGTCAAGCTGCTGTTGATAATCACAGGGAAAGTTTCGTTCTCCTCTAGATAAGCATACTTTAGGCCTGGTGAAAGTGTTTTCAACTCTTTCTTGGGAACATCTTTTTCCTGGGGCAAGGGATTTTTCTCTGTTACTTCCGTTGTCATTCCCTTCCTCGACCCAGCAGAACCTTCCACACTCGCCACATAAGGTGTATTCCTTGACCTAGCTAGCTCCGGATTTGCACAGAATTTTAGAATTGCTTCAGCTAGCTCCTCATCTGATAACTCGCTTGTGTTCATTGCTTGACACCAACTGGCTACTTCTCTATCAATGGCATGACTCATCCCGGAGTTCTCAATCTGTTCCTGCATTAATTCTGTCTCAAGGTATTCTTGGACCAAAGGGTTAATAACATCTATAGCATGCAAATTTTCAACGTCAAGAGGTTTCTTCATTGCCTCATCAATGCTGAATGTGTATTTCTCCCCATTATAATCAAGGCAAATTGTTCCATCAAAAACATCAATGATAGTCTTAGCGGTACGTCGGAAGGGTCTCCTTAAAAGTACTCCGCCCGACTCTACAGACTCATTATCACTCATCTTAATCACATGGAAATCAGCAGGGTACAAGAAGTCATGTACCTTGACTATCACATTCTCAAGCACCCCTTCAGGACAGATGCATGACCTGTCCGCCAGTTGAATCACAAACCTCGTGTCTACCATGCCTACCCCCACTAATTTCTTGTATATGGAAAGTGGTAACACATTTATCGACGCACCCAAATCACACATAGCGTGCTCGATTCTCACATCACCAATAGAGATGGGCAAGGTGAACATACCTGGGTCATTGCATTTTGAAGGCATCTTCCTCTTCTGAATCACTGCGGAGACGTTCTCGCCTATCAGAATTTTCCCACTGGGCCTAGCCTTCCCAGCTATAAATTCCTTGATGAACTTGCTAAAGGCTGGCATCTTCAGGGCCTGTAAGAATGGCAGATTGATTTCCAACTTCCCAAAAATGTCCATGAAGTCTACCGGTTCTTCCTTCTGTTTCTTGGCTTCCCCCCGACTCGGAAAGGGTTTCAGTCGTTTCCCTGCTCCGGTAGAACTTTCAGCTGATAACTCTCCAGTTTCTTTTCCCACTGCCTTATCTTCCAACTCCGGCTCTGGATTGAGGAAGAATGGTTCAGTTGATCTAGGCAAAGGTTTCTCTAAATCTCCTGTCTTAAGGTCATCCTTGACCAAGGGACTTCCTCCCTCCAAGTGTCTTGGCCTAGGAATTGTATCCTCTTCTTCCCTGTCTTCCTTGGGATCTGTCACCTCCTTTGTTCTTACCACTGGCCCATCATATCCCTTCCCGGATCTCAAGGTAATCTGACTTATATTAGCTCTGTCCGGTGGCCTTACGGAGGCGGGAATCTTCCCTTCATTTCCCCTCATATAACGTAAAGAAGTAGCTATCTGGGACAATTGCTTAGCCAGCATATCCATGGCTGCTTTCTGCTCCTGTTGAGCATCTTGAAGCTTGTGCACTACGTCATTGTTCGATTGCAGGTTGTTTTGCATATGTTGCTGAGAACTGACGAGGTCGTGCACCATATCATCGATACTTTTTGGTGGTTTCGGTGGCTGACTGGGTCCTGGGCCGATACTTAGAGTCGGTCCACTTGCTTGATTCTGACGAGCGTTTCCTTGACCGCCTGAAGAGTTATTGTATTGATTTCCTTGGCCCTGGTAATTGTTCTGAAAATTCCTTTGGTGTGGGGGTACATAAGAGTTCCCTTGACTGCTCTGATTCCTGTTTCCCCAGCTCGAGTGGTCTCCTTGGTTCCGATTAATCCAGTTGCCCTGCCCCTCTTGATTCCTTCCTGACCAATTACCTTGTCTTTCGGGCTGAGGTGCAAACTGCTGACTTTGTTGCGGTGCCGGCTGATTCTGTTCATTGTCAGTCCATCTGAAATTTGGATGGTTTCTCCAGGGCGCATCTCTTTGTCTCCCTGGATTCCAGCTCCCATCGGGATTCCAACTTCCCATTGCATTGACCTGGGCCTGATAATCTCCTTCCTGGGTCCCGTAATATTGTTGAATTTGATTATCTCCTGGACCAAGAGATTTCTCCTTCCCTTGTGAAGCCAGTGGAATCGCCTTTTCAATCGCGTTCAAAAGAGCCTTCTCGAGCCTATTAATCCTTGCTTCGACTTTGTCATCTTCTTGTTCTCTCACAGCATGCACCGATCCTCTTCTCACTGCATTCCTAGGGTTATCGTACGCCTTCTTAGCGTCAATCAACTTCCCTAGGATCTCTCTTGCCTCACTTCCCCTTTTTCTTGTGAAATTTCCCCCACTCGAGGAGTTCATTAAGTCCTTTAACTCGGGAGTGGCTCATTCGTAAAACAGAGAGTAGGTCTCTGCCTCTATCATTCGGTGATTCGGGCATGCATCCAACAACCCCTTAAATCTCGACCAATACTGACTCAACGATTCATCGTAATCTTGTTTACACTCTAGTATTTCTTTCTTAAGTGCATTCGTCTTGTTGGATGGGAAGAAATAATCTAAGAATTCTAACTTGAAGTCCCTCCACGTGCGGATAGAATCCGGAGGCAACCTCAATAGCCACGTATTAGCTTCCCCCTTCAAGGTAAACGGAATCGCTCGTAGGCGATAATCCTCCTCTGTTGCATCATTCGGCCTCTTCTGAATACCACGTAACTTACTGAATTCATTTAAGAACTCATACGGATACTCATTTCTACGCCCAGAGAACGTCGGCAAGATGCCGAGTACGTTTGTCTTGATCTCGATAGTCCTCTGGCGTGGATTCATCACTATAGCTTGAGCTGGTTCTCCATCTAAATGGGCAGTTAGAGAGCCGATTTCTGGATCCGGGTCTACCACCTGTGCCATGACTACTTCCTCTGCTTCCCCTGTTTCTGACTCTGTTTCTGATTCGGGTGGTGATTCTGGATCTTCGCGTCCTGATGACGTCCAAGATTCGTCGCTAGTAAATTCACTCGGAAACGGACCTCCCGTGGTGAACCCTGATCTGGTGGTCACAGTAGAGACTGTACCCTTAACCCGCCAATCAAACTGGCCGTGTTTCCACCCAGATGAGTTGCTCCAGTAGGTAGATCTTGAGCCTCTGCTCATAAACTGAAAACAAAAGAGAAAGAAAACAAATCAAAACTATTTACACCACAGACTCTGAACACTAACACTAAGCACGCCATCCATCCCCGGCAACGGCGCCATTTGAAGTGGGTCTCACTCGACTCTAATGTCGAATGACTAGACTCAGGAGTAAGCGAGTGTGCACATATGAGAATTAATGCAAAGCTCGGTCCAGACACAACGCTCCTTAAATCCACTGGATCACTGTGTCCAGGAACTCTAGAGAACTACAGTGTTTTTGTCGTTGGACACACTCGACTCCCCTTCAAAAATAAATCCCTCAACCCGAATACTATGAATTAGTATAGGGAAGTGGGGTCGATCCCACAGAGATGGATTCGCAAAGTAGTGCTAAGAGACTATGGAAACAAACGGCTGCTGCCACACAAAGGGGTTGAGATTTAAACTACCACTAGATCTAGGCAAGAAATGTAAACGCTAGACCTAGGACACAGAAAACTTACTGGAATCAGACATCAATACCGAAAGACACAATTACTCCCTAGACTAAGTAAACGACTACCTAATCTAGCTAAACAGTAAGCAACTAACAGTGGAGACCATATTTCCAGAAATAGCAAGTACGGTAAAAAGCTGCAGATAACCAACCCATGCTCCAACTAACTACGACATGCACTTTCGCAACTAAACTAAACTCGCAGATGAAGAAAACAGAGCACACTCCTAGATTCAAACAGAATATAAAGATTTGGACGCCGGAAACTTGCTATGAATCGGAAATACATCAGATCTACATAAACTAGGTGAAATGAAATGAAAACATGTAAGCTAGGCATAAAATTAAAACACTCCTGCTCAGAATCACTTCAGACGCTTAATCCACTCCGGATCCAAGCCATCCGAACTCAGCAACCAACAAAATCAACTCCATAACTCCGATTCTCATAGATCTGCTCCGATCAACTCCAAATTCCAACAATCACAAACAATTCCACAACATCAGCAAAACAAAACCCCGATTCATCCACAAAAAACTCCATTATTCCAGATCTCACCATTAACCTGCAAAAATCCAGAAAATAACCACGAAAACAATCAACTCCAACAATCCAACTCCAGAATTCAAGTAAACACAATCAATCGACAGAAATCATCACGATCGATGTTAGCGAAAACGAAACTTGCATAAAAGTAGAGAAATATCCAGAAACAAAAGAGGACCGAGCTTCGAACAGCGAAGCTCGGCGAATTCAGCAGAAACGAAAAAAAACAGAAATAAATTGTTTCTTCGCCCCAAAGAAGGACGGTGTTACAACCCACAAACACTATCGGAAAGCTAAATGTGAACCCCAGCGCGAACCCGAGATCCTCCGCGAATTAGAACCAAGTATGTGAAAAGTGAACTGAGCAACAGGCTGTTCGTGAGGCCTCCACCGAGAAGGTCCCTCCAGCTTGCATGCTTCTTCCTTTTATAGATGCGGACATAGCCTTCTAGAGTCTTCGTAGAAATCCCTATTCTACCCTTCAACTCCCAGGCTTCCTCCATCAAGCAATTTCTTTCATAATGTCCGCTCTTTCGCCAGTTTCCTAGGACTATGCAAGCGTCTCTTCTTTTCCTGGATCTAGCGAAAACCTTCACACACCTGGCTTAAAACATGCGTTAGACCCAGTAATTTCACGAAATAAAACCCCTAGACCGATGCATGAAATTAGCCTTATCAGTGTCCCTCAACACTAATGTTCCCTGACTATTTGTTTCCGGTATATTAGGTTCGCTGCTCAGCGGTGGAGTAGAATGGATTTGTTGCACGATAGGTATGGGAGTTTCTTCAATTAGGGCTATGACTGAAGCAGGGTCCACTTCTTTGTTCAAGGACCGTATCATCTTCATGAGCTCCTCTCTGGAACACGTAAGGGTAGATGGTCAACTGCTTTCTGAAACATCGGATACCACATTGGTCGGAATCGCTCCTGACCTTTTGGTTTCCCGCTGCAGCGGCTTCGAACTACCAGCGGATTTGGGTGCGCAGGTACTTCCTGAAGCATTCTGTGATTTTCCTTCCATTGTGTTCGGTGGATTGTAGTGGATTCAAGAGCTAGAGTTTGCAATCGCCATAATCTGCAGAGAAAATCGTGGTGAGAATTTTGGGGAGTAGCTGGGGGAGTGGAGTACGGAGGTTTCAAATATTACTATTCTATTCACGACCTTTCGATTTCCCTCCAAAATTCTCCATTTTTCCCTCTTTTTTCCCGACAAGTACCGGTCATCTCTCTCATTTTAACACTTAGCGAAAAATAGAAAACTTTATCTAACACTTGGGAATCCAGACCAAATGGATCTCGTAAGATTTGAAATTTTTGCAAAGGATGTAGCTTGATCCACTCAGTCGGAATTCCCGAAATTTTTTATTTTTTATTTTTTATTTTTGGAACTTTTACTTTGTCTGGATTTTCATTTTAAGAACTGAAAAAGACATTATTCACAACTATGTACAAGTCTAGAACATTTACCATATCTAGAGATTCACTTGATCCAATCATGATTCAATATGCTTCGTCTGACTGATCAAGTGGATCACCTAGAACATTTACCAGGTTATCGACTGAGGCGAGAACACCGGTTGGGCGCAGTGGAATTTCTTCCACTGTGCGCACCTCCGAGTTATCCCTAAATGGTTTCACCCGGTGACCATTAACCATAAAAGGGGCAGAGTTTAGGTCACTTCCCTAAAGCTCCACTACTCCATTTGTTATGAGGGCAACGATGGTGTGTGGTCCCGTCCACTTTGAATTCAGCTTCCCAGGCATCAGTTTGAGTCTTGTCTGGAACAGCAGAACTTTCTGCCCTACTTGCAGCTCCTTTGTACACAGGTTCTTGTCATGCCACAACTTAGTTTTCTCATTATACCACATGGCTGCATTGTAAGACTCCAATCTAAGTTCTTCCAACTCTTGTAATTGGAGTTTCCTTTCCTCGGTACAAACCTGAGGTTGCATGTTCACTTCCTTTACTGCCCAGTAGGCCTTATGTTCAATACCCACAGGGAGATGGCAGATTTTTCCGAAAACCAATCTTTATGGTGATATGCCGATCGGAGTTTTGTAAGTGGTGCGATAAGCCCACAAGGGATCGTCCAACCTTTTGCTCTAGTCCTTTCTTGAAAGGCTCACTGTTCTGGTTGGCCATTGCCAATGCTTCTTCATGAGAGCTTCAATTGTGCGATTGCAAAACTGAGTACCTTGATCCGAGATTATGGCCCTAAGAATCCCGTACCTGCTAAAAATGTTGGATTTCAAAAACTTTGAGACCTCTTTAGCCTCGCAGGTTACAGTTGCCTTAACCTCCACCCACTTGGATACACAGTCCACTGCGACTAGAATGTAAGAATTCCCATAGGATGAAAGAGAAGGGCCCATAAAATCCGTTACCCATACATCAAATATTTCACAAACCACGATGATGGGTTCCTGTGGTATCTCATCCTTAGTAGAAATTCCCCCTGTTAACTGACATCGACTACACCTCTTGCAGAATTCATATGCGTCCTTATGCAGATCCGGCCAATAGAAACCATTGTCCAAAACTTTCCTATCTATTTTTTTCTGTAGCACCCCGAACATGTGCGACTTATTTTTGTTTATTAATGTGCATGTTGATTGGGAAATTCATTTATGGAATTTGATTTCTATGTGATTGAGTTAACGATGTGAAATTTAGTTGTTGTGAGTTATGTGGAATAATGTGGTTTATTTTCCAATGTGTGAACTAAATTAAATGGGATCATGCATATTTGTTCTAGCCATTTTATTGGAATATTCGGTCCTCCTATTTATTAGAAATAATATTTTCTCTCTTGGATTTATAAATTGTTTTGGGATATTTATCCAAATTAAATCCAAACCAAAATATCCCCAAATTTCGACCTTTGCCCCATTCCTTGGAATTTTTGAAATTCTCCTGTTATTTAGGAGAAGGAACTATTTTGTAGATTTAATTGGTACTTTATTTATTTCCTTCCTTGAATTAAAATCTAATTAAATCTTACCATATCTTTCCTCACCCTATTTTAATTAGGATTTAAAATAATTTCTTTTGGAAATAATCCCCAATTTTCGATCAGCCCCTTGTTTTTAAAGGAATTAATATTTTATTCCTATTTTGTGGGATCCCTTCTATCCGAATAAATATCAAACTAATTCATATTCCTAATTCATTGAGGATTTAAATATTTTTTCTTGAATTACTCCCCATATTACACGCCCCCTCCTTCCTTTCCTACTTGGAGATTTTTTAATTGTCTTGTTACCTTATTTATGGGATACTCAATATCTTTTTACCTATTTTGTGAGTATATTTCTCTCCAAGTAAATACCATAATTTTCAAAAATCCCTCCCCCACACTACACACCTATTTTTGTTAATTGTGGAGCTTATTCATTGACCTTTATTTTATTCTTCTGCAATTTTAATTGTCTTAATTAAGTGTGGGAATAATCGTTTAATAAATAAAAGAAACCCTAACCCTAGCCCTCATTTAACACACCTCTCTCCCTCTCACTCTCCTCCCACACGCCTCTTCTCCCTCTCAATCAATCTTTCACAAATTCTTCGTTCTTGCTTCGTTTTGGAGTTGGAAACTCAAGATCCATTGAAGAATCGAACCACTCGTCGTTTCTACCGATTGTTTTTCAAGAGAAAGGTACACTTTGAACCCCTCATGGATATAGTTGAGTGAGAATCGTAAATCTAAGAATTAATGAGATGGGAAGGATGGTTGCACACGAATGTGTGTGTGTGTGCGTGTATGTACGTGTGTGTAAGTGTGTGGATGAATCAATTGTGAATGTTATGTGTGTTTAGGAAAGCATGGTTGTAATTTCGTTTTTGAAGCATGAATATGTGTTGGAAGCATGAGTATGTATGTGTGAATGTATGATAGACAAACTAGGGTTTGTGAATGTTGAGCATGAAAACTGTTGTATACGAATAGTAGGTTCCGACGAGAATTTGACTAATCAAACGATCCTTTTTTGGCACGAATTTTTAACTGGATGCATTTTTAGATGTCATATGTTTTGTGTCAAAATTTCAGCTTCAATTGATGATGGATGAATGTTTAACGAATTTTTCAATTGAACTGCGCAGTCCTGCCAGAATTGGTGTTCCGTCCAGTGGGTTTCATTTTTGTTTTGACTAATCAAAATATATGATTTTGGTGTAAATTTTTAACTGGATGAACCTTTATGTGTCTACTGTGTGGTGACCAAAGTTTAGCTATAAATGTTATCGGATGGAATTTTAATGATTTTTACAAAAAGATTGCGCTGTTCTGTCAGATTCTTGTTTTGTTGAAATAATCTTTGTTGACAAGTTTTGAATGAAGAACATGATACATGTGTGAGTAAGGAACTTATCCTATGATGTGATTATATTACGTGTTGCACATTTTTGTATGCTAAAGGGATCGTTCGGTTATGATGGTGAACGATTAGGATGGGCAATGTCAGAAACAATGAAATGAACGATAGGGCATGCATAATTAATATGTTGGTTGAAAACTGATTGTATTATGTGTTTATGAGGTTGACAAGGATTGTTGTGCGTACGTGGGTACAAAGAGCAAGGGTTGCATTAAAGTTGTGAACTGTGATTTGTAAGCTAGTGAGGTGGGCTTTCTTTTACTAAATTCTTTTAAGCTTTCAAAAGTATGATTATGGTGTAATAAGGGTGATTTAAAGTGTTATGTCATGCCATGTTTGTTTTGATGATGAGATGGTGCCTGATGCCTAGTTTGTGAGTGCACTCCATTAGGCTATAGGGCTATGTTAAATGAATTCGTGTCTGAGTAGGGCCGCAAAACCTATCAGGCTGGTGTACACATGTGGGATCATGAGCCGTCCTTGCTAGTCGGCCAGTCTCGTGGGCGAATAGTGTGGCCACACTTTCGTCGCACTATGGTAAGAGGATGTGATTGATTTATTGTTGAGAAAGTGGAGAGATTGTTTTGACTGGCTAGTCTATGAAATTGTTTTGTGATACTCGATGATATTTCTCTAAATGTAAAACTCGAGTTCACTATGGTATGGATGACATAACTTTTTATCAACTATTTTTTTGGCGTGTGTCCACTGAGTATATTAAGTACTCAGCCCTGCATGTGTTTTCCCTATGTGCAGGTTGAATGGTGATGTTGCGGCGGATGTTGAGTCGAGCCTTAAGAATTCCTGGATGCGTCATGTCGTCATACATGGGCGTCATCCTATGACTCTCTAGATACTTTAATTCTGCTGCCTCGTTTGAACTTGTTTTTCTAAAAGTCTTCCGTTTTACTCCATACTATTTTATGACATTAAATACCTTGAGACATTAATCCGCTGCTTAACTATTTATTAGATTAAAATATTTCTTTTGAAGTTTAGTTGAGTTTCTTGTTGAATGTTGTCTTTTATTGTTCCCCCATTTTTCTTCCCCGCTTCTTAGTTCCTCCTCTAGTCACGATTTCCCCGTCTTTACTATCCTTAGTAAGGGCGGTCGTGATATTTTCGGACCGAAGTGGCCAACACAGGCAAGAGAGTGACAATGAACCAATATATCTTCCTGGTCCCACTCAGGGATGCACCTCCAGATGACTTTATCAACTCTCATTTTCCACAAATAAGGGTCATCCCTAAAGTAGTACTTGGCTTCACTCTTGATCTTCAACCTCTGAGCTCTAGTCACTTCTAGTGTAGAAGGCAGTTCTCCGGTTACCAAATAATCCTCCAGATCAGCGAACTACGGCTCAGCTTGCCTCTTGCTTATTTCATTCAAAAAGGCAACTGGATCAGCTGAGTCGAGTACATCCTTCAAACTGATCAAGACATTTGATCCTTGGGCATAATACAAATGTTCCTCCGAAAAAACGTCGGGGACATCTTCTGTAACGCCCGCCTTTTTCCTTCCATTTTGGGGTATTATTTTTTTTCAATATCTCCACTCCCTAAAATCTCTCCAACAAACAAAATCTCCACGGAATTATTATATATCTCAACTACTCCATATCAGTTTCAAATCAACAATTTATATGGGAATATATATATACCCAAACCGCTCCACATATTTCACGTTCCACACATCCAAAGAAACCGAGAGGGAGTAGAGAGAGAGAGAGAGTTACGGTGATAGTATCCGCGCGAGGGCGATTGAGACGCAGTGCTATGTGATTGCGGCGGCGCAGGCGGGGAATCACAACGATGAGAGAGAGACTCTGATTTCGTCCACCCAATTCTATCCTGCAATTGCAAAATCTTTCTCCCTTCCAAAAGGTATACTCTCTCCCAATTCCAATTCCTATTGTGTACTTTATACTGGAGCATACCATACAGTTAGAACTCAAATTTTGCTAGAACACGTAAATTACGAATCGAACCAAATTGAAAGAAACCAACACTGAAACCAACATCAATTGAACTATAATTCATGAAATCAAATTAAGAACTTAACTTGCAGAGTTGATCGAGGCGAATCGGAGCCGGTAGCGGCGGCACTACGGGGAGATGTCGGTGGCGGTTGGTGAACGGAGCTGAGACGGCTGGAGCTCGGCGGTGACGGAGAGGCAGCAGAGACGCGGCGGTAGCAGCAGCGGCGGCTGGAAGACGACGGAGGGCTGCGCTAACCAGGCAGGCGTGGCGGTGGCCAGGCGAAACAGCAGCGCTTGTCCAACGGCGACGGCCGGATCTGCAGCAGCGGTGACCCCACTGGAGTCGACGGGATTTTTGTAGAGAGGGGAGTGAGGGGGAAGAAAGAGAGAGGAGAGAGGGTGAAACGGAAGGGGAAGAAAGAGGCACCGCCGGAGGCAGAGGGGGACGGCGGCGACGACACTGTGGCATCGACGAGAGGGAAGAAAGAGAGAGAATGGCTAGTTTTTCTAATTTGGGGGATTTTCTAATTTGGGAAGAAAAAGGAGATAGGCGATGGTGGAGAGGGGAATCATTTGTAGACCTTTTTTTCTTTAATTGTTGGGCTACTTTGTGGGCTCACAAAATAATTTGAAGAATAAAAGTGGGCTGGGATTTTAAATACTTGGGCTGTTCTAATTGAATAATCTTTGGGCAGATAGTAAGTTTAACTGTGGGGAATCATTTAATTAAATCCCCGGACTAATTCGAAAGGCGAATAATATTATCCCAGGTACGAAATAAATTTATTTAAGCGAAATTGTTGCAATAATTTAACTATGCATTTAAATAATCTTGCGAATATGTTTTGATATCATGATGGAAAATACAACGAGCCAACAGAGGAACTTTGGGCGACCGCCGAATAATTGAAAACCGAGTAACAAGATAAACGATTTTAATTATGGTGCATACATCTTATTTATTTACATGATTCATTGTGTTGATTTATGTGTTATTTAAATACTAAAGATGATTCCTGGCAAGCGAGACGTGATATCAAGGGAATGGAAATAATTTCGGATTAAGAACTTGAGGTGGGCTTTCGAACTAAAGTTTTATTGTGGGCTTTCTTTCCTACATTATTATGTAGGCTTACTTTTAAAGTTACGCAATATTTTTCAAGTATGAGTTATGTGCTTAAATTCCAAATATGTTGTGTCATGCCGTATTTTGTTTTTGAGGATGTGCCTATCTGATCGCCCTAGTGGGGAGTGAGTCCCTACTAGAAGTTATGAGTTTAATCAAATTCAGGTTTGTCTAGGGAGTGAGTCCCTATTCAAGCTAGTGTACACAGAGTGGATCGTGTGCTATCTTTCGAGTTGGCCGGTCCAGTGATCGAGAATGTGGCCACGTTCTCGTTTCACATACGAGGTTCAGATATGGTACGAGGAGAAAGAAAAATGGGCTGCGCGGCCATACTTTTGATCGAGAAAATGTTTTGGTGACTTGGCCATTATAAAACCCCGAGTTCACTTTTAAATGCTGACACAATATTTTATGAAAATTGTTTTGGCATGTGTTCACTGGGTACATCAAGTACTTAGCCCTGCATTTCTTTTTAAAAATGTGCAGGTTGAGCTTCACGCGTGCGGTGGGTGTTGATCAAGACCGTTAATGAAATTTAAGTGTTTAGAATGTGTCATGTCTTCACACGTGGCATATTCCTCCTCTCAAATGCTTCCGCTAAGTAGTTGTCCTTCTTTTGAGTTCTTGTGTCGTTGAGATAATATTCATTTTTGAGTTGTTGATTGTTGAGATACTCTGATTTTATTCGAGCTATTCCCATTTGTTTCGAGCTAAGGTCGATTTGTGTTGTTTTCCCCTTTCTTTCCCACTTCTTTAATCCTCCCCTAGTTGCGATCAACCGTGTTTTCTATCCTTAGAAAATGTGGGCGTGACATCTTCTTTATCTTCCCCTTGGAATTGTTGCAGCAGTAACACTCAGCGGATCAATCTGGGTTTGGACTCCTTTTTTCGCACAAAGGTACTTGATTGTTGCAGGATCAGTATGCACAATTAACTTAGACCCAAGTAAATATGGACGGAATTTTTCAAAAGAATACACTATAGCCAGCATCTCCTCCTCGGTCGTGTCATAGTTCTTTTGGGCATGATTCAAAGTTTTAGAGGCATAGAATATGACACCACTTTTTCCATCAATTTTCTGACCAAGAACTGCTCCCATTGCGAAGTCACTAGCGTCACACATTACCTCAAAGGGGTGATTCCAGTCTAGAGCTCTGATAATTGGGGCTGATACAAGTCGTTCTTTCAAAAGCTGTAAAGCTTTCTGGCATGATTCGTCAAAAATGAATTCCACATCATTTTTGAGGAGGTGGGTTAACGGGTGAGCAATCTTCGCAAACTCTCTAATGAACCTCCTATAAAACCCAACATCTCCTAGAAAGGCTCGGATTTCTTTTTGATTTGTTGGAAACGGCAACTTGTTTATCACCTTCACCTTAGCCTTATCAACTTGTATCCCCTTTACTGACACGATATGGCCCAGAACAATTCCTTCAGGGACCATGAACTGTCACTTCTCAAAATTCAACACCAATTTTTTTTTTCTTGACATCTTAATACCCGATTGAAACTATTTGGTCAGGAACCGTGTGTGCTTTTGTGCTTGGTAAATCTTCTCAAACCCAGAGAATCCGCTAGATCACAAGGTCTAGGAACTCAAAGGATCCTGGAAGTCACGGTCGTCGGACACACAACTTCCGCAATTAAAACCCTCAGCCCTCTATACTATGAATTAGTACAGGGAAGTAGGGATCGATCCCACGAAGACAGATGCGTAATAATGCATTTAAAAGACTCTGGAAAGGGGGTTGGTTGCTGCCACGCAATTTTGGGGTTGAGAAAATTATAACTAGGCTGGGGAATGAAAATTGGCTGACACTAGAGCAGAGAACATCATGCAAGCATGGAACATCATCTTAACTTCAATATCTCAACAAACTTCCTCGACCTAGTGATCAAACAGTAAATTACGGATGAAAAGCTGCAAATAACTAACTATGAATTTAACCAACAACGTTATGCATCTCGTCACCTGATTCAAGCTCGAACATGGAGAAAACAGAGTAATAACCTAGATTCAAACAGAACATATTAATTCGGAAGTCGAAAATTGGCGATTAATCGGAAACCGAACAGATCTACTTCTACTAGATGAAGTAAACAGAAACACAGAAACGAGTCATCAAATTCATGCAAAATCAACCAACTCTGTTTCAGATCCACACATCGAACGCTTAATCCACTACGGATCCAAGCAATTCGAACCCAACTACGATAAAACACAACTCCATGAACTCCGATTTAACAAATCTACTCCGATCAACAATAATCCAACCACGTTCAATTCCAATTCACCAGATCAAGTGCGAAAAGCATCCATTCAAGTAAACAACTCCAAACTCATAATCAAACACCATCAAAACTCAAAATCAACATCTTCATGACAGAAAATAGAAATTCCATAGATAGATAAGCAAGGTTCAACAAATAACCAAAGCCGAGCTTCGAACAACGAAGACTCAGTAGAATTCTGAACAGAAAAATGAAATGAAAGCGGATAAATTGTTTCTTCGCCCTACACGAGGACGGCGGTACAAAATAGCCAACTGGAAATGAACCTAACCCCTATAGATTCCTGATCAACCCAGGTGTGTGTGTAGAAGTGTGAAAGTGAGCTCAGAGCTAAAAATATATCTCCTCCTAAAATTCTTCACTTTTTCCCTTCTTTTTTGTATGTTGCATGCTCTCTCTCTTTTATAGACGTGGAGGCGATCTTCTAGAAGCTTTCTCTTGAATTCTCCGTTCTGCCCTCCAGCTAATGATCTCCTCCATCTAGCAATTTTTCTTCATTCTGCTTACTTTCTCGCCAATTTCCTTCGCCAGGTGATTATCTTCCTTCCTTCCTGCACCTGGCGATTTCTTTTACACACCTGGCTTAAAAGGTGTGTTAGACCCCGCAAATTGTTGAATTTAACCCCATAACCGATGCATGAAATTAGCCTTATCAAAACTGCTCACACTTAAACCATACTTGTCCTCAAGTATAAAGACAAGAAAAAGAAATAAGACGAATTTAATGCATGGTTATCCTATGACTGACCCTACAGACACATAACTGGCACAAACTCCTAGACCTAGTCACATTAACTGACTCGACCAAAAAGAAAATAAACACTTTAAGAAAATATCCAAAGAAAAATGCATGAACTACCTTCAACATTTAGGCAGCCAACCCCACAAGCTTATGGTCTATCCGATTGTCTACAGTCTCCAAATCCTCCCCTTCCCTTCTTCCACCTAATCGGTATGTCAGTTCGTCACGATAACCTATTATCTTCCCAATTGTTCGATTCACTGGATCACACATTCCTCACCAGGGATGTTAGGATCGATTCACTCTTAAGTCATTGCCACACCTCTGATGCTTAAGGTTATGAGAGTTTCTCCTTCCTACAGCTTCTTTTCCCTTCATTCCCGGGTCAGGTTACTATTGCTTCCTGCCCTTAGATTTTTTTTTCACGGGGACTTCGTTCAGCTTATACCTCCAAATTTTTTTTCCCTGCACTTCGTCCAGCTTATACCTCCTTTTCTGGAATCCGTCCATCTTATACCTCAAGAACCCTTTTCCTACTATTTTTAGCCTTCTGACTCTTCTCCTTAAACATCCAGTGGCGGCCCTCTTTTGTACATGTTAGCTCAAAGTATTTAGGCTTATAACTCACTTATATAGTGGGGTTTCACAACTAGGTCAGCTAAGGCATCATCTATCGTTCTCACTTCATCCAAACCGATTTCAGCTTATTAAAGAAAGAGGCCTCAAAGTTGACATGTATCCTATCTTCAATTACTCTCACTAAGGGAATCTTGCCTTATTATATTTACCAGCTCATGCGACAACACACAAAACCTAGACCTAATGACTCATATTCACGCTAGACATAGATAGCACTAACCCCCCCTCCCACTTTACTTATGCTTGTCCCCTAGCCACCGCAGTGAAGGGGGGAAACAAGGAAGTTGAAGAGAAAAAACATAAACATAAAACACAGCACACAAAACACCAGACATGTGTAAGCAAAACAAACTTCTCACACTTAGACCGAGCAACGGGCTAAGTGGGAGAAACTATAACAGAACAGAAACCAAAACATGCCCAAAAAAACATAAACTTCGCACACTTAGACCAAAGATTGGGCTAAGTGGGAGAAAACAAATACACATATATACATAACGAGGTATGCTTGAGCAGCGAACACAAAACCACAAACTCAGATCAACAAACATACAAACAGATAATAAACGAAAAGAATGAAAAAAAAGAAACTGAAAAGTAAAATTCACTTGGTCACTGGGGGGTATCAATTCTGAGTCTTCCAAGCCGGCGACGCCGGCTCCGCTTCCTCAATCTCAGGTTGCTTTGACACGGGCCAACTCACAGTCAGGGGCCCAAAATTCTGGTCCGAAAATTCCCCCCCCCCCCATTGTAAATGTCATTTCCCGCAATACCACATTTAGGAAAACTTTCAATGATGAAACGCCAGACTCCCAGGTCAAGGATTCAATATGAGACAAAACAATTTCCCTAAGACGTCTGGTGTTTTGAATTTTTTTTTTAAAGCAATTAAACTATTTACACTGTCATTTGAGTATTCTCGAGATCCCCTGGCTCAGTGTATAGATTAAAAATGCATTCCTATTTACCTAACCTAGGAATTCACCGAGAATACTTACTCACTGGACCGATTAGATGATAATAGAGAGTGCTCGTTGTGGCACTTCCTCCACTACACATAACTCCGAATTATCCCTAAAGACTTTCACTCGATGACCAATAACAAGGAAAGGGATAGAGTTCGAGGCACTTCCCTGGATTTCCACAGCTCCATTCGCTCGATGGCCAACAATGGTGTATGGCCCAATCCACTTGGATTTCAGCTTACCAGGCATCAGCTTGAGCCTAGACTGGAAGAGGAGCACCTTCTGACCCGCTTGTAGTTCCTCGACCTGGAGGTTTTTGTCATGCCACAACTTTGTCTTCTCCTTGTACCACATTGCAGACTCATACGCCTCAAGCCTTAACTCATCTAGCTCCTGAAGTTGCAGTTTCCTTTCTTCCTCACAAGCTTGGGGTTTCATAATAATCTCCTTTACCGCCCAATACGCTTTATGCTCCACTCCCACGGGCAGATGGCACATCTTGCCAACCACCAGCCTGTAAGGCGACATACCAATAGGAGTTTTATATGCAGTCCTGTTAGCCCACAATGCATCGCCGAGCCTCTTGCTCCAATCCTTTCTTGACGGGTTCACTGTTTTCTCCAATATTATCTTGATCTTCCTGTTCGAGATCTATCCCTGCCCATTAGACTGAGGGTGGTAAGGTGTAGAAAGCCTGTGGTGGACTCCGTATTTCCTTATCAGAGCTTCTATGGTTCAGTTACGGAAATGTGTCCCTTGGTCAGATATAATAGCTCGGGGCACACCGTACCTTTTAAAAATGTTAGCTCTAAGAAATTTAGCCACCTCTTTGGATTCACAAGAAGTGGTAGCTTTGGCTTCTATCCACTTTGACACATAATCCACGGTGATAAGGCTAATTTCATGCATCGGTCTAGGGGTTTTTTTCGTGAAATTACTGGGTCTAACGCATGTTTTAAGCCAGGTGTGTGAAGGATTTCACTAGATCCAGGAAAAGAAGAGGACGCTTGCATAGTCCTAGGAAACTGGCGAAAGAGCGGACATTATGAAAGAAATTGCTTGACGGAGGAAGCCTCGGAGTTGAAGGGTAGAATAGGGATTTCTACGAACACTCTAGAAGGCTATGTCCGCATCTATAAAAGGAAGAAACATGCAAGCTGGAGGGACCTTCTCGGTGGAGGCCTCACGAACAGCCTGTTGCTCAGTTCACTTTTCACATACTTGGTTCTAATTCGCGGAGGATCTCGGGTTCGCGCTGGGGTTCACATTTAGCTTTCCGATAGTGTTTGTGAGTTGTAACACCGTCCTTCTTTGGGGCGAAGAAACAATTTATTTCAGTTTTTGTTGTTTCTGCTGAATTCGCCGAGCTTCGCTGTTCGAAGCTCGGTCCTCTTTTGTTTCTGGATATTTCTCTACTTTTATGCAAGTTTTGTTTTCGCTTACGTCGATCGTGATGATTTTTGTTGATTGATTGTGTTTACTTGAATTCTGGAGTTGGATTGTTGGAGTTGGTTGTTTTCGTGGTTATTTTCTGGATTATTGCAGGTTAATGGTGAGATCTGGAAGAATGGAGTTTGTTTGTGGATGAATCGGGGTTTTGTTTTGCTGATGTTGTAGAGTTGTTTGTGATTGTTGGAATTTGGAGTTGATCAGAGCAGATCTGTGAGAATCGGAGTTATGGAGTTGATTTTGTTGGTTGTTGAGTTCGGATGGCTTGGATCCGGAGTGGATTAAGCGTCTGAAGTGATTCTGAGCAGGAGTGTTTTAATTTTATGCCTAGCTTACGTGTTTTCATTTCATTTCGCCTAGTTTATGTAGATCTGATGTATTTCCGATTCATAGCAAGTTTCCGGCGTCCAAATCTTTATATTCTGTTTGAATCTAGGAGTGTGCTCTGTTTTCTTCATCTGCGAGTTTAGTTTAGTTGCGAAGGTGTATGTCGTAGTTAGTTGGAGCATGGGTTGGTTATCTGCAGCTTTTTACCGTACATGCTATTTCTGGAAATATGGTCCCCACTGTTATTTGCTTACTATTTAGCTAGATTAGGTAGTCGTTTGCTTAGTATAGGGAGTAATTGTGTCTTTCGGTATTGATGTCTGATTCCAGTAAGTTTTCTGTGTCCTAGGTCCAGCGTTTACATTTCTTGCCTAGATCTAGTGGTAGTTTAAATCTCAACCCCTTTGTGTGGCAGCAGCCGTTTGTTTCCATAGTCTCTTAGCACTACTTTGCGAATCCATCTCTGTGGGATCGACCCCACTTCCCTATACTAATTTATTGTATTCGGGTTGAGGGATTTATTTTTGAAGGGGAGTCGAGTGTGTCCAACGACAAAAACACTGTAGTTCTCTAGAGTTCCTGGACCCAGTGACCCAGTGGATTTAAGGAGCGTTGTGTCTGGACCGAGCTTTGCATTAATTCTCATATGTGCACACTCGCTTACTCCTGAGTCTAGTCATTCGACATTAGAGTCGAGTGAGACCCCACTTCACACGGCCACAAGGATGTATGTATTTCCGTACAAAGATGGGAATGGGCCCATGAAATCAATCCCCCAGACATCGAAGATTTCGCAGACGATTACTGGGACTTGCGGCATCTCATCTCTCTTTGAAATTCCTCTAGTTTGCTGGCATCGCTCACAGTTTTGATAGAATTCAAAGGAGTCCCTGTGTAATGTAGGCCAATAGAATCCATTGTCTAAGACTTTCCTCGCAGTCTTCCTTGGTCCAAAATGACCTTCACATGCTAACGCATGACAATGATTAAGTACATCCCTCTGCTCCCATTCGGGGATACATCTCTTGATTACCTGGTCAGCTCACATCTTCCACAAGTAAGGATCGTCCCAAAAATAATACTTAGCCTCGCTCTTAAGCTTCATCCTCTGGGCCCGGGAAATTTCTTGTAAACTAGGCACTTCTCCTGTGATCAAGTAATTTGCTAGGTCTGCGAACCATGGTTCAGCGTTCAACAGACACTTCCCTCTCTCAGCATCTCCTGGACCTGTTATCGCTATTATTGCCTCCCAATTGATAGGTCTAGGAGATTCTCCTCTATAGTATATATGTTCCTCCGGGAATGCGTCTGGTATTGGTTCCTCACTCTTTCCCTGGAAGATCCGACTCAGATGGTTAGCCACTTTATTCTCCATCCCCTTTTTGTCTCTCAACTCCCAGTCAAACTCTTGCAGAAGTAATACCCACCGGATTAACCTTGGCTTTGATTCTTTCTTCGCCAGTAAGTATTTTATAGCCGCGTGGTTGATAAAAACTATCACTATCGACCCTAGTAAGTATGGTCGAAATTTCTCAAATGAATACATGACTGCTAACAATTCCTTCTCCGTGGTGTCATAGTTTTTCTGGGCATGGTTGAGTGTCTTCGATGTATAGAAGATCATGTAACTCTTTCCATCAATCGTTTGAACTAGTACTGCCCCCACTGCGAAGTCGCTTGCATCACACATTATTTCAAACGGCTGACTCCAGTCGGGTGCACTGATGATAGGGGCAGACACTAGTTTATCTTTCAATAATTGAAATGCCTTTTTACACTCTTCGTCGAAGACAAAATCAACATAATTGTGCAAAAGATGGGTAAGTGGCTGAGCAATCTTCGCGAAGTCCTTTATGAATCTTCTACATGCCCTAGGAACCCCCTGACTTCATTCTGATTCGTAGGATAAGGCAATTTTGAAATCACATCGACCTTTGCTTTGTCCACATGTATGCCCTTCTTCAAGACTACATGGCCCAGGACGATTCCCTCAGGTACCATGAAGTGACACTTTTGCGAAGTTTAGGACCAAATTCTTCTCCCGGCATCTCCTCAATACTACGTCAAGGTTTGCCAAACAGGAATCGAAAGAGTTCCCATATACGGTAAAGTCATCCATGAAGATCTCAATACAAACCTCCAGTAGATCTGAGAAGATACTAATCATGCAGCGTTGAAAAGTGCTTGGCGCATTGCACAGACAAAACGGCATTCTTCTATAAGTGTACGTGCCAAAGGGGCACTTAAACGTAGTCTTCTCTTGGTCTTCGGGATCTACATAGATCTGGAAGTATCCACTGTACCCGTCAAGGAAACAAAAGTACTACTTTTCGGCCAGTCTCTCCAGCATCTGATCAATGAAGGGTAATTGGAAATGATCCTTCCTGGTTGCTTCATCCAGCTTCCTGTAGTCTATGCACATCCTCCAACCAGTGACAAGTCAGGTGGGCACTAATTCATTCTTGTCATTCTTAACTACCTGAATTCCTGACTTTTTGGGCACCATGTGAACTGGACTGACCCATTCACTATCTGGAATGGAGTAGATGATACCTAGGGAAAGCAGCTTCAAAACATCCTTGAGAACTTCTTCCCTCATGTTTGGATTTAGCTTACGTTGCTAGTCCCTATAGGCCTTTGCACCTTCTTCCAACCTGATGTGGTGCATGCAAAGATCAGGACTGATCCCTACTAGGTGTGAGAGAGTCCATCCTATTGCCTTTTCGTTCCTTCTTATTACCTCCAGTAATTCCCTTTCCTGTTCCTCGGTCAAGTTACTGTTGACGATTACTGGGAAAGTCTCATTTTCTTCCAGATACGCATACTTGAGGCCTGTTGGAAGCGTTTTCAGTTCCTTCTTGGGGATACTCGTTTCCTGGGGCAAGGTTCTGTTGCATCAGTTATAATTCCCTTTTTAGACCCAAAAGAATTTTCCACACTAGCCACATGGGTTAATCTCCTTGACCTGGCTGACTCCAGATTAATACAAAACTCCGAAATAGCTTTGAAGGGGCTGGCAGCGGAAGCGTGCGTTCAAAACGGATCACATGAATTTGATCTATTTAGCAGATTATTTGGACAAAATCTGTTCGCATAATTATCACATGTATCATGCTCATAACTTGAATTAAAACATGCTTTAGCACATAAAATCCCTAAAACATGCTTACTATGGAATTAGCCAATTTACCTTGTTGATTCAATCAAGAATCGATGATGGCTTGCTCCGTCTCCACGTGAAGATCTTCAATACAAGACCTCAGATCTTCTGACTGGTGTCCCGGACTATACGCTGATATTTGTGTGGGCAAATCTCACCAACGTACTAGGACTCGAATAATGGAAGACAGAACTCAGCTCACGGAGGAGGCACAAATTTCGAGCTCTCTCTTTAGAGGGGGACGATAATTTTGATAATAAATTGTTATGTTTTCTGTCTCCTTTATTCTCCTATTTATATAAGTCACATATTGGGCCCAGTCAGGGATCTAAGGAAGAATTTGGAACAGGCCTCACCCAATTAGCTTTTTACTAATTAAATTGAACCCACAATTTAATATAAGCTTATATTGGAATATTAAGAGCAGCCACTACAGAAGTAATATTGCACTGCCTTCCAAATCCGAAATTACAAATATTCCGGGTTTCCTTTAATTGCATTTGATTCATTTCCCGCGCTTAAGATGGAAACATCCATTAATTAATTAATGTCTGCTATAGACTTAATTAATTAACATATTTCGAATTCCAAGAGTGGACCTAGCAAGAAACTCTTATTAATTATTCATAGAGTAATCAAACTCCAACTAGCTAGGTTCCGAATAATAAAACCTTGTTTCGAGCTCCTCTTGTGGATGTTATCAAACGAGACTCTCCTCGCGCACGTTTCAACATAATAGCAATCCTAGAACCTCTAGATAATGATCACCACTACCCAATATACCTGGATCGTTGGGTTACGAAAAACCCGCACCTTTGGTAAGTCAAAGTAGTGGATCCTCAATATCGTATGCTCAATGCTAACGTACATTGATTAAGAAATTAATTTTCAAGACCTCGTCTTTCAGTAGATAGCATAAAGACTCGTCTTGTTGTTAGATCCATTCAGTGCTATACCACACCAACGTCATCTTATTTCAATAAGGTTTAGAAATAATCGGACTGACATTGCAACCTTTCGCGATAGGTAGTCTAGGCCTATATAAGTTGTGAAATTCTTATTTTTCTTTGTTTAGAACTGACCGTGTTACCTTAAATTGGACGACACCCACAACCGGTCTACTAAGACAAAGACTAAGACTTTGTTACGTTTGCTCATACATTTAAATATGTAATAAACAACCATTAAATGTAAAACATAACAACATTATGACAAAAATAATCTGTTGCATTTATTGGAAAATAACCATTAGAGTTTTACAGTATCCAATCACTCGAAAGGTGATTTCTAGTATACAAAACCCTAACAATCTCCCACTTATACTCAAAACAGCTTTCGAGTATACAAAATAGTAGTGCACACGTCTAAATTTCTCCCACTTATACTGAAAGCGAGTTGAGGTCTTGAATGAGTCGAACTCCCATCTCTTCAACGTGGCACTCGAACGGTTTTACCGCCAAAGCCTTTGTAAAAGGATCTGCCAGGTTGTTCTCTGACGCAATCTTGACCACTTTTATGTCTCCTCTCTGCACTATATCTCTAATGATATGATACTTCCGCTTTATGTGTTTGCTCGTTTGTGAGCTCTTGGTTCTTTCGAGTTTGCCACAGCACCAGAATTGTCACAATAAATGGTGATGCTCTTGGGCAGATTCGAAACCACACCTAAATCCATAAGGAAGTTCTTGAACCATACATCCTCTTTTGCAGCCTCCGAAGCGGCCACATACTCGGCTTCCATGGTCGAGTCCGCGATGCATTTCTGCTTCACACTCTTCCAAATTACGGATCCACCTCCTAAGGTGAACACATATCCTGAAGTAGATTTTCTCGAGTCCTGATCAGCTTGAAAGTCTGAGTCAGTATGTCCCAAAGGACAGAGCTCGGCTGCATTGTAAACTAGAGCATAGTCCTTAGTCCGTTTAAGGTACTTGAGTATGTTCTTTACGGCAGTCCAATGTCCTTGGCCCGGATTCGACTGATATCTTGCCACCATGCCAACAGCAAAGCAAATATCTGGTCTAGTACAAAGCATAGCATACATGAGACTTCCAACTGCCGAAGCATATGGAATCCTTCTCATTGCTTGTATCTCAGACGGCGTTTTAGGGCACATCTCTTGAGATAAATGGATGCCATGTCTAAAAGGTAAGAAACCTTTCTTGGCGTCCTGCATGCTAAAACGACTAAGTACTGTTTCGATGTAAGATTCTTGAGATAAGCACAACATCTTCTTCTCTCGATTCCAAAGAACCTTGATCCCGAGGATGTGTCCCGCGTCTCCCATATCCTTCATCTCGAACTGGTTTGATATCCATGTTCGAACTGATGACAACATCTTTTTATTGTTTCCAATTAGAAGAATGTCATCTACATATAAAACTAAGAACACCACATTCCCTTTATCAACTTTCTTATACACGCAGCTTTCACTTGGGCACTTTTCGAATCCAAACTTGCAAACAGTTTGATCGAAACATTGGTTCCACGATCTGGATGCTTGCTTGAGGCCATAAATGGCCTTCTTAAGCTTCCAAACCATGTGTTCTTTGCCCTTTATGGCATATCCTTCGGGTTGTTCCATGTAGATGGTCCCCTCAAGACTGTCGTTTAGAAACGCAGTCTTAACGTCCATCTGCCATACATCCCAATGCATATAAGCTGCAATAGACAACAGTATCCGGATCGATTTGAGCATGGCCACTGGGGAGAAGGTCTCATCATAATCGATGCCTTCCTTTTGGGTATACCCCTTGGCCACTAGTCTTGGTTTGAAGACTTTAACTCGTCCATCGGGTCCACGTTTACGTTTATATATCCACTTGCTCCCAATGGCAGTACAACCTTCGGGTAGGACGGACAAATCGTAGACGTCTTTGTCTATCATAGATTGTAGTTCCGAATCCATTGCTTTTACCCATTCGCAATGATCGACATATGCCTGCGCCTCCGCAAAGTTCCATGGATCTAATACATTGCTGTCCGAGGAGTGATCCATATATTCTCCCAAACCAATGTATCGGTCGGGCTCATGTGAGACCCTGCCACTGCGGCGCGGCACTACAATATTTTGAGTAGAAGTTGAAGTTTCGGGAATTGTTTGTACACTTGGTACTTGTTCTTGGTTAATGGAACTTGTGACAGAAGTTAGCTCATCAAGAGCCACTTCACTGCTGGGTTTATGATTCATTACATAGTCTTCCTCTAAGAATGTCGCGTGAGTGCTCACAATGACTTTCTTATCTCGGATACTAAAGAATTCATAACCTTTCGTTCCTTTGGGGCATCCTATAAACAAACATACCTCCGTCCTAGATCCTAGCTTAGTTGGATCATTTTCCAATACATGAGCCGGACAACCCCAAACCTTGAGATGTGCTAGATTGGGCTTACGCCCAGTCCACGACTCATATGGAGTTTTAGGTACGGATTTTGATGGTAAATTGTCTAAAATGTGACTTGCGGAAAGCAAGGCATGTCCCCAAAATGAAATAGGCAAACGTGCATAACTCATCATCGATCGAACCATGTTTAATAAGGTCATGTTCCTTCTTTCAGCCACGCCGTTCTGCTGGGGCGTGCCCGGCGCAGTCAGTTGGGATTGAATTCCCACTTCCGATAAGTAGTCCAAAAATTCGGCACTGAGGTATTCGCCTCCACGATCAGATCGTAGGCATTTGATATTCTTCACATGATACTTCTCCACAAGAGTCTTAAAGTCTTTAAACTTGTCAAAAGACTCTGACTTGTGACGCATCAAGTAGACATATCCAATTTTCGAGAAGTCATCAATAAATGTGATGAAGTATCGAAAACCACCTCTTGCCTCAGTTGACATTGGTCCACATACATCGGAATGAAGGAGCTCAAGTACTTCCTTGGCCCTATTGCCCTTAGCCTTAAAAGGCCTCTTGGTCATCTTGCCTTCTAAGCATGACTCACACTTATGAAAAGGTTCCTCCTCTAGACCTTTGATAAGATCTTGTTGAACAAGAGAATGGATCCTCCTTTCATTGGCATGACCAAGTCTAAGGTGCCACAAGTACGTTTCGTTCATTGAACTTGAAGGTTCCTTTCGTTTCTTTGAAATTTTCGATGTTGTATTGAGTTCTGATATGCGATTTTTAAACTGTGTAGAAGTGATTGTGTACAGATTGTTTTCCATGATACCACGACAGATATAAGAACCATCTTTCTTAATAACGCAACTGTCATTAAAAGAAATCGAATATCCATCATAAACCAATTTAGAAACTGAAATTAAATTTCTTCTAAAAGAAGGTATCAACAAAACATTCTTCAAAATCAAAAATCTATCACTACTAAAATGCAAATAAATGTCTCCCACTGCAACGGCTGCCACTTTGGTAGCGTCGCCCAGCTGGACTTCGATCTCACGATCATGTAGCCATCTTGTCACCTGCATTAAGTCAGGATCAAAACAAATATGATCAGTGGCTCCTGTGTCAATAACCCAAGTGCAAATTGATGTCGAAGTCAAACAAGACTGACAACTAGAGCCTAGTGCATACCTGTAGCCTTGCCCCGTTTAGGACAGTCTGGCTTCCAATGCCCCTTCTCTCCACACTTGAAACACTTCCCCGTGGGCATCTTGTTAGCCCTCTTCTTCTTCTTTCCCTTAGCTATCTTGGCCGGTCCTGAGTTCGGTGCCTGCCTTTTTCCTTTGCTAGGCTTTAAGCCAGAGGAACGAGGCGCCGAAATCATCATGGCCGCCTTAGCCTAGACCATAAGGTCCTCTGCCGACTGAAGTTCAGTCAACAGCTCTGCCAAGGTGTAATTCCTTTTGTTCATCTCGAAGTTGAGCTTGAACTATTGGAAGCTAGGGGGAAGACTTTGAAGGATGATAGTCACATGGGACTCGGGATCGATCGTCCCTCCCAAGACCTCAATTTAGTTGAGGTGGCCCATCATCTCGAGGACGTGGTCCCTCACAAACGAGCCTTCCTTCATTGTCTTCGACATGATACTCCGAAAGGCTTAAGACTTAGCCGTTCGATTCTGAGTACCAAAATGATCCTTGAGATTCTGCATAATCTCGGCGGCAGTTTCCATAGCAGAATGTTGATGCTTGAGTACTGATTACAATAGATGCCAACATGTAGCACTTAGTCATCTCATTCGCCTTATGCCACCGTCTATGTGCATCTCTGACTCCTGCCGCAGCGTTAGCCGCCGGTACTGGAGGTCGCGGGGTGGTGAGCACAAAGATGTACTCATCTGCTGTGAGAACGATGTCCAAATTTTGTTTCCATTCTATGTAATTTTGGCCCTCGAGTTTATTTTCTTTGAGAATTGTAGAAAGAGGATTGAACGACATATTGACGATTTGGATTGCACTGCAAAACAGAGTATTTTACTATTGTCATAAACTTATAAAGAAGTTTGATTAGATTAACCATAAAACTTTTCAAAATCTTACAACTGTAAAATTAAAATTTTGTACCCTCCAGAGGAAGTCAATACGCATTAAAATCTTACAGTTTTACTGGTCACAACACCGACGAATAGTCCAGAGACCACAGAGTGGCATGGCCGCCAAATGTTGCCTAAGCAAGACCATCTCTTTAGCATTACAGAGTCTTGTTTCTACAACACACTCCCATAACAATGCTTATGTGCTGCTAACAAGATCAAGCTATCTTATAAATTCTGTGTGAACTTCTGAATCTCGTAGTTTCTTAGGATTATTGTCCCCACAGAGCAGGTGGCGATAATATTTGAAACCACATTCTAGTTCATACTATTTATATTTGAGAAGTCCGCCCTCATGAACTTACTATTTTCTTAGGATTATTGTCCCCACAGAGCAGGTGGCGATAATATTAGAAAAAGGCTTCATAAATTGCAGACCAATTGATGGAGACCATATACAAACGTTGAGTTCGTAATTATAGCTTAGATATTTCGGTTATGGTTTTTCTTTAATTATCCTTAGTCTTAGGGCAGAGAAAGACTTGGTCAAATTCTGTTGGTATTTAATCTACTGGATAATTAAATCTTTTATTAATTGGTATCTTCCTTTAGGGAATAATTATTCTAGAATATAATTCTTATTCATGTCTACTATAAGATTTGACTAAAATAAATGAATTATTTAATTCTTAATAAGACATGAAAAATTAAATTCAAATTAATTCCATTTTAAAGATTATGAAGAGATATTTCATTATTTAATGTATTCATACATATCTATCCTTTTTAGGATCTTAGATATATAAATATTAGGAAACTATTAAATTATTCTTATCCATATCATCTAGGAATCAAAATATTATTATTTATTTTCATAGATATAGAAAATAATAAAAATATTCCTTAAATCTAGATAAATATTAGGAAACTATTAAATTATTCTCATCTATATCATCTAGGAATAAAATAATATTATTTATTTCCATAGATATAGATAATAATAAAAATATTCCTAAAATCTAGGTAAATCTTACAAAAAGATTTTATTTCCATTAAATAATAATATTTTAATGATATCTTATAATAAAATAATAAAATAATCATTAAAATAATCTTTCATCGTTATCTCATCGTACGAGGTTCGCACGAACGATGAACGACGAAAATCCGACGAGTTCTTCGTCGGAACACGACGCACGAAGCGTCTCGGCCACCAGCGCGCAGATGGAGCGCCAGCGTCTCGGCCAGCGGCTCGTCGGGTGTCGCCAGCGTCTCGGCCAGGAGCGTGCGCGGAGGTGCGACTCCTCTCGGCCAGCGGCGAGCACCCGTAACAGCGTCTCGGCTCGTTGGGTGCCGACGCTTCTCGGCCAGGCGCGCACGCGGCGGCGTGCGCCTCTCGGCCAGCGTCTCGACGCCCGTCTCGGACCTCCGAGCCGTCGGGTGGTGCGAGCTCTCAGCCAGTGGCGCGCACGGTGGCGCGCCCGCTCTCGGCCAGCTCCAACCTTCCGCCTAGGGTTCGGCCTGGCGTCTCGGCACCTCGGCACGTTCTCGGTTGAACTGCCGTGCCACTCCATCAGCCGCGTCGACCTCAACCCGGGTTCCGTCTGGTGCGTGTGGTCTCGACCGGCGGCGCGCACGAGCCCTACTCGTCTGCGCGTCGCCTCGTGATCACGGCTCCCGGCTCCCACTGTCTCGACATCCCTACCTTGATCGCACGTGGTGCGTTTGAGCAATTCAAGTTCTTTGATTCGATAGTTCTTGAGTTCATCATGCAAAAAATTAAACAAAAACACCAAGAACATGCTTCACAATCAAATAACACATGCATACATGAATTTCGCGAAATTTAAATCCAAATAATCAGAGCCAAAGACTGGCTCTGATACCAACTGAAGGGGCTGGCAGCGGAAGCGTGTGTTCAAAACGGATCACATGAATTTGATCTATTTAGCAGATTATTTAGACAAAATCTATTCGCATAATTATCACATGTATCATGCTCATAACTTGTTGATTCAATCAAGAATCCCTAAAACATGCTTACTACGGAATTAGCCAATTTACCTTGTTGATTCAATCAAGAATCGATGATGGCTTGCTCCGTCTCCACGTGAAGATCTTCAATACAAGACCTCAGATCTTCTGACTGGTGTCCCGGACTATACGCTGATATTTGTGTGGGCAAATCTCACCAACGTACTAGGACTCGAATAATGGAAGACAGAACTCAGCTCACGGAGGAGGCACAAATTTCGAGCTCTCTCTTTAGAGGGGGATGAAAATTTTGATAATAAATTGTTATGTTTTCTGTCTCCTTTATTCTCCTATTTATATAAGTCACATATTGGGCCCAGTCAGGGATCTAAGGAAGAATTTGGAACAGGCCTCACCCAATTAGCTTTTTACTAATTAAATTGAACCCACAATTTAATATAAGCTTATATTGGAATATTACGAGCAGCCACTACAGAAGTAATATTGCACTGCCTTCCAAATCCAAAATTACAAGTATTCCGGGTTTCCTTTAATTGCATTTAATTCATTTCCCGCGCTTAAGATGGAAACATCCATTAATTAATTAATGTCTGCTATAAACTTAATTAATTAACATATTTTGAATTCCAAGAGTGGACTTAGCAAGAAACTCTTATTTATTATTCATAGAGTAATCAAACTCCAACTAGCTAGGTTCCGAATAATAAAACCTCGTTTCGAGCTCCTCTTGTGGATGTTATCAAACGAGACTCTCCTCGCGCACGTTTCAACATAATAGTAATCCTAGCACCTCTAGATAATGATCACCACTACCCAATATACCTAGATCGTTGGGTTACGAAAAACCCGCACCTTTGGTAAGTCAAAGCAGTGGATCCTCAATATCGTATGCTCAATGCTAACGTACATTGATTAAGAAATTAATTTTCAAGACCTCGTCTTTCAGTAGATAGCATAAAGACTCGTATTGCTGTTAGATCCATTCGGTGCTATACCACACCAACGTCATCTTATTTCAATAAGGTTTAGAAATAATCGGACTGACATTGCAACCTTTCGCGATAGGTAGTCTAGGCCTATCTAGGTTGTGAAATTCTTATTTTTCTTTGTTTAGAACTGACCGTGTTACCTTAAATTGGACGACGCCCACAACCGGTCTACTAAAACAAAGACTTAGACTTTGTTACGTTTGCTCATACATTTAAATATGTAATAAACAACCATTAAATGTAAAACATAACAACATTATGACAAAAATAATCTGTTGCATTTATTGGAAAATAACCATTAGAGTTTTACAGTATCCAATCACTCGAAATGTGATTTCTAGTATACAAAACCCTAACAAGCTTCAGCTAGCTCCTTATCCGTTAATTCCCTTGTGTGCATTGCCTCACACCAACCAACTACCTCTCGGTCAATAGAGTGACTTAACTCTGAATTATCAATCTGCTCATGTATTAACTCGGTCTCAAGATATTCCTGGACCAGGGGGTTAATAACATCGATATCATGCAAATTTTCAACATCTAATGGTTTCTTCATTGCTTCATCTATGCTAAATGTATATTTTTCCTCATTATATTCCAGGCATATGGTTTCATCAAAGACATCGATAATGGTCTTAGCGGTACGCAGAAAAGGTCTACCTAGGAGCACGCCGCTAGACTCAGAAGATTCATTATCAATCATTTTAATAACATGGAAATCGGCCGGATACAAAAAATCATGCACTGTGACTATAACATTTTCTGAAACCCCCTCTGGACAAATGAACGACATATCCACCAATTGGATTACCACTTTCGTATCCACCATTCCTACTCCTACCAACCTTTTGTATATGGAAAGCGGTAAATCATTTATTAACGCCCTTAAGTCGCACATAGCATGCTCAATTCTGACATCACAGATGGAAATGGGTAGGGCGAACATACCTAGGTCAGTGCGTTTCGAGGGCATCCTTCGTTTCTGAATCACTGCTGACACGTTTTCTCCAATCGGGATCTTCCCACTGAGTATTTTCTTTCCAGCTATGAACTCCTTGATCAATTTGGTGAAGACAGGCAGTTTCAAAGCCTGTAAGAACGGTAGGTTGATTTCCAACTTTCCAAAGATAACCATAAAATCCACCGGTTCATCCTTCTTCTTCTTAGTCTCTCCTCGGTGCGGAAATGGTTTCAATTGTTTCCTTGCACTTGTAGAACCTCCAGCTGAAAGTTCGCCCGTCTTCTTCCTCACTATTTCATTTTCCACTTCTGGCTCTGGGTCTAGGAAAAACGGTTCAGCCACACTAGGTAGCGGTCTCCCCAGATCACCTTCTCGAAGGTCATCTCCTCTTACGGTACTCCCTATCTTCGAATTTCTAGGTTCAGTAACTGAGTTCTTCCCCTCCCTGCCTTCTGCGAGAGGTGTTTCTTCATTCTTCCTCATCACTAGACCTTCATAACCATGCCCAGATCTTAAAGTGATTTGACTGATGTTAGCTTTGTCTGGTGGCTTGACTGAGGCAGGAAACTTTCCTTCGTTCCCTCGCATCTCGTTCAAGGAAGTTACGATCTGAGACAATTGCCTTGCCATCATGTCCATTGCTGCCTTCTGCTCCCTCTGAGTGTCCTGAAGCTTATGAACAACGTCATTATTGGATTGCATGTTGTTCTGCATATGCTATTGAGAACTGACTAGATAATGCACCATATCGTCAAGATTCCTTGGTGGCTTAGAGTTGGGTTGGCCGGAATTTAGTCGCGAACCTAAGTTCGGTCCACTATCTTGGTTCTGGCGGAAGTTTCCCTGGCCTCCTGAACTGTTGTTGTACTGATTTCCTGGCCCTTGGTTCCCCTGGTAATTAGGTTAGGAATTCTGATAATTTCCTGGGTAGTTCCTCTGGTGTGGCGTCACATAAGAGTTCCCTTGGTGGTTTTGATTCATGTTCCCCCAATTAGAATGATCGCCCTAGTTCCGGTTGCTCCAGTTGTTCTGCCCCTCCTGATTTCTCCCAGGCCAGTTAGTTTGCCTTTCTGATTAGTGTGTAAACTGGGTGTTCTGTTGTGGAGGTGGTTGGGTCGGGTCATTATCTGACCATCTGAAATTAGGATGGGTTCTCCATGGTGCCTCCTTCTGTTTCCCCTGATTCCAACTCCCATCTAGATTCCAACTCCCCATCGAATTCACCTGGTCCTGGTAACCTCCCTCTTGGGGGCCATAGTATAGTTGGGGTGGAGCTTCTCCCAGGCCTAGTGTTTTCTCTTTCTCTTGTGAGGCTGGCGGGTTGGTCTTCTCGATTGCACTCATGAGTGCTTTCTCAAGCCTATCTATTCTCCCCTCGACCCTTTCGTCACCTTGCTCCTTCAGTGCATTTGATGACCCTCTCCTCATAATGTTCCTCGGGTTGTCGTGCGCCTTCTTGGCTTCTATCAACCTCCCCAAAGTCTCTCTCGCTTCACTTCCCTTGTTCTTTGTAAAATTTCCCCCGCTCGAGGAATTCATCAGATCCTTTGATTCAGGGGTTGCTCCTTCATAAAACAGATAGTAAATTTCTACCTCGATCATTCTATGATTCGGGCAAACATCTAACAATCCCTTGAATCGCGACCAATATTGACTCAGAGATTCATCGTACTCCTGCTTACACTCCACGATTTCCTTCTTGCGGGCGTTTGTCTTGTTTGAAGGGAAAAAGTAATCCAGAAACTCCAACTTGAAATCTCTCCAGGTACGGATGGAATCCTGAGGTAGCCTCAGCAACCATGTGTTGTCCTCTCCCTTCAAGGAGAATGGAATTGCACGTAGGCAATAATCTTCCTCTGTTGCATCGTTGGGCCTTTTCTGAATACTGCACATCTTGCTACACTTATTTAGGAACTCGTATGGACACTCGTTCCTACACCCGGAGAACGTCGGTAAAATGTCTAGCACATTTGTTTTAATTACGATGGCCCTCTGACGCTGATTCATGACTATAGCCTGGGCTGGCTCACCATCTAGATGGGCAGTAAGCGAACCGATCTCAGGATCTGGATCGTCTACCCGGGCCATGTCTCTGATCTCTTTCTCCTCTGTATCTATTTCCAAAGACGACTTATGATCCTTCCTTCCTGACGAACTCCACTCCTCGTCACTTCCTGAACCAAACGGAAATGGTTCTCCCGTGGTTAACCCCGATCTGGCGGTGACCGTAAATGCTGTCTCCTTGACCTGCCAAATAAACCGATCATTCCTCCACCCAAAGGAGTTACTCCAGTGTCCAAACCGTGAGCCTCTGCTCATAAACTGAAAATAAAGAAAAAGGATAAATAAAAACTATATACGCCAAAATCTCTAAACACAATCATAAACTACGCCATCCATCCCCGGCAACGGCGCCATTTGAAACTGGTTGGTCAGGAAATGTGTGTGCTTTTGTGCTTGGTCAAGCTTCTCAAACCCAGAGAATCTGCTAGATCACAAGGTCTATGAACTCAGAGGGTCCTGGAAGTCTCGGTCGTCGGACACACAAATTCCGCGTTCAAAACCCTTAACTCTCTATACTATGAATTAGTACAGGGAAGTAGGGATCGATCCCACGAAGACAGATGCGTAAGAATGCATTTAAAAGACTCTGGAAAGGGGGTTGGTTGCTGCCACGCAATTTTGGGGTTGAGAAAATTATAACTAGGCTGGGGAATGAAAATTGGCTGACACTAGACCTAGGAAACAGAGAACATCATGCAAGCATGGAACATCATCTTAACTTCAATATCTCAACAAACATCCTCGACCTATCAAACCGCTACCTAATCTAGCTAAACAGGAATCAAACATGCAGTGGAGACCATTTCCCGAAAATAGTAAAGTACAGATGAAAAGCTGCAAATAACTAACTATGAATTTAACCAACAATGTTCTGCATCTCGTCACCTGATTCAAGCTCGAACATGGAGAAAACAGAGTAATAACCCATATTCAAACAGAACATAATAATTCGGACGTCGGAAACTGGCGATTAATCGGAAACCAAACAGATCTACTTCTACTAGACGAAGTAAACAGAAACACAGAAACGATTCATCAAATTAATGCAAAATCAACCAACTATGTTTCAGATCCACACGTCGAACTCTTAATCCACTCCGGATCCAAGCAATCTGAATCCAACTATGATAAAAAACAACTCCATGAACTCTGATTTAACAAATCCACTCCGATCAACAACAATCCAACCACGATTCAATTTCAATTCACCAGATCAAGTGCGAAAAGCATCCATTCAAGTAAACAACTCCAAACTTAGAATCAAACATCATCAAAACTCAAAATCAACATCATCATGACAGAAAATAGAAATTCCATAGATAGATAAGCAAGGTTCAACAAATAACCAAAGCCGAGCTTCTGAACTGTCACGACCGCCCATACAAAGGGGTACCACAACCGCGGCGATCGTGACCGACATGCATGGATAACAGTTTAAAAGAAGACTTAATTAACTAAAGAAAGGAAAACAACCTAGTTTTAAGAAGTTTAAGGTTATAAAATTTTTTGAGAAGAGCAACGGGAAAAATTAGACTTATGAAATAAAACAATTAATAACTAAGGTAAAACAAGCATTTAACGTAAATCTCGGAGAACACCATTTTCAAAAGACAATGTAAATACTTGTTTGAAACCTAACACCACCATACATGTTCAAACACAAAATATAAAGAGAAGGTTAAAGTGTTGAGACATAGTTCAAATTATAGCAGCGGAAAAACAATAAGGTTAAAGGAGAGTCAAGGATAGCGCCTATGTATGAGGACACAACGCATCCTAGGTACTTAAGCCAGCTCAACATCCACCGCAACATCCCGCTCAACCTGCACATAAGAAAAATAATATGCAGGGCTGAGTACTTGTTGTACTCAATGGGCTCATGCCGAAAACATTTTAATAAGTTATGTCATCCATACCAGTGATCTCGAGTTTTATATAGTAAGAAATATCACGAGAAACACAAAAATATTCAAGTCTGGCCAGACAATTTATCTCCCCACTTTTCATATCATTCCATCAATCACAATCATGATATCACAGTGCGACGAAAGTGTGGTCACACTATTCGCCCACGAGACCGGCCGACTAACAAGGACGACTCACGATCCCACCAGTGTACACAGCCTGATAGGGTTTGCTGCCCTACTCAGACCCGAATTCGTTTCACAACACAGCCATATAGCCTAACGGAGTAAACTCATACGAACTAGGCATCAGACACACAATCTCATAATAAAAACAACATGGCATGACATAACAGTTAAACCACCCTTATAACGCCACATAGCATTTCCACAACAGCATTTTACTATGCATGTCCTATCGCTTCTCTCTCATCGTTTTTCTCAAATCCCCCAACCCAACATACGTCACAAAGGTGTAAAGACACACGTAACACATTCCAACTTATCACAAGTGATTACACCATTTAGACACGTTCCTTGGACATACATGCATCATACAATACTTTTAAACTTGAAACTAGGCGTCATTTTAACAAGGCAGAAAACTGGCAAAAAAGAGCGACCGTTTTGTAAAAATCCCTATAAATTCACCCGACCTCAAAAGAAGCTAAATTTTGGTCACAATACAGAGGACACATTCAAGTTCATCCATGAAAATTTTCACACCGAAATCACGTCATTTATTCATATCACATATTAAACTCTCTGATTGGAACATACAATTTCTGACAGCACTGCGCAGTTCATTTGAAAAATTCACCATAAATTCATCCAATGCCCAAAAAGGCTGAACATTTAACACGACTCAGAAGACACTTCATTTTCATATAGTTCAAGAATCACATCAATCGGAGGTCATTTGGTCAGTCAAACAGAAAACGAAATATTCTTGGCGAGGACACGAGTTTCTGGCAGATTTGCGCAGTCAACTTCAAAAATTTATTAAAAATTTATTTTTTGATAAAAAGGGCTAAAATTCACACGAGACACAGGAAACACCTAGAAGTTTACTCAGTAAAATTTCATATCAAAATTCGTTCGTTTGGTGGGTCAATTACAGATCATAAGTTACTGGTCGTGCACCACAGATTTCAGGTTCATAGTTAGAAAATAGGGTTTTCATCTTCCATCAAACAAACACCAATTTTTCATGCTTGAAAACACATAATCATGCTTTAAGGTTTCTCATACACATTGTTCTCATAATTTCACACATCATTCACCAACCAATCATTCAACTTTACACATATTCATTCACAAACGCATATTCATAACTCATCTCATACAAAACACAAATTCCCACCGATTAAATTCGCGATCTATAATTCCTACACTCACTATATGCATGAATGGATCAAGAATAAGGTTTCAATGAAGGAGATGAGGAGAAAATCTTAGTTATACCTTCTTGAATCAAGAAAAACGAAAGGTAGAAACAAGCATTGGCACGATTCGTCGGGAACTCTTGAAAATCCACTCCAATTGATGCAAGAAACAATGGTGGGAGATGTTTTTGGAGAGGATGGAGAGTGAGGGAGAGGGAGAGGCGTGAGGTTGAGGGAGGAGAGGAGGGGGGCCGATTTTTTTTAGGGAGAATGGGGCTAGAGTTTAGTTTAGGTGTTTAAATTAGGTTAGGGTTAGGTTTAGAAATTAATTAATTAATTAATTAATTGTGGGGAAATTCCATGTAGGATTAACAAGTAATTTATTTGGTATCTACTTGGAGAGAATATATTCATAACTTAGGAAACAAAACAATGAATATTCCATGAACAAGGGAACAAATAGATTAAATCTCCAAGTAGGAAAATAAGAGAGAGGGCCGAAAATTTCCATAGGAAATGCACAAGGAGATTATTTAAATCCTCAATTTAACTTAGGTATTAATTTGATATTGAACAAAAGGAATTCCACAAAATAAGAAACAATATATTCTCCTCTACAATTAGGGAGTGGGCCGAAAATTGGCTTAATTAGCCACAAGGAAAATAATTCAACTCTCCATTTATTTAGGATGAGAAATAAAAAGTGGAAAGATTTAATTGGACTTAAAATAGCTCAAAGGAACCAACAAGGTGCCAATTAAATCAAAGAACTAATTCATCATCCTAATTAAAATAGGAGATATCCGAAACTCAATTTTGGACTAGTTCGTTTTGGACTTAATTTGGATAAATATCCCAAAACAAAGTTATCAAATCCAAGAAAAGAATATAATTTCCAATAATTGGAGGGGCCGAAAGTAGCCACTTTATCTAGCTAGAACAAGATGCATGATTTTATTTAAATTGATTCCCCACATTAAAAAAAAATTAGCACTTCATTCCAATTCATCCATGACAATTTATTCCACATAATCAAACTCAAAACCGTAGCAACAATTTAATTCCATAAATGAAATTTCCAATCGACATATTAAAATAAAAGTCGCAAAAATTTGGGATGTTACAACAGAAATTTCGTCCCGAAATTTGACCATCTCACATAAACAACTCGGGGTACTTTTTTTTCATTCTATCTTCTAACTCCCACGTGGCTTCCTCGGGACCATGGTGTTTCCACAACACCTTCACGGATGCTATCGACTTGTTTCGTAACTCTTGCACCTTCCGATCTAGGATTGCCTCGGACCTTTCCTCGTAGCTCATGTCGGGGGTTAGGATCACTTCCTCTTGATGAATCACATGCTTGGGGTCGAACACGTACTTGCGCAACTGCGACACATGGAACACGTTGTGCACGTTCCCAAAACTGGGAGGTAACGCCAAACGATACGCTACAGGACCTACTTCATCGATAATCTCGTACGGTCCTACAAAACGCAGTTTCAGCTTGCCCTTCACTCCAAACCTCACAACTCCTCTAGTCGGGGATACTTTCAAGAAAACTTTGTCACCAACATCGAATTTGATCTCCTTTCGGCGCACATCAGCATACGACTTCTGCCTATCTTGAGCTTCCTTGATCCTTGCGCGGATTTGATGGACAATTTCGGTCATTTCCTTTATAGCGTCGGGTCCTAACATCTTCCTCTTGCCAATTTCATCCCAATAAAATGGGGATTGACACTTCCTGCCATACAAGGCTTCATACGGAGCCATATCGATCGTCGCTTGGTCGCTATTGTTGTAGGCGAACTCAACCAACGGTAGAACAGTTTCCCAACTTTCCCCTCGATCTAAGACAACGGCTCGAAGCACATCCTCAAGCGTTTGAATCATCCTCTCTGACTGCTCGTCCGATTGCGGGTGATAAGCAGTGCTGAAGTTCAATTGCGTGCCCAATTCTCGTTGCAAACTCATCCAAAACTTTGATGTGAACTTCTTATCGCGGTCGGACACAATGATCTTTGGCACCCCATGCCAACACACAATCTCATTCACGTAGAGTTTTGCTAATTTGTCCGCGCCATAAGTAATTCGAATTGGTAAAAGTGCGCGCTTTTAGTTAGTCGATTGATGATCACCCAAATCACAGTTTTGCCTTTCCGTGACTTTGGCAAACCCGTCACGAAATCCATAGCTAGATGCTCCCACTTCCATTCGGGAATTTCGAGTGGTTGCAACTTCTCATATGGCCGTTGGTGTAAGGCCTTCACTTGTTGGCATGCTAGACATCGTTCCACATATGACGCTACGTCCCCCTTCATTCCATTCCACCAAAAACGTTGCTTCAAATCCCGATACATCTTCGTGCTTCCGGGGTGTGCAGTGTAAGGCGTATCGTGCGCTTCACTCAAAATCTCATCCTTTAGCGTCTCATCGCTCGGCACACACAAACGTCCATCATACGTCAAGGCATTTTCCGCCTCCTCACAGAAATAATCAAGCTTCTCGGCTCTCACCTTCTCACGTAATTCTTCCAACTTCTCATCACGTCGCTGGGCTTCTATGAGCTTGGTTCTCAAATCTGGCTCAATCACTAGTGTCGCCAATCTTGTTTTTACCGTCTAGGGCGCTTTCACTATTTCCAATCTCATTCTGTCAAATTCGCGAATCAAAGCTTCCTCTTGCGTTAGGACATAAGCCAATTGCGGTTGGTTCTTCCTACTCAAAGCATCGGCTACTACGTTCGCCTTACCCGGATGATAGTGAATGCCACAGTCATAGTCTTTCACAATCTCTAACCAACGTCATTGTCGCATGTTTAGCTCCTTCTGCTCGAAGAAGTACTTGAGACTCTTGTGATCTGTATATATTTCGCATCTCACTCCGTAGAGATGATGTCTCCAAATTTTCAGTGCATGCACTACTGCTGCTAGCTCCAAGTCGTGCGTCGGAAAATTCAATTCATTCGGTCTCAACTGTCGGGAAGCATATGCTATTACCTTCCCATCTTGCATCAACATGCATCCAAGTCCTACTTTCGACGCGTCCGTATAGACGGCGAAGTCCTTGTCGGGTTCGGGTAATGCTAGGATTGGTGTTGTAGTCAACTTCTCCTTCAATAGTTGGAAACTTGCCTCGCACTCTGGCGTCCAAACCAACTTAATTCCTTTCTTTAGTAGTTGCGTCATCGGTCTCGCAATCTTAGAGAATCCTTCAATGAATCGTCGATAATATCCTGCCAATCCCAAGAAACTGCGGATTTCACTTGGCGTTTTCAGCAATTTCCAATTCTGCACGGCCTCGACCTTTGCTGGGTCTACTTGAATTCCATTTGCCGTCACAATATGACCAAGAAAGTTTACTCGAGTCAACCAGAACTCACACTTACTGAACTTGGCATAAAGCTTCTCCTTTCGCAACGTTTCCAACACTGTTTGTAGATTCCATCTATGTTCTTCCTCGTTCTTCGAGTATACCAACACGTCGTCGAAGAAGACTAACACAAACTTGTCAAGATACTCGTGGAAAACTCGGTTCATCAAGTCCATGAAAACGGCTGGGGCGTTGGTCAGCCCAAAAGGCATCACAACAAATTCATAGTGGCCATAACGAGTGCGAAAAGCAGTCTTAGGCACATCCTCTCGTCGGACCTTTAGTTGATGATACCCTGATCTCAAGTCCATTTTCGAGAATACGCCCGCTCCTCGAAGTTGGTCAAACAAATCATCAATCCTCGGCAGTGGGTACTTATTCTTCAAGGTCATCTTGTTGAGCTCACAATAGTCGATGCACATCCTCATCGTTCAGTCCTTTTTCTTTACGAATAACACAAGCGCTCCCTACGGTGACACACTAGGCCGAACAAAACCCAAGTCTAACAGTTCTTGCAACTGAATTTTCAACTCTGCCAACTCTTTAGGGGCCATTCGGTATGGCGCCTTCGATACTGGCGCAGACCCTGGTTCCGAATCAATAGAGAACTCTAATTGTCTGTCGGGTGGCGGTCCAGGCAAAGCTTCGGGAACCACATCGGGAAAATCTCATACTACTGCCACGTCTTCCACTTCCAAATCCTTCTTTTCCTCTCCGTTCAAATACACAAGATACGCGGGACGCCCTTTTCTTATCATCGTGGTTGCTTGCAATGCAGAGATTATGGGGGTTCGTAGGTTCATGGAGATTCCATACAAGATAGTCGGCTCTTTGCCCGGGGCTTGAAAAGAAATCTGTCTCTCTTTACAGTGAATCTTTGGGTGGTTCTCGGTAAGCCAATCCATTCCCAAAATTATGTCTACGTTCTCCAAAGGCATAACGTGCAAAAGTTGGGCCACTACTCCTAATTCTCCTAACACAAACTCTCTGTTCGAGCAAGTTTTCACAAAATCAATCAAACCTCCAACAGGTGAAGACACCCTCAAACCCAAATCAACATGTCTACAAACACGTTCGCATAAAGTGCATTTGAAAAGCTCAACTTCACTCTTTCCTCCAAGTCTAGCATTAAGAACTCAAAAATTGATCAAGCAGTCTTACTTGGATATGTACTGATTTCAAAATTGTAGCAAAACTGCTGAAAGTGTCTTAAGCAGAAAGTGTCTTAAGCAGAAAGGCTGCAGAATTAATCAAGAAAACAACATCTCTAGCTCGACTCTTTCGGATCTCACTAACTTGCAACAATTGGTTATGATCATCTCCACGGAGCTTGAAAGAACATAAGATAGATCATGAATATAGGGTGGAATCGAATTAAATCCCAAGTCTCATAGTAGGCTACCAAGGTCAAAGGAAGTTTTGAAAGAAAATCTAGTGGATTGAATTTGTTAAGGCAAGGTACAAAATGTAGGCCTAAACCTTGTTTTGTAGAAAGAAAAGTTCTGATATGGAAATGATACATATAGTGGAATATAACCAAAGGAATTTCACTCTGTAAGAAAGAACTTTGACACAAACATGGTTACAAAATGAAAGGCTGAAAAATAGTTCGAAGAAGAATATCCCATAGAAAGCATGTCTACGAAATGGGAACATATTGAAGGACAAAAATGCAAGCAGCTTTAGGGATGAAGTTTAATAGAAAAGGCTCACAAGGTCAAAATATTGTTCGTAAATAATAGGTCAAGGAAGGCTACAATCAATCCAGGTGTCCAAAGTTATGAAGGCAACTCCACTTTCCAAGAACTGAAAGTGAGTTATGACTCAATGGATGAAAAGGAATAATATGCGTTACTTGCAAAGAGTGAGTGAAACAAGACGTTAAATAGACAAGGGCTCACGAATATTTGAATGGTCCTGAAAGACAACTTCTTAGAATCCAAGTAAGAACTGTTGATTAAAAAGTTCGTTCTAGCTATTAAAATCGCACCTCCTCATTCATCTTTCGCGAGCCAGAACTGGTAACATCGCTCTAGGAACTATGGATTCCACGCTGAGATTCTTCGTATCGTTGCCACTAATAATTATAGTCGGAAACCATTTCTTCATAATATTCTTTGCACCTCATAAAAACCATTCTCTTAAAACATCTTAATTATACTCGCGCTCCCAACGTGCTATAACAGTCGTCCTCTTCGCATCACCACTTTTGACGCAAGAATGAGTTTACATATTGGATCACAAGTATGAGCTCTCCCCGTTGTAGGATTAAATCATTTAGCATCTCCTCTTGAAGTTCTTTTTGTACGTAATGTCTCTTCGTATTCTATTTATTCCTATCGTTCAGGAAAACGATGGTGAATTTGTAATTATCTAATGGAGTTCGAATTCGCACTATATATTTCCATTTATCTTATCCCTCAGAAAAGAGATATTGTAGTTGTAACAACTAAGTTCGATATCGTTCAATCAAACAGACATCTTGGGCATTCTATGTTTGCAACAAAGTTCATAGCATCATACTTTCTTCTATTAACACTTTCATAAAGTACCTCACACTTTTACGTTCATAATTCATCACTTAAAACATGATTCACATACCAAAAGATTCAACATGCATAAACGTATATCACCATGCATAACTACGTCATATTCCTCATTCACTTCCAGAACTAAATTTTTCCCAAAAGAAACAAACTAACTTGCTTTCGTTCAAGGTTCAAAGTTTTTCCGAAATTTTCAACGATTTTCCATAACATGTTATAGTTTTGTCAATCAAATTCCACTATGAACAACTAGTCCTTACCATTGTAAAACATCAACCTCAAAGTTTTATTTATTTATTTATTTTTTCACATACTCAGACACCATGCACTTCACATCTATGTTTGAAACAATCATTTTCAGATGACCCATCCTTTTCCTCTAAAAAATTTTCTACATTCTCAAGCAACTCATCAATTTTTCATCTTTCATGTAAAACACTCTATCATTCCTCTTCACAACTCGCTCTCTTTACAAACATCAGAAAATACTTCTCAATTTGTAAACAATCCCTCATGGAAAGATTTTACTTCATTGCTCGTGTAAACATTTTTCTCCTCTTTCATTCTCAAAATTTTCTCTAAACATCTTTTATCTCATTGTTGTTTGTGATGGTTCCTAAGCTCGTCACGTATTTTTTAGTTTAATATTATCTTAAGGCTTCATACATTCACATGCTAACGTCGTAGTATTTTCGCACGTGATACACATTCACAACATCACAAAATTCATGCTCACACGTAATCATACTATATCAATATCACTTTCGTATATACAACACATGTCTTAATTATCACACCAATCATACTCGTATTCCACGCAATCATGCTATTATAACATCGTATTTACGCACATTATACATGCTTAAGTTATCATGGCAATCATGCTCATATTCAACTTATTTATGTCATCACATCATTTATACTCAAATTTCAACATGATAAAAAACGTCACATCATCACGTAGTTACATGCTCATGTATACTTTTGCCCAAAACATCCTCATCATATCATTCTCAACTTTATACATCGTTCCCTCATTTCATCAATAACTTAAAACATACCTCACTTTCCTTGGTTGAGCGTGATGCTGTGGATGTTGAGCCTTCGTGACACTTCTAGTATAAGGTTCACTAATTAGACTTAAAGTAAAAGAAGACTCTCGAACCAGAGCGAAAGAACGAGGCTCTCATACTACTCTGTCACGACCGCCCATACAAAGGGGTACCACAACCGCGGCGATCGTGACCTACATGCATGGATAACAGTTTAAAAGAAGACTTAATTAACTTTAGAAAGGAAAACAACCTAGTTTTAAGAAGTTTAAGGTTATAAAATTTTTTGAGAAGACTTAAGTCAGCTCAACATCCACCGCAACATCCCGCTCAACCTGCACATAAGAAATATAATATGCAGGGTTGAGTACTTATTGTACTCAATGGGCTCATTCCGAAAATATTTTAATAAGTTATGTCATCCATACCAGTGATCTCGAGTTTTATATAGTAAGAAATATCACGAGAAACACAAAAATATTCAAGTCTTGCCAGACAATTTATCTCCCCACTTTTCACATCATTCCATCAATCACAATCATCATATCACAGTGCGACGAAAGTGTGGCCACACTATTCGCCCACGAGACCGGCCGACTAGCAAGGACGGCTCACGATCCCACCAGTGTACACAGCCTGATAGGGTTTGCGGCCCTACTCAGACCCGAATTCGTTTCACAACACAGCCATATAGCCTAACGGAGTAAACTCATACGAACTAGGCATCAGACACACAATCTCATAATAAAAACAACATGGCATGACATAACAGTTAAACCACCCTTATAACGCCACATAGCATTTTCGGAAAAGTAAAGAAAAGAAAGCCCACCTCGTTCGCCTAGCAATTCACAACTCAACTTATAGCAACTCTCGATCCTCGAGTTCACGAAATCACAACACCCTTGTCAACGACAACACAAGTCAGCCTTCCACAACAGCATTTTACTATGCATGTCCTATCGCTTCTCTCTCATCGTTTTTCTCAAATCCCCCAACCCAACATACGTCACAAAGGTGTAAAGACACACGTAACACATTCCAATTATCACAAGTGATTACACCATTTAGACACGTTCCTTGGACATACATGCATCATACAATACTTTTAAACTTGAAACTAGGCGTCATTTTAACAAGGCAGAAAACTGGCAGAACAGAGCGACCGTTTTATAAAAATCCCTATAAATTCACCCGACCTCAAAATAAGCTAAATTTTGGTCACAATACAGAGGACACATTCAAGTTCATCCATGAAAATTTTCACACCGAAATCAAGTCATTTAGTCAGTCATATCACATATTAAACTCTCTGGTCGGAACATACAATTTCTGACAGCACTGCGCAGTTCATTTAAAAAATTCACCATAAATTCATCCAATGCCTAAAAAGGCTGAACTTTTAACACGACTCAGAAGACACTTCATATTTCATATAGTTCAAGAATCACATCAATCGGAGGTCATTTGTTCAGTCAAACAGAAAACGAAATATTCAAGGCGAGAACACGAGTTTCTGGCAGATTTGCGCAGTCGACTTCAAAAATTTATTAAAAATTCATTTTTCGATAAAAAGGGCTGAAATTCACACGAGACACAGGAAACACCTCGAAGTTTACTCAGTAAAAGTTTCATATCAAAATTCGTTCGTTTGGTGGGTCAATTACAGATCATAAGTTACTGGTCGTGCACCACAGATTTCAGGTTCATAGTTCGAAAATAGGGTTTTCATCTTCCATCAAACAAACACCAATTTTTCATGCTTGAAAACACATAATCATGCTTTAAGGCTTCTCATACACATTGTTCTCATAATTTCACACATCATTCACCAACCAATCATTCAACTTTACACATATTCATTCACAAACGCATATTCATAACTCATCTCATACAAAACACAAATTCCCACCGATTAAATTCGCGATCTATAATTCCTACACTCACTATATGCATGAATGGATCAAGAATAAGGTTTCAATGAAGGAGATGAGGAGAAAATCTTAGTTATACCTTCTTGAATCAAGAAAAACGAAAGGTAGAAACAAGCATTGGCACGATTCGTCGGGAACTCTTGAAAATCCACTCCAATTGATGCAAGAAACAATGGTGGGAGATGTTTTTGGAGAGGATGGAGAGTGAGGGAGAGGGAGAGGCGTGAGGTTGAGGGAGGAGAGGAGGGGGGCCGATTTTTTTTGAGGGAGAATGGGGCTAGAGTTTAGTTTAGGTGTTTAAATAAGGTTAGGGTTAGGTTTAGAAATTAATTAATTAATTAATTAATTGTGGGGAAAAAATAAAATTGAATAAATCCCACAATTAAAAGAATAAAATAGGGGAGGAAAGAATTTTCGAAAATTCCATGTAGGATTAACAAGGAATTTATTTGGTATCTACTTGGAGAGAATATATTCATAACTTAGGAAACAAAACAATGAATATTCCATGAACAAGGGAACAAATAGATTAAATCTCCAAGTAGGAAAATAAGAGAGAGGGCCAAAAATTTCCATAGGAAATGCACAAGGAGATTATTTAAATCCTCAATTAAATAGAATAGGATTTAAGTTTGGTAATTTCTTTATAGGAAAAGACTCCCATAAAATAGACAACAATTAAATAAATTTCCACAAGGAAATTAACCAAAAAGGGGCGTGCAACACAAGGAAATATTCTCATCCCTAATTAATTTAACTTTGGTATTAATTTGGTATTGAACAAAAGGAATTCCACAAAATAAGAAACAATATATTCTCCTCTACAATTAGGGAGGGGCCGAAAATTGGCTTAATTAGCCACAATGAAAATAATTCAACTCTCCATTTATTTAGGATGAGAAATAAAAAGTGGAAAGATTTAATTGGACTTAAAATAGCTCAAGGGAATAGTTCATTTTGGACTTAATTTGGATAAATATCCCAAAACAAAGTTATCAAATCCAAGAAAAGAATATAATTTCCAATAATTGGAGGGGCTGAAAGTAGCCACTTTATCTGGCTAGAACAAGATGCATGCTTTTATTTAAATTGATTCCCCACATTAAAAAAAATTAGCACTTCATTCCAATTCATCCATGACAATTTATTCCACATAATCAAACTCAAACCCGTAGCAACAATTTAATTCCATAAATGAAATTTCCAATCGACATATTAAAATAAAAGACGCAAAAATTTGGGATGTTACATGAACAGAAAAATGAAATGAAAGCGGATAAATTATTTCTTTGTTCTACACGAGGACGGTGGTACACAATAGCCAACTGAAAATGAACCTAACCCCTATAGATTCCGGATCAACCCAAGTGTGTGTGTAGAAGTGTGAAAGTGAGCTAAGAGCTAAAAATATATCTCCTCCTAAAATTCTTCTCTTTTTCACTCCTTTTTTGTATGTTGCGTGCTCTCTCTCTTTTATAGACGTGGAGGCGATCTTCTTGAAGCTTTCTCTTGAATTCTCAGTTCTGCCCTCCAGCTAATGAACTCCTCCGTCAGACAATTTTTCTTCATTCTGCTCACTTTCTCTCCAATTTCCTTCGCCAAGTGATTATCTTCCTTCCTTCCTTCCTGGACATGGCGATTTCTTCTACACACCTGGCTTAAAAGGTGTGTTAGACCCCGCAAATTGTTGAATTTAACCCCATAACCGATGCATGAAATTAGCCTTATCACCTATCCACATTACTAAGGCACGACTCAAAGGAATTCCCGTAGACTGTGAAATCATCCATGAAGATCTCATGCAGTCTTCTAGTAGATCAGAGAAAATACTCGTCATGCACCTTTGAAAAGTCCCTGGTGCATTGCAAAGACCAAATGGCATCCTTCTATACGCGTATGTCCCAAAAGGGCATGTAAAGGTTGTCTGTTCTTGATCCTCTGGGTCCACATAAATCTGAAAATACCCACTATAGCCGTCTAAAAAGCAAAAATACGGCTTACCGGCTAGTCTCTCGAGCATCTAGTCAATGAAAGGCAGTGGAAAATGATCTTTCCTTTTAGCTTCATTCAATTTCCGATAATCAATACACATTCTCCACCCTGTAACCAACCTTGTGAGTACCAGCTCTTTCTTGTCATTTTTAACCTCCTGAATTCCAGACTTCTTTGGTACCATATGCACTGGATTGACCCATTTGCTGTCAGGAATGGAATAAGTAATTCCCAAGGCTAGTAGCTTCAGTACTTTTTTCAGAACCTCTTCTCTCATATTGGGATTCTACTTCCTTTGTTGCTCTCGGTTGCCCTTCACACCGTCTTCAAGGCGGATGTAATGCATACAAAGATCAGGATAGATGCCAACCAAGTCCGACAAGGTCCATCCGATGGCCTTTTGGTTTCTCCTCAATACTTCCAACAGCTTTTCTTCTTGCTTCTCAGTCAACTGGTTGTTAATGATTGATACGCTCAGATTTTGCACTATTTTAAGGCCATTTTGTGGTTTATTTTGAGTGTCAAAGTTGCATTATATGTCTATTTGCATATTTTATCCATTTTGGTATTTGACGTGTTTTGTGAGAAATGTGCACAATAGAGCTGAACAAGGGCATAAAAATGTCAAATCTGGAAGTCAGAACTGAAGCGCAACCTAGCGGCCCACTGGACCCATGCCACCGGTCACTGCAACACTTCTAGAGGGTTCTGGAGCTATCCAGTGGCCCGCCAGGCCCGGTCGCGCACGACAGTATGTATACTTGCATGTATTTTTAGTGCTAATGAAAAGTGAATCAATGATTACTGGAGAGGTTTCTTCATATCCCAGATATGCGTACTTTAATCCTGGGGGCAATGTTTTCAACTCTTTTCTAGGCGAGATATCCTCCCGGGGTAATGGGTTTTTCTCCACATTCTTTGTTGCGAGCTCCCCAAAATTAGGTACCTTTTCCAGACTGCTCAGTTGAGCAAAATCAGTTGATCCATTAGAGGTCGGCTTCTGACAGAACCCCATGATTGCATCATTAATTTCTTCATCGGTCATGTTCTGTGTCAAAAGCGTTTCGCACCATTCGGAAACCTCTTCTTCAATTGAGTCATTCAGTTCAGCAGCTGCAAGTTGCTCTTGCAAAAGTTCAGTCTCAAGAAAATTTTGGACTAATGGGTAAATCACATCCATTAGTCCATGTAGATTTTCAGTATCCAAGGGTTTTTTCATAGCTTCATCAAAATTGAAAGTTAATTTCTCCCCATGATAGTCCAAGCAAATTGTACCGTCACTCACATCAATTATAGTCTTGGCCGTTCGCAGGAATGGCCTCCCCAACAATACTCCACTGGATGCACCAGCTTCAGAGTCATTCATACAGATCACATGAAAATCTGTAGGGTATAAGAAGTCATGCACCCTCACAATCACATTTTCCAGCACTCCTTCAGGACTAATGCATGATATGTCTGCGAGTTGGATAACCACCTTTGTGTCCACTAGGCTAACTCCAGTCAATCTCTTGTAAACTGAGAAAGGCAACACATTAATAGAAGCTCCCAGATCACACATAGCGTGCTCAATTTTAACATCTCCAATAATGATGGGTAGAGTAAACATCTCGGGGTCAGTTCTCTTGGAAGGAAGTCTCTTCTTCTGGATTACAGCAGACACACTTTCTCCAATCACAATCTCCCCATCGGCCTTGGCTTTTCCAGCTATGAAGTCCTTCATAAACTTGCCGAACGGGGGTAGTTTTAGTACTTGTAGAAAAGGCAGGTTGATCTCATGCTTGCCAAAAATCTCCATTAAATCAGTAGGGTCCTCCTTCTGCCTTTTGGGCTCTCCCTTGTATAGGTAAGGTTTCAGGCGCTTGACTGCATTGCTTGTTCCTTCATCCAGGCCGTCCCTCTCATGTTTTTTAACTTCCTCAATCAACTCCTCTGGTTCTTGATCAAGAGGTTCTGGTTCAACAAATTGAGGAAATGGCCCTCTTGCCTCCTTTAAAGGGGTACCCTCACTGTTCACTTTTCCATTTCCTCCTCTGTTCTGCCCAAAGGTTCGTCATAATCTTTACCCGACCTCCTCTGTCTAGCATCTTGACAGTAGCAGGAATCCGACCATCATGTCCATGTATTTCATTCAACGTCGTGGCCATCTGGGATAGTTGTTTAGTCATCATATCCAAAGCCGCTTTCTACTCTTGCTGGGCATCCTGTATCTTATGCACCAGATCATTATTGGCTTGCATATTTCCCTGAATGTGTTGCTAAGAATTCATCAAATCCCCTACTAGATCATCAATGTGCCTAGGCAATTTGGAATTTGGTTGGCTCGGGTTCACTCCCAACGGGTGATTTGACGCAGACCCCTGTCCTTGGTGGAAGTTCCCATGTGGCCCTTGATTTCCATGCTGCTGTGACTGAGTGTTATGATTGTTGTTCTGATATCCTCTCTGATGCGGTGGAACGTAGGAAACCATTTGATTGTTTTAATTCTGGTTCGGCCAATTGGGCTAGTTCCCTTGTCCCCTTTAGACTCTTTATTGTGCGTATTTATTCTTTGTATTTGAGGCAAAAACAGGGTTAGGATTAAGTTGATAACGAAAAACAAGAGTTGTGTGACATGTAAAAATTCTATGTGAAATTCTACTTTTATTCGGTCAGGTGACATGGTATCCAAAAACTCTTATTTGGTCGGGTGACTTCGTCACACTATCCTAACCAGATGGGTGAGACCTTCCTAGAGCCCTCTACCTAGCCTGGTGACATTGTCACTCTATTCTACCCAGCAAGGTGATAAGGAAAATGAAGTGTGAAAATCCATTTTAAGCTCATTCTTGGACAAGGAAGAAGAAAGAGAGGAAATGAGATCAAACATCCAAACTCCTCCATCACGAAGACAAACTACTACTGAAAAATAGAGGACACCATGAATTACACAATTTTCTACTTTAGCACATGTGATTAATTTTTCTTTATTGTTCCTAATATTAGTAGTAGGGGTGCAAATTTAGTTCTCGGGTTTAAGGAATACCTGATCCTGACCCGATACCGAGCGGCTTTGGGTACCCGAAATACTAAATTTCAGGTTCAGGTATAGGTTTGGGTGGATGATGTAAGACCTTTTCGGGTACTCGATTAATACGACATTATACATATATATAGAGAGAGAGAGTCTCATTATTCACAAATCTAGTCTTAAAGACCGAACTAGAGACCGAATTAGGGCCCTTAGATCTAGATTTTAATGGATGAGATGACATGATGTAGTGAAAATTTTTGCATTCATTAGGTAGCCAAATTACTTCAACCGAGGGTCATTTTTGTCAAATTATATTCATAGTTTATTACCTCATTCTAGTAGGTTTATTACTTCATTCCATTAGTTAATTACTTCATTATAGTAGTTAATTACTTCATTCCACTTTGAATATGAAATCATTTAAACTTTTTGCAAACTTTAAAGCGAATTGGTCGTATGGAGTGTTTTAAAAATGAAGTATTTTTTTTCTTTATTATGATTTATTCGTATGTCAATGTTGATGAAGTTATAACCCCACTGATACAGTTATAACCTCACTTAATAAGAGAGTGAACTGAAGTAATAACACACTTGAAGTTCAATGAAGTAAAAATCTATTTTGATGAAGTGATATACTTGTTAAATTATGTAAATGCACGTATGAATGAAGTAGTGATCACTCTTCCTCGCATGCTCCAGAATCATTTAGACTAATAACCTAATTGAATGAAGTGATGGAACTATTTGAATGAAGTAAAAAAACATAAAAAAATGAAGTAATGACCAAGTCAAATGAAGTAATATAGAAAATTAAATAATGAAGAAATAACCTAGTTGAATGATCTAATAATCTAACTGAATGAAGTTATAGCCAAGTTGAATTAAGTAAAATCGAAATCTAAATAATGACGATTTCCACTCTGCTCTGCAGTTTCAGCATCTTCTCTACCACCGACAACATCTCGTCTAGCATCCTCTCCAGCCCATTCCCATGTGGCCCCATCACCCCATTTGGCCCCATAACCCCGTTACCATTAAAAGTTCTGCTAAATTAATGGTTGGACAAATAAAATATAGAATATAATAATTTAACGTTGTAGCTCTATGCTTGAGAGCCGCAAACAACCTCGACAACAATGGTGGCACATTCCAATTGTGAAACACAACCCTTCTCTCTCCAATATGAGCTGGTTCACCATCCCCTTCTCTCTGTGCCGCAGCCCTTCCCCCACCTCCAAGTGCACCGCAAACCTCACCACGCACTGCGTGAACCCCACTTCCGAGCTGTGCAGCTCTGCTAGCTTCCAAATGATGCCGCCGTTGATCACCACCTCCACCGCCTTCTTCCGCCTGAATGATCCGATCTCCATCATGCACTCCATCGCCACCGCCGTCACCTCCGCCTCCTCTACCGACAGGTTCCTCGCGATCATAGCGATTCCGTCGCAGATGGGATTCGGTAGTGGTGATGGGATTGCAAGGGTGAATCATCTTGTTTTCCAATTATACCCTTCAACCATTTTAATATAAACAAATTAATAATTTTGGGATGAATTATTATGACCACAAGATTGTAAAATTGATGGATGAGATTTGGTCTCTATTTCGGTCTTTAAAATTGGTTCGTCATTGATCAGAACTCTCTCTCTCTCTCTCTCTATATATATATATATATATACATATATAGGGGAGCATTAGGGTCCTATTGCCTCTATAATGTTAAGTATCAACTTAATATTAACCATTAGATTATGATGCTGGATGGATTAGATTTGCAGGAGATGTGATGGTCCGTTTTACATTATTAGGTGGAATTCGTACATTATAGGGGTAGAAATGTAAAAACTACAATAATATCTTCCGTTCCTAAACTGTAAATCTTAATTAAGCGTGATTTTTGGAACAACAATTGGTATTCCAATTCTCTCTCTTTCATCACAAACGTCTCCCACAATTCTTCTCTCTACCAAAACCCTAGCTGCCCCAAATTTGCTGAGAAAAACCGATTGTTCCATCGTTATCACCCTAAAGAGGAAGTGAAATCTAAACTAGTTCGTCCTCTCTGTGTATCACATCAGTCTGTGGTGTTTTTTGCGCGACCGAGCAAACAATGGACCGACATTTTCTACAAAAGGCAAACAATCGACCGGCATTTTATACATTCTGGTATTTTTCCACCGACAATGTTTTAAAAAGGTCAATTTTTTTAAAATTTTGTGGTCGTTCTATTCGTTATTGAGGTTGGTCTGTTCATTATTGCTATGCATTGTTCATTACGTACATTATCACGGCCGATTTTCATTATCCAAACATCCCAGAGTCGACGATTCGCAGTTGTTGTCAGACTCCATCAGCGGTCGATGGTGGATTTGCCATCGTCAACAACTGAGGTTTCAAAAGTCTCTATTTTTGGTAAGAGATGTTCTGATTTTTTTTTTCTAAACAATGTCACGTTTTTCACAAACCAGTGTTCATTTTTCCATAAATCTGCCAATCGTGTCCATTATTATTAGTTTTCTGTTCATTATTGGTGAATTTGGTTTAAATGTTGCTTTAGATTTGTGTATTGGTCAATTGTGTTGAGGAATTGGTTGTATGACCTTATGGTTTTTGATGGTGATGTCACGTTTTTCACAAACCAGTGTTTGATTTTTCCGTAAATCTGCAAATCGTGTTCATTATTGTTCGATTTTTGTATACTGCTTATTTAACATCGTTCTGTATGATCCTATGCTACATTATAAGTTCCTATTTTTACATGATTTAAGAACCTCTGTTTATGTTACATTATGTAGGCAGTTTAGTACAAGAATAGCTTTAGATTATATGTGTTTTTTCGTGCTACATCATGGTAGCTTATCTGTACATCATTGGTTAATACATTATTCTTTGATAAATGTACATTATTGTAAACCAAATCTGTTAATTTATTCCTACTACCACTGTACATTGTTTCTGTGCAGTATTTTGGTTAAAAAGCTATATTTAGGGGTTGTATTTGTACATTATTTAGATAGATTATTACATCATTTGATGCTAATTTTATGCATCATGTTCTGTTACATCATGTAGCTGGATCTGTACATCATTTTATGTTACATTATTTAGCCATACATGTACATTAATTGATACTGCATTGTATGTGTTTTTGAATAGGTTCAACGAGTGCAAGAATCGATTCGAGGATGACTTTGACGATGATATGCTCATTGCATTAACGCAACGACAAGCTTTAAAGATGTTTAAAGATGTGCTACATTATTATTGTGTTGTAGATTATAATGTGCGAAAATTGTATTTTAATGTAGACTATAATTTGTATGATGAAGGGCAGAAGTTATATACATTCCCCAAGGGTTTAATAGTCCATGGGGCTAGGATGTAGTACTAACCCAGTAGCACAACGTTCACTAAGGACAAGAAGTTAGAGTCGTTCTTGTAGGATTCAATTATTTATTGTTTTGTGTAGTAGTCTCTGCCGTATTTTTACACTTATTAGGTTACATTATTCATGTTAATTGTTACATAATTTGCTACTAATGTACTGTACATTGAAACCATAAATATGTACATTACCAAAATGACTGAAACCAAATTGACAGAAAAAATATACATTAAACTACTACTTTCGTACATTATTCACTATCAGGCATATACATTATAAGACTATATTCGTACATTATTTCTTGTATGAAATCCTAGCCCCCTGGATTGATAAACCCAAATGGTATGGATTCAAATCCCACCAAACATTTAATCCTTACACATGTACATCATTTAGTATGATGCATGTACATTAAAACCAATTTTCCCACATTATTTACTGTATGAAATCCTAAATACACATAAAAAAATGAAATTCAATGCATGTGGGGGTACTATACCCTAGCCCTATAGTTTGCTAAACCCCTGGGGGAATGATTCAAACTCCCTACCCTTGGTGATGATTTCATTTTGTGTGTGGGTACTACAACCTAGCCCCATGGAACGTTAAACCCAAATGGTGTGGATTCAACGTGTTGCAAGACGTTAAACTACTTCTTACGTACATTATTATATCATTTTCGTACATTATTATACTGTTTACGTACATCAAAACAAACAATAAAAACAAAAAAGTATAGGTACATTATTCACTGATACGAATGTACATTATTAGATACTATTGGTACATTATTTTTTGTACCAGATCTAAAACACACATCAAAAATGAAATTTAATTCATGTGGTTGTACTATACCCTAGCCTTATGGGTTGCTATCCCCAAAGAGAATGATTCAAACTCCCTGCCCTTGGTGATGGTTTCGTTTGCCAGTGAGTACTACAACCTAGCCCTATGGATTGCTAAACTCAAAGGGCATTAATTCAAGTTCCTTTTAAAATTATTCTCTTCTATCTGTACATTATTCACTACTATAAATGTACATTATTATATACTATTGGAACATTTTTTACTGTACCAAATATAAAACACACATTAAAAAATCAAATTTAATTCATATGGTGGTATTATACCCTAGCCCCATGGGTTTCTAAACCCAAGGGGAATGATTCAAACTCCCTGCCCTTGGTGATGGTTTCGTTTGTGAGTGGGTCCTACAATCTAGCCCCATGGATGGCTAAACCCAAAGGGTATGAATTCAACTTTCGCCAAACATTAAATACTTGGTGTACATTATTTAATTCTACTTACGCATGTACATTAAAAGCTTCTTGGCGTACATTATTTAATTCTACTTAGCCTAAACATTATTCCCTTAAACACGTACATTATTTAGACTTTAGGCATACATTATTTCTTGTAAGAGACATAAGCATTACTCAAAACTGACGAGAATAGTGAACTCCTATTTCTCCAATATTTTTTAGCGAAAAATAGTTAGAATTGGAGTAAAATCGATGAATCATAGAAAGAAATAAGCATATTGTGAATTAATGCAATAACTGCCGATTTTTTACTACTACCCTAAATGCCCTTTTCGAATTTTTTATATAAATTTATTAAATTCATGTGGCATAAAAATCAGCCATTAGATCTTCAAATTGTGGGGCTGAGATTTAGGAAGAAGGTTGAACAATAATTACAAAAAGGGATATGAATACATCCCTATATATATATATGGCTGTGATCAATTGAGATTTTTTAGCTTAATTGAGAATTCAGAAGCATTATCCGCTACTTATTTTTATTAAATGAGTGGTCCAGTATTTGCTACATGGAAAATATTTTTAGATTAATTAATTATGGTAATTTCATGGAAAATATTTCACCTGCCATCTCCCTGACACGCTACCTGACCTCCCCAATTTGAAGTATCTCAATTTGACCGGGAATAATGTAGCATCCCAAAAATTTATGCGACTTTTTGTTTTAATATAGATGTCGAGTGGAATTTTTTTTTCTTTATGGAATTTAGTTGTTCCTATGTGATTGAGTTGATTATGTGAAATAAATTGTCTTGAGTGATGTGGAATGAAATGTTATATACTTTATATTTTCCAATGTGGGGAAATAATTAAATGAGATCATGCATTTTGTTCTAGCCAAATTCATTGGAAATTTTCGGCCCCTTCAATTATTGGAATAAATATTTTCTTCTTGGACTTAATTAATTGTTTTGGGATATTTATCCAAATTAAATCCAAATCGAATTATCCCTAATTTGTGCTACCTGAAATTCGAATCATAGCCTAATCTTGTGAGTTTCGAAAATCCCCTATTCTAATTAGTAGGATGAATTCTTTTCTTTGATTTGATTGGTGCTTTGTTGATTCCCTTCTTTTATTCCAAATCTAATTAAATCATGCCACATTTTGTTTCCTCACCCTAATTAAATTAAGATTTGAATTATTTCCTTGTGGGGATTAAAGCCAATTTTCAGCCCTCCCTTATTGTGGAGGAAAATATATTTGTTTCCTTTTTTGTGGAATTCCTTCTATTCAAATAAGTGTCAAATTAATACCTATGTCTAATCCATTGGGGATGTGAATATTTTCCTTTTATTTTGTTCTCCATCCTACACGCCCATATGCCTTTTTTTGCCTTGTGGAAATTAATTTAATTGTTACCTATTTAAAGAGAGTCTTTTCCTATAAAACAAAAAAAATTACCAAATTTTAAATCTTATTCCCATTTAATTGAGGATTTAAATATTTTTCCTTCCATGCTTCAAAAATACACGTCCCCTTTTTATTTCCTACTTGGAGATTTAATTTATTTTGTTCTCTTATGTATGAAATACTCATTGTTTTATTTCCTAAGTTGTGAATATATTTCTCTCCAAGTAAATACCAAATCAACTCAGTGCTAATTAAATGGCAATTTTTGAATTTCTCTTCCCTCAATCGCACGCCTATTTGTTCTTCTAAATTGTGGGATTTTATTTTATTCTCCCACAATTTAATTATTTTAATTGGGTGTGAATTAAACCTAATGCATAAATTAAACTAAACCCTAACCCTAGCCTCCTAATTTCACACGCCTCTCCTCCCTCATTCTCTCCCTTGTTAGGGTTTGTATACTAGAAATCACCTTTCGAGTGATTGGATACTGTAAAACTCTAATGGTTATTTTCCAATAAATGCTACAGATTATTTTTGTCATAATGTTGTTATGTTTTACATTTAATGGTTGTTTATTGCATATTTAAATGTATGAGCAAACGTAACAAAGTCTAAGTCTTTGTTTTAGTAGACCGGTTGTGGGCGTCGTCCAATTTAAGGTAACACGGTCAGTTCTAAACAAAGAAAAATAAGAATTTCACAACCTAGATAGGCCTAGACTACCTATCGCGAAAGGTTGCAATGTCAGTCCTATTATTTCTAAACCTTATTGAAATAAGATGACGTTGGTGTGGTATAGCACTGAATGGATCTAACAGCAAGACGAGTCTTTATGCTATCAACTGAAAGACGAGGTCTTGAGAATTAATTTCTTAATCAATGTACGTTAGCATTGAGCATACGATATTGAGTATCCACTACTTTGACTTACCAAAGGTGCGGGTTTTTCGTAACCCAACGATCCAGGTATATTGGGTAGTGGTGATCCTTATCTAGAGGTGCTAGGATTGCTATTATGTTGAAACGTGCGCGAGGAGAGTCTCGTTTGATAACATCCACAAGAGGATCTCGAAACGAGGTTTAATTATTCGGAACCTAGCTAGTTGGAGTTTGATTACTCTATGAATAATAAATAAGAGTTTCTTGCTAAGTCCACTCTTGGAATTCGAAATATGTTAATTAATTAAGTCTATAGCAGACATTAATTAATTAATGGATGTTTCCATCTTAAGCGCGGGAAATAAATCAAATACAATTAAAGGAAACCCGGAATACTTGTAATTTCGGATTTGGAGGGCAGTGCAATATTACTTCTGTAGTGGCTGCTCGTAATATTCCAATATAAGCTTATATTAAATTGTGGGTTCAATTTAATTAGTAAAAAGCTAATTGGGTGAGGCCTGTTCTAGATTCTTCCTTAGATCCCTGACTGGGCCGAATATGTGACTTAAATAAATAGGAGAATAAAGGAGACAGAAAACACAACAATTAATTTGTAAAATTTTCGTCCCCCCCCTCTTGACTCAAGAGTTTTAGAAAATTGTGCTCCCTCCGTGAGCTGAGTTCTGTCTTCCATTATTCGAGTCCTAGTACGTTGGTGAGATTTGCCCACACAAATATCAGCGTATAGTCCGGGACACCAGTCAGAAGATCCGAGGTCTTGTATTGAAGATCTTCACGTGGAGACGGAGCAAGCCATCATCGATTCTTGATTGAATCAACGAGGTAAATTGGCTAATTCTGTAATAAGCATGTTTTAGGAATTTTATTTGCTAAAGCATGTTTTAATTCAAGTTATGAGCATGATACATGTGATAATTACGCGAATAGATTTTGTCTAAATAATCTGCTAAATAGATCAAATTCATGTGATCCGTTTTGTCCGCACGCTTCCGCTGCCAGCCCCTTGAGTTGGTATCAGAGCCAGTCTTTGGCTCTGATTATTTGGATTTAAATTTCGCGAAATTCATGTATGCATGTATTATTTGATTGTGAAGCATGTTCTTGGTGTTTTGTTTAATTAATTATGCATGATGAACTCAAGAACTATCGAATCAAAGAACTTGAATTGCTCGAACGCACCATGTGCGATCGAGATAGGGATGTCGAGACAGTGGGAGCCGGGAGCCGTGATCACGGGGCAACGCGCAAACGAGTGGGGACTCGTGCGCGCCGCCGGCCGAGACCACACGCACCAGACGGAACCCGGGTCAAGGTCGACACAGCGGTGACTGGCGCGGAGTGGTGGCTCGTCCGAGAGCCACCGAGACACAGCGAGACACCGGGCCGAACCCTAGGCGGAAGGTCCGAGCTGGCCGAGAGCGGGCGCGCAACCGTGCGCGCCGCTGGCCGAGAACTCGCGGCATCCGACGGCTCAGAGGGTCGAGCCGGGCGCCGAGACGCTGGCCGAGAGGCGCGCGCCTGGCCGAGAAGCGTCGGCACCCGTCGAGCAGGGCGCCGAGACACTGGCCGAGAGGCGCGCGCCGCCACGCGCGCGCCTGGCCGAGAAGCGTCGGCACCCGACGAGCTGAGATGCCGAGACAGGCGTCGAGCAGCTGGCCGAGAGGCGCGTGCCGCCGTGTGCGCGCCTGGCCGAGAAGCTGCGACACCCGACGAGCCAGGCGGCCGAGACGCTGGCGCGCCACCTGCGCGCCGATGTCCGAGACGCTGCATGCGTCGTGATTCGACGACGAATTCGTCGGATCTTCGTCGTTCATCGTTCGTTCGAACCTCGTAATTATTTTAATGATTATTTAATTATTTTATTAAAAGATATCATTAAAATATTATTATTTAATGGAAATAAAATCTTTTTGGAAGATTTACCTAGATTTTAGGAATATTTTTATTATTATTTATATCTATGGAAATAAATAATATTATTTTATTCCTAGATGATATAGATGAGAATAATTTAATAGTTTCCTAATATTTATCTAGATTTAAGGAATATTTTTATTATTTTCTATATCTATGGAAATAAATAATAATATTTTGATTCCTAGATGATATGGATAAGAATAATTTAATAGTTTCCTAATATTTATATATCTAAGATCCTAAAAGGGATAGATATCTATGAATACATTAAATAATGAAATATCTCTTCCTAATCTTGAACATGGAATTAATTTGAATTTAATTTTTCATGTCTTATTAAGAATTAAATAATTTGTTTATTTTAGATATACCTTATAGTAGACATGAATAAGAATTATATTCTAGAACAATAATTTCCTAAAGGAAGATACCAATTAATAAAAGATTTAATTATCCAGTAGATTAAATACCAACAGAATTTAATTAAGCCTTTAAACTGCCTCAAGGCTAAGGATAATTAAAGTAAAACCATAACCCAAAATATCTAAGCTATAATTACGAACTCAACGTTTGTACATGGTCTCCATCAATTGGTCTGCAATTTATGAAGCTTTTTTCTAATATTATCGCCACCTGCTCTGTGGGGACAATAATCCTAAGAAAATAGCAAGTTCATGAGGGCGGGCTTCTCAAATATAAATAGTATGAACTAGAATGTAGTTTCCAATATTATCGCCACCTGCTCTGTGGGGACAATAATCCTAAGAAACTGCGAGATTCAGAAGTTAACACAGGATTTATGAGATAGCTTGATCTTGTTAGCAGCACACAAGCATTGTTATGGGAGTGTGTTGTAGAAATGAGACTCTGTAATGCTAAATTCGGTGGTCTTGCTTAGGCAACATTAGGCGGCCATGCCACTCTGTGGTCTCTGGACTATTCGTCGGTGTTGTGACCAGTAAAATTGTAAGATTTTAATGCGTATTGACTTCCTCTGGAGGGTACAAAATTTTAATTTTACAGCTGTAAGATTTTGAAAAGTTTTATGGTTAATCTAATCAAACTTCTTACATAAGTTTATGACAATAGTAAAATACTCTGTTTTGCAGTGCAAATCAAATCGTCAATATGTCATTCAATCCTCTTTCCGCAATTCTCAAAGAAAATAAACTCGAGGCCCAAAATTACATAGAATGGAAACAAAATTTGGACATCGTTCTCACAGCAGATGAGTACATCTTTGTGATCACCACCCCGCGACCTCCAGTGTCGGCGGCTACCGCTGCATCAGGAGTCAGAGATACACACAGACGGTGGCATAAGGCGAATGAGATGGCTAAGTGCTACATGTTGGCATCTATGTCTTCAGTACTCAGGCATCAGCATTCAGCCATGGAAACAGCCGTCGAGATTATGCAGAATCTCAAAAATCTTTTTGGTACTCAGAATCGAACGGCGAAGTCTCAAGCCTTTCGGAGTATCATGTCGAAGACAATGAAGGAAGGCTCGTCTGTGAGGGACCATGTCCTCGAGATGATGGGCCACCTCAACCAAATTGAGGTCTTGGGAGGGACGATCGATCCCGAGTCCCAGGTGACTATCATCCTTCAAAGTCTTCCCCCTAGCTTCCAACAGTTCAAGCTCAACTTCGAGATGATCAAAAGGAATTACACCTTGGCAGAGTTGTTGACTGAACTTCAATCGGCAGAGGACCTTATGGTCCAGGCTAAGGCGGCCATGATGACTTCGGCGCCTCGTTCCTCTGGCTTAAAGCCTAGCAAAGGAAAAAGGCAGGCACCGAACTCAGGACCGGCCAAGATAGCTAAGGGAAAGAAGAAGAAGGGGGCTAACAAGAAGTCCACGGGGAAGTGTTTCAAGTGTGGAGAAAAGGGGCATTGGAAGCCAGACTGTCCTAAACAGGGCAAGGCTACAGGTATGCACCAAGCTCTAGTTGTCGAGTCTTGTTTGACTTCGACATCAATTTGCACTTAGGTTATTGACACAGGAGCCACTGATCATATTTGTTTTGATCCTGACTTAATGCAGGTGACAAGACGGCTACATGATCGTGAGATCGAAGTCCAGCTGGGCGACGCTACCAAAGTGGCGGCCGTTGCAGTGGGAGACATTTATTTGCGTTTTAGTAGTGATAGATTTTTTATTTTGAAGAATGTTTTGTTGATACCTTCTTTTAGAAGAAATTTAATATCAGTTTCTAAATTGGTTTATTAAGAAAGATGGTTCTTATATCTGTCGTGGTATCATGGAAAACAATCTGTACACAATCACTTCTACACAGTTTAAAAATCGCAAATCAGAACTCAATACAACATCGAAAATTTCAAAGAAACGAAAAGAACCTTCAAATTCAATGAACGAAACGTACTTGTAGCACCTTAGACTTGGTCATGCCAATGAAAGGAGGATCCATTCTCTTGTTCAACAAGATCTTATCAAAGGTCTAGAGGAGGAACCTTTTCATAAGTGTGAGTCATGCTTAGAAGGCAAGATGACCAAGAGGCCTTTTAAGGCTAAGGGCAATAGGTCCAAGGAAGTACTTGAGCTCGTTCATTCCGATGTATGTGGACCAATGTCAACTGAGGCAAGAAGTGGTTTTCGATACTTCATCACATTTATTGATGACTTCTCGAAAATTAGATATGTCTACTTGATGCGTCACAAGTCAGAGTCTTTTGACAAGTTTAAAGACTTTAAGACTCTTGTGGAGAAGTATCATGGGAAGAATATCAAATGCCTACGATCTGATCGTGGAGGTGAATACCTCAGTGCCGAATTTTTGGACTACTTATCGGAAGTGGGAATTTAATCCCAACTGACTGCGCCGGGCACGCCCCAGCTGAACGGCGTGGCTGAAAGAAGGAACAGGACCTTATTAAACATGGTTCGGTCGATGATAAGTTATGCACGTCTGCCTATTTCGTTTTGGGGACATGCCTTGCTTTCCGCAAGTCACATTTTAGACAATTTACCATCAAAATCCGTACCTAAAACTCCATATGAGTTGTGGACTGGGCGTAAGCCCAATCTAGCACATCTCAAGGTTTGGGGTTGCCCGGCTCATGTATTGGAAAAGGATCCAACTAAGCTAGGATCTAGGACGGAGGTATGTTTGTTTATAGGTTACCCCAAAGGAACGAAAGGTTATGAATTCTTTAGTCTCCGAGATAAGAAAGTCATTGTGAGCACTCACGCGACATTCTTAGAGGAGCTAACTTCAGTCACAAGTTCCATTAACCAAGAACAAGTACCAAGTGTACAAACAATTCCCGAAACTTCAACTTCTACTCAAAATATTGTAGTGCCGCGCCGCAGTGGGTGGGTCTCACATGAGCCCGACAGATACTTTGGTTTGGGAGAATCTATGGATCACTCCTCGGACAGCAATGTATTAGATCCCTGGAACTTTGCGGAGGCGCAGGCAGATATCGATCATTGCGAATGGGTAAAAGCAATGGATTCGGAACTACAATCTATGATAGACAAAGACGTCTACGATTTGTCCGTCCTACCCGAAGGTTGTACTGCCATTGGGAGCAAGTGGATATATAAACGTAAACGTGGACCCGATGGACGAGTTAAAGTCTTCAAAGCAAGACTAGTGGCCAAGGGGTATACCCAAAAGGAAGGCATCGATTATGATGAGACCTTCTCCCCAGTGGCCATGCTCAAATCGATCTGGATACTGTTGTCTATTGCAGCTTATATGGATTGGGATGTATGGCAGATGGACATTAAGACTGCATTTCTAAACGGCAGTCTTGAGGAGACCATCTACATGGAACAACCCGAAGGATATGCCATAAAGGGCAAAGAACACATGGTTTGGAAGCTTAAGAAGGCCATTTATTGCCTCAAGCAAGCATCCAGATCGTGGAACCAATGTTTCGATCAAACTGTTTGCAAGTTTGGATTCGAAAAGTGCCCAAGTGAGAGTTGCGTGTATAAGAAAGTTGATAAGGGGAATGTGGTGTTCTTAGTTTTATATGTAGATGACATTCTTCTAATTGGAAACAATAAAAAGATGTTGTCATCAGTTCGAACATGGTTATCAAACCAGTTCGAGATGAAGGATATGGGAGACGCGGGACACATCCTCGGGATCAAGGTTCTTCGGAATCGAGAGAAGAAGATGTTGTTCTTATCTCAAGAATCTTACATCGAAACAGTACTTAGTCGTTTTAGCATGCAGGACGCCAAGAAAGGTTTCTTACCTTTTAGACATGGCATCCATTTATCTCAAGAGATGTGCCCTAAAACGCCGTCTGAGATACAAGCAATGAGAAGGATTCCATATGCTTCGGCAGTTGGAAGTCTCATGTATGCTATGCTTTGTACTAGACCAGATATTTGCTTTGCTGTTGGCATGGTGGCAAGATATCAGTCAAATCCGGGCCAAGGACATTGGACTGCCGTAAAAAACATACTCAAGTACCTTAAACGGACTAAGGACTATGCTCTAGTTTACAATGCAGTCGAGCTCTGTCCTTTGGGATATACTGACTCAGACTTTCAAGCTGATCAGGACTCGAGAAAATCTACTTCAGGATATGTGTTCACCTTAGGAGGTGGAGCCGTAATTTGGAAGAGTGTGAAGCAGAAATGCATTGCGGACTCGACCATGGAAGCCGAGTATGTGGCCGCATCAGAGGCTGCAAAAGAGGCTGTATGGTTCAAGAACTTCCTTATGGATTTAGGTGTGGTTTCGAATCTGCCCAAGAGCATCACTATTTATTGTGACAATTCTGGTGCTGTGGCAAACTCGAAAGAACCAAGAGCTCACAAAGCGAGCAAACACATAAAGCGGAAGTATCATATCATTAGAGATATAGTGCAGAGAGGAGACATAAAAGTGGTCAAGATTGCGTCAGAGAACAACCTGGCAGATCCTTTTACAAAGGCTTTGGCGGTAAAACCGTTCGAGTGCCACGTTGAAGGGATGGGAGTTCGACTCATTCAAGACCTCAACTCGCTTTCAGTATAAGTGGGAGAAATTTAGACGTGTGCACTACTATTTTGTATACTCGAAAGCTGTTTTGAGTATAAGTGGGAGATTGTTAGGGTTTTGTATACTAGAAATCACCTTTCCAGTGATTGGATACTATAAAATTCTAATGGTTATTTTCCAATAAATGCTACAGATTATTTTTGTCATAATGTTGTTATGTTTTACATTTAATGGTTGTTTATTGCATATTTAAATGTATGAGCAAACGTAACAAAGTCTAAGTCTTTGTTTTAGTTGACCGGTTGTGGGCGTCGTCCAATTTAAGGTAACACGGTCAGTTCTAAACAAAGAAAAATAAGAATTTCACAACCTAGATAGGCCTAGACTACCTATCGCGAAAGGTTGCAATGTCAGTCCGATTATTTCAAAACCTTATTGAAATAAGATGACGTTGGTGTGGTATAGCACTGAATGGATCTAACAGCAAGACGAGTCTTTATGCTATCTACTGAAAGACGAGGTCTTGAGAATTAATTTCTTAATCAATGTACGTTAGCATTGGGCATACGATATTGAGTATCCACTACTTTGACTTACCAAATGTGCGGGTTTTTAGTAACCCAACGATCCAGGTATATTGGGTAGTGGTGATCATTATCTAGAGGTGCTAGGATTGCTATTATGTTGAAACATGCGCGAGGAGAGTCTCGTTTGATAACATCCACAAGAGGAGCTCGAAACGAGGTTTTATTATTCGGAACCTAGCTAGTTGGAGTTTGATTACTCTATGAATAATAAATAAGAGTCTCTTGCTAAGTCCACTCTTGGAATTCGAAATATGTTAATTAATTAAGTCTATAGCAGACATTAATTAATTAATGGATGTTTCCATCTTAAGTGCGGGAAATAAATCAAATACAATTAAAGGAAACCCGAAATACTTGTAATTTCGGATTTTGAAGGCAGTGCAATATTACTTCTGTAGTGGTTGCTCGTAATATTCCAATATAAGCTTATATTAAATTGTGGGTTCAATTTAATTAGTAAAAAGCTAATTGGGTGAGGCCTGTTCCAGATTCTTTCTTAGATCCCTGACTGGGCCCAATATGTGACTTAAATAAATAGGAGAATAAAGGAGACAAAAAACACAACAATTAATTTGTAAAATTTTCGTCCCCCCCCTCTTGAGAGAGTTTTCGAAAATTGTGCTCCTTCCGTGAGCTGAGTTTTATCTTCCATTATTCGAGTCCTAGTACGTTGGTGAGATTTGCCCACACAAATATCAGCGTATAGTCCGGGACACCAGTCAGAAGATCCAAGGTCTTGTATTGAAGATCTTCACGTGGAGACGGAGCAAGCCATCATCGATTCTTGATTGAATCAACGAGGTAAATTGGCTAATTCCGTAATAAGCATGTTTTAGGAATTTTATGTGCTAAAGCATGTTTTAATTCAAGTTATGAGCATGATACATGTGATAATTACGCGAATAGATTTTGTCTAAATAATCTGCTAAATAGATCAAATTCATGTGATCCGTTTTGTCCGCACGCTTCCGCTGCCAGCCCCTTCATCCCTCACACGCCTCCTTCCCCCTCTCTTCATCCTCTTCACAACTCTTTGTTCTTGCATCAATTTGGAGTTGGAACTTCAAGATTCACCGAAGAATCACATCCACTATCATTTCTACCGATTTTTTTTTATCTAGGAAGGTATAATTGAATTTCTTTTCCTCATCCTTTCCATTGAATCCTTGTTTTTGATTCCCTCATGCATATAGTGAGTGTAGGGATCGTAGATCTAAGAATTAATCTGGTGGAATTGGTGGTTGCATGAGAAAATATATGAAAACATGATTGTGAGATATTTTTGAAGCATGATTATGTGTTGGAAGCATGAATACATGGTTTGGATGAATGATTGATAACCCCTAATTCGAAATTGTGAAGCATGAAAATAGTGGCGTTCGGACTGTAGATTCCGACGTGTGTTTGACTGACCAAACGATTTTGTTTTGGTGCAAACTTTTAACTGAGTAAACTTTAAGGTGTCTTCTGTGTTGTGTGTAAATTTCAGCCTTTTTGGACGAAAGAGGAATGTTTAATGAATTTGTGAAGTTGACTGAGCAGTTCTGCCAGAATTTATATTCTCGTCCAATGAGTTTCGTTTTTTATTTGACCAACCTAAAGATGTGATTTTGATGTGAAATTGTAACTGGATGATCTTCTATGTGTCTACTGTATTGTAGTAAAATTTCAGCCCCAACGGAGCTCTGACAAAGTTTTAATGAGTTTTATAAAACGATTACGCTGTTCTGCCAGATTTCTGTCATACAAAAATATTCTTCGTTGTTAAGTTTTGAATGATATATATGATGCATATATGTTAAGGAACCTATCCTATAATGTAGTGATGTGTTGTACGTTGATGTATGCTATGGTGTGTTTCCTTATGTTGGTGAACGTTTGGGATGGGTAAGTTAAGGAGACAATGAAAGGAACGTTAGGGCATGCAAGATAATTGTTGTGATGAAAGGCTGATTGTATTGTGGTGTTGACAAGGTTGTCGTGCGTACATGAGCACAAGGAACGAGGGTTGCTTTGAGTTGTGTATTGTGTTATCTAAACAAGCGAGGTGGGCTTTCTTTACTAAAACTCTTTTATTTTTCCAGTGTATGATTGTGGAGCTATAAGGGTGGTTTAAAGTGTTATGTCATGCCATGGATTATTTTGATTGATATTGTGTGTCTGATGCCTAGTTCGTCTGAGTTTACTCCGTTAGGCTATATGGCCATGTGTGAAATGAATTCGGGTGTGAGTAGGGCCGCAAACCCTATCAGGCTGTGTACACTGGTGGGATAGAGAGTCATCCTTACTAGTCGGCCGGTCTCGTGGGCGAATAGTGTGGCCACACTTTCCTCGCACTGTGGAATGATGATGTGATTGTTGGATTGTTGAGAAAGTGGGGAGATTGATTGTCACGGCAGAATATGAAACTGTTTTTGTGTTCTCGATGACTTTTCTTAAATACATTTAAAACTCGATTTCACTGGTATGGATGACATAATTGTTATAAAATGTTTTCGGCATGAGCCCATTGAGTACAACAAGTACTCAGCCCTGCATATGTTTTCTTTATGTGCAGGTTGAGCGGGATGTTGCGATGGATGTTGTGTCGGCTTAGGAAAATTTGGATGCGTTGTGTCTTCATGCATAGGCGTCATCCTATGACTCTCTTGATAACTTATTTCCGCTGCTACTTTTTGGAACTAATGTCATAAGAATTTACTTTACTTCGTATGGTTTTGATTGTGTAAAACACTTGGATACTTTAAATTCCGCTGCTTACTTTCTTTAAACTAAAATGTTTTGTAGTCTAAACAATTGTTCTTTTGGAAATTAATTAATTTTTGCTTTAAGTGTCGACTTTTAATGGGCCCCCATTTCTTCCCCGCTTCTTAGTCCCTTCCCTTAGTCGCGATTTCCCTGTCCTTGCTATCCTTAGTAAGGTCGGCCGTGATAGAGTGGTATCAGAGCTTCGTTCTTTCGCTTTGGTCCGAGAGTTTTCTTTCACCTTAAGTCTAGAATAGTAGACCATAAACTAGAAGTGTCACGAAGGCTCAACATCCAAAGCATCGCGCTCAACCAAAGAAAGTGAGGTATGTTTTAAGTTATTGCAAGCATGTGAGATCGATGCATGAAATGATAACGATATGATGATGATGTTTTGGGCAAGTGTACGCATGTGAATGAATGTTATGCGTAAAGATGAATTGTGATGATATGACTATGTGGAATATGAGTATGATTGACATGATGATCTAAGCATGTATTGTATGCGTGAATACGATGTGGTGATAGTATGATTCTGTGGAGTATGAGCATGATTGTCAAGATGGTCTAAACACGTGTGGTATGTGTGAATGTGATATTGTTATGGTGTGAGTATGTGAGACATGAGCAAGATTGGTACGATGACCTAAGTATGTGTCATGTGTGTGTAAGTGATATGACGAAAGCATGTGAACATAGAGAGCCTTTAGATTATATCACATTAGCGATGCGTGACAAGCCTTAGACCAAGCACGAATAGCGAGTTAAAATGTAGTATAAGGAATCTTCGTTTGCAAAAAAAAAAATTCATCTTCGCGTAGATGGTACGAACGAAACAAACCGCACTTAAGAGCGCCCAATATAGTGACAGAATGCGACAAGCGATAGACGACTACCGCAACTACGAGAGAGAAGAAGGAAAAGCTCTAGGAGAGGTCGTCACCCATTTCAAAACCCTGTGGCGAAAGGTCCACGGGTACCATGCATCGTCCTATGGTGGCATAAGGAGACTACTTGAGTTGATGCCCGAGAGTTGGAAAGATTGGATGGAAGCAACGGCCAGTCGATTCACGTGGTACGAACCACGAATTAATGGGATGGATGGCGACATGAAAGGTTTCCTGAAGGCCTTAAAGTGTGCTCTAGTCGACTCTCGTTTTGACCAACCACCGTCGGCGGATGAGGAGGAAGATGAAATAGTATGGGAGGACAAACACATGATCGAGATTGAACCCGTGACAGGGGATGAAGCTGGAGCAAGAGTAGGAATGGTTCCGGGCTTCGAAGGAGACTATGTTATGGATGTCATGGACGATGACGAGCACCTTCGTATGATTGACGAGTATCTCAGAGGGGATAACCCGGAAGAAGAAGAGGACCCAGAGGAAGAAGAAAATAACGATAGCTAGTTCGATATCGTTTTCCTTTAAAGTTGTTAGAATCAAATAGGAGTAGTACGTTTCATGTGTTTTGAGTTTGAACGAATGTTTGTTTCCCTTTCCAAGCATCTATAAAAGTTCCACGTTTTATCTGACTTTGCGTACTTGTGGTTTAACGTTTCGTGCACGTGAATGAATGCAAGCAAGTTTCATTTTTGATAACGGCAAATACTAACAACGATACTGACTTGTGTTTTAGAATCAAGATGCCACCGAGACGTAGACGCGGTCCACGAGTCGGGGGAAATGGAGAAGAACAGTCTGAGGAAAGTGTTGGGAATCAACCCCGCCTCCACCACCACCCCTACCGCACCCTCACGATAAAGAATACATTAAGATGGTCCGCAAAGAAAAACCCCCAAAGTTTGATGGGTTAGGAGAGCCACAGAAGGCATAGCCTTGGATCCGCGAGATCGAGCGTATTATTGACTTCATGGTATGCACGGGCAGGGAGCGTCTGGCGTGCGTAACTTATCAATTGACTGGGTCGGCAGATCATTGGTGGGAGACTAGACGAAGAACAATAGACCCCGCCCGCTGAGAGGCTTTGACATGGGATGAATTCAAGGAAGAGATGTACAATAAGTAAGTCCCTATGAGCTACCGACAAGCCAAGACAACAGAGTTCCACACTTTGAAGCAAGGAAATATGACAGTGTCGGAATATGACCTCGCACTTTGCGAGATGACTCGATATGCACCTGAGTTGGTAGACACGGATGAGAAAATGGCTGCGAAGTTCCGCTCTGGCCATAGAACTGAGATAAGAGTAGCCGTGGCCAGCCGCCAATGAGTTCCTTACGCCGAGCTTTTGAGTTGTGCCTTAGATGTGGAAGAGGCACTTCCTAAGAATGAGAGAGTGACAAATCCTACACCGCCCACACAACAACAGAATTATCGAGACAAGAGGAGGTGGGAAGGAAATCGACTTCTTCAACATGAATCAATTCAGATCAGCAAATCCAGACTTATCACCATAGAAACACAGATTAACAAATTCATGAACACAGATCTACAATTAATACTTCAAATCAAAAGATTGAACACCGAAACTGCAACTAAACTTACTAGGTGACATGCAAGGTGGCAGAAACTACGTAAACTAGGCCTTCACACTTAACCATTTCAGATCTAAAATCTAACAGCAAACTGAACTCATAAACTCAGATCTATCAATTCGGAAATGAAAACATGCTCGCAACAACTGGAAATTATCGTAACAACTGGATCTAAGCTATCTAGGCAGAAAAAAATGAAATCAAACAAGAACCGATGCACAGAAACAACTTCATAGCATAAAATCGTTTGGATCGCAACTAAGACTTCAAAGTAAGCAAGTATTGAAAGTGCAACAGATCCAACGTAAGAAAACAAAGTGCGATTAACTAAGAAAACAAGTAGGATTGTTTTGCCACTCTGAGCGATGAAAATTTTAACACTACGAAACACGCTGACTGGAACGAGAGGATAGGGAACTCCGGCGAACTGATGAGCTTCAGGTGACCATGGCTGTGGCGAGGAATGAGAATATGAAGGATAATGCTGAAGGATTGATCTACCGAAGAGAGATTTCTAACTAAGCGTATGAGTTGATGAACTAATTGATGATAATTCTCTCTCCAAGTGGCTTCCTTTTATAGGGAGGCCTCCCTTGATTTTTAGGGTAGACTCTCTTCATTAAATGACTCTTTTGCCCCTTGCTTGCGGCTGATTTTCCCAGCTATCCTTCTTCTCCATCTCAAGCCTTTCTGGCATGCATCCTGGTCAGTATTGCACCCTACTGACGCCCTTTTCACTTGAATTATCCGAACATTCCCATACTGGCTAGAGCACTTTCCCTGCACACTTTAGTAACTGTTTTGCAGATATATTCCAATTATGCACATTATACTTATCATCAACCCCCCAGGAAACCTTAAGTACAACCCCCCCTGATCTCAGTTTATGGTATGTATAACTGATATTCTGCTCCACATCACACTTAGACCTGTGTTGGGTCTAAGTGTGAGAAGTGTGCATGCCTGTTTTTGCGATTTTTGTTGTTTGCATGTCCATATGTGTGTTTTGGTTATTGTTTTATCTTTTAGCATGTTTTGATTGTTGGCACTATCTCACACTTAGCCAAGTGTCTGGTCTATGTATGAGTAGTTTTCCTTGTTTGTTGTTGTGTTGTTTCCTGTACCTAACCCTTTTTCCACTGCATCCAGTCCCTCGAGGACGAGTTCATATGCAGTGGGGAGTGGGGAGGGTTAGTTACAGTAAAATCATACATGTCAAAATTTTTCAAAAATACAAAATATCAGTTAGTATTAAATAGTCAATATGCATGAAATTGGATAAGTGGAAGACTTGATTACTTTTTGGAATAGTAAGAAAAAGGAATCAGTATGTTTACATCTAGAAACTTGATTGCAAAAACTTGATCAGTTTGAACGACGCAAGTATGATGGAAACGCTCAATTTTTAACCAACTGTGAAGCCTCTCTATATGTGAGTTATAAGCCAAAAGTAGAACACTTTCTACTATTTTTACAAAGAAAATTTTACGAGAGGCTACATTTTAATATTTAGATGAAAATTGTGCAAGTAGTAAGGACTAAAGGCATTAGGACTTAACCCTTTGGGCCTTTTCTTCTTTCGCTCCACGAACCCGCCTCGTCAAGAAGGGCACCCCCTTAGTTAGCCACTTTGAGCCCATATACACTTCTACCCGTTTCTTGAAGCCTTAAAACCAAAACTTACGTTTTATATCACGTAAGGAAAGAGGTTAAAGAAATGAAGTTTTTCTTGGGAAACAAAAGGGGATAGCAAAAGAAGAGTCAAAATAAAAGGGTAGCCGGGTTGATCAAGTTAAGCAATCAGGTTGATCAAGTTCAAAAAAAAAAATTGTTGTTATTGAGAAAGGTTTGAGAAAAGAGGGCAGGAAAAATTTGTAACCTGACCCAACAAGTCGGAAGTAAGAAAATAAAGCCAAAAATTCAAGGCTAGAAGTCGCCACTTGACCACGTAAGATATCTAGCGGCGAAATTAATAGTTCAATTCTTTGGGCTCTTGACTCATGTATTTTTCCTTTTACAGTTTATATTTTTAAAACTTAGAACCCCTAGGACCCTACCTTGATGCACCACTACCCTTAAGCCCCATTACACCGGAAACAAAGACCTTAAGAAACTATCTTGTGCAGTCCGATTCAAGGTATTAAAATTGTGGCAATACCGAGTGAACAGTCCTAACATCTCTGGTGAGAAATGAGTGACTGAGTGAATCCAACAGTGGTTTAAATTGAGCAATCTTGACAAACTGACACCTTGATCAAGCAAATGCAAAAGAGAAGAAACATAAGCTGCTGGCAAATGAATTGACCTCGACCTTGGGTATGATTGTTGGAAATTTATTCGGTCTAATGCATACTTGTGAATATGTGTTTTTGTTTCGAGTCCTGTTTTCCTTTTTCGTTTTCTTTTACTTTCTTGAAATGAGTAAACCATGCCTGAAATTTGTCTTATCTTTTTCTTTTCTTTTTCTTTATACTTGAGGACAAGTATGTTTTAAGTGTGGGCAGTTTGATAAGGCTCATTTCATGCATCGGTTTAAGGGTAAAATTTACTCTACTTGATCAGTTTATCACGCAAAGCAAGTGTTAAATGTGCAGGAATGCCGCTTGACCAAGGCAACAAGGTCAAACTGATAAGCGATTATAATAGGCGAAAAAGGCCAGATTTCGGGAGAAGTTGATCAAGGGGAGTAATCAAACAGTTAAGGAGGGGACCACTGGATGTCAGAAGAAAGAAACGCTAGGCTATGAGATGGATGGTGCGCTGTATTCTGTTATCAAGGACAACGTTCTAGAAGGGGACACGTGCTGAAATATGAGACGCAAGGACGGAGCTGAGTCAGATTCTGTTGCTGAAAAGCGTCATCATTCTAGAAGAAGAGCACATAGCAATCAATGAGTCGCTCACTCTCAGCATGAGCGCATATTCCCTGCCAAGATCGTTATCCAGCTGGAGGTTGTGTCGGCCTATAAATAGAGGATGTGCCACCACATGAAAAGAATCTGATCCTTTACTTTCCGTCTTAGTTTAGTTTAGTCCAGTTCTCTAGCTTAGTTCAGTTTTCTAGATAGCTTAGCTTAGCTTAGATAGAGTTTTGCTTAGTTAGAAAGGGCGATTGAAGAAGCATTGCAGAATACTTGTTATCTGTCGGTGTATTTTTAAGTTTTCCGCCGAGGACCTTCTCGATTTTACTTGCTTTCGTAGTTTCCAGAGTGTTAGCTTAGTTTAAATTTCACGTTGTATTGTTCTAGTTAAATCGAAGTTGTTTTCATTTTCAACCTCGCATTTACTGCTTTAGTTTCAGTTTAGTTACGATGCACTTGACCAGTAGTTAAATTTACATTGTTCAAGTTAGCCAGTTTAATTCTTCCTAGAGTAAAATCAGTAGTTAAAAACTCCCAAGTTAAAGCGTGGCAGCAGCCAACCCCCTGTTCACTATTTACACACTTAATACACCAACTTCTCTGTGGGATTGACCCCGAACTTGCTGCTTGACTGTTAAAGTAGTGTAAAATTGGGAGTTATAAATTACTTTGGTGGGTAAACGAGGGAAAGTGAGATCGACTTGATCAAGTGACAACGACAATTGCTAACTGATCCAACCGGTTCAGTTATCTTTCCATATAACTTGGTCTGAATCCGCGCTTGTCGTTCTAAGCCCCGTCCAAGAGCCAAGCCCAACTGGCCCCCATAACTCCTCCTACCCCTATCCCTTCTAACGTGAACACGTTATTTGGGTATTTGCAGGCTGCCCTGCCGAACCAGCTGGCCCCCATAACTCCACCAGCCCCTATCCTTCCTAACATGAACACATTATACGGGTATTTGCACCGGTCCTGAGAGAGAAGCGAGAGTTAAGGGCACCCCACATCGCGACCGGAAAGTATTGTGAGGGTTGTTCAATCTGAGTACGTAGTGGCTGATACGCTCGGATTTTGCACTATTTTAAGGCCATTATTTGGTCTGTTTTGAGTGTCAAAGTTGCATTACATGTCAATAATTGCATATTTTATCTATTTTGGTATTTTGACGTGTTTTGTGATAAATGTGCAAAATAGAGCTTAAAAAGATAGCTAAAAGTCGAAGTTGAAAATCTGGTGCTTTCAAGAGGTCCAACAGTCCCCTGCAACACAGCCAGCGACCGCTGGCCACCAACGACCACTGAACAAGTAGCGGTCCGCTTCGAGAAAGTTGTGCTGAAAAAAGGAACAAGCGCAGCGACCGCTGAGGTGTGTGCAGCGACCACTCCAGGAGATCTAGTAGCTACGGGATGATTGTCAGCGACCGCTGAAACAAAGTGCAGCAACTGCTGATCAAGAGACCGAAGTTATGGAACATTGCACAGCGACTGCTGGCTAAGGTGTAGCGGCACGCTAGGAAAACGCGGCGCACAGATTTAACTTACTTTCTCCCCAAGATTTATCATACTGTGCTAAATATTTACCATAATTATGAAACACGAAAATTAGGCTATAAATACCTTCTCAAGGTTCATCATTAAGGATCTTCTTTTTGCTGTATAATTCTAGAGAATAATATTTGAGAGTTCTACACTTTTCATCAAGTTCAAGTTGAGAAGGATTCAAGAGATGATCAAGGCTACAAGGATTCAACCTTTGGATTTTATTACTTTAGTTCTTATATTTTTATTTTTTCTCCTAAAAACTATTTCTTTTGATTATTCAATTATGTGTAACTAAATTCATAGAATTCTAGGGACATATTAGTAACGACTTTGGTTATACTATTTATATTTATTTAATATTCATTTTGTTCATTACTTCGTTTCTATTCTAAGTGTTGGATAATTGCTTCTCGTTTGAGTGACACATTCTGTGATGATCTATTGACTTGCTATATAATCGAGACCTAAGAAGGTGTATGTAAAGGGGGATGAATCCTCCTTGGGACCTAAGACCTCCCACAAGAAAATGAGGGCAACCCTAGACTACTTTCACCATGAGAAACACTCTATTGGCTCCACAATTTATGGATACACCACCATAAATGCATATATTTACTTAACCTAACATATACGATAAAATCAAGCAACCTACAAGTAGGAATTGAATAATATCTCACAAAGGAGATGCTCCATAGGAGTCTTTTAACATTCAACATTCATCAATCAACTTCCTTCTAAAAGTCTTACAAATGATATTTATAGGTAGGGTTAGAATCCCAAGAAATGGGCCCAAAATAAGTAAAAATCAGCTAAAACAGTGCCGACGCTGGACCGGCCGTTTAGAAAATGGCAAATTTCCCGACCGGGCGAACTTTCTACCAGGATACCTAAAATCGGGCAAAAACGCCCGACCAGGCGTTTTCTACATCACAGACACCCGGTCGCGCGTTCTCTCTGGAGTCAGTGGGCGGCTTTCGTATATTGGCCATAACTCTCTCGACCGGACTCTGATTGAGGCGTGCAAGATACTCACGCGAACCTCTTTCGATGACGAAGACATTGGTAGTCTTTGATGAGAATGCAGACGTTATTTTCATAGGCCGATTACCCTTGGAATCCCCGCTGCGGCTGAAACGTTTGATGCATGGCTCCCATAATAATATCGTTCTCTCCTCTCTTGGAAAGGATTTGTCCTCAAATCCAAATGTTCTCCTTTCCTATCATCCTCGGGAGGACATTGAGCTTTGTAGGATCCTTGAAGTGTCTTCGGTCTCATCCTTGGACCCCAATCAATCCACGGCTCACATTGTCTAGGTGATTCTTGATGTTCGGCACACGTGGTCATATCATCCTCCTCTCCTTGGAAAGGATTTGTCCTCAAATACCAATCTCACATACCTATAAAATTAACCAAGAACAAATCAAATATCATAGTATGATGAGGATTAGGACCACTACAAACTCCAAAAGATGGTATCACACCAATAAGGTAGGTATGATGGTATGAGAGCATAAATTAATGAATTCTTTCATGTCCAAATCCAATCAATAGAGAGAAAAGTCTATAACAAGATTTGCATAGAAATTTTCCAAATTAATATCTTCATAATAATACCAAACAAAGGTATCAAGATATCCACATAAGCCTATACATTCTTTCACAATGAAATCCCAAACACTTTCTTTTTGTAAGAAGTGAATGCTTGATTGACATGCAATAAAAAGAAAGTCTTTAACAAAAAGACCATAAAACATCTCAATTGCATTGAAGGACTTGATTGACATGCAATAAAAACAATTAACATGTCAAAACACACATGTCCCAAGCACTTTCTTTTTGTAAGAAGTGAATGCTAAATGAAGATCAAGAGCTCAAGGAGCTACAACAGCCGTAGGATGAAGATTAGTATGACAGATTGTTTCTCAACCATCCGATTAGTTTTTAGTTGATGAGTTGTTGTATAAATAGTTAGTTTTGAGCTACAGTTAGAGTTGTAACATCTTAGCTCATTTTCAGTGCGATTGAAATATACATTCTATTTCTCTCCCAAATTCTTCTTCGTCTACTTCCAGTTCATATTCCAGTGTGTGTATGTGTGCAATCGTTTCTTCAACTCCATTCTTCCAACAAGTGGCGCCGTCTGTGGGAATCGCCGGTCGATTTAGAAGGAGCTGGGTTGAAATTGGGGAAACGATGGCCTCGCGATTTGAGGCGGAAAAGTTCACTTGGAAAAATTATTTCGGCCTATGGTGTATGAAGATGCGTGCTATGTTGATTCAGCAAGGTCTAGGAGAGGCGCTGCAGACCAAAGAAAAGGGGGATGAAGAAGCGGTGGTTCTTGATGCTAAAGCCACCGCGAGAAAGGAGGAAATCTTGGCTAAGGCTCACAGCACAGTAGCTCTTTGCCTGGGTGACAAGGTGCTTCGTGAAGTCGCTAAAGAAACTACGGCGGCGGGTATTATGAAGAAATTGGAGGGTCTTTACATGACCAAATCCTTGGCCAACCGCCTACTCATGAAGCAGAGGGTATACGACTACAAGTTCGTGGAAGAAAAGGAGATAATCGAACAACTCAAGGATTTCAACAAAGCTATCGACGACCTCAAAAATATAGATGTCATAATTCAGAATACGGTTTACCAACATGTTAACTAATCGATTACGATAAATTGGATCGGATGTTGCTGTTTTTTCTTCTGCAGTACCTCAACGTGACATGAGCGTGAAAGGGGTTTAAGAATCAGTTTTCTTTATATAAGGGCTAAAATCACTTATTTTGGCTTTTTTACCCCATATTGTAGGGTCGATCTCGAAAGATATGAAAGATCTCCCTCCAAGCCGTACATACGACTTTCATCGAATACGGCTTTCCGTAGAATTCTATATGTATCTATGAGATCGAGTATGGAATTCTGTTTACTCACTTTAAATTGAGTATCCCTTTCCCTCCCTTTCCTGCTAGGATTGGAAATCCTGTATTTTACATATCCATACGATTGAGTCCTTGGGTTTCCGAAATAGTGTAAAAAGAAGTGCTTCAAATCATTGCTATTTGACTCGGACCTGAAGACAAAGCAATTTTGCTCCTAAATGCTTTGTCTGGGTCGTATGATCAACTGCGGGATACGATTATGTATGGTAGAAAAGGATCTATCGCATTGGTTGAGGTGGAGTCGGCCCTAAGAGCAAAGGAGATGCAGAAGGGCGTGAGCAAACCGCAAGATTCGAATGCCGAGAGTCTGAGAATAAACAAATTCAAATGGAAGAAGAATTTCAAGAAAGAGCGTGATGCTTCAAAGTCGGGCTCAGGTGACCAAAAGGAGACCCAATCGTGTCACTTGTATAAAAAGTCAGGGCACCTAAAGCGTGATTGCTTCGCTTGGAAGAGGAAGTAAGCGAGTGAACAAGATCATGGCAAGAACACAACTGATTGTGTCCAAGAACATGAAACCCCACAATTCTTGAATGTTATGCAAGAAAGTGATAAGAGTTCTTGGATTTTAGACTCTAGGTGTAGCCTGCATATGTGTCCTCATGCTCACTGGTTTCAGGAAATAAGTGAGGCATCCGGTTCTGTGGTGCTGGGGAACAATCAGATTTGCAAGATTGAATCATCACTGAAGTCAGGTATATTCCTGATGTAAAGAGGAATTTAATATCTCTTGGTTCACTTGAAAGGAAGGGTTTCACTTTTGAATCTAGTGGTGGAGAAATGTTGATTAAGAAAAATGGAAATGTCCTGATGAAGGGTGGTGTATGAAAGGGGACTTTGTACTACTTGCATGCTATTGTAATGAGGGCAGGGTGTGATGAGGTACATATTGTCAAGACAGATTCATTGAAAGTCTGGCATATGAGGCTTGGACATCCTGCAATTGGAAGTGTCAGGGAATTAGCAAAGAAAGAAGTGATACCAGTGGTTGATGCATCCAGTCAAACACAGTAGAGTGCATCTTAGCAAAGTCAAAGAAGTTTCCCTACTCCACAGGTAAATATACCTCTATATCACCACTTGATTATGCACATGGCGACTTATGGGGGCCTTCACCAGTCAATTCAGTAGGATGAGGTAGATATTACATGACTATAGTTGATGATTTTTCTAGAAAAACTTGGTTATATGTTTTGAAAGAGAAGTCAGAGGCCTTTATGAAGTTCAGGGAATGGTGTAAGATAGTGGAGTTAGAAAAGGGGTATGCTTTGAAATGTCTTGGAACTGACAATGGGTTGGAATTTATGTCAAAAGAATTTGATAACTTCTGCAATGAGAGGGGGATGAAAAGGCATAGGACTGTTCCTCTGAACCCACAACAAAATGGGGTTACAGAGAGAGCTAATAGAACTATTCTGGAGAGAGTGAGAGCTATGTTATTTGCCTCTGGTATGGAGAAGCAATTTTGGGCATAGGCTGCAGCTACAACAGTCAAATTACTTAATATGTGTCCCTCTTCTAGCATAGATGTGTTAGGGTTTTGTATACTAGAAATCATATTTCGAGTGATTGAATACTGTAAAACTCTATATATTCTTTTCCAATGAATGCAACAGATTAATTTTGTCACAATGTTGTTATGTTTTACATTTAATGGATGTTTATTGCATATTTAAATATATAAGCGAACGTAACAAAGTCTAAGTCTTTGTTTTAGTAGACCGGTTGTGGGCGTCGTCCACTTTAAGGTAACACGGTCAGTTCTGAACAAAGAAAAATAAGAATTTCACAACCTAGATAGGCCTAGACTACCTATCGTGAAAGGTTGCAATGTCAGTCCGATTATTTCTAAGCCTTATTGAAATAAGATGACGTTGGTGTGGTATAGCACTGAATTGGATCTAAACGGCAAGACGAGTCTTTATGCTATCTACTGAAAGACAAGGTCTTGATAATTAATTTCTTAATCAATGTACGTTAGCATTGAGCATACGATATTGATTATCTACTACTTTGACTTACCAATAGGTGCGGATTTTTCGTAACCATCGATCCTTGGTATCTTAGGTAGTGGCGATTAATATCTAGCGGTGCTAGGATTGCTATTATATTGAATCGTGCGCGAGGTGAGCCTCGTTTGATAACATCCACAAGAGGGGCTCGAAACAAGGTTTTATTATTCGGAACCTAGCTAGTTGGAGTTTGATTACTCTATGAATAATAAATAAGAGTTTCTTGCTAAGTCCACTCTTGGAGTTTATAATATGTTACTTAATTAAGTCCATAGCAGACATTGATTAATTAATGGATGTTTCTATCTTAAGCGCGGGAAATAAATGACAATCAAATAGAAACTCGGAATACTTGTAATTTCGGATTTGGATGGGCAGTGCAATATTACTTCTTTAGTGGCTAATTGTAATATTCCAATATAAGCTTATATTAAATTGTGGGTTCAATTTAATTAGTAAAAAGCTAATTGGGGGAGGCCATATCCAAATTCCTCCTTAGATCCCTGACTGGGCCCAATATGTGACTTAATATAAATAGGAGAATAAAGGAGACAGAAAATACACTTGTTTTATTTTACAATTTTCGTCCCCCCTATTCCAAGGAGAGGAACGATTTTTGCTCTCCTTCCGTAAGCAGGATTCTGTCTTCTTTATTTAAGTCCTAGTATTCTGGTGAGATTTGCCCACACAAATATCAGATTACAGTCCGGGATACCAGTCAGAAGATCCGAGGTCGAGTACTCAAGATCTTCACGTGGAGAACACGCAATCCATCTGTGAATCAACGAGGTAAATTGGCTAACTCCGTAGCAAGCATGTTTTAGGGATTTTTTGTGCTAAAGCATGTTTAAATTCAAGTTGTAAGCATGATACATGTGAGAATTACGCGAATAGAGTTTATCTAAATAATCTGCTAAATAGATCAGTTTTTATGTGATTCGTTAGAACGCACGCTTCCGCAGCAAACCCCTTCAAGATGGGGATACTCCAAATTTGAGACGGCATGGTCAGTATGGGGATTATTCCCAGCTCAGAATATTTGGGTGTAAGGCTTTTGCACATCTAAGGCAAAGCAAGTTAGATGCAAGGGCTCTGAGGTGTATAATGCTTGGTTATCAGCCTGGTGTAAAAGGATATAGGCTCTGGTGCTTAGAACCTAATAATCATAAGATCATCATTAGTAGGGATGTGATATTTGATGAGTCAGTTATGCCATTCAAAGATCAAAGTGTGAATCAGGAAAGGGATGAGCAGGAGATTAAAGTCCCTGCAGCAGAGCCTAGTTCTGAGATTATGGTGGAGAAAGAGTCAGTAAATCAGAATGAAAGTAATGTGATTTGTGAAGAAAATGAGCCAGCTGATGATCTTAGAAATTATCAACTAGCCCGAGATAGAGTAAGAAGGGCAAACGTCAGACCTCTAGCAAGATATGTTGATTCTGAGATTATCTACTTTGCATTATGTGTTGATGAGAAGATTGAATTCCCTGAGGCTGGTTCCTATAAAGCAACAATGGAAAGCAAAGAGAGGGACAGGTGGCTAAAGGCCATGATTGATGAGATAGACTCTTAAATAAAGAATGGGACATGGATTCTTGTAGACAGAGTTGAAGGCAAAAAAATAGTGAGTTGTAAATTGATCTTCAAGAAGAAGATTGAATCTGCTAATAATGAATCTATAAGGTTTAAAGCTGGATTGGTGGCCAGAGGATTCACACAAGAGCAAGGCACTGACTATAATGAGGTGTTTTCACCAGTAGTCAAGCATGCTTCCATAAGAGTGCTTCTGGCAGTGGTGGCTAGAATGGATTGGGAGCTGGAACAATTCGATGTCAAAATGGAATTCTTACACGGGGATCTGGAAGAGACTATATACATGCATCAGCCAGAGGGTTTTGTCAGAGCAGGTGATCAGAATAAAGTTTGCCTGTTGAAGAAAAGCATATATGGGTTAAAGCAAGCTAGTAGGCAATGGCACAAGAAATTTGATGATCATGTGCTTAAGAGTGGCTTCTGCAGATCCAAGTATGATGAGTGTGTTTATATCAAGAAGAAGAAGGGTGTTCCAGTGGCCTATCTATTGTTATATGTGGATGATATACTACTAGCAGGAGCTTGTAAGCAAGAGATTCAGAGGGTCAAAGATGACATAAGTTCTGCTTTTGACATGAAGGACTTAGGCAGTACAAAAAGGATTTTGGGTATGAATATACTCAGGAACAGGAAGGAGAGGCAGATTTGGCTGAGCCAATCTGACTACATTAGAAGAATGATCAAAAAATACAGAATGGAGGATGCCAAAGCTACAGTAACTCCATTGGCTGTACATTTCAGATTATCATCTGATCAGAGGCCAAAAGATGATGTTGAAAGAAGGGAGATGCAGGCCATTCCTTATGCTAACGTTGTGGGTAGCATAATGTATGTTATGATAAGCACAAGACCTGATGTGGCACAGACCAGTGTTGCAAGCCGGTATATGTCAGACTTTGGTAAGCAGCACCGGTTGGCCCTTTAATGGGTGATGAGGTACTTGAAGGTTTCTAGTAAATTTGGCATTTTGTTTGCTAGAAATCAGAAGTATGAAGGAGATGCCATAGTAGGATATTGTGACAGTGATGTTGCAGGGAATATAGACAACCGGAGGTCACAAACATGATATGTATTCACCATGTTTAGGGCTGCGGTGAGCTGGAAATCTGGTCTGCAGAATGTTGTTATCCACTACAGAAGCTGAATACATTGCTTTGACATCTGCGGTGAAAGAAAGCTTTTTGACTAAGAGGGTTGGTAGTAGATTTTGGGGTGGAGCAAAAAGCCATAGGCATTGGATGTGACAATAATGGAGCTATTAGCTTGGCAAAAAATCAAGTATTCCATGAGAGGAGCAATCATATCGATGTAAACCTGTATTTCTTGAGGGAAGGAATAGAGGATGGCCGAGTTAAAGTGTTCAAAGTCCATACCTCAGAGAATCCTGTCGACATGCTTACTAAACTGTTGACAAAAGAAAAGTTTGATCTGTGCATGAAGCTTATAGGCTTATGCAGCAGATTCGACTGAGCTTATTTGAACATTCATGGTAGAGATTTGTAAGAAGTGAATGCTAAATGAAGATCAAGAGCTCAAGTCATTTTGAGCTCAAGGAGCTACAGCAGCCGCAAGATGAAGATTAGTATGATGGATTGTTTCTCAACCATCCGATTAGTTTTTAGTTGATGAGATGTTGTATAAATAGTTAGTTTTGAGCTACAGTTAGAGTTGTAACATCTTAGCTCATTTTCAGTGCGATTGAAATATGCATTCTATTTCTCACCCAAATTTTTCTTCATCTACTTCCAGTTCATATTCCAGCGTGTGTGCGAGTGCAATCGTTTCTTCAGCTCCGTTCTTCCAACAGTTTCCAATTGTCTCGATCATCCCCACACTATCTATGCCCAAATTCTTGAAAATCTTTACAAAAGATTCGACATTCTCATCCAGACTAGGCATACACAAGAATTGGTCCTCATAATGTGCAAAGTTGAAATTAACTAGGATAGGCATAATTACAAAATTCTTATTCTCAAGATCATGCAATGAAAGATCTTCTTCAACTAAAGATACATCATTCTTGCACAAATAAGGACTACTCCACCACAAATTGATAAGCTTTTGTTCAACATATAAAGTGGGTTCATTACAATTCACATCAAGCATGCAAGAAGATATATCAATAAATAACCCTAGATTATAAAATTGGAATTCACCCCATTGCCCCAACAATTTCAAGAAATGATCGAAAATAAGGGAACAATGTATCAATACACCTTTATGCTCAACATGTAACATTAGCACAACACTATGCATATGAAACTTGTAGAAAGCAACAAGTACCATAAGATTCTTAACAAAATAAGCCCCAAGCATTTGCTCCAATAATTTCAAAACATGAGCACAAATATGAGAAGAAGACATTTTTATACCATTAATCATAACACAATCCAAAAGAGACATGTGAGCGGAAAAATCCTTCACAAATCTGCCATTGAACATTCCAATCCCATTGAAGGGTCTTACCATTTTGTATTGAAAATATTGCAAACACCAAGTTTTAAAGTCATTAATAATTTCACTCCTCTTGGTCCTACTATTCCCATCCACATATCCATGAAGTTCAAAATTACCAACAAATGCAAGCTTAGTCATCTTAGCATGAAAGGAAGTCAATCCAACATTTAAGATAGAATCCACAAGAAAAATCTCATGTCTATCAATGCTTCGATTTATCAAGAAAGGATCAACATACGATGCAAAGATAGGTTTATGATTTAAAAATTCAAGCTCTTGATGCCACATATCACACTCATCAACAATGACAAATTTATCAACACAAATAGTCTTATCTAATCTAACCACATTCAATGGGGTATCACAAGGAGACAAAGATAGTGTACTTAAACCTTGGGCAAGGAGTTCCTCGACTTGCCTTTGTTCCTCTTGATCCATCACCGGTAGCGTAGTCTCCAAGCCAAGTGCAACATGTTGCTCCACTTTCATGCCTTCACTTTCACTTCCTACAAATTCATCAATACAAAAAGACATACAAGAAGTGTTAGTGGGTAAAAGCTTACAATCCTCACCAAGGGCAAAGGGTAAAGGATTATCTAGTGCCCACCCAAGGTTGGCCTTAGAATCTAACGAGCACCCTTCACTCACTTGTGCTTGTGGTTTTTCTCTCATTTGATGTGTATCTTTTCTCTCACCCCTCCACTTTCTCTTAACTTTTTCACCTCACACTCGAGTCTTTTTTCACACTCACTTGGCTTTTTAGGCTCACTTTCTCTCTCAGGCCTTTTTTCTCTCTCTCAGTTCTTTCTTCTACCACTATGGATTAAAATCGATGAAGATGAGATATCCAGACACAAACCAAGAGGCACCTTCGAAGTATGGAAAGAAGAGGATGTGCCCTTACAACTTTATGAAGTGAATGTTTGGTTCATGTCTCCACTACCATGTCGATCATAAGTACCCATTCGTCCTCTACATGGAACTTCTCCTTTTATTTCCCTCTCAAACCCCAGAATTCTATAATACTCTCCCTTTTTGCTTCTACAAGGAGGCTCTTCGTGAAGCCTTGACACTCATTACCTTCTAATCACTCTATCAAATACATCATCATGGCCCCTTGACCCATAATCACCTCTACCATGCCTCTCTCGACTATATCCTCCATAGCACTTATAATCTTGATGAGGTATTTCTTGATACTCCAAATCTTGCTCTCCTCGACCCCAATTATCACAAGATATACTCCTTTCACTCCTCAATGAGTTAAGTTGTCAATCACGGACCTTAGTGTAAATATCCATAAATGTGTACCTACACAAACAACAAACAATACATTAGGAGCTAGTCCAAGTGTGGTTAGTAAAAACACAACTCACACACACAAGAAGATGATATTTTAATAAGAGCTCGCTTCCCAATTGGTAATCCCATCCCCAATTCACTCACCAAAGTCACTCGGGACAAGACTTAGAATATAGTGAGGGTTAGGTTCACTCACTCTCAATATCCAACTTCCTAAATGTAAGTGCTAAGACAAATCAATCAAGGTATACACGTAGGTAATATAACCAAGTAAGCAAAGCCAATCAAGCATGTGAAAGTAAGGTTAAATGCCTAAGGAAACTAACATACAAACTTAGTTGAGGTGAAAATTTATGTAACTCTTGACTGATCTTTAGAATTTTTTTTGATATGGCTACCCAACCCCAAAATTGATGAAACTTGGTAGATAACAAGATTAAAGGGTTTAGAATGAGATAAAAATATTACCAATATAGTATATTTTAAATATGTCCCTCGATTTCGAGTTTTCCCCAAATTTATCAAACGAGGGCACAAAACAGGGCATCAACTTCACACATTAATTTGACCTATCAAATGATGAAATTTTTGGCTAATATTTTGCAGATAAATAGTTCATATATGAAGGTTCATACACACCAAAAATCAGCTCAATCCGACAACAATAGACCAATAAACAAACATAGGATAAAACAAGAATAACAAGGTAAAGGAAATGTCATAGAGGCAAATAATCAAACACTTGCTAGGAACCTAGGCTCTAGATACCAAATGATAAATATTCTTACGATTGAACCATTCCACGTTCCCAAGATATGCCACACATAGTGTTTGACCCTCAATTTTAAAATAACTAAAAATGATAGGTGAGCCTAGCCACAAAAACTAGATTCAAAAAGGAATTTGGGTGGAGAGAAAAGAAATGGAAAGGTGTATGTAAAGAGGGAGGAATCCTCCTTGGGACCTAATAAGACCTCCCACAAGAAAATGAGGGCAACCCTAGGCTACTTTCACCAAGACAAACACTCCATTAGCTCCACAATTTATAGATACATCACCATAAATGCATACATTTACTTTACCTAATCTATACGATAAAATCAAGCAACCTAAAAGTAGGAATTGTATAAAATCTAACAAAGCAGATGCTCCATAGGAGTCATTTAACATTCAACATTTATCAATCAACTTCCTTCTAAAAGTCTTACAAATAATATTTATAGCTAGGGTTGGAATCCCAAGAAAATGGCCCAAAATAAGTAAAAATCGGCTAAAACAGTGTCGACGCCCGACCGGGCGTTTAGAAAATGGCAAATTGCCCGACCGGGCAAGCTTTCTACCTCAATACCTAAAATCGGGCAAAAACGCCCGACCGGGCATTTTCTGCATGTTAGGTTTAGTATACTGAAAAGCATGTTTCGAGCAAATTCGCACGAATAGGAATCTTGCTTGTATACGGAAAAACTCTACAATCCACTTTTAACCCGATTCAGTATTATTCGAGCAGTTTGCATGAATAGAATCAGTATATTATTACATTGTGTTTACTTGTGCGTTTATAAGATATTTTATAAACATTTAAATGCATAAGAAGTAAACAAAGCCTAAGTCTTTTTCTTAGTAGACTGGTTGTGGTGGGCGTCCACTTTAAGGTAACTACAGTCGGTTCTATGCAATGCTTTGCAAAAGAAAAAGAAGAATTTCACAACCTAGATAGGCTTTGGCTACCTATCGTGAAAGGTTGCAATGTCAGTCCGATTATTTCTAAGCCTTATTGAAATAAGATGACGTTGGTGTGGTATAGCACTGAATGGATCTAACAGCAAGACGTGTCTTTATGCTATCTACTGAAAGACAAGGTCTTGATAAATATCTATTTCTTAATCAATGTACGTTAGCATTGAGCATACGATATTGAGTATCTACTACTTTGACTTACCAAAGGTGTGGGTTTTTCGTCACCCAACGATCCAGGTATATTGGGTAGTGGTGATCATTATCTAGCGGTGCTAGGATTGCTATTATGTTGAATCGTGCGCGAGGTGAGTCTCGTTTGATAATGTCCTCAAGAGGAGCTTGAACAAGGTTTTATTATTCAGAAACTGGCCAGTTGGAGTTTTATTACTCTATGAATAATAAATAAGTGTTTCTTGCTAAGTCTACTCTTGGAATTAATAAGATGTTAATTAATTAAGTCCATAGCAGACTTTAATTAATTAATGGACATTTATATCTTAAGCGCGGGAAATAAATAATAAACAAAATGGAAACCCGGAATACTTATAATTTCGGATTTGGATGGGGAGTTCAATATTACTTCTGTAGTGGCTGCTCGTAATATTCCAATATAAGCTTGTATTAAATTGTGGGTTCAATTTAATTAGTAAAAAGCTAATTGGGGGAGCTCATATCCAAAACCTTCCATAGATCCCTGACTGGGCCCAATATGAACTATTATAAATAGGAGAATAAAAGAGACAGAAAATTAATTAATTTTTCAGTATGAAAATTTCGTCCACTTCTATTATTGTGAAGAGGACGATTTTTTTCAAGAATTTCTCCTCCGTGAGTTCTTCAGCTCCTTCTCCGTGAGAAAGTTCTGTCTTCTTTATTCGAGTCCTAGTGTTTCGATAAGATCAGCCCACCCTGATGTCGAGATACAGTTCGGGACACCAGTCAGAAGATCTGTGGTCGAGTATTGAAGATCATCGTGGAGAAGGCGCGAGCTATCGACGATTCTTTGGAGAATCAACGAGGTAAATTGGCTAACTCCGTAGAATTCATGTTTAGGATTTATATTCTATGAGCATGAATTATTTGCGTTCTAGCATGCAATTTTGTGTTAACATGTGAATTGATTAATCCCGTAATCTGTCAAATAGATCCTACGTCTGATTTATTTGTTTGTACAAGTCTTCCGCTGTGCAAGGGGCTCCAAACCCCAACAATTGGTATCAGAGCCAATTTTGGCTCTGATTATGTGGATTAATTTCATGTGAATTGCTTGAATACATGTTGGTTGTTTATATGTTTTGTACGTATGAACAAAGATTGAATATGTGAAGATATCCTTGTTTTGACCGTTCCCGTTGGCGTGTATTTGAATGCTTGTGGGTATGCAAACTTATTCCAAATTTGCGATGATTACGTGTCATGATTATAGGATACACATGTTAAGTAATCAATATGTGATTTGATTTTCAATTCGTACTGATTGTTCCGAACAATCAAAACGCGATTCTTTCGCGACGATGGACAGCTGCAGCAACGGCAGGCTTTGCGGCGCTTGTCGCAGTGGCAGCCTGCTGAAAGCAGCAGTCCATGTTCGGGGCAGCGATCGGGACATCGACGCAGCAGCGTCGGAGATGTCCAGCAGCAGCTGCAGGCCGGTTATGCGACAAACAGCGGCGGTTCTTGGCTGCCGGAGACGTCGCAGCACCGCGAGACAGCTTTTCGAGTGGGAGCCCTTCTTGGGCAGTTCCCGGGCTCGGAGGAAGTTGTTGTCGCAGCGAACAGCAGCGCAGCAGCGACATCGTCACACGCTGACAAAGCTGCGTCAGCAGCCCAGGCTATTGAGCTGGGCAGCTTGCGTGACGCAGAACAGCAGTTGTTCGTGAATCGAGTGGGAGCCCTTCGTGGGCAGATCCCGGACTCGATGGCGACGGAGACGATGCAGAGGCGGGCCGACTCAGTGGCAGTCCAACGCCGTGCTAGATTAGGGTTCGTCCTATGCGCAACGCTCGCGCGGGTCCCATCCGCGCGACGTCGCATTGCCTCGTTCCGTCACTTCGATTTCCAAATTTGATTAGGATTTCTAAATCCTTGGATTCAATTTTGGAAATAATTCAAGATAAATATGAAATTATATTTGAATATATCTTTTGTGGATTTTATATATTATGTGAGATTTGATTACGAATCAAATCATGGATTAATTAGATTCTTTCCTTATTTGTGGATTTATATGGATTTTATTCCTAGATAAATCCTAGTTATATTTGGAAAATAATAATCTAATTTTTATCTATATCTTATGGATTTATATGGATTTATTTCTGAATGAATCCTAGTTGGATTTAGATAATGATAATATTATTTTATTCTTATCCTATGAGTTTATATGAATTTATTCATAGATAAATTCTAGATGGATTTGGATAGTGATAAATATAATATTTTATTCTTATCTTATAGATTTATATGGATTTGTTCCTAGATAAATCTTAGATAGATTTGAATAATTATAATATAATGTTATCTTATTCTATGGATTTATATGGATTTACTCCAAGATAAATCCTAGATGAATTGTGATAAAGATTTATATCAATTTATTTTATCCTATGGATTTGTATAGATCTAATTCTATTAAGACAAATCTTAGATGGATTAAAATAAGAAGTAATCCAAGTTATCCTTATCTTTTGGATTTATATCCTAGATAGATTAGGATAAAGATAATATATAAGAAAATCCTTATTTAATTGGATTTAGATAAACTTATTTATCTAAGAAATCCTTTGTAATGTATGATATATTCTAGATTACTATTCTAAATAGAATTAAGATTTGTATAAATCTTGGTTGATTGGATTTTATTTATCGTATGGATTATGATGGAAACGTTTCTATCTAGTAATATCCTGGTACGATTTAAATAATGATAATCCTAGATCAACGTTATCTTGAATTTGAGGATTTGATTTCATCGAAATAAAATCTAGAATAATCCTAAATGGATTTAGATAGTTAACACTATCTTGATAAATCCTAAATGAATATGGATAATCATTATCCAAGATAAAACTTAATTATTTAATTGAATCTCCCTTGACTAGATTAAATAATTGTCGTTAGTTATCCAGCGTGTTTAAATGCCATGCATTAAATGGAATTATCTGTTTATTTGGTGTTTATCTATTTTAAGTGGATTATCTGTCTTATCTGCTTATGTGATAATTATGCAAAAACCATATAAAATATCTAAGCGATAATTACAACAAGTGCGTTGTATATGGTCTTCATCAATTGGTCTGCAATTTATGAAGCTTTTTTCTACTATTATCGCCACCTGCTCTGTGGGGACAATAATCCTAAGAAATAGCGAGTTCATGAGGGCGAACTTCTCAAAAATAAATAGTATGAACTAGAATGTGGTTTCCAATATTATCGCCACCTGCTCTGTGGGGACAATAATCCTAAGAAACTGCGAGATTCAGAAGTTCACACAGGATTTATGAGATAGCTTGATCTTGTTAACAGCACATGAGCATTGTTATGGGAGTGTGTTGTAGAAATGAGACTCTTTAATGCTAAATTCGGTGGTCTTGCTTAGGCAACATTAGGCGGCCATGCCAGTCTGTGGTCTCTAGACTATTCGTCGGTGTTGTGACCAGTAAAATTGTAAGATTTTAATGCGTATTGACTTCCTCTGGAGGGTACAAAATTTTAATTTTACAGTTGCAAGATACATAATTGTTTTGTGGTTATTTGCGATTATGTATTGAGCATAAGTATGTGATAATAAGTTTATTTGCCAAATCTTCATTATGTCATTCAATATCTTGTCTGCGATCCTTAAAGAAATAAACTCGAATGTCAAAATTATGTAGACTGGAAATGAAAATGGATAAGATTCTTATAACATCCCAAAATTTTGTGACTTTTATTTAATAAGTTGATTTGGAATTTCAATTATGAAACTTTCGTTTCTATGTGATTAAGTGTTTTGCGTGAAATAAATTTTCGTGGTTAATGTGGAATGATGAGCTTGATGTTTTATATTTTCCAATGTGGGGAAATAATTAATAGGATCATGCATTTATATTTTTCGAGCCAATTCATTGGAAGCCCTTCCTAATTATTGAAATAGTATTTCATTTCTTGGATTTAATTAATTGTTTTGGGATACTTATCCAAATTAAATCCAAACCAAATGACCCCTAAATGGTACTACATGGAATTCGAACTCCATTTTTATTTTCCTTGGGAGTTTTCGAAAATCTCCTATAGGAGAAAGAATTATTTTCATTTGATTTAATTGGTGCTTTATTGACTCTCTTCCTTTGAATTTAATCCAATTAAATCATGTTATAATTTATTTCTTCACCTAAAATAAATAGAGAGTTGGGACATTCCTTGGTTAGCAATTTTCGGCTCCTCCACCAAATTTTAGAGGATATTTTATTTGTTTCCTAATTTGTGGAATCCCTTTTTATTCAAATAAATTCCTATGTCTAATTATTTATAGGAAAAAGGCCCCCTATGCAATATTTTCCTTGTGAGAATTTAATTAATTGTTGCCTATTTTATGGGAGCCTTTTTCCTATAAATAAGTTGCCTAATTTAAATCCTACTCTTTTAATTGGGGATTTAAATAATTTCCTTGTGCAATTCCTTATGGAAATTTTCGGCCCCCACCATTATTTTCATACTTGGAGATTTAATTTATTTTGTTCCCTTGTTTATGAAATATTCACTTTTATTTCCTAAGTTGTGAATATATTCTCTCCAAGTAAATACCAAATAAATTCCTTGCTATTCCTACATGGAATTTTCAAAAATTTCCTCCCCTTCACACATGCTTATTTTATTCTTTTAATTGTGGGATTTATTTAATTGTATTTTTCCCCACAATTAATTGATTTTAAACCTAACCCTAATCCTATAAAAACACCTAAACTAAACCCTAGCCCCCATTCTCCCTCAATTTTCGTGCCTCCCTCCTCCCTCTCCACATTCTCTCCAAAAAACTTCTTCCACCATTGTTTCTTGCATCCATTGAAGTTTATTTTCAAGAATCTCCGACGAATCACCTCGTTTCTTGGTTCTATCGATTCGTTTTGTCAAAGAAGGTATATTGGCTTCACTTTTCCTCATTCTTTTCATTTGAACCATGTTCTTGAATCCTACATGCATGTAGTGGGTGTAGGAATCGTAGATCGCAAGTTTAATCGGGGGGAAAGTGAGTTTGCTTGAAAACCTTGATAAATATGCGTTTCAATTGAATTGTGTGAAGTTTGATCGGAATCTTTGGTGAATGATGTAAGTTTATGTGCAAACATGATTAAGAGAGTCTTATCAAGCATGATTGTGTGTTATAAGCATGAGAATTGGTGTTTGAATGATTGAGAAGGAAACCCTAATTTAGAAATTGTGTATCTGTTATCTGTGACGTTCGACCAGTAGCTTCTGATGAGTAATTGACCTATCAAACAGCCGAATTTTGATATGAAAATTTTACTGAGTAAACTTCAAGGTGTTACCTGTGTCTCGTGTGAATTTCAGCCCTTTTTATCGAAAAATGAATTTTTAATAAATTTTTTGAAGTTGACTGCGCAAATCTGCCAGAAACTCATGTTCTCGCCAAGAATGTTTCGTTTTCTGTTTGACTGACCAAATGACCTCCGATTGATGTGATTCTTGAACTAGATGAAAATTTGAAGTGTCTTCTGAGTCTTGTTAAAGTTTCAGCCTTTTTGGGCATTGGATGAATTTATGGTAAATTTTTCAAATGAACTGCGCAGTGCTGTCAGAGATTGTATGTTCCGACCAGAGAGTTTAATATGTAATATGACTGACTAAATGACGTGATTTCGGTGTGAAAATTTTCATGGATGAACTTGAATGTGTCCTCTGTATGGTGACCAAAATTTAGCTTCATATGAGATAGGGTGAATTTATAGTGATTTTTACAAAACGGTCGCGCAGTTCTGCCAGTTTTCTGCCTTGTTAAAATGACACCTAATTTCAAGTTTCAAAGTATTATATGATGCATGTATGTCCAAGGAACGTGTTTAAATGTTGAAATCACTTGTGATAAGTTGGAATGTGTTACGTGTGTCTTTACACCCTTTTGACGTATGTTGGGTTGGGGAATGTGAGAAAAACGATGAGAGAGAAAACGATAGGACATGCATAGTAAAATGTTGATGTGGAAGGCTGACTTGTGTTGTCATTGACAAGGGTGTTGTGTACTCGTGAACTCGAGGATCGTGAGTTGCTATAAGTTGGGTTGTGAATTTGCTAAGCGATCGAGGTGGGCTTTCTTTTCAAACCTCTTTATTTTTTCGAAAATATGATGTGGTGTTATAAGGGTGGTTTAAAGTGTTATGTCATGCCGTGATTGTTTTGATGTTGAGATTTTTGCCTGATGCCTAGTTCGTTTGAGCTTGCTCCGTTAGGCTATAGGGCTATGTTGAGATTGTGCTCGATGCCTAGTTTGTGAGTTCGCTCCATTAGGCTATAGGGCTATGATAAACGAATTCGGGTCTGAGTAGGGCCGCAAACCCTATCAGGCTGTGTACACAGAGGGGATCGTGAGCCGTCCTTGCTAGTCGGCCGGTCTCGTGGGCGAATAGTGTGGCCACACTTTCGTCGCACTATGGTAAGAGGATGTGATTGATTGATTGATGTGGAAAATGAGGAGATAAATTGTCTGGCCAGACTTGGATTTTTTGTGTTCTCGTGATATTTCTTACTATATAAAACTCGAGTTCACTGGTATGGATGACATAACTTATTAAAATGTTTTCGGCATGAGCCCATTGAGTACATCAAGTACTCAGCCCTGCATATTATTTTCTTATGTGCAGGTTGAGCAGGATGTTGCGGAGGATGTTGAGCTAGCCTTAGGATGTGTCGTGTCTTCATACATAGGCGTGATCCTTGACTCTCCCTTTGAACCTTATTTCCGTTGCTAGGTTTTTGAATCATGTTTCAATACTTAAATCCTTTTCGCACTATGTTGAGCATGTTTTGGTCGTGTTAAGTTTTAAACGTCTATTTACATTATTGTCTGAAAATGATGTCTTTCACGTGAAATAGACTACATGTTTTCTTAGAAGTTGATTGGGTTTTAAATATCTATTTTCTCCGTTGTTTCCTTTAAAAGTGTTTATCATATGTTGTTTTATTAAATAGCAAAGTTATAACTTTAAGCCCCCTTAAAACAAAAAGAAAACGTTTTCTTCATCCTTTAAGTTAATTAAGTTTTCAATAAAAGGCTACCCTTGCATGTTTGTCTCACGATCGCCGCGTTTGTAGTACCCCTAGTATGGGCGGTCGTGACAATTCTCATCACTAAAACTTGGAGTTTATACTCAATGATTCATGTCCTCCATTTCCTCGACATAATTCCACAAAGATTGTTCGAGAATGCTTTTTGCATGTACTTGACAAGTTCTTTAAGGAATAAGGTCAAGCTATTTTCTTTTAAGTAGTACGACAAGTCTTGGTTAGTGACGATGAAAGATGGATATCAATAGAATCTGTCAAGATGATTCGATTGGAATATCCTAAAGGGACAGAATATTTTGAGGAATCTTTTGATCACTGAAATAGTTTCTGACTCAAGTCATCGCCTGGAGTAATAAGAAATGACTGAAAGAAGGTTTAACCGAAAAGTAGAAAACCTTCAGAATATTAGTCGTTATATTACTATTAGAGGAAAGTAACATGATTGATGACAAATTCATCAAGGCTGCAGTTTTCCTAAGTCCTAGTTCATTTGAACAAAAGACTAGATGTGGAAATGGAAGAGTCTGATTAGTCATCATGTTTGTTTAAAGAGAGTGAAGATGCTTTGTAAGTTGGATTGACCTCTTTTAAAGAAGGACAATGACTTACATGACAATGCAACTTCTAAGTAAGAGATCTTGATCCAGTTAGGCTTTTGTTGCAGTGGGAGCTTATAATGCTCAATTATTGTTTTATGGTTGATGATTAAGGCATCATAGTATTGAAACAATATAAGTGCAACAAGATTGAGTATGAAATAACACATCAACTTCTTAAACAATGAATGATAAAGTATTTATGACTCTTAGTCTTAAGGCCAAGAAAATACTTAGCTATTGTTCAAACTGATCTAGACTATCAAGATTTTAACAATTTGTTTGTTAAATAGCTTGAAAGTCGAGAATGTCTATTCGATGCACTATGAGTTAGAATCATTTGATTCAGAATAATTATAGAAGTGCAACATAGAAAGACTAGCAAGTCTTAATGGTTTACACCAATAAGAAGACGAGCAAAGCTTTATGATCAGTAGTGGGAGTCTAATCTCCATTAACGAATCCAAGCATTCTTTCAAAGAATGGGATAGTTATGTAAGAAGGAATCGAAGTCTTTCTAAGACAAGTTTGATCAAGTGATGAGTTGTACTCATGAAAATCTTATCATTCATGGGATAAGCGTTAGATATAACGAGATACACCTTAAAGAAACTACCATCATCAGTACCTTCTACAAAACACGAGTTGTGGACTAGAGTGACTCTAGTCTAGCACATCTCAAGGTGTAATGTTGTTCCAACGCATGTTGGAAAGGTATCCAAGTAATTGGAGTTGAGTACTGAGGTATGTTTTAAGGTTGTCCCAAATGATGTAAGATTAAAAGTTCTGTAATCTTCAAAGATATAATTCTTGTATGAAGATCAAGAATGGAACTAAAAGCCTAACAGTGTGATAACTCTCAGGACATAGAGAGATATCGGATTTTCCATATTACTAAAGAGTCATACCATTAGAAACTTTTGCACTAATAAAATCAACTTCAACACCTAAGATTGTTAGAACCATGTCGTAGTGGGAGCGTTCCCAGGAACATGACAAGTTCATGGGTCTAAGAGTGTCGAAAGACTCGGTCTTAGATTAACTTGAACATAATCCCTTTAACTACAATGTATAATTGGTTCATTTGGATATTCATCCTTGGAAAGGTGATAGATTCCAAACTACAATCTTAGATAGACAACATGTTTTACAAGACTTGCAATACTGCCTACAGGCTGTGTCAGTCAGTGGGAGCTAGTACATTTGCAAGTGTAAATGTGGATCTCAAATGGCTAGACAATGACAATGGGCTATGCCCAAAGAGAAATATCATCTTCTCGCTGTCGTTGTGCCAAGATTTGTTCGATCCTATTATCTATCAGCACTTACATAATTAGAATGTATGTATCATGATTGTCAAGACTGCTTTCTATTAATAGAAGTCTTGAAGAAATCATCTACATGGAACATCCTAATAGGTATGTAATAGAGGGCAAGAAACACATGATTAGAAGCTTATGAAGACCGTTGTGGTCTTAGGCAAGCATCTATATCAGAGATAAGTGTTTTGTCGAGATTGTCAAATGTTTGGAATTTGACATGTGCTCTTTAAGTGTGTAGTAAGCACAAGGAAGTTGAAAGTGCATTAAATATGGTATTATTAGTACTCTACGATGATGAAATCTACAAAAGTTGCAAACAACTAAGATTGACATCTAGCGTAGGAAACTGATTGTCTACCCAGTTTAAGATAAAGGATTATAGAGAAACTAATTACATTCTAAGCATCTAAAGTCTTTAAGATTGCTAGAAAGAATGTTGAGATTCTCTTAGGAATCCTATATCTACACATAGCTTGGAACATTTTAGCATTATAATTTCCATGCAAAGGTTTCTACCTTTCAAGATGGAATTGTCTTGTCTCTAGTCAAGTGTCGTTTGACGCTTAGTCAGAACAAGAATTATGAGACTAGTTCTGCAGATAGATGTCTCATGTATGCTATGATGTGTACTAAGTTTGATATTAGTTGTGCTTTTGCATAGCAAGTATATATCATATTAACCATGGCAAAGGACTTTGATTGAGGTAATGAATATACCATAGTACTTGAGAAAGACTAATCGCTATATTCTAGTTTACCAGTCATTCATGTAATGTCCTTAGGGTTACACTGACTAAGTCTTATGACTAATCAGTGATCGAGTAAGTCATCCTCAGTTTATGTGTTTACATTAGGAGTATACTCCTAGTAGCTTTGATCGTAAGTTTGAGTATACCTATGAGTATTTTTACTCTAGCAAAGGCTAACTCAAGAGGAACACGAAATCATAAGCTAAACAATCACATAGAGAGATGAAATTAATTAAAGATCAAGTACGCATCAAAGACATAGTGACGCAAAAGATATAATCAGAGAACAACCAAGCAGATTTTTCACAGAAAAATGCCTTTGTGGCAACATGTTTCAAACATGATATGTAATGAATGGTAGTTCGATATATCTAGCTCCAATACCTGCTTTGTGTATAAGTGGGAGAGTTTTTGGCAGTGGGTATACTCGAAAGCATGTTTTGAGTATAAGTGGGAGATTGTTAGGTTTAGTATACTGAAAAGCATGTTTCGAGCAAATTCGCATGAATAGGAATCTTGCTTGTATACGGAAAAACTCTACAATCCACTTTTAACCCGATTCAGTATTATTCGAGCAGTTTGCACGAATAGAATCAGTATATTATTACATTGTGTTTACTTGTGCGTTTATAAGATGTTTTATAAACATTTAAATGCATAAGAAGTAAACAAATCCTAAGTCTTTTGCTTAGTAGACTGGTTGTGGGTGTCGTCCACTTTAAGGTAACTACAGTCGGTTCTATGCAATGCTTTGCAAAAGAAAAAGAAGAATTTCACAACCTAGATAGGCTTTGGCTACCTATCGTGAAAGGTTGCAATGTCAGTCCGATTATTTCTAAGCCTTATTGAAATAAGATGACGTTGGTGTGGTATAGCACTGAATGGATCTAACAGCAAGACGTGTCTTTATGCTATCTACTGAAAGACGAGGTCTTGATAAATATCTATTTCTTAATCAATGTACGTTAGCATTGAGCATACGATATTGAGTATCTACAACTTTGACTTACCAAAGGTGCGGGTTTTTCGTCACCCAACGATCCAGGTATATTGGGTAGTGGTGATCATTATCTAGCGGTGCTAGGATTGCTATTATGTTGAATCGTGCGCGAGGTGAGTCTCGTTTGATAATGTCCTCAAGAGGAGCTTGAACAAGGTTTTATTATTCAGAAACTAGCCAGTTGGAGTTTTATTACTCTATGAATAATAAATAAGTGTTTCTTGCTAAGTCTACTCTTGGAATTAATAAGATGTTAATTAATTAAGTCCATAGCAGACTTTAATTAATTAATGGGCATTTATATCTTAAGCGCGGGAAATAAATAATAAACAAAATGGAAACCCGGAATACTTATAATTTCGGATTTGGATGGGGAGTTCAATATTACTTCTGTAGTGGCTGCTCGTAATATTCCAATATAAGCTTGTATTAAATTGTGGGTTCAATTTAATTAGTAAAAAACTAATTGGGGGAGCCCATATCCAAAACCTTCCATAGATCCCTGACTGGGCACAATATGAACTATTATAAATAGGAGAATAAAAGAGACACAATTAATTTTTCAGTATGAAAATTTCGTCCACTTCTCTTATTATGAAGAGGACGATTTTTTTCAAGAATTTCTCCTCCGTGAGTTCTTCAGCTCCTTCTCCGTGAGAAAGTTCTGTCTTCTTTATTCGAGTCCTAGTGTTTCGATAAGATCAGCCCACCCTGATGTCGAGATACAGTTCGGGACACCAGTCAGAAGATCTGTGGTCGAGTATTGAAGATCATCGTGGAGAAGGCGCGAGCTATCGACGATTCTTTGGAGAATCAACGAGGTAAATTGGCTAACTCCGTAGAATTCATGTTTAGGATTTATATTCTATGAGCATGAATTATTTGCGTTCTAGCATGCAATTTTGTTTTAACATGTGAATTGATTAATCCCGTAATCTGTCAAATAGATCCTACGTCTGATTTATTTGTTTGTACAAGTCTTCCGCTGTGCAAGGGGCTCCAAACCCCAACACTACATCACAGACACCCGGCCGCGCGTTCTCTCTGGAGTCAGTGCGCGGCTTTTATAAATTGGCCATAACTATCTCCACCGGACTCCAATTGAGGCGTGCAAGATACTCACACGAACCTCTGTCAAAGACGAAAACAGTGGTATTCTTTGATGAGCATTCGAACATCATTTCAATAGGCCTATTACCCTTGGAATCACGCTACAACTGAAACGTTTGATGCATGGCTCCCATGATCGCATCATATACCATGTATACTTGCAGGATTATTTAGTGCATCAATGGCCGGCTAAGGAGAGGGTCATTAACCCACTGTCCTGCCAGAAGCAAGCCTCTCGATACTTCACATGTATGCCTATGAGATGTTGCAGTAGTAGTGAAAATCGATCATTTCTCATTTTTGCAACTCTGCCCCTCTGAAATTAACTGTGTTGTTCCTGTAGGCCATATAAGACTCTAATTAGAGGTCAGAGGGAGTATAGTACATGCTAATATTATTAGAGCATTAGCAATGGAAGGGCCGATCGAGATGCCTTGAGATCGGCCTCATCAGCCTTTCACTGCAGAGAATGAGCCGATCAAAGCCCCACCCCATATGGCCGATACGATGGCCTTGGCCGATCCACAATGACCGATCATCGGCCACCCATTGCGGGATAGGGCCGATCATCGGTCCTTCCTTAATTTTTAAATTTTTTTTATTTTATATTTTCTACTATAAATACCTCATTCCATTCTTTCCATTTCCCACATAAACATCCTTATCTTCACTTATTTGTATTTTAATTATTTAATTTGATAACATATTAAATATAGAAGGAAAAAAAATTAAAACAAAAGAGTGATGATGTGGAAATGAAATGGGAAGTGGGATAAGCCCTGAGATATGTCCTTATATTGCCGGAAGATGAACCCTTGAGTAAAATGATGATGTGGAAATAATAAAAAAAATGGGCCCTTTTGGAGGGGTAAGAGCATCCGCAATAGAGGCGAGCGCACCGGCTCGCCGATTTTTGGCCCTCGCCGGTCCGCTCGCCGAACTATTGCAGCCGGCGAGCGCCAAATCGGCTAGCGCACGCCGATTCCCGGGCGCTCGCCGATCGGCTCGCCCCTATTGCAGCCTCCCGATCGGCGAGCGGAAATTTTAATTTTTTTTTATTTAATGTTTTTTTATGAAACTCATTCTTGGTCGTTTCTCTTTTATAGAGACATCCATGAATGTTTTATGTTCCACTTTCGATGTGGGACAAACTCATTCTTGGTTGTTTCTCTTTTATAGAGACATCCTTGAATGTTTTATGTTCCACTTTCGATGTGGGACAAACTCATTCTTGGTTGTTTCTCTTTTATAGAGACATCCTTGAATGTTTTATGTTCCACTTTCGATGTGGGACAAACTCATTCTTGGTTGTTTCTCTTTTATAGAGACATCCTTAAATGTTTTATGTTCCACTTTCGATGTAGGACAAACTCATTCTTGATTGTTTCTCTTTTATAGAGACATCCTTGAATGTTTTATGTTCCACTTTCGATATGGGACAAACTCATTCTTGATTGTTTCTCTTTTATAGAGACATCCTTGAATGTTTTATGTTCCACTTCTAATGTGGGACAAACTCATTCTTGGTTGTTTCTCTTTTATAGAGACATCCTTGAATGTTTTATGTTCCACTTTCGATGTGGGACAAACTCATTCTTGGTTGTTTCTCTTTTATGGAGACATCCTTGAATGTTTTATGTTCCGCCTTCGATGTGGGACAAGCTCATTCTTGGTTGTTTCTCCTTTATAGAGACATCCTTGAATGTTTTATGTTCCACTTTTAATGTGGGACAAACTCATTAATGCGGATGTTTTTGTTATTTTAATTTTAATTAAGTGTGTTTTTTAATTAATGTACTTTTTAAAATTTTAATATTATTATTGAATTTTTTCGTATCTGTATTGTAAATTTAATTCTGTATTTTGTGTTATTGTTAATTATTTGTTTTTATTGCTGATGATGTGGCAAGGCTATGGCTGGGCTATTGCTTGTCCAATTGCTTATCCCGATAATATGCCAGGGGATTTTAGTAATGATGTTGTGGCAGAAGAGTTTGTGGCTGGGCTATGCCTGAGCTATTGCTTGTCCACTTCCTAATGTGGATGCTCTAAACAAAGAGTCGTTGCAATAGAGCAGCGTTTCATTTGAACATAGAATCGTGGGTTTTAGCTCAATCAGGTATAAATAATCGACCGGGTGATCCCTCTTCCTCTCAAAATCAAGAAATGGGCAACGACAGAAACAAATCCCCGGCAATCGATGTCGCCGCCGCTCCCTCCAACCGCCGCCGCCTCCATAAATCCGATTTTGAATCCGAATCCGATCCCGATCCGGACTCGGACTCCGACTCCGACCACGATTCCAAAAAAATCCGGAAACGAGCCAAGCGCCACAGTAAAACCCGAAGCTCGAGTTCCAAGAGGAGGCGGTCCAGGGACTACTTCGATTCCTTTACGTCGTCTTCCGCCTCCGATGAGGACTCTTACGATTCGGAGGACTCGTCTGACGAAGACGAGAGGAGGCGGCACAGGAGAGAGAAGAGGAGGAGAGAGGAGAAGAAGGAAAGGCGGATGAGAGAGAAAGACAAGGAAAGGAAGAGGAAGAAGAGGGAGGAGGAGAAGAAACGGAAAGCCAAGAAGAAGAAGAAGAAGAAGGAGAAAGAGAAGGGGAAGAAAGGCGCCGTCACTAATTTGTGGGGGAAGTATGGCATTATTAGAGAGACTGATATGTGGTATGTTAATTTGCTCAATTCGCCTTTCTTCTTGTTTCTTAATCATTATTTATGTGAAATTGATTTCTTCATTGATTTTTGGTCCAATTAGGATTAGAAATTAGCTTGTGCTTTCAAGTCACCTTCTTCTAGTCAGGTTTCAGTTCATGAAGGTCTGCTGCTTTTTGTATTAATATAAATTAACACTATTTTTCTACTGGAAAACCATAGCGAAAAGAAAAGCAAGTTACAACGATAACAATATATTTTGCATCAAATATTTTCAGCTGTTGTACTCCCTGTTTTGTCAAGATGTGAAGATGATCACTGTTTTTGGTTCCATTTCTTAGTCAAGTACCTTTCTGAGTTACTTTCTATGTAGTTTTCATTAACATGATTTATTTATCATTTTATTGTAGGAATAAACGGCCTGAATTTACCGCATGGTTATCAGAAGTGAAAAAGGTAATTCTTTTAAATTATATCATCAGCTTCCTTTAATTGTTCTATAGTAGTCTTATCAGATTTTGATTATTGTATTTTATCGCGTTATTTGTGATTGTTTTGTTCACTATATATGGCTGATAATTCTCTTCAAAAGTATTTTTGGCATGCTTTCCCTACATTTATTTTTTATATTAAATAGACATGCCTAGAAATGGATATTTCTGGAGGGACGGCATGCTGTATATGTTCTGGGGTAGATCTATTCTATTAATTGATTTCAAGTCCTTTTTTGGAGTGTGATTATGTCCATGCTGGTTCTAACTGCTCTGTAAGTGTAAACAGGTCAACCTGGAAAGTCTAGCCAATTGGGAAGAGAAGCAGCTCTTCAAAGAGTAATTTCTTGCACTTTATTTTATCTAGACTTCGTTGAAATGACACATCTGAAAATTAGTTTGATATTCAATCTCACGATGACTTTACCATTCGTTTTCGGTGCAATTTCCCTTTATTAAGGGACTAAAATATCCTAATGCTTGTGGTCTCTGCAGCTTCATGGAAGATCATAACACAGCAACCTTTCCTTCTAAAAAGTTAGTCCTCTTTACTTCTTTAATATGCTGTCTTTGGAAGTTTATAGGTTTGGCTATGTCTTATGTTTTTTCTCTTTAAGATGTCTTCTTATATCTGTCTCATTGTTACTTTGAAATTCGATCTGTATTCTTTTGTTGTGGCCTTTAATGGTATTACTTTGTTGATTCTGTTATTTCATTACTTATAAGTTTGCTGCACTCCTCTGGAACCTCATGGGGTCTATATTGCATTCAACTGAGAGAACTTTTCTTTTGGGGGTTTTATTTTCCGGGGGGAGGGGGGGGGATAGGCAGGTATGTATGTATCCTCTTCTCACACATGTTGATGCAAGACTGATTCTTGCTCTTATGTTTGCAGGTATTACAACCTTGATGCTTATTTCAAACATAAAATGGAAAAGGAAATGAAAAAGGGATTTGCTAAAATGCAGGAGTCTGAGCGTACTGTATTCAATGATGAAGAACAGCGAAGGTGAGAAATTGTTTTCCGTTGAGTTTTTCATTTTCAAGTTATTACTGGATAATGATGTGATTACATACCCCACTAGTTCTAGCATTGATTTGAGAAATTTATGATCCAAGATTTTTTTATTAGTTAACTTTTATAATCTTTAGTCTGAGTAGGACGAATGTTAACCTGCCCATAAAGTGGGAGTTAGTTTGAGAGCTACAAAATGCACTTGATTGGTTTTTAGAATTTCCAGCGTTCGTTAGTGCCACTTTATAAATCATAAATACATAGATATGCTTACATCTCTATACGATAAGTTATCTCTTGTTTGAAATACTGCCTCTACCCACAAAAAATATCTCTTTCCATTTTCGTCCGTCAACCAAAATTAATCTCATACTAAAAATGGAAAATTACTCTCAATTTAGTACTCACTTTTTTATCTTTCGCTCTCCTACTTTAGTACTATACCCACTTTATTTATTTCTTTCTCATACTTTATGAATTTCGCCTAAAATCTGTGCCTTCAACCAATAGGACTATTTTTGGTAAATGAAGGGAGTGTTTGTTATCATTTTTAAATTTGGATATTCTGTCATACAAAATGGCAATATTAAAGTATATTGTGGCTATGAAAGTTCATCCAGTGATTGTAGCAATGAAATGAACTGTATTCTTCTGCTGGTTAGAATTGAACTTATGATTCCAAGTTTTTGACTTTGGCCAAGCACTATAAGTGTGAGCACACTTGGTCAAAATTTGTTGAGTTAATTGTGACTGGCCCTTCTCCATTATATGGATCTGAAGTTGCCCTTTTCTCATAAAGATACTCAATGCATGTGTATCTGGCCCCATTTCATGCAATAAGTTCTTTTAACTGGTACTGTGATCTGACCAATGTGCTGTCAAATGACTATACGTATGCAATCCAAGTAGCTGTGTTTATTTTTAATTTGAGTTTCTTGCCAGACTTTGCTCTTCGGTGAACATTAGTCTGACATATAGTCCAGGGCTGAAGTCCATAATGTTCTTCAAACTGTTCTCTTTTTTACAGACTAGAACTGCAGAAAGAACGTGAAAGACAAAAGGAAGAACAGATCCAAGCTTTACAGCAGTCTATGCAGTCTGGGATGGTATGATGTTTATGAAAATCTTGTTTCTGTTCCCACTTTTATTGGCAAGTTGTTGTATTCTCATTCTGGTGAAATTGATATTTTTAGGCTCAAGCAATGAAAGAGCAAGCACAACTCAGGGAAGAAATGGCATATCAATACAAGCTCGGCAACTTTGAGGTGAGGCTGCCAGTAAAAGTGTTGAATATGATCCATTCCTACTGTATCTGCTAACAGGGTTTTTCTTTAAAAAATTTAGGCAGCAGCTGCTATTCAGAGAAGATTGGATCCTGATGTTGCTATGTAAGGAGCTATTTGATGCTCCTGGGAAAAATTGATCTGAAGAAAATGGTGTTACATAGGGTTGGTGTGTTGCGGTCGGGCACCCCCTTTCATATTCATCTTCGAATTTCTGGGATGTAGTATTTGTAGATTCCGTAGAATATGTGCGTTAAACCTGCAATAGTCGATAATATTTATTAAATACATGGTGTGGGATCACCTTTGATGATTTTTTGATGGTTGTAGATCCTTTAGTTACAGATATTGAAGCTGCTAACCATAAAAATGATGGACAGGAAGGTTCATATTCCTGAAAGTTTACTTATTTAACAGAGTTTTGGTAGTATAATTTACTCCATTACTCTCTGTTGTTAACCTTTGTGCTTGGAAAAAATGCCATTGAAGCATTGAGTTTGAATATGAATTAGCATAATGTAGCTATTATTCTTGGTTTGTTTGGTAATCAAATGGAATCACACGTGCAACCAAATCAATTACTCTCACCGTTCATCATTAAGTGTTCCATTTCGCAATTTTTATCTGTCTATCAATAAATGTCTCATTTACTTTTTAACTACTTTTGGTAATGGATCCACAACTCACCTTTCACTAATTTTTTCTACTCACTTTCTACTAAATTTTTCACTATCTTTTTCTACTCACTTTCTACGGAGTACATTTTTTAAAACGCGTGCCCAGTCAAATTGGCCTTGTATTGATGGACGGAGAGTGTCACGACCGCCTTTTAGGGTATAATAAATGCGGCGATCGCGACTTAACAGGATTTAAATACAATCAAAGAAAGGGTTAGGGTTTTATAAAAAAGGGGGTTTGACCAAAGAATAAATGAACAAATAAGTATAATAAAAGTGACGTTTTAGCAATGGAAACCAATGAAGAAAGACTATCAAGATTTAGGTCAAATGGCATGGCTCAAAATAATCCAAAAACGTATCATGTCTCAATATTCAAAACAAGAATTTAATAGTTTCAGTATCAACCCAAAGATAAGAAAAATCATGTTTTAGCGGAAGCATCCAAGAGAAAAGTATGTGTGAAGACACGACAACACTAGGAGTTTCAAGACATTCATATTAATTTAGTTAATTTGCTCAACACCGCCAACCGCTCGTCGCCGCTCAACCTGCACATAAGGAAAACACATGCAGGGCTGAGTACTATAATAATACTCAGTGGCTCGCGCCGAAAACACTTTCAATAAAAGTATTATTTATCATGCCATACATAAGTAACCATCGGGGTTTAGCTTTAGAAAGGCACGAGGCACTCAAAATCATTTCTCATAGTAAAAGTCGACTGATCAGTCATTTTCCCATAGACGTTAGTCATATCTGCTCATACATGACAAGGAATGCGGCCGCAAACCAGGTCACTAGACCGGCAAGCCCGTACGCTAGCACATGGTCTACCATAGGTGTACACTAGTCCAAGTAGGGTTTGCGGCCCTACGAGGACCCGAATTCGATTTAAATAATAATGGCATAAAGCCATATCAGATAGGCACATTAAAATCAAACAAGGCATGATAAACACAGTTTCATATCCCATCGATAAAACATTTAGGACATCGTCCTTATTTAAAAGAAAGCCCACCTCGACTGCTTAGATTTCAAGTATCTCCTTTCCCTTGCTGTCACGCTGAGAGCGCGAGTTATCACCTTTGAATTATGAGTATCACAATCAGTCCCAAATACCAACTCAAAATCATGCATGTCCCCAACTTTCCCCTTTTCCCATCGATTAGTTTTGTCAACATGAGGAAACACATCATAGCATGTATCAATGCACAACACATCACTACATCATCGAATTGGTTTCTTAACACATATGCATCATGTATATCATTCAAAACTTAATCATCAAGATCATTTGATCGTGGTAGGAATCTGGCAGCACAGCGCAAGCGTTTTGTAAAAATCGTTAAAAATTTCATCCGACCTCCGTTAGGGCTAAAATTTTACCACAATGCAGTAAACACATCAAATACCATCCAGTTAAAATTTCACATCAAAATAACCGTTTTAGGTCGGTCAAATAAAAACGAAACCCACTAGTGGAGAAAACAATTTCTGGCAGAACTGCGCAGTCGATTTCAAAAATTCACTAAAATTTTATCTTTTGTCCAAATAGGTTGAAATTTTCACACAACACAGAAGACGCCTTAAAATTTACTCAGAAAAAAGGATCGAACAAAAAGGAGTTCTTTTGGTTGGTCAAACACGCGAATCTACTGTCCGAACACTACAGATTTCATGCTTCACAATTCCGAATTAGGGGTTACCAAATATTCATCCCAACACATATATTCATGCTTCAGCAAGATCTCACAATTGTATTCTCACATATTCACATAGCATTCAACATAAATCATCCACAAAATAAATCATATACAACCATAACGCATTAATATATCTTTTCTCATGAAATCATCAATCCCACCCGATTAATTTCTTATACCTACGATCCTACACTCATTATGCATGAGGGAATCAAAATCAATTTTTGAATGGAGAGGATGAGGAAAAGAAGTTCAATTGTACCTTTCTTGATTGAAACGATCGGTAGAACAAAGTATGAATCTTGATTCTTCAACAAATTCTTGGCAAAAAATGAAGAGGTCTTGAGTGGAATAGAAGAACAAGTGGAAGAGGAGTGGAGAGGAGAAAGTGGCGTGTGGGATGTGAGGGGGGGGGGCGTGTAGTTGTAGGTTTAGGGTTTTCTCCCCCTCATATGTAAAGAGTTGAAATAAAATCCCAATTAATTACATGAAGATTTGGAGGAGATTTGATGGGGGGAATTAACGTGATTCTTGGGGAGGAATAAGGGGGATTTCGAAAATTATAGGCTATTTAATTAGCCTATGATTTAATTTGGTATTTCACGGAGTAGAATAAAATAATACGGAGCAGAAAAATTAATAATAATCCTCCCAAGATATAGGGAAATAGGCGTGTATTAAGTTCCTCCAACAAGGAATAAATTTCAAATCTTTAATTGAATAAGGTAAGGCAAAATTTGCTAGAATATTTCAATTCACTCATGGAAAGAAATAGATAAGGGATAAAATAAATAATTTCCTCCTCCCATAATTAGGAAAATTTCGAAATCTCCCTTGGAATAAGCATAGGGATCGATTTTTCTCATGAAGAAATAAGGTAATTGGACTTTGGATTTAATTTGGATAATTATCCCAAACAAATAATTAAATCCAAGAAAATAGAATTCCTCTCCAATATTTAATAGTGGTCGAAGATTCTAAATAAAATGGCCATCATATTTAATCTCACTCACCCTTACAAAAAAAATAATTAACCGCAATATATTTCACCCCGCATCAAATATTCAAATAGTCATGTCATCAATTCAATGAAGTTGACTCCGTCAACCCAAAATCATAACTACGAACCAAAATTAGGTCACCAAAGAAATCACATAACAATTCGTCATTTAATTCACGACATTAAAAGAAATAAATGCAATCGTTTTAGGGTTCAAAAAGTGGGGCGTTACATCCTACCACTCTTAAAAGAAATTTCATCCCGAAATTTGGTACCTTCATGGGAAGAGTTCTGGGTACGATTCCATCATCTTGTCCTCAATCTCCCACGTGGCTTCTTCGTGCCCGTGGTTTCTCCAAAGTACTTTCACGTAAGCAACCGGTTTATTTCTCACGTTCTGGACCTTTCGGTCTAAAGTCATATGGGGTCTCTCCTCGTAGCTCAAGTCTGGGTTCAAAGCGACTTCTTTGTAGTGAATCACGTGCTTTGGGTCAAACACGTATTTCTGCAATTGCTATACATGAAAGACGTTGTGCACGTTTCCAAGGCTTGGGGGTAGCGCCAAACGGTATGCAACAGGACCCACTCCTTCAAGGATTTCATAAGGCCCAATAAATCGCGGTTTTAATTTTCCCTTGACACCGAAACGCGTTATCCCTTTCGACGGGGATACTTTGAGGAAAACTTTGTCGCCAGCTTGAAATTGTAAGTCGGTTCGCCGTGCATCCGTGTATGACTTCTGTCTGTCTTGAGCTTCTTTTATCCTTTCACGAATTTGTCGGACAATTCCAACCATCTCTTCAACTTCATCGGGTCCAAGTACTCTTCTCTCGCCAACTTCGTCCCAGTAGAGCGGGGATCTACACTTTCTCCCATACAAGGCTTCATATGGCGCCATGTTTATCGTTGCCTGGAAACTGTTGTTGTAGGCGAATTCAATCAGTGGTAGTGCGGACTCCCAACTTCCTCATCGGTCTAGCACCACAGCCCTCAACATATCCTCGAGAGTTTGGATCGTTCTTTCGGACTGCCCATCTGTCAGCGGGTGAAATGCTGTGCTAAAATTCAATCGAGTTCCTAGCTCACGTTGTAGGCTGATCCAAAACCTTGAGGTGAACTTCAGGTCACAGTCAGACGTGATCGTCACTGGGACTCCATGCAGTCGCACTATTTCCTTTATATAAATTTGAGCTAGCTTGTTTGATCCATAGGTTATGGGAATCGATATGAAGTGTGCACTCTTGGTGAGTCGGTCTATAATTACCTATATGGCGGTATTCCCTTTTTGCGTCTTTGGCAATGCTGTCACAAAATCCATGGCGATGTGCTCCCATTTCCACTCGGGAACTTCTAGTGGTTGCAACTTTTCGTACGGTCGTTGATGTAGAGCCTTCACTGTTGGCAGGCTAAGCAGCGCGCTACAAATGCCGCTATATCCCTCTTCATACCATTCCACCAAAAGGACTTCTTTAAGTCTTGATACATTTTCGTACTTCCTGTGTGGGCGGTGTAAGGAGTCTCATGTGCTTCACTCATAACTTTGTTTTTGAGCTCCTCGTTGTCCGGCATGCATAGTCTTCCTTTGAAAGTAAGCGCATTGTCACCTTCTTCACTAAAATTCCCAGGTTCACCGGTTCGCACTTCTACACGAATTTCTTCCAATTTCACATCCATCCGTTGTGCTTCAATAATTTTTGACCTTAGATTAGGTTCAACGACTAAAGTGTCGATTCGCACTTCCACAGTTTCAGGTGCTCTCACCACTTCCAAACGCATCTTACTAAACTCGCGAATCAGGCTTCCTTCTTTGGTGAGAAAAGTATCCAGTTGGGAATGGTCCTTCCGGCTCAAAGCATCTGCCACGACATTTGCTTTGTCGGGGTGGTAATTGATGCCACAATCGTAGTCTTTCACCAACTCGAGCCATCTTCGTTGCCGCATGTTCAAATCTTTCTGCTCGAAGAAATACTTTAGGCTTTTGTGGTCCGTAAAGATCTCGCATCGAACTCCGTAGAGATGATATCTCCAAATCTTTAAAGCGTGTACTACCGCTGCTAACTCCAAGTCGTGGGTTGGATAGTTCAACTCGTGCGGCCTCAAATGTCGGGATGCGTAAGCAATCACCTTGTTGCTTTGCATCAACACGCATCCAAGTCCCACCTTCGAAGCATCCGTGTATACCACGTAGTTCACTCCAGGCTCTAGTACAGCTAGAATCGGTGCACTAGTTAGCTTTTCCTTCAAGAGTTGAAAACTTGCCTCACACTCGGGGGTCCAATTGACTTTCACCCCCTTCTTGAGCTGTTGTGTCATGGGTCTCGCTATCTTGGAGAATCCCTATATAAACCTTCGGTAGTATCTTGCCAAGCCTAGGAAACTCCGAATCTCGTTTGGTGTTGAAGGTGCTTTCCACTGCTGTACCACCTCAACCTTAGCGGGATCGACTCGAATTCCTTCTGTCGACACGATGTGACCAAGAAAATTTACTTCCTTAAGCCAAAACTCACACTTGCTGAATTTGGCGTAGAGTTTCTCACTCCTCAACGTTTCCAAAGTGATTTGCAGATGTTCCTCGTGCTCTTTCTCATTCTTCGAGTAAACAAGTACGTCATCTATGAATACCAAAACGAACTTATCCAAGTACGGATGAAACACTCGATTCATTAAATCCATGAATACCGCAGGGGCATTAGTCAATCCAAACGGCATTACCACAAACTCATAGTGACCATACCTCGTGCGAAAAGCAGTCTTCGGTATATCCTCTCCTCGGACTCTCAACTGATGGTATCCAGACCTTAAGTCAATCTTTGAGAACACACTGGCTCCTCGAAGTTGATCGAATAGGTCATCTATCCTCGGCAGTGGATATCTGTTCTTGAGAGTCATCTTGTTCAGCTCTCTATAATCGATACACATTCTCATCGATCCATCCTTCTTTTTCACAAAAAGCACAGGAGCGCTCCACGGTGAGACAGTGGGTCTAATGAAACCCATGTCCATAAGATCTTGAAGTTGTATCTTGAGTTCCTGTAACTCCTTAGGCGCCATTCGGTATGGTGGCTTGGACACAGGCGCCGACCCTGGCGTTAGGTCGATTGTGAACTCCGATTGTCGATCTGGCGGTGGTCCAGGCAAAGCTTCAGGGAAGACGTCGGAAAATTCTCGAACCACAGCGACATCCTCCACCTTCCTCTCTTCCTTCTCATCCCCTTGTAGATAGACCAGATAGGCAGGACACCCTTTTCTCAACATCGTAGTGGCTTGGAGTGCAGAGATGATAGACGTTCACCGGTTCATCGAGATTCCATAGTATATGGTGGGTTTCTTTCCCGTAGTCTGTAGAGATATTTGTCTATTCTTACAACGAATCGTCGCAAAATTCACGGTCAACCAATCCATTCCTAAAATTACGTCGATATCTCCTATCGCCATAACTTGCAGATCGTGAGCGACTAGCTTAAGGTCTCCCATAGAAATTTCTACGTTCGGGCAAGTTCGTGAGATTTCTATTGTCCCACCCACTAGTGAAGACACTACCATCTTATGTTCATATTCGTTAACAGGCAAGTTCAAAGTATCCACACATAAATCAGATATGAATGAATGCGATGCGCCCGTATCAAACAACACAACGACAGGAGTGTCGAGAATTTCTCCCATACTTGTCAGGTTTCCTTTTTCGCGATCATCTCGCTCCATCTTCGGTTGCTTTTGTTCCAACGCGTACGCTCTAGCTTGAGTCGGAAGTCTTGGGCGGTGGGGTTGTTGTTGTCGTGATGGCTGGTCGCGATTTCCTCTCGATTCACCTTGCGGTGCCCTTGGTTGCTGACGGGATCCTTGATCGTTCTGCCTCGATCCCGATCCTTCCTTCTTGCTCGGACACTCCCTACAGAAGTGAGCATTCCCTCCGCAGTTGTAACACTTGGTAACGTTTTGATGTCGACATTCTCCGAAGTGATACTTAGAGCACACGTTTCACTGTGGTGCCTTGGATCGGTAGTCTCCTCTCTGACTAGAAGTATGTTGTCCTCCTCCGTGTTGAGATCGATGTTGACTCGACTGGTACCATTTTCCGTCGTATGGAGTCCGAGAATCATCCCACTTCCTTTTCTCCCGGGAGTGGGGTGTCATTTTTGAGCATGTCTGACTATAGAAACTTATTCCTTGTGTATATCCGAGTCGACTACTGCATTTCCCTACCGTCTAGTATCAAGGATTCGAAATTTGACCCAACAGTCTTACTTGGATATGAACAGATTTCAAATTGTTGCAACATTGCTAAGGATGTCTTTAGTCGGGAAGGCTCCAAAATTAATCAAGGAAACAAGAACAACAATGCAATGATTGAGTTTCATTGGACTCAACCCGTCCATTCTGAGAATTAAATGGTTTAGAGGGATCAAATAAAACCCATAGAGCTTTGAGAATTTACTTCCGATGAGAGCTCAGAAGAACATGAGATAGGTCATGGAAACAGGATGAAATTGCAAAAATTATCAAATTCCATAGCCGACTGCTAGATCACAATTTGCAAAATTCCGGACAGCAATGAAGGATATCGTTCAAACATGTCAAGGCCTAAAATAATCAGTCGCGGTAGGATTTAGAAACATGGACAAATGTCATGAAGTAGTACAAATGATGGTTCAACAACATCATGTTATTGGAAAAGATGAAATCACATCAATGGGTTCGCGGGTTTGTTAAAGACAACTCAAAGTGAATGGAACTTTTCATAAATTTAACACGATCAACCCGTTAAGGAAGAAGAGAACAGGATAGCCTTAACTTGGTGTTGCAGAAAGAAAAATAATTGAGTATGAAACAATATATGTAGTGAAACCGAGCTAAAAAGAATTTCACTTCTACAAGAAAGAACTTGTCACATACATGGTTACAAAATAAAGAGGTGAACCAGTAGTTCCAAGAATAACATTCCATTCTTTGAAGAAAACATGTCTGGAGGTGTGATCATACTGAAGGTCATAACTGCAAACAACCTTAGGAATGAAGTTCACTGACGGAAGTTCATAAGGTCAAAATATTGTCCTTATGAATGATGAATCAAATGAGACTACTCAATCAAGCTATCCAACGTTACAAAGGCAAACACAAACTTTCGAGACAAGTGAGTCATGACTCGATATAGGGAAAAAAATAATGGACATTACTTGCAAATTGGGAGTCAACCAAGGTGTTTAAATAGACAAGGGCTCACGTTTATTCAAAACGTCCCGAAAGGAACTTAGAATCCAAGTAAATACTGTTGAAAGTAAAACGTTCATTCTAGCTATGAGGGTCGCACTCCCTCGCACATTTTCGCGAGCCTGAACATGGTAACATCGTTCTATGAAATCGTGGATTCCAAGTTGAGATTCATCGTATCGTCGAAATTAATAACTATTTTTGATGGTCGCATCTTCAAAGTCTTCTTGCCATGCCACGTAGTTTTCGAAATGCATTGCCATTGCACACGTGGTCTTAAAGTGTCGTAAACGTCGTCGTACTTGTGTCGCATCGCCACTTTGGCATGGTATGCAAGACTGCATAGTTTTATTAGATCTTAGGTATGAACTCGCCATTGTGATGATACACCAAAGTTCGAAATATATACTTTCGTTGGTTTTATCACTCAGGAAAGTGATATTGCAGTTGTCAACTTATAACTAAGTTCTAGCACGTTCAGTCTGGCCTTAGGCACTCTATAATTTCAAGTATAGCTTGAAGTCTCGTACTTCAACGTATATTTGATCATTACCTAACTCAAGCTTCATATGGCTCCTACATTCGCAACGAAGTTCAAAAGTTCCACATTTCACTTTAATAGTGGTTCTCCATAATACCTCATACTTCATCGGTCATAAATTTTCACCACATAAACATCATCCATATATTGCACAATCAACACATTTATTCGTATAAATCATTTGGTGTTCCATAGCATAACAAACATCGTACATTAATATATGTGAATAGCAGCACTCAGTCAATCAATCATCCATGGAATCGCATTTCATAAATCATGCAGTTCATGCTCATCTGTATCACAATCACAACTCGCAACTACACGCGTATCATGCTTTGCATTTCACAGTTTCATAGTCATGAAATTTTAACCGCCTAGGCACAAAATTTTGTCGTTCCTGGAAGCAACATGTATTTTCTTCAAGTAAATTTTGCAGTTTCGTAGACGTAATAGCAAATCTCAACATCAACCAATACAAGTTCACAATCATACTTCAATATCCAGCACATTCAACGTCAACATGTCTCACTGTTAAACAAAAGCAATTTTATAATCTCATAGTGTCTCCCGGTTCATACCTTCACAACATTTTCCAAAAGCCATAGTATTTACTTATTTCTCACAGGTGTTGTTTCATAGTATAATCAAGTAATCACACTCATACTTCACGTTTCACAATTCATGTAATTTTCAATCATTTAAAATTTCATCTATCCAAACTCATAGAAGTCCAATCACGTATTCGCCGATTTTCCTTATCGGGGTGTGCACGACAGTATTCATCATTTTTGGCATATTCATCATTTTCCTTATCGGGGTGTGCACGACAGCAATTTCATATCCATGTATTTTCAAAGATGTCATATTATCTTCGATTCCCATCGAAATAATTTCATTTTCCACCAGAGGAATATCCCTATCACACTTTCCAACATTTCACAGGTTCAGATCAAACTTATGGAAACGCTTGTTACCTCATTCTTCGTGGTTGGGCGGAGACGAGTCATGGTGTTTAGCCTTCGACGGTTATCAATTAGTAAATTTACACCTGAATAAACTTTGACTCAACAAGGCTCTTGGGTCCAGAGCGGAAAGAACTGAGGCTCTGATACCAAACTGTCACGACCGCCCTTCCAGGGTATAATAAATGATGCGATCGCGACTTATCCCAAATCTTTAATTGAATAAGGTAAGGCAAGATTTGCTAGAATATTTCAATTCACTCATGAAAAGAAATAGATAAGGGATAAAATAAATAATTTCCTCCTCCCATAATTACGAAAATTTCGAAATCTCCCTTGGAATGAGCATAGGGATCGATTTTTCTCATGATGAAATAAGGTAATTGGACTTTGGATTTAATTTGGATAATTATCCCAAACAAATCATTAAATCCAAGAAAATAGAATTCCTCTCCAATATTTAATAGTGGTCGAAGATTCTAAATAAAATGGCCAAGATAATTATTGATGATCCTATTTAATCTCACTCACCCTTAGAAAAAAAAATAATCCACCGCAATATATTTCACCCCGCATCAAATATTCAAATAGCCATGTCATCAATTCAATGAAGTTGACTCCGTCAACCCAAAATCATAACTACGAACCAAAATTAGGTCACCAAAGAAATCACATAACAATTCGTCATTTAATTCACGACATTAAAAGAAATAAATGCAATCGTCTTAGGGTTCGAAAATTAGGGTTCAAAAAGTGGGGCGTTACAGAGAGAGTACTTATGACCATGCTAATAAGGGAACATAGCTTTTGTATGTATAACTGTAGTACATTTGTAGAAGCAAAAAAATCAAAATAAGATACTGAAAAATCTAATCGATGTGAAGGAAAGTAGATGAAATTATAGCATAGAATAGTTTCAAATGATCTCGAAACAAAAGATACTAATATCACAAGGGCATGTGTTTATAGTGCATAGAGTGGATTTTGTGTTAGTAAACTGATTGTGGAGCTGTTTTGTAGACATGACACAATTGATGCCGGCGACTTGGTGTCGCCAAACCAGATCGAGAACATGTCAGGTATACCGAACCAGATCGAGACCATGTCACACCTACAAGCACACCCTAACAGTTAGAATAGGAATAGGAATATATTACCCAGAAATATATGAAATGGCACGAGATCTTTCAATGAACATAGTATATCAAGAGCAGGGAATGCTCAAACTTGTTAAATTTATCATGGAATGAAAAAGAAACTAGTTCAGCCAGCCTTTCCTGAGCAAGACAACAATGATGATAATGCCATAACAAACACAAGGATTCTATTTCTCACACTCATAAATGAAGATGAATCTACTAAACCACCAATAATTGATCTACACAGTAGATTTCAATCATCCAGAGACAAAATATTTTCCCTGTGAAGTAATTCTATCAAGATTTTGAATTCATGTAAAAACCTCTCAATTCATATTCAATTGATAGTGCACACAATACACACACACTCTGAACCCACTATTCCTACTACTAATATACACTAGACTGACTACAAAACCAAAACCAAACTAGTTCATTCAGTCCAGACCTAAGTTGGGGGACAAAAGTTTGTAAAATAATCAATCACCTATACTACTAAGATCTAGGATCTACTTCTTCTTTGGTTTCCATATCTCTGACACTGTTCACAATGTTTTGGATCTTCTTTCCAAGAGATTGATTGTGTTCCTCAATGTGTTCGAATATCATTTCCAAATGCCTTTTGTATGTAGCAACTTTCTTTTTTTCAACTGCTAGCTGTTGCGATAGTTCCCGGATTTTATCATGCTCGTTGGGGTATTGATCATAAATGAGATCCCTTCCGCCTTTACCAGGAGTTAGAGGATGAGTATGCTCCTTCACAAATTTTGTAACCGTCCATTTACCCGAACTCAGTTTCCTAACTAAAACCATGGCTCTGCAACCAACCCTTGTCTCAGCCCTTTGCCTTACGATCTTCTCACGTTTGTCAGGCATCCTGAATCCCTCTTTGTTGCAAACCAGTGCCCGACCAATGGCAGTGCCATCACGCCTTGATCGAGAAAGCTTGCTCACACGGATGACAAAACCAACTCTTGTCGCATACAAGTTATAAAAAGCATGTGCTGCAGCTTCAGACTCAAACTCTTGGCCCACATATGGTTCGTCGACGCAATTAACATCCTGCAACTCATCCAGTTGAAACAACTCCCTCACCGAGGAATCTTTGTCCACCTTAATGTCTAGTCCGTCAGCAGAACTCCCAACAATTGCATCGTCATCATCTCTTCCTTGATAATTAGTAGAACTTCCTACCACCTCGCCATTTACATCATCATAATCCATCAAAATCTTGAGCAATAACTAGTTCCTACTTCAAGATCCCTGATATTAAAGAAACTCTGCATATTAGGATCGCCTGCTTTCTACAATCATTTCAATAATCTTGATAACTAGAATGTTAATTCACATGTAATTAGTAGTGTTTCTGCCATCTATAATTTATTTGATGCACCTTCCACAATATATTAAATACCACCATTTGCATTCAAAACCCCAAATACGTAGCCATTACTTCGTACCAGAAAATCGAAACATTCTATTTTTTTTTCTTTTTTCGCTTTGAAACAGACTATAAGCTCAGCTGATTAAAAAATCAATGTTATGGAGTACCTTGGAAACAGAAGAAAATAGAGTGAAAAAACAATAACAATCGCTTTCACTTCTTCAACCCTTGAAATTTTAGGCATTGGTAGCATTAAAATTCCGAAGAGGAGTAGCACAGAATAGAATCCAAATCCAAATCCAAATCCAAAATATGCAATCCCCAACATTCATCAGTTACACGATTAAAGATTCTTCGTTGCAACAAATAAAGGAAAGAGACAGGATTCAGCATATAGGCGATCCGCACGAATCGAAGGAGAAAGGGAATCGGAGAAGGAGGAAGCGTACCGGAGGGATTGGCGTGGCCGCCGCCGCTGACTTTGAGGCCACTGTGTGGGGCCGAAGCACGAGCAATTGAGACCGAGTTAACAGGGTTGGGATTTGCAAGTTGCCTTTTTATATGCAAGGGCAATTCCGTCCTTTCACCCAGCCCCCCAACCACGAAATTTTGTGGACACCAATATAGTACGACTAGTACGTCCACATAAATACTCCATAGTTTTTATTTTTAGACAATACAAATTTTATTGAACAGTAACTATACAAATTTTAATTAAACGCAGTAGGAATGACCAAAATAATCGAAAATTGAATTTCTTATTTGAGCCAAACTAAAATTTAAAATTTGATTTGGCTTTTTTTAATTTTTTATTTTGATTCGATTTGTTTAAAGTTTGTGCTAATTTCATTTTTTTTTCAGATCGGATCGGATCAAAAAAAAACCAAAAATTGAAAAAATAAAATTCCTTTTAATGTTATATATTATTCTCTCTGTACCATTAAAAATTAAACGTTTTCCTTTTTAGATCGTCTCATTATTAAACGTTTCCTAAAATTGAAACATTTCAATCTCTACTTTTTCATCTCTCTTACTTTACTCTTTCATTAACTCACAAAACAACACTGCATAAAAACTCGTGCCGATTTCCAAATGTTTCATATTTAATAAGACAAATGGAGTACTTCATAATATATTATATCTCAAAACAAAATATATTTGTATAAAGATAATAATTGTTTGGATATGTTCATTGGATAAGTAAAATATAATTTTTGTGTTAATTATACAAAAATAATTTCTGAATTTTTAGTTCTTTTTTTAATAAAATATGCAATTTGGCTTTTCGGGTTTGATTTTTGTAGTTTGGATTTTAGTTTTTTCGGATTCTTTTTAATATCTTGTGAAATTTTAGTTTTTCGGTTCGAATCGATTTTTATAGCTCAGATTTTGATTTTTCAGTTGATCTGGTTCGGTTCGGTTCAATTTCTTTTTTCATAGATTTTAGTTTTTTGGTTTGGTTTGGTTTCGAAAAAAATCGAACCGAAAACTGAATGCTCGCCTCTAAATAGGAAATACCAAAAATGTTTTTATAAATAGAAATCTTACTAATTTTGTTACATGGATTAAAATGGAAAATGTGATTATCTGTAAGGATGAAAGAAGTAGATTAGGGATGTATGCAGCCCGAAATCCATGCCGACCCGAATATCTCACTACATCTATAAGATTAAGGTTCTAAATCTATAAATAAAAAAATTATAATCCAATCAGTCTGATTAACATGCAACCTGAATAGAATTGTCTTGGATCCCGTTGAGTCGGCTCTAAGTGCAATTATTGCCGACTTTACCTATTGTTTGACAATTTCAATGATAATTTTGATAAAAAAAAATACTCCCTCCGTTCAACAATAAGAGTCACACTTTGTCATTTTGATCCATTCCACAATAAGAGTCACACTTCATTTTTACCATAAATGGTAAGTAGGTCCAACATTCCACTTCACTCACATTTTATTATGAAACAAATATAAAAAAGTGGGTTTCATATTCCATTAACTTTTTCAACCCATTATTATTTACATTTCTTATAACTCGCGCCCACAATACGAGTGATTCCTATTGTGAGACGGAGGAAGTAATATGTAAAAAAATTAAAATTAAATTACACTTTCATCCTATATTTAATACTCCCTCCGTCCTATAAAAGATGTCTCACTTTCCTTTTTAGTTTGTCCCATTAAAGATGTCACATTTCCATTTTTAGAAAAAGTCCTCTCTCACAATAATATAAACATTATATTTTCTCTTTCCACCTAACACAAAACAAAACCTCCTAAAATCTCGTGTCGTCCCATAAGTATGAAATCTTTTGTGGGACGGAGGGAGTATATTTATATAATTGTACTTTTAGTTTTTAATCAAATAAAATAATAGGTGAAAGAATTGAAAAAATCAAGTTTCATATAAGAAATACTCCATTCGTCCACGAAAAATAGACCATATTGTAAATGGCACGAGTTTTAATGTGAAATTGGTAAAGTAAGAGAGAAGAGAAAAAAGTAAGAGAGAAGTAGTGTTAGTAGAATGTGAGATCCATAGTATTAGTAGTGTTTAATTGTGTTAGGCAGCAAATGTGAGGTCCTTTTTCAAATTTGGTCTATTTTTCGTGGACAACCAAAAATGGCAAATGTGATATATTTTTCATGGTCGGAGTAAGTATTTTGTAATCTAAAAATATGTTAAATGATTCTTATCTAGTTTCTAATTTTTAAAATTTGACATTAGTATTATTTAATCACGCTTTGATGCAAGCATATATTCTAAAATTCTTTCATTTAAATAATATATAGTAAATAAATATGAGCAATTTTTACTGAGTATATTATTCATTGAAGAGATTATGCATTCGTTTAAGATGTCATACATTATACTTTCTCTGTCTGCGAATAGAAGTCACATTTTCCTATTTTAGTCCATTTGTGAATAGGAGTCCCAGTTTATTTTTACTAAAAATGATATATATGCTGCACATTCTACTTACTCATTTCACTCACATTTCACATAAAACTAATATATATAAGTTAACCCATATTTCACTAACTTTTTTCCACCCACTTTCTTAACATTTTCTAAAATCCGTGCCGGAAATAAATGAGACTCCTATGTAACATCCCAAAAATGCCCTATACGGAATTTACTATTTTAGGTAAGAAATAAGAAATCGACAATCAGGGCTTTTGGTGAATAAAAACGATATTAAAAATAGTAATAATTGAAAAATGTATTTGAAATCAATTTTATAAATCTAAAATATGATCTATATTACGAATTTAAGTTAGTAGGTGAAATGGAATAAATAGAAATTAGAATATATGTATGATAGTTGTATAGAGAATTCAATATAAGGGTATGTTCATCTTTTTACTTAAACTAAGCTAAATTGTGTTACTAAATAAAAAAAAAGTGCCGATTCATTTGGGCATGTTGGACATTTTTTGTATATGTGAAATGTTTCTTGAAATTTATATGGCCTTCTAGAAAAAAAAATATTAAATGAAATGATGTCATTTGTTATCACTTTTCACCATATTTTAAAATAATTTGTTATAGGCATTTTATAAGTTAAGAAAATGCATTTTTTCTCCCCAATTCTTTTTCCCCTGAAGTTCGACAGCCACACCTCCTCAAAACCTCCATACCTTATTTTTAAAATAATTTGTTATAGGCCTTATTTCCCCCCACGAAATTGGAAGGTTATCAAGGTAGCTCTTCTTTACTGAATTGTTTTTGAAGATTAAAAATTTATATATCTTAGGGTTTATGGTTTTTGTGGTTAGATGTTCCTGATTGATAAAATAAATGATTTCAGAGATGATTAAACATGAATTGAGATAGAGTTTGAGATAAAATCTTGCGGAGAACTGGTGCGGAATCGGGGTCGCCGATGACCGGAACAACGACCGGAATTGCACCTACTTGTATTGAACCACGAGAAGGAGAATAGAAGGAGGAAGAAGTAGTAGCTTGCATTAATATTCTGAGATGATATTACAAAATGAGGGAAATTCAGCTTATAAAGCTGTGAGCTCGACTAACTAACTCAAACTAATCGTAACTAACTTGAAACGGTTGAGCTAACTAACTACTATCCAGCTCATCTTCATGCCACGTGTCCAATGCACACGTGTTCCTTATTAATGTCGATTCCATGCATCAAATCTCCCTCCCATCCAGTAACCTTGTCCTCAAGGTTTAAAAAGTGGATAACGTTCCTGAATATCATGAAGGAATTCCCATGTAGCATCTTCGGGAAATGAATTTGCCCAATGTATTAAGACTTGAGTTGCCGGTTTAATGCCGCGTTTAACCAACCGACGTTCTAGAATTTGCACTGGTTCAAGAAAGGTGGAATTACCCATCTCTGGTAGTGTTCCTTGTAGCTGAGTTAGAGGTCCCATTTTCTTCTTCAATTGAGATACATGGAAAACAGGGTGTATCTTCAAATCAGTCGGCAAGGAAAGTTTGTACGCTACTTCGCCATATTTGTCAATAATCTTGAAAGGGCCGAAGTATCTAGGACTTAACTTATGGAATTGTCGATCGCGTAATGTATTCTGGCGATATGGTTGAAGTTTCAGGTAAACCCAATCACCCAAAGCGAAGGTGCGATCAGAACGATGTTTATCATGTTGCTGCTTCATACGTTTCTGAGCACGACCTAGATGATGCTTAAGAACTTCCAACATCGCTTCTCTAGCCATCAAGCTTTCGTTCACATCATGGACAGTAGAGCCTCCACTAAAATAAGGAATATGTATGGGTGGAGGATACCCGTATAAAGCTTCGAAAGGAGTAGTTTCAATAGCCGAATGGAATGAAGTATTGTACCAAAACTCCGCTAAACTGAGCCATTTGTTCCAATCAGATGGTTGATCACCACACATGCAACGAAGGTAAGTTTCAAGACATCGATTAACTACCTCAGTTTGTCCATCTGATTGAGGATGATAAGCAGTTGACATGTGTAACTCTACCCCTTGTAGCTTGAAGAAATCAGACCAAAATTTGCTCATAAACACCTTGTCTCGATCACTGATCAGAATGTTAGGTAAGCCATGGAGCTTGAAAACGTTATCTAAGAAGGATTGAGCCACTGTGAGGGCTAAATATGGATGTGAGAGAGACATAAAGTGCGCATATTTGGTGAGGCGATCAACTACAACCAAGATGGTAGATTTTCCATGAGAGAGTGGCAAACCTTCAATAAAGTCCAAGCTTATTGAGACCAAGCTTCTTCAGGTATAGGTAGGGGTTGGAGAAGACCAGGTGAAGCACTGTTGTCATATTTATAGCGTTGGCAGATGTCACATTCTCTGATGTAGTTCCTTATTTGCTTCTCCATGTTCACCCAATAGAATAAGGAAGAGAGTCTCTTGTAAGTGGCTAGGACTCCCGAGTGGTCTCCTGTACTGGTGTTATGGAATAATTGAATTATCTTGAGCCTTAAATCCAAATCATTACCCACTACAAGTCTTCCTTTCCTTCTGAGTTGATTGCCAATCCAAGAGAATTTAGATTGAACATCAGGTTGTTGTTGTAATTCTGTGATTATCTTCTTCAAGTGGGGATCTGATTCCCATGTCACCTGGATCAACGGATATATATCAGTAGATATGGTTGTTAAAGCCATACAGAAGATCTCAGAGGAATGTACTCTAGAGAGTGCATCAGCAACCACATTCTCCACTCCTTTTTTGTATGTGATTTCAAAATCAAATGCCATTAGTTTTGATAACCAACTGAGTTGAGCAGGTGTTGAGAGCTTCTGTTTAAGTAAATGGCTCAGAGTCTTATGATCTGTTCTGACTTTAAACGTGTGAGTACTCAGATAATGACTCCAATGTGTAACCGCAAATACAATAGCTAGCAACTCCTTATCATATACTGATAAAGCTCTGTTTCTTGTAGAAAGTGTTTTGCTAATGAAAGCAATGGGGTGGTTGTTTTGCATCAACACAGCCCCTATCTCATAACTAGATGCATCAGTCTCCACCACAAAAGGTAAAGAGAAATTAAGGAGTGCCAGAACTGGAGGAGATAACATGGTTTCCTTCAATGCTACAAAAGCTGCTTCAGCTTCTGCATTCCAACAAAAGGCATCTTTCTTAAGTAAATCGGTTAAAGGCCTACAAATTATGCCATAGCCTTTTATAAACTTTCTGTAGTAGCCTGTAAGCCCAAGGAATCCTCTGAGTTTGGAGACATCAGTTGGTGTAGGCCAATCCTTCATAGCTTGAAGTTTCTTAGGATCAGTAGACACACCTTCAGCAGATATAATGTGGCCCAAATATTCAACCTTCCCTTTAGCAAATTCACATTTACTCTCTTTAGCAAAAAGAGTATAATCATGGAGTTTCTGGAAAACCCACTTCAAATGAATCAAATGAGTCTCCAAATCTGTGCTATATATCAGTATATCATCAAAAAACACAAGCACAAACTTCCTCAGAAAGGGTCTAAACACATCGTTCATCAAACTCTGAAATGTGGCTGGTGCGTTGGTGAGTCCAAAAGGCATTACTGCAAATTCGTAGTGGCCATCATGAGTTTGAAAAGCAGTTTTAGGAATGTCCTCGGCTTCCATTCTAACTTGATGATATCCTGCTCTCAAGTCTATCTTAGAGAAGACAGTAGCTCCTTTCAATTCATCAAGTAGTTCATCTATGAGTGGAATAGGGTATTTATCTTTGATAGTAATCTTGTTCAGCTGTCTGTAATCCACACACATTCTCCACGTGCCATCTTTCTTCTTCACTAAGACCACAGGAGAAGAGAATGGACTGGAACTTGGCCGGATAAAACCTTGTTTAAGCAAGTCAGCCACTTGTTTCTCAATGATACTCTTTTGTATAGCAGAATGTCTGTAGGGTCTTGAATTGACAGGTGAAGAGCCTGGTACTAGTGTAATTTTATGGTTATGAGATCTCAGGGGAGGTAGTGAAGTAGGCTCAGCAAAAATAGCATTTTGATCCTCCAGGAACAATTGAATACTACTAGGAATTGGAACTTCAGAATCATCAGTGCTTTCTCCAGAAAGTAGTGTAGGATTACCTTCATCAGTCACTTGTATGCAACACAATTGTATTCCATCAGTGTGAGTGAGGATTTTATTCATTTCCTTTTCTGAAACTGTGTGAACCTGTAACTCAGTGTTGCCTCCTCTTATCAAGTGTCTTCTACCATTTAAGGTGAAATCCATAGTCAAGTTCTTGAAGTCTCACTGAATAACACCCAATGTCTCTAGCCATTGAATTCCCAATACCATATCGCAGCTCCCCAAAGGAAGTAGAAGGACATCAGTTACAAAAGGAGTCCCTCTCAACAACCAACGCATTCCTTTACACATGGACTTACATTCTAACCGATTTCCATCAGCCATATCAACCATCACTGGATTGACAGGAGTAAGTTGAAGTCCCATCTTCTTAGCCAATTGTATATCCAAAAAGTTGTGAGTACTGCCTGAGTCAATAAGAATATGGATAGCTCTCTTACCTATGCGACCAGTAACTCGCATGGTATGAAAACCTCTAGATGGTGAACCGTTTATAGCATGGATTGAAATCAGGGGGTTCTCCTCATCATTAACTTCATCCTCCTGAATTTCTATCATCAACAGATAACTCTCTTACTCCATCATCTATTTCCAGTAAATATAATTGTTTCCTAGCACATCTATGCCCTCGTTCAAATTTTTCATCACAACCATAGCACAATCCTTTAGCTCTTTTCTCTGCCATTTCTTCCTCTGTTATTAGGCGCCTAGTTTTAACAGCAAGCATAGTAGGAGTAGGGAGTAATGGTGTGGAGTTTGAAGTAGATCTAAAGTCATTGCTACTAAAACGCTTAGAGATTGGATGAATGACATCTCTAGCATTAGATAGGTCCTGCAATCTGGCTAAAGCATAGGCATGTGCTAATGTTTGTGGCATGAACATTCTTACTGCTTTTTGTACATGCGATTTCAATCCATTAATGAAATGACTGATAGCATAAGATTCAGATAGAGAAACACGACCAAGCAATAATTCGAATCTATCGTGGTAGTCAGCAAACGAACCTGTTTGCTTGAGTGCTAGAAGCTAAGTCATTGGGTCTCCAAGTAATTGATCACCAAATCTGCCTTCCAAAGCTCTCAGAAACATCGGCCATGGAGTAGTCATAGCTCGATCCTAATACTTAACCATTGAAGTGTGCGGCCTTCAAAGTTAATCACCGCTAAACGCACTTTTGATTCATCCGGTGTCAGATCCACCTCAAAAAAATGACCACAGCGAAGGATCCAACCAGGTAGATTTTCACCATTGAAAATAGGGAAGCCGACCTTCGATTGTCGAGTAGTAAAGTATTGTTGGCGAGGTTGCGCGCCACCAACAAATTGAGCATTTTGTGCACCATTCGGCGGTGGAACAAAACGAGACATCAATTCATTTTGTTTCAATTGCAGAGCAAGGAGTTCCTCTCTGAATTCCTTGAATATAGATCACGCGCTTCCTCCGATTCTTCATGTCGCCGATCAGAATCAGAGATCTTAGCAGAGAATTCAGCCATCGTCACTTTGACTAGCTCTTCCACCCGCCGCATATCGGCGGAGCGGGTGTCCACCATCACAGGAGTCAGATCGAAAAGGCTGATACCACTTGGTACGGAATCGGGGTCGCCGATGACCGGAACAACGACCGGAATTGCACCTACTTGTATTGAACCACGAGAAGGAGAATAGAAGGAGGAAGAAGTAGTAGCTTGCATTAATATTCTGAGATGATATTACAAAATGAGGGAAATTCAGCTTATAAAGCTGTGAGCTCAGCTAACTAACTTTAACTAATCGTAACTAACTTGAAACGGTTGAGCTAACTAACTACTATCCAGCTCATCTTCATGCCATGTGTCCAATGCACACATGTTCCTTATTAATGTCGATTCCATGCATCACAATGGAGTATATGTTTGCTATTTCTTCTGAGTTTTGACTCATGAAATCGTCTACACATTGTGGAAATATTTTATCTAGTAATTCAATATTACTTGATTTAAGTTAGTCAGTGGACATTGGTAGGAATGGCGACAAATTATTCGTGTCTATAGCTCCTTACATAGATGCCCCCAGTGTATTTAGTATGTTCATTTATTATGTTTACAAATTGTTAAGACAATACCGCCAGAAACTATCAAAATTCTGACAAATTGTCATATTCCGGTATGATTTATCCGAGTTATTCAGGGCACTTAAGATCGACTAAAACTTTATTTCATAATTAGAAATTAACTATAAGGTGTCTAGTTGTTCTCTGAATCTTCTTAGGAATTAAGGAGTACAAATACCATTTATAAAAATTGTTTAGATAATGCTGCAAGAAATTGTCTGATTTTGGTAGTGGTGGGAAAATGGTGATATCTCTTAAACCATTAGGAATTTATGAATAAATCTTGTTGGATTGTAAACTAAGCTTCTTTGGATATTTACAAATGTTAAAGATAAGTCTCTATTATTCCGAATTAAGGTAGAACGTTAATGATAAATCAGTCTAGTGCAGTGGTTATGTTGAAGATAAATAAAGAATTACAGAAATACTTTACATTTTACATATAGAATATTAATTCAGAATAAAATGAGAGAGTTTAACTTATATGTATAATTATATTATCTATGGATTAATGTGTATTACAATGCTATCAAGGTAGCTACGCCCAATTATTAGCCATGTCAAAGAGTAAGGGGTCGGAAAGAAAAGAGACGTTGAAAAAAAATGTTGGAAGTAAACGCCATCCAGGTAACATGTTCAGCACTTAAAACGCCTAATTCTCTTATTTGCTTTTATATGATAATTAAATGTCCTTATGAGCTTTATGTTTTTATATGCAAGTATGTAACTTGTGAACTCGATGAATTATGATTAATTATGGAATAAGAGACTTATGAAGTAAACTATGAGGATAAAATGAATTGTTGAACGAGTTGATAATGAAATATGAAAAGGGAAGAATGTGATTGTGACGGTAAAGATGGTTAGATAAATGTGGAGATTGGCGTTAAGGTGAATGTGATAAGTGATATATGTTGATGAGAGGTATACAAATATGTTTACTTGTGATGATGTCTGCTCTATCTGTGATGATATATGATTGTGTGTGTTGATGTGTTATTTTGAAAATTGTACTTGACTGAGCTTACGCACCGTGCTTGAGTATGTTCTGTGGGTACAATTGGCATGTCATAGGGCAGCAGCGCTGCATTATCTGTGATCTCTCATTTTCTGGATAACCGAAGCGAAGATCATCTAATATCTGTCTGAAATCTGATGATATGCACCCTCAGGTGATCTGATTATCTGTCTGCACCATAAATGGGTGGTCTGTGCGGATTCCTCTTGAGGACAAAATCCGCGTCTGAATTTATTTCTGATCTGGTCCGCGTACCCTAGTCTGTCACTTAGCACATGAAAAGGGGCTATGCGTGAAATTCTGTGATGTGTTTATCAAATATACGTGATGATATATGTGACAATACGTGTGTGATAATATATGAATTTATATGAAACTTCTTTTATAATTTGATAAGCTAATTTGAGAAGGTTCTCTCCTCTCAATGTCCCTGGGGATTTGAGGTTCTTTTATGATAAACTGACTTGGGATTGTCATTTGATTCCAGTTAAGACGTTTAGGAGTGTATGTCGTGGATTGTTCAGCATCTACTTGTAAGAGAATAGTTTCTCCTTTCACAAAAGGGTTCGTAATGAAATCCCTAATGCCTTTTGGGATAGAAAGCACCGGGTCATTGAATTGCCTTATGACAAGGGTTTCAATGAAGAAAATATCCCGACGAAATCAAGACCTATCCAAATGAACCAAGAACTCATAGAAATTTGTAAAAAGCAGATTAAAGAATTATTATATAAGAAACTCACAAGGTAACATTAGACAAATGCTAATGAGTTAAAGGTAATTCAAAATATTTGTCTGTATATGTGTTTGGATTCGTGAAATCGTTGATGATTTGTATATGTACTATGTGTGCTGGCATGCAATATTAAGTATGGATATCATCTGGAATATACTTGATGCTTATTGTGAATGATGAAGATTGTTGATATGTTCTGCGATTGATATTGGTTATTATTGGATTTTAGGCATGTGTTGGTTATAAGAGAGATGCTGCCCAAATTATGTTGAACATAAATAAAATGATAATAATATGATGGGCGTGGTAATAATTAGTAAATAAAATGATAATAAGAATTTTAAGTTATATGATTTTTTGCTTGTAGATAAGTTTGGCTGAAGTGTTGAGTGTGCTACAGGTTAGTCGGCACGGGAGAGTATCGGTCGATGTTTCTTCATATCTGTCTCAGCGCTGCATCCTTGGCGGGTCACTCAGCTCTGAGCTCTGTTAGTGATAGACGTTTCGAATTGTTAGTTGTGGAATGTTAGGACTAAATATTATACTACGTTACTTCCGCTGTAATTATAAATATTAACTAATGATTTAAATATTTGGTTTTGAATTCAGAAAATGAAATTTTAAATTGCCATACTTTATGGTACCAGAATTGTGACATCACCTACTCAGTCGGCGGACGATCAGGTGGGGGATATTACATCCTACTCGCGGACGAATGGAGAATCCTTTAATTATGGAGTATAAGATTATTAAGAATAATAAATAATTAAATAATAAATAATTTAAATAATTAGCATAATGGCCTAGCTCGAAACTTGAATATTTAGAATTAAAGATGAAAATTTTAACTCGAAAAAATTTAAATAATAGTTGTACTCTCTTTATCCTATAATAGATGGCACACATGTGGAATGACATAGGATTTTAGGAGATGTTGTTTTGTGTATGGTGGAGAGAGAAAATATTATATTTATATTAATGTGAAAGAGACTTTTTTCAAAAATGGAAATGTGAAATCTTAACTAAAAAGGATAGTGTGATATCTATTATGGGACGAAAGAGTAAATAAAAGTGATGTATTGTTTAACTATTCCGAAACTAGAGAGTTCATACTTTTCAAGAATGAAGTAGTAAGGAACAGTCCATAGGATGGACGGAGTAGATATTTTATCTTTGTTATTTTAATTTTTATTTAAGTTTAAACTATAAGTGTTAAAAAATACCCCTAGAAATTCCAATCAAAATTCCAATCAAAGTTGCGTTGGAAATCAACGCAACTTGAAGTAGTAAAAGGACGAGTAACGAGAAGTTATGGGCATCTGAAGATTTCATAGTATACGGAAGGGGCTGCCTATGACGTTTTCGTGCAAATTCAACGCAAAGATAATCAGATAATGACCATACTTCACTGTTTCCCATCAAATATGATTTCCAACGCTACCTGAAATAGTCAAAAAGGACGAGTAACGAAGAAGTTATGAGCATCTGAAGATTTCAAAGTATACGGAAGGGCTGCCTAGGGCGTTATCGTGCAAATTCGACGAAGAGATAATCAGATAATGACCATACTAAACTGTTTTCCATCAGATATGATTTCCAACGCAATTTGAAGTAGTCAAAAGGACGAGTAACGAAGAAGTCATGGGCATCTGAAGATTTCAAAGTATACAGAAGGGGCAGCCTAGGACGTTTTCGTGCAAATTCGACGCAAAGATACTTAGATAATGACCATACTCCACTGTTTCCCATCAAATATGATTTCCAACGCTACTTGAAGTAGTCAAAAAGGACGAGTAACGAAGAAGTTATGGCATCTGAAGATTTCAAAGTATACGGAAGGGGCTACCTAGGACGTTTTCGTGCGAATTCGACGCAAAGATAATCAGATAATGACCATAATCCGCTGTTTCCCATCAAATATGATTTCCAATGCTACCTGAAGTAGTAAAAAAGAACGAGTAACAAAGAAGTTATGGGCATCTGAAGATTTCAAAGTATACGGAAGGGGTTGCCTAGGGCGTTTTTGTGCGAATTCGACGAAGAGATAATCAGATAATGACCATACCAAACTCTTTCCCATCAAATATGATTTCGAACGTTACTTCAAGTAGTCAACAAGGACGAGTAACGAAGAAGTTATGGGCATCTGAAGATTTCAAAGTATACGGAAGGAGCCGCCTAGGACGTTTTCGTGCAAATTCGGCGAAGAGATAATCAGATTATGACCATTGGAGAGTTTGTATTTGATTTTTAAAAGGTTATTATTAGTAGTATAAAGTTTTTCTTTGGATTTGTCACAATATTTAGTAGGAACGATTCATTCTCTGATAATATTATGGTCTGCTCCTGAATCAACCAAGGCCATAATACTAGTTTTGAAGTCATTAACAGCAAGAGTGATATTAACATGCCATTTTTTATATTCAATTTCTCGGATAACTTTTATAGAATTATTTTCTGGATTAAGATTCTTCCAGTTATCAATTTCTTTATTATTTTCAATAATAGACAGTCTTGTCTCTATTTCAAAGTCCTTTTTCTCTTAATTCATAAAATTCTTTATTAATTTATTTTTTAAGGCTATTAATTTCACTTTGGAGGTCTTTTGTTGTTATTTGTTTAGATATGCTTTGATAGGGATATTTATCCCAAAGCTTATTTAGACTAAATTGTTCATTGATGTTTATCTTCTTAGAAGTAGAAGGTTCTTCAAGAATTAAATTTTTTAGCTTATTAAGGTAATCATCCCTTATATCGGTATCTGGGATTTCTTGGATAAGATCAAAGATGACTTCTTTCTTTTCTTTAGAAATGACTTGGATACAATTTTTGCAAATATCTTTTCCATGTTCAATACTACTATGATAATCACTTTCGTCAGAGGTATTTTGTATCTCTTCCATTTCTTGATCGGATTCACTTTCTGAGTTAGAAGAGTTACTTTTTTCTCTTAAAAGATTATTGATTTGTTTACTTATTAATCTAATGTTCTTCTTCTTTTTCTTCCAACATTGGTCTTCAGCGTGTCCTATTTTTTACAATACCAACATTTTATATCATTTTTTCCCTTATCACTGGTTGGTTTATAAGTTCTTTTAGGTTTTGTTCTTCTAAATTTATTTTTGTAAGGTTTATATTCAGATCTTTGTGATTCTTTTTTAAACTTTCTAGTTTTCCTTTTAATCCTAGAAGAAGGGGCTTCAATCTTTTCAATCCCAAACATTTCACAGAAGCATCCTAATTCGCTCTTCTCTTTCTGTTTATCTTTTCTGTATTTGTTTTGTATTTTTATTTCCATGCATAGGGCTAAGCCTTCTTTCTTGATAAAAGCAAATAATTGCCCGAACGTAATATTTTCAAAAGGAATACTCTCAGAATCTATATCAACTTTGATTTTTTGTATTATTCTTTCACTAAAAAGTTTGGGTAATCCTGCAATGAACCTTTCTTTCCAGAAAGCTTGATTACAATCATTCCTTTTGAGAACCTGTGTTATGAAGACTTCCTTATACCACCTATAATCAAATAAGGAGGGGCATATAAGATTGGTCAGGACGATAGAAGAACTGTTATATTCCTCTCTCGGGTTTCCTATAAAATACATTGAAATAGTAACTACAAGGAAGTCACAAGCATCGCTTGTTTCTTTTATTTCTCCGTCTTGGTCTTCAACACTCACAACATGGTTTAAAACTTATTCCTTGCTTTCAAGATTTAAAGCATTATCCCACCAATTTTTTAATTGACCAGTAAAACCATTAACAAGAAGGATACAAGCTTCTCTTTCAGAAATTCCATTGTATTTATAAGCAATCTTTGCCATTCCCATTTCTTGTAAAGTATTAAGGATTTCATAGTCGGATTTTTCATCTATGTTCCATTCTGTTATTGAATTTCCATCGTAACTAGATTTATGAAATTGTCCTCTTTCTTCATAAAGCATATCTGCAGGTGAAGGTCTATTGTAATAATTTTTGTTACTATTAAACTTTTTTCCTTTAAATATTATGTTTATCTTAAAGGGGGAGTTATCAGACTTTTTGAAAACTTCTTCTAATTTTTCAACAGAATCATTCTCCGTATCAGAGGAAGAACAACTTGTTTGTTCAGAACTTGATTCATGATTCTCTCTGATGACATTAGTATTAGAGGTACTGGGCTCACCAAGTTTTTCAGAAATTTTTGCTAATAATTTTTCTATTTTCGGGTTAAAAGTTACACTCTTATTTTTAAAAATATCATTACTTCTGAAAAAAGGTCTAATAGTATAATTTAGGATACTTTATTTGACGGGTGAAGGACTCTTGGTGGAAATGGTATCTAATTGGTTAGCAATTGTGTTAAGAATTTGGTTTGAATAATTATTCTGCTGGATAATCCTCTGTAATTCTTCATTTTCAGCAGGATCTTTTTCATTAGGCTTTTTAGTTTGTGTCAAAGGGTCTGCAATAATTTCTCCTTTATAAGTTTGAATTTTTAAAGATTGAAGAGGAGGATGAACTGCCAAAATGACAGTACCATTATTTGACAAACACCATTTTTTTATAAGGCTTGAATTAACTTCAATGGTGGGTTTTTTAAAACAATCATACCATCCTTCTGAAGAGAGGTATATTGCTATAAAATCATAAAAAAAAAGTTTGATTTTATTCTCTTCATTTCAATCATACATTCATTCTTTATTTTGCTTCTAATCTTATTATCTAATTTGTTAAACCATCTTTCTTTTTCTTTGTAAAAAGGAGAACTTAATTCTTTATGCAAATACTCCATATCCGGTTTAAATTCTTCAATAAGAGTTATGACCATAGTACTTCTAGTGGGTGAGTAAGGGTCACCTATATTTTCTTCAAACGTGGAGTTTGTCTGTGGGATAGGTGTTTTGAACGTCCAGTTTCTCTCTGAGGGACTAGGAATATCCGAACAGGATGCTCTACTATCCTCATATCTAAAACTGCTATTGTTTCTGTAGTTTGAGAAAGAATTTGTCCTATCAAATTTGACTGTTACAGTACCATCAGGTTCTTCAATTATTTGAGAAGGTTTTCTCCTTTCAATGTCCTTGGGAATTTGAGGTTCTTTTATGATAAACTGACTTGGGATTATCATTTGATTCCATTTAAGACGTTTAGGAGTGTACGTCGTGGATTGTTCAGCATCTACTTGTAAGAGAATAGTTTCTTCTTTCACAAAAGGGTTCTTATTAAATTTAGGGTTCAAGTTTGAAGACATAAGCCTAAGGAGCTGGCCATGAACAAACAGAGAGATAAGGGTTCAAAAAGGAGCTGTTTTTAGTAAAAAGAAGCTGGTCGCAGGGGAACACTATACGTGGAACACCTAAATTCAAGGCTTACCAACCGATTTACAAGCTTACCAAACCTGAATTCCAACGTTTCTTTTACTAAATCCAGATCTAAAATAGACCTCATGTACTCTGCTTTGAGTTATATGACAAGTAAATATATGAAACCGATTAATCTCCATTACCGCCACCGAAATGGCTCTGATACCAGTTTGAACCTCTTCAATCTCTTCATGGCCATCTTTAAAAATTGTCACGACCGCACTTCCTAAGGATAGGAAGCACGGGAAATCATGACTAGTGGGGGAAACAAGAAGCGGGGAAGAAGGGGGAATAATCACTTCTAGGCAAAACAACTTCACAAACAAAGAGGGAAAAATTTCATTTAAATCGGTCAACGTTTCAATAAAACCCAAGTCTCAAAGTAAATGATAACAGAGTTCGACAATAATAAAAATAACAGAGTTTCTTAGTCATTTGATAGTGGAAGCATTTTGAGAGCATAGTTACTACTACGTATGAAGACATAATAATAACCGGACCAGTTCTTGAAATCATCACTCAACATTCCTCCGCCTCCCGACCTCGCTCAACCTGCATATAAGGAAAACATATGCAGGGGCTGAGTACTTGATGCACCCAGTGAACTCATGCCCAAAAACATTCATCGTTAAGATATGTCAAGCCATCATCGTGTGAATCCCGGGTTTTACTTTAAAAGAACCGGGAAGCACAAAAAGTCATTTCCATTAAACAGTGTCCGCGCGGACAAACATCATCCCCCATCATATACCATATCTGAACCATCATGTGAAACGAGACTGTGGCCACAATCTCGATCACTGGACCGGCCGACCTAGGGGACGGCTCACGATCCCCATCAGTGCACTAGTCTAAGTAGGGCGTAGCCCTAGTTAGACCCGAATTCGTTAACCATCAAAGTCTAGTAGAGTATCATTCTTGTAGACAATCAGATAGGCAGTTTCAAAGCATAAACACGGCATGACATACTTATAGAAACATCCTTATAACACCTTAAACATATCAATTCAAGAATAAACGTTTAAAATAAAGCCCACCTCGATAGCTTAGAAATTCCCGTTTATAACTTCTCGATCCGACCTTAACGAGTGTACGAACCACCTTTTCGCAAAATACATAAATTCATATCAAAATTCGGTGACAACGATAGTTAGAATGCATGCAGTCTAATTAATTCTTTTAAATCTTCTTTCTCGATTTCCGTGTATTTTCGGTTATTCGGCGGCCGCCCAAGGCGTCGCGTGCGACGCCGGTCGGCCGCTTACGCTCGTTCTTTCCTTCGTTGGCTCCTCGTATTTTCCATCACATCGAAAATAATTTCTAAAAATTATTTAAGCGCTTATTTAAATTTTCCTCAATTACTCACCGTTGGAAAAAAAGAAGTATTAATTCATACTTAGTTAAATTATTCATCCTTCAAAAAGTTTTTCCGGAAATTAATTAAATAATTTCCCCCGATCGAACTTTAATTACCGGGCCGAGAGATTTAAATTCCTTAGCCATTTAAAACCTCCAAAACAAAATAGTGAGCCCATCTTCCAATTAATCTATAAAAGCCCAACAACCAAAACATCCCATTTAATTTAATAGGCCCACTTCCTTTAAACAAACAAGGGCCTAATTCATTTCTAAAATAAAAGGCCTACTTTCTAAAAAACAAAGGCCCAAAACATCTCCCTCTCCAACACACCCTCTCTCTCTCTTCCCTCCCTCTCTTCGTCGTTTTTTTTTTCTCTTCCTTCCTTCCCGTCGACTGCCCCTTCCCGACGGAAGGTACGCCGCCGTCGCCCTCTCTCCGGCTCGACGCCATCGATGGGATCGCCGCTGCAGCAACGTCGTCGAGGAGTTGACGTCCTCAGCCCATCGCCGTCGCTGAGTTCGCCGAGAGCTGCTGCCGCGAAGGGGCTGCGCATGGCGTCGCCGCCAGCCGGGGTCACCGGCCGCTGCTGCCTCCCGTCGCGTTGCTGCTGCCGGCGTCGCCACCGAGAGCCGTCATCCGCACCGGGAACGTCGAGCGCGGCTGTCCGCCGCTGCCCGTCGCCGGCGGCGACTCCTCCTCCTCCGAAACCACTCCGAAACCGCCCGAAAACACCCCGCAAAGGCTCGCAACACGTTTTATTAACCTAAAGCTAAGTTCTTTCTAAGTTCCGGTTACTCGCGGCGATCGTTCGGAAGGTTCTACGTTAAATTCTACCTAGCTCGGTTATGGAGGATAAAACAAACTATATGCATGCAAAGCTAATAACAACTCATGCTTTGAGATAGAGAAGGGAGTATACCTCCAAAAAAGAAATGGTTGGACTTGATGGCGAATGGACAAAGATGTGAAAACTTCCCCTCTCGCTTCCTCTCTCGGCTTCTCTCTCTCGCCACTTCTCCTCCTCTCTTCTCTTTTTTCCTTGCAAAGTGAAAGTGAGGGGGTGGCTTTTGGGGTGTGGGTATTGATGGGGAAGTGGGGAGGTAAAAAGAAAACCGTCGATCATGGGGGAAAGAAAACCGTCGGTCATGGGGGAGAAAGAAGAAGAAGAAAGAAGAAAAAGGAAGAAAAAGGCTTGGGCTTAAATCAATTAAATTCATGCTTGGGCTTGCATGTAGAATTATTTCCTAATGGGCTAAAAAGAAATACAAGCCCAACATAAAAGGGTGATTAGAAAAACAAGTTGTTCATTTTTAATTGGCTTCAAATTTATTTTGGAGAAACCAAAATAAATTCATACTTTTTATATATTTTTTTTCGTATTTTCCCTCGTTCATTAAAATTCACGGTCCTTTATTAGATTTTGCTATCTCGTTCCTCATAGTCAAAAAAAAAATTAAAGTACGCGAAAAACGTACATAATTTATATTTGGTGTTATTCCAAATATAATATTCATTCGATCGATCCTCGACTTACGCGCGTCGTTGTCCATTAAAACATATATTTTCCTTTCCACTTAATTCATTCGTCTTGCTAATGAATAGCAATTTCACCATCGATCTTTCAACGAGACCTTAAACGAGTCTCCATCGTTCATACTTAAAATAACATAAACACATTCTTTTTCCATATTAAACGAATAAACCATATTCTTTTCACATCACAATTATCGAGAGCATAGCATTTCGAAATAATTTTATCAATTATTCCGTTACATAGAATAAATTTCTTATTTAAGGTACGGGTGTTACAAAAATTGTACGGGTCCTGGAAATCATAAGGATCTTGTCCTCTTATTGGATCAGAGGAAACTGATTCTTCTGACTTTGACTTGGTAGAACTGGACCTTTGAGCAAGGAATTCGAAAAATTCCTTCTTCATTTCTTCTGGCATATTCATGAACTTTGAATCCTCAGAGGCTTTAGAGCTAGAACTGGGTTTTTCCTTTTTGACATCTCCCTTTTGGTAAGTAACTTTTTTTCCCGTAGACAAAAAATGTCTAACAGCATGTTCGGAACAAATATTTTCTTGAAATTTATTCCACCATTTGATTTTGAAAATTCTAACTAAAGAAAAGGGAGTTGGGTCTGGATAGATTTTCTTAAAGTGAAAATCCCAGGCAAAAATCCAAGGTAATTTGAATTCTGCATGGAACATCAAGGGTTTTTGGTATGAAGAAAGGTTTGAATTTTCCGAAAAGACTTCAAAACCTTTTTGAACCGAGGGTGGCGTGATTTGGATATTGGATGCAAATTTTCTCCACCAGTCAAAGAACTATATGGGAAAATGTTATTCTATGTTTGAGTGAAAGGTAAAAAACCATGAATGGTTAAAGGGTCTGATAAAAAAGGCCCGAAACCAAGCATATTTGTAATCAATATAATTGAATCCTTTTGCCGGGTGACGAACAGAAAAATCTTTGAATTCTTTAAATCCTCCAAAAGTAGTAATAGTATGGATCTTTCTAATCACACATTTTGAAAAACTAATTTCATTTGAACTTAAAGGGTTATGAGTTATTTCTATAGAATGTGAGTCTACGAGAATTAACTCATAATATCTTTGATCTTTTAAGAAATTATCTGATTCCCACAGCTGGGCTGGGTTTTGAAATCTGGCTCGGATAAAATCTTTTTGAATAAGGTGTGTGGGATAATCGGTATGAGGAGTCATTCCGATATCTTTGAACCAATCTTTTGTGAGATATCTTTAGAATTGTTCTGGGGGGTTTGGAATTTAGATATTTGTAGGTTTTGGTGGGTTTGAAGCAAGCACACTTTTGAACGGGATTTCAGGTCTAATTTGTAGAGGAGAAATCCTATTTGGGGCAAGCTGTTTCTGAGGTGTAGTAGGGAAAGGAGTTAAGGCTACTGCTTTTGAATCATGAATTTCATAGTCTTTTGCACTTTGAATCTTCTTTTTCCCTGGATCCATCGCTGGTTCCTTGTAAAAACTCTCTTGTTAGAAAGTCTGGTAAAAAAATATTTTCTCCTTTGATGTATTCTATTTCGAATTCAAAAACGGAAAGTATAGCTTGCCATCTTGCACAAATTTGTTTTGAAACAATATTTTGAACATCTTTAACAAGAACTTCTTTTGCTGATTTGCAATCAATCCTAAGTAGAAACTTCTTATTATAAAGGCCATCTTGAAATTTTGAGATGCACAGAACTATTGGCAGAATTTCTTTTTTAATTGTAGAATAATTAATCTGTGTATCATTCCAAATTCCTGAGTGGTATCTTACCAATTGTTCTTTTGAGTTAATTCTTTGTTTTAAAATTCCTCCATAACCTCGATTTGAGGCATCTGTTTCTATGATCATAAAGGCTTTTGGATTAGGGATGCCTAAGCACGGAAGAGTTTTTACTTCTTGTTTTATGGTTTTGATAATATTAGTGTTCTTCTGTCCAATTAGGGGGGTCTTTCCTAATCCTTTGATAAAGAAGTTTACAAGTCTCCCTAAGATTAGGAAAGAAGTCTGAAATGTAATTCAAGCATTCTAAGAATCTTTGTAATTGATTTTTATCTTTGATTTCATCGGGGGATTTGTCTGTAAAAGAAATCGACCTACTGATAGGTTTGAAGGTTCCTTTGCTAATCTCATGTCCTAAAAATCTGATATTGGCTTGAAATAGTTTTAATTTGGGGGTGGATATAGCTAATTCATTTTTTTCTATGGTTTTTAAGAGAGTGTCTAAATGTTTTATATGTTGATCAATATCTTGGGAGAAGATTAAAATATCATCGATATAGACAGTACTAAAATGACTAAGAGGATTCATGATATCATTCATGATTTTTTCAAATTCTGAAGGGGCATTTTTTAGCCCAAAAGGCATGACATTCCATTCATAATGTCCGAAAGGAACCGTGAAGGCTGTTTTATATCTATCCTTTTCAGATATTTGGATTTGCCAAAATCCAGACTTGAGGTCGAATTTGGAAAAAATCTTAGCATTAAAGAGTCTTCCTATTAAATCTCTTTTGTTGGGGATAGGATACCTAATCCATTGTAGAACTTTAATAAGAGGTTTGTAATTTATGACTAGCCTAGGTGTTCCTCTTTCAAGTTCTGCTTGTTTAACTACATAGAAAGCAGAACAACTCCATGGAGATTTTGAAGGCCTTATGAGTTTCTTATCTAATAATTCTTTAATCTCCTTTTTACAAATTTCTAAGAGTTCTTGGTTGATTTGGATAGGTCTTGATTTCATCGAGATATTTTATTCATTGAAACCCATTTCATAAGGTAATTCAATGACATGGTGCTTTCTATCCCAGGATGCATTAGGGATTTCATTACAACCCCTTTTGACAAAGTTATTTTCAATTTCCTTAATCTTTGAAATGATCTTAGGAGTTCTAAGTTGGTCTTCAATTCGTTGAAAAGGTAATTCTTCTTTTAGAAAACCAATTTGTTTTTGTTTTGGGTAATATTATTAATTTGTCTGAATATAGAGTTATTCTGAAGATTAAGAATTTCTTGCTTCTTAATGGGATAGATGAATTTAAAATTTATTTCTCTTCCCTGCACTTTGGTGGTAATACCACTATCACTGACATAGAAAGAATAAATTTGAGTTAGGAAAGGTGTTCCAAGAATCATACTATATGTGATATCTTCAACAATAGTAAAGATATTCTTGAAACAATAACCATTGTTACAAATATGAGCTTTGGAGAGTTTGTATTTGATTTTTAAAAGGTTATTATTAGCAGTATAAAGTTTTTCTTTGGATTTGTCACAATATTTAATAGGAACGATTCCTTCTCTGATAATATTATGGTCTGATCCTGAATCAACCAAGGCCATAATACTGGTTCTGAAGTCATTAACAGCAAGAGTGATATTAACATGCCATTTTTTATATTCAATTTCTCGGATAACTTTTATAGAATTATTTTCTGGATCAAGATTCTTCCAGTTATCAATTTCTTTATTATTTTCGATAATAGACAGTCTTGTCTCTATTTCAAAGTCCTTTTCTTTTAATTCATAAAATTCTTTATTAATTTGTTTTTTAAGGTTATTAATTTCACTCTAGAGGTCTTTTGTTTTTATTTGTTTGGATATGCTTTGATAGGGATATTTATCCCAAAGCTTATTTAGACTAAATTGTTCATTGATGTTTATCTTATTAGAAGTAGAAGGTTCTTCAAGAATTAAATCTTTTAGCTTATAAAGGTAATCATCCCTTATATCGGTATCTGGGATTTCTTGGATAAGATCAAAGATGACTTCTTTCTTTTCTTTAGAAATGACTTGGATACAATTTTTGCAAATATCTTTTCCATGTTCAATACTACTATGATAATCACTTTCGTCAGAGGTATTTTGTATCTCTTCCATTTCTTGATCGGATTCACTCTCTGAGTTAGAAGAGTTACTCTTTTCTCTTAAAAGATTATTTATTTGTTTACTTATTAATCTAATGTTCTTCTTCTTTTTCTTCCAACATTGGTCTTCAGTGTGTCCTAATTTTTAACAATACCAACATTTTATATCACTTTTTCCCTTATCACTGGTTGGTTTATAAGTTCTTTTAGGTTTTGTTCTTCTAAATTTATTTTTGTAAGGTTTATATTTAGACCTTTGTGATTCTTTTTTAAACTTTCTAGTTTTCCTTTTAATCCTAGAAGAAGGGGCTTCAATCTTTTCAATCCCAAACATTTCACAGGAGCATCCTAATTCGCTCTTCTCTTTCTGTTTGTCTTTTCTGTATTTGTTTTGTATTTTTATTTCCATGCATAGGGCTAAGCCTTCTTTCTCGATAAAAGTAAATAATTGCCCGAACGTAATATTTTCAAAAGGAATATTCTCAGAATCTATATCATCTTTGATTTTTTGTATTATTCTTTCACTAAAATGTTTGGGTAATCCTGCAATGAACCTTTCTTTCCAGAAAGCTTGATTACAATCATTACTTTTGAGAACATGTGTTATGAAGACATCCTTATACCACCTATAATCAGATAAGGATGGGCATCTAAGATTGGTCAGGACGATAGAAGAACTGTTATATTCCACTCTCGGGTTTCCTATAAAATACATTGAAATAGTAACTACAAGGAAATCACAAGCATCACTTGTTTCTTTTATTTCTCCGTCTTGGTCTTCAATACTCACAACATGGTTTAAAACTTGTTCCTTGCTTTCAAGATTTAAAGCATTATCCCACCAATTTTTAATTGACCAGTAAAACCATTAACAAGAAGGATACAAGCTTGTCTTTCAGAAATTCCATTGTACCTATAAGCAATCTTTGTCATTCCCTTTTCTTGTAAAGTATTAAGGATTTCATACTCGGATTTTCCATCTATGTTCCATTATGTTATTGAATTTCCATCGTAACTAGATTTATGAAATTGTCCTCTTTCTTCATAAAGCATATCTGCAGGTGAAGGTCTATTGTAATAATTTTTGTTACTATTAAACTTTTTTCCTTTAAATATTATGTTTATCTTAAAGGGGGAGTTATCAGACTTTTTGAAAACTTCTTCTAATTTTTCAACAGAATCATTCTCCGTATCAGAGGAAGAACAACTTGTTTGTTCAGAACTTGATTCATGATTCTCTCTGATGACATTAGTATTAGAGGTACTGGGCTCACCAAGTTTTTCAGAAATTTTTGCTAATAATTTTTTTGTTTTTGGGTTAAAAGTTACACTCTTATTTTTAAAAATATCATTACTTCTGAAAAAAGGTCTAGTAGTATCATTCAGGATACTTTATTTGACGGGTGAAGGACTCTTGGTGGAAATGGTATCTAATTGGTTAGCAATAGTGTTAAGAATTTGGTTTGAATAATTATTCTGCTGGATAATCCTCTGTAATTCTTCATTTTCAGCAGGATCTTTTTCATTAGGCTTTTTAGTTTGTGTAAAAGGGTCTGCAATAATTTCTCCTTTATAAGTTTGAATTTTTAAAGATTGAAGAGGAGGATGAACTGCCGAAATGACAGTACCATTATTTGACAAACACCATTTTTTTATAAGGCTTGAATTAACTTCAATGGTGGGTTTTTTAAAACAATCATACCATCCTTCTGAAGAGAGGTATATTGCTATAAAATCATAAAAAAGAAAGTTTGATTTTATTCTCTTCATTTCAATCATCCATTCATTCTTTATTTTGCTTCTAATCTTATTATCTAATTTGTTAAACCATCTTTCTTTTTCTTTGTAAAAAGGATAACTTAATTCTTTATGCAAATACTCCATATCTGGTTTAAATTCTTCACTAAGAGTTATGACCATAGTTCAAACGTGGAGTTTGTCTGTGGGATAGGTGTTTTGAACGTCCAGTTTCTCTCTGAGGGACTAGGAATATCCGAACATGATGCTCTACTATCCTCATATCTAAAACTGCTATTGTTTCTGTAGTTTGAGAAAGAATTTGTCCTATCAAATTTGACTGTTACAGTACCATCATGTTCTTCAATTATTTGAGAAAGTTCTCTCCTCTCAATGTCCCTGGGGATTTGAGGTTCTTTTATGATAAAGTGACTTGGGATTGTCATTTGATTCCAGTTAAGACGTTTAGGAGTGTATGTCGTGGATTGTTCAGCATCTACTTGTAAGAGAATAGTTTCTCCTTTCACAAAAGGGTTCGTAATGAAATCCCTAATGCCTTTTGGGATAGAAAGCACCAGGTCATTGAATTACCTTATGAAAAGGGTTTCAATGAAGAAAATATCCCGACGAAATCAAGACCTATCCAAATGAACCAAGAACTCTTAGAAATTTATAAAAAGGAGATTAAAGAATTATTAGATAAGAAACTCACAAGGTAACATTAGACAAATGCTAATGAGTTAAAGGTAATTCAAAAAATTTGTCTATATATGTGTTTGGATTCGTGAAATCGTTGATGATTTGTATATGTACTATATGTGCTGGTATGCAATATTAAGTATGGATATCATCTGGAATATACTTGATGCTTATTGTGAATGATGAAGATTGTTGATATGTTCTGCGATTCATATTGGCTATTATTGGATTTTAGGCTTGTGTTGGTTATAAGGGAGATGCTGCCCAAATTATGTTGAACATAAATAAAATGATAATAATATGATGGGCGTGGTAATAATTAGTAAATAAAATGATAATAAGATTTTTAAGTTATATGATTTTTTGCTTGTAGATAAGTTTGGCTGAAGTGTTAAGTGTGCTACAGGTTAGTCGGCACGGGAGAGTATCGGTCAATGTTTCTTCATGTCTGTCTCAGCGCTGCATCCTTGGCGGGTCACTCAGCTCTGAGCTCTGTTAGTGATAGGCGTTTCGAATTGTTAGTTGTGGCATATTATCACTAAATATTATACTAAGTTACTTCCGCTGTAATTATAAATATTAACTAATGATTTAAATATTTGGTTTTGAATTCAGAAAATGAAAATTTTAAATTGCCATACTTTATGGTACCGGAATTATGACATCACCTACTCAGTCGGCGGACGATCAGGTGGGGGATATTACATCCTACTCGCGGACGAAGGGAGAATCCTTTAATTATGGAGTATAAGATTAGTAAGTATAATAAATAAATAATAAATAATTTAAATAATTAGCCTAATGGCCTAGCTCGAAACTTGAATATTTAGAATTATAGATGAAAATTTTAACTCGAAAAAATTTAAATAATAGTTGTACTCTCTTTATCCTATAATAGATGGCACACATGTGGAATGACATAGGATTTTAGGAGATGTTGTTTTGTGTATGGTAGAGAGAGAAAATATTATATTTATATTAATGTGAAAGAGACTTTCAAAAATGGAAATGTGAAATCTTAACTAAAAAGGATAGTGTGATATCTATTATGGGACGAAAGAGTAAATAAAAGTGATGTATTGTTTAACTATTCCGAAACTAGAGAGTTCACACTTTTCAAGAATGAAGTAGTAAGGAACAGTCCATAGGATGGACGGAGTAGATATTTTATCTTTGGTATTTTAATTTGTATTTAAGTTTAAACTATAAGTGTTAAAAAATACCCCTAGAAATTCCAATCAAAATTAGAGGGGTGAAACGTATTGTTAGAGTTAGTATACTGAAAAACATGTTTCGAATGCTTTGTATATGTAAAACCCTTTATTTGGTTTAATCCAATTATGAGAAGAAATAATTTTGTTACATTGGAAAACATGGAGTATATTTCCTTTTGCACTTAATACACTAAACAATATATCCTAGAACCCTATGTCATTCCTAAGAGTGACACCAACTTCGGACAAATGGAGTATCATATAATTTTACACTAATAATATATGTTCAAGTTCGAGTTTAAACATATATCCCAAAAATATGATAATTAAATGTTTTACATTCTATAAATACGATTAACATTCATCATTGTGCAATGGATTGATCATATGCTAATTTTATCATTAGCAACCCGATTAGGACTTTGAGCTTGCCTTATACCCGAATGTTTAAGGTTTAAAATATCTAAATTGATAAAATTTCAACTCGATTAGACCGCATACCGATAAATCAGCAATTCAAGTAGATTTGACCCAAAATCCCGCTAAACTGACACGATTGACATCCTTAAATGTAACTAGGGATGAGCTTGATATAAAATGGTTGTTTAAGTGAAAGTAGTCAAATGTTGTCATCATCATTTTGGTGGAGGTCTTTGATCATTTTAATCAACATCTTTCTTCCATAATCCTCCGCTAGTTCTAAGGTGGAGGTCTTTGATCATTTTAATCAACATCTTTCTTCCATAATCCTCCACTAGTTCTATGTTTGTTTCAACTTTTTATTTGGTTGAAACTTCTATCAGTTATATTGGTTTTATATCTAATGTAATCTTTTGTTGTTTCTTAAAAAAAACAAATCTTTGGCTTATTTGTATGTGGGGAGATTCAGCAAACATGCAAACTAGACTACGAGAGCTTTTAAGTTATAAGCTAAATGATAAAAGAGATCGAGATCGGGAAAAAGGTTTATTCTTATTCACTACAACTGATTTACATAGATACAAGGATTATATAAGATTAGGAGTATCCACATAAGGAAAACCTAATTAGCATAATTACATTGATTTGATATATTCTAAGTATGGTATAGAATAAATCAATATCCTCTGATCGTGATCTTCCGTGATTTCTTCTAACAATTGTGATCTTCCGTGATTTCTTCTAACACTCCCCCTCAAGTTAAGTAACGGGATTACCGATACATAACTTGCACAGTACTTCTCGAAAGGACTTCGAGTTTACAGCCTTCGTTAAAATATCAGCCAGTTGATCTTCGGATTTCACAAATGGTATTTCCACCACTTTTGCTTCAATGTTTTCCTTGATGAAGTGTCTGTCCACCTCCACATGCTTGGTTCGATCATGTTGCACTGGGTTCTCTGAGATGCTGATTGCCGCCTTATTATCACAAAAGAGTTGGCACGATTGTGACGAGCGGAGATCTAGTTCTGTCAAAAGTCTTCTTAGCCAAAGTATCTCTGTCAGTCCACTTCTGATTCCTCAAAATTCTGCCTCTGCACTGGATAGTGCCACTACCTTCTGTTTCTTGCTTCTCCATGTAACAAGGTTTCCTCCTACGAAGGTAAAGTATCCAGCAATCGATTTCCTATCAACCGGATTTCCTGCCCAGTCAGCATCCGTGTAACCATGTATCTCCATATGACCATGTTTCTCAAATAGTAACCCATGTTCTGCCGTTCCTTTTAAATATCGAACAATCCTTAAGACAGCTTCCCAATGTTCCTCTTGAGGTAGGTGCATGAACTGACTCACTGCTCCTACGGCATAGGCAATGTCGGGTCTCATGTGAGATAAATAGATCAATTTACCTACTAGCCTCTGATATCTCCCCCTGTCCGCCAATTTTCCTTCTTTGCGAATCTGAAGTCCATGATTTTGTACCATCGGAGTCTCCGCAGGTTTGTAATCCAGCATCCGTACTTCTGCCAAAAGATCAAGTATATACTTCTTCTGATTGATAAATATCCCTTTCTTAGATCTCAAGACTTCGATTCCCAGGAAATACTTGAGCCGTCCTAGATCCTTCATCTCAAATTCTCTGAACAGATTATTTCTTAGTCCAGCTATTTCTTCTTCATCATCTCCAGTGATAATCATGTCGTCTACATAGATGATCAAACAAGTGATCTTGTCGTTCTTCTTCTTGAGGAACAAGGTATGATATGAGTTGCTCTGTCTGTATCCATACTTTTTCATCACATCAGTGAATCTCCCAAACCATGCTCTCGGAGACTGTTTCAATCCATACAATGTTCTTCTTAGCTGACAGACTTCCCCATCCTGAAACCCTTCCGTAAACCTAGGAGGAGGTTCCATATACACAGGTTTTGGCAGTTCTCCGTGTAAAAGGGCATTAGTTACATCGAACTGATGCAGCGGCCATTCCTTGTTAGCTGCAATGGAGAATAACACTCTCACGGTGTTTATCTTTGCCACTAGTGAGAAAGTTTCGGCATAGTCTACGCCGTATGTCTGGGTGTACCCTTTCGCCACAAGTCTGGCTTTGTAGCGATCTATTGAGCCATCTGGTTTCCGTTTGATCGTAAAGACACATCTACATCCCACAGTCTTTGCATCATCTGGTAGCTTGCCTTTCACCCATGTATTATTCTTCAACAAGGCCTTCATTTCAGTAAACATCGCCTCTCGCCAATGCTTATGCCTCATGGCTTCCTCCGCTTTTTGTGGGATTTCCTCTTCTTCATATAGTGCCGCCTCAAAGGCTCGGACCATCTTGGTCAGATTGCCTTGCACAAAGTTTGCCACCCCGTATCTGCTCTTCTTTCCAATTTTCTCAGGTGAGTACCGTTTTGGTGGCACTCCCCGTGTACTCCTATATGGAAGCCCGTATTGTCCTGTATCACTATCAATGGTGTTGTCTTCTTCTGTGCCAACAAGATTAGTGGTAACTGAATTCTCATCAGAGTTTGAGTCTAGAGTTACCTCGGATATCGTCTGAGGATGATCAGAGGGTGATGATGGATGAGATGACTCAGGTGGAGATGAGACATGCTCGGCGGTAGTGACGACCACTGGTTCGGTTGGTTCCTCGATAGAGGGACTTGGCAATGGCACGACCCAACTTAGATAGTCCGCAGAACTACCTGAATCACTCTCCCCCTGACTACTAAGGTGGGTGAGGTAAAAGAACTCGGTTTCCAAAAAATTGCAGTTCATAGTGGTGATGATTTTTCTAGTGACAGGGTCATAACAGCGGTATCCCTTTTGGTTTTGCCCATACCCCACAAAGACACATTTGGTAGCACATGGGGATAGTTTGGATCGTTCATGTTTTGGGATGTGGACGTATACTGTACATCCAAAGACTTTGGGTGAGAGGTTTAGGTGGTTAGGTATTTTGGTCATTTTGAATAAGGTATCGAGGGGGGTCTTTTTGTTGAGGATTTTTGTGGGCAATCTATTCATGAGGTAGACAGAGGTAGCAATAGCTTTAGGCCAAAAATGTTTGGGTACATTGGATTCAATCATAAGGGCACGGGTCATTTCTAGGATCGTCCTATTTTTCCGTTCAGCTACCCCATTTTGTTCGGGTGTGTAGGCACAAGAGGTTTGGTGGAGTAAGCCATTCTCCTTAAAGAAATCGGTCATAGTACTGTTCACAAATTCCCTCTCATTATCGGATCTGAGTGTTTTGATTGTGGTGTGGAATTGTGTTTGGATCATTTTGAAGAAAAGGATGAACCTATCAACTACTTCAGATTTATGTTTCAAAAAATATATCCAGGTCATTCTTGTGCAATCATCAATAAAAATCACAAAATAACGAAAGTCATTCCCCCCAACAATAGGTGCAGCCACGCATCAGCATGAACTAAAGAAAATATGGAATTCATACGACTGTCTGTAAGTTTAAAAGACTGTCTGTGGCTCTTGGCCAAAACACACGTTTCGCAACAAAAATCAAAATGAATAGATAGTTTTGGGAAGAGGAGCTTAAAGTAACAAGGAGAGGGGTGTCCTAGCCTTCGGTGCCATAGCCAAGTCTCTTGTCTCGTGGATCCGTGAGCCAGCATTGCAGTACCAGTTTGAGCTATCTCGTCCACGTAGTAGAGTCCTTGGTTCTCAGTGCCACGCCCAATGATCTTCCTCATCTGAATTTCCTGTAAAATGCAGAAATTGGGTTGCATCAGAAGTGTACAATTCAATTCCCTTGTTACATGGCTAATAGACATCAATCTCTGTGACAAGGTCGGGGCATATAAACAATTCGAAAGTTTTAGAGTCGGGGATATTTCGACGGTGCCCGACCCATCTACTGCAATCAAATCTCCACTTGCAGTTCTAATATATGATTTTGTGATTCCACCCAGGCTACTAAAATCAGTTTTAAATGGAGTCATAGTATCAGTTGCTCCACAGTCAAAAATCCATCCCCTATTAGTACCCTCAGCCTCGTTTTGAATATGAAATGCAGCGGAAAATTGTTCTAGTGGTGCAAAGGGGTTTTTTGACTCAAATATACTCATCCTAGGGGTCAATTCACGGTTTTTTAGAGTCTGGGGTTCAAGTTCTAATGTTTGGACATCTGGGGGTCGAATATTCAAACAGTGGGGTACCATTCGGAATTTAAGTATATTTGAGGACTGAAAAGCAAAAGTTGAATTAGGGTTTGGTTTATCACCAAACCCTTTACCTCCGCCGCCTCCCATTTCCCTTTGAGAGGGTTCGTCGGTCGCGCTTCCTCCGGTCCTCTCGGCCAAATTTCCGGCACCCCGCACGCTGCCCCCACCAGGATTTCGTTCCTCGCCGGTTGACTCTCTGTTCCCGGCTGCGATTTGATGCGGCTGTCCTGTTCCCTCAGCGATGGCGAGTTTCGCTATCGCCTCTCTCGCCTTCTGTCTTTCCTCCCACCATTCAGGGTATCCTACCCTCTGAAAGCATGTTTCCCAAGTGTGTTTTTGCTTCCTGCAATGGGAACACCAAAGTTTGGATGTGTCGGGGCGATTCCTCGGTCGGTTGGTAGCGGTGGGGCGCTGAGGCGGTCCGCTCCGGTGCGGCGGACGGTTGCTCTGGGCGGCGAGACCAAGTCCGATTTCCCCAAGTGATGAATTTCCAGTGTTATCGCCGGTGGTACCTACGGTGGGCAGAGGCGATGTCGGTGGCATGATTTGACGTCGAGCCGCCTCCGTCTTTACCCACCCGTAGGCCGATTCAACTGATGGGTAGGGATCTTCCTTGAGGATATCCCGTTTGATCGAGTCATACTCTTGATTGAGTCCGGACAGAAAGTTGATCAGCCTCTTCTCATTCGAATGCGTCCTGTATTGGTCAACTCCTTTGTCACAGCACGTAATGGGCTGCTTCTGGCAACGATCGATGTTGATCCATAGCCCTTGGATCCTCCGGTAATACGTTTCCAAGTCTAAGTCCCCCTGTTTTAACTCGATTGCTTTTTCTTCCAGGTCGTAAATCAGGTACTTGTCCGCCTTGTTCTCGAACGTCACGGCGAGGCTATCCCAGAGTGCTTTTGATGTCTGGTGGTGAGCGAAATCGGCGATAATTTCGTCCTCGATGTTATCGACGATCCAGGAAAACACCACCAGATCGTCTCCTTCCCAGTCGTCGTATCCTTTGCTCCCTGGTGCAGGGGGTTCGGTTCTGATATGCGAATAGGCCCCTCGGCCTCCGATCTTGACTTTCATAAGTCTTGACCATAATGGGTAATTTCATGCCACGACGACATTCTTGCTGTTCTTCAGCTTCGTTGGCTGTTCTGGATCTTGTTTAGTATCGTTGGTATCTGACATGATTTTTGTGTTGGTAGGTTTGATGGGAGTTTGGTTTTCTGGCTTGATCTACCGTTCGGCCGGGATTGGTATTCGGGGCGATGATGAGTTTTCGCTGAGCCCTAATCAGATTCGAAACCTGCTCTAGATGCCATGATAAAAGAGATCGAGATCGGGAAAAAGGTTTATTCTTATTCACTACAACTGATTTACATAGATACAAGGATTATATAAGATTAGGAGTATCCACATAAGGAAAACCTAATTAGCATAATTACATTGATTTGATATATTCTAACTATGGTATAGAATAAATCAATATCCTCTGATCGTGATCTTCCGTGATTTCTTCTAACACTAAATAACACGAACGAGTAGAAATAACAACTACGATTATATTAAAACTACTTGGGATTAAAACGGAGCTAGAGAGTTGTTTGACAATGAATTTATAACTTAAACATAAACTTGAAAACACAGAACAAAAATTCTTTGGAGGTGGAAAATGATAGGAGGCATTTATGCTAAGCTAGTATTTATTCACTCACTCTATAGGATTTGTAGATTCTGATACAACAACGTTCTCAATGTTCACATCTGTTTTCATCTACCAAAGTGTGTATGTTACACTACTGCCTGTAGAAGTATTAACAGCAAACTATAATTACTACTGCGGCATGGAGGAAGATCTCGGGGCCATTTCTTGCAGAACTCTGATCGAGACCGGGGAAGAAACAGAAGCAGAGTGGAGGAGAGGTGTACCAACCAGAGTTGAACCCTCGTTAGCAGATGGTGGGGATTGATCATCGCTGATGGCAACCGTGGTTTGTTGCAGCTCGATTTCTGTAGCTGACTGAGGGGCGAATCGGGGACTATCTATTAACTGATGGTCATCTTCCACGACTGACATGACCGTGCTAGTATCTGGGTGGATGGTTGAATCGTCTGTGAAAGTGCCCATTTTTCTCCTCCTCCGAGCTGCCTTTCCCCATCCGTGGATTGTGTCTCGTATGTTGCGTGGGATCAGAGCTGCCTTGTAGTTCGTCCCCTTCTAAACAATGAAAATAAACAAAACATTAAAAGAGAGCAATCTAACATAGACATACACATGTCCGTGTTATTGAGGATTGAAGCTTCGTATCACCTGTGTAACTAATGCATAAAGAGGTAGGGTGCTGTAGCTGCACAAGAATTGCCCTGCAAACCTGGAGAAACACCAGAATCTTAATCTTAGTTTTTCTTCGGGGGTTGGCAAAAGTTGAAGTCAGCACGTGACCCTAAGGCGTACCCAACAAATATTCGTAAATATACTAGTAAGTGGCTCCTTATGAAGCAAGACTTGTAGCCAAACTGCCACTGCAATGTAAGACAAAGATTCGTCACAACTTCCTCATTCACGATGTTGTAATTCAAGCATATCACAACCTTTCACTTCAGTCATCGAAGTATCCATTGTAAACAAATTGTGACATTTGTGGGAAAGCCATAGTTTGATGAATGATGAATTTGGACTCCTGATGCTAGACATATCTTTCTCGAAAATATTAATTCCAGAGCATGCCAACTTTGAGAACTTATATCAAAGCTCATTAAAATCCCGTGATCTTTTCACATCATATTCTTGACTACAAAGAAAATTAACCAAAGCAAGAATGGAGGACATTACCCAGAACCAGAAGAATGAAGTGAGCTCAAATGAATTCTGCAATAGCGTTAATGTAGAAATCATTAGTGTTACATTTATTTTTTGACGGGAGCATAACATACACCACTAGGTGATTCGAAGGAAACACGCAGACATTACAGACATGCACAACTCATACGTGAATATCCAATAGAAGTAGCAAACCTGGAACAGGACTAAATGAATCAAGGTCAGCAACAGCTCTGGCTTCTTGAACCAAAACAGTTCATCTCGGGGTCTAAACTTAGGTCAGTTAAAACTCCCAGTTATTCCCGCACTCTCTAGTGCCAAGGTTTTTATGATATGTTGCAGCTTTGTGCCAACAAGTAGAACAAGCTGCAATTTAACACAATCTGCTATTTAAATAAAGAAATTTCCTAAATTTTTTTCCCATTTATGTATGCAACTTATTGAGCATAAAACTAGTCCTAAGCTAAGACACATAATCTCAAGTATATATCCAATAATAAAATATGCTTCTGTTGTGTAACTTACGGTGACAGGAATAAGTGCAATCCAGAAGTAAAGATGGGAATCCTGCAAAAAAAGTTGAAGAAAGAAGATCAAATACGTGGACAAGAAATCAATTGAAAGGCACATAACATAAACATTACTGCTAAAGTGGTGGTAGGAGTATCCGAAAGCGAAGTGGACCAGGATATGATTGCAATGTTGCACATGTAAATGAGTTGTATTGAAAAAATATAGACAATCTTCTCTAGTGATAATGTAGTTTCACCAGAAAATGACACATGGTCAATCTCATCATTTCCGAGAGAGAGAGCTTTTAACTAACCAACCTTTTACATTGAAAAGCATAAAAGCTACAACGAATCCCCAGAGTGGAGCGCTGTAAAATCCACAAGAGTGTGTCAGAAAGCTTTCACGATGATCATAGAGCAACACATATATTTAACGGATTTTAACTAATTAGATTCGTACACAGCTCAGGCCAGCTCATACTAGAAGTAAAATTCTGGGATTAGATTACACAATTAGAGAGCAAGTGCCCTTAATCCTTCATTTATTGGCACATGATAAATCGTAAAAAGTACTATTAACAGTTTATCAACATTAAATTCAGTTATTCTAGCTCCGCTGTCAGTGAAAATGATAGGAGCTTGGAATTCTGCCAATCTAGCAGAGAACTTTTGCCTTAGTTTAAGAAGTATGAGTATAATGTTTGAGTATGAAGATTGTTAGAATTATTGACCATTTAATAATAGGACAATTGTCAGCATTTTCCACACCTGACACCAACTATCCTTTGAAACTCTTCTTCCATAGAACGAATCATGTAGCTGTGGAAATCATATGTTGATGTGAGGTTGTGGTTCTGCCATAAAAGAGAAATAGAAAAGTAAACACTAAGCTTAGAGCATCTCCAATGGCGGACGTCCGGTCGGACATCCGCGACGGGCGACCGGGACGTCCGCCATTGTAACGAAGCAACTCGGATACGGACGTCCCGTAAGGACGTCGGATGTCCTCGGGCGTCCGGGCGACGGGCGGGCGGACGTCCGCCATTGTGACGTCCGGTATTAATTTTTTTTTTTTTTAAAACTCTATATATACGGCTCGTTGAACTTCAGCACGCTATTATCGAAGAGGTTTGGACGCGGAGGGGTTGACGTTGATGTGATTAATTTTTTTTGTTTTATTACTATGTAAATTTTTTTTTCGAATCATGTATGTTTTTTTTAATGAAGTTGTTAATTTTTTCCGTTCGTATTCGTGTTGAAATTTTATTTCCGTAAACGTAAATTGATTTATTTGTGAATTTGTGATTTTTTTTATTGCGGGAAGTCCTAGTGGGAAGGGCGGATTGTGCAGGAGAAGTCCTAGTGACGTGGCAGTGGGATGGGAAGTCCTAGTGACATGGCAGGAGGTGTTTTAGGGAAGTCCTAGTGGATGTCCGAGTGGGACATCCGTGCATTGGAGATGCTCTTAATGTGTCCAAGTCAAAACTTAAATTGATGCAAATCCAACGGAGAGTAAAGTGGCATAAGGCAAATCCATGTACGGGAAAACATAGAGATAAAATAATTATCTATCCATAGCAGCATTTGTGAGGTGCATATTTGTATGGAAAGTTGACAAATTGGTTATATAAGATGTCATCTTTCGAAGAAAATGGCATATAAAAGAAATGCCAAAGAGATCAAAGTATGAGACATCTATAATAATTGCTTTCATGAGTGTCAATAGTATTCGTGCATATAGGCGTTTCTAAATTATAGGTTTGCGAGATAAGTCATCCTATGTGTATACACTGGATTCAAGTAACTGTTAGGACAGAAATTTCTGCAGCCTAAAAACCCAACATCATTTTGCAATAAATTGTCCTGACTTGTCGTTGTGTTTGGAAACAAATATTGAAGTGATGGAACTTTTTCATGGAGAACAACGCTTTGAACATGAATCATACAGTACATGTTTTTCCACTTTAGAGAATAATGACATGAAGTTAATGTTCACGTACCGTGATGAATCCTTATCGAAGGGTAAGGTAATCTGCACGAGCAACTGAACTCCCAAACTGGCGGAAGAAGCACGTCTGGATATGCATCAATACTATCTAATCAGATGAATATTGTGTGTAGCCTCTCATAGAGCATTATCTTAAAACATCAACTATTGAAAACAAATACTTGTAAATGAATGGACAATATGAATTTAGCGAGTGAAATGAAGAAAAGTTCCCTTGTGCAAATAGATATCTTAACTAAATCATTCAAGATTATGATATAACCATAATCCATGTTAGACAGCAACAATATTGATCTACTCATGCAAGATCTCAGTGAACCTACCACCCAAACGAAAAAGTTGTTCCTCTGCATAGGAGTTGATGTATGGAGTCTCACAAAAGTTGATTGCCTCTGCAGTGTCATTGCTCTGGTTTTTTCTGCACAGGTGAAAATGCAAAGGGAAATATTAAAGCTACTGACTCGGTGATGCCCAGAGCATGAGTCTTAGTTGAATTATCCTTTTTGTTCACTTCCACTTCGAGTTCCAGTATTAAAGTTACTCCCTCCGTCCCACTATAAGTGATTGATATTCCATTTTTCGTCGCCCCAAGTGATCAATTTCCTTTTTAGCTTTTACTCTCTCCTACATTATTCTCTCTCTACTTCTCTACTTTATTCTTTCTCCTATTAACTCAATAAATATCATTTTCTTAACTCACGTTCACTTGAGGTGAGACGGAGGGAGTATAAAATATATGAAAATTACTTACAGGCATTTAGAGGCAAAGAGCTCAAGTTATATAGAAATTCTGATATCATAATGTGAAGGGAAAATATTATAGTTATTAAATATTACATGATTTTCCACTAAGTTTTTTGATGGGGTAATCATGCAACATGCTATAATACCCAGGCCATAAAAACCATATCTGCTCAAAACTCACTGGCTACCATTATATAAAAAAGATTCCAAGGAACATCAGAATTCTTATTGAAGTTACTAGTTATCGTTGAATGATTTTCCTCTCTAAAGTTTAAGCTTATATGAAATTATCAACAGAAATTCATTTCTAGCCAGTAGCCAGAGCATGAATCCATTTTAACCACAGACTATATGCTACCTACTTGAGGTGTGAGCCAAATCAAAACGGTGATAAGTTAATTCGGCAAATCTTGAGATTTTAAGCACAGGATAGCAGAATGGGGTGAAATATTTCATTGGTATAACTCTCTCCTCAAATAAAGTTAGCATTTTAGTCTATAGCCTTCATTGGCAGTTTACTAAGGGGCTATTTTCAGTTCCTTCAAAATCCATGTCTGATACTAAAATTCAAAAGAAGCATAATTTCAAGAATTCATAGTGAGAAAAACGGATGTCACAGTAAATAAGTTACAAGGTCCAATTGCGGTATAAACAAATTGCTTTGTATTTACCACTTTAAGAGTTATGCCTGTCCAAGTGAGCCTCATCCTCCCATGCTCTCCAACTGTGAATCTAGTAGAAATGTTGAGCAACAAATATTAGAACTCTTAAAGGGGCAAACAAGGTCATATTCATAAACTTTTGAAATAATAGAAAATACGTAGTGGAATCTCTTAACTTGATAAAAGGATTGAAATAAATTCGAAAAATATTTTTAGAAATGCCATATATGAAAATAGCCTGATAGGTATTTCAGTAGTAAATACACTGAACCATCAAAGTACTACCTTTCCAATTGCCAACAACATTGTTAGGCAGCTGTAAGATACGTGTGTAATCGCCATAACAAAAATGAACCTATGGAGCTGCTCGAGTCCTTCATATGACACAAACGGTTCGCTGTTCTGCACGGGAGGTCATAAACTCTGTAAGTTTGTAAAGAGATATAAAAAGATTAAACCATATGACAACTATGGGAAAGAAACATAAGTGTGTATTTTGACTCATGATTTTATTACAATAACATGCCTCTGAGCAAGTATTCTTATTTAGATCCATCAACATTCTCCTGTGTGAGCAATGACCAAAGAAGGTCATCAGAAGCCCACGCTCCTGTAAATCTTTGGTTTCCTCATCAACTTCTTTCTTTGTGCATGGGGCAAATGCACTGTCATAGAACTTCGAAGGTATGCAAATGTTTGATATAATGCTCGAACTTGCAGTGAGGAGAAGGGATATGAACCCGAGAAGCATCAACTCTGTAGCAGCAGTGTCACTACGTGAGGCAAGGAGTGGAAAAGAACCAATGTTGCAACAATACGGAACCACCAAAAGAAAAGCTTTCCATAGACCAAACGGCTCCCATTCTACAAGACTCTCAATACAGAATTGCATGAATCATCGCATTACCTTCCTTCATTTTCTCAACAGCGGCAAGCAAAGGTTTCCGATCAGTTTTCTTCAGCCACTAAAAATTAAATTATAAGAATGTGTAAGCTCATGGATGTACGATTGCTAACAAAGTTGGAGATATATACATTCCTACTTTTCTGTACCTTTTAATAAGCATAACACTACCAGTACTACTGCAACACAAAGAATTTCGTAATAACAACAAAACTAAGGGACAACTGGGGGCATCTATGTAAGGAGCTATATACACGAATAATTTGTCGCCATTCCTACCAATGTCCACTGACTTACTTAAATCAAGTAATATTGAATTACTAGATAAAATATTTCCACAATGTGCAGACGATTTCATGAGTCAAAACTCAGAAGAAATAGCAAACATATACTCCATTGTCTCCATCAACAAAGCCAAACAGCCTAACAATCCAAACCATCCATTACAGAAATCGAAACAGAGTATCCTTAAATCAAACAGAGATACTGCATTTATCAAAAAAAAACAAGAAACATGGCATAACACAAGTATAACAAGAAACAGGCAAGAACTTCAACATTAAACAGAATGCAACTCACAAGTCCCAACTGGTGAATTGATCGCTCCACAAGCAGTGAAACAAAAACAAACATGGTCAAAACAGAAGCCACGGACCATGTTGGAGTCAGAGCCAAAGACCTCAGATTTATATCATTTTCTGAGGCTTCGGATTCAGACATTCTCGTAAATTCAAACACAAAATCCACAGCTCCCCCCAAAACTCAATGCTTCAATTAAACCACAAGACATTGCATCAAAAACACAGGTATAAAACAAAATCCACTTTGTTACACAACTAAATTAAAAAAAAAAAAAAACCTCACACTACTCTTAAAAAGCAGCCATTGTTTTCGGTCTTAGATTCTATGAATAAAAAAGAGGGGTCGGAAAAACAAAACAAGATTTCATTTTTAGTCACAAGAAAAGATGGAGTTTTGAGATGGAAAGGAGAACAATTTGTCGGACAAAGATGAGATGAGACAAGAAAGTTGTTTTCAATCCCAACAGAGGTATATGCTGATATAACTATCATATTTAATTTTTTTTTTATGAAAAAACATTCTCCAAGGGAGGAGGTAATAGAGAATGTATTAAACCTTTTTCATTTTCAAGAAGTATTTTTACCTCCCCATCAATAGAGAGGTAAAATCTTATAATTACTATATTTACTTATCAATATAAAGGTAAAATTTTATAACTACCATATTTGTTTTCTTTTAATGAAAAACTCTTCTCCAAGGGAAAGATATTTGAAAAGGTATTACACTTTACGTTTTTTAATGCATTTTGTACTATTATTTTATTTTTAAAAAAATAATTTACCTTTTTATATATTTTTTCTCTTTAGAAGGTATTTTTTTAGAATGATATATTTCAGTTTTTAAGAAAGATAAATACATAATATATATTTTCTAAAGATGCTATAAGAGGAAGAAAGTGTTGAAAGAGTTAAATCAGAGTCAATGAAGGCTGATAGCTGTATTTAAGGTTTCAAAAATTGTTGCTTTGGTGAGCTCGCTCACTCCTCTCTGTTGAATCTTGAATCCAGTTGAAGCAGAGTGTGCACGAATACAAGCAATAAGACTAAAGGTTCATTTTGATCCTTAACATATTATGATTTTTTATTTTGGTTCTAAACATTATCTTTTAAATTATTCGGTCCCTCACAAATAAAAACAGGTCACATTTGGTCTATTTTGGACGGTTCCGTCAAAAATTTGACGATCAATGAATTTTAAACCTATTTAGACCAGATTAAGTTAATAAATAATTTTATTATGCATAATTTAACTGGATTAATTAAAATGAATTAATTTACCAAAAATATAAATATATTATTTACCAAAAAATTCTCATTCCCATCACTGCTCTCTCCCTCAAATTGAAAATAGGGTATTCCAAAAATTGATCTTCCATCAAGTCAGCACGCAAGTTTGGGGATCCCCCGTCGCTAAGAATGAACCTTTAATCGAAGTTTGGGGCTGTCGGACCAAGATGCGAGTCGGCTGTTCGAATAGCAGCGGCTATGGCGAGAGAACCAGCGAGGAGTTAGGGACTGACGGTAGGCAGCACCCCACGGCTGAAGCACGAAGGCCACGACGGCGTATGAACTGCCACAGTCGAGCTTCATCTCAGATTCGCGATGAGGAATGAGATCAACAATGCGTGTCGCCACTCACCGAAGACGGGGGTGGTTTCGACTAGGCTGTCCGAGAGGCGCTGCGGTGAGGTTGAGAGTGTGAGGGCAACTGGGAAAAGAGGAGGGAGGCACCTCACCGCTACACGCCGACGATGGACCAGACGAGAAGAGAGGCGAAGTAGCGGCTGTGGTGAAACAGAGAGAGTTTTGGCTCACACGCCGGCCACGGTTAGTGCCCCGTTGGAGTCGGTATGAGGGCAGCAAAAGATGGTCGGTAAAATTGACAGAAAGGGGTAGAGGAGGAGCGCTGACTTGCGGGAGGAGGGATGCTTCATTAATTTCAGTTTGAGAGGAAGAAAAACAACGAGAATAATATTTTTTTGTTGAATAATAGTATATTTTATTTTCTGGTAAATTAAATAAATTAATTATAACTTGTTAATTCAGTCATAATAGGTTTGAAATTCGTTGACCGTCAAATTTTTGACGGAACCTTCCAAAATAGACCAAATGTGACCCGTTTTTATTTGTGAGAGACCAATAATTTAAAAAATAATGTATTGGACCAAAATAAAAAAATCGCAATATGTTAAGGACCAAAATGAGTCTTTAGTCATGCAATAAATATGATATGTCGGACCGCGTAATTGATGATTATTCTTTCTAATTAGTAATCAATTCTCACCGCTCTTATTTTCACCCAACCCTATACTTATACTTGGGAATCAAGATTAGGGGCAAGCTCGCTTAATTTGAACTGGAATTTTATCAGATTAAAACATTTACATTCGATTTTGATTTTAATTTTGATTTAATCCAAATACTAACAATAAAATTAACATATAATCAATTCAATAGACAGTGATTAAATTTAGTTATAATTATAAAATGTAAAATATTTTATAATGAGAATTTTAGGATATATGCTTAAACTTGAAAATTAATAAATAATAGTTTTATTAAAATATATGACATGTGATAAAGCGTGTAATAAACCTTGATTTGTTGAGTAATTTAATATATAAAAACAGATAATGATGGATCGTGACAATTAACATCTAATTTTAAAATTTGTAAAATTAAAATCAGCACATATATATTTGAAAATTTTCAAAGCATATTTTAAAATTTATATTATTTCTTATATTGAATTCGAATTATTAAATTTATTTATCTATTATTGTGATTAAAAATCTACTAGAGTTGCGATCAATGTCGAACCCTTCTTAAAGACCGAACTAGAGACCAAATTAGCGCCCTCCATTTTCTTAATCTTGTAGTTAGGATTAATTTACAATTAATTTAATAGTTTATTCAATAAAAACTTATTTATTTATTTATTTATTATTTATTATTTTTATAATTTTTATATAATTTTTTTTATTCAATAAAAACTTGTCGGAGTAAATAATGAACTATATTCACTAAATAATGAACTAAATGAATGTATGTTATGAAGTAATTTTGATATGTTATTGAAATACATTAATCATATAACAAATTTTAGTGTTAAACGTTAAGCGGTAGTAAAAAACTATATTCAATAAATAATGAACCATATGAACGTTAGTAGGGGTGAGCAAAAAAATCGGAAACCGAATATCCAAACCGAAATTTTAAAATTCGGTTCGATTTTTTCGGTTTTTCGGTTTGGTTCGGTTTAAAAAACCGAAAAACCGAAAAACCGAATTATATATATAGTCTATTAATTTAATATATTATATTATATATAATATATATATTCTTTTAATATATTCAACTATATAATATATATTATATGTATTATTAATTTTATATTATATATAAATATTCTATTAGTATATATAAAATAAAATAAAATACACATATATAAATATATATTTATATTATATTTATTTTTTTCAGGTTTTTTCGGTTTTTTTTTCGGGTTTTTCGGTTTTGTTCGGGTTTTTTGGTTTTTTAAGTTCGGTTTCGGTTTATCGGTTTCGGTTTTTCGGGTTCGGTTCGGTTTGGATTTTGAACTAAATTCGGTTTTTCGGTTTTGGTTCGGTTTTGACAAAAAACCGAACCGAAACCCGAATGCACACCCCTAGTAATGAAATAAATATGACATTTTATTGAAATACAATGTTAACTATGTTAAACGTCAAGCAGTAATAATGAAAAATTATTAATTCATTCAGTAATGATATTACTTCATTCCATTAGTTTATTACTTCATTTATTACTTAATTCTATTAGTTTTTACTCCCTCTGTTTAACAGTGAAGACGTTTCTTTTCGACACAGAGACTAAGAAAGTGATGTTTAGTGTGCTAAGTAGATTTGTTAATAAAGTAGAATGGTTTTATTTTTAATTTATTTTTTATGTTTATTTAATTAAATTGTCATATTTATTTAATTTTCAACTTAAGTTTGTATTTGAATAAAAATGGATCCTACATCATTTTCTAAACATGAATTCATTTCAAAAATATAATTGAAATTTCTCAAACAGCAATCCTGCATCAGGCTATCCACAATGGCGCCTAGCGCACCGCCTAGCCGAGGGCCGGCGCTAGGCGGTCGCTAGGCGAACCATTGCAGCCTCCGAAAACCGCCGAGCGGTTTTTCGGAATTAAAAATCGCCTAGCGCTAGGCGGTCGACGGGCGCTGGGCGATCCGCTCGGCGCCATTGCAGCGTCGGGATCGCCCAGCGCATCGCCCAGCGTTTTTTTTTTTTTTTTTTAAATTTTCCCGACACTATATATACGCGATTTGCACTTCATTTTCATTCGCACCACTTGTATTAACGAGTACTCTCTCTATCTTAATTTCTATACAAGATCAACACCGAGAAATGAGTAACGCGGGTGATAGTAGTGGAGGTAGTGGGGGGGACGCTGAGGAGTACGAACGTAGAATGGCCGAAGCGTTTGAGGCATATACCAACCGCGGGATAGACCAATGGATGCAAAGAGCCTTGCAGCCGGCGGTACCTCGACCTCGGCCAGTTGTCCATCGCCGACAAGCGATTGATCGTGATCATGTCTTAATGTACGCCTGTATTATCATGCACAACATGATTGTCGAAGATGAAGGTGTACAACTGACGGATTGGGCCAACGAAGATAATGAAGCCGGTCCAAGCCACGGCGTGGTCGTCCCCAACGCACGGAGTGGGGTACCTCACGATGAAGCCGCCCTCCTCCAAGCACATGCCGGCATGCGTCAAACGGAAGCTCATATTCGACTCCAAAAGGATTTAATTGAAGAGTTATGGGCGCGGAGGACTGCTCGGAGTTAGTTTTTTTTATTTATGTAATTTTGTAAATTGTACTTTTTTTAATGTAAATTTTATTATTAATGTACTTTTTTAAAATTTTAGTACTTTTCTAAATTTATTGTACTTTTTTAATTTATTGTACTATTTTTAAAATTAAAATAGTATTATTAATGTTTCCCGTATATGTCTCGTAAATTAAATTCTGTATATTGTGTTATTAGTGATGTGGCTATTGATGTGGCTGGGCTATTTATGATATGGCTAGGCTATGGCTGGGCTATTTCTGATGTGGCAGGAGGAGTTTGTGGCTGGGCTATGGCTGGGCTATTGCTGGCTATTACCACTGTGGACACCCTCATTGAAAACATGAATCAATTTCAAAAACATGATTGAAATTTCACAAATCTGTATCATTTCATAAACATGAAATCATTTCACAGCTCTGCATTCAACATTCAACAACCAACACCTTTGACAGTCTCTTCACCTCCCCCTTTCTGGGCGACGAACTTGGTTCCCCGTCGTCGATTGCAAGCCGTAGAGGCCTCCTGCGAGCTCCACGACCACTGATTGCAAGCCGTAGAGGCCGGTTGCAAGCTCTACGGCCGCCGGTTGAGTAGCTACTCCTCTCTACTTATGGCTTTCAAGCCTTCAGATTGAAGAAGACACCAACCATCTGGCCGCAATCATCCCCCATATAGAAATTAGGGTTCCGGAACGTAGCGAGGAAGATAGAATCAGATAGAGGATGGAGAAAACGAGAAGGGGGAAGAGAACAAGGTGCGATTTCTGGAAGGGGGGCAAAAATTAGGGTTTGAGTGGACGGCGGAAAGAGGGAAGAGGGAGAGAAATCCATTAAAGAGAGTGTGTGATGGGAAGAATGACGCTTCATTTAGGATTTGGGGAAGGGTGAAATTTTTTAGTTAATTAATTTATCATCAAAGAGTAATAAGGGGTGTTTGATTAGTCTTAGGGCATCCATAATGGGACGGATGTCCCGGTGGACATCCCAAAAACATTTTCTGCCACGTTATAAGGACATCTCACTGCACTGTCACGTCATACGAACATTCCACTACACAATGACAGACATCCCCAAGGACATCCCGACGGACATCCACAAAAAATAATAAAAAATCGGAACGTCCGTCGTGTCAACGCAATGGCGGACGTCCCAACGGACGTCCCGGAAACCCGATAAACTCCGGTGTCGGCAGGGACATCCGCCATTGTGGATGCTCTTATACAACACACTTAACATCCCTAATTATTTCTAAATTTAGAAATGACTCAACTACCATATGGAACGTACCAAAATGACAAAATGACTCAACTACCGCGGAACAGAGTGAGTACTTCATAATGTGTTATGACATAATTATCTTTCAGTTAAAGTAAATTTGGTATGTAATGTATGTGAAAAATTAATTCATAGCATACGTTCATTTAGTTCATTATTGGAAGGCCTCGAGAGGGGCGCGAATTCGGACCAAGTTATATTGAAGATAACCGAACCGATTGGATCAGTTAGCAAATGTCGTTGCCACTTGATCGATGCAAACTCGCTCTCACTCGTTTCCTACCAACGTAATTTGTAAACTCCCAATTTTGCACTACTTTAACAGTAAAGCGGCAAGTTCGGGGTCGATCCCACAGAGAAGTTGGTGTATCAAGTGTGTGAATAGTGAACAGGGGTTGGCTGCTGTCACGCTTTAACTTGGGAGTTTTTAACTACTGATTTTACTCTAGGCAGGATTAAACTAGTTAACTTGATCAAGGTAACTTTAACTACTGGGTCAAGTGCATCGTAACGAAACTGAAACTAAAGCAGTAAATGCGAGGATGAAAACGAAAACAACTTTGATTAAACTAGAACAGTACAACGTGAAATTTAAACTAAGCTAGCACCTCGGAAAATAAGAAAGCAAATAAACCGAGAAGATCCTCGGCGGGAAACTTAAGAATACGCCGACAGATAACAAGTATTCTGCAGCACTTCTTCAATCGCCCTCTCTAACTAAGCAACACTTTATCTAAGCTAAGCTAAGCTATCTAGAAAACTGGACTAAGCTAGAGAACTGAACTAAGCTAAACTAAGACGGAAAGTAAAGGATCCCCCCACTCCTTGTGGTGGCACATCCTCCATTTATAGGCACAGCACGACCTCCAGCTGGATAACGATCTTGGCAGGGAATATTCGCTCACGCTGAGAGTGAGCGACTCATTGATTGATACGTGCTGTCCTTCTAGAACGACAACGCTTTTTCTGTAACAGATTTATGACTCAGCTCGTCCTTGCGTCTCATATGTAGGAACGTGTCCTCTTCTAGAACGTCATCCTTGATAACAGAACGGTGCGCCACATCCAGCTCATTTCCTTCACGTGTTCTTCTTCTAGAAGCCAGGGGTCCCCTCCTAACTGCTTAATCTCCCCCTTTGATCAACTCCCCCGATATCCGGCCTTTTTCGCCTTTTGTACTCACTTGATCAATTTGGCCTCGTTGCCTTAGTCAAGCGGCATCCTGCACATTTAACACTTGTTTTGCGCGATAAACCGATCAAGTAGCGTACATTTTACCCTTAAACCGATGCATGAAATGAGCCTTATCAAACTGCTCACACTTAAAACATACTTGTCCCCAAGTATAAAGAAAAAAAAGAAAGAAAAAGATAAGGCAAATTTCAGGCACGGTTTGATCATTTCAAGAAGTTAAAAAAAGAAAACGAAAAGAAGACATACACATATTTATATGTATGCATTAGACCGAATAAATTTCCAACAATCATACCCGAGGTCGAGGTCAAGGTGTCAGTTTGTCAAGATTGCTCAATTTAAACCACTGTTGGATTCACTCAGTCACTCATTTCTCACCAGAGATGTTAGGACTGTTCTCTCGGTATTGCCACAATTTTAATACCTCGAATCGGACTGCACAAGATAGTTCCTTAAGGTCTTTGTTTCGGGTGTAATGGGGCTAAAGGGTAGTAGTGTATTGAGGTAGGGTCCTAGGGGTTCTAAGTTTAAAAATTAAAATTTTAAACTGTAAAAAGAAAATCACATGAGTCAAAAGACCAAAGATTTGACTAAACTCGTTGGATCAGGGTGGGATATTTATTTTCCTACTGGATACTTGGTCAAAATTCGACCTTTAGCCTTTTGGCTTATTTCCTAACTTTCGATTTCCTGGGTCAAGTTACAACTTTTTCCTGCCCGCTTTTTCTCGAACTTTTCTCAACACATTTTTTTTGAACTTGATCAACCTGATTGCTTATTTTGATCAACCCGGCTACCCTTTTATTTTGACTCTTCTATTGCTATCCCCTGAAAAACTTCATATCTTTGACCTCTTTCCTCACATGATATAAAACGTAAGTTTTGGTTTTAAGGCTTCAAGAAACGGGTAGAAGTGTATATGGGCTCAAAGTGGCTGACTAAGGGGGTGCCCTTCTTGACGAGGCTGGTTCGTGGAGCGAAAGAAGAAAAGGCTCAAAGGGTTAAGTTCTAATGCCTTTAGTCCTTACTACTTATGCAATTTTCATCTAAATATTAAAATGTAGCCTCTCGTAAAAATTTTCTTTGTAAAAATAGTAGAAAGTGTTCTACTTTTGGCTTATAACTCACATATAGAGAGGCTTCACAGTTGGTTAAAAATTTTCCATCATACTTGCGTCGTTCAAACTGATCAAGTTTTTGCAATCAAGTTTTTACATGTAAGCACACTGAATCCTTTTTCTTACTCTTCCACAAAGTAATCAAGTCTTCCACTTATCAAATTTCATGTATAGTGCCTATTTTTGTTTGTTTTTACTAGGTAAAATTTTGTATTGTTGAAATTTTTTTTACATGCATGACTGGTCTGTAACTAACCCTCCCCCCTTCCCACTGCATATGAACTCATCCTCGAGGGACTGGATGCAGTGGAAAAAGGGTTAGGTACATGCAACGGCAAAACAACGAACAAGGAAAACTTCTCACACTTAGACCAGACACTGGGCTAAGTGTGAGACAGTGCCAACAATCAAACATGCCAAAAGATAAAACAATAACCAAAACACACATATGGACAGGCAAACAACAAAATTCGCAAAAACAGGCATGCATACTTCTCACACTTAGACCCAACACAGGTCTAAGTGTGATGTGGAGCAGAATATCAGTTAAACATACCATAAACAAATTAAAAAAAAAATGTTTTAAGATTAAAATAAGCTGAGATCGGGGGGGTTGTACTTAGGGTTTCCTGGGGGGTTGACTTGGAGATGCGGAGGGTGGCCTAGAGGATGATGGACGCCGGGTTGGAGGAGAGCTTGTAGAGGGAGGTGGTGGTCGCATAGCAAGGGTCAGTTGGCGGATAGCCTCCAGAATCCTAGCTTGAGCAACCAGTTGGGCGTGTGAGTTCTCCACCAGCTGCGTAAGCATCTGCTCCATGCGGAGCCTCCATTCGTTGTTCGTTTGCGCAGCCTCCTCTGGGTTAGTTTACTGGCATCATTTCCAACCTTTGCCTCTGATGCCTTGCTGGGTTGCCAGGCGATCAGCCGGCCTCCTCCTTTTTCTCGCGTCTGGCCTCCTGCAGTTCTTCCTGCCTGGTCTCCTGCTGCTCTATCTGCCTCTCATTCCGAGCCTTCGAGTTGAAGTGAAGTCTCCCGTCGCGCAGCCGTTCAAGTACCTGAATTCTTACAAAGAAATCAATGTTAAACAATTCTGGCTTTGGGCAGCGACTGGGAAGCTCCACACCCTCCTGGAATTCCAAGGTCCAATTTCGTCTTAGGTAGGCTCCGAGAAGGTGGCAGACGTTGAGGTGGCGGGCAGGGCGATTGGCAATCTGACTTATCGAGTGAGCAATCCAGTAGCCCAGGTGCACACTCCTTTGCTCCTTCATGCTCCACATAAAGTAGAGCTCGACCAGAGTAATGATCGCCAATGTATTGGCTTGGCCAAGAAGATTGCAGGCTAGGTAGACTTGGGCAAGGCGGAGGGCCGGATCAGTAATATGGTCCCCTCTGGACTCAGAACCTTTAAACTCGGGGGCAGGTCCGTTGCACAAGGCCTGCCAGACCGCCTACTGATCAAAATCCGGCCTCCTCTGAGGAAAGCCAATGTCCCGCCCGAACCATTCTCCACTAGCAACCTGGTCCTCTGTATAGAGTCCCATCCTTTGCTGACGCCCGAACACCCGGAAGAAGACGCTCCTGGCCTCCAAGTTTGTACTCCCGGTAAACCGGAAGGATGTGAAAAATTCCATAGCCAGGTTCTTTGGCACGAAGGTCTCCTCAATCTCCAGCAACCAGTCAAAACCAATTCCAGTAATGTACTGGGTAAACTTCTCCTTAACCCGGATAGTCGCTAGGGCTGGCTGGTGGAGTTTCTTGCCGGCCTTCAACCGCTTTGTGGACGTCTCCCTCTGGTGGATCCCCTCGTTCCACTTGGGGTTGTCAAATTTCAGCATCTGATTGAGGAGATCCGTGGTCAATACCACAGTTTGTTTGGAATAGTCGGCGGTGGGGGTGGTGCAGGCCTTCCTTGTTGCATGCGGGAGGTTCGGGCCCATCGGAGCTCCCTCCCCTCTGTATCGCTGCCCTCATCTCCTTCTTGTGGAGGGGCAGGTTGGTATGCATCAGAAATCACAATGCCCCGGGTTGCGGGGCGCATCCTCTTCGGAGAAGGAAGAACCGTCTCCTTCATTTTTCTTTTCTTCTCGGCTTTCTGGTGGCTGTCCTCAACAACCCCTCTCTCTTCCACGGCCTCTCCTGCCCCTTGGTTTATCGCCCCAACGGCTCCTTGGGTTTTCGGCTCATCCGGCTCATTCAACAGTCGCCGCGCTACGCGGAGTCTCTCCACCCGTTCCTCCTCTGCCCTCTGCATGCTGGCCATCCTGGCCTCCACCTTTTCCATCATTCGGTTGATTTCCATTCCGTGCAACCGGCGGCGCCCCTTCTTCCTCAGAATCATCCCCACTGTACTGTACCAGGGGAATGACGGGTGTAGGTTCAGTGGTGTGAAGGGGGGTTTGTGTTTGGGAGATAGATGGAGGGTTTTGTTAGGGTTTTGTATACTAGAAATCACCTTTCGAGTGATTGGATACTGTAAAACTCTAATGGTTATTTTCCAATAAATGCAACAGATTATTTTTGTCATAATGTTGTTATGTTTTACATTTAATGGTTGTTTATTGCATATTTAAATGTATGAGCAAACGTAACAAAGTCTAAGTCTTTGTTTTAGTAGACCGGTTGTGGGCGTCGTCCAATTTAAGGTAACACGGTCAGTTCTAAACAAAGAAAAATAAGAATTTCACAACCTAGATAGACCTAGACTACCTATCGCGAAAGGTTGCAATGTCAGTCCGATTATTTCTAAACCTTATTGAAATAAGATGAAGTTGGTGTGGTATAGCACTGAATGGATCTAACAGCAAGACGAGTCTTTATGCTATCTACTGAAAGACGAGGTCTTGAGAATTAATTTCTTAATCAATGTACGTTAGCATTGAGCATACGATATTGAGTATCCACTACTTTGACTTACCAAAGGTGCGGGTTTTTCGTAACCCAACGATCCAGGTATATTGGGTAGTGGTGATCATTATCTAGAGGTGCTAGGATTGCTATTATGTTGAAACGTGTGCGAGGAGTCTCGTTTGATAACATCCACAAGAGGAGCTCGAAACGAGGTTTTATTATTCGGAACCTAGCTAGTTGGAGTTTGATTACTCTATGAATAATAAATAAGAGTTTCTTGCTAAGTCCACTCTTGGAATTCGAAATATGTTAATTAATTAAGTCTATAGCAGACATTAATTAGTTAATGGATGTTTCCATCTTAAGCGCGGGAAATAAATCAAATACAATTAAAGGAAACCCGAAATACTTGTAATTTCGGATTTGGAAGGCAGTGCAATATTACTTCTGTAGTGGCTGCTCGTAATATTCCAATATAAGCTTATATTAAATTGTGGGTTCAATTTGATTAGAAAAAGCTAATTGGGTGAGGCCTGTTCCAGATTCTTCCTTAGATCCCTGACTGGGCACCATATGTGACTTATATAAATAGGAGAATAAAGGAGACAGAAAACACAACAATTATTTTACAAAATTTTCGTCCCCCCCTCTTGAGAGAGTTTTTGAAAATTGTGCTCCCTCCGTGAGCTGAGTTCTGTCTTCCATTATTCGAGTCCTAGTACGTTGGTGAGATTTGACCACACAAATATCAGCGTATAGTCCGGGACACCAGTCAGAAGATCCGAGGTCTTGTATTGAAGATCTTCACATGGAGACGGAGCAAGCCATCATCGATTCTTGATTGAATCAACGAGGTAAATTGGCTAATTCCATAGTAAGCATGTTTTAGGAATTTTATGTGCTAAAGCATGTTTTAATTCAAGTTATGAGCATGATACATGTGATAATTACGCGAATAGATTTTGTCTAAATAATCTGCTAAATAGATCAAATTCATGTGATTCGTTCTGAACGCACGCTTCCGCTGCCAGCCCCTTCAGCTGGTATCAGAGCAAGTCTTTGGCTCTGATTATTTGGATTTAAATTTCACGAAATTGATGTATGCATGTGTTATTTGATTGCGAAGCATGTTCTTGGTATTTTGTTTAATTAATTATGCATGATGAACTCAAGAACTATCGAATCAAAGAACTTGAATTGCTCGAACGCACCACGTGCGATCGAGATAGGGATGTCGAGACAGTGGGAGCCGAGAGCCGTGATCACGGGGCGACGCGCGAACGAGTGGGGACTCGTGCACTCCGCCGGACGAGACCACACGCACCAGACGGAACCCGGGTCAAGGTCGACACGGCGGTGACTGGCGCGGAGTGGTGGCTCGTCCGAGAGCCACCGAGACACCGCGAGACACCGGGCCGAACCCTAGGCGGAGGGTCCGAGCTGGCCAAGAGCGGGCGCGCCACCGTGCGCGCCGCTGGCCAAGAGCTCGCGACACCCGACGGCTCGGAGGGTCGAGCCGGGCGCCGAGACGCTGGCCGAGAGGCGCGCGCCACCGTGCGAGCGCCTGGCCGAGAAGCGTCGGCACCCGACGAGGCGAGACGCCGAGACAGTCGTGTACGCGCCTGGCCGAGAAGCTGCGACAGTCGACGAGCCAGGCGGCCGAGACGCTGGCGCGCCACCTGCGCGCTGGTGGCCGAGACGCTTCGTGCGTCGTGGTCCGACGAAGAACTTGTCGGATTTTCGTCATTCATCGTTCGTGCGAACCTCGTACGATGAGATAACGATGAAAGATTATTTTAATGATTATTTAATTATTTTATTAAAAGATATCATTAAAATATTATTATTTAATGGAAATAAAATCTTTTTGGAAGATTTACCTAGATTTTAGGAATAATTTTTTTATTATCTATATCTATGGAAATAAATAATATTATTTTATTCCTAGATGATATAGATGAGATTAATTTAATAGTTTCCTAATATTTATCTAGATTTAAGGAATATTTTTATTATTTTCTATATCTATGGAAATAAATAATAATGTTTTGATTCCTAGATGATATGGATAAGAATAATTTAATAGTTTCCTAATATTTATATATCTAAGATCCTAAAAAGGATAGATATGTATGAATACATTAAATAATGAAATATGTCTTCCTAATCTTGAACATGGAATTAATTTGAATTTAATTTTTCATGTCTTATTAAGAATTAAATAATTTGTTTATTTTAGACATACCTTATAGTAGACACGAATAAGAATTATATTCTAGAACAATAATTTCCTAATGGAAGATACCAATTAATAAAAGATTTAATTATCCAGTAGATTAAATACCAACAGAATTTAACTAAGCCTTAAACTGTCTCAAGGCTAAGGATAATTAAAGTAAAACCATAACCCAAAATATCTAAGCTATAATTACGAACTCAACGTTTGTATATGGTCTCCATCAATTGGTCTGCAATTTATGAAGCCTTTTTCTAATATTATCGCCACCTGCTCTGTGGGGACAATAATCCTTAGAAAATAGCAAGTTCATGAGGGCGGACTTCTCAAATATAAATAGTATGAACTAGAATGTAGTTTCCAATATTATCGCCACCTGCTCTGTGGGGACAATAATCCTAAGAAACTGCGAGATTCAGAAGTTCACACAGGATTTATGAGATAGCTTGATCTTGTTAGCAGCACACAAGCATTGTTATGGGAGTGTGTTGTAGAAATGAGACTCTGTAATGCTAAATTCGGTGGTCTTGCTTAGGCAACATTAGGCGGCCATGCCACTCTGTGGTCTCTGGACTATTCGTCGGTGTTGTGACCAGTAAAATTGTAAGATTTTAATGCGTATTGACTTCCTCTGGAGGGTACAAAATTTTAATTTTACAGTTGTAAGATTTTGAAAAGTTTTATGGTTAATCTAATCAAACTTCTTACATAAGTTTATGACAATAGTAAAATACTCTGTTTTGCAGTGCAAATCAAATCGTCAATATGTCATTCAATCCTCTTTCCGCAATTCTCAAAGAAAATAAACTCGAGGGCCAAAATTACATTGAATGGAAACAAAATTTGGACATCGTTCTCACAGCAGATGAGTACATCTTTGTGCTCACCACCCCGCGACCTCCAGTGCCGGCGGCTACCGCTGCGGCAGGAGTCAGAGATGCACACAGACGGTGGCATAAGGCGAATGAGATGGCTAAGTGCTACATGTTGGCTTCTATGTCTTCAGTACTCAAGCATCAGCATTCAGCCATGGAAACAGCCGCCGAGATTATGCAGAATCTCAAATATCTTTTTGGTACTCAGAATCGAACGGCGAAGTCTCAAGCCTTTCAGAGTATCATGTCGAAGACAATGAAGGAAGGCTCGTCTGTGAGGGACCACGTCCTCGAGATGATGGGCCACCTCAACCAAATGAGGTCTTGGGAGGGACAATCGATCCCGAGTCCCAGGTAACGATAATTCTTCAAAGTCTTCCCCCTAGCTTCCAACAGTTCAAGCTCAACTTCGAGATGAACAAAAGGAATTACACCTTGGCAGAGCTGTTGACTGAATTCCAGTCGGCAGAGGACCTTATGGTCCAGGCTAAGGCGGCCATGATGATTTCGGCGCCTCGTTCCTCTGGCTTAAAGCCTAGCAAAGGAAAAAGGCAGGCACCGAACTCAGGACCGGCCAGGATAGCTAAGGGAAAGAAGAAGAAGAGGGCTAACAAGAAGCCCACGGGGAAGTGTTTCAAGTGTGGAGAAAAGGGGCATTGGAAGCCAGACTGTCCTAAACGGGGCAAGGCTACAGGTATGCACCAGGCTCTAGTTGTCGAGTCTTGTTTGACTTCGACATCAATTTGCACTTGGGTTATTGACACAGGAGCCACTGATCATATTTGTTTTGATCCTGACTTATTGCAGGTGACAAGACGGCTACATGATCGTGAGATCGAAGTCCAGCTGGGCGACGCTATCAAAGTGGCGGCCGTTGCAGTGGGAGACATTTATTTGCGTTTTAGTAGTGATAGATTTTTGATTTTGAAGAATGTTTTGTTGATACCTTCTTTTAGAAGAAATTTAATTTCAGTTTCTAAATTGGTTTATGATGGATATTCGATTTCTTTTAATGACAACTGCGTTATTAAGAAAGATGGTTCTTATATCTGTCGTGGTATCATGGAAAACAATCTGTACACAATCACTTCTACACAGTTTAATAATCGCAAATCAGAACTCAATACAACATCGAAAATTTCAAAGAAACGAAAAGAACCTTCAAATTCAATGAACGAAATGTACTTGTGGCACCTTAGACTTGGTCATGCCAATGAAAGGAGGATCCATTCTCTTGTTCAACAAGATCTTATCAAAGGTCTAGAGGAGGAACCTTTTCATAAGTGTGAGTCATGTTTAGAAGGCAAGATGACCAAGAGGCCTTTTAAGGCTAAGGGCAATAGGTCCAAGGAAGTACTTGAGCTCGTTCATTCCGATGTATGTGGACCAATGTCAACTGAGGCAAGAGGTGGTTTTCGATACTTCATCACATTTATTGATGACTTCTCAAAAATTGGATATGTCTACTTGATGCGTCACAAGTCAGAGTCTTTTGACAAGTTTAAAGACTTAAAGACTCTTGTGGAGAAGTATCATGGGAAGAATATCAAATGCCTACGATCTGATCGTGGAGGCGAATACATCAGTGCCGAATTTTTGGACTACTTATCGGAAGTGGGAATTCAATCCCAACTGACTGCGCCGGGCACACCCCAGCAGAACGGCGTGGCTGAAAGAAGGAACATGACCTTATTAAACATGGTTCGATCGATGATGAGTTATGCACGTCTGCCTATTTCATTTTGGGGACATGCCTTGCTTTCCGCAAGTCACATTTTAGACAATTTACCATCAAAATCCGTACCTAAAACTCCATATGAGTTGTGGACTGGGCGTAAGCCCAATCTAGCACATCTCAAGGTTTGGGGTTGCCCGGCTCATGTATTGGAAAAGGATCCAACTAAGCTAGGATCTAGGACGGGGGTATGTTTGTTTATAGGATACCCCAAATGAACGAAAGGTTATGAATTCTTTAGTCTTCGAGATAAGAAAGTCATTGTGAGCACTCACGCGACATTCTTAGAGGAAGACTATGTAATGAATCATAAATCCAGCAGTGAAGTGGCTCTTGATGAGCTAACTTCAGTCACAAGTTCCATTAACCAAGAACAAGTACCAAGTGTACAAACAATTCCCGAAACTTCAACTTCTACTCAAAATATTGTAGTGCCGCACCGCAGTGGGAGGGTCTCACATGAGCCCGACAGATACATTGGTTTGGGAGAATCTATGGATCACTCCTCGGACAGCAATGTATTAGATCCCTGGAACTTTGCGGAGGCACAGGCAGATATCGATCATTGCGAATGGGTAAAAGCAATGGATTCGGAACTACAATCTATGATAGACAAAGACGTCTACGATTTGTCCGTCCTAACCGAAGGTTGTACTGCCATTGGGAGCAAGTGGATATATAAACGTAAACGTGGACCCGATGGACGAGTTAAAGTCTTCAAAGCAAGACTAGTGGCCAAGGGGTATACCCAAAAGGAAGGCATCGATTATGATGAGACCTTCTCCCCAGTGGCCATGCTCAAATCGATCCGGATACTGTTGTCTATTGCAGCTTATATGGATTGGGATGTATGGCAGATGGACGTTAAGACTGCATTTCTAAACGGCAGTCTTGAGGAGACCGTCTACATGGAACAACCCGAAGGATATGCCATAAAGGGCAAAGAACACATGGTTTGGAAGCTTAAGAAGGCCATTTATGGCCTCAAGCAAGCATCCAGATCGTGGAACCAATGTTTCAATCAAACTGTTTGCAAGTTTGGATTCGAAAAGTGTCCAAGTGAAAGCTGCGTGTATAAGAAAGTTGATAAGGGGAATGTGGTGTTCTTAGTTTTATATGTAGATGACATTCTTCTAATTGGAAACAATAAAAAGATGTTGTCGTCAGTTCGAACATGGTTATCAAACCAGTTCGAGATGAAGGATATGGGAGACGCGGGACACATCCTCGGGATCAAGGTTCTTCGGAATCGAGATAAGAAGATGTTGTGCTTATCTCAAGAAACTTACATCGAAACAGTACTTAGTCATTTTAGCATGCAGGATGCCAAGAAAGGTTTCTTACCTTTTAGACATGGCATCTATTTATCTCAAGAGATGTGCCCTAAAACGCCGTCTGAGATACAAGCAATGAGAAGGATTCCATATGCTTCGGCAGTTGGAAGTCTCATGTATGCTATGCTTTGTACTAGACCAGATATTTGCTTTGTTGTTGGCATGGTGGCAAGATATCAGTCGAATCCGGGCCAAGGACATTGGACTGCCGTAAAGAACATACTCAAGTACCTTAAACGGACTAAGGACTATGCTCTAGTTTACAATGCAGCCGAGCTCTGTCCTTTGGGATATACTGACTCAGACTTTCAAGCTGATCAGGACTCGAGAAAATCTACTTCAGGATATGTGTTCACCTTAGGAGGTGGAGCCGTTATTTGGAAGAGTGTGAAGCAGAAATGCATCGCGGACTCGACCATGGAAGCAGAAATGCATCGCGGACTCGACCATGGAAGCAGAGTATGTGGCCGCTTCGGAGGCTGCAAAAGAGGCTGTATGGCTCAAGAACTTCCTTATGGATTTAGGTATGGTTTCGAATCTGCCCAAGAGCATCACCATTTATTGTGACAATTCTGGTGCTGTGGCAAACTCGAAAGAACCAAGAGCTCACAAAGCGAGCAAACACATAGAGCGGAAGTATCATATCATTAGAGATATAGTGCAGAGAGGAGACATAAAAGTGGTCAAGATTGCGTCAGAGAACAACCTGGCAGATCCTTTTACAAAGGCATTGGCGGTAAAACCGTTCGATAGCCACGTTGAAGGGATGGGAGTTCGACTCATTCAAGACCTCAACTCGCTTTCAGTATAAGTGGGAGAAATTTAGACGTGTGCACTACTATTTTGTATACTCGAAAGCTGTTTTGAGTATAAGTGGGAGATTGTTAGGGTTTTGTATACTAAAAATCACCTTTCGAGTGATTGGATACTGTAAAACTCTAATGGTTATTTTCCAATAAATGCAACAGATTATTTTTATCATAATGTTGTTATGTTTTACATTTAATGGTTGTTTATTGCATATTTAAATGTATGAGCAAACGTAACAAAGTCTAAGTCTTTGTTTTATTAGACCGGTTGTGGGCGTCGTCCAATTTAAGGTAACACGGTCAGTTCTAAACAAAGAAAAATATGAATTTCACAACCTACATAGGCCTAGACTACCTATCGCGAAAGGTTGCAATGTCAGTCCGATTATTTCTAAACCTTATTGAAATAAGATGACGTTGGTGTGGTATAGCACTGATTGGATCTAACAGCAAGACGAGTCTTTATGCTATCTACTGAAAGACGAGGTCTTGAGAATTAATTTCTTAATCAATGTACGTTAGCATTGAGCATACGATATTGAGTATCCACTACTTTGACTTACCAAAGGTGCGGGTTTTTCGTAACCCAACGATCCAGGTATATTGGGTAGTGGTGATCATTATCTAGAGGTGCTAGGATTGCTATTATGTTGAAACGTGCGCGAGGAGAGTCTCGTTTGATAACATCCACAAGAGGAGCTCGAAACGAGGTTTTATTATTCGGAACCTAGCTAGTTGGAGTTTGATTACTCTATGAATAATAAATAAGAGTTTCTTGCTAAGTCCACTCTTGGAATTCGAAATATGTTAATTAATTAAGTCTATAGCAAACATTAATTAATTAATGGATGTTTCCATCTTAAGCGCGGGAAATAAATCAAATACAATTAAAGGAAACCCGGAATACTTGTAATTTCGGATTTGGAAGGCAGTGCAATATTACTTCTATAGTGGCTGCTCGTAATATTCCAATATAAGCTTATATTAAATTGTGGGTTCAATTTGATTAGTAAAAAGCTAATTGGGTGAGGCCTGTTCCAGATTCTTCCTTAGATCCCTGACTGGGCCCAATATGTGACTTATATAAATAGGAGAATAAAGGAGACAGAAAACACAACAATTATTTTACAAAATTTTCGTCCCCCCCTCTTGAGAGAGTTTTCGAAAATTGTGCTCCCTCCGTGAGCTAAGTTCTGTCTTCCATTATTCGAGTCCTAGTACGTTGGTGAGATTTGACCACACAAATATCAGCGTATAGTCCGGGACAACAGTCAGAAGATCCGAGGTCTTGTATTGAAGATCTTCACGTGGAGACGGAGCAAGCCATCATCGATTCTTGATTGAATCAACGAGGTAAATTGGCTAATTCCGTAGTAAGCATGTTTTAGGAATTTTATGTGCTAAAGCATGTTTTAATTCAAGTTATGAGCATGATACATGTGATAATTACGCGAATAGATTTTGTCTAAATAATCTGCTAAATAGATCATATTCATGTGATCCGTTCTGAACGCACGCTTCCGCTGCCAGCCCCTTCAGGTTTCGGGGAGGATTTTGGGATGTGGAGGGTGCGGCCTTGTCCTTTGACAGGATTATTCCAAGTCGGGTCTTGAGGGTGGCGTAAACGGTGGAAATATCCGTATCGGAGGACATACTCCGGAGGATTCTTGTCAAGTGCCGTTGGGCTTCTTCGTCCACCTCGGATAGTGGAGCGGCGTCGCTTGTTTGGAGTGGAGCGGTGGTAGGTGTAGGTGGGCTAGGGTTTTCTATTTAGGCTTGGGAGGAGGCTTCTTGGCTATCACTGTCGGCACGGGCACTGGAAGATGAGGATGAAGTTGGGATTTGTTCGATCAACATTTTTACTAATAATGTGGGTAGGTCTTGGTAGAGAAGACGATGTTTTGGAGAGAGAGTTTTGAACTTTGGGAGAATTCTTGACGAGAGCAAAAGGAATGTACTGTAGGCGGCTTGGGTGAAAGTGGCATACGGATCTGAAATATTCCTTTTATAATGATATCGCGACTGTTGGGATTCTCGACTGTTGAGATCCCTGTGGCTCTTCACGTACAGGCGCGCTTTTTCAGAGTGCCAGTTGGCTTACCTTCCTCGATACGCTTTGTCCCTCTCTCCAGGGCGTCCTTTCATGTGGCAGTTGGCGCCGTCTAACACCCTTCCAATGACTGCACCTTTCATCACCTGCCCTGATCAACTCAATCACTGTACTACCCATTAAATTCAAATTGCACTGATCAAGTGGACAAGTAATTTTGGATGAAAACCCAAATAGTTCCACTTGATCAGTTTCCTTCCTCCCGTCTAACTTTTAATTAACTAAGAAAATAAAACTATCACACGAAAAACTATTTACACTAACTAATAAGGACTTGATCGGGTTCTTTTAGGATGTCACTTGATCAGTTTAATTGATTAAGAATTTGTTGCTTTGAACAAGCAGATTACCTATGAGTACCCGATCACTCATTTACCTACTCACTGGAGAGAGTTAGGCATGAGTAGTGGAATGTCGTCCACCACAAATGCCTCCATTCCTTCTCTGTACGGCTTCACCCTATGACCATTCACCATGAAGGTAGGCGAATCTGTATCGCATCCCTGGAGTTCGATTGCTCCATTCGTTCAGATGGCGATAATGGTATAAGGGCCTATCCACCTTGACCTGAGCTTCCCTGACATCAATTTCAGTCTGGACTGGAACAACAGTACCATCTGGCCCACCTTGAGTTCCTTCTTGCGAAGGTTCTTATCATGCCACATCTTAGTCTTTCCTTGTACCACATGGCAGAGTCATAGGCATCCAAGCGGAGCTCTTCAAGTTCTTGTAGCTGCATTCTCCTCCCTGCAGCTCCAGCCTCAGTATTCATATTCATTTCCTTGACTGCCCAGTAAGCTTGATGCTCCACTCCCACCGGCAGATGGCACATCTTCCCAAATACCAGCCGGTATGGGGACATTCCGATAGGCGTTTTAAAGGCGGTCCTGTAGGCCCAAAGCGCATCCTCCAGACGACGGCTCCAGTCTTTCCTCGTGGGATTGACCGTTTTCTCTATAATTTCCTTGATTTCTCTGTTTTACACTTCGGCTTGGCCATTTGACTGTGGGTGGTAGGGTGTAGACAAGCGGTGGTGAACTCCGTACTTTCGCATCAAGTCTTCGATGGTTCTGTTGACGAAGTGAGTTCCTAGGTCCGAGATAATAGCCCGTGGTACCCCATATCGGGTAAAGATGTTCGATTTTAAGAACTTCGCCACTTCTCTGGACTCGCATGTTCTCGTTGCCTTTGCTTCTATCCATTTGGACACGTAGTCCATCGCTACCAATATGTAGAGATTGCCTTCAGATGCGGGAAAGGGTCCCATGAAATCCATTCCCCATACATCAAATATTTCACAAACAATAATATGGATCTGAGGCATCTCATCTCTCGTAGATATCCCTCCAGTAAGTTGGCATCTCGAGCACCTCTTGCAGAATTCATAATCATCTCTATGGATGGAAGGCCAGTAGAATCCGCTGTCCAGTACTTTCCTAGCTGTTTTCTTTGGTCCAAAGTGACCACCACAAGCTAGTGCGTGGCAGTGGACCATCACTTATTCCTCTTCCCAGTCTGGTATACAGCGCCGGATCACTTGATCTACCCCCATTTTCCATAGATAAGGATCATCCCAATAGAAGTATCGGGAGTCACTTTTTAGTTTCAGCTTTTGTGCCCTTGTAATCTCATCACTCCCAGGCAGCTCGCCTGTTACCAAGTAGTTGGCCATGTTAGCAAACCATGGCTCTTTCCACATGTGTTGTCCCATGCTTCCTTGCTCGGCTTGATCAACCTCTTCCTCTTGGTTGACCTACTGATGTTTAGATATTGACTTGACCAGATATAGGTGGTCCTCAGGGAAGGCGTCTGGAATGGCTTCACCGTTATCGTCTTGTAAAATTCCGCTTAGGTGATCCGTCACTCTGTTCTCACATCCTTTTTATCTACTGCTTCCCAATCGAACTCCTGTAGGAGGAGTACCCATCTGATCAATCGCGGCTTTGATTCCTTCTTCGCCAAGAGGTATTTGATGGCCGCATGATTTGTATACACTGTCACTTTGGACCCCAGCAGGTATGGCCTAAACTTCTCAAATGCGAAAACCACCGATAGCATCTCCTTTTCGGTAATGTCGTAATTCTTCTGTGCCTGAATCAAAGTTTTGGAGGCGTAGAAGATGACGTAACTCTTTCCTTCGATCTTCTGACCTAACACTGCCCCCACAGCATAGTCACTAGCATCACACATCACCTCAAAGGGGTGATTCCAGTTAGGGGCACGTAATATCAGAGAGCTTATCAATCGGTTCTTCAGAAATTGGAATGCGGCCTTGCAGGCATCTGAGAATTCAAACTCCACATCGTTCTGGAGAAGTTTCGTCAGAGGCTGGGCTATCTTTGCGAAATCTTTGATGAATCTTCTATAGAACCCAACGTGCCCCAAAAAGGCTCTGATCTCCTTCTGGTTGGTAGGATATGAGAGTTTTGCAATGACCGCTACCTTTGCTGGGTCGACCTCGATTCCCCTGCTTGACACTACATGGCCCAGGACTATTCCTTCAGTTACCATAAAATGACATTTTTCAAAATTTAGAACCAAGTCCTTCTGGCGGCATCTTTCCAGCACCCTGTTCAGGCTATGCAACCGTTGATCAAAATTGTCCCCATAGACAGTGAAATCGTCCATGAAGATCTCAATGCAATCTTCCAACAGGTCCGAGAAAATGCTCATCATGCATCTCTGGAAAGTGCCTGGGGCGTTACAGAGGCCAAAGGGCATCCTTCTGTAAGCATATGTGCCAGAGGGGCAGGTGAATGTTGTTTTCTCCTGGTCGTCTGTATTAACAGCGATATGGAAATAGCCACTATAACCATCCAGGAAGCTGAAGTACTGCTTCACTGCCAACTTCTCCAACATTTGATCAATGAACGACAGAGGGAAGTGATCCTTCTTCGTGGCTTGGTTCAACTTTCTGTAATCTATGCACATTCTCCACCCAGTAACTGGCCTTGTCGGGATCAATTCGTTCTTTTCATTTTTCACGACTTGGATTCCTCCTTTCTTCGGCACCATGTGCACTGGACTGACCCACTTACTGTCCGGGATGGAGTAGATAATTCCAATCAAAACCAACTTAACAATTTCCTTCAGCACCTCTTCCCTCATGTTAGGGTTGAGTTTTCGTTGTTGGTCGCGGTGTGGCTTGGGTCCTTCTTCCAATCGGCTGTGGTGCATACACAAGTCTGGGCTGATGCCCACCAAATCCGCCAGTTTCCATCCAATCACCTTCTGATTTCTTTTCAATACTTCCAGCAATCTATCTTCCTGCCCCTGGGTCAACTGGCTGTTGATAATAACGGGCTTTGTTTCTTCCTCCCCCAGGTAGGCGTACTTAAGATGTGATGGAAGAGGCTTCAACTCCTTCGCGGGCTTTGGCTCTTCAGTGCGCAGAGGGTTTTCTGCCGCTTCTTTTTCCAGTGACTTGCCATGATCAAGCCGCTTCGCTAGATACTTGAGCTGTCTCACTTGACCCAGCTGGCCTCGGACGCTCGCAAAAATCCGTTATTGTCTTTGCGATGGCTTGGTCGTCCATCTCTCCGACCTTCATGGTCTCAAACCATTCTTCTACTTCTTTTTTGACCTCTTTATCTGCAGCGGAATCAATGAATTCCCTCTTTAAGAATTCCTCCTCCAGAAATTCCTGCACCAATGGTTCAGTTGCGTCCACAGAGTACACGTTCTTACCGTCGGCTGGCTTCTTCATGGATTCATCAATATTGAACGTGTACTGCTCTCCCTTGAAATCCAGGCTTATATTCCCATTTCGGACGTCTATAATAGTGCTGGTTGTGGACAGAAATGGTCGTCCCAGTAGGACTCCACTCGATTCCTTTGCTGCGGGCTCTGTTATCTTGATTACAAAAAAATCAGCTGGGTATAGAAAGTTATTCACCTTTACAATAACGTCCTCCAGAATTCCTTCTGGGTGAATACACGATCTGTCGGCCAACTGTATCATTATGTCAGTGTTGACGAGTTTGGCTGCTCCCAGTTTCCAGTAGATGGAGTATGGCAGAACGTTGATAGATGCCCCCAAATCGCACTTGGCGTCAGTTTTCTTGGAGGGGAGGTCGCTTCTCTGGATCACGACAGAGACGTTCTCATCTGCAATTAGTCTCCCTTCCTCGTTGACTTTCCCCGCCAAGTAGTCTTTGATGAATTTACTAATTGGGGGCATTTTTAACGCCGTCAAGAATGACACCTTCATCTCCACGTCCTTGAACATGCTTGCCACATCGATTGTGGCGTCTTTCTTCCTTGTTACCATTCCGCGATACGGATATGGCTTGACCTCTTCAGTTTCCTTTTTCTTTCGCCTGATCCACTTTGCTGGACCCTCAGGGACACTTCGTTGATGTGTTCACGACCAGGCGTCTGTACAGTAGCTAGGATTTTTCCTTCATTCTCCCTCAGCTCACCCAACGACATCGCAACTTGAGAAAATTGTTTTGTTAATATCTCCATCGCTGCCTGCTGCTCTTTCTGAGCCTCCTGGATTTCCCGCATCGCATCATTAGGATGATGCGGTACTATCATATCGCCTTGGTTACCGCTGGGGTGGCCGTTATATCTTTGATACGGCGCCCCCCTCCGTGGTTGGGCTGCGGGTAGTCAGATTTCCCGTGGTGTTCCTGCTGGTATGGCGGCTGGTTGTAGAGTTGATTTCCCGAATACTGGTTTCCTCGTTGATGTGGCGGGACATAACTAACCATCTGGTTGTTTGGCTGCCTTCCCTGGTCGGGGTCGATCCCACAAATGAGAAAAGAGAGAAATAAAATTATATACACCTACGCACTATGCACAAACATAAAATAACACCATGCTTGCCCAGCAACGGCGCCATTTTGGAAGGCCTCGAGAGGGGCGCGAATTCGGAACAAGTTATATTGAAGATAACCGAACCGATTGGATCAGTTAGCAAATGTCGTTGCTACTTGATCGATGCAAACTCGCTCTCACTCGTTTCCTACCAACGTAATTTGTAAACTCCCAATTTTGTACTACTTTAACAGTAAAGCGGCAAGTTCGGGGTCGATCCCACAGATCAAGTATGTGAATAGTGAACAGGGGTTGGCTGCTGCCACGCTTTAACTTGGGAGTTTTTAACTACTGATTTTACTCTAGGCAGGATTAAACTAGCTAACTTGATCAAGGTAACTTTAACTACTGGGTCAAGAACTACTGGGTCAAGTGCATCTTAACGAAACTGAAACTAAAGCAGTAAATGCGAGGATGAAAACGAAAACAACTTTGATTAAACTAGAACAGTACATGAAATTTAAACTAAGCTAACACGTCGGAAAATAAGAAAGCAAATAAACCGAGAAGATCCTCGGCGGGAAACTTAAGAATACGCCGACAGATAACAAGTATTTTGCAGCGCTTCTTCAATCGCCATCTCTAACTAAGCAACACTTTATCTAAGCTAAGCTAAGCTATCTAGAAAACTGGACTAAGCTAGAGAACTGAACTAAGCTAAACTAAGACGGAAAGTAAAGGATCCCCCCGCTCCTTGTGGTGGCACATCCTTCATTTATAGGCGTAGCACGACCTCCAGTTGGATAACGATTTTGGCAGGGAATATTCGCTCACGCTGAGAGTGAGCGACTCATTGATTGCTACGTGCTTTCCTTCTAGAATGGCGACGCTTTTTTCTGTAACAGATTTATGACTCAGGTCGTCCTTGCGTCTCATATGTAGGCACGTGTCCCCTTCTAGAACATCGTCCTTGATAACAGAACGGTGCGCCACATCCAGCTCATTTCCTAAAGTGTTCTTCTTCTAGAAGCCAACGGTCCCCTCCTAACTGCTTGATCTCCCCATTTGATCAACTCCCTTGATATCCGGCCTTTTTCGCCTTTTGTACTCACTTGATCAGTTTGGCCTTGTTTCCTTGGTCAAGCGGCATTCCTGCACATTTAACACTTGTTTTACACGATAAACCGATCAAGTAGCGTACATTTTACCCTTAAACCGATGCATGAAATGAGTCTTATCAATTATTTAGTGAATATAGTTCATTATTTACTCCAACAAGTTTTTATTGAATAAAAAATTATAAAAAATTATAAAAAATTAAAAAAATTAAAAATAAATAAATAAATAAAAATATTGAATAAAATATTAAATTAATTGTAAATTAATACTAACCACAAGATTAAGAAAAAGGAGGGTCCTAATTTGGTCTCTAGTTCGATCTTTAATCCTAACATACGTTTATTATTTTTTTAATTTTTTTTAATTTTTTTTATTCAATAAAAACTTGCTGGAGTAGGTAATGAACTATATTCACTAAATAATGAACTAAATGAACGTATGTTATGAAGTAATTTTTCGCATTCATTATATACCAAATTTACTTCAACTGAAAGATAATTATGTCATAACACATTATGAAGTAATATACTAATGGAATGAAGTAATAGCATGACTGAACAAAGTAATAAACTAATGGAATGAAGTAATAGCATGACTGAATGAAGTAATAACTTCATTACTACTGCTTAACGTTTAACACAGTTAACATTGTATTTCAATAAAATATCATATTTACTTCATTACTAACATTCATTTGGTTCATTATTTATTGAATATAGTTCATTACTACCGCTTAACGTTTAACACTAAAATTTGTTGTATTATTAATGTATTTCAATAACATGTCAAAATTACTTCATAACATACGTTCATTCAGATCATTATTTACTGAATATAGTTCATTATTTACTCTGACAAGTTTTTATTGAATAATTTTTTTAAAAAAATTAAATAATTTAAAAAGTTTTTATTGAATAAAATATTAAATCAATTGTAAATTAATTCTAACCACAAGATAAAGAAAATGGAGGGCCATAATTTGGTCTCTAGTTCAGTCTTTTAGAGGGGTTCGACATTGATCATATATATATAAATGCGATCAAATGCAAACTGAATCGATTCTCTCTCCAATCGACCTTTCTCTCTCCAAATCTCCCCATCCGATGACCTACCGATTTCATTCATAAATATAAACAAACTCTAGTCTGCTGCTGCTCTCTCCAAATCTCCCCGTTAGTGCTTTCTGCTGGTCATCGTTACTGCCTGCGATTGCTCCATCAGCGCTTTCTCCAAGTTCGGCGCTTGAAGTTTGCCGCCCATCGTTACTGCCTGCGTCTGCTCCATTGGTTCAATTTCTGTTTCATTATTGGTTAGTCTGACTGCTTAGTGATTATTTATGCTTTATTGCGTAGTGATTATCATGCTCCTGGTTATTTTCGCACCGATTATCACCACCATTCTTCCCAAATTCTGGATTGCATTATCATGCTCTTTTTGGTTCTTTAATTGATTGATACTTACTCAGTTTCTGGATTGCATTTGTATGAATCGGCATTTGCTTGTTATTTCTTTTGAAATACTGGATTTTGTAGACCCTGGTTGCTACTAATTGCTTAGGTTTTGTTGAGCATTTGGAATTGCTTGTTTTTATTGTGTTGGTTGCTTTGTTGGGAAAAAATTCAGGACACTTTTGATTTACGGGATACCGTTGAGAATCATACATAGTAATGACGCATGATTAAGCCTTTATTAAGTGCTTTGTTTTACTGTAATGCTTGCTTGCTTGTGCTACAGATACAAAACATTGTGTAATTCTGTTAGATGTGCTTGGTTCTATTTTATTGTTTGCTTGGTTGTCATCTATTTTTTTATGTTTGCTTATTAATGACTGACTATTTGCTTGTTCTAAAGTTATTATATGTTTGTTCTTATGTTAGACTTCGGTTCCTACTAATTGCTTACATTTTGTTGAGCATTATGAATTGCTTGTTTTTATTGTGTTGGTTGATTGTTATCATGTTAGACCCTGTGTTAATTTTATGTTTAACTTACTTTTTTTGTTCTTGCTTGCAGACTGCCTTGTTTATATAGTTGTTGGAGGAAAGCAACTATGTGAGCTATGGACGGATGTTGAGAAAAGCTAAAACCGAACTCCTTGAATTCAAGTGGAAAACAAATGGCATTACCGAAGATTGTGGAGTGTATGCTATGCGACATATGGAGACGTATATGGGGACTAAGGTTAATGATTGGAAGGGCGACCTTACCAACAAGTCATCCAAGTCATTCCAGTTGCTCTGTGCGAAATTCATTACAGCTATGGTTTATAGTAACGAAAACAAGGTCGTGGATTACATGATGAGAACAGCAACAAGCCACCTGGAAGAGGCACGAAAGAAGGGACCCGTTGATGTTGAAAAGATGGTGGCAGATTTCCCCAAACCTTGAATGGTGACCGACATTGTTATAGAAAAATGACAATTACTTTATTTTGATTTAAATTTGTTCGGAATATGTGTTTGTTTTGGTGTATGGATTGCTTGGTTTTAGAATTTAGTTTTTCATTGTTGTGCTTTTTTCTGTATTGAAAAATATGTTAGAACACTTTAATATAGGAAAGCAAAATAAACTAATGTTCTACAAACCAAGCACATCCATAAACATAGACAATTAAAATAAACTTATAAAACCAAGGCAGTTGCACTACTAATTCTATGTAGATTATCAAAGTACATCAAGAACTAGTCGAATTGAAGTAATTACATATTTGCATTCTATATATGTTATGCCATGCTAGAAGAAGAAGCAAGCAATAAAATTAATGTAGCCAAGCAGTTGGTTATAAGTACTATCTAAAACCTTCTACTAATACAAGAATTCATTCGCACAAACCTTCTACTAATACATTAAAAAGCAATCCAATATAAAATGACATGCAATATGCGATCATTCATTTTGTTTACAATGTTAATGACGAATTCGGTATACTCTCAACTAATAAGCAATTCTAAACGGCCAACCCAACAATAAATAAGCTTGAAACAAAGCATCTGATATTCAACATCCGAATTCAAATAATAAAATAAACTAAAATAAGAAAGCAGTCTAGCACAATAATATGCAACTGAGATATACAGTGGACAATAATAAAAATGAAGTAATAAAGCAAAATGATATAAGTAGTTCCCTAGAATTACAGACTAATTTATTCTTTTTGTTTGCCACAATTCCTAGAGCCGTGGTGACACATTTCACGACATTCCCATACCTACGCTTAGGTTTGCTTTGCAACATAATAGCCTTCTCTTTTGCTGACACAATACGGTTGCCCGCGTCACTGCATGAACCTCCCGTCCTCACAACTTTTGGTGGCTGAACTTCTACTAGATCTGGTTTTCTAATGAAATAGAAATCTTCAACACTTTTCCTCTTCTACACAGCACGCAAAACCGGGGAGTTGGTTTCTATTCACGTGCATGAATGTGATCCATTTCAATCCCATTCCCATTCTTCAACCCTTGCCTGTTGCACACAATATATTGCCAAGTAACACACTCACGTGAAGATTTGATTCCACATTTCCGTGTGTCGAAACCAGCTTCACGAGCATAAGCGTAGTAGAAAGCAATTCCGACGTCCAAGGTGTTGAATTTCTTGCCAACGAATGGTTTTAATTTGTCATGGCAATCGGGCACACAAGCAACTACGTAGATATAGAATAGCTATGGTTTCAAAAGAACCAATCAATAAATGGTACTCAATCAAGCAAACATGAGATGCAAACTCAGTGTTGAATTAAAGCACAACAAGCACTGTCATGCAAACACAAAAGCAATACAGTATTTTTGGCGATGCAATTGCTTGTCTATTATTAATTTTAAGAAAGCAACCTGAGATATTTTAACAACTAGAAAATACAAATGGTGCCCAATAAGTAAGCAACAAAACATATTTAACCAAGCAAAGATATTATAACAACTAACAAATGCAAATGGATCCCAATCAATCCCAATCAGTAAGCAACACAACACATTTAACCAAGCAATCTGACTTGCGACATCAAATACGAACTCCCTGGAATGTAATCACAAATTCATAAACCTCATTTACGAGTTCAACTAGGAAGATGCAAATTCGGTAGTTCACATATCAAATTCGTGAATTTGAGTTCACGTATAAAGTTCACAACTACATGATTACATAAAATTGAGTCACATATTGAAAACCAACAATCTATAAATATACAATTACTTAGAAGTGCTTCTTACCGTCAAACTTGGGTGATTTTTAATACACAATTACAACGTGGGTGATTTTTAATACACAATGATGGTGGAAAAAGATTTCTTGTGCTGCTTACACTGAATGAAGTCTTTGGGTTCAAGAAAAAGAATTTAGAATTTGGACTCTCTAGTATAGTATTTTAATATTATTTTAAGACATCTAGACTCGCAAAGAAATAAAGTTCGCACACATCAATCACTTAATGGGATTTTATTCATATATTTAATTTATAGTGATACTAAACAACTGAAAACAATGTTTTTTGCATCTTGTGATCCTCTTTATCTCTCTTGAAATAAAGTTCGCACACATCAATCACTTAATGAGATTTTATTCATATATTTAATTTATAGTGATACTAAACAACTGAAAACAATGCTTTTTGCATCTTGTGATCCTCTTTATCTCTCTTTTTGTTTTATCGTTGTGAACTGCTCAAGTTGGATTGTCGAATTGATCCAACTGGCCTATGTGTGCCTTCGACCTGCAAAATGCCAGTGAGTGAGATGAACGGAGTAGCTCAAAAGCGATTTCAAAACCTTAACCCACAATACTATTAACTAGTATAGGGAAGTAAGGATAGATCCCACAGAGATGATGTGTTTTACATTTGTTGTGGACTCAAATGATAATGGCTGCGGTCATGCTTTCTAGGGGTGAGTTAAGTTAAACTACTTGTCTTGAGAGACTAAACTAGCTAAATTGATCAACTTGTTAAAACTTAACAAAAATCTACTTGATCAACTCATATAAAACTTTCCCGAAATGGGCAAATAGAACAAAATGGACGACTGTCAGTCTCCTGCAAAACGTACTGTGAAGTAAAACTTTTTTAACAACTTCATCTTCTTCACAGAATCAACATGAAAAACAGAGTAAAAGCAGATCTGAACAATCATGAACAACGAAACATCGTAACAACTTGTAAACTTAAATCTACTTCTAACAACTACGCGAACAAGAAACTAACCCATATTCATGCAGAAATAAAGACTCATCTATCAGATCTAAACATCGTACGACAACTTCCCCATGATTTCTTCGCAACTAGACATGAACATAAATCGAAAACTCAGATCTAACCAAATCAAACCGAAAGAAAACACTTGAGCTAAGATATTACATTATAGACCAAAAATCAAAAGCAGATCAGAAATATCATGCATGGTATTGACCGCGACAGGGTAGAAAACTGACCAGGGTAGAAAACTGACCAGCAGCTGGGTGTGTTAGTTCTTCCCATGCCTCCTGAGGGTCAAATCCCACATGACTCCTGGGTATCTTTCTTTCCCTACTTCTCCACTCCGGTCCTATGGCTTCCTCTAGGCTACACATCCCTAGCCTCACTGTCCATTCAATCACACTCATCCTTAATTCTCTCCCGAACACCCTAAATGAAATAGAAACCTCGTCTATGTCCGTTGTGACTTGGAACTTGAACGTGGTGAAGAATTCTTTCGCTAATCTAACGAGTATATCGGGGTCTCTATTCTCCAACAGCCACTCAAATCCCAAACCCCTCATGTACTATAAAAAAGACTCACGGACAGCTAATTCATCCAGAGAAGGGAGGTGGACTACCTTACCGCACTTAACTTGCTTGCTACTATCATCCTAGTCATCAAAGGCATCTTGGAGCTTCTTCGTGTTATAGTGCTTCATGTCTTCCATCACTTCATAATCAAGCTCCACGTGCCATTGTTGGTACACCATTCTCTCCACTGGCGGGTAGACTAGTTCGCGGTGATCCTCCGCCAGTTACCATTCTTGGAACTCTTCATCCTCAAAGGAAGTGTTGTCTTTCGAATCAGGCTCTTCACTAGAACAATAATCTTCGTCACTGTCCTCATCCTTAGTTGAACGACTTCTCTCCTCTTGCTCTCTGATCACGATCTCAGTAGTGGTCCTGCCATTTTCTCTTCCGTTATGAGTGGTACCTTTCCATGAATTGTTGTCTTTCTTCTTCTATTTTCCGCTTCAAGTTTCTGGGTGCTGATTGTCCTTCCTGGGCAATAGACTGGCTCTCCCAGGCTTCAATTTGTTAGGTTTAGTATACTGAAAAGCATGTTTCGAGCAAATTCGCACGAATAGAAATCTTGCTTGTATACGGAAAAACTCTACAATCCACTTTTAACCCGATTCAGTATTATTCGAGCAGTTTGCACGAATAGAATCAGTATATTATTACATTGTGTTTACTTGTGCGTTTATAAGATGTTTTATAAACATTTAAATGCATAAGAAGTAAACAAAGCCTAAGTCTTTTGCTTAGTAGACTAGTCGTGGGCTGCGCTCACTTTAAGGTACTACAGTCGGTTCTAAGCAATGCTTTGCAAAAGAAAAAGAAGAATTTCACAACCTAGATAGACTTTGGCTACCTATTGTGAAAGGTTGCAATGTCAGTCCGATTATTTCTAAGGCTTATTGAAATAAGTTGACGTTGGTGTGGTATAGCACTGAATGGATCTAACAGCAAAACGTGTCTTTATGCTATCTACTGAAAGACGAGGTCTTGATAAATATCTATTTCTTAATCAATGTACGTTAGCATTGATCATACGATATTGAGTATCTACTACTTTGACTTACCAAAGGTGCGGGTTTTTCGTCACCCAACGATCCAGGTATATTGGGTAGTGGTGATCATTATCTAGCGGTGCTAGAATTGCTATTATGTTCAATCGTGCGCGAGGTGAGTCTCGTTTGATAATGTCCTCAAGAGGAGCTTGAACAAGGTTTTATTATTCGGAAACTGACCAGTTGGAATTTAATTATTCCATGAATAATAAATAAGTGTTTCTTGCTAAGTCCACTCTTGGAATTAATAAGATGTTAATTAATTAAGTCCATAGCAGACTTTAATTAATTAATGAACATTTCTATCTTAAGCGCGAGAAATAAATACTAATAAACAAAATGGAAACCCGGATTACTTGTAATTTCGGATTTGGATGGGGAGGTCAATATTACGTCTGTAGTGGTTGCTCGTAATATTCCAATATAAACTTGTATTAAATTGTGGGTTCAATTTAATTAGTAAAAAGCTAATTGGGGGAGCCCATATCCAAAACCTTCCAAAGATCCCTGACTGGGCCCAATATGAACTTAATATAAATAGGAGAATAAAAGAGACAGAATCATTATTCAAAATATGGGAAAATTTCGTCCCTCTCTAATTGGAGAGGGGGACGAAAATTTCAAGAATTTCTCCTCCGTGAGATTTTCAGCTCCTCCTCCGTGAGAAAGTTTTATCATCTTTATTTGAGTCCTAGTGTTTCGATAAGATCAGCCCACCCGGATGTCGGAATACAGTTCGGGACACCGGTCAGAAGATCCGTGGTCTAGTATTGAAGATCATCGTGGAGAAGACGCGAGCAATCGACGATTCTTTAGAGAATCAAATCGGTAACTCTAAACCGTAGAATTCATGTTTAGGATTTATATTCTATGAGCATGAATTATTTGCGTTCTAGCATGCAATTCTGTGTTAACATGTGAATAGATTAATTCCATAATCGGTCAAATAGATCCTACGTCTGATTTATTTGTTTGTACAAGTCTTCCGCTGTGCAAGGGGCTCCAAAACCCCAACAATTGGTATCAGAGTCAATTTTTGGCTCTGATTATGTGGATTAATTTCATGTTATGTGAATTGCTTGAACGAGTGATTTGTATCGTTTTCTTTGTTGACGTTGAACACGAATTAAGAACACGAAGAAAAACAAATTAACGTCACGAATCTTCATGCCACACGTGTTTTATGGTACCAGCCTCATTGGGTTTTTGAATTGTTTGTTTTTGTGAATTGTTCGCGAATGGCAAATTGGCAAATTGGGTTTGTTTGCAACATGTTTTCACGAATGAAAAATAATTCTGAACATAATTGATCTTCATATGATTAATATTCCCGATGTAAATTGCGGGGTGGCGTTCGCTGCGAGGAGAATCACGGCAGCAACTTTTGCTGCTCGATTTGATCATGGAAGCACAACCATGGTCGGTGCTGCAGCGGGAGTGTGGGAGCCTCTCAGCAACACAGCAACAGCAGCAACGATGAAGCTGCAGCGGCGGTTGCCGTTAGAGTGGGAGCCTGCCGTAGGTGGCTTCCCGGACTCGTGAGGCGACTGCAGGGCAGCAGCGGCATCGGGAAGCAAGCTGAGGTGAAGCTGCAGCAGCGGCTGCCGGAGGCGTCCAGCAGCAGCCGCGGAGACGACGCGGCAGCAGCGGCTGCCGGAGGCGTACAGCAGCGCCGGTGGCTGCAGAGATGACGGCGTCGCAGTAGCGACGACGACGCAGCAACGGTAATCAGGCAGCAACTGTGGTGAGACAGCAGCAGCGGTGATCGGACAGCAGCGGGTACGACGACACAACGACAGCAGCGTCGGTATCCCGAAGTGCAGCGCCCGACGGCGACGGAGAGAAGCGGCTGTGATTCGAGTGGGAGTCCTTAGCGGGCAGCTTCCCACACTCGAGTTTGACGCCGCATCGTCTTGCCCATGACTTCGCTTTCCAAATTTGATTAGGGTTTCCAAATCCTTGGATTCAATTTTGGAAATAATTTAAGATAAACATGGCAATAAGATTTGAATATATCTTGTGTGGATTTTATATATTATATGAGATTTGATTATGAATTAAATCATGGATTAATTAGATTTTTTCCTTATTTAATGGATTTATATGGATTTTATTCCTAGATGAATCCTAGTTATATTTGGAAAATAATAATCTAATTTTTATCTATATCCTATTTATATGGATTTATTCATAGACAAATCCTAGTTGGATTTAGATAATGATAATATTATTTTATTCTTATCCTATGAGTTTATATGAATTTATTCATAGATAAATTCTAGATGGATTTGGATAGTGATAATATAATATTTTATTCTTATCTTATATATTTATATGGATTTGTTCCTAGATAAATCTTAGATAGATTTGAATAATTATAATATAATATTATCTAATTCTATGGATTTATATGGATTTATTCCAAGATAAATCCTAGATGATTATGATAAATATTTATATTAATTTATTTTATCCTATTGATTTGAATAGATTTAATTCTATTAAGACAAATCTTAGATGGATTAAAATAAACATTAATCCAAGTTATCCTTATCTTTTGGATTTATATCCTAGATAGATTAGGATAAAGATAATATATAAGAAAATCCTTATTTAATTGGATTTAGATAAACTTATTTATCTAAGAAATCCTAAGTAATATATGATATATTCTGGATGTCTATTCTAAGTAGAATTAAGATTTGTATAAATCTTGGTTGATTGGATTTTATTTATCGTATGGATTATGATGGAATCGTTTCTATCTAGTAATATCCTAGAACGATTTAAATAATGATAAATCCTAGATCAACGTTATCTTGAATTAAAGGATTTGATTTTATCAAAATAAAATCTAGAATGATCCTAAATGGATTTAGATAGTTAACACTATCTTGATAAATCCTAAATGAATTTGGATAATTAATATCCAAGATAAACATTAAATAATTGTCATTAATTATCTAGTGTGTTTAAATGTCATGCATTAAATAGATTTATCTGTTTATTTGGTGTTTATCCTTGTAAGTGGATTATCTGCTTTATCTGCTTGTGTGATAATTATGCAAAAACCATATAAAATATCTAAGCGATAATTACAACAAGTGCGTTGTACTCCCTCCGTCCCGCACTACTCGCACTTATTTCCTTTTTGGGCGTCCCAAGTTACTTGCACTCTTTCCATTTTTAGTAAAAAATTTCACCTACAGCCGTCATTTTTGACTTTCCTATACACTTATTCCTTAATCTCCGAGCCGAAAAGGAAATGAGCGAGTAGCCCGGGACGGAGGGAGTATATGGTCTCCATCAATTGGTCTGCAATTATGAAGCTTTTTTCTAATATTATCGCCACCTGCACTGTGGGGACAATAATCCTAAGAAATAGCGAGTTCATAAGGGGGACTTCTCAAATATAGATAGTATGAACTAGAATGTGGTTTCCAATATTATCGCCACCTGCACTGTGGGGACAATAATCATAAGAAACTGAGAGATTCAGAAGTTCACACAGAATTTATGAGATAGCTTGATCTTGTTAGCGGCACATGAGCATTGTTATGAGAGTGTGTTGTAGAAATGAGACTCTGTAATGCTAAATTCGATGGTCGTGCTTAGGCAACATTTGGCGGCCATGCCGTGCTGCGGTCTCTGGACTATTCGTCGGTGTTGTGACCAGTAAAATTGTAAGATTTTAATGCGTATTGACTTCCTCTGGAGGGTACGAAATTTTAATTTTACAGTTGCAAAATACGTAATTGTTTTGTGGTTATTTGCGATTATGTATTGAGCATAAGTATGTGATAATAAGTTTATTTGCCAAATCTTCATTATGTCATTCATATTTTGTCTGCAATCTTAATGGAATAAACTCGAATGCCAAAATTATGTAGACTGGAAATGCAAATGGATGAGATTCTCATCGCTAAAACTGAGAGTTTAAACTCAATAATTCATGTCGTCCATTTCCTCGACATAATTCCACGAAGATTGTTCGAGAATGCTTTTTGCATGAACTTGACAAGTTCTTTAAGGAATAAGGTCAAGCTATTTTCTTTTAAGTAGCACGACAAGTCTTGGTTAGTGACGGTGAAAGATGGATATCAATAGAATCTGTCAAGATGATTCGATTGGAATATCCTAAAGGGACAGAATATTTTGAGGAATCTTTTGATCACTCAAATAGTTTCTAACTCAAGTCATCGCCTGGAGTAATAAGAAATGACTAAAAGAAGGTTTAACCGAAAAGTAGAAAACCTTCAGAATATTAGTCGTTATATTACTATTAGAGGAAAGTAACATGATTGATGACAAATTCATCAAGGCTGCAGTTTTCCTAAGTCCTAGTTCATTTGAACAAAAGACTAGATGTGGAAATGGAAGAGTCTGATTAGTCATCAAAGTTTGTTTAAAGCGAGTGAAGATGCTTTGTAAGTTGGATTGACCTCTTTTAAAGAAGGACAATGACTTACATGACAATGCAACTTCTAAGTAAGAGATCTTGATCCAGTTAGGCTTTTGTTGCAGTGGGAGCTTATAATGCTCAATTATTATTTTATGGTTGATGATTAAGGCATCATAGTATTGAAACAATATAAGTGCAACAAGATTGAGTATGAAATAACACATCAACTTCTTAAACAATGAATGATAAAGTATTTATGGCTCTTAGTCTTAAGGCCAAGAAAATACTTAGCTATTGTTCAAACTGATCTAGACTATCAAGATTTTGACAATTTGTTTGTTAAACAGCTTGAAAGTCGAGAATGCCTATTCGATGCACTATGAGTTAGAATCATTTGATTCAGAATAATTATAGAAGTGCAATGTAGAAAGACTAGCAAGTCTCAATGGTTTACACCAATAAGAAGACGAGCAAAGCTTTATGATCAGTAGTGGGAGTCTAATATCCATTAACGAATCCAAGCATTCTTTCAAAGAATGGGATAGTTATGTAAGAAGGAATCGAAGTCTTTCTAAGACAAGTTTGATCAAGTGATGAGTTGTACTCATGAAAATCTTATCATTGATGGGATAAACGTTAGATATAACGAGATACACCTTAAAGAAACTACCATCATCAGTACCTTCTACAAAACACGAGTTGTGGACTAGAGTGACTCTAGTCTAGCACATCTCAAGGTGTAATGTTGTTCCAATGCATGTTGGAAAGGTATCCAAGTAATTGGAGTTGAGTACTGAGGTATGTTTTAAGGTTGTCTCAAATGATGTAAAATTATAAGTTCTGTAATCTTCAAAGATATAATTCTTGTATGAAGATCAAGAATGGAACTAAAAGCCTAACAACGTGATAACTCTCAGGACATAGAGAGATATCGAATTTTTCATATTACCAAAGAGTCATACCATTAGAAACTTTTGCACTAATAAAATCAACTTCAACACCTAAGATTGTTAGAACCATGTCGTAGTGGGAGCGTTCCCAGGAACATGACAAGTTCATGGGTCTAAGAGTGTCGAAAGACTCGGTCTTAGATTAACTTGAACATAATCCCTTTAACTACAATGTATAATTGGTTCATTTGGATATTCATCCTTGGAAAGGTGATAGATTCCAAACTACAATCTTAGATAGACAACATGTTTTACAAGACTTGCAATACTGCCTACAGGCTGTGTCAGTCAGTGGGAGCTAGTACATTTGCAAGTGTAAATGTGGATCTCAAATGGCTAGACAATGACAATGGGCTATGCCCAAAGAGAAATATCATCTTCTCGCTGTCGTTGTGCCAAGATTTGTTCGATCCTATTGTCTATCAACACTTACATAATTAGAATGTATGTATCATGATTGTCAAGACAGCTTTCTATTAATAGAAGTCTTGAAGAAATCATCTACATGGAACATCCTAATAGGTATGTAATAGAGGGCAAGAAACACATGATTAGAAGCTTATGAAGACCGTTGTGGTCTTAGGCAAGCATCTAATCAGAGATAAGTGTTTTGTCGAGATTGTCAAATGTTTGGAATTTGACATGTGCTCTTTAAGTGTGTAGTAAGCACAAGGAAGTTGAAAGTGCATTAAATATGGTATTATTGGTACTCTACGTGATGAAATCTACAAAAGTTGCAAACAACTAAGATTGGCATCTAGCGTAGGAAACTGGTTGTCTACCCAGTTTAAGATAAAGGATTATAGAGAAACTAATTACATTCTAAGCATCTAAAGTCTTTAAGATTGCTAGAAAGAATGTTGAGATTCTCTTAGGAATCCTATATCTACACATAGCTTGGAACATTTTAGCATTAGAATTTCCATGCAAAGGTTTCTACCTTTCAAGATGGAATTGTCTTGTCTCTAGTCAAGTGTCGTTTGACGCTTAGTGAGAACAAGAATTATGAGACTAGTTCTGCAGATAGATGTCTCATGTATGCTATGATGTGTACTAAGTTTGATATTAGTTGTGCTTTTGCATAGCAAGTATATATCATATTAACCATGGCAAAGGACTTTGATTGAGGTAATGAATATACCATAGTACTTGAGAAAGACTACTCGCTATATTCTAGTTTACCAGTCATTCATGTAATGTCCTTAGGGTTACACTGACTAAGTCTTATGACTAATCAGCGATCGAGTAAGTCATCCTCAGTTTATGTGTTTACATTAGGAGTATACTCCTAGTAGCTTTGATCGTAAGTTTGAGTATACCTATGAGTATTTTTACTCTAGCAAAGGCTAACTCAAGAGGAACACGAAATCATAAGCTAAACAATCACATAGAGAGATGAAATTAATTAAAGATCAAGTACGCAGCAAAGACATAGTGACGCAAAAGATATTATCAGAGAACAACCAAGCAGATTTTTCACAGAAAAATGCCTTTGTGCAACATGTTTCAAACATGATGTGAAATGAATGGTAGTTCGATATATCTAGCTCCAATACCTGCTTTGTGTATAAGTGGGAGAGTTTTTGGCAGTGGGTATACTCGAAAGCATGTTTTGAGTATAAGTGGGAGATTGTTAGGTTTAGTATACTGAAAAGCATGTTTCGAGTAAATTCGCACGAATAGGAATCTTGCTTGTATACGGAAAAACTCTACAATCCACTTTTAACCCGATTCAGTATTATTCGAGCAGTTTGCACGAATATAATCAGTATATTATTACATTGTGTTTACTTGTGCGCTTATAAGATGTTTTATAAACATTTAAATGCATAAGAAGTAAACAAAGCCTAAGTCTTTTGCTTAGTAGACTGGTCGTGGGCTGCGCTCACTTTAAGGTACTACAGTCGGTTCTAAGCAATGTTTTGCAAAAGAAAAAGAAGAATTTCACAACCTAGATAGGCTTTGGTTACCTATTGTGAGAGGTTGCAATGTCAGTCCGATTATTTCTAAGGCTTATTGAAATAAGATGACGTTGGTGTGGTATAGCACTGAATGGATCTAACAGCAAGACGTGTCTTTATGCTATCTACTGAAAGACGAGGTCTTGATAAATATCTATTTCTTAATCAATGTACGTTAGCATTAAGCAAACGATATTGAGTATCTACTACTTTGACTTACCAAAGGTACGGGTTTTTCGTCACCCAACGATCCATGAATATTGGGTAGTGGTGATCATTATCTAGCGGTGCTAGGATTGCTATTATGTTGAATCGTGCGCGAGGTGAGTCTCGTTTGATAATGTCCTCAAGAGGAGCTTGAACAAGGTTTTATTATTCGAAAACTGGCCAATTGGAATTTAATTATTCCATGAATAATAAATAAGGGTTTCTTGCTAAGTCCACTCTTGGAATTAATAAGATGTTAATTAATTAAGTCCATAGCAGACTTTAATTAATTAATGGACATTTCTATCTTAAGCGTGAGAAATAAAAAATAATAAACAAAATGGAAACCCGGATTACTTGTAATTTCGGATTTGGATGGGGAGGTCAATATTACGTCTGTAGTGGCTGCTCGTAATATTCCAATATAAGCTTGTATTAAATTTTGGGTTCAATTTAATTACTAAAAAGCTAATTGGGGGAGCCCATATCCAAAACCTTCCATAGATCCCTGACTGGGCCCAATATGAACTTAATATAAATAGGAGAATAAAAGAGACAGAATCATTATTCAAAATATGAGAAAGTTTCGTCCCTCTCTAATTGGAGAGGGGGGATGAAAATTTCAGGAATTTCTCCTCCGTGAGATTTTCAGCTCCTCCTCCGTGAGAAAGTTCTGTCTTCTTTATTCGAGTCCTAGTATTTCGATAAGATCAGCCCACCCTGATATCGGAATACAGTTCGGGACACTAGTCAGAAGATCCATGGTCTAGTATTGAAGATTGATGATGTGGCGAATTTTTGATGGGAATAAATGCAAGTAATAAATGATCACAACACGGAAAATTACGTGGTTCGATTTACTGAGGTAAATCTACGTCCACGGGAAGAAGAGAGGGCAAATTTGTATTGCTTGGTCTCGCTTACAGATTACAATACTGATTTGCTATAAGATTCAGGATCTAGAGAGCTTAACCCTCGTCTATCTGATCCATGTTCTATTTATACATTGAACTAAGATCGTGGTTTGCAGCACCACTCACTAGATCGTGGATGGTTGATAACTGCTTAACACCACTAAATAGATAGTGGGTGTAATGGAGGTCGTGGAGATCCTGCATGGGTCCACTATCTCCTTGTTCGGTCGAACACTGAGACCGAACTGCTGAACTTTGCCGATTAGCTTTTGCCGATCTGAGAGTAGAGCTTGATTGGTTCTTTTGCCGATCTGAGAGTAGAGCTTGATTGGTTGGCTTTTACCGAGCTGTAGGCTGCGACCGAACTCTTTGGTTGTGCCGAACCGAACTCTTTGGTCATGCCGAACTGATACTCTTTCTTGGGTTTTGGGCTGATGGGCCGTCACTGTTATTGGGCTCGCAACTAGGGTTTAGTTGTTTAGTTCGTACCCCATCACCACCCCCCCCGAAAAGCGAAGTGAATCACTTCGGCATTTTGGATAAATGTAAGGGGGAGGCTGACGTCAGGGGACGTGCCATGCGCGTGTCTGCATTAAATGTGACAGTAAATCCGGCCGTTGAATCCAGAAAAAGTGGGATTTGAAACGGCGCGACGGATTTGAAATGCCTTTGCGAATCCGATAAATATTTCCTTTCTTCATCATTGGAAACACTTTTGCGATTATTTCTTCTGTATTCTCTCCCTTTTTCGAAAAATTTTCTTCCGCTTCTTCAAGACTTTCTTCAGACTTTCGACCATTAGAGAGTAAGAATCATGTCTTCTTCTTCTGAATCTGTTTCTGAATCAGGTAGCGGTAGGAAGGGGGGTAAGGGGTCTTCTGGCCGGAAGAAGTCCGGGGAGAAGACGGTAGAATATTTTCTGAGCATTTTGAGTAAGGATACTGTGATATCCTTACACGGAAAATATTTTCTACCTGGGGGTTTAGTGGTAATTCCCTACGACCTTCATAGGGCTGATTCGCCGCCGGAGGGTTACGCCACCGTTTACGAAGCCTGCTTGGAATGCGGGCTTCGTTTCCCTCTTCCCCCTGCCTTTGTAGAGCTTCTTGATTTTTTTCAACTCCCTTTAGGTCAAGTGACTCCGAATTCTTGGAGGCACTTATCGGCCTTTGCTGCCGAACTGCGTAGATTAGGAAAGGATCTGTCTCTGAGGGCAATCCTTAATTTCTTTCAGTTTAAGAGGAAGGGATCCTGGTTTTACTTGATCCCTTTACAGCCCTTTAGAGCCTTTTGTAAAACCAAATGGCCGAAATGGCAAAATCGTTTCTTTTTTTACAATAGGACAGCGGCTCCGGGCTTTCCCTGGAGAGGGCCGAAGTCCGTAATTCCTCATCCTCGGTTAGAACCGTTGAACGAGCTCGAGGGCGAGCTCAATAAGATTCCTATGATTAGGAAACAGTACTCGGAATCTGAGCTCGTCAAGGGTGACTTCGTGTTCGATATCTCGTCTTCGGACGAAGAGACTGAGGGTGAGGATTTCTTTTTTATGCTTTACTACTTTAACGACGAAGACTAACCTTGTTTTCTTGCTTTTTGGCAGTGAACATGCTAAACAAGCTCGGTCGCAAATCCTCCGAATCTAATGAGCCGGAGAGACAGAAAGCCACCGGTTCGGCGTCTGATGCCGAGAAGAATCCGAAAAGGCAGAAGACCTCTTCTTCGGATCCAAAAAAGCCGGAGTCGACTTCGGCAAAGGGGAAGGGGAAGATTCAGAAACCCCCAAGAGCGCCGGAGAAAGACATTGTCTTGGCGGCCCCTTCGGAACATGTCTGTGAGCCTTTTGCATGGCCAACGGACTTTGTAGAGGTGAATTCTCTTCTTGATTTTCTGGCCTTGCTTTTTTCCTATATTTTTTGTGGCCCCTCTGTTGACTTTTTCCTTTTTCCATTTTCAGAGGAACAATATGCTCTCCAAGCTCGTCGCCGTTGAACTCTCCAAAGCGTCCAACGATTATGCTGAGATGCAGAGGAAGTTGAATGCTGCTCGTCACCAGGCCGAACAGGCTCGGGCAGACTTTGAGAAGGCAAGGGCCGCTAGGATCTCGGCTCAGGATGAAGCTCAGCGTGCCAAAAACCAGCTCATCATCCAGAGAGAGCAATCTAAACAGAGGGAGGCTGCCGCCGTGGTTGCTCAGGGGGAGGCTCTCCGTGTTTTCGCGGAGAAACTCTTTTTGAGCAATCAATTTTCGGCCTTTATCGGTGATCTGCTGAAATTGATGACCGATAACGCTGAGCAGGGACCCGAAGTCGTCCTGCCGCTGTATGGCCGAGAGATTTCAGCTCGTCTCCAGAGTCTGCCGCTCCTTGAGGAGCTTGCTTCTTCCTCGGTCCTGCTCTCTGCTGAAAGAGTCCGTAACTGCCGCGCTGACCGGGACGAGAACATGGAGGCCATCTTTGCCTCCTTGGGACCTGTTTCACCCGCTTCAATCTTTAACGAAGAGGGTGGGCAGGAAAACGAGGCCGGCAAGGAGACCGAGCAGACGGATCAGCAGGCCGGCGACGGGCATGCCGAGCAGGAGGTGCAGCAGATCGGCGATGGGGGCACCGAGCAGGCTGGAGGGAGTAGGGAGGCCGAGGCTGAAGCCGAAGTAGGCAAGGAGAAGGAGGCTGAAACCCACAGAGGAGCCGGAGACGAAACTGGCGGAGTATGATTTCGTCTCCCTTCTCTTAGTTTAGTTTCTTTCTCTCCTTGTAAAATGGCCTTGAAGCCCTCCTTGTGTAAAAAATTTTTCTTGTGAATGAAGAAATTCTTCTTTCTACACTCGTGTCTTCTTTATAGCTTTTCGTAATCTCTTTTACTCCTGTTGTGGTTTACTGCCTGCTCGGTAAACTGAAATGCCGAACTGACATAGCTGCTTTGTATTCTTAACTCTAAGGAGCTAGAGGTACTTCACTGGAAGCGGCTATACTCTTCGGCTTTAAACGAAGCTGAGAAAAAAGCCATAGATGACCAGGTGAAGTATGACGAACTCTTGGCTCGGTTAGTGGAGCTGGAGTCCAACAATAAGGACTTAAAGTCCATAAAGAAAGATCTGGAGGCCGAGCTAAACACTGTCATCGCTGAGAGGACTGCATATGAGGATTTCATCTGCGGGCGCGGGGGAATGACCATATCTGAAGTTCAGAATCAAGTTGATGAACTGTGGGAGGAGCTTCATGTACTCCGGAAGAACAATGCGCTGGAGAGCTCGGCTTGCCAACAAGTTGTGAAGTCATTGCGGCGCTTGGCTTCTCGGTACGACATCATTCTTTCCCGGCGTCCCTCAATCGAGAGATTCCTTAGGCGTTTCCCGCCAACAGATGCTCACACTCCAACTCAAACCTCTAATCCACTTGCTCAAGATTCTACTCCAAACCAACAACGGACTCAGGATGAACCGGAAACGTCAAGACGAGAACGTACTCCAAGTCAGCAACGGACTCCGGAGCAACCGGAAATGTCAAGACGAGAACGCCCTGAAGTTCGTAGAGGAGTTGTGATTATGAGTGAGCAAGATCAGCGGATGCTTCGTGAAGAGACTCTTCGCCGCCGAGGTGCTAGAACTTCCCGGACTCAGGGAAGGGGCGGTAGGTCGATCAGAGCATCTCGTCGACCTACTTATTCTTCAACTGTTCGGAACACCCGAACTCAGCATCATGAGGATTTTTTGGATAGGTGGCTCAACTTTAGCAACCGTGGACAGTAGAATAGTCCTTTGTAATGGTGTAACGCCTTCTCGTAGGGCAGCGAAATTGTATGCCGAACAAGACTTAATAAATGAAATTTTTTCATTTCGCTTCTATCACTGCGTATTTACAGTTCAGCGATTTTTTATTTCATTTATTGTACTCGTCCGCGGTCTTATGAAGAAAACTCTTCTTTGGCCGGACTCGTCCTCAGTCTTATGAAGAAAACTCTTCTTTGACCGGACTTAGTTTGTGTCCTTATTTGGCGAGTTTTATCGCTTGGATTAGACTTTCCCTTTGTGTCCTAATTTGGCGAGTTTTATCGCTTGGATTGGACTTTCCCTGGTTGACCGAAGTGGTTTTCGGCTTATTGCAGTCCGTTTCAGACGAACTGCTTGTTTCTTAAGCTGAATTGTGGTCTTGTATCTTCCTTAGAAGCTTGGACTCACAATTGTCTTTAATACATGATCTAAAAAGGGGATCAGCCTTTAAAGATCAATATACCTCAGTAATATTTATAAGAGACAAAACGCACATAGAGACTAAACGCACATAAAGACAAATAAAAAAGACGAAAAAGATTTTAAACTTTTATAAAACGACCAGCATAAAGGACAAATAGAAACATGAAAGCACATATCCCTAGGACCAAACTAGATACAAGACTGACCGGACCTTGTCTATTACAAATGGAACTTCTTGAGGTTGGAAATATGCCATGTTCGGGGTACTTGTTCTCCTGACATGTGAGTCAATTTATAAGACCCTTTTCCCAGGACTTCTGACACCCGATACGGACCTTCCCATGTGGGTTCAAGTTTGCCCAGCTTTTCTGCTCGGCTTACTTCATTGTTTCTCAATACGAGATCTCCCACTTGAAACTGCAGTTTTTTCACCCTTTGGTTATAATACCGGGTTACTTGCTCCTTGTACTTGGCTGCTTTTATGCAGGCCAGTTCTCTTCTTTCTTCGGCAAGATCTAGTTCGGCTCTCAGTCCGTCATCATTCAGTTCTGTTGAGAAATTGAGTGTTCGGGGGCTGGGTATGCCGATCTCAACCGGAATTACGGCTTCAGTGCCGTACACTAGACTGTACGGAGTTTCACCGTTGGAGGTTTTTGGTGTAGTTCGGTAAGACCATAGGACTTGAGGAAGATTTTCTACCCATTGTCCTTTGGCTTGTTCTAACCGAGCTTTTAATCCTTTCACCAAAATACGGTTTGTTACTTCCGTTTGTCCGTTTGCTTGTGGGTGAGAGACCGAAGTGAACCGCTGTTGAATATTCAACTCTTGGCACCAATTCTTGAATGTCTTGTCGGTGAACTGAGTCCCATTATCCGAAATGAGGATATGGGGTATGCCAAATCGGCAAACTATGTTCTTCCAAACAAAATCCAATGCCTTCGAGCTCGTTATCGTAGCTAATGGTTCAGCCTCCACCCACTTTGTGAAGTAGTCCACGGCAACGATCAAGAATTTCATTTGCCGAAGAGCTTGTGGTAGTGGTCCTACTATGTCTATGCCCCATTGCATAAAAGGCCAAGGGCTTTGCATAACACGTAGATCGGTCTGCGGCATCCTTGGGATATTTGCATGGATTTGGCACTTCGTACATTTCTTAACGAGCTGTACTGCTTCTTGTACCAAAGTTGGCCAATAATATCCCCATCTCAGAACTTTTTTAGCTAAAGCTCTAGCTCCGATGTGGCTGCCGCACGATCCTTCATGAACTTCTCTAAGGATGTAGTCCGTCTCTTCTGGTCCTACACATCGCAATAACGGTTGAAGGTAGGACTTTCTATATAGGACTCCTCCATGAAGTTCATACCGAAGTGCTCGGCATGTGATTTTCCGAGCTTCTCTCTTATCCTCGGGCAGTTGTCCTTGATCTAGATACTTTGATATTGGCGTCATCCAGTTCGGCGAGCTGGTTACTGAAAGTACCTCAGCATCATCAATGCTTCTGTGCGGTAATTCCTCCACTTTTGAGCTCGGATATGAGGCCAACTTGCTTAAAGTATCTGCTCGGCCATTTTCCGCTCTGGGAATGCGGATTATCCGAAAATAAGAGAAACTTCGGCTAATGCTTTGCGCTTTGTCCAAGTATTTTTTCATCCTTTCATCTCGGGCTTCACTTGTACCCAACATGTGATTCACTATGACTTGTGAATCACAATGGATTTTGAGAGAGTTGATAAATAGACTTTGCGCTAACCGAAGTCCGGCAAGAAGGGCTTCGTATTCGGCTTCGTTATTAGTGGTTGGGAATAAGAACCGAAGTGAATAAGTTACCTCGTGTCCGTCGGGAGCGATAAGTAGAATACCAGCTCCACTTCCCGTCTTATTCGAAGCTCCATCTACGAATCCAATCCAACAGTCCGGCGGCTCTACTTCGGGTTCCTGGGGCTGTGTTGGTTCATCATTGGTAGGGCTTTTCGGTTCGGCAATAATAGGGATTGCTTGATCGAACTTTGCCTCTACCAGAAAATCTGCCAAGGCTTGTCCCTTGATGGCTTTCCGAGGTAGATATTCTATTGAATGTTCTCCCAACTCTATGGCCCACTTGGAAATTCTGCCTGATGCTTCAGGCTTAGTCAAAACTTGCCGAAGTGGAAGATCGGTTAAGACGCATACCTTGTGAGCATAGAAATATGGCCGCAGTCTCCTTGCTGCATTTACTAATGCCAGAGCAATTTTTTCCAGAGGTTGATACCTTGTTTCGGGACCTCTTAATGCTCGGCTTGTAAAGTAGATAGGACGCTGCTTTAGGCCTTCTTCTCGTACAAGTACCGCGCTAATGGTTTGATCTGATGCCGCTAAATATAAGAATATCACTTCGGCATCTGTTGGAGCAGAGAGAATAGGGAGTTCGGCTAAATAACTTTTGAGTTCGTCAAAAGCCTTTTTCTGTTCGGCTCCCCACTCAAACTTTGGTGCCTTCTTCAAAACATTGAAGAACGACAGTTGCTTTTCGGCTGCTTGGGAAAGGAATCTATTCAGTGCGGCTAGACATCCAGTTAGCCTTTGCACATCATGTATGGACTTCGGCATTGCCATGTTCTGAACAACTTGAACCTTTAGGGGATTTGCCTTGAGTCCGTCCTTTGAAACCCAACAACCCAGAAACTTTCCCGAATCTACCAAAAAGGTACATTTTTGGGGATTGAGTTTGAGGTTGGCTTTTTTGAGCACGTCGAGAGTTGATTTGAGATTGTCTTCGTAATCCGAAGTGCTTCTACTTTTAACAACTATGTCGTCAACATAGACTTCAACCTCTTTTCCGATCAGGTGCCGAAATAGCTTGTCTACCATCCTTTGATATGTGGCTCCGGCATTCTTTAAACCGAATGGCATCTTTTTATAAGCAAAAATGCCGAAGTCAGTAATGAAAGCCGTTTTTGAAGCATCATTCTCATCCATTAAAACTTGGTGGTATCCTTTATACAAATCAAGAAAACAGAAAATTTCGAAGCCTATCAAAGCTTCTACTTTTTTATCTATGTTCGGAAGGGGGTAGCAATCTTTAGGACAGTGCTTATTTAGATCGGTAAAATCTATGCACATCCGCCATCCTCCTTCTTTTTTCTTGATCATCACAGGATTGGCCACCCAAGAAGGATATTTTACTTCGAATAATACATCCGCTTTCAGTAATTGGCGGACTTCGTCATGGATGACTTGATTTCTTTCTGCCGCAAAGAGTCTTTGCTTCTGTTTTATAGGCCGGACTGAAGGATCAATATTTAACCGATGTGTAATTACCTCGGAAGACACTCCGGTCATGTCCAACGGAGACCACGCAAAGACATCTTTGTACTCTTTGAGGAGCTGGATGGTCTTTTCCCGGAGCAGAGGTGTTCCCGCGAAACCGATCTTGACCGTTCTGGATGGATCATCTTCGTATAACTGAACTGTCATCGAGTTCGGCTCCGGTGTGACTTCGGTCATTTCGCCTGCCCCTGACTCCGGCTGCTGTGATTGCTATGCTTGATGGTGCCGATCTGATTGCTCGGCACTTTTAAGCGCAATCTGCAAACATTCTTTTGCTCTCTTTTGATCACCTCGGATGACTGCAATCCCTCATTTAGTGGGGATCTTGATTGTGAGGTGATAAGTAGAGCAAATGGCCCGAACTGTGTTGAGCCAGTCTCTTCCCAGGATGATGTTATACGGGGACCGAGCTTTTACCACAAAAAACTCGATCATCGTACTGGAGCTAGTAGGCGCTCTTCCCACCGTAATCGGAAGGCTGATAGTACCTTCAGGGCGGGTGTCTTCCTGGGCGAAACTTTTCAGAGGAAGTGGGGCCGGACTGAGCCGAGCTGGATCCACTTCCAGTTTATCAAAACATTCTTTAAAAAGAATGCTAACCGACGCTCCTGTATCCACAAACACTCTGTGGATCAGTTTGTTTGCCACTCCGGCTTGAATGACAATCGCGTCTTGATGAGGAGAAATGGCCGGGACGGGATCTGCATCTGAAAACGTGATTACTTCCTCCTTCTTCAGCCTTTTATGCATAGGCTCCTCTCGATTGACGCCTCTGCGTTCTGCTTTTAGAGACGACTTAGTCTTCCCGGCTGGGAGAGCGTCAATAGTCTGGATTACTCCGTCATATTGCGGCTCGTCATCGTCTTCGGGATCCTGTTGCCTTTTAGGATCCTGAGGAGCGCAGTTCGCACCTCTCTGTTTCTTATTCTTCTTCGGCAGCTTGCTTTGGTATTTTTTTAACGTCCCTGCTTTCACAAGAACATCAATACCTGCTGCCAAATTTCGGCACTCCTCGGTATCGTGACCGTGGTCTTGATGGTAGGAGCAGTACGTATCCTGACTTCGGCGCGTGGCTGATTTCGTCATCCGCTTTGGTTTTTCGAACATATCAGAATGCAGTTCGAAAATTTCCTCTCTCGACTTGTTCAATGGTACGAACTGAGCGGGCGGTTTCTCAAGATCGAGACGTGGTCCCAATCTGCCTTGTACCGGTGCCCTTTGAATTCTTTCAAAAGGAGTTCGGCGAGGAAGCCCCTGATCGCTATGATCGGGCTTCTTTTTGTCTCCTCTGGATGAGCTGTCTAAAGACCGTTTTCGACGGTCTGCCTCATCGGCACGAGAAAACTGGTCCGCAATGTCCCACATCTCTTGAGCTGTTTGCGGACTGCACTCAACGAGCTTTCTGTAGAGAGCTCCGGGCAGAATTCCATTTTGGAATGCCGAAATGACAAGTAGATCATTGAGATCATCTACTTGTAGGCATTCCTTGTGGAATCTCGTCATGAAGTCGCTAATTTTTTCATCGCGACCTTGACGTATAGAAAGCAGCTGAGCCGAAGTGATTCGGGCTTCCGCTTTCTGGAAGAATCTCCTGTGAAAAGCATCCATTAGATCTCTGTAAGATCTAATGCTCCCTTGAGGGAGGCTATCGAACCACCTTCTTGCGTTCCCGATGAGCAGCTCGGGAAACAGCTTACACATATGAACCTCATTGAGACCTTGGTTCGCCATATTATACTGATAGCGTCCCAGGAAATCATGAGGATCCACTAACCCGTCATAAGTCACTGACGGAGTTCGGTAATTCTGTGGCAACGGAGTTCTGGTGATATCATCCGAAAATGGAGTCTTCAGCGCTCCATACATAGCGAATCCGACATCTCTCCGGTATGGTGGAGATGGAGTTCTCCTGTGATTTCGGTAACAAGGAGGAGAAGGAACATATCGGTGGTGAGGATTCTTTCTCCTGGAAGGTGCGACACTACTGCGGTAGTGGCTTTCATGTCTGGAGGGGGAGGGAGAATCCGCTGTTTTCTTCTCCGGCTTCTGGCTCTTTTGCAGGAATGTTAGGAACTCATCCTGCTTCTCAGCCAAGAACGACTTGACAGCCTCATTCAAAGCGAGCTGCTGGGGAGGCTCGGTGCGATGACTTTTTGAGTGGTTTGTTCCTTCACCGTGAGAACTGGAGGCAGATTTCTCCCGAGGCTGTTTTCCAGACCTATGGGCTGGACTAGCTTCCTCACCTTCATCACGGACGGAAGTATGGGTATTATGTGATCTGGTACGCATTTTTTTTTGGTAGAAAAGGATCAAAAACTCGCTTTTATCACAGTTTTGGTTCTCTGTTTCCCACAAACGGCGCCAGTGATGATGTGGCGAATTTTTGATGGGAATAAATGCAAGTAATAAATGATCACAACACGGAAAATTACGTGGTTCGATTTACTGAGGTAAATCTACGTCCACGGGAAGAAGAGAGGGCAAATTTGTATTGCTTGGTCTCGCTTACAGATTACAATACTGATTTGCTATAAGATTCAGGATCTAGAGAGCTTAACCCTCGTCTATCTGATCCATGTTCTATTTATACATTGAACTAAGATCGTGGTTTGCAGCACCACTCACTAGATCGTGGATGGTTGATAACTGCTTAACACCACTAAATAGATCGTGGGTGTAATGGAGGTCGTGGAGATCCTGCATGGGTCCACTATCTCCTTGTTCGGTCGAACACTGAGACCGAACTGCTGAACTTTGCCGATTAGCTTTTGCCGATCTGAGAGTAGAGCTTGATTGGTTCTTTTGCCGATCTGAGAGTAGAGCTTGATTGGTTGGCTTTTACCGAGCTGTAGGCTGCGACCGAACTCTTTGGTTGTGCCGAACCGAACTCTTTGGTCATGCCGAACTGATACTCTTTCTTGGGTTTTGGGCTGATGGGCCGTCACTGTTATTGGGCTCGCAACTAGGGTTTAGTTGTTTAGTTCGTACCCCATCAAAGATCATCGTGGAGAAGGCGCAAGCATTCGATGATTCTTTAGGGAATCAAATCGGTAACTCTAAACCGTAGAATTCATGTTTAGGATTTATATTCTATGGGCATGAATTATTTGTGTTCTAGCATGCAATTCTGTGTTGACATGTGAATAGATTAATTCCATAATCGGTCAAATAGATCCTACATTTGATTTATTTGTTTGTACAAGTCTTCAGCTGTGCAAGAGGCTCCAAAACCCCAACACAACTACCATCTCCTCTTCAGGCCCTTCAGTCAGGTCCTCCCCAAGTTATGTAGGAGTCCCTTCTTCCTAGCCAGTAGCGGTAGGCGATGCTGGCCTTGTACTTGGGTAGCTTTCCTTCTGGGCAGTAGTTAAGACAGGATCCTCCCCATGTATTGTAGGAGTCCCTTCTTCTTCGCTCGAGATCTCCACCATCCCATATGCAGTGGTTGCCTCTGTATTCCTTGCCATCCCACGCCCAAGGCATCTTTGCGACACACGCGTCGGCCTCTGCTTTTCCTTCCATCCTTCAGTAGTAACTTCCTCACAGGTTCGGGTTTCGTCGAGGTTGACTTTTCTGCCACAGACTGGGCAGTAGGGACTTGTGGTTCCGCTTCTACCACTTTTTCTGGTTCCGCCTTCTCTCTCTTCTGGCTCGACGGTTGTTTCCTCTGGTCCCCTCGTGGGGTTCATTATGCTTTCACTTGCTACTTCCTCAGATGCGAGGTCCGGACCCTCAGCCATCTTGGCAGCATTCTCCTCTGCGTTATTCACTCTATCCAAGATCTTTTGAAATTCCTCATCAGTCATTAGGCCATGCTTCTTGGCCGTCTCATTTAGGTGTACTTCCTCCGGCACTTCTTTTTCTATAGAATCCTCTGCCATCGGTGTTACTTCCTCTTCGTCCCTTGCCCTTCCGTCTTCTCCCCTTGGTGTCTCGCCCTCAGCGTCTTCTGCTTCTTTGCCCATGTCTTGGTACGCCGAAAGGGGGCTAACATCCAATGGTTTATCTTGGTTCAGTTTTGGTGGGGGTTCGGGTGTTTCAAGGGGTACGTTTTTCTCGAGAGAGGGTTCTAGGGGTGTAGGTTCCGTTGAAGCTAGAGTGGAGGGTGGAGGAATTTGCGATGCAGGAATGGTTGGTGGAGGGACGGAGATTGAAGGCGTTTCACTCACTATAGGTGTCGCCCCTATCACTTGGGTCAAATTTTCCAGTGCGGCTCCCCAATTCACCCCTGGGTTTCGTCGATTGAAGGAATGCGGACAATACTTCAGCGGAAATCATGGCTCCCAGTTGTAAAGTTGGGGCGGTGGTGGTTGTGGTTGAATCACCTGTGGTGGTTGATTCGCCGGTTGTGGGTTCGCCGGTGGTTCTCCAGCGGGTGGATTTCTGGGTTGTTCCTCTGGCGGTGGTGGCGAGGACTTGCTTTTTGAAGTTTTGTACGCCATTTTCTTCTTCCCCATGGTCAGAATTCTGGTAATTCGTGGTGGTGGAATTGCAGGTGTGAATTTGAAATTTTTGGAAAGGGTTTCGGTTTTTGAGAATTCGAAAATGAGAGGGGGTGGTTTCTGGTTGGTTTATATAGGGAGGGTGGCAGTTGCAGGGTTTCAACCGGCTGGAGCGGTTACCGGGTCGCGTCCCTTCGGCTATGCAGTTTCTGACGCGAGCAATTGATTGGATGGCGCTCGTCTCTTCACTGACTCACGTGCCCCCAGTCGCGCTTGCACCTGCGAAAAAGATGCACTAAGCGACAAAATAGAATAACCGCCCCTACTTTCAAATTGGAATTTTCCCCCTTATTTTGCTAAGTATGGAGTTAAAGAAAAATGACACTTCAAATTTATCAGGAATTGTATGAATGAGAGACCGATGTGGTCATTGTGCATCCTAATCAAAGTTTAAGTTTCAAAAATATTTTTGGTTTTTTAATTTTGAATTCCTAATCAACATTAAATTTTAGCTAAAACTTATTTACAATATTTACAACCCTATGCTAGGAAATTTGGAATTCTACCTAGTCAGTAGGCACATCTATTCCTTAATGGTTAACCAGGTGGAAATCCAAATTCCTATCCTACTGATTACTAGCATTATCAAGAGTCGTATGCAGTGGAATTTCTTCCACCACACACATTTCTGTGTTATCCTTAAATATCTTCAGCTTATGTCCATTCACAACAAAAGGTTCAAAGTTAGGGGCACTCCCTGAAATTTAGACTGCTCCATTTGAACGAAGTGCCGTTATGATGTAAGGGCCTGTCCACTTTGATTTAAGCTTCCCAGGCATTAGCCTCAGTCGAGACTGGAAGAGTAGTACTTTCTGGCCAACGCAGAGTTCCTTGGTCCTCAGATTCTTATCATGCCACAATCTTGTTTTCTCCTTGTACCACATGGCTGAATCGAATGACTCTAATCTGAGTTGCTCCATCTCCTGTAGCTGCAGCTTCCTTTTCTCTTCACAGGTTCCAATATCCATATTTATTTGTTTTCTCGAAGACTATGCGGTAAGGAGACATCCCTATGGGTGTTTTGTAGGCAATTCTATACGCCCACAGTGCTTCCTCCAACCTTTTACTCCAATCTTTCCTAGGAGGGTTAACCGTCTTCTCTAGGATGCTTTTTTATCTCTCTATTAGATATCTCAGCCTAGCCGTTACTTTGCGGGTGATAGGGGCTAGACAATCGGTGATGAACTCCGTACTTCTTCATCAATGCCTCAATGGTACGGTTGCAGAAATTAGTCCCCTGATCTGATATGATCACCCTCGGCACTCTGAATCGGCTGAATATATTACTATTCAAGAATTTAGCAATCTCCTTAGACTCACAAGTGCTTGTGGCCTTAGCTTCAATCTATTTGGATACGTAATCATCCGCCACCATGATATAGGAATTCCCATAGGATGATGGGAATGGACCCATGAAGTCCATACCCCAGACGTCAAACACTTTGCATACAATGACCGGGACTTGTGGCATTTCATCCCTCGCAGAGATCCCATCAGTCGGTTGGGAACGGTCAGTAAAGTCCATACCCCAAAACTCATACGCGTCTCTGTTCAGAGTTGGCCAGTAAAATCCATTGTCTAGCACTTTTCTTGCGGTCTTCTTGGGTCCGAAGTGTCCTCCACATGCCAAGGAGTGGAAATGCGTTAGGACATCTCTTTGCTCCCAGTCAGGAACACACCTTCTGATCACCTGATCGGCTCCCATCTTCCATAGGTATGGATCGTCCCAAAACTAATATTTCGCCTCACTTCTGATATTCAGCCTCTGAGCTTTCGTAACGCTTGGTACCTCTGGGAGATCCCCTGTAACTAGATAATTCGCCATATCGGCGAACTACGGCTCCTACCCGACTCTTTCTTTCCCTTTTGCTATCACTTCCTGGCCAGTTAGTTTCTTAACTTCATCCTAATCGATTCGTCTGGCCGAAAAACTACTTCACTTAAATGTTCTTCAGGAAACTTATCTTCTACATCCTCACTACTTTCTTCTTGCACGATCCTACTCAGATGATCAACTACCATGTTCTCCACTCCTCGCTTGTCTTCAACATCCCAATCGAATTCTTACAGCAGGAGTACCCATCTGATCAATCTGGGTTTTGACTCCTTTTTGGCGATCAGGTATTTTATCGCCGTATGGTCAGTATAGACGATAACTGTCACGACCGCCCTTCTAGGGTATAATAAATGCAGCGATCGTGACTTAAACGGACTTAAATGCAACAAGGAAAATAGGCTAGGGTTTCAACAAAGAGGTTTGACCAAAGTATTTAATGAACAATTAAGTATAAGAAAAGGGGACGCTTTAACAATGAGAACCAATAAAGAAAGACTATCATACTTTAGGTCTAAAGGCATGGCTTAAGATAATTCAAAACGTAACGTGTTTCAATATTCAAAAAGAGAATAAAAAAAAATATCAGTATCAACTTAACGACAAAATAATCACGTTTTAGCGGAGGCATCCAAGAGATGAGTGAAGTCGTGTATGAAGACACGACGACACTCGGAGTTCAAGACAATAGGATTTTTAAGTTAATTTGCTCAACACCGCCAACCGCTCGTCGCCGCTCAACCTGCATATAGGGAAAACACATGCAGGGCTGAGTACTATAAAGATACTCAGTGGACTTATGCCGAAAACATTTTCATAAAAAAAATTATTATTTATCATGGCATAAATAAGTAACCATCGGGGTTTAGCTTTAGAAAGGCCCGAGGCACTCAAAATAATTTCCATTGTAAAAGTCGACTGATCAGTCATTTTCCCATAGACGTTAGCCATATCTGCTCATACATGACAAGGAATGCGGCCGCAAACCAGGTCACTAGACCGGCCAGCCCGTACGCTAGCACAAAGTCTACCATAGGTGTACACTAGTCCAAGTAGGGTTTGCGGCCCTACGAGGACCCGAATTCGATTTAAATAATAATGGCATAAAGCCATATCAGATAGGCACGTTAAAAACAAATAAGGCATGATAAACACAGTTTCATATCCCATCGATAAAACATTTAGGACATCGTCCTTATTTAAAAGAAAGCCCACCTCAAAGCGCTTAAGTCTCAACTATATCCTTTCCCTTGGAATCAAGTTTCGCGCGCAAGATATCACCTTTAAATATTGGAAATAGCACATATATCAACATGAGAGGTCAGGCAAAAGCTAAGATGCATGCATCCTAAAGCTTCAATTATTCTACCGATATGATTATGAATTCTTCCCAATTAAATCTTGATCTTTTCAATTAATTCTGCCGCTCATGTCTCAACAAATTTTATTAACACTGCCCAAAGATTAAAACACCATGTAGTCTAATAAAAGAGCCAGGATATATCAAGCCCAAGAGATTAAAAAGGAGTCGACCACTGCCTTAAAAGAATCGGCCCAAATTAATTATGCACACCCATTCAACCAAAGAAAGAAAGATGATTTAATTAACACAAAAGAAAATACTCCTTTCCCAGACTACACATACAGTACACCCCCATTTTTTTTACACCTCAAAATTAGAAACAACCATTAAACAAGAAATAAAGTTTTACCCCACCCATAATAATACATGTACCCCACTCTCCTTTCTACTTTACAACAAGGACTCAAAAAAAAGTATTAAATAATTATTTCCTATTCTACTTTAAAAGTTGAAGAATTAGGTACTCCCATTTTAAAAATCACCCGTACACCCACCTGCCACTTCCTTAACACTAATAGCTAAATAAAATAAGATAAAGAAACAAACCCATACTCCCATTTTAAAAATCACACGTACACCCACCTCATTCCATTTCAAAGTCGAAGACCAGATTAATACAGGGGAAGAAATAACAAAAAAAAAAAAACGATAACTCCCACACACACCAAAACTCTTCACTCTCCGATTCGGTGGCTGCCGACGTCTCTTCGCAGCGCCGCTCCAGCAGCCCAAATCTCACCCCGCAAGGTAAGTCCTTAATTAGATTTCATGAATTAAATCTCGAATCTTTGATTTAGGTTTTTCAGATTATCGATTTGATTAAGCGAGAATCATGCTATGCAGTTCATGGATTGATGAATTGAATTGGGGAAGAAGTTTATACCTTCAAAAGAACGAATTGGCTTTGAAACAAAAGATTGAAGCTCTGGTTCCTCCCTTTCTACTGCTCCCTCCGCCGTTTTTTTTTGAGTGGCTGCGAATTTGTGAGGGAAAGAGATTAGGGTAGGAGGATTTATATAGCTGTGTATTGAGAGTCATTTTTGGTGATTGATTTCACTTTGATTGTGGTCAAAAATTAGGAAAGATTTGCAAGAAGGAGGAGCGGTTATGAGCGTGGGAGAGGGAACGTAAAATAGGTAATTGATTCTCAAAATAATAGCAATTAAAGGTTGATGTGTGATTTAATTTTGGAGCAGATTGAAGATATGGAGGAAAAAACGTGTTAGTTGATTTCACATTTAATTTGGACTCTTATTGTTGCCTTTGACAAATTCTCAAATTGTATAATTATTTGCTGATTGGAAGAAGAAATAAGGCAGATTTGGAGAAGAGAAACTCTGCGGATCTTCTAATTTCTTGGAGTCATTTAGTAGGATTAATTTGTTTGGGCTCAACATCATTTGTATTTTATTTACATTACATAGCCCACAATTTATTTTCTACCAGACTGGATTTTTGTATTATTTATTCAATTTATCGGATCCAACACGAAATTGAGTCCAATAAATATTCCTCACGGAAAGGAATTATTTAACTTCACATTGTGATTCACTTCACAAATTTCTAGCTCTCATAACAAATTATCAATTATTCAAAAACATTTAATTTCACCCCACATCAATTATTCAAAGCAGCCACGTCACATATTCAACAAAGTTGACTCAGTCAACCCAAAATCATAACTCCGAACCAGTAGCTTTGATATCACTTCCACCTTTGCTTGATCAACCTAGATTCCTCTTTCTGACACTACATGGCCTAACACTATGCCCTCCACGACCATAAAAAGGCACTTCTCGAAGTTTAAAACTAGGTTTTTTTCTTGGTACCTCCCCAACACAACGTCTAGATGTCGTACACATGAATCGAATGAGTCTCCATAAACGGTGAAGTCGTCCATGAATTCTATGCAGTCTTCAATCAGGTCGGAGAAGATACTCATCATGCACCGTTGGAACGTCCCTGGGGCATTGCAAAACCCAAACGACATTCGTCTGTATGCGTAGGTTCCAAACGGGCAGGTGAAGGCCGTCTTGTCCTGGTCTTTTGGATATACATAGATTTGGAAATATCCACTATACCCATCCAAAAAGCAGAAATATTGCTTCCCAGCCAATCGCTCCAAGATCTGTTCTATGAACGGCAAGGGGAAGTGGTCCTTTCTGGTGGCAGCATTCAACTTGCAGTAATCTATACACATCCGCCACCTTGTGACCAATCAGGTGGGTACTAGCTCATTTTTTTCATTCTTCACCACCTGGATTCCTGACTTCTTAGGAACCATGTGAACTGGGTTGACCCATTCACTATCCGGAACCGAGTAGATGATTCCCAAAGATTACAACTTCAATATTTCCATTAAGACCTCTTCACGCATGTTGGGGTTTAACTTCCTCTGCGGGTCACGATGCGCCTTAGCTCCTTCCTCTAGCCTGATGTGGTACATGCATACATCTGGGCTTATTCCTACTAAGTCTGTCAAACTCCATCCGATGGCCTTTTTGTTCCTGCTCAGCACAGCCAGTAGCCTTGCCTCCTGTTCCTCCGTCAGTTCGCCATTGATGATTACTGGGAATGAATCTGCTTCTCCGAGGTAAGCGTACTTCAAGTTAGCCGGCAGCTTCTTCAACTCAACTTGTGGGGGAAGTGTCTCTGGTGGCAATGGGTTTCCTCCCTCTTCATCACCTTTCTCTGACTCTATTTCTGGGGTGCCCTCTGTACCGGCTGGTAGCTTGGTACTTGTGTTCCCAGTGAACTCAGGTCTCATACAGAATTTTTTAATGGCTTCCTCAACTTCTATGTCAGCTTGTTCGTACACATCTAAAGCCCGCATTTTCTCCTGCAATAACTCAGCCTCAAGATACTCTTGGACTAGGGGGTCAATCACATCAACATAACACAGACTTTCAGAATCAATGGGTTTTTTCATGACCTCATCAATGCTAAAAGAAAATTTTTCACCATGGAAATCTATGCATATTGTGCCCTCGGACATATCAACAATGGTTTTTGTTGTTCACAAAAAGGTCTGCCTAAGAGTATTCCACTAGACTCCTTAGCCTCTGGCTCACTCATTCTGATCACATAAAAATCAGTGGGGTATTAAAAATCATGCCCTTTTACCAAAACATTTTCTGTAACCCCCTCAGGGCTGATGCAGGACCTATCAACCAGTTGAATCAGGACCCTAGTACTTGTTAACTTCGCTCCCTTCAAACGGTTATAGATTGCATATGGCATAACATTTATAGATGCTCGTAGATCACACATTGCATGCTCAGTTTTGACATCCTCAATGGTTATGGGCAAAGTAAACATACCTGGGTCGGCTCTCTTGGGTGGGAGCTTCTCCTGTACTATGGCCGATGCTATTCTCTTTCGCCTTTCTTGCTATGAATTCCTTAATGAACTTTCTCAGTGGTGGTAGCTTCACGGCTTGGAGGAAACGTGTGGTGACATCCAGCTTCCCGAATATGGAAAGATAATCCACGGGGTCCTCCTTCTTCCTTTTTGTCACAAAGCGATAGGGGAATGGTTTTTCTCCCTTCGCTACCCCTCTTGGAATTTCGGTGACCTCCTCAGAATCCTTTTTTTCTGCTTCCGTAGGTGGCCCAGTAACTGACCCGGTTTTGTTATGGCCGCTCCTCCTAGGCAGTTGGATTTCTTCCTTCTCGACCCCTGTTACTTGAGCCTCCCTTCCACTCTTCAAGATCTCCCTTTCTGACCATTCAGCTGTTAGGGTTTTGTATACTAGAAATCACCTTTCGAGTGATTGGATACTGTAAAACTCTAATTGTTATTTTCCAATAAATGCAAAAGATTATTTTTTGTCATAATGTTATTATGTTTTACATTTAATGGTTTTTTATTGCATATTTAAATGTATAAGCAAACGTAACAAAGTCTAAGTCTTTGTTTTAGTAGACCGGTTGTGGGCGTCGTCCAATTTAAGGTAACACGGTCAGTTCTAAACAGAGAAAAATAAGAATTTCACAACCTAGATAGGCCTAGACTACCTATCGTGAAAGGTTGCAATGTCAGTCCGATTATTTCTAAGCCTTATTGAAATAAGATGACGTTGGTGTGGTATAGCACTGAATGGATCTAACAGCAAGACGAGTCTTTATGCTATCTACTGAAAGACGAGGTCTTGATAATTAATTTCTTAATCAATGTACGTTCGCATTGAGCATACGATATTGAGTATCTACTACTTTAACTTACCAAAGGTGCGGGTTTTTCGTCACCCAACGATCCAGGTATATTGGGTAGTGGCGATCATTATCTAGCGGTGCTAGGATTGCTATTACGTTGAATCGTGCGCGAGGAGAGTCTCGTTTGATAACATCCACAAGAGGAGCTCGAAACAAGGTTTTATTATTCGGAACCTAGCTAGTTGGAGTTTAATCACTCTATGAATAATAAATAAGAGTTTCTTGCTAAGTCCACTCTTGGAGATTAAAATATGTTAATTAATTAAGTCCATAGCAGACAATATATAATTAATGGATGTTTCTATCTTAAGCGCGGGAAATAAATTAAATGCAATTAAAGGAAACCCGGAATACTTGTAATTTCGGATTTGGAAGGCAGTGCAATATTACTTCTGTAGTGGCTGCTTGTAATAGTCCAATATAAGCTTATATTAAATTGTGGGTTCAATTTAATTAGTAAAAAGCTAATTGGGTGAGGCCTGTTCCAAATTCTTCCTTAGATCCCTGACTGGGCCCAATATGTGACTTAATATAAATAAGAGAATAAATGAGACAGAAAAGACAATAATTATTGTTGAGAATTTTCGTCCCCCTCAGAGAAAGAGAGAGTTCGAAATTTTGCCTCCTCCGTGAGCTGAGTTCTGTCTTCGTTATTCAAGTCCTAGTACGTTGGTGAGATTTTCCCACACAAATATCGGCGTATAGTCCTGGACACCAGTCAGAAGGTCCGAGGTCAAGTACTGAAGATCTTCACGTGGAGAAGACGCAAGCCATCATCGATTCTTGATCGAATCAACGAGGTAATTTGGCTAATTCCGTAGTAAGCATGTTTTAGGGATCTTATATGCTAAAGCATGTTTCAATTCAAGTCATGAGCATGATACATGTGATAATTACGCGAATAGAATTTGTCTAAATAATCTGCTAAATAGATCAAATTTATGTGATCGGTAAATTCATGCACGCTTCCGCTGCCAACCCCTTCATCAGCCTCTCTGCCTTGAGTTGGAATTTTCTCATCCTTCATACTCGGTTCTCCCACCAACTTCTTCATCTCAAGTCCCTTGTACGTTGTGCCGAACCACACTGTGATTTTGCTTACATTTGCCTTCTCCGGTATATGGACTGTAGACAGGAGTTTCCCTAAGTTCCCCCTCATTTCACCCACCGAGGTTGCCAGCTGGGATAGCTGCTTGTTCAGCATATCCATATTAGCCTTTTGCTCAATTTGCACGCTATTCATCCCCTGTACCACCTCGTTGTTCGACTACATCTCGTTCCTCATATTCTGTTGAGAGGCAAGCATTTTCCCCATCATATCCTCCATTGACCTCCTCGGCTGGTTGGGGTTTTGGAATTGGTTAGGTCCTTGCTGGTGGTAAGGGTTATACTAGCTTTGAAGATTCTACTAGTAGTTTTGGGTGTTTGGGTGGTTTTGGGTAGGCTGGTAGTGGTTATACTGGTTAGAATGGTTATGGTTGTCTTGGTCTTGGTTTCCATCTCTGAAGGGTGGTTACTCTGTAAGCAGTGATAGTAAGTAAGTCAAGTGTGCACAGAGAAAACTAAAGCAAGTGCTCGGTCAAGACACCACGCTCCTTAAATCCATCGGATCACCAGGTCTAGGAACTCAAGAGAACAACAGTGTTTTTGTCGTTGGACACACTCGACTCCCCTTCAAAAATATATCCCTCAACCCGAATACTATAAATTAGTATAGAGAAGCGGGGTCGATCCCACAAAGATGGATTCGTGAAGTAGTGCTTAGAGACTCTGGAAACAAGCGGCTGCTACCACGCAAAAGGGTTGAGAATTTTAACCACCTCTAGACCTAGGCACGAAATGTAAATGCTAGACCTAGGACACGGAAAGGAAAATAGAATCAGACTTCAATACTGAGAGACACATTTTACTTCCTAGATTGAGTAAACGCCTAACTAATTAAGACTAGACAGAGAGAATAAAACGGCGGGGACCATGACTCCAAATATAGTAAGTACGGCCAAAGCTGCAAATAACAAACTTATGCTCCAACTAACAACGACATGAAATTTCCTAACCGATTCAAGCACGCAAATGGAGAAAGAAGAGCATATATCTGGATTTGAACAGAATATAAAGATTTGGATGCTGGAAACTTACCATGAACCGGAAATACATCAGATCTACGTAAACTAGGCGAAATGAAATGAAAACACGTAAACTAGGCATGAAATTTAATCAATCTTGCTCAGATTCACGTCGGATGCTTAATCCACTCCGGATCCAAGAGATCCGAACCCAACAACAGACAAAATCGACTCTATAACTCCGGTTTTCACAGATCTGTCCCGATTAACTCCGAATTCAAACAATCACAAACATCTCCACAACACTAGCGAACTCAACTCTCCGATTCATCAACAAACAGACTCCGATCACCCAGATCCAGCCACAACCTGCATAAATTCAGAAAACAATTGCGAAACGCATCCAAAACAAGTAAACTAACTCAAATTCCAGAAGATCATAGCAGCAAAACCAGAAATCAACATCATCGACATAACTGAAAATAAAACTCGCATAAAATACGGAATAAATGGTAAAAACAACCAGAGGTCCGAGCTTCGAACAGAAAAGCTCGGCAAAATCAGCAAAGTACGAAAGCGTAAATTAAATTGTTTCTTCGCCCCACAGAAGGACGGTGTTACAACCCAATCGAAAACGTGAAAAAGCAAGATGTGAACCCAAAGTGCGTCACCCTGAATCTCCCCACGAAAAGAACCCAAGTGTGTGAAAAGTTTACTAAGCTACAGGCTGTTAGCGAGGCCTCCAACCGAGAGGATCCCTCCAGCGCGCATGCTTCTCCCTTTTATAGATGCGGACATAACCTTCTAGAGTCTTCGTAGAAATCTCTATTCTACCCTTCAACTACGAGGTTTCCTCCGTCAAGCAATTTTTCATACATTGTTCACTTATCCGCCAGTTTCCTCGGGCGTGTGATTACCGCCTTCCCTTCCTGGACCTGGCGGATTCCTTCTACACACCTGGCTTAAAACAAGTGTTAGACCCTGTAAATTCACGAATTTTTCCCCTAGACCTATGCATGAAATTAGCCTTATCAAACTGCTCACACTTAAACCATGCTTGTCCTCAAGTATGAAAGACAAGAAAAAAGAAATAAGGTGAATTTCAATGCACGGTTCCCAAGAACGACTCTATAAACAAGACACTAACACAAAAACAGACTCCTAGACCTAGACAACTACAGATTCAGAAAAGAAAAATAACACACAAAGAACACAAAACACAACAAATAAGCATGCACTAGTTTCAACTTTTAGGCAATGGTCCCCACAAGCTTAAGTTCTCTCTAATTGTCTACAGTCTTCAAATCCTCCCTCTTCCTTCGTCGACCTAAACGGTCCGTCAGTTTGTCAAGAAGCCTATGGATTTCCTAGCGGTTAGGTTTGCTCGATCGCTCATTCCTCACCAGGGATGTTAGGACCAAAACGCTCCAAAGTTAAAGTTACACCACTGATGCGTTGGGTTACGAGAGTTTCTCCTTTCTATCTTCTCGATTTTTTTTTTTCATTTTTTTTCCCATGGCCAGGTAATTTTTATTCTTTTTTCCCCTTTTTTTCCCCTGGACTTCGTCCAGCTTATACCTCCCCTTTTTTTTCAATTTTCTCCTCCCCTGGATTTCGTCCAGCTTATACCTCCTTTTCCTGGACTTCGTCCAGCTTATACCAACAGTTCTGGACTTCGTCCAGCTTATTCCTCCATAACCCATTTTTCCTCCTTTGTACTCTACTCCCTAAGCATCAAGTGGCTGCCCATTTTTTACATGTTAGCTCAAAGTGTTAAGGCTTATAACTAACTTTTATAGAAGGGCTGCACAGCTAGGTTATCTAAAGCATCCTCTATCGTCCTCACTTCATCCAAACCGCTTTTGGTTTATTAAGTAAAAGGGCATCAAAGTTGACGTGTATCCTTTCTTCAATTGCTCTTACTAAGGGAATTTTGCCTTATTGTATCCACTAGCTCATGCAACACGCAAAAATAAAATAAAAAAAACTGAAGACTCTAAGACTCTTATTTACATACTGCACCTATTCCCTCCCCCTCCCACTTCACTCAAGCTTGTCCCCAAGCTATCCTAGTGAAGGGGGGAAACAGGGAAGTATGAACAACACAAAACAGACCACAAAACGAACAAACAACATGCTAAAAACAAAACAAACTTCTCACACTTAGACCGTACACCGGGCTAAGTGGGAGAAAGTTCAACAACTAAAACCAAACATGCAAAAACGGCACAACCCCTTCTCACACTTAGACCAAAGAATGGGCTAAGTGTGGGAAATTGCAACACATAAGTACAGAACAAGCATACAGGCACAGAAAAACAAAAACAGAAAGCAATAAAAGATGAAAAGTAAAAGTTACTTGGGTTGGGGGGAATTAATTCGGGGTCTGGCCCCCTTGGGAGCCAGACTTGGGCGGCACGGCCTGTTGGGTCACTTTAGCCTTCTTTCTTGCCGGCGATTCCGGCTTCTCTATCCTCTCTTCTGTCTGTCTGGGTACGGTCTTCTTTAAAGTCACGGGTCTAGAATAAGACAGGATGGTCAGAGGCTTGGTGACTTGTGGCGGCTTCTGGATAGATAAACTTCCTGGACTTGGTGCCGTGGTTCCGCCACTGGATCCAGGAAGTGACTTTGGTGCGTCCGGCAATTTCTCGCGCAACCACTTCATCATCGTCATTATTAATGCGACACCTTCCGTCATCCTCTCAGTACATCTGGATGATGTCTCCACCAGATCAGAAATGCGCCCCTTGAGGGCCACCATTTCTTCCCTAAACTTCCTGACTTCCGTTTTCATTTCGTCGAACTCCGTTCTTACTCCGACAACTTCTTTCCGGACTCCCTCAGCCCCAACACTGTCCTTCCCTTTACCCCGTAGGGCCACGATCTCTTCCCTCACCTTTTGAATTTCGGATCTCATCCATCCGACTTCCTTCCTCATCACTTCCACTTCCACGACTGACTCTCTGGCTGCATCCACATCAGCAATTTCGGTCACCCCCGCCACCTCTTGCTCCTGTTTGATCTGGGCTTCCGACTTACCAACTTCATAAAAACAGACATCCCTCCCGTGCGTGATTAGCAGCCCCTTGTTGAAGAAGTAATCCATGTTGAAAACCTCTGGGGGTAGACACATCTTCACTTCTCGGCAGGACTTGTGGATCTTCATGATAACATTCCGCTGTAGATAAGCCCCGAGAAGATGGCATGTGTATAGATGCCGGGAAGGGTTGGCAGTTACTTGGTGGCAGGCTTGGGCTAACCAGTAGCCCAAGTGGACACGTACACCCGTGGCCATGCACCAGGTAAAGTATAAGTCGGGAGTCGTCAATGCGTTGTTAGCTGTGTCCATCAGATTATAGCTAATGAAGTTTTAGGCGAACCTCAGGATCCTGTTCTAGATATGATGGGCCTTCGAAAAACTAGTTTTAAATTGACCCACCCTCGGGTTGGTCAAGAACTCCCATGCGCTCTGCGCTTTGAAACCTGGCATGAACTTTGGTGGGCCGACCATTCTCTCATTCCATAATCCTTTGTCATCTTCTGTACGCGTCAGCAGACCCATCCGTAAGGTCCACTCACGGATGCTCATCACATTTTTTTTTTAAAAAAAAAAAAAAAAAAAAAAGTCTATCGGAACCTCAAGGGTGCTATGCTTTAGCAACCAGTCAAAGCCGATTGCCTCTATATACCCCCGAAATTCATCGTTGCTCGAGATCTCCTTTAGTTCCGCCGAGTTATACATCTTCCCGGACTTAGCAACCTTTCCTAAACCACTCTTCTCCGTGTATATTGCTGTGCGTTTTGGGTCCGTGAACTTCCTCATCTCGTTCAGCAGCTCTTTAGTAATCCAGATTTCTTTCGGCTCAAAGTTGAGCTCCACCTCTTGTTCTTCTTCGGAGTCACTGGACCCATCAGGGCTTCCGGACTCAGCAGCATATGGTACCTTAGCAGGTGGAGGGAGAGAGGGTTCAACGGACTTCCCTTTTGATTTCTTGGTCGAGGAAGGAGCAATATGTTTTCCTTTCCTCTTCCTCTCGACCGCGTGTCGGCGCTCCTCCTTGTCGCTCTCCCCATCAGTAGGTCTAGGAGAGTTTACCTGGTCAGGAGCTGCAGGCTCTAGATACAACGACCCTGCTTCTGTCCGCGAGACGTGTTCCTCTATTTCATCACGTAAACCTCGACGAGCTTGCCTCCTTACTTCCCGTGCATTAACTGGTGAATCGGTCCCAACGGGGACATCAGTCAGATCTACCATAAAAGTCATCCCGTCGCCGCCGGGTTCTTGTTCAGCATCAGCACCGAGGGCTTCTCCCTTGTTAGACATAAAAGGGGTCGCCCCCTTGAGATAAACAGGGGACTCTACCCCAACCAACTCTTGTTCAATGTGGGCTTCAATACCCACGGACTTCTCAGGGGTTTCGGCGCCCTCAACCACTTCTGGGGTTTCCCCCGCTAATTTTCTATCAGAATTTAGGGCTTCGTCGCCCTCTGGAACATCACTTCCAACAACTGGGGTTTCCCCCCCTCCAAACTCTTCCAAAACAGGGGATTCCCCCTCTGCGACAGAATCTAACCTGGGTTCACTTACAGCCAATAATCCCTGCCCTGCCGCAAAATCTACTTCTTCTTCGTGCTTTTCTGCGGTGGCTGTCTCCGGGACGCCAGTGTCAGGTTCTGCGACGGCTTCTGGTTGGGATGTTGAAACCCCTGAAGTTTCCGGTGGGGGTGGTACGACAGATGTTGAAACGGTCGGTACAGATTTCCCCATCATAGCCGCGAACATAGCAAATGCCTCCATCGCCTTTTCTGGCGCCCCAAATTTTTGTAGGAGGTCAGCCATGAACGCCGCCGTATTAGAATCGGCGGGTCCTGAAGTACTTCCGGCACCCTGTTTGTTGTCCATGAAGAATGCTACAAAATTTTCACAGAAGCTCGGACGGAATTTTCTCGATTAGGGTTAGAGAAAGAAAACCTAAAGAGAAATTTTGGGGATTTTTGAATGTAGAGAGAGAGTGAGTAATGAAAAATAAAAAACAGCACACGGTTATTAGCTGATGGGTATGGACGAGGACGGTTTTGCAGGCATGACGCTAGCGACCGTATGTCTCCTCATAAAGGTGCCCCTTTAGTTTTTTGAAATCCGAACCGGTGCCAATTCTCTCCAATGTTTTTCTCCTCAACTCCCTGCCCCAGTAGATACTCTCTGCAGAACTACACATAAAAAAAAGAATCAAACTAAAAAAATGAAAAGCCAGACCCCCCAGGTCTAGGATATGACAATATCAAAAACATTCCCAAGGAGTCTGGTATTTCGTAAATATTTTTGGAAGATTATTTTTTTCTGATTTGTTTGGGTTTTCTTGATTTAAGGAAAACAATTAAATATTTACAAATTGTGTTCAAGTGTTCTCACGATTCCTAGGTCAGGTCATGGTAAAACTTCTTGGATACTGGACCTAGGAAATCCTTAAGAACACTCACTTCCTAGACCGATCAGGCGATATCAGGGAGTGCGCGTAGTGGCATTTCGTCCACTACACACAGCTCCGAGTTATCCCTAAATACCTTCACACGATGACCGTTGACAAGAAAATGAGTTGAGTTTGAAGCACTTCCCTGGATCTCTACTGCTCCATTTGCACGAAGACTCACAATAGTGTATGGTCCAGTCCATTTGGACTTCAGCTTACCAGGCATTAACTTGAGCCGGGATTGGAACAGGAGAACTTTCTGCCTAACTTACAGTTCCTTGGTCCGGAGATTCTTATCATGCCAAAGCTTGGTCTTTTCTTTGTACCACATCGCTGATTCGTAAGACTCAAGCCTCAATTCTTCCAACTCCTGGAGCTGCAGTTTCCTCTCTCCCTCACAGACTTGAGGATTCATATTAATCTCCTTGACTGCCCAGTACGCCCTATGCTCAATTCCAACCGGCAAGTGACACATCTTGCCGAATACTAACCTGTAAGGAGACATTCCAATGGGCGTTTTATATACTGTTCTGTATGCCCATAGTGCGTCATCAAGTCTCTTACTCCAGTCCTTCCTTGACGGATTAACCGTCTTTTCCAGAATCGCTTTGATTTCCCTGTTTGATATTTCAGCTTGCCCATTTGATTGAGGATGATATGGTGTGGAAAGGCGATGGTGAACTCCGTACTTTCTCATTAGAGCTTCAATAGTCCGGTTACGGAAATGATTCCCATTATCAGATATTATAGCTCTGGGCACTCCGTACCTGTTAAAGATGTTAGCTCTAAGAAATTTCACTACCTCTTTGGCTTCACACGATGTGGTCGCCTTGGCCTCTATCCACTTTGAAACATAATCAACTGCCACAAATATGTATGCGTTCCCGTATGAAGACGGAAATGGACCCATGAAATCCATTCCCCAGACATCGAAGATCTCATACACAATCACTGGAACTTGTGACCAAGTAGCCCCTCCTGGAGATTCCCCCTATCTGTTGACACCTCTCACAGTTCTGACAAAACTCGAAAGCATCCTTATGCAATGTAGGCCCGTAAAAACCACTATCTAACACCTTCCTTGCAGTCTTCCTAGGTCCAAAGTGACCTCCACAAGCTAGGGCATGGCAATGGTTCAGCACATCCCTTTGTTCCCATTCTGGTATGCATCTTCTAATCACTTGGTCATCTCCCATTTTCCACAAATACGGGTCGTCCCAGAAATAATACTTGGCCTCGCTTTTGAGCTTCATCCTCTGGGCCCGGGAACTTTCCTGCGAACTGGGCACCTCTCCAGTGACCAAGTAGTTTGCCAAGTCTGCGAACCATGGCTCATCGTTTAGACGACATTTTCCTCTCTCAGAATCTCCTGGATCTGTTAACGCCATGATCTTTTCCCAATTGACGGGTCTAGGAAGTTCTCCTAAATAGTACAGATGTTCCTCGGGGAATGCATCTGGAATTGCCTTGACTGCCCAGTACGCCCTATGCTCAATTCCCACCGGCAAGTGACATATCTTGCCGAATACTAACCTGTAAGGAGACATTCCAATGGGCGTTTTATATGCTGTTCTGTATGCCCATAGTGCGTCATCAAGTCTCTTACTCCAGTCCTTCCTTGACGGATTAACCGTCTTTTCCAGAATCGCTTTGATTTCCCTGTTTGATATTTCAGCTTGCCCATTTGATTGAGGATGATATGGTGTGGAAAGGTGATGGTGAACTCCGTACTTTCTCATTAGAGCTTCAATAGTCCGGTTACGGAAATGATTCCCATTATCAGATATTATAGCTCTGGGCACTCCGTACCTGTTAAAGATGTTAGCTCTAAGAAATTTCGCTACCTCTTTGGCTTCACACGATGTGGTCGCCTTGGCCTCTATCCACTTTGAAACATAATCAACTGCCACAAGTATGTATGCGTTCCCGTATGAAGATGGAAATGGACCCATGAAATCCATTCCCCAGACATCGAAGATCTTATACACAATCACTGGAACTTGTGACCAAGTAGCCCCTCCTGGAGATTCCCCCTATCTGTTGACACCTCTCACAGTTCTGACAAAACTCGAAAGCATCCTTATGCAATGTAGGCCCGTAAAAACCACTATCTAACATCTTCCTTGCAGTCTTCCTAGGTCCAAAGTGACCTCCACAAGCTAGGGCATGGCAATGGTTCAGCACATCCCTTTGTTCCCATTCTGGTATGCATCTTCTAATCACTTGGTCAGCTCCCATTTTCCACCAATACGGGTCGTCCCAGAAATAATACTTGGCCTCGCTTTTGAGCTTCATCCTCTGGGCCCGGGAACTTTCCTGTGAACTGGGCACCTCTCCAGTGACCAAATAGTTTGCCAAGTCTGCGAACCATGGCTCATCATTTAGACGACATTTTCCTCTCTCAGAATCTCCTGGATCTGTTAACGCCATGATCTTTTCCCAATTTACGGGTCTAGGAAGTTCTCCTAAATAGTACAGATGTTCCTCAGGGAATGCATCTGGAATTGCTTCCTCGGTCTCCCCTTGAAAAATACGACTCAAGTGGTCAGCCACCTTGTTCTTAGTTCCTTTCTTATCCTTGACCTCTCAATCAAATTCTTGTAAAAGTAACACCCAACGGATTAATCTTGGTTTGGACTCCTTCTTTGCCAGCAGGTACTTAATAGCCGCGTGGTCTGTGAAAACGATCACCTTCGACCCCAGCAAGTACGGGCGAAACTTCTCGAATGAGTATACAACAACCAGCATCTCCTTTTCAGTGGTGTCATAATTCTTCTGAGCTTGATTCAGTGTCTTGGATGCATAAAAAATCACGTAGCTTTTCCCATCAACTCTTTGACCTAGCACCGCTCCCACGGCGTAGTCGCTTGCGTCGCACATGATCTCAAAGGGTAGATTCCAGTCGGGCGCTCTAATAATGGGAGCAGAAACTAACCTATCCTTCAACAAATGAAAAGCTTTTTTGCACTCCTCACTCCACATCGTTATGCAATAAGTGGGTGAGTGGTTGAGCAATTCTCGCAAAATCCTTTATAAGCCTCCTATAAAATCCTGCATGCCCTAAGAATCCTCTCACCTCTTTCTGATTCGTCGGCTAAGGCTGTTTTGAGATAACATCGGTTTTTGCCTCTTTCCGATACCACATGCCCTAGGACAATTCCGATACCACATGCCCTAGGACAATTCCCTCGGGGACCATAAAGTGGCATTTCTCGAAATTTAAAACCAAGTGCTTCTCCTGACACCTCCTCAGCACTACATCCAAACTTGCCAAACACGAGTAAAATGAATTCCCGTACACAGTGAAGTCATCCATAAAAATCTCGATGCAATCCCCCAGGAGATCCGAGAAGATACTCATCATACACCGCTGAAAGGTGCCTGGCGCATTGCACAGACCAAACGGCATCCGTCTATAAGCATACGTTCCAAAGGGACACGTGAAAGTTGTCTTCTCCTGGTCCTCGGGATCTACATAGATTTGAAAATACCCACTAAATCCATCCAGGAAGCAGAAATATTGCTTGCCCGCCAACCTCTCCAACATCTGGTCAATGAAAGGTAACGGGAAGTGATCCTTCTTAGTAGCCTCGTTCAGCTTCCGGTAGTCAATACACATCCTCCACCCAGTAACAAGTCGAGTGGGGACCAACTCATTTTTATCATTCTTAACCACCTGTATTCCTGACTTCTTTGGTACCATATGTACTGGACTAACCCATTCACTGTCTGGTATGGAATATATGATTCCTAGGGATAGCAGCTTCAATACTTCCTTCAGCACTTCTTCCCTCATGTTCGGATTCAACTTGCGTTGCGTGTCCCTGCAGGCTTTTGCTCATTCTTCTAGACGAATGTGATGCATGCAGATATCTGGACTGATTCCAACCAAGTCAGAGAGTGTCCACATAATAGCCTTCTTATGTCTCCGGATCACATTCAGCAATTTCTCTTCTTGTCCCTCGGTCAAGCTGCTGTTAATAATTACCGGGAAATTTTCATTTTCCTCCTGATACGCATACTTGAGCCCAGGTGGAAGCGTTTTCAATTCTTTCTTGGGGACATCTTTTTCCTGGGGCAAGGGATTTTTCTCTGTCGACTCTGTTGCGATTCCCTTCTTAGACACAGTAGAACTGTCCATGCTCACCACATAAGGTGCCTTCCTTGATCTAGCTAGCTTCGGGTTCGCACAGAATTCCAGAATCGCTTCAGCTAGCTCATCATCTGATAACTCACTCGTGTTCATTGCTTGACACCAACTAGCTACTTCTCTATCAATGACATGACTCTTCTCGGAATTCTCGATCTAATCCCGCATTAATTCTGTCTCAAGGTATTCCTGGACCAAGGGGTTAATAACATCTATAGCATGCAAATTTTCGACGTCAAGAGGTTTTTTCATTGCCTCATCTATGCTGAATGTATATTTCTCCCCATTATAATCAAGGCAGATGGTACCATAAAAAACATTTATGATAGCCTTGGCGGTACGCAGGAAGGGTCTCCCTAAAAGTACTCCGCCGGACTCTGCAGATTCATTATCACTCATTCTAATCACATGGAAATCAGTTGGGTACAAGAAGTCATGTACCTTTACTATTACATTCTCAAGCACTCCTTCAGGACAAATGCATGACATGTCTGCCAATTGGATCACAACTTTCGTGTCCACCATGCCTACCCCTACTAACTTCTTGTATATATACAGTGGTAACACATTTATGGATGCACCTAAATCGCACATAGCATGCTTGATTTTTACATCACCAATAGAGATGGGTAAGGTAAACATACCTGGATCATTGCATTTCGAAGGCATCCTCCGCTTTTGAATCACTGCAGAGACGTTCTCGCCTATCAAAATTTCTCCACTGGGTCTAGCCTTCCCAGCTATAAATTCCTTGATGAACTTGCTAAACACCGGCAATTTCTAGGCCTGTAAAAATGGTAGATTAATCTCCAATTTCCCGAAAATATCCATGAAGTCCACCGGTTCTTCCTTCTTCTTCTTGGCTCCCCCCGGCTTGGGAAAGGCTTCAGTTGCTTCCCTGCTCCTGTAGAGCTTTCAGCTAAGAATTCTCCAGTTTCCTCCATTAATGCCTCGTTCTCCAACTCCGGCTCTGGATCGAGGAAAAAAGGCTCAGCTGACCTTGGCAAGGGTTTCTCCAAATCCCTTGTCTTAAGGTCATCCTTGACCCAGGAAGTTCCTCCCTCCAAATTCCTAGGCCTAGGAATTGTATCCTCGTCCTTGCCTTCCTTGGGGCTTGTCGCTTCTTTCGTTCTTACCTCTGGCCCATCATATCCTTTCCCGAATCTCAAGGTAATCTGACTTATATTCGCTCTATCCGGTGGCCTTAGGGAGGCGGGAATCTTCTCTTCATTTCCCCTCATATCACTCAAAGAAGTGGCTATCTGGGATAACTGCTTGGCCAGCATATCCATTGCTGCCTTTTGCTCCTGTTGAGCATCTTGATGCTTGTGCACTACGTCATTGTTCGATTGCAGGTTGTTTTGCATATGCTTCTAACAACTGACGAGATCGTGCACCATATCATCGATACTCTTTGGTGATTTCGATGGCTGACTGGGCCCTGGCCCTATGCTCAGAGTCAGTCCACTTACTTGACCCTGACGAGCGTTTCCTTGACCTCCTGAAGAGTTGTTGTATTGATTTCCTTGACCCTGGTAATTGTTCTGAAAATTCCTTTGGTGCGGTGGTATATAAGAGTTCCCTTGACTGTTCTGATTTCTATTTCCCCAGCTCGAGTGGTCTCCTTGGTTCCGATTGATCCAGCTGCCCTGCCCCTCTTGATTCCTTCCTGACCAGTTACCTTGTCTTTCGGGCTGAGGTGCAAATTGCTGACTTTGTTGTGGTGCCGGCTGATTATGCTCATTGTCAGTCCATCTGAAATTTGGATGGTTTCTCCAGGGCGCATCTCTCTGCCTCCTTGGATTCCAGCTCCCATCGGGATTCCAACTTCCCATTGCATTGACCTGGGCCTGATAATCTCCTTCCTGGGCCCCGTAATATTGCTGAATTTGATTATCTCCTGGACCAGAAGATTTCTCCTTCCCTTGTGAAGCCAGTGGAATCGTCTTTTCAATCACGTTCAAAAGAGCTTTCTCGAGCCTATCAATTCTTGCTTCTACTTTGTCATCTTCTTGCTCTCTTACAGCATGCACCGATCCTCTCCTCACTGCATTCCTAGGGTTATCGTATGCCTTTTTAGCGTCGATCAACTTCCCCAGGATTTCTCTTGCCTCACTTCCTCTTTTTCTTGTGAAATTCCCTCAACTCGAGGAATTCATTAAGTCCTTTGACTCAGGAGTTGCCCCTTCTTAAAACAGAGAGTAGGTCTCTGCCTCTATCATTCGGTGGTTCGGGTATGCATCCAACAACCCCTTGAATCTCGACCAATACTGACACAGCGATTAAATGGAATGGCACGTAGGCAATAATCCTCCTCTGTTGCATCATTCGGCCTCTTCTGAATACCACACAACTTACTGAATTCATTTAGGAACTCATACGGACACTCATTCTACGCCCAGAGAACGTTGGCAAGATGTCGAGTACGTTTGTCTTGATCTCAATAGTCCTCTGGCGTGGATTCATCACTATTGCTTGAGCTGGTTCTCCATCTAAATGGGCAGTGAGCGAACCGATCTCTGGATCTGGATCTACTACTTGCGCCATGACTACTTCCTCTGCTTCCTGAATTGTTTCTGACTCTGTTTCTGATTCGGGTGGTGACTCTGGATCTTCGCGTCCTGACGACGTCCAAGATTCGTCGCTAGTAAATTCACTCGGAAACGGATCTCCCGTGGTGAACCCTGATCTGGTGGTCACAGTAGAGACTGTATCCTTAACCCGCCAGTTAAACTGGTCGTGCTTCCACCCAGATGAGTTGCTCCAGTAGGTAGATCTTGAGCCTCTGCTCATAAACTACAAATAAAAGAGAGAGAAAATAAATCAAAACTATTTACACCACAGGCTCTGAACATTAACACAAAGCACGCCATCCATCCCCGGCAACGGCGCCATTTGAAGGGTGGTTACTCTGTAAGCAGTGATAGTAAGTAAGTCAAGTGTGCACAGAGAAAACTAAAGCAAGTGCTCGGTCAAGACACCACGCTCCTTAAATCCACCGGATCACCAGGTCCAGGAACTCAAGAGAACAACAGTGTTTTTGTCGTTGGACACACTCGACTCCCCTTCAAAAATAAATCCCTCAACCCGAATACTATAAATTAGTATAGAGAAGCGGGGTCGATCCCACGAAGATGGATTCGTGAAGTAGTGCTTAGAGACTCTTGAAACAAGCGGCTGCTGCCACGCAAAAGGGTTGAGAATTTTAACTACCTCTAGACCTAGGCACGAAATGTAAATACTAGACCTAGGACACGGAAAGGAAAATAGAATCAGACTTCAATACTGAGAGACACATTTTACTTCCTATATTGAGTAAACGCCTAACTAATTAAGACTAGACAGAGAAAATAAAACCGCGGGGACCATGACTCCAAATATAGTAAGTACGACCAAAGCTGCAAATAACAAACTTATGCTCCAACTAACAACGACATGAAATTTCCTAACCGATTCAAGCTCGCAAATGGAGAAAGAAGAGCATATATCTGGATTCGAACAGAATATAAAGATTTGGATGCTGGAAACTTACCATGAACCGGAAATACATCAGATCTGCGTAAACTAGGCGAAATGAAATGAAAACACGTAAACCAGGCATGAAATTTAATCAATCTTGCTCAGATTCACGTCGGATGCTTAATCCACTCCGGATCCAAGCGATCCGAACCCAACAACAGAAAAAATCGACTCTATAACTCCGGTTTTCACAGATCTGTCCCGATCAACTCCGAATTCAAACAATCACAAACATCTCCACAACACCAGCGAACTCAACTCTCCGATTCATCAACAAACAGACTCCGATCACCCAGATCCAACCACAACCTGCATAAATTCAGAAAACAATTGCGAAACACATCCAAAACAAGTAAACTAACTCAAATTCCAGAAGATCATAGCAGCAAAACCAGAAATCAACATCATCGACATAACTGAAAATAAAACTCGCATAAAATACGGAATAAATGGTAAAAACAACCAGAGGTCCGAGCTTCGAACAACGAAGCTCGGCGAAATCAGCAAAGTATGAAAGCGAAAATAAAATTGTTTCTTCGCCCCACAGAAGGACGGTGTTACAACCCAATCAAAAACGTGAAAAAGCTAGATGTGAACCCAAAGTGCGTCACCCTGAATCTCCCCACGAAAAGAACCCAAGTGTGTGAAAAGTGAACTAAGCTACAGGCTGTTAGCGAGGCCTCCAACCGAGAGGATCCCTCCAGCGCGCATGCTTCTCCCTTTTATAGATGCGGACATAACCTTCTAGAGTCTTCGTAGAAATCTCTATTCTACCCTTCAACTCCGAGGTTTCCTCCGTCAAGCAATTTTTCGTACATTGTTCACTTATCCGCCAGTTTCCTCGGGCGTGTGATTACCGCTTTCCCTTCCTGGACCTGGCGGATTCCTTCTACACACCTGGCTTAAAACAAGTGTTAGACCCCTGTAAATTCACGAATTTTCCCCCTAGACCTATGCATGGAATTAACCTTATCAATCTCTCCACCTGAAATTTAGGTGGTCCCTCTCCAAGGACTCCAGTTGTTGTTTTGATTCCAATTCCCTGCGGTATTGACTTGGGCCATCGCTTCCATATCCTCCGATGGGTTGTATGTAGGATTCTGCCCTCTCTGTTCAACGATCTACCCGAGTGTTGGGGATGGTGGCCCGTTCTTCTCTATTGCTGTCAAAAGCGCCTTCTCCATTCTGTCCAGTCTCGTCTCCATTTTATCCTCCTTATCTCCCGCCGAGGCACTTGCTACTCCCCACCTCAACTGGGGTCTCGGGGGTTGTCGTAAGCTCTTTTTGCACTCAAAAGTTTCCCCAGGACTTCCTTAGCTCTACTAACCCTCAGGTGGGGAAATCCACCTCCGGCTGATGAGTTTTCCAAGTCCTTGGTTTCATTGTTCATCCCCTCGTAGAAAATGTTGTATATCTCCGCCTCTGACATCCGGTGGTTGGGACATGCGTCCAGGAGGCTCACGTATCTTGACTAGTATTCACTCAGGTATTCGTCATAATCTTGTCTGGATCTTGATATCTCATTCTTCAACGCACTCGTCTTTGTCGAGGGAAAGAACTGATCCAAGAAGGCTAGTTTGAAGTCGGCCCAGGTTCTAATGGAGTTGGCTAGTAAGTGCATAAACCATGTATTCGCCTCCCCTTTCAGGACGAAAGGTAATGCCTTCAATCTGTAATCATATTCGCTTGACCCTTCTGGCCGCTTCTGTGCCTTGCAAATCTTGCCAAACTCGTGAAGGAATTCGTAAGGACCTTCATAGCTCTTTCCATTGAAGGTGGGCAGCACCGCTATAACATGTGGCTTAACATCGCATGCTAACTGTCCTGGGGTGATGGCTATGGCTTGCGGAGGCTCTCCATCAGAAAGAGCGTTCAGTGACCCAATCTCGGGATTGCAATCTATCTGCTCAACCATCCTTGCTGGTTCTTCTTCTTGCTGAACTGGTAACTACGGAATTGGTTCCTCTACGTTATCCTTCTCTTTGTTACTGCTCATGCCCAGGTCGGACAGTGCTGTCGACAGGCCAGAATGGGTGGTGACGAGTATCGAACCTCGTGGAAGTATTTTTGGTCTCCACTGCTCAAAGGTTGAAAGTCTTCTCATAAACTGGAACACAAAAGAAAAGGAAAAATTATTAACAATATAAAAACCGAAGTATCACACACAAATGCATAAAAGAACGCCATCCATCCCCGGCAACGGCACCATTTGAAAGTTGTTCGCGAGAAGGTAAGTTAGGTTCGTTAGTGTAATCAACTGATCAGGATGAAACTCCTAACCAAGTCGTGTCGTTGGCACGATGACCTAAAACCCCGCAGTTTCAATAATTTCCTCAACCCAGTTCTACTAGCTAGTATAGCGGAAGTAAGGGTCGAATCCCACGGAGACAGATGGATGCAAGTTGTGATTGTGGTGATATTCTGGAAGGGGTTGGTTAGCTACCACGGTTGTCACGGCCGCCCTTACTAAGGATAGTAAAGACGGAGAAATCGCGACTAGGGGAAGGACTAAGAAGCGGGGCAGAAAAGGGGGAACAATAAAAGATGACATTTAACACAAAGCTCGACTAAACTTCAAGAGAAAATATTGTAATGTATTGCATGGTTAAGCAGCGAATTAATGTCTCAAGGTAATTAATGTCATAACATAGTATGAGAAAAAAAAACGGAAGACTTTTAGAAAGAAAGCAATTTCAAACAAGGAAGCGGAAATCAAGTATCTAGAGAGAGTCATAGGATGAAACCCATGTATGAAGACACGACACATCCGAGAAATCTTAAGGCTCGACTCAACATCCGCCGCAACATCATCGCTCAACCTGCACATAGGGAAAACATATTCAGGGCTGAGTTCTTAATATACTGAATGGGCTCATGCCAAAAACATTTGATAAAAGTTATGTCATCCATACCATAGTGAACTCGAGTTTTACATTTAGAAATGAAATATCATCGAGTATCACAAAAACAGTTTCATAGCCTGGCCAGGCAAACAATCTCCCCACTTTCTCAACAATGAAACATTCACATTCTCATACCATAGTGCGACGAAAGTGTGGCCACACTATTCGCCCACGAGACCAGCCGACTAGCAAGGACGGCTCACGATCCCACCTGTGTACACAACCTGATAGGGTTGGCGGCCCTACTCAAACCCGAATTCATTTAACACAACCCTATAGCCTAACGGAGCAAGCTCAAACGAACTAGGCATCAGGCAACAATCTCAACATCAAAACAATCATGGCATGACATAACACTTTAAACCACCCTTATAACACCATATCACACGTTTGAAAGCGTAAAAGAGTTTAGTAAAAGAAAGCCCACCTCGATTGCTCATGCAACACAATTCACAACTTTAATGCAACCCTTGCTCTTTGTACCTACGTACGCACAACAACCCTTGTCAACACCATAACACAATCAGTTTCTCCATCAACACGTTTATCATGCATGCCCTATCGTTCCTTTCATCGTTTTCTTATATTGCCCATCCCAAACGTTTACCAACATAAACGAAACGAACACTCTAGCATACATCAACGTGCAACACATAACCACATCATATGATACGTTCCTTATTCACACATGTATCATGTAATGCATTCAAAGCTTGTCAACAAAGCTTATTTCAACAAAACCTGAATCTGGTAAAACATCGCAGTATTTTTGTAAAAATCATTAAAATTCCATCCGATATCATATGAAGCTAAAATTTGGTCACCACACAGTAGACACATAAAGGTTTGTCCAGTTAAAATTCCACACAAAAATCATATCTTTTGATCGGTCAAAACAAAAATGAAACTCACTGGACGAAACACAATTTCTGGCAGGACTGCGCAGTTAAATTGAAAAATTTGTTAAAATTCGTCCGTCATCAATTTAAGCTGAAAATTTGACACAACGATTCATCCACACACTCACAGTTTATACAGTTAAAAATTCATGTCGAAATAAGATCGTTTGATTGGTCAAAAACTCGTCGGAACCTACTGTCCAAACACAACAGTTTTCATGCTCAACATTCACAAACCCTAGTTTGTCTATCATACATTCACACATACATATTCATGCTTCCAACACATAGTCATGCTTCAAAAACGAGATTACAACCATGCTTTCCTATTCGCATATAACATTCACAACGATTCATCCACACACTCACACACACGTACATACATGCACACACACACACAACCATTCATGTGCAACCATCCTTCCCAACCAATAAATTCTTTGATTTACGATCCTCCACTCACTATATGCATAAGGGGTTCATGAATCATGGATTCAATGATAAGAAGGGGAAAGGTGGATCAAATATTATACCTTTCTCTTGAAAACAATCGGTAGAAAAGACAATTGGTGTGATTCCTCAACGGATCTTGAGTTTCCAACTCCTAATCGAAGCAACAATGAAGGATTGATTTGGAGCACTTGAGAGAGAGGGGAGGGGAGGAGAAAAACGTGTGGGAGAGGAGAGGAAGAGATGGAGACGTGTGGAGTGAAGATTAGGGTTAGGGTTTTCTTAATTTATATTCAATAATTATTCCCACACTTAATTAAACAGTTAAAATTGTGGAAGAATAAAATAGAGGTCAATGAATAAGCTCCACAATTAAAAGAAATAGGTGTGTAGTGTGGAAGGGAATTTTTCAAAAACTATGATATTGCTTCGGGTCTCTCCCCTCGTAGCTCATGTCGGGGGTCAGGGCAACTTCTTCTTGATGGATCACATGCTTGGGATCAAACATGTACTTGCGCAACTGCGACACATGGAACACGTTGTGCACATTCCCAAAACTAGGAGGTAACACCAGGCGATACGCTACAGGACCTACTTAATCAGTAATCTCGTACGGCCCTACAAAATGCGGTTTCAATTTGCCTTTCACTCCAAACCTCACAACTCCTCTCGTCGGGGATACCTTCAAGAAGACGTTGTCACCAACATCGAATTTGATTTCCGTTCGGCGCACGTCAGCATACGACTTCTGCCTATCTTGAGTTTCTTTGATCCTTGCACGGATTTGATGCACAATTTCGGTCATCTACTTGATAGCGTCGGGTCCTAACATCCTTCTTTCACTAACTTCATCCCAGTAGAGTAGGGATCGACACTTCCTAGCATACAGGGCTTCATATGGCGCCATGTCGATCGTTGCTTGGTAACTACTGTTGTAGGTGAATTCAACCAAAGGCAGAACAGTTTCCCAACTTTCTCCTTGGTCTAGGACAACGACTCGCAACATATCTTCAAGTGCTTGAATCGTCCTTTCCGACTGCCAGTCAGATTGCGGGTGATAAGCAGTGCTAAAGTTCAACTTCGTGCCTAGCTCCCATTGCAAACTCATCCAAATATTGACGTGAACTTCATGTCGCGATCGGACACAATGGTCTTTGGCACTCCATGCAAACGTACAATATCACTCATGTAGAGCTTAGCTAACTTGTCCGATCCATAGGTAATTCTAATCGGTAAGAGGTGCGCGCTTTTGGTGAGTCGATCGATGATCACCCAAATTGCATTATTCCCCTTTTGTGACTTCGGTAAACCCGTCACGAAGTCCATGGCCAAGTGATCCCATTCCCACTCGGGAATTTCGAGCGGTTGCAATTTCTCATACGGTCGTTGGTGTAAGGCCTTCACTTGTTGACACGCTAGACATCATTCCACAAACGATGCTACATCCCCTTTCATTCCATTCCACCAAAAACATTGCTTCAAGTCTCGATACATCTTCGTGCTTCTAGGGTGAGCAGTGTAAGGCGTGTCGTGTGCTTCACTCAAAATCTCATCTTTCAGCGCCTCATCGTTCGGCACACACAATCGTCCATCGAAAGTCAAAGCATTGTCCGCCTCCTCACGAAAGTGGTCACGTTTCTCGGTCCTCACCTCCGCACGTGTCACTTCCAAATTCTCATCACGTCGCTGAGCTTCTATGATCTTACTTCTTAAGTCTGGCTCAATTACTAGCGTCGCTATTCTTCCTCCTACTGTGTCAGGTGCTTTCACTATCTCCAATTGCATCCTAGCGAAATCACGGATCAACGCTTCCTCTTCAGTTAGAAAATAAGCCAGCTGAGGTTGGTTCTTCCTACTCAAAGCATCAGCCACTACATTCGCCTGGCCGGGTGATGTGGAATACTGCAGTCATAATCCTTCACGATATCCAGCCAACGTCGTTGTCGCATGTTCAGCTCCTTCTGTTCGAAGAAGTACTTGAGACTCTTATGATCCGTATAAATCTCACATCTCACTCCATAGAGATGATGTCTCCAAATCTTTAGTGCATGCACTACTGCTGCTAGCTCCAAGTCATGAGTCGGGAAGTTCAGCTCTTTCGGCCTCAATTGCCAGGAAGCATATGCTATCACCTTCCCATCTTGCATCAACACTCATCCAAGTCCTAGTTTCGATGCATTAGTATAGACGACGAAGTCTTTGTCGGGTTCCGACACTGCTAGAACAGGGGCTGTAGTCAATTTCTCTTTCAAAAGTTGGAAACTAGCCTCGCATTCCGGCGTCCAATCCACTTTGAATCCCAAGAAACTGCGAATTTCAATCGGCATTTTCAACGATTTCCAGTTTTGCACAACCCCGACCTTCGCTGGGTCCACTTGAATTCCATCGGCTGTTACTATATGACCAAGAAAGTTAACTTTATTCAACCAAAATTCACACTTACTAAACTTGGCATAAAGTTGTTCCTTCCGCAAAGTTTCCAACACGGTTCGCAAGTGCCATGCATGCTCCTCCTCGTTCTTCGAGTATACCAAAATGAAGACTAGCACAAATTTGTCGAGATACTCGTGGAAAACTCGGTTCATCAAGTCCATGAAAACTGCCGGGGCATTAGGCAGTCCAAACGGCATCACGATGAACTCGTAACGGCCATAATGAGTGCGAAAAGCAGTCTTAGGCACATCCTCTTGTCGGACCTTTAGTTGATGATATCCCGACCTCAAGTCCATTTTCGAAAATACGCCAGCTCCTCGAAGTTGGTCAAATAAGTCATCAATTCTTGGCAGATGGTACTTATTCTTGAAGGTCAACTTGTTAAGCTCACGGTAGTCGACGCACATCCTCATCGTCCCATCCTTCTTCTTCACGAATAAAACAGGCGCTCCCCACGGTGGCACACTAGGTCGAATGAATCCCAAAACTAGTAGTTCTTGCAACTGAATCTTCAATTCTGCCAATTCCTTAGGGGCCATTCGGTATGGTGCTTTTGACACTGGCGCAGATTCAGGTTCTAAGTCAATGGTAAACTCCATTTGTATGTTAAAAGATCAAGCTTTTGCCTTTCCTTAAAATGTTGCATCAAGAACTCAGAATATGGATAAAGAACTCAAAATTTAATCAAACCTTCTTAACTTGGATATGAACCGATTTCGAATTATACAAACACTGTAAAAAATGCTTTAAATTTGAAGAGCTCCAAAATCTCTCAAGGGAACTAGAATTACAATTTCAGCTCGACTTTTGTTTTGAATCTCATTAACTTGCAACAATTGGTTATGATCATCCCCACGGAGCTTCAAAGAACATAAGATAGGTCATCAACATAAGATAAAATTGAATTAAATCTAAATTCTCATGGTAGGCTACCAAACAAGATAATTCAGTTGTTAGACCATATTTGAAAGGTCCACACATCAATTGATAAGGGCTTAAACATGTCATGGCAAAAAATGATCAGTTGCATGAGGATTTAGAAATGTAGGCAGTTGTGACAAAGCAGCACTGATCACGGTTCAACGAAAATCATAATATGGAATAATAAAATCACATCAATGGGTTCATAAGTTTGTGAAAGGCAACCAAGGTAAAAGTAACTTTTGAAAAAAAAACAAGTGGATTAAATTTGTTAAGGCAAGGTACAAAATGTAGGCCTTGCCTTAACTTCGTCTTGTAGAAAGAAAAGTTCTAATATGGAAATGATACATGTAGTATGACTAAATCAAAAAGAATTTCACTCTGTAAGAAAGAACTTGACACAGACATGATTACAAAATGAAAAGCTGAACAAAAGTTCGAAGAAGAATATCCCATAGAAAACATGTCTGCGAAACGTGATTATATTGAAGGACATAACTGCAAGCAGCCTTAGGAATGAAGTTCAATAGCAAAGGCTCACTGTAACGCCCGTACTTTTTAAGTACTAATTTATTTATGTCGTGAATTAGTTAAAATGAATTTTTGTCGTCATGATATGCTTCTCGTTATTTTGTTTGTAATGGAGTATTGGAAGGGCTTGGAAAGAGATGAAAACGCGATTAGAATGCATATCAACTTATATGGAATGATAACTGAACCGGTCGGATCAATTAGCAAATGTCGTTGCCACTTAATCACTGCAGTCTTGCTCCCGCTCTTCCTTCCTTACCAAAGTAAATTGTAAACTCTCAATTTTGCACAACTTTAACAGTAAAGCAGCAAGATCGGGGTCGATCCCACAGAGAAGTTGGTGTGTCGAGTGTGTGAGTAGTGAACAGGGGGATTGGCTGATGCCACGCTTTAACTTGGGAGTTTTAACTACTATTTTTACTCTAGGCATAATTAAACTACGTAGCTTGATCAACGGAACATTAACTAATGGGTCAAGTGAATTGCAGGTGATAGCGGAAAAGTAAATGCGCGCATTAAAAGCGAAAATAACTTTGATTAAACTAAAACTGAGTACAACGTGAAATTTAAACTAAGCTAACACTTCGAAAACTAAGAAAGCGGAAAAAACTGAGATTAATCTTAGCGGGGGACTTAAGATAACGCTAACAGAAATAAGTATTCTGTAACGCTCCCTTCGGTTGCCCTTTTAACTAAGCTATCTGTGTTAGTGTTTTGTATACTATAAATCACCTTTCGAGTGATTGGATACTGTAAAACTCTAATTGTTATTTTCTAATAAATGCAACAAATTATTTTTTTTGTCATAATGTTGTTATGTTTTACATTTAATGGTTGTTTATTGCATATTTAAATGTATAAGCAAACGTAACAAAGTCTAAGTCTTTGTTTTAGTAGACTGGTTGTGGGCGTCGTCCAATTTAAGGTAACACGGTCAGTTCTACACAAAGAAAAATAAGAATTTTACAACCTAGATAGCCCTAGAATACCTATCGCGAAAGGTTGCAATGTCAGTCCGATTATTTCTAAGCCTTATTGAAATAAGATGACGTTGGTGTGGTATAGCACTGAATGGATCTAACAGCAAGATGAGTCTTTATGCTATCAACTGAAAGACGAGGTCTTGATATTTAATTTCTTAATCAATGTACGTTAGCATTGAGCATACGATATTGAGTATCTACTACTTTGACTTACCAAAGGTGCGGGTTTTTCGTCACCCAACGATCCAGGTATATGGGTAGTGGCGATCATTATCTAGCGGTGCTAGGATTGCTATTACGTTGAATCGTGCGCGAGGAGATTCTCGTTTGATAACATCCACAAGAGGAGCTCAAAACAAGGTTTTATTATTCGGAACCTAGCTAGTTAGAGTTTCATTACTATGTGAATAATAAATAAGAGTTTCTTGCTAATACCACTATTGGAGATTAAAATATGTTAATTAATTAAGTCCATAGGAGACAATAATTAATTAATTAATATTTCTATCTTAAGCGCGAGAAATAAATTAAATGCAATTAAAGGATACCCGGAATACTTGTAATTTCGGATTTGGAAGGCAGTGCAATATTACTTCTGTAGTGGCTGCTTGTAATATTCCAATACAAGCTAATAATAAATTGTGGGTTCAATTTAATTAGTAAAAAGATAATTGGGTGACGCCTGATCCAAATTCTTCCTTAGATCCCTGACTGAGCCCAATATGTGACTTATATAAATAGGAGAATAAAGGAGACATAAAGAACAATGATTTGGTTGAGAATTTTCGTCCCCCTCAGAGAAAGAGAGAGTTCGAAATTTTGCCTCCTCCGTGAGCTGAGTTCGGTCTTCGTTATTCAAGTCCTAGTATGTTGGTGAGATTTGCCCACACAAATTCAGCATATAGACCGGGACACCAGTCAGAAGGTCCGAGGTCGAGTACTGAAGATCTTCACGTGGAGAAGACGCAAGCCATCGTCGATTCTTGATTGAATCAACAAGGTAAATTGGCTAATTCCGTAGTAAGCATGTTTTAGGGATCTTATATGCTAAAGCATGTTTCGATTCAAGTTATGAGCATGTTACATGTGATAATTACGCGAATAGAATTTGTCTAAATAATCTGCTAAATAGATCAAATTTATGTGATCGGTAAATTCATGCACGCTTCCGCTGCCAACCCCTTCAATTGAATTCCTGCACGCTTCCGCACGCTTTGGCTCTAATTATTTGGATTTAAATTTCGCGAAATTCATGTATGCTTTTCCAATTTGATTGAGAAGCATGTTCTTGGTGTTTTGTTTAATTTATTATGCATGATGAACTCAAGAACTATCGAATCAAAGAACTTGAATTTCTCGATCGTACGAGACGTGCAATCCGTCGGTGCTCGCGCCGAGACGGATCGCACCACGCGCGATCGAGGTAGGGTTGTCGAGACAGTGGGAGCCAGGGAGCCACGATCACGTGGCGACGCGCGGACGAGCGAGGGCTTGTGCGCGTCGCAGGCTGAGATCGCACGCCCCAGACGCACCCGCGTCAAGACCGACATGGATGCTGGCGTGGTGCGGCGGTTCGGCCGAGAATCAGCCGAGACACCGAGACGCGAGGGAACTCCAACCCTAGGCGGAAGGTCCGAGACAGAGTCCCGAGCCATTGGCCGAGACGGACGCACCGAGTCGCGCACCGTGTGCCGCTGGGATGGGAGCATCGTCGCTCGGATAGGCCGAGACAGGCGACAGCAACTGGCCGAGAGGAGCTCCACCGTCGTGCGCGCTGGAGGCCGAGGACCGCGTCACCCGACGTGCCGAGACGGTTGAGAGCGTCAGCATCCGACGACCGAGAGCAAGTGCACCTGGTGCGCTACGCTGGCCGAGAACGGGGCGACAGGCGCTGGCCGAGACGCTGCGTGCGTCGTTATTTGACGACGAACTCGTCAGATCTTCGTCGTTCATCGTTCGTGCGAACCTCGTACGATGAGATAACGATGAAGGATTATTTTAATGATTATTTAATTATTTTATTAAAAGATATCATTAAAATATTATTATTTAATGGAAATGAAATCTTGTTGGAAGATTTGCCTAGATTTTAGGAATATTTTTATTATTTTCTATATCTATGGAAATAAATAATATTATTTTAATTCCTAGATGATATGGATTAGAATAATTTAATAGTTTCCTAATATTTATCTAGATTTAAGGAATATTTTTATTATTTTCTATATCTATGGAAATAAATAATATTATTTTAATTCTTAGATGATATGGATGAGAATAATTTAATAGTTTCCTAATATTTATCTAGATTTAAGGAATATTTTTATTATTTTCTATATCTATAGAAATAAATAATATTATTTTGATTCCTAGATGATATGGATAAGAATAATTTAATAGTTTCCTAATATTCATATATCTAAGATCCTAAAAAGGATAGATATGTATCAATACATTAAATAATGAAATATCTCTTCCTAATCTTGAACATGGAATTAATTTGAATTTAATTTTTCATGTCTTATTAAGAATTAAATAATTTATTTATTTTAGACATATCTTATAGTAGACATGAATATGAATTATTTTCTAGAACAATAATTTCCTAAAGGAAGATACCAATTAATAAAAGATTTAATTATCCAGCAAATTAAATACCAACATAATTTAATTAAGCCTTAAACTGCCTCAAGGCTAAGGATGATTAAAGAAAAACTAAAACCCAAATATGTAAGCTATAATTACGAACTCAACGTTTGTATATGGTCTCCACCAATTGGTCTGCAACTTATGAAACTTTTTTCTAATATTATTGCCACCTGCACTGTGGGCACAATAATCCTAAGAAATAGCAAGTTCATATGGCGGACTTCTCAAATATAAATGGTATGAACTAGAATGTGGTTTCCAATATTATCACCATCTGCTCTGTGGGGACAATAATCCTAAGAAACTACGAGATTCAGAAGTTCACACAGGATTTATGAGATAGCTTGATCTTGTTAGCAGCACATAAGCATTGTTATGGGAGTGTGTTGTAGAAATGAGATTCTGTAATGCTAAATTCGGTGGTCTTGCTTAGGCAACATTAGGCGGCCATGCCACTCTGTGGTCTCTGGACTATTCATCGGTGTTGTAACCAGTAAAATTGTAAGATTTTAATGCGTATTGTCTTCCTCTGGAGGGTACAAAATTTTAATTCTACAGTTGTAAGATTTTGAAAAGTTTTATGGTTAATCTAATCAAACTTCTTACATAAGTTTATGACAATAGTAAAATACTCTGTTTTGCAGTGCAAATCAAATCGTCATTATGTCATTCAATCCTCTTTCTGCAATTCTCAAAGAAAACAAACTCGAGGGCCAAAATTACGTAGAATGGAAACAAAATTTGGACATCGTTCTTACAACTGAAGAGTACAATTTGTGCTCACAACCCCGCGACCCCCAGTACCGGCGGCCAACGCTGCGGTATGACTCAGAGATGCACATAGAAAGTGGCATAAGGCGAATGATATGGCTAAGTGCTACATGTTGGCATCTATGTCTTCAGTAATCAAGCATCAGCATTCTGCCATGGAAACTGCCACTGAAATTATGCAGAATCTCAAGAATCCTTTTGGTACTCAGAATCGAATGGCAAAGTCTCAAGCCTTTTGGAGTATCATGTCGAAGACAATGAAGGAGGGCTCGTCTGTGAGGGACCATGTCCTCGAGATGATGGGCCACCTTAACCAGATTGAGGTGTTAGGAGGGACGATCAATCCCGAGTCCCAGGTAACAATCATCCTTCAAAGTCTTCCCCCTAGCTTCCAGCAGTTCAAGCTCAACTTTGAGATGAACAAAATGAATTACACCTTGGCAGAACTATTGACTGAACTTCAGTCAGCAGAGGACCTTATGGTCCAGGCTAAGGAAAAAGGAAGGCACCGAACTCAGAATCGGGCAAAGTGGCTAAGGGAAAGAAGAAGAAAATGGCAAACAAGAAGCCCTCGGGGAAGTGTTTCAAGTGCGGAGAAAAGGGGCATTGGAAGCCAGACTGTCCTAAAAGGGGCAAGGCTACAGGTATGCACCAAGCTTTTGTAGTTGAGTCATGTTTGACTTTGACATCTACTTGCACTTGGGTTATTGACACATGAGCCACTGATCATATTTGTTTTGATCCTGAGTAATGCAGGTGACAAGACAACTACATGATCATGAGATCGAAGTCCAGTTGGGCGACGCTACCAAAGTGGCGGCCATTGCATGGGAGACATTTATTTGCGTTTTAGTAGTGATAGATTTTTTATTTTAAAGAATGTTTTGTTGATACCTTCTTTTAAAAGAAATTTAATTTCAGTTTCTAAATTGGTTTTTGATGGATATCGATTTCTTTTAATGACAATTGCGTTATTAAGAAAGATGGTTCTTATATCTGTCGTGGTATCATGGAAAACAATCTGTACACAATCACTTCTACACAATTTAATAATCGCAAATCAGAACTCAATACAACATCGAAAATTTCAAAGAAATGAAAGGAACCTTCAAGTTCAATGAACGAAACGTACATATGGAACCTTAGACTTGGTCATGCAAATGAAATGAGGATTCATTCTCTTGTTCAACAAGATCTTATCAAAGGTCTAGAGGAGGAACCTTTTCATGAGTGTGAGTCATGCTTAGAAGGCAAGATGACCAAGAGCCCTTTAAGGCTAAGGGCAATAGGGCCAAGGAAGTACTTGAGCTCGTTCATTCCGATGTATGTGGACCAATGTCTACGAAGGCAAGAGGTGGTTTTCGATACTTCATTACATTTATTGATGACTTCTCGAAAATTGGATATGTCTATTTGATGCGTCACAAGTCGGAGTCTTTTGACAAGTTTAAAGACTTTAAGACTCTTGTGGAGAAGTATCATGGAAAGAATATCAAAAGCCTACGATCTGATCGTGGAGGCGAATACCTCAGTGCCGAATTTTTGGACTACTTATCGGAGTCGGGAATTCAATCCCAACTGACTGCGCCGGGCATGCCCCAGCAGAACGGCGTGGCTGAAAGAAGGAACATGACCTTATTAAACATGGTTTTGGGGACATGCCTTGCTTTTCGCAAGTCACATTTTAGACAATTTACCATCAAAATCCGTACCTAAAACTCCATATGAATTGTGGACTGGGCGCAAGCCCAATCTAGCATATCTCAAGATTTGGGGTTGCCCGGCACATGTATTGGAAAAGGATCCAACTAAGCTAGGATCAAGGACGGAGGTATGTTTGTTTATAGGATACCCCAAAGGGACGAAAGGTTATGAATTCTTTAGTCTCCGAGACAAGAAAGTCATTGTGAGCACTCACGCGACATTCTTAGAGGAAGACTATGTAATGAATCATAAACCCAGCAGTGAAGTGGCTCTTGATGAGCTAACTTCTGTCACAAGTTCCATTAACCAAGAACAAGTACCAAGTGTACAAACAATTCCCGAAACTTCAACTTCTACTCAAAATATTATAGTGCCGCGCCGCAGTGGGAGGGTCTCGCATGAGCCCGACAGATACATTGGTTTGGGAGAATCTATGGATCACTCCTCGGAGAGCAATGTATTAGATCCCTGGAACTTTGCGGAGGCGCAGACAGATGTCGATCATTGCGAATGGGTAAAAGCAATGGATTCGGAACTACAATCTATGATAGACAAAGACGTCTACGATTTGTCCGTCCTACCCGAAGGCTGTACTGACATTGGGAGAAAGTGGATATATAAACGTAAACGTGGACCCGATGGACGAGTTAAAGTCTTTAAGGCAAGACTAGTGGCCAAGGGGTATACCCAAAAGGAAGGCGTCCATTCTGACGAGACCTTCTCTCCAGTGGCCATGCTCAAATCGATCCGGATACTGTTTTCTATTGCATCTTATATGGATTGGGATGTATGGCAGATGGACGTTAAGACTTCGTTTCTAAATAGCAGTCTTGAAGAGACCATCTACATGGAACAACCCGAAGAATATGCCATAAAGGGCAAAGAACACATGGTTTGGAAGCTTAAGAAGGCCATTTATGGCCTCAAGCAAGCATCCAGATCGTGGAACCAATGTTTCGATCAAACTGTTTGCAAGTTTGGATTCGAAAAGTGCCCAAGTGAAAGCTGCGTGTTTAAGAAAATTGATAAGGGGAATGTGGTGTTCTTAGTTTTATATGTAGATGACATTCTTCTAATTAGAAACAATAAAAAGATGTTGTCATCAGTTCGAACATGGTTATCAAACCAGTTCGAGATGAAGGATATGGGAGACGCGGGACACATCCTCGGGATCAAGGTTCTTCGGAATCGAGAGAAGAAGATGTTGTGCTTATCTCAAGAATCTTACATCGAAACAGTACTTAGTCGTTTTAGTATGGAGGACGCCAAGAAAGGTTTCTTACCTTTTAGACATGGCATCCATTTATCTCAAGAGATGTGCCCTAAAACGCCGACTGAGATACAAGCAATGAGAAGGATTCCATATGCTTCGGCAGTTGAAAGTCTCATGTATACTATGCTTTGTACTAGACCAGATATTTGCTTTGCTGTTGGCATGGTGGCAAGATATCAGTCGAATCCGGGCCAAGGACATTGGACTGCCGTAAAGAACATACTCAAGTACCTTAAACGGACTAAGGACTATGCTCTAGTTTACAATGCAGCCGAGCTCTGTCCTTTGGGATATACTGACTCAGACTTTCAAGCTGATCAGGACTCGAGAAAATCTACTTCAGGATATGTGTTCACCTTAGGAGGTGGAGCCGTAATTTGGAAGAGTGTGAAGCAGAAATGCATCGCGTACTCGACCATGGAAGCCAAGTATGTGGCCGCTTCGGAGGCTGCAAAAGAGGCTGTATGGTTCAAGAATTTCCTTATGGATTTAGGTGTGGTTTCGAATCTACCCAAGAGCATCACCATTTATTGTGACAATTCTGGTGCTGTGGCAAACTTGAAAGAACCAAGAGCTCACAAAGCGAGCAAATACATAGAGCGGAAGTATCATATCATTAGAGATATAGTACAGAGAGGAGACATAAAGTGGTCAAGATTGCGTCAGAGAACAACCTGGCATATCCTTTTACAAAGGCTTTGGGGGCAAAATCGTTCGAGTGCCACGTTGAAGGGATGGGAGTTCGACTCATTCAAGACCTCAACTCGCTTTCAGTATAAGTGGGATAAATTTAGACGTGTGCACTACTATTTTGTATACTCGAAAGCTGTTTTAAGTATAAGTGGGAGATTGTTAGGGTTTTGTATACTAGAAATCACCTTTCGAGTGATTGGATACTGTAAAACTCTAATGGTTATTTTCCAATAAATGCAACATATTATTTTTGTCATAATGTTGTTATGTTTTACATTTAATGGTTTTTATTACATATTTAAATGTATGAGCAAACGTAACAAAGTCTAAGTCTTTGTTTTAGTAGACCGGTTGTGGGCGTCGTCCAATTTAAGGTAACACGGTTAGTTCTAAACAAAGAAAAATAAGAATTTCATAACCTAGATAGGCATAGACTACCTATCGCGAAAGGTTGCAATGTCAATCCGATTATTTCTAAACCTTATTGAAATAAGATGACGTTGGTGTGGTATAGTACTGAATGGATCTAACAACAAGACGAGTCTTTATGCTATCTACTGAAAGTCGAGGTCTTGAAAATTAATTTCTTAATCAATGTACGTTACCATTGAGCATACGATATTGAGGATCCACTACTTTGACTTACCAAAGGTGCGGGTTTTTCGTAACCCAACGATCCAGGTATAGTGGGTAGTGGTGATCATTATCTAGAGGTGCTAGGATTGCTATTATGTTGAAACGTGCGCGAGGAGAGTCTCGTTTGATAACATCCACAAGAGGAGCTCGAAACGAGGTTTTATTATTCGAAACCTAGCTAGTTGGAGTTTGATTACTCTATGAATAATAAATAAGAGTGTCTTGCTAAGTCCACTCTTGGAATTTGAAATATGTTAATTAATTAAGTCTATAGCAGACATTAATTAATTAATGGATGTTTCCATCTTAAGCGCGGGAAATGAATCAAATGCAATTAAAGGAAACCCGGAATACTTGTAATTTCGGATTTGGAAGGCAGTGCAATATTACTTCTGTAGTGGCTGCTCGTAATATTCCAATATAAGTTTATATTAAATTGTGGGTTCAATTTAATTAGTAAAAAGCTAATTGGGTGAGGCCTGTTCCAAATTCTTCTTAGATCCCTGACTGGGCCCAATATGTGACTTATATAAATAGGAGAATAAAGGAGACATAAAACATAACAATTTATTATCAAAATTTTCGTCCCCCTCAAAATTTTCGTCCCCCTTGAACACACGCTTCCGCTGCCAGCCCCTTCAGAGCTAACTTCTGTCACAAGTTCCATTAGCCAAGAACGAGTACCAAGTGTACAAACAATTCCCGAAACTTCAACTTCTACTCAAAATATTGTAGTGCCACGCCGCAGTGGGAGGGTCTCGCATGAGCCCGACAGATACATTGGTTTGGGAGAATCTATGGATCACTCTTCGGACAGCAATGTATTAGATCCCTGGAACTTTGCGGAGGCGCAGGCAGATGTCGATCATTACGAATGGGTAAAAGCAATGGATTCGGAACTACAATCTATGATGGGCAAAGACGTCTTCGATTTGTCTGTCCTACCCGAAGGTTGTACTGCCATTGGGAGAAAGTGAATATATAACGTAAATGTGGACCCGATGGACGAGTTAAAGTCTTTAAGGCAAGACTAGTGGCCAAGGGGTATACCCAAAAGGAAGGCGTCCATTATGACGAGACCTTCTCCCAAGTGGCCATGCTCAAATCGATCCGGATACTATTGTCTATTGCAGCTTATATGGATTGGGATGTATGGCAGATGGACATTAAGACTACGTTTCTAAACGGCAGTCTTGAGGAGACCATCTACATGGAACACCCCGAAGGATATGCCATAAAGGGCAAAGAACACATGGTTTGGAAGCTTAAGAAGGCCATTTATGGCCTCAAGCAAGCATCTAGATCGTGGAACCAATGTTTCGATCAAACTGTTCGCAAGTTTGGATTCAAAAAGTACCCAAGTGAAAGCTGCGTGTATAAGAAAGGTTATAAGGGGAATGTGGTGTTCTTAGTTTTATATGTAGATGACATTCTTCTAATTGGAAACAATAAAATGATGTTGTCATCAGTACGAACATGGTTGTCGAACCAGTTCGAGATGAAGGATATGGGAGACGCGGAACACATCCTCGGGATCAAGGTTCTTCGGAATCGAGAAAAGAAGATGTTGTGCTTTTCTCAAGACTACTTAGTCGTTTTAGCATGCACGACGTCAAGAAAGGTTTCTTACCTTTTAGACACGGCATCCATTTATCTCAAGAGATGTGCCATAAAACGCCGTCTGAGATACAAGCAATGTAACATCCCAAATTTTGTGACATTTATTTAAGATATGTCGATTGGAAATTTCATTTATGAAATTTAAATTGTTGCTACGTGATTGAGTTTGATTATGTGGAATAAATCGTCATGGGGAAATTGGAATGAAGTGCTAGTTATATTTAATGTGGGGAATCAATTTAAATAAAGATCATGCATCTTGTTCTAGCCAAATTAAGTGGCTATTGTCGGCCCCTCCAATTATTGGAAATTTTCTTGGATTTAATTAATTATTTTGGGATATTCATCCAAATTAAATCCAAATCAAATTATCCCTGAATTGTGCTACATGAAACTCGAACTCTAACCTATTATTTTTGTGAGTTTCGGATATCCTCTACTTGAATTAAGAGGATGAATTAGTTTCTTTGATAAAATTGGTACCTTGTTGATTCCTTCATTTATTTTAAATCCAATTAAATCTTGCCACATTTTATTCCCTCACCCCAATTAAATTAAGAGTTGCATTATTTCCTTGTGGCTAATTAAGCCAATTTTCGGCCCCCCTATTTGTAGAGGAGAATATATTTGTTTCCTATTTTGTGGAATTCCCTTTATTCAATACCAAATTAATACCTAAGTCAAATTAATTGGGGATGTGAATATTTTCCTTCTATTGTGTCTCCATCCCACACTTTTTTTAGCTTAATTTCCTTGGGGGAAATCTATTTTATTGCTGTCTATTTTATGGGAGTCTTTTCATATAAAGAAATTACCAAATTTAAATCATATTCTATTTAATTGAGGATTTAAATAATTTCCTTGTGCACACCATCAAGATTTTCGCCCCTTCCCTCATTATTTCCTACTTGGAGATTTAATTTATTTTGTACCCTTGTTTATGGAATATTAATTGACTTATTTCCTAAATTGTGAATCTATTTCTCTCCAAGTAAATACCAAATAAATTCCTTATTGAATTTATTAACCTAATTTTTGAAATTTTGCCTTCTTTTTAATTGTGGGATTATATTTATTGGCCTCTATTTTATTCCTCCACAATTAATTAATTAATTAATTAATGGGATTAAACCTAGGACTATATAATCACCTAAACTAAACCCTAGCCCCCATTCTCCCTCATAATTTTCGTGCCTCACCTCTCCTCCCTCTCTTCAACCTCTCCAAAATTTCTTCCATCCTTGTTCTTGCATCCATTGAAGTTTTATTTTCAAGAGTTCCCGACGAATTGCGTCAATCTTTGCTTCTACCGTTTGGTTTTCGATTCAAGAAGGTATAACTAAATATTTTCCTCATCTTCTCCATTGAAACCATGTTCTTGATTCATTCATGCATATAGTGAGTGTAGGAATCACAGATCGCAAAATTAATCGGTGGGAATTTGTGTTTGTATGAGAAAAACTGTGAATATGCGATTGTGAATGAATATGTGTAAAGTTTGAATGATTCATTGGTGAATGATGTGTGGTTATATGAGAACATGATTGTGAGAACCTTTTGAAGCATGTTTGTGTGTGGGAAGCATGAAAAATTGTGTTTGGTTGAATGAGAAAGAAACCCTAATTTCGAAATTTTGAGACCTGAAAACTGTGGTGTTCGGACAGTGGATTCCAACGTGTGTTTGACTGACCAAAGGATATTATTTTGGTTCGACTTTTTAACTGAGTAAACTTCAAGGTGTTTTCTGTGTGGTGTCTAAATTTCAGCCCCTTTTGACGAAAGATGAATTTTTAATAAATTTATGAAGTCGACTGCGCAATTCTGCCAGAAACTTGTATTCTCGCCCCGAAAGTTTCGTTTTCTATTTGACCGATCAAATGGCCTCATTTTGATGTGAAAATTTCAGCCTCATTGGGCATCGGATGAATTTTTGGTGAATTTTTCAAATGAACTGCGCAGTGCTGCCAGAATTTTTATGTTCCGACCAGAGAGTTGCATTAATGTTTTGACTGACCAATCGACATGATTTGAGTGAGAAATTTTAACTGGATGAAATTGAATGTGTCTACTGTGTTGTGACCAAATTTTAGCTTCATATGAGGTCGGATGGATATTTGGTGATTTTTACAAACAAACTGCGCAGTTCTGCCAGATTTGTTGTTATGTGGAAATATCACTTGTTGCCAAATTTTAATGAACTATATGATGCATGTATGATTTGGGAAGGTATCCTGTGACGTGATTATGTGTGACACGTTGAGAAATATTATGGCATGCTGTTCCTTAGGTTGATGAATGTTGGGATGCGTAAATTAAGGGAATGATAAAAGGAACGATAGGACATGCATGGTAATGTGAATTTATGGAAGGCTAAATTGTGTTGTGATGATTGTCAAGGGTTATTGTGTGTACGTGAGCACAAGGAACGAGGGTTGACTTAAGTGGATATTGAATTGATTAAACCAACGAGGTGGGCTTTCTTTACAAATCTTTTTATTTTCCGAAAATATGATGTGGTGTTATAAGGGTGGTTTAACTTGTTATGTCATGCCATGGATTGTTTTGATTGAGATTGTGTGCCTGATGCCTAGTTTGTCTGAGTTTACTCCGTTAGGCTATATGGCTATGTAGTGAAACGAATTCGGGTCTGAGTAGGGCCGCAAACCCTATCAGGCTGTGTACACTGGTGAGATCGGGAGCCGTCCTTGCTAGTCGGCCGGTCTAGTGGGCGAATAGTGTGGCCACACTTTCGTCGCACTGTGGATTGATGATTGTGATTGATGGATTGTTGAGAAAATGGGGAGATTATTTGACTGGCCAGTCTATGAAACGTTTTTGTGTTCTCGATGATATTTCTTTACTACGTATAAAACTCGAGATCACTGGTATGGATGACATAACTGTATAAATGTTTTCGGCATGAGCCCATTGAGTACAACAAGTACTCAGCCCTGCATATGTTTTTCCCTATGTGCAGGTTGAGCGGGATGTTGCGGTGGATGTTGAGTTGGCCTAGGAACTTTGGATGCGTTGTGTCTTCATACATAGACGTCATCCTTGACTCTCGCTGCTATATTTTTGAACTATGCCTCAAGACTTTACTCTGTTTCGTACTGTGTTTGAGCATGTTTGATTGTGTTAGGCGTTAATCTGATGTTTACCATGTTACTCTGAAATGGTTTTTCGTGAACTAAACCAAATATTTTCTTTTGGAAGTTAATTGGATTTTAATATTTATTTTCTCCGCTGCTTCTTTTGAAAAATCCTTTACCATAAGTCGTTGCTAATTAATAATAAATTTATAGCATTAAGTTTCTTTAAACTAAAAATTTGTTGTATAAACTTTTAATGAACTAAAATATTATTCCTTTAAGCTAATTAAGTTTTCATATAAAATGTCATCCTTAAATGTTGTCTTTAATGTTATCCCGTGGTCACGATCGCCTCGTTTGTAGTACCCCAAGTTTGGGCGGTCGTGACAAGCAATGAGAAGGATTCCATATGCTTCGGCAGTTGGAAGTCTCATGTATGCTATGCTTTGTACTAGACCTGATATTTGCTTTGCTGTTGGCATGGTGGCAAGATATCAGTCGAATCCGGGCCAAGGACATTGGACTGCCGTAAAGAACATACTCAAGTACCTTAAACGGACTAAGGACTATGCTCTAGTTTACAATGCAGCCGAGCTCTGTCATTTGGGATATACTGACTCAGACTTTCAAGCTGATTAGGACTCGAGAAAATCTACTTTACGTGTTCACCTTAGGAGGTGGAGTCGTAATTTGGAAGAGTGTGAAGCAGAAATGCATCGCGGACTCCACCATGGAAGCCGAGTATGTGGCCGCTTCGGAGGCTGCAAAAGAGGCTGTATGGTTCAAGAACTTCCTTATGGATTTAGGTGTGGTTTCGAATCTGCCCAAGAGCATCACCATTTATTGTGACAATTCTGGTGCTATGGCAAACTCAAAAGAACCAAGAACTCACAAAGCGAGCAAACACATAGAGCGGAAGTATCATATATTCAGGGATATAGTGTAGAGAGGAGACATACAAGTGGTCAAGATTGTGTCAGAGAACAACCTGGCAGATCCTTTTACAAAGGCTTTGGCAGTGAAACCGTTCGAGTGCCACGTTGAAGGGATGGGAGTTCGACTCATTGAAGACCTCAACTCACTTTCAGTATAAGTGGGAGAAATTTTAGACGTGTGCACTACCATTTTGTATACTCGAAAGCTGTTTTGAGTATAAGTGGGAGATTGTTACGGTTTTGTATACTAGAAATCACCTTTCGAGTGATTGGATACTGTAAAACTCTAATTGTTATTTTCCAATAAATGCAACAGATTATTTTTTGTCATAATGTTGTTATGTTTTACATTTAATGGCTGTTTATTGCATATTTAAATGTATAAGCAAATGTAACAAAGTCTAAGTCTTTGTTTTAGTAGACCGGTTGTGGGCGTCGTCCAATTTAAGGTAACACGGTCAGTTCTAAACAAAGAAAAATAAGAATTTCACAACCTAGATAGGCCTAGACTGCCTATCGTGAAAGGTTGCAATGTCAGTCAAATTATTTCTAAGCCTTATTGAAATAAGATGACGTTGGTGTGGTATAGCACTGAATGGATCTAACAACAAGACGAGTCTTTATGCTATCTGCTGAAAGACGAGGTCTTGATAATTAATTTCTTAATCAATATTGAGTATCTATTACTTTGACTTACCAAAGGTGCGGGTTTTTTCGTCACCCAATGATCCAGGTATATTGTGTTGTGGCGATCATTATCTAGCGGTGCTAGGATTGCTATGACGTTGAATCGTGAGCGAGGAGAGTCTCGTTTGATAACATCCACAAGAGGAGCTCGAAACAAGGTTTTATTATTCAGAACCTAGCTAGTTGGAGTTTAATCACTCAATGAATAATAAATAAGAGTTTCTTGCTAAGTCCACTCTTGGAGATTAAAATATGTTAATTAATTAAGTCCATAGCAGACAATAATTAATTAATAGATGTTTCTATCTCAAGCACGGGAAATAAATTAAATGCAATTAAATGAAACCAGGAATACTTGTAATTTCGGATTTGGAAGGCAGTGCAATATTACTTCTGTATTGGCTGCTTGTAATATTCCAATATAAGCTTATATTAAATTGTGGGTTCAATTTAATTAGTAAAAAGCTAATTGGGTGAGGCCTGTTTCAAATTCTTCCTTAGATCCCTGACTGGGCCCAATATGTGACTTAATATAAATAGGAGAATAAAGGAGACAGAAAGAACAATGATTTGGTTGAGAATTTTCGTCCCCCTCAGAGAAAGAGAGAGTTCAAAATTTTGCCTCCTCTGTGAGCTGATTTCTGTCTTCGTTATTAAAGTCCTAGTACGTTGGAGAGATTTGCCCACACAAATATCAGCGTATAGTCCGGGACACCAGTCAGAAGGTCCGAGGTCGAGTACTGAAGATCTTCACGTGGAGAAGACGCAAGCCATCATCGATTCTTGATTGAATCAACAAGGTAAATTGGCAAGATGACCAAGAGGCCTTTTAAGGCTAAGGGCAATAGGGCGAAGGAAGTACTTGAGCTCGATCATTCAAATGTATGTGGACCAATGTCTACGGAGGCAAGAGGTGGTTTTCGATACTTCATCACATGTATTGATGACTTCTCGAAAATTGGATATGTCTATTTGATGCGTCACAAGTCAGAGTCTTTTGATAAGTTTAAAGACATTAAGATTCTTGTGGAGAAGTATCATGGAAAGAATATCAAAAGCCTACGATCTGATCGTGGAGGTGAATACCTCAGTGCTGAATTTTTGGACTACTTATCGGAGTCGGGAATTGAATCCCAACTGACTGCGCCGGGCACGCCCCAGCAGAACGGCGTGGCTGAAAGAAGGAACATGACCTTGTTAAATATGGTTCGATCGATGATGAGTTATGCACGTCTGTCTATTTCGTTTTGGGGACATGCCTTGCTTTCTGCAAGCCATATTTTAGACAATTTACCATCAAAATCTGTACCTACTACTCCTTATGAGTTGTGGACTGGGCGCAAGCCCAATCTAGCACATCTCAAGATTTGGGGTTGCCCGGTTCATGTATTGGAAAATGATCCAACTAAGCTAGGATCAAGGAGAGATGTATGTTGGTTTATAGGATACCCCAAAGGGACGAAAGTTTATGAATTCTTTAGTCTCCGAGACAAGAAAGTCATTGTGAGTACTCACGCGATATTCTTAGAGGAAGACTATGTAATGAATCATAAACCCAGCAGTGAAGTGGCTCTTGATGAGCTAACTTCTGTCACAAGTTCCATTAACCAAGAACAAGTACTAAGTGTACAAACAATTCCCGAAACTCCAACTTGTACTCAAAATATTGTAGTGCCACGTCGCAGTGGGAGGGTCTCGCATGAGCCCGACAGATACATTGGTTTGGGAGAATCTATGGATCTCTCCTCGGACAGCAATGTATTAGATCCCTGGAACTTTGCGGAGGCGCTGGCAGATGTCGATCATTGCGAATGGGTGAAAGCAATGGATTCGGAACTACAATCTATGATAGACAAAGACGTCTACGATTTGTCCGTCCTACCCGAAGGCTGTACTGCCATTGGGAGCAAGTGGATATATAAACGTAAACGTGGACCCGATGGACGAGTTAAAGTCTTTAAGGCAAGACTAATGGCCAAGGGGTATACCCAAAAGGAAGGCGTCGATTATGACGAGACCTTCTCCTCAGTGGCCATGCTCAAATCGATCTGGATACTATTGTCTATTGCAGCTTATATGGACTGGGATGTGTGGCAGATGGACGTTAAGACTGCTTTTCTAAACGGCGGTTTTGAGGAGACCATCTACATGGAACAACCCGAATGATATGCCATAAAGGGCAAAGAACACATGGTTTGGAAGCTTAAGAAGGCCATTTATGGCCTCAAGCAAGCATCTAGATCGTGGAACCAATGTTTCGATCAAACTGTTCGCAAGTTTGGATTTGAAAATTGCCCAAGTGAAAGCTGCGTGTATAAGAAAGTTGATAAGGGGAATGTAGTGTTCTTAGTATTATATGTAGATGATCTTTTAATTGGAAACAATAAAAAGATGTTGTCATCAGTACGAACATGGTTGTCGAACCAGTTCGAGATGAAGGATATGGAAGACGTGGGACACATCCTCGGGATCAAGGTTCTTCGGAATCGAGAAAAGAAGATGTTGTGCTTATCTCAAGAACCTTACATCAACACAGTACTTAGTCGTTTTAGCATGCACGACGCCAAGAAAGGTTTCTTACCTTTTAGACATGGCATCCATTTATCTCAAGAGATGTGCCCTAAAACGCCGTCTGAGATACAAGCAATGAGAAGGATTCCATATGCTTCGGCAGTTGGAAGTCTCATGTATGCTATGCTTTGTACTAGACCTGATATTTGCTTTGTTGTTGGCATGGTGGCAAGATATCAGTCGAATCCGGGCCAAGGACATTGGACTGCCGTAGAGAACATACTCAAGTACCTTAAATGGACGAAGGACTATGCTCTAGTTTACAATGCAGCCGAGCTCTGTCCTTTGGGATATACTGACTCAAGACTTTCAAGCTGATCAGGACTCGAGAAAATCTACTTCAGGATATGTGTTCACCATAGGAGGTGGAGCCGTAATTTGGAAGAGTGTGAAGCAGAAATGCATCGCGGACCTGACCATAGAAGCCGAGTATGTGGCCGCTTTGGAGGCTGCAAAAGAGGCTGTCTGGTTCAAGAACTTCCTTATGTATTTAGGTGTGGTTTCGAATCTGCTCAAGAGCATCACCATTTATTGTCACAATTCTGGTGCTGTGGCAAACTCGAAAGAACCAAGAGCTCACAAAGCGAGCAAACACATAGAGCGGAAGTATCATATTATCAGGGATATAGTGCAGAGAGGAGACATACAAGTGGTCAAGATTGCGTCAGAGAACAACCTGGCAGATCCTTTTACAAAGGCTTTTCGAGTGCCACGTTGAAGGGATGGGAGTTCGACTCATTCAAGACCTCAATTCGCTTTCAGTATAAGTGGGAGAAATATCGACTTGTGCACTACCATTTTGTATACTAGATAGCTGTTTTGAGTATAAGTGGGAGATTGTTAGGATTTTGTATACTAGAAATCACCTTTCGAGTGATTGGATACTGTAAAACTCTAATTGTTATTTTCCAATAAATGCAACAGATTATTTTTTTGTCATAATTTTGTTATGTTTTACATTTAATGGTTGTTTATTGCATATTTAAATGTATAAGCCAATGTAACAAAGTCTAAGTCTTTGTTTTATTAGACCGGTTGTGGGCGTCGTCCAATTTAAGGTAACACGGTCAGTTCTAAATAAAGAAAAATAAGAATTTCACAACCCAGATAGCCCTAGACTACTTGTCGCGAAAGGTTGCAATGTCAGTCCGATTATTTCTAAGCCTTATTGAAATAAGATGACGTTGGTGTGGTATAGCACTGAATGGATCTATCAGCAAGACGAGTCTTTATGCTGTCTACTGAAAGACGAGGTCTTGATAATTAATTTCTTAATCAATGTACGTTAGTATTGAGCACACGATATTGAGTATCTACTACTTTGACTTACCAAAGATGCGGGTTTTTCGTCACCCAACGATCCAGGTATATTGGGTAGTGGTGATCATTATCTAGCGGTGCTAGGATTGCTATTACGTTGAATAGTGTACGAGGAGAGTCTCGTTTGATAACATCCACAAGAGGAGCTCCGAGGAGAGTCTCGTTTGATAACATCCACAAGAGGAGCTCGAAACAAAGTTTTATTATTCGGAACCTAGCTAGTTAGATTTTAATTACTCTATGAATAATAAATAAGAGTTTATTGCTAAGTCCACTCTTGGAGATTAAAATATGTTAATTAATTAAGTCCATAGCAGATAATAATTAATTAGTGGATGTTTCTATCTTAAGCGCGGGGAATAAATTAAATGCAATTAAAGGATACCCAGAATACTTGTAATTTCGGATTTGGAAGGCAGTGCAGTATTATTTCTGTAGTGGCTGCTTGTAATATTCCAATTAAAGCTTATATTAAATTGTGGGTTCAATTTAATTAGTAAAAACCTAATTGGGTATGGCCTGATCCAAATTCTTCCTTAGATCCCTGACTGGGCCCAATATGTGACTTATATAAATAGGAGAATAAAGGAGACAGAAAATACACTTTTTTCAATCAAAATTTTCGCCCCCCCTCTAGAGAGAGAGAGTTCGAAATTTGTGCTTCCTCTGTGAGCAGTTTCTTTCTTCGTTATTCAAGTCCTAGTACGTTGGTGAGATTTGCCCACATAAATATCAGCGTATAGTCCGGGACACCAGTTAGAAGGTCTGAGGTCGAGTACTGAAGATCTTCACGTGGAGAAGACGCAAGCTATCTTCGATTCTTGATCGAATCAACGAGGTAATTTGGCTAACTTCGTAGTATGCATGTTTTAGGGATTTTATATTCTAAAAGCATGATTTTAATTCAAGTTATGAGCATGATACATGTGATAATTACGTGAATAAAATTTGTGCTAATAATCTGCTAATTAGATCAATTTTATGTGATCGGTAATTTATGCACGCTTTCGCTGGCAACCCCTTCAATCTGGAGAGCTAAACTAAGCTAGAGAACTGAACTAAACTAAACTAGAGAGCTGAACTAAACTAGATAACTAAGCTAAGCTAAACTAGACGGAAAGTAAAGTATCGGATCCACTCTTTATGATGGCACACCCTCTATTTGTAAGCTCGATTCGGCATCCAGCTGGATAACGATCTTGACAGGGAATATTCACTCATGCTGAGAATGAGCAACTCATTGATTGCTACATGCCATTTCTTCTAGAATGACGACGCTTTTGAGTAACAGATTCCTGGCACAGCTCCGTCCTTTCGTCTCATAAACTAGCACGTGTCCCCTTCTAAAACGTCGTCCTTGATAACAGAATGGTGCGCCATATCCAGCTCATTTCCTCACGTGTTCTTCTTCTAGAAGCCAGCGGTCACCGCCTAACTGCTTGATCACTCCCCCTTGATCAATTCCCCCGATTCTTGGCCTTTTATCACCTTTTGTACTTGCTTGATTAGTTCGGCCTTGCTGCCTTGGTCAAGTGGCATTTCTGCACATTTAACACGTATTTTACGCGATAAACCGATCAAGTAGCATACATTTTACCCTTAAACTGATGCATGAAATGAGCCTTATCAAATTGCTCACACTTAAAACATATTTGTCCTCAAGTATAAAGAAAAAGAAAAGAAAAAAGATAAGAAAAATTTCAGGCATGGTTTACTTATTTCACAAGTAAAAGAAAAAAAACGAAAAGAAAAACAAGACTTCAAGATAAAAACACGTATTCACATATATGCATTAGACTGAATAATTTTCCAACAATCATACCCGAGGTCGAGGTCAATCCATTTGTCAGTAGCTTGTGTTCCTTCTCTTTCGCCTTTCCTTGATCAAGGTGTCAGCTTGTCAAGATTGCTCAATATAAAAACCACTGTTGGATTCACTCAGTCACTCATTTCTCACCAGAGATGTTAGGACTATTCACTCGGTGTTGCCATAAATTTAATACCTTGAATCGAACTGCACAAGAAAGTTCATCAAGGTCTTTGTTTTGGGTTGTAACGGGGCTCAAGGGTAGTAACGTATTAGGGTAGGGTCCTAGGGGTTCTAAGTTCAAAAATAAAATTTTAAAAGAAAAATCACATGAGTCAAAAAGCCAAAGATTTGACTAACTCGCTGGATCAGATTTGGGACATTTATTTCTTCCTCTTCTTGATGTTCCTTCTCGGTTAAACTTCGACCTTTAGCCTTATAAATTTCAGCTCCTTTTCTGACTTTTGATTTTCTAGGTCAGGTTACAACTATTTCCTGCCCCTTTCTTTTTCTCAAAGCTTTTCTTCATTCCTAATTTTTTATATGATCAACCCGATTGTCTAACTTGATCAACCCGGCTACCCTTTATTTTGAACATTTTATCTCCATCCCCTTTTGTTATATTTCATTTCTTTGACCCTTTTTCTCACGTGATGTAAAACGTAAAATTTGGTTTTAAGGCTTCAAAGAATGGGTAAAAGTGTATGGACTCAACGTGGTTAACTAAGGGGTGCCTTGATTAGTGAGGCGGGTTTGTGGAACGAAGGAAAAGAAACGGCTCAAGTGGTTAAGTCCTAATGTCTTTAGTCCTTACTACTTGTGCAATTTTCATCTCAATACTAAAAGTCAGCCTCTCGTAAAAATATCTTTTGTAAAAATAGTAGAAATTGTTCTACTTTTGGCTTATAACTCACATATAGAGAGGCTTCACAGTTGGTTTAGAAATTGAGCGTTTCCATCATACTTGTGTCGTTCAAATTGATCAAGTTTTTGCAATCAAGTTTTTACATGCGAGCATACTGAATCATTTTTCTAACTCTTCCAAAAAGTAATCAAGTCTTCCATTTATCCAATTTCATGCATATTGCCTATTTTATTACTACTGTAACTAACCCGTCCCCCCTCCCCACTACATATGAACTCATCCTCGAGGGACTGGATGCAGTGGAAAAAAGGGTTAGGTACAGGCAACGGCACAACAAACAAGAGAAACTTCTCACACTTAGACCAGGCACTAGGCTAAGTGTGAGACAGTGCCAGCGATCAACGCATGCTAACAAATAAAAAAAAACATACAAATAGGCAAAACAGACAACAACTTCCATAAACTTCTCACACTTAGTCCATACACAGGACTAAGTGTGAGAACGGAGTCAAAAACACAATTAACACAAAGAAACAGTGTTGAGGGTAATACTACTGCCTTCTAGATGGTTGAATCAGGGGATGTTGCACGCCTTCCTTATTGCCTCCATTACACAGGCCTTCCTTATTGCCTCCAAGGTGTTCGCGCTTATCGGAGCTCCTCCTCCTTAGTATTTTTATTTTTTTCTCCTTCGCGCGGGGAAGCATGCTGGCAGCGTTAGTAAGCCCCATAACTTGGATTGGTACGGTGTCACGACCGCACTTCCAAAGGATAGGAAGCACGGGAAATCGTGACTAGTGGGGGAGTTAAGAAGCGGGGAAGAAATTTCAGGGTTTAGCAATCAAGGAAATACGACATATCGCTCAAAGATGAAATTTCATTTATTCAAACCAAAGGTTCAATCCCGAAATTACATAACGAAAATGACAGAGTTCAACAGTTCAAAGAAAATAACAGAAATTCTTAAAACATTGAGTAGCGGAAGCAAATGAGAGTTTAGCTACTACTATGTATGAAGACATAGTACTAACCGGAACAGTGATTGAATACGTTCTTGGATCATCACTCAACATCCTCCGCCTCCCGACCTTGCTCAACCTGCACATAGGGAAAACATATGCAGGGCTGAGTACTTGATGCACCCAGTGAACTCATGCCCGAAATACATTTATCGTTTAAGTTATGTCAAGCCATCATCGAGTGAATCTCGGGTTTTACTTTAAAAAGGCCGAGAAACACTAAAATCATTCCTTAAAATAGTGTCCGTGCGGACAATCGTCATCCTCCGTCATATACCATATCTGAACCATCATGTGAAACGAGAATGTGGCCACAATCTCGATCACTGGACCGGCCGACCTAGGGGACGGCTCACGATCCCCATCAGTGCACTAGCCTAAGTAGGGCTTGGACCCTAATTAGACCCGAATTCATTAACCATCAAAGTCTAGTAGAACATTATTCTAGTAGACAATCAGATAGGCAATTCAAAAACATAAAATTCAGCATGACATAATATTTAAAACCACCCTTATTTCACCATAAACATATCATTTCAAATAAAATAGTTTAAGTAATAAAGCCCACCTCAAAAGCTTAGGAATTCCGTAAAAAGTTCCTCGTTCCGACTTTTAGCGTACGTGCGAACCACCTTTTCGGAAAACACATAACATTCATATCAATTCTCGGTAATGAAGGTATTTAGAATGCATGCACTCCAATTAAAATCTTTTAATTCGGGGACCCGAATTTCGTGCATTTTCGATTATTCGGCGGCCGCCCAAAAGCGTCGCGTGCGACGCCGGTCGGCCGCTTACGCTCGTTCTTTCCTCCGTTGGCTCCTCGTAATTTCCATGACATCGAAAATAATTTCTAAAAATTATTTAAGCGCATACTTTAATTATCGCAATTATTTTTCGTCGAAAACATATTATTTCAAGCTTAGGGTAAAATTATTCATTCTTCAAAACGTTCCGGAATTTAATTAAATATTTTCCTCAACAATTAAATTACCGGCCCAAGGACTAATTTATTTGATCCCAGTTAATTAGCATCTTAGCCCCCTTATTTCTCCCATTTATTTAACTAGGCCCAAAGGATTAATTTAACACCAAAGCCCAATTTTGACTTTCACATTCCACAACTCTCGGTCAACATCTCTCTCCCTCTATCTTCTTCTCAGATTTCTCTCTACCCGTCTCTCTCTCTCTCGACAACACGCAGCAGCCGCTCCGCCATGAAGCGTCGACACTGCCGCTGGAGTCGCCCGCCGTCGCCGCTGGAGTCGCTTCCGTCGCCGTTGGAGTCGCCTCCGTCGCAGCCGTCGCTGCTGCCACGGGGAAGGGAGCTACTGCCGTCGCGCCGGGAGCCGCTGTCCGCACCGGGGGAACGTCGAGCGCGGCTGTCCGCCGCTGCCCGTCGCCGGCGGCGGCTTCCCCTTCTCCGAAACCACCCCGAACGACCCCGATTCAACCCGCAACACGCGTTATTATTATAAAGTTAAGTTCTTTCCTAGTGTTGATTACGTACGACAATCTTTGATTTTCTTTACAAGTTGAGTTGGTTACGGAAGAATTATGGAAGAGGATGTGTGAAAAACATATATGCATAGCTATTAAAACTCATGCTTGGTAATAGGAAAGGATTATACCTC